>NC_056059.1:49505000-50755000 GCF_016772045.2 Ovis aries
AAATAAAGCATATCTCCACACAGAGAATTTCATGCAAATATTCAGAGCACTGTTGTTTTTGTTGTTGCACTGTTGCTCAGTCATGTCTGACTTTTGCACCCCCATGGACTACAACATGCCAGGCTTCCCTGTCCATTACCAATCCTTGCTCAAACTCATGTTCATCAAGTTGGTGATGCCATCCAACCATCTTATCCTCTGACATCCCCTTCTCCCCCTGCCTTCAATCTTTCCCAGCATCAGGATCTTTTCCAATAAGTCAGTTCTTTGCATCACGTGCCCAAAGTATTGAACCTTTAGCTTCAGCACAGTCCTTCCAATGAATATCCAGGACTGATTTCCTTTAGGATTCACTGGTTTGATCTTGCTGTCCAAGTGACTCTCAGGAGTGTTCTCCAACACCACAGTTCAAAAGCATCAATGCTTCGGTGCTCAGCTTTCTTTATGGTCCAACTCTCACATCTGTACATGACTACTGGAAACAGCCATAGCTTTGACTATATAGACCTTTGTCAGTAAGATGATGTCTCTGCTTTTTGATATGCTGTCTAGGTCTGTCATAGCATTTCTTCCAAGGAGCAAGAGTTTTTTTAATAATGGCTGCAGTCACTAACTGCAATGATTTTGGAGGTCAACAAAATAAAGTCTGTCACTATGCATTGTTTCCCCATCTATTTGCCATGAAGAGATGGGATCAGATACCATGACCTTAGTTTTTTGAATGTTGAGTTTTAAGCCAACTTTTTCACTCTCTTCTTTCACCTTCATGAGAAGTTCTTTAGTTCCTCTTCTCTTTCTGCCATAAAGGTGATATCTTCGGCATATCTGAGGTTATTGATATTTCTCTTGGCAATCTTGATTCCAACTTGTACTTCATCCAGCCTGGCATTTCACATGATGTACTCTGCATAGAGGTTAAAAAGCAGGGTGACAATATACAGCCTTGACATATTCTTTCCCAGTTTGGAACCAGTCCATTTTTCCATGTCCAGTTCTAACTGTTGCTTTTGACCTGCATACATATTTCTCAGCAGGCAGGCCAGATGGTCTGGTATTCCCATCTCTTTAATAATTTTATACAGTTTGTTGTGATCCACACAGTCAAAGGCACTAGTGTAGTCAAACAAGCAAAATAGATGTTTTTCTGTAATCTCTTGCTTTTTCTATGATCCAACAGATGCTGGAAATTTGATCTCTGGTTCCTCTGCCTTTTGTAAACTCAAATTGAACATCTGGAAATTCTCGGCTCACATACTGTTGAAGCCTAGCTTGGAAAATTTTGAGCATTACTTTGCTAGCATGTAAGTTGAACTAATTATGGGGGTTCATAAAATTGTACAGGTGGTGGTGATCAAAAACATCCCCAAGAAGAAGAAAGGCAAAAAGACAAAATGGTTCTCTGAGGAGGCCTTAAATTAGCTGAGCAAAGAAGAGAAGCAAAAGGCAAAGAAGAGAAGCAAAAGGCAAAGAAGAGAAGGAAATTTATATCCATCTGAATGCAGAGTTCCAAAGAATAGCAAAGAGAGATAAAACAAACAAACAAAAAATACCTTCCTCAGTGATCAATGCAAAGAAGTAGAGCAAAGCAAAAGAATTTCGGGAAAGACTAGAGATCTCTTCAAGAAAATTAGAGATACCAAGGGAACATCTCATGCAATAAACAACAGAAATGTTATGGACCTAATAGAAGCAGAAGATATTAAGAAGAGGTGGCAAGAATACACAGAAGAGTTATACAATAAAAGATCTTAATGATCCAGATAACCACAATGGTGTGATCACTCACCCGGAATTAGTGCCACCTCAATTTGATTTGCCTTCTTTCACTTTCAGTAGTTACAACTGTGTGTTAACAGTAAATTGAGATGTTAGGTTCAAGCTCAGCAACTCAGCATTAAAAACAACTAAGATCATGGAATCCAGTCCCATTACTTTATTGCAAATACATGGATAAAAAAGTGGAAACAGTAACAGATTATATTTTCTTGGGCTCCAAAATCACTGCAGATGTTGACTGCAGCCACGGAATTAAAAGATGCATCATCCTTGGAAGAAAAGCTATGCAAAACTTAGACAGCATATTTAAAAGCAGAGACATGCTTTTAGATGCCAAAAGTCCATAGAGGAAAAATTATGTTTTTTTCAGTAGTCAGATACGAATGTGAGAGTTGGACCATAAAGAAGGCTAAGAGCCAAAGAACTAATACTTTCAAGTTGTGGTGCTGGAGAAGACTCTTGAAAGAGATTTGGGCAAGCAAGGAGATCAAACCAGTTAATCCTCAGGGAAATCAACACTGAATATTCACTGGATGGATTGATGCTGAAGCCGAAGCTCCAATATTTTGGCCACCTGTTGCAGAGTTGACTCATTGTAAAAGACCCTGATGATGAGAAAGATTGAAGGAAGGAGGAGAAGCGGGTGACAGAGGATGAGATAGTTGGATGGCATTATTACCTCAATGGACATGAATCTGAGCAAGCCTGGAAATAGTGAAAGGGAAGTTTATGGTGCTGCAGATTATGGAGTTGCAAAGAGTCAGACATGATTTAGCTACTGACCAACAAGGTTTAAGTTTCTAAACGTTGTTTTATTTTTCCCAATATTTTAAATGGAAAACAATTATTTCTTCCATATAAGGGAGAATGGTAATTGATACAACCAGTTAAACCCTTTAAAATATTGTGTCAAAAGATAACCTTATCTGTTTGCTTTTAAAGTAAATATGTTGTTATTTAGTTGCTAAGCCTGCCAGGCTCCTTCTGTCCCAGGAAGTTTCAAGGCAAAAATACTGGAGTGGGTTGCATTTTCTTCTCCATGACCCAGGGATGGAGCCCATGTCTCCTGCCTTGGCAGGTGGATTCTTTACTGAGCCACTAGGGAAGACTTTTGTAAATATATAATGCAGAATTTTTAATTCTAGTCTCTAATCTATGTGATAAATTTCCAGGGGTTACTCACTTTGTATAATTGAAACTATATATTTGACTATTTCTTTCCTGTTTTTCAGCATTGCAGCTCTAGGTAATCACTATTCCACTCTCTGCTTCTGAGTTCGATTGATTTAGATTCATTATACAAATGGTTCAGTTCAGTTCAGTTCAGTCACATAGTTGTGTCCAACCCTTGTGATCCCATGGACTGCAGCACACCAGGCTTCCCTGTCCATCACCAACTCCTGGAGCTTGCCCAAACTCATGCCCATCAAGTCAGTGATGTCATCCAACCATCTCATCCCCTGTCATCCCCTTCTCCTCCTGCCTTCAGTCTTTCCCAGCATCAGGGTCTCTTGCAATGAGTCAACTCTGCAACAGGTGGCCAAAATATTGGAGCTTAGCATTAGGTGGCCAAAGTTTTGGAACTTCAGCTTCACCATCAGTCCTTCCAATGAATATTCAGGACTGATTTCCTTCAGGATTCACTGGTTGGGTCTCCTTGCAGTCCATGGGACTCTTAAGAGTCTTCTTCAGCACCACGGCTCAAAAGCATCAATTTCTCAGCTTTCAGGCTTCTTCATGTTCCAATTCTCACATCTGTACATGGCTACTGTAAAAACCACAGCTTTGACTATATGGACTTTTGTCAGTAAAATAGAAGAAAAATAAAAAATAAAAATAAAAAATTAAATAGGAGAAGGGGATGAAAAAACTATGGACCATAAAGAAGGCTAAGAGCCAAAGAACTAATACTTTCAAGTTGTGGTGCTGGAGAAGACTCTTGAAAGAGATTTGGGCAAGCAAGGAGATCAAACCAGCTAATCCTCAGGGAAATCAACACTGAATATTCACTGGATGGATTGATGCTGAAGCTGAAGCTCCAATATTTTGGCCACCTGTTGCAGAGTTGACTCATTGTAAAAGACCCTGATGATGAGTCTAGGTTGATCATAGCCTTTCTTCCAAGGAGCAATTGTTTTAATTTCATGGTTGCAGTCACCATCCGTAGTGATTTTGGAGTCCAAGAAAATAAAGTCTGTCACTGTTTCCACTGTTTGCCCATCTATTTGCCATGAAGTGATGGGACCAGATGCCATGATCTTAGTTTTTTGAAAGTTGAGTTTTAAGCCAGCTTTTTCACTCTCTTCTTTCACCTCCATCAACAAGCTCTTTAGATCCTCTTCTCTTTTTGCCATAAGGATAGTGTCTTCTGCATACCTGAGATTATTGATATTTCTCTCACAAAACTTGATTTCAGCTTGTGTTTCATCCAGTCTTGCCTCTTTCCTGATATACTCTGCATATAAGTTAAATAAGCAGGATAACTATATACAGCCTTGGCGTACTCCTTTCCCAATTTGGAACCATGTTCAATTCTAACTGTTTCTTCTTCACATGCATACATATTTCTCAGGAGGCAGGTAAGGTGTTCTGCTATTCACATCTCCTTAAGAATTTTGTACCATTTGTTGTGATCCACATAATCAAAGGCCTTAACATAGTCAATGAAGTAGAAGTAGATGCTTTTCTACTTTCTAAATATAATATTTCAGTCAGTTCAGTTCAGGCACTCAGTCATGTCTGACTCTTTGTAACCCCATGAATTGCAGCATGCCAGGCCTCCCTGTCCATCACCAACACCCGGGGTTCACTCAAACTCACGTCCATCGAGTTCGTGATGCCATCCAGCCATCTCATCCTCTGTCGTCCCCTTCTCCTCCTGCCCCCAATCCCTCCCAGCATCAGAGTCTTTTCCAATGAGTCAACTCTTTGCATGAGGTGGCCAAACTACCGCAGTTTCAGCATCAGCATCATTCCTTCCAAAGCAATCCCAGGGCTGATCTCCTTCAGAATGGACTGGTTGGATGTCCTTGCAGTCCAAGGGACTCTCAAGAGTCTTCTCCAACACCACAGTTCAAAAGCATCAATTCTTCGGCGCTCAGCTTTCTTCACAGTCCAACTCTCACATCCATATATGACCACTAGAAAAACCATAGCCTTGGCTAGACGGACATTTGTGAACAAAGTAATGTCTCTGCTTTTGAATATGCTATCTAGGTGAGTCATAACTTTCCTTCCAAGGAGTAAGTGTCTTTTAATTTCATGGCTGCAGTCACCATCTACAGTGATTTTGGATCCCCTCAAAATAAAAATAAAGTCTGACACTGTTTCCACTGTTTCCCCATCTATTTCCCATGACGTGATGGGACCAGATGCCATGGTCTTCGTTTTCCCAATGTTGAGCTTTAAGCCATTTTTTCGGTCTCCACTTTCACTATATTTACTTTCAAACAATTAGAAATTCCATATCTTTATTTATATATCTCATTATCCAAACCACTAGTTTATAGTATAATACATCCCAGAGACAAGTTTTTTGATGCTATACAAATTTTGCTATCAAATATCTTTTTTGAATTCGTTGTTCTTTTCATTCTAATGTGTTAATGCTCCTTCTTTACTAACTTGTTTGAGAAGCAAATTTTATGCTAGCAGAAATAATTTCCGAAGACATGAAGACTAAGGAAGACTTTTAAAGAATATACTAAATTTTTAAAACTGACATCTTCATAAAAACAACAAAGGCACTATACATTTTTTGCTTTATACAGGAAGAAATAGTGTTTACCTATCCATGAAGGATAGATAGGTAAACAATTACAATTATCATGTAGCCTAATGCAATGAATAATCTGTGTGTCAGTCAATGAATGGTGACTGAATTAAAGTGTTTGCTCATTCTGTGTGATAATGGGAAAATGATATCTCATAGATTTCTCAAATGCATTTCTAAACTTAAAACAGTTTGTGGTATATCTAGTCTGTGCATGTGTGAACGCTCAGCCTCTTCAGTCGTTTCTGACTCTTTGCAACCCCCATGGACTGCAGCTTGCCAGGTTCCTTTGTCCATGGGACTCTCCAGGCAAGAATATTGGAGTGGGTTGCCATGCTCACCTCCAGGGGATCTTCCCAAACCAGGGACTGAACCAGCATCTCTTGCATCTCCTGCATTGCAGACAAATTCTTTACCACTGAGCCACCAAAGAAGTCTGGTGCACATGGCAGGTCTATTTAATAAGCAAATATTTGACTACCAGCTACCAGCACACACATATTCACATTCTTATGCTGGTTCCTTCATAATCTAAACATATTGTGAAGAAAAATGGAAACCACTGTTCTCTCTTGTATTTGACTACTGGAAAAGTCATCCCTCAGAGTGCGGGTGTCATAGATCAAAAGTTTCACCACCAATGACTATATATACTTTCTGGGTTCAAGTTTTTTGTGTACTGTTCTTTTAAAAAAATAAATTGTGAAAGTTTTCTCTATTAGAAAGCAATGTATACAGTTGATTTTTTTCAATAAGCATTTAAGTGAAAACAGTAAATCACAGAAACTACATATTAATATATATAACTCAGTTCCATTGTTTTATAATCGCTGATATCAGCAGCTTTTTGTAGCCAGAAACTCTAAGAGAAAGCATATACACTGCATATATGCATAGTGACTGCATAACTGACAATAAACGTTTGGAAGAAACACACTTTGATAACTTTAGCTTTGGGTGGGATGATAAATTTAGAAGAAATAACTTTACTGTTGAATGATTTTTAAATATTACTACTGCTAGAGATATCCATGGGTGGGATGCACCTGGACTATTAGCACTTTGCTCAGAAACAGCTCCAAGCATAAAACGAGAAGTGAAGCGAAGTTAAAATCACTCAGACGTGTCCAACTCTTTGTGACCCATGGACTATGCAGTCCATGGAATTCTACAGGCCAGAGTACTGGAGTTGGTAACCTTTCCCTTCTCCAGGGGATCTTCCCAACCAGGGATTGAACCCAGGTTTCCCACATTGCAGGCGGACTCTTTACTAGCTGAGCCACAAGAGAAGATCAAGAATACTAGAAATGTCTATTTAGTTCTTTGGCCCATTTTTTGATTGGGTCGTTTATTTTTCTGGAGTTGAGCTGCATAAGTTGCTTGTATATTTTTGAGATTAGTTGTTTGTCAGTTGCTTCATTTGCTATTATTTTCTACATTTCTCCAAAGAAGACATACGGATGGCTAACAAACACATGAAAAGATGCTCAACATCACTCATTATTAGAGAAATGCAAATCAAAACCACAATGAGGTACCACTTCACACCAGTCAGAATGGCTGCGATCCAAAAATCCGCAAGCAATAAATGCTGGAGAGGGTGTGGAGAAAAGGGAACCCTCCTACACTGTTGGTGGGAATGCAAACTAGTACAGCCACTATGGAGAACAGTGTGGAGATTCCTTAAAAAATTGCAAATATACTACCTTATGACCCAGCAATCCCACTGCTGGGCATACACACCGAGGAAACCAGAATTGAAAGAGACACATGTACCCCAATGTTCATCGCAGCACTGTTTATAATAGCCAGGACATGGAAACAACCTAGATGTCCATCAGCAGATGAATGGATAAGAAAGCTGTGGTACATATACACAATGGAGTATTACTCAGCCGTTAAAAAGAATTCATTTGAATCAGTTCTGATGAGATGGATGAAACTGGAGCCGATTATACAGAGTGAAGTAAGCCAGAAAGAAAAACACCAATACAGTGTACTAACACATATATATGGAATTTAGGAAGATGGCAATGACGACCCTGTATGCAAGACAGGGAAAGAGACACAGATGTGTATAACGGACTTTTGGACTCAGAGGGAGAGGGAGAGGGTGGGATGATTTGGGAGAATGACATTCTAACATGTATACTATCATGTGAACTGAATCGCCAGTCTATGTCTGACGCAGGATGTGGCATGCTTGGGGCTGGTGCATGGGGATGACCCAGAAAGATGTTGTGGGGAGGGAGGTGGGAGGGGGGTTCATGTTTTGGAATGCATGTAAGAATTAAAGATTTTAAAATTAAAAAAAAGAAACATTAAAAAAATTAAAATAAAATAAAATAAAAAAAGGAATACCAGAATGGGTAGCCTACCCCTTCTCCAGGGAATCTTCCCAACCCAGGAATCAAACAGGGGTCTCCTGCTTTGCAGGCAGATTCTTTACCAACTGAGCTATGAGGGAAGCCCTCATAAAATGAGAAAGTAGGTGGTTTACTGTAACTGGGAACCAGGAATGATTAACTTTTTTAATAACAACTAGTCTAATTCTCTTTGATTGTCTCTTCAAGTCAAGGCAGTCATTTGGTGGATAATGTTGCTCCAAAAACAAATATTGCTTTAGGAAAGTTAAACCTGAGTACTTATATGGATGGTTGTCTTGAGTCCTTATATCTTCTAATATCAGTGCTCTCATGACTTCCTTTAATGACAGTCTCAAGAAACTGAACTGGATAACTCTATTACACAAAAACTTTTTCTGTTACAGAAGTTCTGTAGCTTGTGATAGATGTTCTCAATGACAGCTGGAGTCTTCCTGCATACAGTTATACTGCCATCTGCTAGACTTTGTATTCCCATGTCTATCACTTCATTATAGTACTAAGTTGTGTTTTGATGTCTTCTCAACCACTCTGAGTGACTGAGTGAAGTCATTCAGTTGTGTCTGACTCTTTGCGACCCCATGGACTGGAGCCTAACCAAGTTCCTCCGTCCATGGGATTTTCCAAGCAAGAATACTGGAGTGGGTTGCCATTTCCTTCTCCAGGAGATCTTCCCAACCCAGGGATTGAACCCAGGTCTCCCGCATTGTAGGCAGACGCTTTACAGTCTGAGCCACCAGGGAAGATCCATCTCAACCGCTTTGGTATAGTTTACCTGCACCACAATCTGTAGTGAATCACCTTGCTTTATGAATTCCTTACCATCTCCCTCTATTCCCCTGACTGGCTGTGCTCATTCTCTAATAAAGATGTATACTTACAGGACTGTTTCTCATTTCCAGGCCTGGTCATTTCACAGGGTACAAAAGAAGGAAGCAAGAAAACATATTAATAGTTGTGAGTGCTGTAGATGTTAGAAAGGACTAGATTGAAAGGAATTAGTTCTCTAATTCTGTCACATCATTAGTAAAGAAATATTATTTATAATTTCTTAATGGTTTATCTAATCATTTGGAAGATGGTGACAGTGTGCTGAGATGTGTTTACATTAACTATATTGATTAATCCTCTTTTGTTAGAAAATAAATATTTATAAATTGGTAATAAGAGTAACAGTGAGAATATGAGCTATTTAGTAATACATTCCCTTGGCCTGACTTTACATCCAGACTAAAATTGGGCCATCAGAATATATTGCTAAAATGATAAGAGCATCACATCTTTCAAAATCTTGATGAAGTCAATATATATGATGTAAACTAGAACTTGTTAGTCATAAATGCTCACAGTAACATATCTGAAAAATATAATGTTGTCTATTTCAAAGTAATCAATTCTCTCCTCTATTGATTGTGAATACTGAATATCTAAAATTCAAACTCATCTTGGAGGGAAATCAATAAACATATTTCTATTTAATTACATAAATAAACAGAATTGGTAAGAGAGTGGATGAAAGCTCCTCCTTATGACCCAAGTACATGACAATATATCTACAAATGGACATTTTATTCTCTTCACTTCATATATGCTTCCCAGAAGTCTCTATATTTCCCAGAATGTACATTAGCACTCTCAAGTATAGCAATGAGTCTTTAGGCATTGCAAATTTTGATCCATTTTGACTTTTCTAAATTTCTGGGAAAATGATTTGTCCAAACTCAGAATTATTTCATTTGATACATTTATTGTTTTGAAATAAACTGCTGCTGCTACTAAGTCACTTTAGTCTTGTCCAACTCTGTGCGACCCCAGAGACGGCAGCCCACTGGGCTCCCCCGTTCCTGGGATTCTCCAGGCAAGAACACTGGAATGGGTTGCCATTTCCTTCTCCAATGCGTGAAAGTGAAAAGTCAAAGTGAAGTCGCTCAGTCCTGTCCGACTCTTAGCGACCCCATGGACTACAGCCTACTAAGCTCCTCCGTCCATGGGATTTTCCAGGCAAGAGTACTGGAGTGGGGTTGAAATAAGCTAAGAAAGTATAAATTAAACTGAGAGAAGAAACCATTACTGGATTTTCTCATATCTTTTGCCAGGCTTCAGTTAGTACAAAATGAGACTTCATGTGTACTAAAAAGAGATTAGTGAAGATACAGGATTATCAAAGAATAAAAATAATACTTTTCCCCTGCTTTGGACCAAATGTTGTGTCCACTTCTCCCCCCCCAAAAAAAAATTTTTTTGTGTATTGAAACCCTAATCTATAATTTGGGATATTTGGAGTTGAGGCCATTGGGAAGTAATTAGGTTAAGTTGAACTCATGAAGGTAGAGGTACCATGAATGAATTAGCATCCTTTGTAGAAAGATGAAAGGTCCAATGCTCTCTCTTCTCTGCAACAGAAGAACATAGTGAGAAGTTAGCCATTTGTAAACCAGAAATCGGGCTTTCACCAGACACCGAATCTGCTGGAACCCTAATTTTAGACTTCCCAGCCTCCAGAACTGTGTGAAATAAATCTTTATTATTTAATACATCCACCTTATAGTTTTTTGTTACAGCAGCCCCAGCTGACTAAGATGCTTCCCTTCTGATTACAAAACATGAACTACTGTGATTATTCATCAATATTATTTTTATAAATAGAATACATATTCTATAATTACCAAATTAATGATTTACTTTGCTCTCTATTATTTTCATCCATTTCATTCAAATAACTTTTGCTATCATGATTTTTTCTATCATTCCATACCTTACCAAAACACTCAATGCCTCAAGAGGCACAAAACAAACAAAATGTGTCTCCTATATACTATGTATTCTTCACTACTTGATTCACAATTTAGAGTCCCTCTCTCCCTTACTATTCAATAGAAAATCTCTATTTCCTTCTCTCTGCAAGTTAAAAAAATAATAGTTTTCTACTTTTCACTGCTGAAAATGCTCTTATAGGAGACTCTCCATTAGTTTAAAACAAACAAACAAAATAAGAATATCCTTTCAGCTCTATGTATTTATTAATTGTTTTGGACAAAGGAACAAAATTTTATGATACTCAAGAAGATGGAATGTATAACCTCTCTTTTTTTTTTTTTGCAAACTGGAAGTTATTTTGTCCACTTTGTCCTGTTTAATTTATAAAGCAATTTTAAAATTTCACTTTCCCATCTCCCTACCTAAGGGAAATTTTCAGCTCAGTCTAACTCCAATCCACTGGTGAAGTATTATGAACCAGAGACTCTATTAAGAAGACAGGAATCCACAGTCATCAAAACAAAGGGATCTTACTTTCATGATATAGCCATTTGGCTTTGAGGAAGATGGAAATGAAAAACCAATTGCCAAAAAAATAAAAAATAAAAAGTACAATATTTAAAAAGAACACTCAAAGGAAGATCAGGAAGCAGAGTGACTAATTTGAAATACACATCCTACAAAAATGAAAGAGATTTATTTTTAAGATTTTTATTATAGGAACACTATATCAGATATGTTCCCTTTATCTTTCTGTACATTTTGTATTAAAAATGAGAAGAGGCTATTTTTAATAGGGAAAGTATAAGCCATGAAATAAAATAAACCAAGTTGAACAAAAGAGATTCCATTAGGGATCAGAAGAACTGAGTGCTAACTAATCATAGATAAGGCATTAATATATTGATTTGGGCAAATCTTATGACCTCTTGCTTTTATTTCTTAACTTGTCAAATGAGGAAGGTGCTTTGGTTAGTATTTTTAAATTGTGCTCCACAAGCCCTAGGTTTTGAAATTGAATATTGTCTGATTGGGTTTGTCAAAAAGATCTTATTTTGTGAATTCATTGTTTCATAAAGTGAAAATAAAGAATGTGTCTTCTGTTTTTACTTAAAACCCATAACCTTTTTTTTGCCAACCCAATATTTAGGCAGTGTGAAGGGATGATCAGTTTACTAGGTATTCCTGACACGTGTCAGATTAGCTCTGTTTATTGTGACTATATAGTTAGTATATACACTACATGTACACATTTAGCTGAAATTTTTTAATGGTAAAAGTAAAATATCAATCTTTACACTTTAAATTCTAATGTTCCACTTTATGCTATTCCATATGGTGTGAAAACGTCAGGATGAGCTTCTACATTTTGCCTTTATTTTGCACATAACACCCACTACATCTCCTTGCTTTCTTCACATATCGATCTACGGTGAAAAGGCCTGTGTTTAGCATATATATACTTCAAAAGTTTGCTGTAAACCTTCAATAGTGTCAATAATATGCTTTAACTTTGATAGAGGAAAAACCTAAACTTGCCCTCCAAGAGGAAATATAAAAAGCTATTTTCTGCAAAGATTCAGAAGAATTCTTCAAAATGGAGGCAAGGAAAATATTTTCTTAGTCTTGATAATCTATATCATGAATTATACAGATCAAAGATTCAAGGTGGGAAGGTATAGGGAGTGAGAGTAAGAACACTGAGGAGTATATAATATAAAGGAAAAGAAAATTAGAAATACCTAATAGTCCAAGTGATACACTCTACATATTAAGAAAGGCCATTAGAGGGAATTCTAAGTGTATTCACAGTAAGATACAGAAAAGATTGCATTTTTTTTTTTTTTGGATGATGGACTGTGCCTACATGTCTTTTCAGATATTTTTAGGTCATAAAGAAGGGCTACACATTTGTACATTCATTAAATATTCAGTTCAGTTCAGTTCAGTCGCTCAGTCATGTCCAACTCTTTGCGACCCCATGAATTGCAGCACGCCAGGCCTCCCTGTCCATCACCAGCTCCTGGGGTTCACTCAGATTCATGTCCATTGAGTCAGTGATGCCATCCAGCCATCTCATCCTCTGTCGTCCCCTTCTCCTCCTGCCCCCAATCCCTCCCAGCATCAGAGTCTTTTCCAATGAGTCACCTCTTCACATGAGGTGGCCAAAGTACTGGAGTTTCAGCTTTAGCATCATTCCTTCCAAAGCAATTCCAGGGCTGATCTCCTTCAGAATGGACTGATTGGATCTCCTTGCATAACCAAGCATTATAACAGAAAGTATGGCAATACAGCTATTAAAGTATATTTTTGAATTCCACCCACAAAAGCAAATAGGCTAGAATTGTGCTACACATTAATCACTAGCTCATGTGATTATTTAAAATTAAATCAATTAAAACAAAATAAGACTAGCCATTCAGTTCACTGGCCATAATATATGACTATATCAAAGGCACTGCAACCACTTGTAGCTAGTGACTGCTGTTTTGGAAAGCCAAGATTATAAATATTTGTATCACTGCAGAAAGGTTACTGAACATCAGTGGAGTAGAAGACAATATAAGAATGAAATTCAAAATTGCAGTTGTAAATAATTAACAAATTGAAATAGAAATATCAGGACATTTGTGGAGTATAGTAACAGTTCAAGAAAATATAGTTTATCTGTAGCAGGTATAAGTATGTGTGTGCTTAGTCACTCAGATGTGTCCAACTCTTGCGACCCCATGGACTGTAGCCTGCCAGACTTCTCTGTCCATGGGATTCTCCAGGTGAGAATATGGAGTGGGTTGCCATTTCCTTCTCCAGGGGATCTTCCCAACCCAGGGATCGAACCCAGGTCTCCTGCATTGCAGGCAGATTCTTTACTGTCTCAACAATGAGGGAAGCCCGTGAGTATATGAAACTTATATTTAAAAAGAAACCTTCCTTGATAAAATTATGTTGAAGATAAAACCAAAAATTATTAGGCTGATTAAGACTGGAGCATAAAGATGAAATGAATATAGTGCAAAGTATTACTGCCAGAGAAAACAGCATATGATTCTATAGTTATTAGACTCAACAAAGTAAGTGAAAGAGTAGCAAGAAATATTCCCAAACATGTCAGGTAATGAAGACAGCCAAATTTCAAGCATTTTATAGTTTATCTGAAAAGCATGAGAATGACTATAAAGATTTTTATTAGTGTCATAAACATTATTACATTTCTAGGGAAATCTATGGCAATAGAGAATAATTGGAGGTAACAAAAGATGAAATTGGAGATTATGTAGAAGTTAATTGCTCTGATCCATTAGAAAGATAATGCTCTTTTGATCAAATACAATGAAAATTGTGATAGTAGAATTAATCAAAATGCCCAGTAATTATTGAAAATTTGGATTTGGGACCAGAAGGAGCAAGAGAGGACTGCCCAGCTGATTACTAGACTCACAAGTTTGTTTTAAGACACTAGGCTTCCGAGGGCCTTTTTGGTTCACAGTAATTGTTAACTGATACAGTAGTATTAAAATAGGGAACAATACTGAAGAATGGGCTTCCCCAGTGGCTCAGCAGTAAAAGAATCTGTCGGCAATGCAGGAGACACAAGAGATACAGGTTGGATCCCTTGGTCAGGAAAATCTGGAGGAGGGCATGGCAACCCATCCAGTATTCTTGCCAGGAAGATCTCATGGACAAAGGAGCCTGGCGGCCTACAGTCCACAGGGTCACAAAAAGTCAGACACGACTGAAGCGACTGAGCATGCAAACACAACGAAGAATAGTTTTTTGACCAGAAAATTATTTAAATACATATCTCCTAAGTTTGAAAATTCTATCAGGCATTGAAGTAAATGTGTCATGTAAGTGTTGGAAGATGATAGAAAGGCCTATGGCTAACTATACATTTCGAAGATGGCTGTTTGTAGAAACTAATTGAAATACTGGGAATGTCAAGAGAGAAAATGAGGTGTGAGAAGAGACAAAATAAAAGTTCTGGACAACTTTAAAACTTAATAGAAACTAGTATACCCTGGGAGTCAATACACTTTAGAAAGCAGGCTTACTGTAGGAACGATGTTCCCACTGAAATAATCATACATCTCAAAACTTTATTGAAATGAAGAATAGAAGGCTGAAGACACAACAGGAAAAAGAAAGACCCAATTGAATATTATTATAATTCGTAAAAATGCTTATCAATGTCAAATTGATAGCATACTATTCAATGCATGCAGATGTTGCTAATTTCTGCTCTTAAATACATTAAAAGATTGTGGCAAAAAATGTAGCTGCATTTTTCAAGGAGAAAAAAATGTCAACAGCTATTTTGGCTTTGAATATTTTAAACTTCCCTCTGATTCTCTTGACCTCTTTTAGCTATCAGAAGTTTATTCACTGATGATTAATTTGACAGGAACACATGATCTCCGCTTTAATATTTCTTAGGCACTTTTATTCTGCTTGTTTGTGAGCTGGAAAACCTTAAAGGTGACCCATTTGCTGAGATTTACCATAAAAAGGAAACAAAAATAAAACTATTAAATGTTGACATGGTATATTAAATGATGATGAAGTATTATTAGTTAAGTTCGTAAATGTTCTTGATAGCTGGAACTCTCAAAAAATATTATGGGAGAATGGGCTATAAATCAAATATATGTAATTTATTTATGCAGAAACTTAAACTTTATAGAAAATGACTATATAGATGAGTATATTTTATCATGACCTACCAGTTGAAGAATCATTCTATCTCTTTATAGTAAACAACAAAAATTAAAATAATTTATAGATATGAATTATTATATTATTGCATATATTTTTACTTGAACATTCAATTATTTGATCATAGTAAATTATTATTTTGAAATAATGGTGAAATTAATTTAATAGTAAATTATTTTAAATTTTATATGCTCCTTTTAAAGACATACCTATGTCTACTGTTAGTTGGGTACAAGATGGAATTTTGCAAGATTTTGCATTATTTTCCAGGTATACTTTTGGAACATTAAGAATGTAAATATTTGCATATAACCTAATATTTCATGTATTTCCCTAAATCTCTTCCTTTCATGTCAAATTATATGCCATTTAGCAAACATAACATTTAACATGAGAATAATGACTGGCATTGAATGTTTAATTCTAAGTAAAATTTAAAATCCTTAGAAAATTTGATTTTTTTAACCTTTAATGACATTTTTATTTTATTTTTTGAATATTACAAAAATGAGTAAATTGGGAGACTGATATTGACATATACTTACTATTGCATATAAAATGGATAACTAATAAGAGCCTGTTTTATAGTAGACAGAATTTTAGTCAGTGTAGTGACTTATATGAGAGAATAATATATATATTTAAAAAAGAGTGGATATATGTATCAGAATAACTGATTCACTTTGCTGTACACCTGAAACTAACACAGCTTTGTCAGTTAGTCAGTTCAGTTACTCTGTCCTGTCCAACTCTTTGTTACCCTATGGACTGCAGCAAGCCAGGCTTCCCCACCTATCACCAACTCTGTTACACAACTTTGTAAATCAACTATATTCCAATAATTTTTTAAATGGGCATTGATTTCTAATGTGTGAAATGTGAAGTTCAAACAGAAGGCTTTGCAATGGTGACTAAAGAGCTTCTGTGCATTATGAACAAAGGAATAAATAAATGCAAATATGAGAGCAATTATTTAATACACAATTACATAGATGAAATAATCAGCCATATGCATATTATTTAACTGTGAGCTTTATAAAAATATTTCAAAATAGTCTGCTGTGAATACCTAAACCTGGATCTTATTAGCAACATTATAAAAAACGTATTCTATGTAGGTATATCAACAATACAATTTACAATCAATAAAGTTTTTATTATGGGTTCTAATATTTATTTCCAAGTGATTTAATTGGATTATACTATATATTTATGTTAGATATGAATATATTTTGTTTTATCCCATTCTTGATACTATTTTCTGCATATTTTAGGGCAAGTTTTAATCTTTGCATTTATTATTATCTAAAGTTAGAGATTTTAAGAGAGGAGCATCTATCTATTGATTTATATGAAAGTTTCCTCTTCCTTCTCTCATGCTCCTGCAAAATTCTCCTGGGAGTGAGCACAGCCTGTTTTCTGTTATATTCTGAGGTTCTAGCTTTTACCTGTATTGTCTTTACTTTGAAATTTTATTTTGAAAAAGAGAGAAATGTGGGGTATTTTAAAGATTTTTCGAACTTACTTTATGTTTGGAGTCTCTTCTAACAAGATTATCAAAAACACTGAGAAGAGGGCATTTCAATTCATACTAGGAATGCCATTAAAAAAAATTCCTCAAGTAAAAGTTTAGGAGAATGACTATCTCATAACTTTAACACAATATTATACAAAGCACATGGAATTATAATTCCCCAAAACATAAATTTTAAAAAAAATTTTCTTAGGTGTTTCAAGAGAAATTTTATGAGGGTTTTTCTGATATTCTCTCACACCTACATAACATACAGTATCTGACTGATTTTGAACTAATCAATGTCCCTAAAGCAATTATAGGGGCTTCCCTCATAGCTCAGTTGGTAAAGAATCTGCCTGCAGTGTGGGAGACCCTGGTTCGATTCCTGGGTTGGGAAGATACCCTGAAGAAAGGATAGGCTACCCAGTCCAGTAAACTTGGGCTTCCCTTGTGGCTCAGGTGGTAAAGAATCCGCCTGCAATGCAGGAGACCTGCGTTCAATTCCTGAGTTGGGAAGATCCTCTGGAGAAGGGAAAGGTTACCCTCTCCAGTATTCTGGCCTGGAGAATTCCAGTGACTGTAGTCCTTGGGGTCACAAAGAGTCAGACACAACTGAGCGACACACACACACACACACACACACACACACACACACAAACAAGTTTAATGGCTCCATGGGTACAAGGTGAAGCTAAAGAAATATGTCTCTGATGATGAGCAATATTCAAGAACAATTTCTACCACTATAAGTAGCTTAACATTTTCAGAATAAAAATTTTGTAGAATTTTTCTAATTAAAAGTAATAATTGAAGACTTATGGATAAGAATTGATCTCATCTTGGCTCTTTTACAAAGATGATTTGTGATAAATTACTTTGAAATTTGCAGTCCAAGTGAAACTCCACTGTGACGAGAAACAGTTACCTTTGCACATTGCATCTACAAATCTGATGAGCTTGCTTTTTCTATATTTTGGTCATTTTCTAACACAGTTATCAAGTCCACACTTGCATTGTCCAACATTTGCTTTTATGCTGTTTGATAGTAATTTTTACTTTCCTTTATCAAATTTGCAGCTCATACTATACCCATACTCACATCTTATTTTCTCTTACTTCTACCAATTTTTTTTTCACAATTGCCCTCCTTTGTACTACTTTAAATTACATTATATATCTTCCCCTGAGTAGTGACTAATAGAACATTAAAATTATTTTTATTCACTTATTTATTTTTTAAAATAATGATTTCTTCTAAAAATTTGAATTTGAGGCATTAGATTATTTTTTGTTCATTTAATATTCATTTTTGAAAAGTGTTAACTACTGCAATTGTTCTTCTGTATGAAGGCAAACAGTGTGTGGTGTTCTTATTTTTTTCCCCTTGATTTTAGCCTGCACATGAAGAAACAGTTTATGTCTTACTGGCTTCTTCAATTCTTCTAGAACTCAGTCAGTTCTTTTCATTATTAGAGGGATTATCTCCCCAAGAAACATCTCTCAGTAGAAAGAGAAGGAGAAGAATTTCAGGAAATTCAGACTCTCAGCCAAACTACTGACATGAAGCAGGTGAGTGGGAATCCCTTTGTGGAAAAGTTAAACTTGCCACACAATGAAGACAGGATTATACTTATGTTGACCAAGCCATAGGAGAAGCTACCACTAATGTACAGGCTTCAGATGTAATGTAGTCCCTTATATTGCAAACCTTATGTCTTAACATACAGGTTGTGTTCAGGGATGCATGTTCAATATGCATGGAGAAGATTGAGCTTCTTTTTATTATAACATTATTGGTATGAAATCTTTGCAATGATACTTGTTACAATATATAAACCACAAATTCTCAGTCACTGGGTCATATATTGCTCTTGGTAAGTGTAGAGCAGGTGGGGTATGACCAGTGTATGGAAAGCCCACCTAAAAGCAATGATAAAAAATGCCAGGGAACTACTATTTAGCGGTCCCTCTATCTTCACCATGTGGCTTCCATGTTCATCAAGCTGGTCTGCATTAAGACTGAGAAAAGGAAAGTTTCACATTTTCATAGTTTGTGAACCGTGTTTCACATGTTTTGTGAAACAGTTTGGTGAAACGAGCACAGTTTCACATTTTGAATGTGTTCCCACATCATTCTGTTAGATCTCCAAGAAAAATGGCTAAAGTGCAATAGCAACTAGATGATATAGGCCAGCTGAATACCTCAAAGGAAGTGGGTGTGGCGAGCAGCTCATTATTCTGTGCCACGCTACTTTTAACTGCATAAGTGCCGGAAATAGAAAGAGAGAGCTTATTGAACACACAATCTAGGAAAGGCTATCTTTTTCCATAAGATATTTAGAAATACTTACTTATATGAGTTATATGGATGAATGGCATTAAACCCATTTCGTAAGGTTAAGTAACATTGGCCATTAAAATGAATAGTGAAAACTTTAGGCAAGCAGCCACCCAGGCAATCAGTTAATTCAACTTTTAACATCGTGTGCTTGGAAAGAAGTATTGGATGCTGATGTGTAGCCCCTGAGGAAATGCTTCTTTGAAGATATTATCACTTTACATAAAAATCCAGTGTGTGTGTGTGTGTGTGTGTGTGTGTGTGTGTGTGTGAGGAAGGCATGGGATCTTGTGAAGATTGGAGCACAGATAAATCATAAATGAATGCATTTAGTTTAAAATATTCATTGGGATAAATTGTAGAATGTCTATAAGATATTTTAAAATATGCAATTATATAATTAATTTATTTCGTGCTATCTTATGGTTGATTTTCAAATTATTTTTCTACGGTAGAGAGAAAATATGAAGTGGGATCTGAGAGTAAATATCGTTGCCTTATGACATTGACTCATGAAAAGTGAATATAAATACTAAAGCTGGATAAATACATAAACATTGCAATTTAGAAGGGATCTTCCTCCACCTTCCTTTTCCTCCTTCCCTACTTGAGAAGATGTTCCTGGAACCAAGAAATATGACACATGATATAGCAGAAAGAGCTTTGTAGAAAAAATTAAGACCTTTTAGAGACTTTAAATTAGAGAAATTATACTGGATCTTCCAACTGGGCCCAGTCAATTCACATAAGCCCTTAAAAGCAATGATTTTTCTCTGCTTGGAGTGCTGAAAAATGTGACAGCAGGGAAGGTCAGAGGGAACCTAAGACTGAGAAAGACTTTCACCACCTTTGCCATATGGAAAACACTAGAAAAAAATTAATTAAGGTGGTCTTTATCCACAAAGATTGCCTCATTGCTAACCACCAGGAAAAAAATTCACTTCTGTAACTGAATTCACACACCACCTGAAATGTTTGAAAATAAATTCTACCATAGAGCCTTCAGAACATAGTGCAGCCTTGCCCATGTCTTTACTTCTATCTTGTGAAACACTGCACAGTTAGCAAACTGAGCGACGCCATGCTTGGTCCTCTGTCCTGCAGAACTGTGAGATAACAAGCTTGTGTTGTTTTCATTCATAAATGTGTATAATCTGGTATGGCAGTAATAAAAAAAAAAAAAAACTAAGGGAATAATGAAAGAAAAATAGAAAGACATAGTGAGGAACATGGATCTAGTCTCAGTTGTTTGAAAGGATTCAAAATACCCCAAAGGCCACCAACATTGCTTATATGGTTCAGTGAAACTTTAAGCTAACATTTAAAAAACATAGTGAGGTAACTTCAAACAACTTTATTTAGAGATAATTTATTTTTTCATATGGCTCAATTTTTTAAAATAGAAGTCAAGTTTCATATTTCCTTGTATGCTTCCTCAACCTTGGAAATTCATTTCATTATTCTATACCAGTTTGAACTGCACATTTTGGTGGATGCTCATTCTAGCTTCTTCATTAAAAACAGTCCATTTCTCTCAATTTGAAAAACATTTCATTTACAGAGTTTTTTTCTCGAATTCACATTTATAAGTCTTTCTAAAAAATATTCTGTTTATCCCTGCCTCTACATTGTAAACCCAGTATCAAGTAAATAAATAGTATCTCTTTCTCTTGATCTAATTTTTATTTAAGAAGACACATTTTGTTGTTATTATTATATATATTTCATGTCTTCTTAAATTATTATTGTTAAATTTAAGCTTTGCAGAGTTATTATCAGGGAATGTGACCTTTACAATGAAAGCATTTTTGTCCAATGCTTTGTGACTTACATATTAAATATATACATGTATATAAGTTAATTAATTCAACTCTATACTATAAATATATATAAATCATCCATTTTCATTTTAAGATTATGGTAAGTTGACACTTTACTCTTTTCCTGCAAACTGTATAGTAACAAGAAGAAAACGTTTTTTTATTATTATTCCTTTTAAAGGAAGACATCCTATTCCTCAGCCTGTATGGGCCACAGTGCTGAGCAGCAACTTCAGAAGCCAAGGCTTGCTTCCTCCACCATCCCCTTCTCCAAACCAACTGAAAATTTTTAAAAGTTAATAAAATTTATCTTTATGAAACTGCAAGTGATTTAAAACCAAGGGCTTCCCTAGTGGCTCAGATGGTAAAGAATGTGGCTGCAATGGAGGAGACCTGGGTTCAATCCCTGGGATGGGAAGATCCCCTGGAGAAGGGAATGGCAACGCACCCCAGTATTCTTGCCTGGAGAACCTCAAGGACAGAGGAGCCTGGGGTTCCAAAGAATCGGACACGACTGAGCGACCAGAGTCGGACATGACTGAGCGACCAACACATACATATATGTGATTTTAAACTCCCAAATACTGCAATTAAACGGGCAGAGAGAATTAAAAATTAAAAACAAACAAACAAAAAAAAAGCTGTAAAAACCCAACGATCTATATGTGAGGTGAAGTCTAGATGGTGTCAAAGCTTGTCCTCAAAGATATCCATAAACAAATACCCCTTGATGGTCAGGAGGACAGCCTGAGATGCAAACCTTAAATGGATTATTTGGAGCAACAAGTATTGTTAGCTTCCTTTACTAACAGATGCTGTCCAGTCTCTTTGTTTATGAATACCAAGGGGGCAGTTTAAATGTGGGTTTCACAGACAGGTTATAATTCCAGGAGGCCACTTATCTGTGTGACGGAGAGGCCAATGTAAGATTTCAAACTGTAAATACTCTCTAGTTTAATATTGCTCTAAGGTGGAGAAAGTGATCAATTAAAACTTACAGTTCCATCTGTGAGAAACCCATGTTTCAAAGATGAATATTGAAGATGGAAATAGATTGTGAATATATAAAGATATCACAAAAATACAGAACATGAAATATGAAAAACAATTGCAAGCAAATAACGTTCTTCAGAAAGAAAATGAAATAATATGTGTGTAAATATATATATATGCATCTATTTTATATACATCTCTATCTATCCATCTTCATAACACAAAACCAAAATTCTGAAACAAAATATATAGAGCTAAAATGATAACAAAGGAATGAATCAACCTCATATTTATAATTTTAGACAGAGACCACATGTAACAATGTGGAAGCAAGTCATTGCTGCCATAAATTTTCTATCCTCCTGTAAATGGATTTCACTTTAATGATACTTATAATTCTGACTTTATTATTTAAAGATGCTCTTTCATCCTGACCTACGATTTGAGAGAATAATTCTATTTTATTGTGTTTCTGCTTTGAATTAAATGAGCTACATAAATTCCTCTAATAAAAGCAAAATGACATTTTTAAAATTCTTGATATCACATCTACACAAATCTGCTTAACCTTGCTTATATTCTTTCATTGTTGATTTTCTTAACATCTTAACATAATGAGAGAATTCAGAAATACAGCTGGTAAAACTACAACTCTGAGACAGTCTAACACTGCTGTGAAGTATTTTGACAAGTCTTGCCTTCTGCTACCCTCGAGAAAAAGCATAAAAGTGTATTAAAACTAAAATAACTATAGCTAATACCCATTAGCTTCAACCTAGTTTCACGTAGTATTTAGAAGTTGTCCCAGTTAAATCCATCAAAACACAAACCCTGCTAGGACAGGAGAGTTTTGTCCCTAAGGGCCCTTTCTTATAATTGCAGACCCATCAGATTTTTAAGTCATATGGAAAGTCAATATGGAATCTCCAGGGAAGCTAGTTCTTTCCCAACTTTTCTATTTTTCTTATTACTATGTTCACCTCATTTCAACTCTCATTCAAATTTTAACAACTGCAAGAGTAGGCTTATTTCAGAGCCTCCTGACACATTTTTACCTGGTAGAAGATTCCAATAACCCTTAGGGACCATATGAAAAATGCCCCACTTAAAAAGAATTTGCTGAAGTGCATTTACGAACTCAAGTCTCTATGCATTCAGCAGTACAAGTCTATAATTTTCTTCAAATGAAGCTTGGCCTGTGAGCATAGTTATACTTTGTATCAAAGCTATATGCAATTATTTAAATGCATGAAAAAAAAATCAGTTACCTTTAGGCTGCCTGTTCTGATCATATAGGTCAAAGAAATGCCAAAAGACTATTTCTTCCATGCCCTGCCTCCCGGCCTGCATGTGTGCTAAGTTGCTTCAGTTGTGTCCAACTCTTTACGACCCTACAGACTATAGCCAGCCAGGTCCCTCTGTCAAAGAGATTCTCCAGGCAAGAATACTGGAGTCGGTTCCCATGCCCTCTTCAGGAGATCTTCCCAATCCAGGGTTTGAACCCACCTCTCTTATGTCTCCTGCATTGGCAGGCAGGATCTTTATCACTAGCACCACCTGGGAAGACTCCTCCAGGCAGGACTGTATTACAACCACCCTAAAAGCCTATTTTCTTTTTAAAACAACTCTCCAATTATTCTCTATAGGAAGATAGGCAAACACTTAATATCTTAATATAATTCTAATGATATTTTTAAAAAAAGAGTTTTGAGTAAGATAATATATGGTTGCTGACTATAGGTTAGATTCTGGAAAGCCTTTTACAGTAAATAGCAAGAGACCGTACTTACTAAAGAAAGCAAATTAGTTTCACTATTTCACAGTTTCCTGCAACTAGGTAACTAGTATGTGGCAAATTATAATCCATGGATATTTAAATCCTATTAGGTATTTCTCTCCTGTAACAAGCAGGGGGTATATCAAGAAATGACTATTCAAAAATGCAAATTCTTCCCTTGAATGTTTAACTTGTTTAACTCCTTTATTAATCTGATGAGCACTTGTTGTTTTTCCAGTCTTCAGCTGTTATGAAAAAAAAAAAAAAAAGCAAATGAAAAAATAAAAACCCTGGGGCAAAAAACTAAGCTGAATTTGAATCATAATGGCTTTTAGAAACCAGGACTGCTATAGATATTTGCTGATGTTTTCAAGTAAAATTAAAAATAATTACTTCATTTGAAAAGCTCTATTAAAATTTCATATTGTCCATAGAAATATGAACCATGAGATTCATGTCAAAATGTTATTTATGTTGTACATTTATAGAAGTTAAAATTTTTACCCTTCTATCTTAACATTAACTATGGTAAACATGATATTTTCTTATTTTATATTTTATTAATTTTGTGATAAAAATCATACTGCATATAGATCTAGTGTTTCAGTTAGAGTCATATGTAAAGGTTTTTGGAGGAATTTCTTTTTGCATATGATAAAAACAAAAACAAACATAAATAAAGCAAGACTAATCAGAAAAATGTTACTTTACTTTTCAAAAAAATACTTTCTATGTATAAAAACAAAAACAATAAACACTTCTCTGAAATAAACTGCCAAGGGCCATGAACTAAGAGACTGAAATATATATAGGAGCTTTAACCACATTTCTTCCTAGTGAATTCAGGACAAAATTCCATATTTTGTATTCATATCTAATCCATGTATCAGTGCATTCAAAGTATTTTAATAAATGTCTTCAGTGTGTAACACATTTTGATGATCTTTGTGAGAGTGAAAACTAAAGAACAAGTGCTTCATAAAGTGTATGAAACAAAATGGGTGTAAAATTTAAATATGGAAAAAGTAAACAGATGTGCCTATTAATGTTTTTCTATCTTGTCTAAAATGTCAATTGCCATGTCTTTGTTTCTCCTTCAAAAATGAGTTAGTCATATAACCAGTCCCAGTTCTTTATGGACCATTACCATATTGTTTTGTTTAGCCTTTTTAGAAACTTTTGTTAGCTTATCTTTGACAAATATTGATTCTTCCATCATTTGTGTATCCTTATTAAAAAATGAATTTCTTGATGTTTCCTCTGGGTACAAATTGCCTTAAAATGGCTCCTCCTTTTGTATAGAAATATATATGCATGTTTATAAGTGGAGATGTATTTTAAAAATTCAAAATTTAAAACCGATTGTTAGTATATACCTTTGTACAATAAATTTCAAAAAATATTTGGAAGAATGACAATGCTTATGATTTCCTCACTTTCTTTTTTCTTTTTTTTTTGTTTGTTTGTTTGTTTGTTTGTTTTTTAGTTTTTTATTTTTTAAATTTTAAAATCTTTAATTCTTACATGCATTCCCAAACATGAACCCCCCTCCCACCTCCCTCCCCATAACATCTTTCTGGGTCATCCCCATGCACCAGCCCCAAGCATGCTGCATCCTGCGTCAGACATAGACTGGCGATTCAATTCACATGATAGTATACATGTTAGAATGTCATTCTCCCAAATCATCCCACCCTCTCCCTCTCCCTCTGTGTCCAAAAGTCCGTTATACACATCTGTGTCTCTTTCCCTGTCTTGCATACAGGGTCGTCATTGCCATCTTCCTAAATTCCATATATATGTGTTAGTATACTGTATTGGTGTTTTTCTTTCTGGCTTACTTCACTCTGTATAATCGGCTCCAGTTTCATCCATCTCATCAGAACTGATTCAAATGAATTCTTTTTAACCACTGAGTAATACTCCATTGTGTATATATACCACAGCTTTCTTATCCATTCATCTGCTGCTGGACATCTAGGTTGTTTCCATGTCCTGGCTATTATAAACAGTGCTGCGATGAACATTGGGGTACATGTGTCTCTTTCAATTCTGGTTTCCTCGGTGTGTATGCCCAGCAGTGGGATTGCTGGGTCATAAGGTAGTTCTATTTGCAATTTTTTAAGGAATCTCCACACTGTTCTCCATAGTGGCTGTACTAGTTTGCATTCCCACCAACAGTGTAGGAGGGTTCCCTTTTCTCCACACCCTCTCCAGCATTTATTGCTTGCAGACTTTTGGATCACAGCCATTCTGACTGGTGTGAAGTGGTACCTCATTGTGGTTTTGATTTGCATTTCTCTAATAATGAGTGATGTTGAGCATCTTTTCATGTGTTTGTTAGCCATCCGTATGTCTTCTTTGGAGAAATGTCTATTTAGTTCTTTGGCCCATTTTTTGATTGGGTCGTTTATTTTTCTGGAGTTGAGCTGCAGAAGTTGCTTGTATATTTTTGAGATTAGTTGTTTGTCAGTTGCTTCATTTGCTATTATTTTCTCCCATTCAGAAGGCTGTCTTTTCACCTTGCTTATATTTTCCTTTGTTGTGCAGAAGCTTTCAATTTTAATTAGATCCCATTTGTTTATTTTTGCTTTTATTTCCAAATCAACACACAGAAATCCCTTGCATTCCTATACACGAATAATGAGAAAGTAGAAAAAGAAATTAAGGAAACAATTCCATTCACCATTGCAACGAAAAGAATAAAATACTTAGGAATATATCTACCTAAAGAAACTAAAGACTTATATATAGAAAACTATAAAACACTGATGAAAGAAATCAAAGAGGACACTAATAGATGGAGAAATATACCATGTTCATGGATTGGAAGAATCAATATAGTGAAAATGAGTATACTACCCAAAGCAATTTACAAATTCAATGCAATCCCTATCAAGCTACCAGCCACATTTTTCACAGAACTAGAACAAATAATTTCAAGCTTTGTATGGAAATACAAAAAACCTCGAATAGCCAAAGCAATCTTGAGAAAGAAGAATGGAACTGGAGGAATCAACTTGCCTGACTTCAGACTCTACTACAAAGCCACAGTCATCAAGACAGTATGGTACTGGCACAAAGACAGACATATAGATCAATGGAACAAAATAGAAAGCCCAGAGATAAATCCACACACATATGGACACCTTATCTTTGACAAAGGAGGCAAGAATATACAATGGAGTAAAGACAATCTCTTTAACAAGTGGTGCTGGGAAAACTGGTCAACCACTTGTAAAAGAATGAAACTAGATCACTTTCTAACACCGCACACAAAAATAAACTCAAAATGGATTAAAGATCTAAATGTAAGATCAGAAACTATAAAACTCCTAGAGGAGAACATAGGCAAAACACTCTCAGACATAAATCACAGCAGGATCCTCTATGATTTCCTCACTTTCTAACATAAAGCCTACACTGACATTCTGCAAATATTCTATCTCTCCCTCATTTTTTCTTAATTTAATTATGAATATCTTTATTAATGTCCAGTATATGAAAGTAAAGATATAATCTTGTAAGTAGAGACTGATGGTATAAGAGAAATGTGAGTACATAATTTTTCTCCAGATTTAGGACAGAATATATATTCCTGGGCTGTGGGATTTTTGTTATGAGATGAAAATTTCAGTAGAAAAAAAGAACACAAATAAAAATTAAACAAAGACACTGTTTTTTCCTTAAGGATACTTGTGGAGAATGGTGTCTGTTCATATCAAAAATTTCCAATTCGTCTTTTAAAAAATTAATAATGAAGAGAAAATAAAACTAAACGTATCTTTACTATAACTTGAAGGGAAAATATGTCAAACACATAAAAATTGTGCTGATAAAGGAAGAAGGAAGGAGAAACTCTTTCAAAAAAATTTAAGAGAACATAAGAAAACAAGACATTAAAATTCTTCCCCCCAAAATGGAATTTTTTCCATACCCCCAAAAATGGAATTTAGCAAAGAATTAATTTATCAAATGAATAGAATATGTTACAGCTGTAAATTATATTCACACAAAAATATGTTGCTTTGATAAAAGATTAAATTTAAAAAAAAAGAACTCTAAAGAAAGAAATTGACCAAAAGAAGGAAAAAGGAAAATTAGAATTGAATTTATGAAATAGATAACAAAAAGAAAATCATAAAAAGATGAAGACTTGCTTTGAAAGTGCCCCAGGAAGAATCAGTTCAGTCGCTCAGTTGTGTCTGGCTCTTTGCGACCCCATGAATCACAGCCCGCCAGGCCTCCCAGTCCAGCACCAACTCCCAGAGTGTACCCAAACTCATTTCCATTGAATCGGTGATGCCATCCAACCATCTCATCCTCTGTCATCCCCTTCTCCTCCTGCCTTCAATCCTTCCCAATATCAAGGCTTTTTCAAATGAGTCAGTTCTTTGCATCAGGTGGCCAAACTATTGGAGTTTCAGCTTCAACATCAGTCCTTCCAATATACACCCAGGGCTGATCTCTTTTAGGATGGACTGGTTTGATCTCCTTGCCGTCCAAGGGGCTCTCAAGAGTATTCTCCAACACCACAGTTCAAAAGCATCAATTCTTTGGTGCTCAGCTTTCTTTATAGTCCAACTCTCACATCTATACATGACTACTGTTGTAGCTCAAACGATTTGAAATAGCTCAGCTGGAATTCCATCACCTCTACCATCTTTGTTTGTAGTAATGTTTCCTAAGGCTGAATTGACTTCACACTCCAGGATGTCCAGGATGTTTGGCTCTGGGTGAGTAACTTCATCATAGTGGTTATTCGTGTCATTAAGAACTTTTTTTTTGTACGGTTATGTGTGTCCTTGCCCATTCTTTTTAATCTCTTCCCCTTCTCTTAGACCCAGATTGTTTCTGTCCTATATTGTGTCCATCTTTGCATGAAATCTTCCCTTCAGTTCAGTTCAGTTCAGTCACTCAAACAAGTCCGACTCTTTCGAACCCCATGAATCACAGCACGCCAAGCCTCCCTGTCCATCACCAAACTAATGGAGTTCACTCAGACTCACGTCCATCAAGTCAGTGATGCCATCCAGCCGTCTCATCCTCGGTCGTCCCTTTTTCCACCTGCTCCCAATCCCTCCCAACATCAGAGTCTTTTCCAATGAGTCAACTCTTCGCATGAGGTGGCCAAAGTACTGGAGTTTCAGCTTCAGCATCATTCCTTCCAAAAGAACACCCAGGGCTGATCTCCTTTAGAATGGACTGGTTGGATTTCCTTGCAGTCCAAGGGACTCTCAAGAGTCTTGTCCAACACCACAGTTCAAAAGCATCAATTCTTGGAGTGCTCAGCTTTCCTCACAGTCCAACTCTCATATCCATACATGACCACTGGAAAAACCATAGCCTTGACTACATGGACCTTTGTGGACAAAGTAATGTCTCTGCTTTTCAATATGCTACCGAGGTTGGTCATAATTTCCTTCCAAGGAGTAAGTGTCTCTTAATTTCATGGCTGTAATCTCCATCTGCATTGATTTTGGGGCCCCCAAAAATAAAGTTAGACACTGTTTCCCCGTCTATCTGCCGTGAAGTGATGGGACCAGATGCCATGATCTTCGTTTTCTGAATGCTGAGCTTTAAGCCAACTTTTTCACTCTCCTCTTTCACTTTCATCAAGAGGCTTTTTAGTTCCTCTTCACTTTCTGCCGTAAGGGTGATGTCATCTGCATATCTGAGGTTATTGATATTTCTCCCAGCAATCTTGATTCCAGCTTGTGTTTCTTCCAGTCCAGCGTTTCTCATGATGTACTCTGCATATAAGTTAAATAAGCAGGGTGACAATATACAGTCTTGACGTACTCCTTTTCCTATTTGGAACCAGTCTATTGTTCCATATCCAGTTCTAACTGCTGCTTCCTGACCTGCATACAGGTTTCTCAAGAGTCAGGTCAGGTGGTCTGTTATTCCCATCTCTTTCAGAATTTTCCACAGTTTATTGTGATCCACACAATCAAAGGCTTTGGCATAGTCAATAAAGCAGAAATAGATGTTTTTGGAACTCTCTTGCTTTTTCCATGATCCAGCAGATGTTGGCAATTTTATCTCTGGACCTCTGCCTTTTCTAAAACCAGCTTGAACATCTGGAAATTCACGGTTCACATACTGCTGAAGCCTGGCTTGGAAAATTTTGAGCATTATTTTACTAGTGTGTGTGCAATTGTGCAGTAGTTTGAGCATTCTTTGTCATTGCCTTTCTTTGGGATTGGAATGAAAACTGACCTTTTCCAGTCCTGTGGCCACTGCTGAGTCTTCCAAATTTGCTGGCATATTGAGTGCAGCACTTTCACAGCATCATCTTTCAGGATTTGAAATAGCTCAGCTGGAATTCCATCACCTTGACTAGCTTTGTGTGTAATGATGCTTTCGAAGGCCCACTTGACTTCACATTCCAGGATGTCTTGCTCTAGGTGAGTGATCACACAATTCTGATTATCTGGGTCGTGAAGCTCTTTTTTGTACAGTTCTGTGTATTTTTGCCACCACTTCTTAATATCTTCTGTTTCTGTTATGTTCATACCATTTCTGTCCTTTATTGAGCCCATCTTTGCATGAAATGTTCCCTTGGTATCTCTAATTTTCTTGAAGAGATCTCTAGTCTTTCCCATTCTGTTGTTTTCCTCTATTTCTTTGCATTGATCGCTGAGGAAGGCTTTCTTATCTCTTCTTGCTATTCTTTGGAACTCTCCATTCAGATGCTTATATTTTTCCTTTTCTCCTTTGCTTTTCACCTCTCTTCTTTTCACAGCTATTTGTAAGGCCTCCCCAGACAGCCATTTTGCTTTTTTGCATTTCTTTTCCATGGGGATGGTCTTGATTCCTGTCTCCTATAGAATGTCACGAACCTCCATCCATAGTTCATCAGGCACTCTATCAGATCTAGGCCCTTAAATCTATTTCTCACTTACACTGTATAACCAAAGGGATTTTATTTAGGTCATATCTGAATGGTCTAGTGGTTTTCCTTACTTTCTTCAATTTAACTCTGAATTTGCCAATAAGGAGCTCATGATCTGAGCCATAGTCAGCTCCCAGTCTTATTTTTGCTGACTGTATAGAGCTTCTCCATCTTTGGCTGCAAAGAATATAATCAATCTGATTTCAGTGTTGACCATCTGGGGATGTCCATGTGTAGAGTCTTCTCTTGTGTTGTTGGAAGGGGGTGTTTGCTATGACCAATGTGTTCTCTTGGCAAAACTCTATTAGCCTTTGCCCTGCTTCATTCCGTATTCCAAGGCCAAATTTGCCTGTTACTCCAGGTGTTTCTTGACTTCCTACTTATGCATTCCATTCCCCTATAATGAAAAGGACATCTTTTGAGGGTTTAGTTCTAAAAGGTCTTGTAGATCTTCAAAGAACTGTTCAACTTCAGCTTCTTCAGTGTTACTGGTTGGGGCATAGACTTGGATAATTTTGATATTGAATGGTTTGCCTTGGAAACAAACAGAGATCATTCTGTCATTTTTGAGACTGCATCGAAGTACTGCATTTCTGACTCTTTTGTTGACCATGATGGCTACTCCATTTCTTCTAAGGGATTCCTGCCTGCAGTAGTAGATATAATGGTCATCTGAGTTAAATTCACCCATTCCAGTCCATTTTAATTCGCTGATTCCTAGAATGTTGACGTTCACCATTGCCATCTCTTGTTTGACCACATCTAATTTGCCTTGATTCATGGACCTAACCTTCCAGGTTCCTATGCAATATTGCTCTTTATAGCATTGGACCTTGCTTCTATGACCAGTCACATCCACAACTGGGTATTGTTTTTGCTTTGGCTCCATCCCTTCATTCTTTCTGGAGTTATTTCTCCACTGATCTCCAGTAGCATATTGACCACCTACTGACCTGGGGAGTTCTTTCAGTATCCTACCACTTTGCCTTTTCATACTGTTCATGGGGTTCTCAAGGCAAGAATACTGAAGTGGTTTGCCATTCCCTTCTCCAATGGACCACAATCTGTCAGGCCTCTTCACCATGACCCACCCATCTTGGGTGGCCCCACAGGGCATGGCTTAGTTTCATTGAGTTAGACAAGGCTGTGGTCCTAGTGTGATTAGATTGACTAGTTTTCTGTGATTATGGTTTCATTGTGTCTGCCCTCTGATGCTCTCTTGCAACACCTACCATCTTACTTGGGTTTCTCTTACTTTGGACGTAGGGTATCTCTTCCTGGGTGCTCTAGCAAAGTGCAGCTGCTGCTCCTTTCCTTGAACAAGGGGTATCGCCTCACCGCCACTCTTCCTCACCTTGAACGTGGAGTAGCTCCCCTAGGCCCTCTTGCTCCTGTGCAGCCACCACTCCTTGGACGTGGTGTTGCTCCTCTCAGCCGCCGCCCCTGACCTCAGCTGTGGGGTAGCTTCTCTCGGCCGCTGCCCCTGACCTAGGATGTGGGATGGCTGCTCCTGTGCTGTCACAGCCTGGCACTCTTGGCCAGCCCCCCTGACCTTGGATGTGGGGTAGCTCCTCCCAGCCACCACTCCTGTTGGGAATGGGGTCCTCCCAGTTTCTGCCCCTGACCTAGGACATGGGGTACCTCCTTTGGGCCATGCTTGTGCACTGTCGCAGCTGCCCATGTATCTCTAATTTTCTTGAAGAGATCTCTATTCTTTCTCATTCTATTGTTTTCCTCAATGGACATAAGTCTGAGCAAACTCCAGCAGAGGAATGAAGGACAGAGGAGCTTGGCTTGCTACATACAGTCCATGGGATCACAAAACATTGAACATGACTTAGCAACTGATGAATGACAAATGTACAAGTAGCAGTAAATACAATTCTACCTTTTAGTGATCCTGACAGAAATCTGATATGGCAGCCATCATACATATTCAGCAATTAACTGACAACAATCTGGTTCTCACCACCTTAGAATTTTAAAGAATCTTTTGAAATTCTTCACATGATCTGAGTCTCACTAGAAAATCATTATAAGGAAATTGGAGCTGATTTGTCTTTCTTTCTTTTGATAAATTTCTATGAAACAAGCACACACAATCAGAAACATTTCCTAAACTATATACCAGAGATGTTCTGATAGAACCATAGAGTTAATAAGAGATCCTGATATAGAAATATGTCTAACTAGTCATTCTTTCCTTTTTATGTATTTATTAAAAATAACTATATTCAAATAAGTAAGTGTGCAGTTAGAGTATTCAAGTTTTCAAAGAATGAACTCTTCAAGTTCTATACTCCAAATGTAGAAATGATTATGTTTGATTTTAAGGAGATTATTTAAAAATCAAGGAAATATCTGGCCACTACCAAAACTTTTGAAAGCAGCTTCAAAGCAATTTATACCATATTGCCAAAACTAATCATATAATGACATAACAGTATCTTATGAAGGTGTATATTATTGTCTTATTTCACCAAAGTGTAAATGCACAAAAGTGAGTTAAGAGGATAGAATTTTTTTTTTTAAGTTATGGATAGCTTGATAACTACTTATCATTTGAAGCATTTAACTAGTATGTATTTATCACTTCCTATTAGCCTCACATGGTCTTCACTATGGCACTTTGACAAAGATCCAGGGCCACTTTTCCTTTCTAGAACTTGCATTATAAAATAAATACAAGAATTGGGTTGTGCATGCTAATTTGCTGCAGTTGTGGCCAACTCTTTGTGACCCTGTGGACTGTAACCCTCCAGACTCCTTTGTCCATGGGATTCTCCAGGCAGGAATACTGGAGTGAGTTCCCATGTCCTTCTTCAGGGGATCTTCCTGACCCAGGGATCTCCTGAAGCTCCTGCATTACAGATGGATTTTTTATCCATGAGCCATCACCACCAGGTAAGCCCCAAATTGGCTGTACTGAGCAATAATCTAAAGGGTGGAGATTTCAACCAATGTGGGATAACCTTTGTGTTGTGATATGGTCTACGTGTGAGGGAATGCCAGGCTTCTCCCAGAAAAGGTCCAACTTGCTTTTCTTTATTGCTTTTCCTTTTTTCATTATTCTCTATTATGTGGGATATTCAGATGTGCTCCTATCCAGAAGAGTTCCCTCCAATGCTGTGTCATCATCATCCCTCTTCTCTGAAAACTTGATATGACCTAGTTTAAAGAACTGTGACAAAAGCTCATTCTCTCTCTCAGTTTGAATAGTAATAGATTAGCATTAATTATTGAAAAGTAGTGAGAGTCAAGATTCATAAGTTTATTTAATGTAACGAACAGAAAATTAGGAATTTTACCCAGCTCTGTTTTAGACCATGAAATAAGTTTGCTTCATGCTTAAGCCTAAATCAAAATGTATTACACTGAGATTTGGGGCTGACTTTCACCCACTGTAGTATGACTTACATCTGTTAGTCTCTGACTAACAGTATGACTGCTGTAATGGATTTAACATTTTATGCTAGTTAGTGCTAATTAACCTAATGAGTGCATGTATTCAAGGTATATTACAACATACTATATTCTGTTTGTCTAATGACAAAACAAAAGTAGAAATAGGATAAATATACAAATGGATGATGGGTAATTAAGAGATTGATATCTTAATTAAATCACAAGTATGTTGTTCATTAGACTTAAGGCATTTTTCAGAAACATCAAGGAAGAAACAAAAAGTTGAATTTACATATTGCTACAACTCCTGACTTTTGAAGAGGAAAAAAAAAATTTAGTGTGGTTCAATGCCATAACTGTGATTAGAAAATGACAGGAGTGAAGATAAAGTAAGAAAATTAAGTCTCTGAGGAAAAGAATGGCAAAGATCTTTGATAATTAGAACCAAAGCCTTTCATAGTGCATAGTTCAAATCCACTTGATTTTAGCACAGGCCGGAAGTGCTTGATCTGATGGATGTTCAGTATAACTCATGAAGCAAAGACAAAGGAGTAGCCCTCCCCTGGGTGATCAGCAATCACATCTTCAAATATACAATAGAATTGGCAAACTCATTACCTAGCTTAAAAAAGTTGGCAAATAATAAAATGGAAAAAGAGAACAACTAATTAGACATAGTACAAATGGAGACTTTTAGGAAAGTTTAAGCTATTCTCTTTATCTTTTCTTAAATTTTGCCTACTAATTTTGAAACTAAACTATATTTTGAGGATCAATAAGGTGATAAAATTCTAGTTACCTCATCTTTCCAAGCAAAAGACCTCTATTAACTAAAATGCTTTATTCTTAACTTACTATTAAAAAATGTCATAAATATTATTTCAGTCATGGTGGTGTTTAAGTTCATGTTTTTAAGCCTTTCCTTGATTCTGAACATGTAGCAATGAGAGATAAAATAAAATAATGAGATATTATAACAAAAATATTGAAAAATTAAGAACAATAGAAAAAGAAGGAAAAACAAGAGCCCAAAACCAGTGGTGAACCTAGGTGAAAATCTTAATATATATCCTATTGAATCAGAATTAGCCAAAAAAATTGGGAATATGGCTCAAATGGGTAAAGGTGTTCCATTTCATTTACTTGCTGGGGTTTTGATTTGGTATCCTCCTGATTTTATATAGATGTTAACAAAAAAGCTGCTACAGAACATTGGTGTTGCTTCTTACATAGGAAAGGAAGCAGAGAAGACAATTAAAGTCATGATTTGAACCAAGACTTGATTGCTGCATCTCTGATTCTCTAATCTACTTTTTAGACAATCTGAGATGCCATTATCAAACCTAATTCTAGACAGGGCCCCAAAGGTGCCAAGAAGAAGAAAATAAGACAGAAAATGTGAGATCAAAAATTGAGAGACTGTAAAATTCCGAAACAAGTGAGGAAATTGGCCCTAAGATGGGCATCCAATAAATTCAAAACTTAAGAATTGAATTTACTGCTCTTGAAATTAAAATAATACAACAATCTTAAGAGAGTTAAACATAAATGTAATAAAAAAGCAAAAAATGAAATAAATTACAGATATTTAAGTAGGGAGAATCATTAACCCAGACTCTAAAAGACGTAGATACAAAACCATAACTAATTAGGAATACAAAACACACATACATGACTGGCTAGGAACTGGCACTACCACAAAATATATTGAATATATAGCTTGGCAGTGCTTGTGGAGGAAGTCTATGGGCTGAGTGGAGGCAGTGCATTCCAATAAAAAAAAAAAAAAAGGTAAGTACTTTATCATTAAGTGTTCTGTTTTTCCTCTGTGCTGTGTGTGCTGTGCTCAGTTGCTTCAGTCATGTCAGACTCTGCGACCCCATGGACTTAAGAACCATGCAGGCTCCTTTGTCCATGGGATTCTCCAGGCAAGAATACTTAAGTGTGTTGCTGTGCCCTAGGGGATCTTCATGACCCAGGGATCGAACCCATATCTCTGGTGTATTCTGCACTGCAGGCAGGTTCATTACCTACTGAGCCACCTGGGAAGCTTTTTGCCTAGTATTTAGCAAATCTGTTAACATAATAGTCATTCACCAATGAAAAGGTTTAAGAAAGTGAAGTCGGCAAAAAATAAATTAACAGAATAAATTTAAACATTTGACATAATAGTAACATCAATGCATCCTCAAATTACTATAACAAATACTATTTAAAAGAAAACACTGTTGGGCTATATGGTCTCTGTAATAAGATGAAGATTTAATAAAGATTTCAAAATGCTAGAAGTTTTTTGTCTTATATGAAATATATGTTTCTATTATACATTCCAATTGAAAAACAAATGGAGAAAAGAGAGGCATTTTAAAACCAATGGGGTGGATATACTTATAAATGATACACAATGAAAATCTCAAATGAGTAAAAAATAAAATATGAGAAATGAAAGATAGAAAGGGGAATGAGAATTGCAGGGAATAATGAAAAACATTGTCTTCAAACACTGGTTAGTGTAGTAACAATTAGCTTAGCAATGAAATATTTTGTAAATGTGCTAGTTTGCACTTAGAAATGAGGAAACATATCATTTCAGATTGATTTTTTCTTGTCATTTAACAGAGAGAAAATAGTGCCCCTTTTAACTAGGAGCTCATTCATTTCATTGATGGCTTTAATGATAGTTAATCATCATAATGGCAGTGGCTGATGTAACCACTCATGATTAGTTCAGGCTTGTTTTTCTGTATATTTAAAGCAAAAGACAGCTTTTTCCAGAGATTTCAATTCTTTCTGCTCTATTTCATGTCCTAACTTAAAACTTAGCATTTAACACACGGACACATATTCCTTCTATATATCTACATATCAAAGGATGTAGCTTTGCAAGGTGTAAAGTTCATATTTTAGTCAAAAAGACACAGTTATTAATATTTTTACAAAATGCTCTACTTCTACTAACATATTCCCAGATGCTTCTAACCTCCAAACATATATACCCAGAGAAGAGAGAATGGAAGGGAGAGAGAAAAATAGAAGAGGGAAGGAATAGTTTGAATGATATGAAAAACATTTTCTCTAATTTGATATATGGTTATCATTTTCTTAAATGTGTTTGATATAAAAAATTAGCAGTGTATCATCAGTTAATCAGTTTAAGTAGAAAGTTGTAAGAATCTAGAATGATCACACTATTAAAAAGGCAAACAAACCAGTAACCAGTGGTAGCAACCTAATGATCCATTTAAAGTTATTTCCAAATGTACTTACTAATTGGGAGTCATATTGACTTAAAATTTGACTTTATTTATGATTCTTGCAGAAGGATATTTGAACTGCAAATCATTTATATAGTTTTTTTTTTTTCCCAAATAATATGTTTATGAAAGTGATTAGAAATCTACTATATCTTATAATTACTAAAATAAAATTTAAATATTTTAATTATTAAGTTGTGACTTGAAACATGAGGAAAGAAGATAAAATCATTTCTCTATTCAGAGAAACATATTCTGGAAATACTTTATTTCTTTAGATTTAATTCTTGCTAAGGGAAAAAAGAATTAACTTCTGTATTTAATTTTTTGTTCACAAGTTTCTTCTTCTACCCACCCCTACTCCCAATGAGAAACTTAGATGAACAAGGTTTGTCTTTGGAAAGTCATCTTCTAACTAGAGTTATTGGATGTAGAGTAATGACAAGTTTAATTTTACATCTATAGTAATATTAGAAATGTAAAAACAACCTAAGTGGGAAAAGAATTTTATTTTATTTTATTTTTATTTTTTAAATTTTAAAATCTTTAATTCTTACATGCATTCCCAAACATGAACCCCCTCCCACCTCCCTCCCCATAACATCTTTCTGGGTCATCCCCATGCACCAGCCCCAAGCATGCTGCATCCTGCGTCAGACATAGACTGGCGATTCAATTCACATGATAGTATACATGTTAGAATGTCATTCTCCCAAATCATCCCACCCTCTCCCTCTCCCTCTGAGTCCAAAAGTCCGTTATACACATCTGTGTCTCTTTCCCTGTCTTGCATACAGGGTCGTCATTGCCATCTTCCTAAATTCCATATATATGTGTTAGTATACTGTACTGGTGTTTTTCTTTCTGGCTTACTTCACTCTGTATAATCGGCTCCAGTTTCATCCATCTCATCAGAACTGATTCAAATGAATTCTTTTTAACTGCTGAGTAATACTCCATTGTGTATATGTACCAAAGCTTTCTTATCCATTCATCTGCTGATGGACATCTAGGTTGTTTCCATGTCCTGGCTATTATAAACAGTGCTGCAATGAACATTGGGGTACATGTGTCTCTTTCAATTCTGGTTTCCTCGGTGTGTATGCCCAGAAGTGGGATTGCTGGGTCATAAGGTAGTTCTATTTGCAATTTTTTAAGGAATCTCCACACTGTTCTCCATAGTGGCTGTACTAGTTTGCATTCCCACCAACATCACTAGATCACTTTCTAACACCGCACACAAAAATAAACTCAAAATGGATTAAAGATCTAAATGTAAGATCAGAAACTATAAAACTCCTAGAGGAGAACATAGGCAAAACACTCTCAGACATAAATCACAGCAGGATCCTCTATGATCCACCTCCCAGAATTCTGGAAATAAAAGCAAAAATAAACAAATGGGATCTAATTAAAATTAAAAGCTTCTGCACAACAAAGGAAAATATAAGCAAGGTGAAAAGACAGCCTTCTGAATGGGGAGAAAATAATAGCAAATGAAGCAACTGACAAACAACTAATCTCAAAAATATACAAGCAACTTCTGCAGCTCAACTCCGGGAAAAGAATTTTAAAAAGAATAGATGCATGTATAACATAATCGATTCACTGTACACCTAAAACACAACATGTTGATCAGCTCTATTCCAATATAAAATACAAAGTTTAAAAAAATAACGTACCATATGAAGGGGTTTCCCAGGTGATACTAGTGATAAAGAACCTGCCTGCCAATGCAGGAGACATAAAACATGTGGGCTGGATCCCTGGGTTGGGGCGATCTCGTGGAGAAGGGCATGGCAACCCACACTATTATTCTTTTCTGAGGAATCCCATGGACAAACAGGCCTGGTAGACTATAGTCCAGGGAGTAGGACACATAAGCGACTCAGCATGCATGCATGCACCATATGAAGATGTAATGCTTGACACGCAATATATATGCAAGTTATGTGTACTCCGAGATGAACGGCTAATTGACAAAGACATTTCGTCTCATTTGTCATATTTTCTGAGATCATTCTCTTCAAATGACTTATCTGTTTTCATACATATTCTATGTTTTAAAACTCTGGGAGTGCTAGAACAGTAGAACAACTAGAATGCTCTTATATATTTGATATATGTTGAGAGAATTTTAAAATATTTGAGAGAAAAGAAATGTGGTTAAATGCCTAGATGTCACTTTTAGTTCTTAGATACATATGTAAACATTTCCCTGGAAAGTTTCTCTTTATTTCCATTCTCTTCTCTGCCAATTATTCAGCAAATATTTTACTTTGGTTTCAGACCGTGCAATTAGCTTTCTAAGTAACACACACCTGGAAAACAAAGTACTGTCTCTATTAAATAAAACACTAGACAAGAGTGTTTCTGCATTGTGAGCGTCAAAGGATAGAATGCAATATATCATCATTATGTAAGTTTCCTAATGATTTTGACAGTGGTAGCAATACTCAACATATTGTTAACTGGAAGCAATCAAAAGATAATATCTAGATACACAAAAAACTTTATAAATACTTTCTCTTATTTCATAATCCCCAGTACATTTAATGCATTGGGCTTCCCCAGTGGTTCATATGGTAAAGAAATTTGCCTCCAATGTGAGAGACTAGGGTTCGATTCTTGGGTTGGGAAGATCCCCTAGAGGAGGGCATGGCAATCCACTCCAGTTTTCTTGCCTGGAGAATCCCCATGGGCAGAGGAGACTGGTGGGCTACAACCATGAGGTCACAAAGAGTCAGACATGACTGAACAACTAAGCATGGCACAATGCATTTAAAATTTCTGTGTCAGCCCAAAAATGCAATTTTAAACTATATATCTATATTCTGTATTCCTTATTTTGTTTTTTGATATCTGTGACTTTGTGCTTTGATGTCAAGTAATCTTTAATATCTGGTGTATACACACACATACACACACACACACACACATATATATATACATACAGATATTACATCTGTAAAAAGGAAGTTTAAAACAAGAGTGGCAAAAAGGCATTGGAATATATAATAAAAGTATTCATGTGTACAATCAATTCAAGAGTGAATAAAAATGGAGAAAAAAATGGGTACCGAACTGACCATATCTGGCAAAAATATAGATAATCTATGAAATGTGCTTGAAACAACTGCTATTCACCAGGTAACAGAAAGAAAAGAAAACATTTAATTTGACATTGACTAACCATTATTTCATAAACATGAAGAGTTAAGATAAAACTCAGACATGAAGAGGAAAGAGAACAAACAAAAAGATTTAGAACACAGAATGGTAAGCTTGCAGATACAGGTCATGTTTGAGTGGGACTGAGAGGCTGCACACAAATGGAGGCAGAAGGTGAGCAGCTTTGTTCCCCATAGTTAGACAGTGTTTTTTGGATCCAGGGGGCATTGGGAGTACTGAAAATCCTGTGTAAAGGAACACATGGTTAGACCTGACAGAATTGAAAGGGGTTTAGATGTAGAAGAGAGAACACTGCAGGTTGCTCCCGTTTGAACTGATAAGGAGCAGGAGTCAGGATTTAGCTGCAGAAATAAACTAGAGTAAACATAAGAATGCAAAGAAAAAATAACATTCAGAGAAATCCTGAATAACACATCCTGGGAGGTAGAACAGATGAAGGGAGATCAGAATTTAAGACCCGTTCTTTTAATATGTGCATTTGTGCTACCACCTGCCCAAACTGTCCAGGCAGAATGATACAGGGCAGAAACACATGAGATTTTCCATATCGTGCCTAATTTTGATCCCAATTTCTTTTCTGTTAATTGTTTTCTTCATAAGCAAATCAGTGTATTACATTCAGAGTTTCCTTGTCTGTTAAATGTGAGTGGTATTATAGTTGACATTAGAAATCTCAATATGTTTTGCAAAATACAATTGAGTACTTCTGCCAGCTAAAAAATGATATTATAAATGTCAGCAACAGTCATAAAAGACTTCTTTAAATTTTTCCAGGTTAGACAAAAATCAGGAGTTTGTATGTACACAAATCTTTTTAAGTTCTGATTAATTTACATATATTTTATAGTGTTATATAGATAATAAAGTTGCCGCAAGTCCATTGAGGCATGGAGTTTGTACAGGTGCATTTATTTTAATCATGAATAATTATTACTAGATCATTTAACATGGGTGCGTCCTGATTATATCCATTTAAATAATTTGGTTTTTGTACTTGTTTTTAAAGAGCCAAAAACTAGTCATCCCTCCTAACATACTGAGGTTCTGACTTTTTGTATTAATTCTCAGTTTGGTATGAACAAATGAAGCTGTACCATATTTGATGTACTTGTGCGTTATTGCCTTAATGGGCCTATTTCCATTCTATTATAATCATCAACTTAGTATGTAATGAACCAGAATGAGACAGCAAACAGAGAGTTTATATGTGTGCATTTATCTTAATCGTGAAATTATTATAGCTAGATTATTTAACATGGATGCATTCCTGACTTAATAATAATTAAGCAAAGATGTTTCTGGAGAGTTTGATTTTATAGTAGGTGCGTGAGTAATGGTAAGGTTAGACTAGGAAACCTCTAGTTTCCATGTACTACCCAAAGATAATGATATTAAGAATCGTTTTTAAGGACCCGGTGGTTCCCATTGGTCTTTTCCAGTCTCAGTCTCTCACTGTCAGAACTCAATCTCAGGGTGGAAATGTAAGAGTATTATATAAAAATGATTCAATAGTGATGGTAAAAATATACAACCAGCTGAAAAGATCTTTGTGGCATGCATCAAAAACATACAAAAAAAAATAGATGCTATAAAGAAAAGGAGATCAGTAAGGCAACTGAATAAAGGTTATAGAAAGAAAGATATAGAAGATATCCCTCTGGAGTTAAGCCTGAAAAGAACATGGTTACCCATAGATTCTGGTGGTGGTTTGCCACTCAGTCGTGCCTAACTTTTTGTGACCCCATAGCCTGTAGCTTGCCAGGCTCTCTGTCCATGAGATTTTCCAGGCTAGAATACTGGAGTGGGTTTCCGTTTCCTACTCCAATCCATAGATATCAGAAAATTTTAAAAAATTAAACCTAATTAGATTAACTAACTAGGTTAACTTTCAACTGGTTACAAAATATTTTTCTGGCAGTAGACAAAGTAAGAATTTTAAGCTAAAATATTCTTCTTAGGATAGGGATAGTTTATATTGTTCATTTCCAAAAAGAGTTAGAATCTAACATAAAGTTAGGGCTTTTAAAATGTCAAATTAATTGAAATTAAATTGATTTTGCATGCTATTAAATTTCTCAAAGGTATGGGGACCCATTGTAGGAAAAATCAGTCCATGCACAGGTACTTGTAATATTTGAAAGAACTAAAATTTCCTAGTCAGCTTTCAAAAATATTAATCAATAATATTAATGCATTAATTTTTAATATATATTGCTATAAAAGCAAGAACTTATCATATCTAGTTTTAAGAACACACTTCCATAATTATTTGAGAACTTCTCTGTGATTTTTTCTCTCTATGACTATGTGATATAAGTGAAAGTTATTTTTAAATTTATATTTGATGTATTTATAAGATAAAATCATATTTTAAAACACTATTTTCCTATGATGCCTATACTATCTTAGGGGACTGATGAAAACTAGTGACTGATATAAAGCATAAGCTCAACTAGAATACAGAAGAGAGATAATAAAACTCACGTTTGTGGTTAAAATTAAAAATTAGAACAGAATCTTGTGGCATACAAAAATAAATTATCTGGAAAAATTCTGTTTTCAAAGCTGTCAAATAGTGTCAAAGATCATGGTCTTTAGAATCAGCCATACTTGCTCTTGGGTTATATTTTCTTTTGAGTTATGTGTACATTTTGTCATGTTAAATAAGCAACATGAAGCCCCATTTCCAAGTCAGTGTAATGTTGGTAATAAGAATTATCTTATGGAACTGTTGTAAGACTAAAAAGAATAATATTGAAATATGCCTCAAATCATTTCTCCCTAGATGATGATCAATTAATGATGGCTACAATTATTGCTAATTTCATGTTATTAATAAAAGCTATATACATTATCATAATTGCAAAATTAATAATCAATTTAAATTTTGTGAATTCATAGAGAACAGGATCATCTGAATTTTTCCATTATCATAAAATTTTCCTGAAACCCCATTGACTGCATTATGCCAGCCTTCCCCATTCTTTACTATCTCCCAGAGTTTGTTCAAACTCATGTCCATTGAATCATTGATGCCATTCAACCATCTCATCCTCTGTCATCCCCTCCTCCTCCTACCTTCAATCTTTCCTAGCATCAGAGTCTTTTCTAATGAGTCAGCTCTTTGGACCAGGTGGCCAAAGTATTAGAGCTTCAGCATCAATCTGTTCAATGAATATTTAGGGTTGATTTTCCCTAGGGTTATCTGCTTTGATCTCCTGGCAGTCCAAGGGACTCTCAAGAGTCTTCTTCACAATTCAAAAGCAGCCATTCTTCAGCACTCTGGCTTCTTTATGATCAAACTCTCACATGCAAACATGACTACTGGAAAAACCATAGCTTTGACTATACAGACGCTTCCCTGCTGGCTCAGTGCTAAAGAATTTGCCTGCAATGCAAAAGTCACGTGGTTCGATTCCTGGGTGGGGAAGATCCCTTGGAGAAGGAAATGGCAGCCCACTCCAGTATTCTTGCCTGGAGAATCCCAAGGAGAGAGGAGCCTGGCAGGATACAGTCCATGGGGTCACAAAAGTCAGACATGACTCAGAGAATAAACCACCATCACCACCTTTATCGGCAAAGTGTTGTCTCTGCTTTTGAATATGCTGCCTAGGTTTGTCATTGCTTTTCTTCTAAGGAGCATGTGCCTTTTAATTTTAGGGCTGTAGTCAGCATCTGCAGTGATTTTGGAGCCCAAGAAAATAAAGTCTGCTACTCCATTGTTTCCCTATCTATTTGCCATGAAGTGATGGAACCAGATGTCATGATCTTTGTTTTTTGAATATTGAGTTTTAAGCCAGCTTTTTCACTCTTCTCTTTCACCTTCATCAGGAGGTTCTTTAGTTCCTCTCCACTTTCTGCCTTTAGGGTGGTGTCATCTGCAATTGGAGGTTATTGATGTTACTCCTGGCAATCTTGATTCCAGCTTGTGCTTCATCCAGCCCAGCATTTCTCATATTGTACTCTGCATACAGATTAAGTAAACAGGGTGACAATCACTAGTATACCTGGATCTAATATGATAGGCCTCAGAGGTCAGGCAGAAGACACATTACCAATATCAAGGAAATTGTAGTTGAGAGTTTCTAAGTGATTTCTAGCTAATGAAGCTCCTTTTATTTTGATTTAATTTTTTTCCTCAAATTGGAAAATAGTATACTCTCCAGTTGGATAAAGTACTATGCAGACTAGATTTGGACAGCATATGATCCCTCTTGGAAAAGATCAAATCAATTCACAAGGTGTCTAAGTTGGCATACAAAGTACATGCTGGATTGGGATCTCCTTTCTCCCCTTGGCAGGTGTTCATGTGTAGAGCTGAGGGATTTACAGAGAGAGAGAATCATTAAAGAACTAACAAAAGTGTCTTGTGACTGAATGTGCCACATCTTGATACTTGCTACTCCCATGAGATATCAATGCCAGATCATAACAACAACAATAATGAAAAGTCTTTTAATTGCTGTGCGTCATCTTGCTCTCCCTCAGTTCACCTTTAGTGAGACTGAAAAGAGCAAATATTGAAAGAAGCATGAGCTGGAATCTACAACAGAAAAGAAATCAACCACACACTTCCTTATCATTCTCCACAGTGACTCTAGGTCTAAGGCACACACAGACTGGGAGTAGAAGGTTTTAAGTTGAGTAGAAGTCCCTAATTTGACATTTATATTAAAAAATTAAAATTACTTAAAAATTGTAAATTTAGGTGATTTTCCCAAATTTTTGTTCAGAGATAAGAAAGAATGTACAATTTTGCTATAGGCTATTGAGTAATAAAATTAAAATGCATTTCCTGTCATCATACAGAGTCCAATATATAACATATTAAGTGACTAATAAGCATCCAGTTAGAATCAGACATGAAACAATGGACTGGCTCAAAACTGGGAAAAGAGCATGTCAAGGCTGTATATTGTCACCTTGCTTATTAAATTTATATGCAGAGTACATCATGCTAAATGCCCAGCTGGATGAAGCTCAAACTGGAATCAAGATTGCTGAGAAAAATATCAATAACCTCAGATATGCAGATGACATCACCCTTATGCAGAAAGTGAAGAGGAACTAAAGAGCCTCTTTATGAAGGTGAAAGAGGAGAGTGAAAAAGCTAATTTAAAACTCAACATTCAAAAAAAAAAAAAAAAACAAAGATCATGACATCTTATCCCATCACTTCATGGTAAATAGACAGGGAGAAAAATGGAAACAGTGACAGACTTTATTTTCTCGGGCTCCAAAATCGTTACAGATGGTGACTGCAGCCATAAAATTAAAAGACAGTTGCTCCATGGAAGAAAAGCTACGACAAGCCTAGACAGCATATTAAAAAGCAGAGATACCACTTTGCTAACAAAGGCCCATAAGGTCAAAGCTATGGGCTATCCAGTAGTCATGACTGAATGTGAAAGTTGGAACATAAAGAAGGCTGAGCACCAAAGAATTGGTGCTTTCACACTATGGTGCTGGGGAAGACTCTTGAGAGTCCCTTAGACAGCAAGGAGATCCAACCAGTCAATCCTAAAGGAAATCAACCCTGAATATTCATTGGAAGGGCTGATGCTGAAGCTGAAGCTCCAATACTTCGGCCACCTGATGGGAAGAGCCAACTCATTCGAAAAGACCCCGATGCTGGGAAAGACTGAAGGCAGGAGGAGAAGGGGGTGACAGAGGCTGAGATGGTTAGATGGCATCACTGACTCAGAAGATATGAATATGAGCAAACTCCAGAAGATGGTAAAGGACAGAGAAGTCTGGCATGCTGAAATCCATGGGGTCTCAAAGAGTTGGACATGACTGAGCAACTGAATAGCAAGAGCAAAATAAGTATCCAGGAGAAAAGAAATTTAGTAGTGTTAAGAGAAAGTACAAAATTTTGAAATGGAAAAGAATATGACATTTCCAGAAACAACAAGTGCATTTTAAATATGATATAATGAAATATAAAATTAGCCTACATATGAAAGAGTAGTTGCTCAGTCATGTCTGACTCTTTGTGACCCCATGGACTGTAGCTTACCAGGCTCTTCAGTCCATGGAATTTTCCAGGCAAGAGTATTGGAGTGGGTTGCCATTTCATTCTCCAGGGGATCTTCCCAACCCAGGGATTGAACCCAGGTCTCCCCCATTGCAGGCAGATACTTTACCATCTGAGCCACCAGGGACTCCCACTCCCTCCCATGTGCTAATATGTATTATAAAGAGATATATTCCTTGAGATATGCATTTAAGAAGACTTCCCTGAGACTCTGTCATTTGACCTGGGTCATGTGGGGAGAGTACATCAAGGTGACAATGGTGGGAAAACATTCCAGGGGGAAAGTAAATTTGTAAAAGTGAAAGCAGCATGGTCTGTTTGATGAATTAAGAATGAATTAAGGAGGATGAATTAAGAAAGGAAAGATGGAGTATTAGAAGACAGGACAGTAAATCAATTGGGACCACGCTAAAAAATGCTTTGTATGCCATAAGAATATTTGATTTCAGGTATGCATGAGAATTTTAGTGAAGGAATAATAATAATAAGATTTGAGTACTTGAAAAATAGCTTTTAAAAAACAGAATAAAAGCCACAGAAGTCTGTTACTTTAGTGTCCCATTTCTGCTATAATAAATTGCCATAAACTTAGTGACTTAACACACACTTTAATTTTTTAGAGTTGTGGATGTCAGATATCAAAGGGGGTCACTCTGAGCCAAATTCAAGGTAAGAGCAAGGTATCTGAAGGCTTTAGGTGAGAATCTGTTTGCCTTTTCTATCTTCTGGAAGACGCCCACATATCTTGACAGGTAGTCCTCTTTAAACAACTTCAAAGCCAGAAATAGCTGTCTGTATGAACTTTCTAGTGCTCACTTTTCTACCACACTCTTCCCCATTTAAAGAATTATGTTACTACATCGCACCCACCAGGATACACACCTTACTGAGGTGAACCGATTAGCAACCTCAATTCCATAAGAAGACATAATTCTCACTTGCCATGTACCACACTGCGATACATTCTTAGGTTATAGCAGTTAGGACTTGGACATCTTTAGTGAAGTGAGTAAAGTCACTCAGTCGTGTCTGACTCTTTGCAACCCCGTAGCCCACCAGGCTCCTCCGTCCATGGGATTTTCCAGGGAAGAATACTGGAGTAGGTTGCCATTTCTTTCTCCAGGGGATCTTCCTAACCCAGAGATCAAACCCAGGTCTCCTGCATTGCAGGCAGATGCTTTAACCTCTGAGCCACCAGGTATTAAATTTATTCTGCTTCCCACAACAATTAATCAAGGAATGACAAAAAAAATTCTGATGCTTAAAAAAGCAATGGAATAAATAATATTAGTTGTAAATAATAACAATATAAATGATAACAGTAATCATACTGTGGGAGTATGGATTAATATGTAAATTTCTCTGTAGTTCATAATGCCAAAGAGATATTATTGAATAAAGAACTTGTAGAAGATTAGACAAAACACCATCAGGGATATAATAGGAGGTTTGATGTGGGCAGATTCTATATATTTTTTAAAAATCAAACAGCAAAATGTTTGAAATATTTAGTTTGTATACGTACAGAAAGCTTTCAATTAAAGATATTGCATTTACTTGTTATTAGACTTTTTAAAAGAATGTATTCTAATTAAATGAGCTGCAAAAACATGGAAGCTATTTGATATGAGATTTCAGTAGATACAATTTAGAGTAGCTAGCTGGGTACACCATCTCTAGTAGTCATGACTGTGGTCTGCCTGCACCTATTACTATTAAAGACTTACTTGACCTGTTGGTAGATGGAATGGTCATATGGTCTACACAGAGCATTATCTGTGTGAATATGTCAATAGCTTAGACCTATAATTCATAAGTAGACCTATAATAGGTGAAGAGGATCCCCCTCAATAATGTTTAACTTATATGTAAGAAGAGAATCTGTTTTAATTTTTGCTCCTGGAAACTGTTAAGAAATAAAATTGTAGGCAACCACTTCCATTGGCATATTTCCAGTCATCTAATGCTAAAATAATGAGAACCTAAATATGAAATCATAAACATATTCTGGTCTGCTATCCCAGTGGTTCACAAGGTCAGAGATATTATTGACCTTCTTTGGTTAATTAATAAGAGCCAATAGATTCCCTTTAATAATTGAGCTAGTTCAGGTTATATTTCTTTGTAAAGAAAAAGCACCTGACCTGCCTCTTGAGAAACCTGTATGCAGGTCAGGAAGCAACAGTTAGAACTGGACATAACAGATTGATTCCAAATAGGAAAAGGAGTACGTCAAAGCTGTATATTGTCACCCTGCTCATTTAACTTATTTGCAGAGTACATCATAAGAAACGCTGGGCTGGAGGAAGCACAAGCTGGAGTCAAGGTTGCCAGGAGAAATATCAATAACCTCAGATATGTAGATGAAACCACCCTTATGGCAGAAAGTGAAGAAGAACTAAGAAGCCTCTTGATGAACATGAAAGAGGAGAGTGAAAAAGTTGACTTAAAGCTCAGCATTCAGAAAACGAAGATCATGGCATCTGGTCCCATCACTTCATGGGAAATAGATGGGAAACAGCGGAAACAGTGTAAGACTATATCTTTTTTGGCTCCAAAATCACTGTAGATTGTGATTGCAGCCATGAAATTGAGAGACACTTACTCATTAGAAGGAAAGTTATGACCAACCTAGACAGCATATTAAAAAGCAGAGACATTACTTTGCCAACAAAGGTCTGTCTAGTCATGCTATGGTTTTTCTAGAGTCATGTGTGAATGTGAGCCTTCCAACTAAAATAAATAAATTTATTTAAAAAAAAAAAAAAGGAAGAAGAAAGCTGAGTGCCAAAGAATTGATGCTTTTGAACTGTAGTATGGGAGAAGACTCTTGAGAGTCCCGTGGACTGCAAGGAGATCCAACCAGTCCATTCTGAAGGAGAACAGTCCTGGGTGTTCATCGGAAGGACTAACGTTGAAGCTAAAACTCCAATACTTTGGCCCCCTGATGCAGAGAGCTGACTCATTTGAAAAGACCCTGATGCTGAGAAAGATTGAGGGCAGGAGGAGAAGGGGACGGCAGAGGATGAGATGGTTGGATGGCATCACCAACTCAATGGGCATGAGTTTGGGTGGACTCTGGGAGTTGGTGATGGACAGGGAGGCCTGGCATGCTGCAGTTCATGGGGTTGTAGAGTCAGACATGACTGAGTGACTAAACTGAACTGAATTAAAGAGCATGAAAAATAAGTAAATAATACTTTATGAATGGATTTCAAATAAATCCATTTTTGACAACAATGAAAATACATTCCTCCTACTTACTATTTGATAATATAGTCTCTGAGTGTTGTTGTATATTACACATCACATTGACCTCAGATTACCTGAGACCAACACAAAATGTGACCCAGAATATCTCCCTATATTCTTCCTTTCCTGATTTCTACACAAACAAATTTATAAAATTCCCAAATTGTTTTTAGAATATCACAGAGTCCATGATCCAGTTTCATAAGCCATGTTGTAGTATTCACTTATATATTACTGCAGGTTTTCAGATGCAAAAAATTAAAGAAACAGCAGGAGATTATACATAATGAACAATAAATATGTTTATTTCTGTTGGATATTCATTCAACAGCAGAGAAAATTGTGCTGCAAAATGGAGGAAATGGTAAAATTTGAAATGGTCAGGTATGTTCTTCAATTATAACTATTCAGGATTCCTTCAAACATGTGAATTAAATTGGCTGCCTAAGTAAAAATATAAATAGTTCCCAAGAAATGCAGCATCACATCACCTTTTCCATTTGGCAGATCCAATATATATATATTTTTAAGTGTAAAAAGTGATCTTTTATGCTTTAAATGCCATCATCACTGTCACCCCATAAATTTTATTAAACAACCACTTGCACTTAAGAGGAAGATTAACTTGATTTATAATTCAGAGGACAAATCATTGAAATAACTTTACTTTATATAAACGTTCAGACTCAAATGATTAAAGATAATAAATTTATGAATCTATGAGTAATCAATAAGATTAACCTCTCTCTCTTTCTCTTTTTCTCTTTCTCTTTGGCTCTTAGGGGGTTTAATGTGTTTAAATCAACTTAGAAAGACTCTCACAGCATCACTCTTGTAAATATTTTCCCTTTCTGCTCAAAAACAGAAATAGAAGATAACATTTTGGACAGCAAATACTAAAGCTACATTTTCAAAATAGAGTTATCAGAATTTCAGTTTTAGTCTCCCATGAGAGGATGTTCATATACATCTTTGATTATATGGGCCTCGTATACTTTCTCTATTCCACTTTTTTTTTTTTTGTCATTCTTTCAAAGGCTGTGCTCTGCCTTCTTTTAGAATAAAAGAGTAATGCAAGAGCACCTGGAAAAAATTACATATTTTGATATATGTATATTTTACATTATTATTTTTAATTTAATTTTTTACTTTACAATACTATATTGGTTTTGCCATAAATTGGCATGAATCTGTCACAGGTGTACATGAGTTCCCACCATCCTCCCACCATCCTACTCATATCATCTCTCTGGGTTATCCCAGTGCACTAGCCCCAAGCATCCTGTATCCTGTATCAAACCCAGACTGGCGATTTATTTCTTACATGATAGTGTACATGTTTCACTGGAGGAATCAACCTGCCTGACTTCAGGCTCTAGTACAAAGCCACAGTCATCAAGACAGTATGGTACTGGCCCAAAGACAGAAATATAGATCAATGGAACAAAATAGAAAGCCCAGAGATAAATCCACACACCTATGGACAACTTATCTTCGACAAAGGAGACAAGAATATACAATGGATTAAAGACAATCTCTTTAACAAGTGGTGCTGGGAAAACTGGTCAACCACTTGTAAAAAAATGAAACTAGAACACTTTCCAACACCATTCACAAAAATAAACTCAAAATGGATTAAAGATCTAAACGTAAGACCAGAAACTATAAAACTCCTAGAGGAGAACATAGGCAAAACACTCTCTGACATAAATCACAGCAGAATCCTCTATGATCCACCTCCCAGAATATTGGAAATAAAAGAATAAATAAACAAATGGGACTTAATTAAAATTAAAGGCTTCTATTCTACATTTTTATGAAATTTTGTACTCCATCTTGGAGGAAACATTTCAGGACTCAGAGATAGTTAGAATTAACTGGCACTGCTTTTTCTTTTTCCTATCTTTATCTTCAACCTATCTTTATCTTCTTTTTCTTCTCTTCCATTCCTGAAAGGCTCTTTAGATAAGAACACCTCTGAATTCTGGTTCTTCAATTTATGATATTCCTATAACCTCAGGGAGTTTGGAGGATTTAGTTAGCAGGAGTTAGCCATCCTTTCAGTTATGTTCTCTTTAAGTGACTACCGTATGTAAAACCTTGTAAACATAATATTTTGTATTTACATTGTTACTGATGAGGCTCAGGGAAGTTGCCCCAAAATAAGGCAAAGTGGTATATCAATTGCTTTGAATTAAAATTATTTGAGAAACAGTCAGTACAAAGAGGACCCTACACTCTATTCCCTTGAAAGCAGGAACTGTATCTCCATTCTTGCATCAGAAGAGAGAGACTTTCTTATAACCAGATATAGGGAATTAAGGGCCAAGGAGGCTGTGTAAACAAACTCTACTCAGTTTCTTCACTATTAATACCCAAGCCTAAGTTTCTTTGTCTCATTAGTTCTTCACCAATGTATTATTTCTTTGTCTGAAAGGTTTACAGACAACCTACTTTGGTTACTTCTTGGGTTCGGCATTATAAGAGCTCTGTGAGTGTGAAACTATTATTTTTCTTCCTGCTAATATGCTTTATGTCAATTTAATTATTAAAACCAGCCAAAAGAACACAGTAGTAGAGGGAAATTCTCCCCTCCTTGACAGTACTTTGACATCATTTGCCAAATACTTACATGTTAATTAGTTTACTCATATCTGTGAAATGGGTGATACTGATGAAATGTGTCTTTGACATTTGAAAAATGAGATCATTGAATTTTACAGAAGTAGGGTGACTTGTCCAAGACCCTAAAAATGTAATAATCAAATCAGGATGAGAGATTGTTTCTCTAGATGCTGATTCCAATTCAACTCAGTTAATTCTGTTCAATAACACCCAAGCTCAAGGAAAAAACATCAAAGTACAGCTTTCCCTACCATAGATTTCTCTGTCTTTTCTAGGAGTCAGTACAGAATTTCTAGCGGACAAAATTTCTAGCTTTTCTTGTCTCCTCTGGCTTTTTAAATCTTGCAATATATTTTGTATTACAATGTATCTTGTGTAATTGAGTGTATTTGGAGTTTTTTTTCATATCTGTCAAACTTAGTCTTCTATATTTATTAAAAAATATAAATATAGTTGTAAATTTACTTATCATTTTCTTCTTTTTAACTTTAAATTTAGCTCACCTTTTTAATACCCTTGATTCTCTTTTTAAAAAATTCTTTTGTGCTAATAAAATTATTTGAATTTTTTGCTTTATCCTCTGTTATATCATTAGTTTCACATTGTTTTTTTAAGTTGTCCTAGATAATAATATTTATCATTAAATAATGACAGTTTAATACAGAAGTTCAAGGTATGCTTTTCTCAACCTTTTCACAGGTCTGCTATGTATGTATATGGTTTCACATTTTTTCCTTTGATTTGTTTACATACTTTCTATTGACTTACTTTCATTGTATATGAATTATGTTTCTGATTTTATGTATACTGCTGCCAAAACCCAATAAACTGATGAAAAATGCTCATATAATGAACAGTTTGAACGTGAAATTCATAGACTCTTTTGATTAAATGAATGCATAATTAAAGAGAAGGAGAGACTCAATTATTCTTGATTATGTGAAGAGTCAGACAGCACTGAGCACAAACACATATGCATGAACATTGATTTGCCACTGGGCTATTTTTTTTTGCTTAATCAAGACTTCTTAATGGGACATGCTTCAGAAAGGGTAGGCACATTATTTAGTTGATATGGTACAAAAGCAGTGTTTCCTTATAGCATGACAGGTTCCAAATCACTAGTATCTCAAGCAATTAAATTTGGGAGACTCAGGAGTTCTCTGGAGGTCTAGTGCTTAGGATTCAGCATTTTTACTGTTGTGGCTTGGGTTGAGTCCCTGGTCAGGGAACTGAAATTCTGCAAGGTACATGGTGCAGCCAAAATGAACAAACCAAATATCCAAACAAAACAAAACAAAACTGGGAGACACTGAGCAAGAGTGTGCCATTGGAGAATAATATATCTTCAGGCTTACATTTTCCATTTTTTTCTAGTATTTCTTCCGACTTTACATTTCTCTAATACTTTCTCTAATACTCCTACCCCTGTATAAAGTATTGCTAAAGTAACAGTCAGCATAACTAACATTCTGATTTTTCCAGCCATTTTCCCAAGAGCTATAGGCTCAATGGTCCATCTTCTAAAATACAGCAAGCAACAGTTTTATTAGATACTTTGGTATGGTGTAAGAAATCACCAGTTTTCTAATATTTCAAAGTTATTTGTAGAAGCACTTTGCTGTCACTTATGTTTCTTTACTCCTGTAACAGTCTATGTAAATCAGGGTATTTCCACCCACAAAGCCATTCATGACAGACTTTCCTTCTATATTGCTGTGTTTGTCAACATGGTAAAATATGGTCTAATTTTTTTGTGTTCTGCTTCTTCTAAGTCAGAAAGACACAAAGTTGATGGTAAATAATAGCCTTTTAAAAATTATAAAATCTATATACAGCATTCATATTCTATCAATACTTTCTTTTATATCACTGTACATAGCTCATGCAATGATGAAAAATAGATAAGTGGTCATCTCCACTACAAAAAAGTCAAGATTTTTATTAAATAGACAAGATGAAAATGTATGAGTTAGGAGTTATGTAGTTTTTGCATGACTAAAAAAAATCACTTAATTTGAAAACTAAAAGATAAGTTCACAAAAACAAAACATAAAATCAAATAAATAGACTGCCCTTTTTCAATATAAGAGGTTAAATGAAATCACAGTGCAGGACATGAATGAATGAGGGTAAGTACTTTAGATTACTTTTACAATTTACTACATGCAGCAATTGTTTTCTCTAAAAAAGAATTTGCTTCAAAATCTCTCATTTCCCTAAAGTAATCATCATCTTAAGATATATATATATATATATATATATAAATAATAGTTTACTCTTGTTGTATTAGTCATTCAGTCACTAAGCCACACTGGACTCTGCAACCCCATGGACCACAGCATGCCAGTCTCCCCTGTCCTTCACTATGTCCAAGAGTTTGCTCAGATTCATGTCCATATCGTCCATGATGCTATCTAAGTGTAGATTCTTAGTGGAATTTAAAAAAATAATAATGTTCAAATAGTGGTGCCTTCATAATGCAGCAACAGGTTTTTTTTTAAACTTTGTAGAAAACACTAGTGATGTATTAATCATTCTCAATGATCACCTAATTTTAGAATTATATGTTATAAATAAAATATATTTATATATTTTGAACTATGCACCTAAAATGTATTTAAATTCTATGCAATTTTTTCTTATTAACTGATGATTATTTACCATATTCACATTCTTACTTTACAAATAGAATCCTAAATATCTATTTCTTTTCCTTCATGTTCTTCAAAGTTTCATTATTTCAAATAAATGAAGTCAAAACTAACCCAATTAACATGATTGTTTCTATTTCATTACCTCATTGATATTTGGCAATGTTAAAAATTAACTTTTAAATTAAGCATTTCTTAAACTCTTTGTAGTTTGCATTATATAAAAATATAATCATCTTAAAGTGTTTCGGTAGAGATTTTATCTTAATTTCTGCATTCTCCTTAAAAATTCTTGTCAAACTAGTAAAATAAAATCTTCACTTCCTAAAGAAACTAAACATGCTGATGTTGGGGAAGACTTGATTTTCTTTGCCATCTAGTTACCTTGGAAACTAACTCTTGGAAGTAACCTCATTGCTGAGTTTGAATGTGTACCATGGAAACCAGGAAAGAAAAACTCACCTGTATGACAACAAATTAATGCAAATGTAGGAGCAGGGGATGGAAAAAGCCAGGGATATACATGTGTTCATTTATACTTTCTATTTTTAGTGTAAGATTTTGAGATAGTTAATGGATTATAATTATATTTGAAGGAAAGCCTATTGCTTCTGTAATATCAAGATTTCACATTATTTTTGCAGTAACTCAAAATATAATCATTTTAGGAAATATTAAATTCATAGACAAAATGGATTTTCATAACACAAATCAGTTGCCTATTTTACTTTTTTCAGTTTCTGGTTTGTATATAGAATATAATATTTTATTAAATCACACTTTTAATCACTTCTTTTAGTATAAGCTAAATGATCCCAATGTGGTTAACAAAATTCTAAAGATTCCCCTTTCCCCAAGTTATTCACTAATATAGGTGGGATTGTGAAGGACTTTGCATAGAGAAGAAACGTTGCTCAATAGCTGACCTTAAAGTATAGATATTATCCTGGATTATCCAGATGGGCCCAATGTAATCATATGAGTCATTAAAAGTGGAAGAGAAAAGCAAACGAGTGAGACTGAGAGATGTGGTGGAGGAGGGAAGCAGGGAGAGAGATGAGGCGGAAAAGGAGCTCAGAGAGATTCCGAGGCTAAGAGGTTCTTGACCCTGGTTTTGAAGATGACAAAAAAGGACCACAAGCCAAAAAAAGCAGGAAGTCTCTTGAGGTAGAGCATGAGGTAGAGCAATCTATTGCTCACAAGGAAACAGCAGGTCAGTTCTACAATAACAGTATAGTGTTGAACTCAGACAACAAGCTGGATGAGCAATGAAACAGTTTTCCCTTAGAGCCCCCAGAAAAGAACATGTTGATTTAGGCTTTGAGATACCTAGAACAGATAACCCAGTAGAGCCCACTGAATTTCTGACATGCAAACTCTGTGATAATACATTTTTAATATTTTAAGTTTGTAGTAATTCATTACATCCTTAAAACCCAGACAACCCAGACAACTTCTTTGACATTTTAGACAACACATTTAACCCATTGTTACACTTTTCATTGCTAATTCATCCATCTTTTATGCATTATAATGTTGATTAATTCAGAAAGAAAAATAGATGGAGAGACGGGAGGGAGAGAAGGAGAGAATCTTCCTAGAATTTATTACAGTTGTAATTAAATACATATTGTGGGTTAATTTGTTTTATTTTAGCCCCTGAAATCTTGTCATTGTTGTTCACCACTATATACAAAGTGCCAAACCAAGGTCTGGAAATTGAATAAAGATGCATTGATTGAGTTAATGAATTGATTAATAAGTGTTTGAAACATATAAAATTATACAGAGCACATTTTCTGCATTCAAAAAAATTACAATTGAGTTAGAGACTATATACCCAAGCCAACTTTAGAAAAAAATGATATGATCTGTAAGTTTCATGAAGATATATAAAGCAGTAAGACCATAGGATTTTGGAGAAGGTAGCACTATATCTGGTAAGTGCGATTAGAAAAGGTTTCTCAAGTGATGATAAACATCCCTCTAATCAACAAGATTGGACAGATACAATATTTATAATCAGAGTTGATAACAACAGTGACAAAGCAGTAGAAAGCTCATGAATGAACTTTGGAATATGTTTTAAGAATAGTATTCATAACTGTCATTGGGAGTTCAAATGGTTTCATATCTTAAGGGTGTTTTATCAGATAGCATGGACTTTTGAACAAAGGTCCATTTAAAACCATCTTAGAGTCTAGGGGTAGGTAGATGACAACAAAGACATCTCATATAATCTAAAATAAACTACTTTGTATCAGTCAAAGAACAGAACCGTGTTCTGAAGTAGCTCTAAAAAAGGAGAAACCTATCATGGTATACTCCATAGGAATATGGGGACAAGTTTAGGTAGAAAGTTGGTGGTTCTTGAAAGTGAAGTTTAAGAATTTGTTGGCCATGGATTCTTTCAAGATTGTATAATACTTCTTTTCTTTTAACTAACTGACAGGTAATACTTTAAAAAATTATGTTATAACACTATATTTATTCTTACATGTTTTACATACTCATATAAGGCATAGCTTGGAGCAAATAATGTCATATAACGTGTGGCCAATTGACCATTATTTGTCTTTTCTGTTTTTCTTGCTAATGCAGATCCTTCTTAATTCAGTCTACTTTCCATACGACTTAACTCTGTCTTTAATTCAGCTTTAGCTTCAAGAGGAAGATGGCTTCTAAAAGATAGTATCCAATAATTATGAAGAGTGTTCTATAATTTTGTATATAACTATTTCTGCAAAATAATTGAAATCTAATATTATAGTTGCAACAGTTGTTACAATATATGATCACATATTTGAAATTTTGCAGTTTCACTTTGTTAGCTTATGTATTCATCTAATGACAGTTTGCTTTTCCTTAAGTAGATTGCACACTCTATAGAAATACTATGTTTTATTTTTATTTGTATGTAGAGAGGGGATATGTGCTGACTGTTTCCTTTCAGACACTCATAGATGGTTCCTGTCATTGTCAAATGCCTATAGATGTGTCAATCTCCCTTCACACCATTGGTAACAGATAGATTACTGTCCTATGGTTAGGGGGATGGCCAAAGATATGACCTCAGATACTGGACAGATGAGACCGATATTTTTATTTGCAAATACTCTCAACCCTGGTGACAAGAACACTGCATGCTACAAAGGGCCCCATTAGCAATTGCATTTGGGAACAAAGTAAACAATCAAGGGCAAACTTTGTAGCATCAAGAGAGTCAGGGACTTCTGTTTCTCATGCTAGGATCTGATTAGTTTGTTGGAATAATTCCATGGTCAGGCAGAAAAGCTGAAGCCCACTTCTCAGTGATAAATACAAACTGTGCTTGGTCCCCATGGTTAGGAAGTTTGCTTGGCTTAGGGGACCTAGGTTTGGAAACAGGGCAAGAAGGGGAGCTTGTGGTGAGGCTTTTCCAGGTCCTCCTGATTTTCACTACATATCAAGGTGCAAATTATATTGAGTCTTACTTTTAGGACTTACATCACGGCATGTCAGCAAATGATCTTTTAGGATGTGGAAATTCCTCATGAGTTGATTTCTATCCTATATATATCACGCCAAGGGTGATCTTCATTGGTGTACCCAGACAACTAAGAAAGCACAAGTGGAAGAATCAACGGTGTTTCCTTCCCATACTATTTTGAGAAAGACATAGATTATTTCTCCAATGTAAACCCTTGGAGATTGTCCTCTCTTTGAGAAGAGAATTTCAGCATGAAATGCTGTTACACTGCTCACTTAATCTGATATTTAAAGGACTCTATATTTTAGCTAAAACAATATTTCAGCCTCGTTCCCCCCTTCATGAAACCTCTGTAATATATTTAAATTTCTTCCTTCATTATCTCCCAAACACATTTTGGAGCCTGGGTTTCAAGACAACCCCGGGTGGAGTTCATGCCAATGGAAGTCAGGTGTCCTCAGGACCTACTGGGACTTCAACTGTGGTACCTTGTGGCATCCAGTCCACACCGAGAAGAGCTGGTCTCCTCAAGACCTGCTGGGAGATAGTGCCACTGAAGTAGAAGACCATCCAGAGGACCCAAGACACAGTGACTACTGACAGACTCTTCCCACAGTGCTTCTTCATACCATGTGGACTCCTACAAGGACAATGAGCATCACAACTTCCCTTGAACTTAATCTGGATGGGCTTGATAATCTACGTGAGTCTGCTTCTGCTGACTCCAAAAATCCTGAGTCTGCCATTTGATCCTGAAACAATGCCTTCCTATCTTGGGCTCACTCCTAAGGCTGTATTCCACAATCAGTCTAACTGCTGGGTCTGCAGAGCACTCCCCTCTTCAGCAGTGGAAGTCTTCCCATGGTGGGCATCTCCACTTCAAGGAAAAGACTTTCTCCAAGTCTGTGCATGCCTTTGACAACAGCAATCATATGTGATGCCTCTTCTTAATCTGATGACATCGAACAATCCTAAAATGGATTAGTGCAACACTTTACCTTAACTGTGGACATAATGTGACTTTTAACTTTGCTGATGGTTTTGTTCTTGCTGTTTGCTCCCTGCATCTGTAACTGTGTAACTGGATTTGTTTCTAGCCACATGACTTTTAAGTTACAAACTGTTGCTCGAACTCCTGCCACTGTGGCAGCTTCCTCCAACTACTACATGGCACCCCTGGATCAGAGACCCTCAGTATGAGGGTTAGGAGAATATGTTGCGTCACCAATTTAGGGACTACACCCTTTATCAGCTAGGAAGCAGTTACAGAACGAAAATGACACCCTACTCCCTCAACAGCATAATTCTCCTAAAAGAGAAAGGGGGAATGAGAGGGAACAGGCAGGAAGACTAGGGTTTCCAAATAGAGGAAATAGGCTGCAAGTGTCAGACATTTTTTATCTCTCTCTTAAGCGGCAGGAGGGAAAAAACTACAAGTGTCAGATTTTTGGTTTTCTTGATAGCTCAGTTGGTAAAGAATCCCCCTGCAATGCAGGAGACCCCAGTTCAGAGCCTTGGTGGGGGAGATTCCCTGGAGACGGGATAGGCTACCCACTCCAGTATCTGGCCTGGAAAATTCCATGGACTGTATAGTCCATGGGGTCACAAAGAGTCGAACATGACTGAGAGATTTTAAATGTAAATGTAAACATATTTTGATATTTTCTGACCTTAGGTCAAATGTGATTGGGCTTCCATCATTAGTTGAAATTCTTACTGCATGAATAATCTCTCTGGTCCTTATTTTTCTCATCTATGAAAGAGAGAAATGATATTATACATTTTTCTTTCTGTTGTGAAAATTAAAGGGTGGATCTAAATTGTTCATCAAAGGGTTATTATTACATATCATAAATGCTTGATTAATGTTATAGAATATCATTTTTATCAATATGGGCCTGATTTATAGAAAAAGTTTAAAGGAATATTAATTATGACATTGTCATTGCTTAGCTAGAATAACATTTTATCACTAAAACATGAATTTTTCTTATAGTCACATAATGGAAAATTTAACAGTTATTAGAAACTGTAAGATAATTAAATACATGAAATGTCTCGATAACATTACTAAAAATTGTTTATTTATATTATAAAAGAAAAAGTAAAATAAAAAGTTTGTCAAAAAGAATGTGATGAAGACCTAAGGTTGAAGGTGGTCTACATAAAAAAAAAAAAAGCCTGAGGAGATCAACAATAAAATTCTTTTCTTTATATGACTTGATTATGTTGGGTTTGCTTACTTACCTCCCATTTTCTAATATTACAAAACATACCATCATTTTATTCTAATACATTCTTGAAGCCTTACCAGATCATCTTAGTTTCTGGACATGGCACTTTCCTTTGAATTGTTAAAGCTTTTCATCATTTGTCTAGCCACATATTAATTACGCATATGCTGTTCAATTTTGTTTATATTGTAGAGAGGTCCTGATCATCCTTGACAGTATAATATGGTAAAAATATGAGTTAAAGATAATTATTTAATTATATTATTATATGGCATCAGAATCCATATGGTATTGGGTTGACCAAAAAAGTCCATTTGGACTTTTTCATTCTGTTTTGGAATAAACCCAAACGAGTTTTTTTGGCCAACCCATTATTTCACTGGGCAATTTTGGGTGTCAACTGGAGTTACATGTCAGATTTCAGAGGGCAGCTGAGATGGGCTGAAGTATCTAGGACAGCTTGTTTATCTGTTCATCTAGCATGATGTTGGAGATGGCTGGAAGACTGGGTTCAGCTCTCCCCACTACCATGTGGTATCCAGCTCTCCATATCATCTCTTAGCAGGATATTCACGTTTCTTACATGCTGGATTAGGGATCCCTTAAACCAAACTGGAAGCTACTAGTCCTCTTAAAAATTTGACCTGGAACTGCCATAATAATGCTTCTTCCAGTGTGTGTTTGTGGCAACATTTGCTCAATAGAATGCCCAAGACGGGATTTATTTAGAAAATTATATGTCAATAAGTGAAATATGCTCAGTCATGTCCGACTCTCTGCGACCCCATGGACTATACAGTCCGTGGAATTCTCCAGGCCAGAATGCTGGAATGGGTAGCCTTTCCCTTCTCCATGAGATCTTCCCAACCCAGGGATTGAACCAGGGTCTCCCACATTGCAAGCAGATTCTTTACCATCTGAGCCACAAGGGAAGCCCAAGAATACTGGAGTGCGTAGCCTACCCCTTCTCCAGGGGATCTTCCTGACGCAGGAATCGAACCGGGGTCTCATACATTACAGGCGGATTCTTTACCAACTGAGCTATCAGGGAATTCTAAGTTATTCTTAAATTTACCTCATGATTTTAATAGAGGTTTTAGTGATCAAACTTTCTTCAACAGAAATTTATAATGTCATCTCCATGAAGTTTGAAATGAATTCAGAATATAGCTTTGGTTTCATCTTTAGTGCATTAAAATGCCATGGACTTTTACAACTTTATTCATATGCTTACCTGCATAAGGATTCCAACCAAAAACATTAAAAAATAAAAAATGGTATTTTTCATATGGACTGAAGTTTATTGGTCTTTTCAAATTTGTTCACAATTTCTAAAAAGGAGTCAGTTCAGTTCAGTTCAGTCGCTCAGTCGTGTCTGACTCTTTGCGACCCCATCAATCGCAGCACACCAGGCCTGCCTGTCCATGACCATCTCCCGGAGTTCACTCAGACTTGCATCCATAGAGTCCGCGATGCCATCCGGCCATCTCATCCTCGGTTGTCCCCATCTCCTCCTGCCCCCAATCCCTCCCAGCATTAGAGTCTTTTCGAATGAGCCAACTCTTCTCATGAGGTAGCCAAAGTACTGGAGTTTCAGGCTTAGCATCATTCCTTCCAAAGAAATCCCAGGGTTGATCTCCTTCAGAATGGACTGGTTGGATCTCCTTGCAGTCCAAGGGACTCTCAAGAGTCTTCTCCAACACCACAGTTCAAAAGCATCAATTCTTCGACACTCAGCCTTCTTCACAGTCCAACTCTCACATCCATACATGACCACAGGAAAAACCGTAGCCTTGACTAGATGTACCTTAGTCGGCAAGTAATGTCTCTGCTTTTGAATATGCTATCTAGGTTGGTCATCACTTTTCTTCCAAGGAATAATCGTCTTTTAATTTCATGGCTGCAGTCACCATCCACAGTGATTTTGGAGCCCCCAAAAACAAAAGTCTGACACTGTTTCTACTGTTTCCCCATCTATTTCCCATGAAGTGATGGGACCTGTTCTGTTAATTCTATTTTTTTTTTTTTCAGATTCGTCCCTTGCTATATAAAGATTTTATACCTGTATCTTTATCTATATCTATATACACAAAAGAAGTGAAGATGGAGTAAAAGAAAAAAAGGAGGAAAAGAGACTTCAAAGCCTATCGCTTAAAATGTTAATGTATGCAGCAATTCTCTGGTGGTCCAAGGATTAGAACTTACACTTTCACTGCTAGATCACAGGTTCAATCCCTGGTCAGGGAACTAAGATCCCTCAAGTGGTGCATCACAACAAACAACAACAACATAAAAAACAAAAACAAACAAACAAAAAAACAGTTTCAATTTGGATCAGAAGAGTGACTAACATCCAAGTCAATGATTTGAAGACAGCCAGTGTTCTAACGGTGGCCACTATGTTAGTATTATGCATTCTGTAAAGAAAACACTTATCATGAATATTGGATCCAAGTCTTTTATGAACTTTTTCATCATTCTTAAAAAAAAGAGATACCCAAGTAGGTGATATATAAACATCACTAGGTATTGATGAGGAAACTGTTGGGCTCCAGGGGACACCAAAAATTAGTTTTGAGATATTTATAGTATTCATTACATGTCTAAGTTTTACAGATCTGTGCCATTTTTAACTGAAAATCTGCTGTTTTCTAAAGAAAATACATTGGATGTTCTTTGTTGTGTGTGCATGCACCTGTGTATTAAGAAGAAAGCAAGAAATATGCCACCTAGATGGAAGACTTGGAAGGAACATCCTCCATCAGATTATTTATGCCTCTTGGGATCTCTTAACTACCGATGGAGATTTCAGTGCTATGAAGGTGTGAAAACACAGGCAAGATCGTTGTCTTATTTTTCTTTCACTGATACTGTTTTTCAGTTTTGGGACTTAGAGATGAGAGCAGGACAGCAACCAGAAACAAGTAGAAGTGGGGGAAAGTCTAGAGGGGAAGATATGTACTGAAAATTAAAACTACAGAACTAGACTCCTATTCACAAGTCTAGCTCAATGTAAAAGTGTCAAAACCCGAGTGTACATTAAAATGAAATGAGGAATCACAGCAGGGGCTGGAGTAAATTAAGGGAGTTTAAGTTACTATTTTCAATTTCCCCAGGCTCATGTTTATTGATCAGCAAATGAACAGTGCCTAAAAGGATAGGACGGCCCAAGCACAAGGTCATAGATACTCAGTGTTATCAAAGTCAAAACTGTAACTTCTTGAAGAGAAACTTTGAAGTATATATTCCATGAAAATTAGACTACGTTTCTGTTCTCTGCTATCCAAGATGCACACAAAACTCTCCTACCCAGGAGCTGTGTTATTTTGTTCCTTAGTATGTAAGTGAGTAGACTGAATATACTGTTTGGCACTTAGATTTGAGAGAACGAAAAAATGCCTAGTGTCTTACAGATTTTCTGATGTTTTATATTTCCATTAAAAATCTCTTAAAACAAGTAATACTGAGCTCAGGAAGAGTTTGAGGGAAAGATATTTTAGAGTTCAAAAGCAGGGAGTTTTGTTCAAGTGGAAAGAGGACAGACCTTGAAAGCTGAGGTTTATTTTGCTGGTTATAGTGTGAAATTGGGAAAGTTATTTAATGCTTAGGATCTACAGATTATACATATTAAGATTTATAAAGGTTTATTGACTTTTTAAAATACAATTCAAGCCAGAAGTACATACTGTGGAATCAGTAAATGTCAGTTTTTTTCTCTGATTTGTTTTTATTCTCCCATGCTCCAGTTAGCCTCCAGGAAACACAACATATCAGGGTAGCCTATGCTGATTGGGAGCCCCTGAAGGTCATCTCTGCATTTTTTGGAAGTCAGTGAAAAGAAGCAGACATCACCACCTGATGTGTTCCTGAAGTAATACAGAATTGGAATTATTAGTGGTTATTCAGTACTCTTGCCTGGAAAATCCCATGGATGGAGGACCCTGGTAGGCTGCAGTCCATGAGGTTGCTAAGAGTCGGGCATGACTGAGCGACTTCACTTTTCACTTCATGCACTGGAGAAGGAAATGGCAACCCACTCCAGTGTTCTTGCCTGGAGAATCCCAGGGACGGGGGAGCCTGGTGGGCTGCCATCTATGGGGTTGCACAGAGTCGGACATGACTGAAGTGACTTAGCAGCAGCAGCAACTTTATATTTTCCACGTGAAAATCAACTTACAATATACTTTGGAGTCAAAAATTCCAGGGTGTATTTTTTTCATGCTTCTTATACATAATTTGATTTATTTGTGGCCTTCAGTTGTACTTTCTTTTTCCCCTGGCCTGATTTGCAAGTTTCAAAATACTGTGTACAGCTAGAATTTGTTATGACAAAAAGATGTGTTTAAATATGCAATTGTTTTTAGTAGCTCACTTATTTCTTTGTAGCTCAGTTTGATCTTGTCATACATAATGCAGATAATTACAGTAGCAAAAATACAAATTAATTATATATCCTCTTGATTTTTGATGTCATGCTAACCTACAATGCAATGAGGTTTTGATTTCACACTTAAAAGTCCTTAATGATGAATCCTCAGTTCCCTTTATACAAAGCTAAAGAAATAAAAACCAGGTTTTATTATTCTTTAAATGCTTAATTTTAAAGCAATTTTAAAATAAGTGTTAAACTAGTTGGAATAAAAACATCACAGACTTGGAGTAAAATGTAATCATGTCAATATTCACAACAGATTAGAAATTGTGAGTCTAGCTTATATGGCACAGTTACTATTTTAGCACTTTGTCATTATATAAAATAATTTCAATTGAAATTTACTTTAAAAACTATGGCATAGTTTTAAGTAACTTAACTACAATTGTGTTAAAGAATATGGATTTTTTTTTTTTTTGTATTTTCTCATCTTAGTATAGAATGGAATCCACATAGCACAAAGACCTATAGGAGGAGTTGGCAAACTGTGTTCCTCAGGCCAATTGATTGTCTTTTCTCTTAATTAAAGTTTTATTAGAACTTGGCCATGCCCATTACTTTACATATTGTTCATTTATACACTCAGAATTGACTCACAGCTTAACCTAACCCTAACTCTAACACTTCTCTAAACAAGAGTTAGAGTGGAACAGGGCAGAACTGAATATTTTATCACAGAGACCATATAGTCCAAAAGCATAAACTATTTATTACCCAGCCCTCACTACAAAAAATTTGTTGACCTCACATTTAGAATATGGGTATCAAGTCAAAATACATAGTTCTGCCATTTTATAACTTACGGTGGGCAAATTATGCAACTACTTTTTAAACTTCAGTTTCAAAATTTTATCTAATATTTTATCTCTAAATGTTAAATTTATAATCTAAAGATTATACTTATATATTTATCAAGCTAATCTGATTTTTAAATGAAAGTAGCTATATCCATTACTTATTCTGATATCTAGTACAGAGACACTGTTTAATAAGTATCACATTGTTATTTTTGATGCTTTTTTTGTTCTTGCTCTTTATTTTTTTTTTTTTATTTTTTTTATTTATTTATTTTTTTTTAAATTTTTTAAATTTTAAAATCTTTAATTCTTACATGCATTCCCAAACATGAACCCCCTCCCACCTCCCTCCCCACAACATCTTTCTGGGTCATCCCCATGCACCAGCCCCAAGCATGCTGCATCCTGCGTCAGACATAGACTGGCGATTCAATTCACATGATAGTATACATGTTAGAATGGCATTCTCCCAAATCATCCCACCCTCTCCCTCTCCCTCTGAGTCCAAAAGTCCGTTATACACATCTGTGTCTCTTTCCCTGTCTTGCATACAGGGTCGTCATTGCCATCTTCCTAAATTCCATATATATGTGTTAGTATACTGTATTGGTGTTTTTCTTTCTGGCTTACTTCACTCTGTATAATCGGCTCCAGTTTCATCCATCTCATCAGAACTGATTCAAATGAATTCTTTCTAACTGCTGAGTAATACTCCATTGTGTATATGTACCAAAGCTTTCTTATCCATTCATCTGCTGATGGACATCTAGGTTGTTTCCATGTCCTGGCTATTATAAACAGTGCTGCGATGAACATTGGGGTACATGTGTCTCTTTCAATTCTGGTTTCCTCGGTGTGTATGCCCAGAAGTGGGATTGCTGGGTCATAAGGTAGTTCTATTTGCAATTTTTAAGGAATCTCCACACTGTTCTCCATAGTGGCTGTACTAGTTTGCATTCCCACCAACAGTGTAGGAGGGTTCCCTTTTCTCCACACCCTCTCCAGCATTTATTGCTTGCAGATTTTTGGATCGCAGCCATTCTGACTGGTGTGAAGTGGTACCTCATTGTGGTTTTGATTTGCATTTCTCTAATAATGAGTGATGTTGAGCATCTTTTCATGTGTTTGTTAGCCATCCGTATGTCTTCTTTGGAGAAATGTCGATTTAGTTCTTTGGCCCATTTTTTGATTGGGTCGTTTATTTTTCTGGAGTTGAGCTGCAGAAGTTGCTTGTATATTTTTGAGATGAGTTGTTTGTCAGTTGCTTCATTTGCTATTATTTTCTCCCATTCAGAAGGCTGTCTTTTCACCTTGCTTATATTTTCCTTTGTTGTGCAGAAGCTTTTAATTTTAATTAGATCCCATTTGTTTATTTTTGCTTTTATTTCCAGCATTCTGGGAGGTGGATCATAGAGGATCCTGCTGTGATTTATGTCTGAGAGTGTTTTGCCTATGTTCTCCTCTAGGAGTTTTATAGTTTCTGATCTTACATTTAGATCTTTAATCCATTTTGAGTTTATTTTTGTGTGCGGTGTTAGAAAGTGATCTAGTTTCATTCTTTTACAAGTGGTTGACCAGTTTTCCCAGCACCACTTGTTAAAGAGATTGTCTTTACTCCATTGTATATTCTTGCCTCCTTTGTCAAAGATAAGGTGTCCATATGTGTGTGGATTTATCTCTGGGCTTTCTATTTTGTTCCATTGATCTATATGTCTGTCTTTGTGCCAGTACCATACTGTCTTGATGACTGTGGCTTTGTAGTAGAGCCTGAAGTCAGGCAAGTTGATTCCTCCAGTTCCATTCTTCTTTCTCAAGATTGCTTTGGCTATTCGAGGTTTTTGTATTTCCATACAAATCTTGAAATTATTTGTTCTAGTTCTGTGAAAATGTGGCTGGTAGCTTGATAGGGATTGCATTGAATTTGTAAATTGCTTTGGGTAGTATACTCATTTTCACTATATTGATTCTTCCAATCCATGAACATGGTATATTTCTCCATCTATTAGTGTCCTCTTTGATTTCTTTCATCAGTGTTTTATAGTTTTCTATATATAGGTCTTTAGTTTCTTTAGGTAGATATATTCCTAAGTATTTTATTCTTTCGTTGCAATGGTGAATGGAATTGTTTCCTTAATTTCTTTTTCTACTTTCTCATTATTCGTGTATAGGAATGCAAGGGATTTCTGTGTGTTGATTTTATATCCTGCAACTTTACTATATTCATTGATTAGTTCTAGTAATTTTCTGGTGGAGTCTTTAGGGTTTTCCATGTAGAGGATCATGTCATCTGCAAACAGTGAGAGTTTTACTTCTTCTTTTCCAATTTGGATTCCTTTTATTTCTTTTTCTGCTCTGATTGCTGTGGCCAAAACTTCCAGAACTATGTTGAATAGTAGCGGTGAAAGTGGACACCCTTGTCTTGTTCCTGACTTTAGGGAAATGCTTTCAATTTTCACCATTGAGGATAATGTTTGCTGTGGGTTTGTCATAGATAGCTTTTATTATGTTGAGATATGTTCCTTCTATTCCTGCTTTCTGGAGAGTTTTTATCATAAATGGATGTTGAATTTTGTCAAAGGCCTTCTCTGCATCTATTGAGGTAATCATATGGTTTTTATTTTTCAATTTGTTAATGTGGTGAATTACATTGATTGATTTGCGGATATTGAAGAATCCTTGCATCCCTGGGATAAAGCCCACTTGGTCATGGTGTATGATCTTTTTAATGTGTTGTTGGATTCTGATTGCTAGAATTTTGTTGAGGATTTTTGCATCTATGTTCATCAGAGATATTGGCCTGTAGTTTTCTTTTTTGTGACATCTTTGTCAGGTTTTGGTATTAGGGTGATGGTGGCCTCATAGAATGAGTTTGGAAGTTTACCTTCCTCTGCAATTTCTGGAAGAGTTTGAGTAGGATAGGTGTTAGCTCTTCTCGAAATTTTTGGTAGAATTCAGCTGTGAAGCCATCTGGACCTGGGCTTTTGTTTGCTGGAAGATTTCTGATTACAGTATCAATTTCCGTGCTTGTGATGGGTCTGTTAAGATTTTCGATTTCTTCCTGGTTCAGTTTTGGAAAATTGTACTTTTCTAAGAATTTGTCCATTTCTTCCACGTTGTCCATTTTATTGGCATACAACTGCTGATAGTAGTCTCTTATGATCCTTTGTATTTCTGTGTTGTCTGTTGTGATCTCTCCATTTTCATTTCTAATTTTATTGATTTGATTTTTCTCTTTGCTTCTTGATGAGTCTGGCTAATGGTTTGTCAATTTTATTTATCCTTTCAAAGAACCAGCTTTTGGCTTTGTTGATTTTTGCTATGGTCTCTTTTGTTTCTTTTGCATTTATTTCTGCCCTAATTTTTAAGATTTCTTTCCTTCTACTAACTCTGGGGTTCTCCAACTCTTCCTTTTCTAGTTGCTTTAGTTGTAGAGTTAGGTTATTTATTTGACTTTTTCTTGTTTCTTGAGGTATGCCTGTATTGCTATGAACTTTCCTCTTAGCACTGCTTTTATAGTGTCCCACAGGTTTTGGGTTGTTGTGTTTTCATTTTCATTAGTTTCTATGCATATTTTGATTTCTTTTTGATTTCTTCTGTGATTTGTTGGTTATTCAGAAGTGTGTTGTTCAACCTCCATATGTTGGAATTTTTAATAGTTTTTCTCCTGTAATTGAGATCTAATCTTAATGCATTATGGTCAGAAAAGATGCTTGGAATGATTTCGATTTTTTGAATTTATCAAGTTTAGATTTATGGCCCAGGATGTGATCTATCCTGGAGAAGGTTCCATGAGCACTTGAAAAAAAGGTGAAATTCGTTGTTTTGGGGTGAAATGTCCTATAGATATCAATTAGGTCTAACTGATCTAATGTATCATTTAAAGTTTGCGTTTCTTTGTTAATTTTCTGTTTAGTTGATCTGTCCATAGGTGTGAGGGGGGTATTCAAGTCTCCCACTATTATTGTGTTATTGTTGATTTCCCCTTTCATACTTGTTAGCATTTGTCTTACATATTGTGGTGCTCCTATATTGGGTGCATATATATTTATAATTGTTATATCTTCTTCTTGGATTGTTCCTTTGATCATTATGTAGTGGCCTTCTTTGTCTCTTTTCACAGCCTTTGTTTTAAAGTCTATTTTATCGGATATGAGTATTGCCACTCCTGCTTTCTTTTGGTCTCTATTCGCGTGGTATATCTTTTTCCAGCCCTTCACTTTCGGTCTGTATGTGTCCCCTGTTTTGAGGTGGGTCTCTTGTAAGCAGCATATAGAGGGGTCTTATTTTTGTATCCATTCGGCCAGTCTTTGTCTTTTGGTTGGGTCGTTCAACCCATTTACGTTTATGGTAATTATTGATAAGTATGATCCCGTTGCCATTTACTTTATTGTTTTGGGTTCGGTTTTATACACCCTTTTCGTGTTTCCTGTCTAGAGGATATCCTTTAGAATTTGTTGGAGAGCTGGTTTGGTGGTGCTGAATTCTCTCAGCTTTTGCTTGTCTGTAAAGCTTTTGATTTCTCCTTCGTATTTGAATGAGATCCTTGCTGGGTACAGTAATCTGGGCTGTAGGTTATTGTCTTTCATCACTTTAAGTATGTCTTGCCATTCCCTCCTGGCCTGAAGAGTTTCTATTGACAGATCAGCTGTTATCCTTATGGGAATCCCCTTGTGTGTTATTTGTTGTTTTTCCCTTGCTGCTTTTAATATTTGTTCTTTGTGTTTGATCTTTGTTAATTTGATTAATATGTGTCTTGGGGTGTTTCGCCTTGGGTTTATCCTATTTGGGACTCTCTGTGTTTCTTGGACTTGGGTGATTATTTCCTTCCCCATTTTAGGGAAGTTTTCAACTATTATCTCCTCAAGGATTTTCTCATGATCTTTCTTTCTGTCTTCTTCTTCTGGGACTCCTATAATTCGAATGTTGGAGCGTTTCATATTGTCCTGGAGGTCTCTGAGATTGTCCTCGTTTCTTTTAATTCGTTTTTCTTGTTTCCTCTCTGATTCATTTATTTCTACCATTCTATCTTCTATTTCACTAATCCTATCTTCTGCCTCCGTTATTCTACTATTTGTTGCCTCCAGAGTGTTTCTGATCTCATTTATTGTGTTATTCGTTATATTTTGACTCTTTTTATTTCTTCTAGGTCCTTGTTAAACCTTTCTTGCATCTTCTCAATCCTTGTCTCTAGGCTGTTTATCTGTGTTTCCATTTTGATTTCAAGATTTTGGATCATTTTCACTATCAATATTCGGAATTCCTTCTCCGGTAGATTCCCTACTTCTTCCTCTTTTGTTTGGTTTGGTGGGCAACTCTCCTGTTCCTTTACCTGCTGAGTATTCCTCTGTCTCTTCATCTTGGTTATATTACTGCGTTTGGGGTGGCCTTTTTATATTCTGATAATTTGTGGAGTTCTCTTTATTATGGAGCTTCCTCACTTTGGGTGGGGTTCTATCAGTGGCTTGTCAAGGTTTCCTGGTTAGGGAGGCTTGTGTTGGAGTTTTGGTGGGTGGAGCTGGGTTTCTTCTCTCTGGAGTGCAGTGGAGTGACCCGTAATGGGTTATGAGACATCAAAGGTTTTGGGATAATTTTGAGCTGCCTGTATATTGAGGCTCAGGGGAGTGTTCCTGTGTTGCTGGAGAATTTGCGTGGTATGTCTTGTTTTGGAACTTGTTGGCCCTTGGGTGGAGCTTGGTTTCAGTGTAGGTATAAAGGCTTTTGATGAGCTCCTATTGCTTAATGTTCCCTGAATTCAAGAGTTCTCTAATGTTTTCAGGCTTTGGGTTTAAGCTTCCTGCTTCTGGTTTTCAGTTTTATTTTCACAGTAGCCTCTAGACTTCTCCATCTATACAGCACCGATGATAAAACATCTAGGTTAAAGATGAAAAGTTTCTCCACCTTGAGGGTCACTCAGAGAGGTTCACTAAGTTACAAGGAGAAGAGAAGATGGAGGGGTAGTTAGAGGTAACTGGAATGAGATGCGGTGAGATCAAGAGAGGAGAGAGCAAGCTAGCCAGTAGTCACTTCCTTATGTGCGCTCTATAGTCTGGACCGCTCAGAGGAATTTACAGAGTTATACGGGGAAGAGGAGAGGGAGGAAGTAGACAGAGGTGACCAGGAGGATAAGAGAGAGGAATGAGTAGGAGAGAGACAAATCCTGCCAGTAACCAGTTCCTTAGGTGTTCTCTACCGTCTGGAACACACAGAGATTCACAGAGTTGGATAGAGAAGAGATGGGGGAGAAAAGAGACAGAGGCCACCTGGTGGAGAAAAAGGAGAGGCCAGAGGAGGAGAGAGTGGACAAGCCAGTAATCTCGCTCTCAGGTAAACTTGGGTAGTGAAGTTTGGGTTTTTAAATGTACAAAATTAACAACAAAGATTAAAAATCTGGAGTAGAGGTTGGATTTTCAAAGATACAATATTAAAGAAAAGCAGAAGGAAAAAGGAAGAAAGAAAAAAAAAGAGTTATTAAAAAACAAACAAACAAACAAAAAAAAATAAAACAAAACACCAACAACCATCCAAAGAGTATATATGGTGTTTGCCTTAAAAAAAAAAAAAAAAGTCTTTTTTTTTTTTTTAAATAGTAATACTAGGTTATAAAAATAAAAATTAGAGGAGAAATAGAAGACTTAACAATTTAAAAAAAGCTCGGAAAAAAAGAAAAAAAAAAGCAAAAGGCAAAAAAAAAAAAGAATGATTTTAAAAATATTAAAAAATTAAAAATATATCTTGCTTTTCTCTGATGTTATGGGCCGTGTGGGCTCACTTCCAAGGTGGTTCCCTCTGTTTAACTTCTTCTGTTTGCTGGTTTTTAGGCTCACTAGTTCAGTCGCGCTGTGGGGAGGGGGGATGCTGCAAACAAATAGCACTGTCGTGTGTACACAGTATCTCTGCCCCGCTTGACCTGTCCTTCCTCGCGGCGCACAAACCGCTCCGGCTCTACGATGCTCAGCCGGGAACCGTCTGGGGCCGGCCCTAGGCTGCGTGCACTTCCCCGGTCCAAGCCGCTCAGGTTCGGCCCTCAGTCAGCCCTCAGAGGCACAAATGCGGCTGGGACTGCGCTTTGTGCCCTTCCCAGGTCCGAGTAGCTCAGGAGTTTGGCGAGCGCAACTGCCGTGGCTTGTCACCTTTTCCGCCGCTGCCGCTCAGCTCTCTGGGTGGACCGCTGGCGCACCCCGTGAGGCAGACTGTGACTGTCCAGCACCCCCAGAAGTCTTAGCAAAGGAGCCTGCTTGCAGTTAGGTAAGTAAAGTCTCTCCGGGTCTGCAATTGCCCCTTTCCAGTCCTTACGGCTCTGGCTGCCTGTCCCCGGCGGGGAATGGTCTGCAGCCGGCTTTTCCGTTCCGTCCTTTGTTCTGTGCTGGGTCCTGGCGGTGTCTTATGTTCGAGCTTTTCGCGTGGTAGCTATCCCACAGTCTGGTTTGCTAGCCCAAGTTAGATCGTTCTGGTGGAGCGTGGGGCGTTCCTGCCCGATTCTTACAAAGCACTGCAGCCCGCGCCTCCCGCGCGTCCCTGCCCTGCCCCCACTTCCCAATGGCGGATGCAGGCGTCCTGTGCTGCTTTTCCGCTGGGGGAGTTACTGGTGGGCTTGTAATGTCTTGGTTTTAATTATTTATCTATTTTTCCTTCCTGTTATGTTGCCCTCTGTGTTTCCAAGGCTCGCCACAGACTCGGCAGGGAGAGTGTTTCCTGGTGTTTGGAAACCTCTCTTCTTAAAATTCCCTTCCCGGGACGGGCTTCCCTTCCCGGGACGGAGCTCCCTCCCCACCTCCTTTGTCTCCTTTTTCGTCTTTTATATTTTTTCCTACCTGTTTTTGAAGACAATGGTCTGCTTTTTTGGTTGCCTGATGTCCTCTGCCAGCCTACAGAAGTTGTTTTGTGGATTTTGCTCGGCGTTGAAATGTTCTTTTGAGGAATTTGTGAGGGAGAACGTGATCTTCCCGTCCTATTCCTCCGCCATCTTTCCCTCCCTCTGTTCTTGCTCTTTAAAGCCTTTCATCTTAAGACAGACTGTGCAGCATCCATTGTATACAAATTATTAGATTATCAATGTTTACATATTATAAACTATGAAATTATTATTGTGGCCCCCACATAGGCAGCAAGATCCTCTTAATGCATTATAATATGTGGGCTGCCGTCTACGGGGTTGCACAGAGTAGGACACGACTGAAGCGACTTAACAGCAGCAGCAGCAGCAGCAGAGAGTCACAGGAGCACACAGTTTAAACAAATATCTATATTTCTAAGGTTAATATATTTGCAAGAGATTTTCTGGGCACCCTTGAATTTGATTTGTTCATCACCTGTAAAACATAAGTCATGTATCGGTGGTACATTTGAAGACATAAAGGCCAATTTGGTAATATCAGTATTTAAGACATGGCTGCATTTACCTTATAGTCTAATAATGTTGTTTTCCTTTATACAAAATGCATATTCATTCAATTTATATGAAAGTACTAAATGAATATATGGGTTTCCTAATGAAGTTCAGTTTTTCCCCCTTCCTCCCTATAGAACCTAACCATAAACTGAAACTGTATAAAAAGTATCAAATAATATGGAATCTCTAATGTTATTTTAAACAATTTTAAGTTCTGAAAAAAGGGCTTTACAACATTCATTTTCTCTTCTAAAGACTTATGCTTATCTTGTACATCCTTCTTTACACAGATGTCCAAAGTGTTTGCTGAACTGAGAATCTCTGGCTTATGGTTTACATCTCCTGCTGTCAGTGAGCAGTATATGCACAGGTCACCTCTATGCACAGCATACGGAGGACTAAGCTCACAGTGGACACAGGGCCAGGCCCAGGGGAACATCACTGCAGGGTCCCACATGGATAGAGGTAAATGCAACATTGTGGATATTTTTCACATATCTAAAATTTGAAGCCCACAGCTAAACCTAATAGATATTGAATTTATCAAAAGTTGGAATACTATACCCTTTCACCTTTCCATCTCTGGGCCATTTGCATATCAGTAATGCCTTTGCTTCCTGAATTTGCCGAAACAATTTCTTTCTTCTTGGCAAAATTTCCATTGCCTTGGATAGAACAATGGCAGTTTATCCTTTCTCTATTAATATTTCCACTAAACTAAGCTTTGAAAATTCACTGACCTGAAATATTTCTTTTATATAGTTTGTCTTTGCATTTGTTAAGGCTAGTTGTTAGGCTAGAATTATGTTAAAATGTGTGAGAATATTAAAGTATGGATGGATTGGAAGTTTGACTGTAATATCTTAAGGGTGATTTCTTTCTGTATGCTAAACAAACTTTCATAGATCTGCCAAAGAACTCAAGAGAACTCACTATTCAGCTTACTCCTTCAACATTATTAAGCACCACATGAGAGAGTCTGGTATTCCCAGGCACCTTTTTTTAATTCAGATAGTTCTCCATATTTATTTAGGTTTATATAAATCAATAAGTACCTTACATGATTGTTAACACATCTGGAACTCTGGAAGACGCACTGCTTAGTATTCATATTTTGTGTTCTTATAAAGCACAGGGTATTTTCAAGCAATTTAAAAGCTGTCAGGGATCGTGAGTCACTGATCAAAATTTACTGAAAATTGAAGAACAGGAGAAAGTAAGAGAGCAATAACTAAATGGATAAAAGTGGTTTGTAGCCTAGAAATAAACTCGCATGTTGTATTTGCTGCTCATGTGCTCTAGAAAATTAGGTAGACTATAGATTATTGAATACATTTTCCAGAAACTACAGTAATAGAGAAACAAAGGAGACAGAAATTCTTCAGGAGGTTGAGAGGGCAATGATTACCACCCGGTTACTCATTTGTTACCTTTAATCTGTCTCTCTAAGTTTGAAATTAAACTTCAAAAGAGTTGGCAAGAAAAAGACAAATTAGCAAGGAAATCAGAAACATTCTTTTGCTGAAGACGAAGTAGATGGAGCTGATACTGGTGTGAATGAGAACTAATCACACACACACACACACACGCACACACACAGAGACACATATATTAGATCCTACAAGTGGGATGTTTTGAGCTGAAAGAGGTCAGGATATTAATTCAGACCAGTTCATAACATTAGGCATAAACTAGTATGACCCTATGCACCTGCAGAGAACTATCACCCTGCATAAATTATAAGCAAGTTCTCCAGCCTATTAACAACACTAATACAAATCAACCAAATCATTCAAATTTTGCATCAAACTACCTTACAGACATATTTATTTCAAGGTAATTCATCATAGCACTTTTTAAATCAAATTTTGCTTCAAATCAAATATAACTGTATAGAACCATACCTCAGTGTTAATGTGGAACAAAAAAAGCTTTCTCTCTGCCCCCTAAATGCTCTCGTCCTTACCTTTGCCTCTGTTTGTGTATGGTTTAATTTGTGCCACAGGAAAGACATGCTCTGATTTGCAATGACTTTAATAACCTCTCTGTAGGCAAATTTTAAAAAGGAAATACCCGCAGACACCTGCCAGGAGGTACATTTACAGCAAGGCACAGACGCGTTCATCTGACATTACCATTTTGCAGCTTGTACTTCCAGTTGATGTGCTTCAGATTTTTTTTTTCATGTCTATTAGTCTGTACTTTTCAAAATGAAAAACATTTCCTTATTTTTGAACCAGAAGCCTGATCCTTTTAGGTCCATACTATGTTTTTCCATTTCATTACTCTTTCCTTTTTACATAAATCTACAATAGATATTTTCATTCTGTCTCTCTCTTCTGCTGTTCTTTCTACTTCATGTAAAATGAGTTTTCAAGAAGATAACAGACAGTAGCCTCAACTGAATGTTTCCTCATAAACACATTTCAAGTATAGTTTATTTTTCAGTTATCATATGCAAAGCTCTGCTTAACAGATAAAATATCTTTTAAATGAAGCAACAAATATATTGAATATGTAAGTGGCCATCTGGATTTGGATAGCAATTCTGTAATAAATGGTAACCTATATCTTCTGCATTAAATAAGAATGTGGTTAAATTAACCACTGGTTCTTTTTGCCTAAGCATGGACTTTGCTGTCCCTTGAGATGCTGTTCCTCCTGTTACAAACACTAGTTAGTTGGGTTCTTAATAGAAAATTTAGACAAAAGACAATTATTGGGGAACAAGCCAACCCACAAACAATGTTTGGCCATCCCCTGAATGTGCCATGCTGCTTTACATTACCATGAGATTCTCTCTGCCTAAAGTTCAGTTCAGTAACTCAGTCGTGTCTGACTGTTTGCGACTCCATAGACTGCAGCACCCCAGGCTTCCCTGTCCATGACCAGCTCCCGGAGTTTACTCAAACTCATGTCCATTATGTCGGTAATGCTATCCAACCATCTCATCCTCTGCTATCCCCTTCTCTTTCTGCCTTCAAGCTTTCCAAGCTTCAGGGTCTTTTCAAATGAGTCAGTTCTTTGCATCAGGTGGCCAAAGTATTGGCGTTTCAGCTTTAGCATCAGTCATTCCAATGAATATTCAGGACTGATTTCCTTTAGGATTGACTGGTTGGATCTCCTTGCAGCCCAAGGTATTCTCAGGAGTCTTCTCCAACACCACAATCCAAAAGCATCAATTCTTTGGTGCTCAGCTTTCTTATGGTCCAACTCTCAGTCCATGGGATTTTCCAGGCAAGAGTACTGGAGTGGGTTGCCATTTCCTTCTCCAGGGGATCTTCCAGACCCAGGGATCGGAACCCTGGTCTCCCGCATTGTCCGCAGACGCTTTACCCACTGAACCACCAGGGAAGCCCATATCCCTACGTAACTATTGGAAAAACCATAGCTTTGATGAAATAGACCTTTGTTGGCAAAGTAATGTCTTTGCTTTTTAATATGCTGTCTAGGTTGGTCATAGTTTTTCCTCCAAGGAGCAAGTGTCTTTTAATTTCATGGCTTCAGTCACCAACTGCAGTGATTTTGGAGCTCTGCTCCCCCTCCCCCAATAAAGTCTGCCACAGTTTCCATTGTTTCCCCATCTATTTGCCATGAATTGATGGGACTGGTTGCCATGATTTTAGTTTTCTGAATGTTGAGTTTTAAGCCAACTTTTCACTGTCCTCTTTCACTTTAATCAAGAAGCTCTTTAGTTCTTCTTCACTTTCTGCCATAAGGGTGGTGTCAGCTACATATCTGAGCTTATTGATATTTCTCCTGACAATCTTGATTCCAGCTTGTGCTTCATCTAGCCTGGCATTGCTCATGATGTACTCTGCATATAAATTAAACAAGCAGGTTAACAATATACAGCCTTGACGTACTCCTTTCCCGATTTAGAATCAGTTGGTTGTTTCATCTCCGACTCTAACTGTTGCTTCTTGACCTGTATACAAATTTCTCAGGAAGCAGGTCAGGTGGTCTGGTATTTCCATCTCTTTTTGAATTTTTCACCATTTGTTATGATCCACACAGTCAAAGGTTTTGGCAGAAATAGATGTTTCTGGAACTCTCTTGCTTTTTCGAAGCTCCAACAGATATTGGCAATTTAATCTCTGGTTCTTTTGCCTTTTCTAAATTCAGCTTGAACATCTGAAAGTTCACAGTTCACATTCTGTTGAAGCCTGTCTAAAGGGATGCTCGTTGTTTCCTCAATTTCATTAACTCCTTGCCAGTCTCTCAACCCAACCTAGATGATACTCACTATAAAACAAGTTTTTTCACTGTTGCTTTGTTCATTTTCATTTCTCTTTTGGTGGAAAATTATTTTCTTCTCTTTTTTTTCCTAAACCCCATATGAAACACTCTTCCAGGATAAGTAAGTTCAGAGTTTAGGGCCATTGCCCTAGACCTTAACCCCATAGATGAAACAAAGTTTCCTCCATGGTGCTTACTCCTTCATCTCTTCTGAGCATCCTTTGACCTCAATAAAGTGGTCTGTCTTAAGTACTCTTTCTGTAATTTTTGCATTTAACTCTATTACACATATTGCTCTAGACAGTACTAACTTTTACAATGAAAGTGCTACAGGTTCATTTCTTAACTCAGAGATTACATGAAATGATAGCATGTATCTGCCAGTACATCTCACAATCCTTTATTATCTGTGCATATCTTTGTATGTCACCAATCTTCTTGCATATTATTGTTCAAATATAATGGTTGCTTATTAACTCTAAGAAAACATTATTTATTCCACAATCATTGATAATTTAGACTTCCAGTGACAGAAGTATGTACCTCATATTAAGGTATCCTCTAATTTGACCTTATTCACCTTTATTTTTTCCCTTTAGTCTCTAATAAGATGCTCAATTATGTTAGGAAAACACAAGTTCCATTATGAGAAACTTTAAGAACCAGTACAAAACTCATCTGAGAATTAAACAAGCTAACCAGTGGGTGAGTTTTGGTAATTTTTTGTATATAGGGTTTGTCTTCTGACAATAATGAAATGGTACCTTAACATGATAATATTACAATGAACACTAAGGAGAAACTAGGTGAGTAAAACCAAGCCACTTTGTAAATATTCAACCTGGTGGAGCAATTAATTAATCCAAGTACCAATTAGAGGTATAGAAAGAATAATTGATCCTGCCATGTCTAGTAGTCAGGCTGAGTGAATTTAACTCAAATGTATGAGTAGCATTTTAGTCCCATGCTATTTCTGTTCCATCAAATGAGAGAGACATGATGGAAATTGGTTTAGCTAATTCAAGACCATACTCACCACATTTCCTGAAAATTAACATGTAGGTTTCTGTCAGCTAATTTAAAAAAATACAAAAAAAAAAAAAACCCACATCAATTTCAGCACCCTAGACTACATTCTTAGGAATGTAGTCCTTTCTACAATTTGCCAGCTCTAATAAGATATGAGAGACTGTAACTTTCAGCATCCCTTATAAATACAGGGCAAGTCCAAGTTCCCCAGTATGCAAAATCTATACATTAAAGATTTTGCCAGAGAAAAAATATCAAGAATATAATAGTAATTAACTAGGATACAAAGTTACAGATTATCACACATCACATTTTACAACAAGAAATGGGTATTGTTATTATTCCTATTTAAAGATGAAACCTCCTGCAATGTGGGAGACTTGGGTTCTCTTCCTGGGTTTGGAAGATCCCCTGGAGAAGGGAATGGCTACTCACTCCAGTATTCTGGCCTGGAGAATTCCATGGGCTGTATAGTCCATGGGATCACAGAGTCAGACATGACTGAGCAACTTTCACTATTTAAAGATACAGGAGACTAAAGAACAGAGTATGCTTGCAGATTGCAAAGGGAGTTATTCATAGAAGCAAGATTTTGTCACAGGTATTGGAGGCAGAGAATATACTCTTAAGACATAGGTTGTAGCTCCCCTTTTCCACTTATGTGCCCCAATTTCCTCCGGCTCCAAACTTATATATTTGGACATGTGGGCATCACATCAAAAAATGAACTTTGTTTTGATTCAGGGCAATGAAAGAATAAGCTACAGGAATGCTGACATTTTTCACTACTTTGCATTAATGGAAAGAATTTTCACCTCAATCAACATTCATTTCTATATTTAAAGCTGGGTATCATCATCAGACGGAGAAGGCAATGGCAACCCATTCCAGTACTCTTGCCTGAAAAAATCCCATGGACGGAGGAGCCTGGTAGGGCTGCAGTCCATGGGGTTGCCAAGAGTCGGACACGACTGAGCAACTTTGACTTTTCACTTTCATGCATTGGAGAAGGAAATGGCAGTCCACTCCAGTGTTCTTGCCTGGAGACTCCCAGGGATGGGGGAGCCTGGTGGGCTGCTGTCTCTGGGGTCTCACAGAGTCAAACACGACTGAAGCGATGCAGCAGCAGCAGCATCAGAACAGAAAGCTGGGACCACTTTAAGACTTGCTATATCTTCCGTTAAGTTCAATGTTTCAACCCTCATACTCTAATGAAAGGAATACTAAACTGCTGTCTTAAAATCACTTTCAAAAATAAAGAAGAATCAGTAAAATCTAGAATACTAGTATAGTTGATGATGTTAGTGATGAATGAAGCTTTCTGAAGAAATAACACATAAAGTTTACTTTGTCATAATTTGTTCTTTTGCCTTAAATTCCTGAACTGGAAAGAAAAGATGAATTCATTTTTTGAATTGAAATATATGTATGTATTTTCTATTGTATAATATATAACAAGATATGCTTAGTGAGAAGCTACATAAAATATTCAAAATATAAAATCTTATTTTAAATAAATTAGTTTACTTTATTCTAAATTGAGCCAATCTATTATTCAAAATTAAGCCAATGTTCTCTGAACTGGATGTCTCAACTTTCATGATATATGTTCTTATATAAGAAATAAAGGTAAAGTTTTGTGCAAAATCACACATACAATTTTTAAATAAGTATTTTTTGAAAGACAGTTGACATCTATTTGCTTCATACATATATTATAGGGTAGCAGTGAATCATGCGTAGAGCAGGGGTAATAGCACAAGGGCATTTAGAAACCTCTGCCAAGATTCTGTTGATTCCACATTCTTTGCTGAATTTTAACTAACAATATTAGCATATTTCTTTCCTTCAAAATAATATTTCATAATGTCAACTGATCTTTTTCCAATGGACTAATTTAGGCAAGTCAGTTTTTTTTTTTTTAATCTTTACCCTTTTGTTAAGAGCTATGGTTAAGCTTTCATTGTTTGTTTTAATGTTGTTTGTCTGTTGATGATGTTGTTTAATGATGTTGTTTATTTTAATAGGTAGTGTATAAGTCACCTTAGGTCTTATAAGGGAAAGACATAAATCGTATATATGTGCTTTACCCCTAATTGAGACTTACAATGAACAGAAAACTCAAGGTTGAATCCTCATTGAACTTTTTTTCCTACACTTTTCCCTATGATTCACTGTACCTGTACAGCTGGAAATAAAACCTATCAGGTTCCAATAAAACTTGATGAGTTTTAGAACACATTCTACGACTACTCATTTAAGATATGCATTACACTGAGGTTATTATGACACTCACTAAAAGCTCACTAAATCGATTTCCATAGAACTCAATCTTTTAACACACTTGTCAGTGTTGAACCAAATGCCACGGTCGGGCTTCCCTCATGGCTCAGCTGGTAAAGAATCTGCCTGCAATGCGGGAGACCTGGGTGCGATCCCTGGATTGGGAAGATCCCCTGGAGAAGGGAAGGCTACCCACTCCAGTATTCTGGCCTAGAGAATTCCATGGACTATGCAGTCCATGGGGTTGCAGAGTGGAACACGACTGAGCCACTTTCACTGTCTGACTGACTGATGGTGAGCGCCATCTGTGGGTTGACTTTGCAAGTATCATTTTTTCTGGCCATTGTAGAAAATTATTATCAACATTTCTGAAAAGTGGAAAATACTAAAGCAATAGCCAATCTAAAATTACAATGAGTGAAATTAAGATATGATTGAAAGTATAATGGAATAAACATATTGTATTTCAAATTATTCACATTGTGTACTTTGAAATTTTAAAAGTTACACTGGAGTTGGAAACAATTTTCTTTCTATTCAGTTAACTTTAACGAAAAAAAAGTAACAAATTGTTTACCCATAATTTTATGTATTGATTTTATCAAATAGATATGAATATTTATTTTGAGATTTTCTCTTAAAGTTTAATTTTACCATATATAAAGCTATCTACCCAGAACCACTCTCAAATGATCTAATATGAAGTTTTGTGGCAACATAATTTTAGTAATTTATTCAAAACTACTAATTCTGGAATAGTAAAAGCATCTGCCATGTAATAATATCCTTGTTGGTAAAATGTTTCACGATAGTCACACAATCTGTTTTTATTTGTTCAGTAAATGTGAATTTAATTCCTATTTTAAAAGAGAGATAAAGCATAGAGGGAAATGGAGTGAACAGAAAAAGAGATGGAAGGGGAGAGAGAGAGGGAAGAGGTGAAATGCTATGATAGAAATAAAAAGAGCAATAAGGAAGAAGATTGATCTGGCACACTTGGATGTAGAGAGAGCCCTGTCAGCCTTTGACCCTGAATGACAAGCTTCTGATGATTTTCTAACTGTTGGAAGTTAGTGCTAATTTGACAGGTAAGTTTCGCAAAGGCGGGTGTGTGCACGCACGCGCGTGCATGTGCATATTAGCCGCTCAGTCTTGTCCGACTTTTTGCGACCCCATGGATTGTAGTCTGCCAAACTCCTCTGTCCATGGAATTCTCCAGGTAAGAATACTGGAGTGTGTTGCCTTCTCCAGGGGATCTTTGTGACCCAGGGATGGAACCCAGGTCCCCTGCATTGTAAGCAGATTCTTTACCATCTGCCACCAGGGAAGCCCCTTCACGATGGTGATCTAATATTAAATTATCTCTTTTACTTACACCTCTAAATAACTACAATGAAGCTTCATTTTCTGGCCACAAAGAAGTCCCTGATTCAGTTGATATTCTGCATTACTACTGGGAAACTCCTCCCAAAGATTTGGACCAATAATCCACAAATACATAAACTTTTAGAAAAATTCATATTAGAATCTTATACAGGCATACTTTGTTTTATTGTGCCTACTTCTACTGTGCTTCACAGATAATATGCGTGTGCATATGTACATGCTCAAATAATGGTTAGCTTTTTTTTTTTTTTTTAGCAATGAGTATCTATTTAATAGAAAAGGAAATGGAAACTCCCTCCAGTATTCTTGCCTGGAGAATCCCATGGACCGAGTAAGCCTCGTGGGCTATAGTCCATAGGATTGCAAAGAGTCAGACATGACTGAGGCAACTTAGCACACATCTATAATTAAGGTGTTTGCATTGTTTCCTTGGGCCTCCTGGATGGCTCAGTGGTAAATAATCTGTCTTCCAATACAGGAGACAAAGGAGATGGGAGTTCAATCCCTGGGTCAGGAAGACCCCCTGGAGAAGGAAGTGGCAATCAGTTCCAGTATTCTTGCCTAGAAAATTCCATGGAGAGAGGAGTCTGGTAGGCTTCAGTCCAGGGGGTTGCAAAGAGTTAGACATACTGAGCATGAGACAAGATGACAAATGTTTCCTTAAACATAATTCTATTGCACACTTATTGTTTACAGTGTAGTGTAAACATAACTTTTATATGCACTGAAAAATAAAAAAAATTGTGTGAGTCACTTTATTGTGATGGTCTGTAACAAAACCTGCAATACCATCATGGTATACCTGTTCATTCTATGTTTTACACACTTGCTACAAACTGCTGAAAAGAAAACAGAAAACTTTAAGGATACTTTGTTTTAATAGCATTTTAAATTTTGTAGTCTATATAAAATCACAGTATATAAAAAAGGATAATATAAAAATTGCATCATATAAACAAAAATAAGTTATAATTCAGGAGTAGCTACAGTAAATAACAGTATTTAGTTGAAAGTGTCAAAAGTCCTGAATATAAAGTATTTCCTTAACTTATTAGCTGTGTAATAGCAAACAGTAAGAAATAGTTTCTTAATACTTAATGGCCACACATACTGACCTTATAATTATACAAATTTATAATAAACATAGGTTAAAATATGTATCTTTGCTATGCTGTGTTCAGTCATATTTGTCTCTTTGCTATCCCCTAAACTGTAGACCCACCAGAGGCAAGAATACTGGAGTAGGTTGCCGTTTCCTCCTGCAGGGGATCATCCTGGCCCAGGGACCAAACTTGGGTCTCCTGCTTCTCCTGTATTGGCAGGCAGATTCTTTACCACTGCACCACCTGGTACTACATTACCAATATAAAAAGGAATATAAATAGTCTACAACTTTGGAGATTTACTTTTAAAGCTTAAAAGATAAACTGCTTTAGGTATATCAAAAATCCAATAAATCAAATTAAAATTATCTAGGATATTCTCTGTTATAAAAAAAAAAATGACCTAAGCTAACTATTACCAGCCAGGTCTATTGCTAATCCACAATGCATTAGCATTATAGATATAATATCATCTATAACAATTTAAACATCATATTTTGCTTATAATTTGTTAATCATATCAATGACTAGTGATTAGAATAGACAAAGCCAATAATTTCATGGCTCTGTGTTTTGCTACAGTCATAAATTGCAGCACTGAATTTTTTTTCTTTTTAGTTTATTTTTTTATTGAAGGGTAATTGCTTTACAGAATTTTGTTGTTTTCTGTCAGACCTCATCATGAATCAGCCACAGGTGAACATATATCCCCTCTCTCTTGAAGCTTCCTCCCATCGCCCTCCCCATCCCACCCTCTAGGTTGATACAGAGCCTCTGAGTTTCCTGAAACATACAGAAAATTCCTGTTGACTCTCTATTTTACATATGATAATATAAGTTTCCATGTTACTCTTTCCATACATCTAACCCTCTTCCCATGTTCATAAGTCTGTTCTCTGTGTCTATGTCCCCATTGTTGCCCTGTAAATAAATTCTTCAGCACCATTCTTCTAGATTCTGAATATATGTGTTTCTCTTTCTGACTCACTTTACTCTGTATAATAGGTTCTAGGTTCATCCACCTCATCAGAACTGACTCAAATGCATTCCCTTTTATGGCTGAGTAATATTCCATCCTGTATATGTACCACAACTTCTTTACCCATTCATCTGTCAATGGACATGTAGGTTGCTTCCATGTTCTAGCTATTGTAAATAGTGCAGTACTGAATTTTAAAAGCACAGACATGTAACTAAGTCAAATAATATTCTATAACCACCGGGTTTACCTGGTGGTTCTTCGAAGCTCTGGCCTTAACATTTTATTTTCTTTCTTAAAGGACTTCAAATTTAATAAAGTGTAAGTATCCTAATGGCACCATCTACACAATTTTCAACTGTGTTTGGTACTTTGTATAGCTGGCTTGCTGGTGGTCAGACAGTAAGGAATCTTACCTGCAGTGCAGGGTACTGGGGTTCAATCTCTGGACCAGAAGATCCCTTTCAAGAGGAAATGGCAACCCACTCCAGTATTCTTGCCTGTGGAGAATCCCATGGACAGAGGAACCTGGCAGGCTACAGTTCACAGGGTCGATAGGGGTCAAGCACAACTGAGTGACTAAATACAAACACACTTTGCATAGCACACTTTACATTTATTTTTAGTATTTATTTATATTATATTTATTTTAATAAACAAACAACAATATAGCTATTTTCATAGCTGATAAAGTATTATTTTAAAATAAGAAGATATGAGATTCTTACATATAAACACACATAATATGGAGGGAGAGAGAGAGAAAGAGAAAAAGGAGAGAAGAGAGATGATAGAAGCAAAACCAATGTTTCCTGTCTCTCTCACAAATATGCACACAAACTTGGATAGTACATTTGTAGGAATTTTCATTCTCAAGATTCTTAACATAAGAATTTGGAGGAGATATAAAAAATTGATTTTTTTCTGCAAGACCAAAATACAAGATATAGCTTTGAATTTACAAAAGTTTGCATATGAAATAGTAGAAATAAACATGTACTTACATGTTTAGACAAGATTGAAATCAGTGCAGATACTCTCTCTTTGGCATTAACGGATGCTGTAAACATTAAAAATAAATATCAATTTATATACTTATATTCAAATCAAAGTTAATATATATGAATTACATTATTAGACCTATTTATTAATACCAGACTGAACAAAACCTACATGTCATCATCAAATATCCATATTTGACAATTTTTGATAATTATGACACCACAGAGAATGAAATCATTACTAATTATCTCAAGTATGTCTCTCTTTTGCTTAGCATAATTAATAAACTTATAATCAAAAATTAAGCTTTGACAGAAAATGTGTATCATGATTTGAGCAAAATTTATCAAAAACCTATCTCAACTTTGTTTTCCTATGACCTCCTCTAGATAATCCCAAATTCAAAATTATCTTAGGGCAATGTAGCCTAAAATATTTGCCAAAATACAGGGCTGATAGAATTGCTCTTCTTTTCCTCTGCTCACCTTATAGTCTGTTCTCACACTAGTAACTAATTCTTTTGCCTGTTGAGCAGCTGTTTTTCTAATACATTGGCATATAATTATCTAGGTACATTATTCCTCTGTGGGTTCAGATATGAGAAATTTATGTTAAAATAGTTACTGAAACTATAGTTCTTTATTTTGCATTATGAATAAACACATCTTTATTTTATAATCATATATGCAGACAAACATTTATTTTGTTAGTGCTATTCACTCAGTCATGTCTGACTCTTTGAGACCGCATGGACTTTAGTCCTCCAGGCACCTCTGTCCGTGGAATTATCCAGGCAAGAACACTGGGTTGGGTAGCCATTCCTTTCTCCAGGGGATCTTCCCGACCCAGGAATTGAACCCGCATCCCTTGCATCTCCTGCATTGGCAGGTGGATTCTTTACCACTGTGCCACCTAAGAAGCCCACTTTTTTGCTAGCTAGACACTATGCTAATTATTTCTTTAAATTTTCCCCATGGATCTGAGATTTAGAAGTCATTGCCATTGACAGATGAGAAAACAATAGCTTATTAAAATCAAGTTCATATCATTTAACTGTCAGAGTATCAATATCAGATATAAAATGACACAGATATGTGTGATGGAAATGTCCTAGCTTTGTTCTTTCATTGGAAATGTCACACATTAAGAAAGCCTCCCTTCCCCACTCCAACTTTGTACATATATTAGCAATGCCTTTTTCTTTCCTTTATCCCACCCCCACTGTCAGAGAAGCAGTGTGACACTGAAGAAAGATCATGCACATTTTGCTTTCAGACAAATAAGAGTGGCAATTTTCTCTCCGTAAGTACTACTGAGGACTTACAACTGTTAATGCCCCTGCTTTTTTTTTTTTTCAATTTTAAGTTTTTTTATTTTTAAAATTTTAAAATCTTTAATTCTTACATGCATTCCCAAACATGAACCCCCCCTCCCACCTCCCTCCCCATAACATCTTTCTGGGTCATCCCCATGCACCAGCCCCAAGCATGCTGCATCCTGCGTCAGACATAGACTGGCGATTCAATTCGCATGATAGTATACATGTTAGAATGTCATTCTCCCAAATCATCCCACCCTCTCCCTCTCCCTCTGAGTCCAAAAGTCCGTTATACACATCTGTGTCTCTTTCCCTGTCTTGCATACAGGGTCATCATTGCCATCTTCCTAAATTCCATATATATGTGTTAGTATACTGTATTGGTGTTTTTCTTTCTGGCTTACTTCACTCTGTATAATCGGCTCCAGTTTCATCCATCTCATCAGAACTGATTCAAATGAATTCTTTTTAACGGCTGAGTAATACTCCATTGTGTATATGTACCACCGCTTTCTTATCCATTCATCTGCTGATGGACATCTAGGTTGTTTCCATGTCCTGGCTATTATAAACAGTGCTGCGATGAACATTGGGGTACATGTGTCTCTTTCAATTCTGGTTTCCTCGGTGTGTATGCCCAGAAGTGGGATTGCTGGGTCATAAGGTAGTTCTATTTGCAATTTTTTAAGGAATCTCCACACTGTTCTCCATAGTGGCTGTACTAGTTTGCATTCCCACCAACAGTGTAGGAGGGTTCCCTTTTCTCCACACCCTCTCCAGCATTTATTGCTTGCAGATTTTTGGATCACAGCCATTCTGACTGGTGTGAAGTGGTACCTCATTGTGGTTTTGATTTGCATTTCTCTAATCATGAGTGATGTTGAGCATGGAGTAAAGACAATCTCTTTAACAAGTGGTGCTGGGAAAACTGGTCAACCACTTGTAAAAGAATGAAACTAGATCACTTTCTAACACCGCACACAAAAATAAACTCAAAATGGATTAAAGATCTAAATGTAAGATCAGAAACTATAAAACTCCTAGAGGAGAACATAGGCAAAACACTCTCAGACATAAATCAGAGCAGGATCCTCTATGATCCACCTCCCAGAATTCTGGAAATAAAAGCAAAAATAAACAAATGGGATCTAATTAAAATTAAAAGCTTCTGCACAACAAAGGAAAATATAAGCAAGGTGAAAAGACAGCCTTCTGAATGGGAGAAAATAATAGCAAATGAAGCAACTGACAAACAACTAATCTCAAAAATATACAAGCAACTTATGCAGCTCAATTCCAGAAAAATAAACAACCCAATCAAAAAATGGGCCAAAGAACTAAATAGACATTTCTCCAAAGAAGACATACGGATGGCTAACAAACACATGAAAAGATGCTCAACATCACTCATGATTAGAGAAATGCAAATCAAAGCCCCTGCTTTTTAAAATGTGATTAAAAATGTTTGAATACTTATATGGAGACTGAAAATAATCTATATGATGGTTACAGTAAAAGGCACACTGTAAATGCAACAGATAAAACATTTATGAAAACTTCTAATGCTGTCTATATGCTGAACCATCCAAAACAAATTCCACGTCTATGGAAATCCCTTGCACGTGTTTTAGTTCATGATGGAAAAATCAGAGGAAGAAAGAGACAGCGTATTCCCAAAGAAGAAGTTTGGATAAAAATAATCAACTTCCAGAGACATGGAAATGTATACACTCTAAAATGTAGAATTAAAAACTCTAATCTCTGAAAAAAATTATAAAAGGCGAGTATGATTGGATTTCTTGTTGTTACTGTTGTTCCAGGGGATCGTCCTGACTCAGGGATGGAACCCGTGTCTCTTACATCTCCTGCATTGGCAGGTGGGTTCTTTACCACCAGCACCACCTGAGAAGCCCAATGAGATCTCTGCCTCTTGTTTGACTGTGTGCTCAGCTACTCAGTCGTGTCAGACTCTTCGTGAAACCATGGACTGTAACCCACCAGGCTCTTCTGTCCATGGCATTTTCCAGGCAAGACAGCTGGAGTGGGTTGCCATTTCCTTCTCCATGTGATCTTCCCAACCCAGGGACCCAACCTGAGTTTCCTGCATCTCCCGCATTGGGAGGCAGATTCTTTATCACTGAACCACTTGGGAAGTCCTGAGCTGAGACAAAGTCAACCTGTAGGTTGCAGGTGACCACAAACAACAGCTTGTTTTCTCTCACTAGTTGAATAACAACTGCCAGGTCTTCAAATTCAACAGTTCTAGTTACTTATTTACTCATTATTTTGTAAGTCTATTTATCAAAAACTGGTTCAATTCTTTAGAACTTATGACTCAGAAAATCATGTGTGCACCCCTCATGACAGGGCACTCATGTATTTCCAGATGGATAAATGGTGCTTTTGTGATCTGCTTTATTAGATCAACTAATGGAGAGATTTCTTCTCTTTTTTTTTTTTTAATTTTAGTTTTTTATTTTTTAAATTTTAAAATCTTTAATTCTTACATGCATTCATCTCATTCTGGTTTTGCAGATTGCATGACTATATTCTCTGAGGCCAGAATGGTCAAAACAAATATTGGAATAGCCTTCATACATGAATTACTAGCTAGTTGCAGTCTTCTGGTAGACTCTATAACACTATGATAAGATTTTAAATCACTCTAAGAGACTATAATAACATCAGAATCAATAACTTCTAACCTGTTGGACCACTATGATCCTGATTCATTTGGGGCATCAGTGAATACTTCAATATTAATGCATTCTTTGATATTCAAAGGAAAATAAAAATAAGCTCAGTATTAAACATTATTTTATGTCTCTTGATTTTTATGGGTGATTTTTAGTTTTCATTTTTAAGGAAGATCATAACATGAAGCCGTGTGTGAAACCCTGGAGCTGGTATATTAAGCTAATAACATACATATTATGGGGTTTCCCTGATGACTCAGTGATAAAGAATCCACCTGCCAAGCTGAAGACACAGGTTAGTTCCCTGAGTTGGGAAGATCCCCTGGAGAAGCAAACGGCAACCCATTCCAGCATACTTGCCTGGGAAATCCTATGGACAAAGGAGTTCATGGGGTTGCAAAGAGTCAGATAGGACTTGGTGACTAGATAACAACAATGCAGATTATGCAGTTTGACCCACTAAGTAAGATGGCACAAGCCAGAAGCAGGAGTAAGGGTTGAGGTGGGGGTGGGGATGCAGCATGTAACTCCCTGAGCATTAGAAGGAGTGCCCACTTTGGGGAAGAGAAAATCCTTGGGCCTGTTTTGATTGAAATGTGCAATTTCAATATTCACACAATGGAAGTAAAGTCACAATGTATCACTTTCCAGAAGGGGACCTGTGATGAACCTGGGAAGGGCAGTACTCTGTCTGAGATTAGGAAACAGAGATTACTTATAAGGTGGCTGGGGTCGAGGTTACTAATATTTGGGGGATTCAACACTGAGTGGTCACTTTATGTGGTGCTCCAGGAAAAGCAAACTAGGAAACTGTAGAAGAATCCTAAACTCAGATCTTTATCTAAATGTCCACACTCTGGGTGTGAGCAGAGTTGTCATACTGTAACATACCCAAGCAGCAACTCAAAAAATGGTTTTCTCCTTGGAGAAGCATTGTATGGCAGCAATCCTAGATAAATCTGGCAATTTGTGATTCACCCTTGATTGTTCACCTCTTTATCTCCATGTTGCCACTAGCTATCTGTTTTACTCATGGCACTGCACACAGGTCAATCCCAGTCCCCAGTTCATCTCACCCCTCTCCACCCCTGTCTCCACTTGTCCAGTCTCTACGTCTGTGTCTCTATTCCTTCCTTGCAAACAGGTTCATCTGTACCATTTTTCTAGATCCCACAAATATGTGCTAATATACAATATTTGCTTTTCTCTATTTCAGGAGGAATGACCTGTAGGCTCATTCCATGGGTCCTGATGAAAGCAATATTAATGTTACATTTCTAGTCCTACAATATATTTGGTGGGTGCTATTGGAAACGGGCCCAAACACAATTAGGGATGTTGCGTATAAATCAATAGAGTTGCTTTATTTACTTATTTTTAAATTTTTTTACTAATCATATTCATTGGTTATTAACAGCTAATTGGTGTAATATCTATTGATAAAATATTCCATAACAAACTACAAGTAATTTTTTATGATTTCCCTAAGATTCAGCCACATTACAGCTTATTAACAAAAAATTTATGAAATCTACCTATAAAAATGAGAAAAGTGATTGTTCCCAATATATCTCACAAAGATGATACAAGAATTAATAATTTAATGATTGTGTCAGCTAACTCGGAGGAGGATATAATATGGGATTTTTTTCTCTTTAGATCTTTAACTTGAAAATCAAAACGTCATACCAATGTCCTTACCAATGAAGGTAATCATTTAATGTATCTCTACCTTCCTTATTTTCTATTTCTTGTGAACTCTCAAATCCCAATTATTGCAATTCAGGAAAGGGGCTCTGGCGTTTTCACATCCTGACAAATTGAAATGAACACTTAAGAGTTTCTGTTCAGTTCAGTTCAGAGGACCTAAGTTCAAATGTTTCATTAACATGAATAATACTTGGTTAAGTTATATTTAGAGTTTAGTTTATGTATATGCATCCATCTGGTTTTATCTGCAGAGATGATTTTAAAATTATTTGAAGTGTTCAATAAGTATAGTTTCTCTGGAAGAATATAGTTTACATGAGTGGATATATTGCTATCTGGACAATGTGAAGGAAAAACAACACTTCTTGTGACTCCATGTATGAATCTTCAAATGCAGAGTATAGGAGGTGCAGACAGCAGTAGTGCTGCCAGAGAGGACCCAAGGAGATAGCAAGCAAACTGTAGGATGAAAAACTTGAATGTACATTTCCCTAGCGTACTGGTAGATATGTGGCTCAGTGATTTACAGCAATATAATGTATGTGAAGAAAATAAACAAGATTTTTATGTCAAAGCACAACTTGCAGTCAGATTCCCTGATCACTGTCCTACTATATGTTTTACTGAGCATATACAAACAACTTCTGACAGTGGGAGGGGGTCTAACATATTAAAAATGAGTATAATCGTGACAGAACACATGAGACTTGATTCATTTCTGAGTATTCCATTACCTACTCTGACAGCCTTACAGCTCTGTTGGGAAATGAAGTATAACATCAGGTTACTAAGCAACTCTGCAACTTTCTTAAAAGTCTGTCTTGAAACTCACTTGTTTATCCTAATTGACTCCATCCGTGTCATCTTGAACATAAATGGGACATCATGTTTAGAAATGTGCTGGATCTCTATTTTCAGCTAACATGTCTTGCTACCTCTGCATATCTAAATCAAGAACTGGCAATATAAATGTCATATTCAAAGCAAATTTTTCTCTTCCTCTTGAGTTGCATTGAAAAAATATACATATGTTGGATTAAGTTAGTGTCTGAAGTAATCTGCACACTGTCGGAAAACAACATGAAAGAATGAAGAGTGACTCTCTTTTTTTTTCTGCTTTTATGCAGAATAAAGTTTTAATTAGCCAGTCAGACTTATCCCCAGTTTATCCCTACAATATAATACATCAGAATTAATAGCAAGTCTGTCTCACAGCATGGCAGCCATGTTGACATTCCCTCAGTCATTAAAACTTTGAGCAAGATAATATCTCATCCAATCCTGAAATATTAGTGATAAATGCATGAATATGTCACACTTTATGAGGAACAAAATTGTCTTTTGTTATCTTTGATTTCTCTTTGCTTTATATCAGAGGTGAAGATAATAAAATCACAAGCATTTTATAATTCTGTGTATTTTCTCATGAAACCATTTACTCTCCTCTCAATTTTGGAGTAATTAACACTTTAATGACTAATTCTGCTACATGAAGTATTTTATATTTTGATGAGGGTCAAAGATGTAATCAAAATTGACAGGGTTTTTTTTTTAAATTCTGAATATTTCTGCTGAGTGTCAACTTTGGAATTGCTGGATTATTTTCTGTTTACTTAAAATATGACCAGTACAGATTCCCTTATAAGAGTCACTTCACAAGTAGCCACTTTAAAATAATTGCTGATATAAAAAGCATATTTATTTGCAGCCAATTAAGCCGACTGTGCTCCTTTCCCCATGGGGGCCCAGTGGGCAATGGCTGCAAATAGCAGCATCCTAGCTAGTGTATGCAACCTGCTGCCTGTACAGGTTGCCCTACGGTATCTTAAAGACAACTCTTTCTAGTGGGCATTCTTGACTGGTCTGCTGTCCCCAATCTAGGCTCCAGACAGGTATGTGCCATGCCTTTGGAAAGCCCCAGGGCACAGTGGCCAGGATTCACATTGACTAAGTCATAATGTCCATCCACACCAAGCTGCAGAACAAGAGGCATATGATTGAGGCCTTCCAGCAGGGACAAGTTCAAGTTCCCTAGCAGTCAGAAGATGCACATCTCAAAGAAGTGGGAATTTACTAAGTTTAATGAGGATGAATTTGAAAACATGGTGGCAGAAAATCTGCTCATCCGAGATGGCTTTGGGGTCGTGTACATCCCTAATTGTGGTCCCCTGGACAAATGGCAGGCCCTGCACAAATGGTAGACCCTGCACTCATGAGATCATCAGCACCAGCCCCTCTTTAACTATGCTCACCAATAAATCCTACTTCTTATTAAAAAAAAATGTTTAACTATTCAATTAATTGGAAGAATCATAGTAATAATATATAATGTATATAGTAATATACAAAGTGCCATTTTAAACTAAAAATATCTTTAGAAGTGAATTTTATTTATTGGGTCAGAATACTGCAGTGATTATCAGTATTGAATGGCTTAAATACTCACATAGAGATGTGTGTGAAAATTATCCATGGAATTACAGAAAGGGTAAACACAAGCAGACTCTTGCCCACAGTAGTCCTGACATAGTCAATGTGCAATAAATTAAATTTCAACTCTTTATAAGAAATATTGTACTAACACACATTGTAACATAACACAGATTAGGACATGGTTATTTTATTACAGGAGAACTCATACAACCATGGATGTGGCAAAAAATATGATAGTTAATAAAGTAAGATTGAGAAGGCAATGGCACCCCACTCCAGTACTCTTGCCTGGAAAATCCCATGGACGGAGGAGCCTGGTGGGCTGCAGTCCATAAGGTCACTGAGGGTCTGACACAACTGAGCGACTTCACTTTCACTTTTCACTTTCATGCATTGGAGAAGGAAATGGCAACCCACTCCAGTGTTCTTCCCTGGAGAATCCCAGGGACGGGGGAGCCTGGTGGGCTGCTGTCTCTGGGGTCGCATAGAGTCGGACACAACTGAAGCGACTTAGCAGCAGCAGCAACAATAAAGTAAGATATGGAAAATTAGGTAAGTTAACAAAAATAATATACTGGGCTGATAAATGGTTTTAGCCAACAATTCTTTCCTATTAGAAACCAGCCTAATCATTGTTGGACCTATTCTATTCTGCTCCTAGTTAGGGAGAACTGAGCAAAAAACATCCCTCCTGACTCCTGATATTTTGAAACAAAGCTGATGAAAATTAAAGTAAAAAAAAAAAATCACTACAAAATCTATAAACAAAGATAAAATGACTACTTCTTAACACTTCACCAACAAACCATATCCAATAGCAGATCTTACAGTGTTTGCTTTAAGCAAAGAAAAGAAAACAAAATTCCCAAGTCAAAACTGCTTTTTATAATCTGAGCTAAGACTCCACCTCTCAAATGTGATCTCTGCCAAAACATTTGGCAGCCTATGGTTTTTAGTGGCTTCAAACAATATAAATCAATAAAAGAGTCCCATCCAACAATCAAATTGTAGCCATAGATTGATGTAGCCTGAAGTGAATTCTGATTCAATGCTGGTACACTGAAGAAAATTTTCTATTCACTATGAAAGCAGAAAATCCTCGGATTTCCCAAATGTCTTCTCAGTCTTGAAATTATCTTTCTTCAGTATACATTTCCTAGGGAATACAGTTCAAAATTTTGTTGCATGAAAACTTAGCCTAATCTGAAGACAGAGGACATAAATTAAAATATAAATCTGCTGCATGCTAAGTTGCTTCAATAGTGTCTGACTCTTTGTGACCCTGTGGGCTATAGCCTACCAGGCTCCTTTGTCCATGGGATTCTCCAGGTAAGAATACTTTTGAGTTACTGTGCCCTCATCCAGGAGATCTTCCAAACCCAGGATACAAATTTGTGTCTCTTATGTCTCTTGCATTGGTGGGCAGGTTCTTTACCACTAGCAGGACCTGGGAAGCCCCATAATCTGCTAGTTTAGGAATTAAAGTTAAGGGTCAATAAAAATTGCATTTCAGTGGAATTGTTTACAGATTGTTTCATTTTGACCACTCAGATATTTGATAATAAAGGCTGCTCATTTTTATTTCCTTATTACATATGTCAGTTCAGTTCAGTTCAGTCGCTCAGTCATGTCCAACTCTTTGCAACCCCATGAACCGCAGCACACCAGGCCTCCCGGACCATCACCAGCTCCGGGAGTTCACCCAAACTCATGTGCATTGAGTTGGTAATGCCATCCAGTCATCTCATCCTCTGTTGTCCCCTTCTCCTCCTGCCCCCAATCCCTCCCATCAGGGTCTTTTCCAATGAGTCAACTCTTCTCTTGAGGTGGCCAAAATATTGGAGTTTCATCTTCAACATCAGTCCTTCCAATGAACATCCAGGACTGGTCTCCTTCAGGATGGACTGGTTGGGTCTCCTTGCAGTCCAAGGAACTCTCAAGAGTCTTTGCCAACACCACAGTTCAAAAGCATCAATTCTTCGGTGCTCAGCTGTCTTCACAGTCCAACTTTCATATCCGTACATGACCACTGGAAAAACCATAGCCTTGACTAGATGGACCTTTGTTGGCAAAGTAATGTCTCTGCTTTTGAATATGCTATCTAGGATGGTCATAATTCCTATAGTTTATTACCAAATATTTAGAAAATGCAAATATCCAGAAAGGACAATGAATGGAAAAAAATCAAGTAGCTCCCATTCAGGTTACCAATAATGATGTTTTAGTGCAAATAAATCTTTTCTTATGCATGTTTACATGTATACATTTCCAGAAAAATGAGACTGCATGCAATATTCTCTTTGTTAGACCAACTTTTAACTTAATAATGAATGAAATGCAACTTTCTAAACCATTAAGTATTTTTGAGGCATCACATTAAATGACTATATTATATAGATTTTAGGTTATTAAATCACTCTTATTTCCTTGGAAATTCAGTAGCTTCAACTTTTGATTCATTAAGTAAAAAAGATTGTGCTGCCATTTCTTTATTATATATATTGAGTTTTAAAAATATTCCAGTTTTAAAGCTATCTTTATTTTTTTCTACACTACAAGAACCTGGACCTCATTGAAATAAAAATATTCCTGTGACACAGAAAAATAAGACACAAAAGCATTTTAGAGATGAATCTACACTCCAGTTTCAGAAAGTACATGAATAAGCAATTTGTGTCAACTTGTCCAAATAGCTAAGAGTGAAAGCAATTCTCTCTAAATTTCTCACATTGGAAAGGAAAAATAGGAAGTTTAGGAAGGAAAAGCAGATAACATTGTTATTAATTTACAAGATACATAGCTCAATACAGCTGTTTTTATTGAGCATTAATTGATTGATAATTTTGAATGAGACAATAAAGATAGCAGAGAAATCAGTTCAGTTCAGTTCAGTTCAGTTCAGTCACTCAGTTGTGTCTGACTCTTTGCGACCCTATGAATCGCAGCACGTCAGGCCTCCCTGTCCATCACCAACTCCCGGAGTTCACTCAGACTCACGTCCATCGAGTCAGTGATGCCATCCAGCCATCTCATCCTCTGTTGTCCCCTTCTCCTCCAGCCCCCAATCCCTCCCAGCAACAGGGTCTTTTCCAATAAGTCAACTCTTCACATGAGGTGGCCAAAGTACTGGAGTTTCAGCTTTAGCATCATTCCTTCCAAAGAAATCCCAGGGCTGATTTCCTTCAGAATCGACTGGTTGGATCCCCTTGCAGTCCAAAGGACTCTCAAGAGTCTTCTCCAACACCACAGTTCAAAAGCATCAATTCTTCGGTGCTCCGCCTTCTTCACAGTCCAACTCTCACATCCATACATGACCACAGGAAAAACTATAGCCTTGACTAGACAGACCTTAGTTGGCAAAGTAATGTCTCTGCTTTTGAATATGCTATCTAGGTGGGTCATAACTTTACTTCCAAGGAGTAAGCGTCTTTTAATTTCATGGCTGCAGTCACCATCTGCAGTGATTTTGGAGCCCAAAAAAGTAAAGTCTGACACTGTTTCCACTGTTTCCCCATCTATTTCCCATGAAGTGATGGGACCAGATGTCATGATCTTCGTTTTCTGAATGTTGAGCTTTAGGCCAACTTTTTCACTCTCCACTTTCACTTTCATCAAGAGGCTTTTTAGTTCCTCTTCACTTTCTGCCATAAGGGTGGTGTCATCTGCATATCTGAGGTTATTGATATTTCTCCCGACAATCTTGATTCCAGCTTGTGTTTCTTCCAGTCCAGCATTTCTCATGATGTACTCTGCATAGAAGTTAAATAAGCAGGGTGACAATATACAGCCTTGACGTACTCCTTTTCCTATTTGGAACCAGTCTGTTGTTCCATGTCCAGTTCTAACTGTTGCTTCCTGATCTGCATACAGATTTCTCAAGAGGCAGGGCAGGTGGTCTTGTATTCCCATCCCTCTCAGAATTTTCCACAGTTTATTGTGATCCACACAGTCAAAGGCTTTGGCATAGTCAATAAATCAGAAATAGATGTTTTTCTGGAACTCTCTTGCTTTTTCCATGATCCAGCAGATGTTGAAATTTGCCCTCTGGTTCCTCTGCCTTTTTAAAAACCAGCTTGAACATCAGGAAGTTCATGGTTTATTTATTGCTGAAGCCTGGCTTGGAGAATTTTGAGCATTACTTTACCAGCGTGTGAGTTGAGTGCAATTATGCAGTAGTTTGAGCATTCTTTTGCATTGCCTTTCTTTGGGATTGGAATGAAAACTGACCTTTTTCAGTCCTGTGGCCACGGCTGAGTTTTCAAAATTTGCTGGCATATTGAGTGCAGCACTTTCACAGCATTATCTTTCAGGATTTGAAATAGCTCCACTGGAATTCCATCACCTCCACTAGCTTTGTTCCTAGTGATACTTTCTAAAGCCCACTTGACTTCCCATTCCAGGATGTCTGGCTCTAGATGAGTGATCACACCATCGTGATTATCTGGGTCATGAAGATCTTTTTTGTACAGTTCTTCCATGTATTCTTGCCATCTCTTCTTAATAACCTCTGCTTCTATTAGGTCCCTACCATTTCTGTCCTTTATCAAGCCCATCTTTGCATGAAATGTTCCCTTGGTATCTCTAATTTTCTTAAAGAGATCTCCAGTCTTTCCCATTCTGTTCTTTTCTTCTATTTCTTTGAATTGATCACTGAAGAAGGCTTTCTTATCTCTTCTTGCTATTCTTTCGAACTCAGCATTCAGATGCTTATATCTTTCCTTTTCTCCTGTGTTTTTCACCTCTCTTCTTTTCACAGCTATGTCCCCAGACAGCCATTTTGCTTTTTTGCATTTCCTTCAATAATCACATAGTATTTGGAAAAGTGAAATGAAGTAAATATAAAACTAAAAAAATGGATTATATGATACAAATGCAATGACACAGTAAGTCAAGGGAGAAAGTTATTGAATATTAGTGTGTGTGTGTGTGTTCACACTCAGTCACCCGTCATCCCTGATTTTTTGCAACCTCATGGACTATAGCCCACCAGGCTCCTCTGTCCATGGCATTTTTCAGGCAAGAATACTAGAGTGGTTTGCCCTTCACTTCTTCAGGGGATCTTCCAAACCCAGGGATCTAACTCATGTCTCCTGTATTGGCTGGTAGATTCCTTACTAATTAGCCACCTGGGAAGCCCATTAGAGTAGCAGAAAGTAATTCAGAAACAAAATAAATAATAGATTTTCCCCAGGTATATGCCCAGTAGTGGATTGTTGGGTCAACTGTAGTTCTATTTCTAGTTTTTAAAAGAATCTCCATACTGTTCTCCATAGTGGTTGTATCAGTTTGTATTCCTACTAACAGTGCAAGAGGGTTCCTTTTACTCCACATCCTCTCTAGTGTTTATTATTTGTATTTTTTTTTAAATAATCGCCATTTTGACTGGAGTTAGATGATACCTCATTGTAGTTTTTATTTGATTTTCTTTCCAATGCTGAACATTTTTCCATGTGTTTGTCGGTTGTCAACACAATATTGTAAAGCAATTATCTTCTATTAAAAAAGAAAAAAAAAGCATAATAGGAACTTGAATCTAAAGAAGTTGATTTCAGATGACACATCCATTTCTGCATAGTTAATTTAGTTTATTGTCTGATTTTTTACTTTGCCCTTGCCATTACAAAATATTCTTCATCAAGGATGCACAAAGTTTCTACAGTATAGAAAAAAATTGAGTTATAATTGATTTAGCAATGTGCTAAAGATTCCCACAAGCATTGCAACACCCTCACCCTTTAATAATCTATTTGAAAAATGTTCACACACAAAATAATCAGGTCCTTCTATAAAGCATCTTCTTCAATGAAAGTGTGTGAAACAAAGGCGATGCATGAATTGTCACTTATTAAGTAGTTTATAGATAAGGCAAAACAAAATCTGGAAACTACAATGATAGGCACCTAAAGTAGCACATCGGTTGTTTCCCTATAGATGAAAATGTTGTAAATTGTAAAACAGAAGAGAGGTATTGAATGTATGAGGGCATCATTGTAGAAGCAGTTGTTAGTGTTCTCAGTTGATAATAATGTATCATTACTAATTTGTGTAAAATTATATTCTCTGGATTATAATATCATTTAATACTACCTAATTGAAGCCCAGGGCCATTTGCCACAATGTGTCTAAATATGGCAGTGACACAATGTGTTTAATCATCAATTGTACAGTGACAAATGGTTGGTACTTCTTGTCATGCATTAATATTAATATTGAGGTTAACAAGCTGAGCACAAAAGAACTGATGCTTTTGAACTGTGGTGCTGAAGAAAACTCTTGTGAGTCCCCTGGATAAGAGATCAAACCAGTCAATCCAAAAGGAAATAAATCAGTCCTGAATATTCTATGGAAGGACTGATGTTAAAGCTGAAGCTCCAATACTTTGGCCACCTCATGTGAAGAGTTAACTCATCAGAAAAGACCTTTATGCTGGAGAAGATTGAAGGCAGGAGGAGAAGGGGTGATGGAAGATGAGATTTTTGGATGCTATCACTGACTTGATGGACATGAGTTTGAGCAAGCACCAGGAGTTGGTGATGGAGAGGGAAGCCTGGTATGCTGCAGTCCTGGGTTGCAAAGAGTCAGACATGACTGAGCAACTGAACTGAAGTGAACAGAACTTAATTTTTCACTTTACTGGTGAACTACATTCACAATAGCTCTTTTATCAGTAAGCAATAATTGCATATAAGGACCAATTATCTTTTTCAGGCATAATAAGAAGAAAACATTAGAAGGTCTGAAGTTCCTAACATTCTTTCTAGAATAACCTCTGGAAAACTAGAAAGTGTTCTTATTTCCCAAGACATGGTAACTGATAGGGATCTTATAAAATCATCAGGTAGTACACCATTTGTAATGAAGTCAACTCTACACCTACATCTACTTCAAAGATTCTTAAGTAATAACAGATGGCTGAGCTTGCTGCCTGCCTTGTGGGAAATCCGTGCATGAAAGAACAACTTTCTTCATCCTCACAATAATGCCAAAAGTTATGTCAATTTAGAATGAAAAACTTGAAAGTTATAGAAAATACAATGAAGAGAACCATTGAAGCATTCCTGGTATATATGCATACATATATGTATTTTCATATGTAACTACAGAGAATATTTCCAATATTGGCTCAACAGTTCAATAGTGTCATTAACAATCCATGTTCTTATGTCTTTGTGTTCTGTCACTCTTGGCAAGTTGACCTTTCTCCTCATGATTAGAAGATAGTTACTGCACTTTGGTGAGTTATAAGGGACAGAAAATTGAAGAGCTTTCCCTTTTTGATATATTGATGTGTGTGTATGTGTGTGTGTGTATGTAAACAATGAATGTCTTATTCAGAACACCTTCCTGTATATTGTACTGATCAAAACTTGGTGTTGATTGGAGTGATCATTCATGAAATAACTCTGTGTCTTTTGTAAGAGCCATCCCCTTCCTTCAGTCAAGGCCTCCTTCTACCCCTTCCCCTTACCTAGAACATTGCATGAAGTAGGCAATTATTTGTAACACAGAAGAAGCAATAAATTGTTTCTCATTGTAGAGTTACACAGTCTAATCTTCCTTTTTAATAATTACTCTAGCTACCCTGTGGAAATGATCTGTCAAGGGTCTAGATCAAGGAGGACAGAAGTTTAGAAAACTCTAAGTACCTCTGGGAAGAGAAAGAAATGACAAGGCTCTGTGGATTACAGTCACAATGGCGCAATGTATGAAGGAGACTATTTCTGACCATGTTGATATACCATAATCAATCTTAAGGTCATCAACCTGGAGAGAATCTGTTGTGTACTCAAAGACACACTCTAGCATGCCTTGCTCCCAACTTGTGAATACCATAGTTTAACTTCACTGAGATTTTTGTAATCTTCCTAACTTCAATTCCTATGGTGTGAACTATTAAGACCATCTCTGAGCCAACCACTCAAGTGTTTTGAACAGTGTGCTCTCTCAAAGCCACACTTCACTTTGAAGAATTTGCCCTCCGTGTCTCTGTAATCAGTGCACGGGTGTAAATTTCATGCTGGGAGCAGACGTTCTATGAATGAAAATCTTTGCAGCATTATTTAGCTGCTATTTTTTTCTGTTCTGCTGGCACCATTGAAAAATCCTCTTTGCCAAAACAGTATGAACAGCCTTCAAATCAGAAACTTCTCTTTCACTTCTCAGATGAAAGGCAGATGTTATCACATCAAAGGGCTTCTGCTTAAACTAAACCTTTATCTCTGTAACATTTGCTGTGTTCCAGAGACAACATCTGGAGGGCACTTTATAAGAAAATTTACAATACTTTTACAAAACTTGCAAAACTCCCGAAAGTGCCACGCGCAATGTTAAAATTTGGAAAACCCCTAGATTTTGCTTATCTTTTCTTCTTTCACCTTGATATCTGCCAAAGGCTACTCTGCCTAATTCTTTATCTGTACTGCATCACACCCAACCCTCAGTTTTAGCTGCTAATCCGGATCTGATTATATTGTTAAATTATAAAATCCATGGTCAGCAAGGGTGAGAAGAGTGTTTCTTTCTCATTATTTTGTTTATTTCTATTTTTGTGGATAAGGCCTAGTCTGGGAACTTTGCATTAAAACAGACAAACAAAAACTTCTCTACCTGATAGAATTTACCTCATTTGTCTTATTCATCGTCCCAGATACTTAGGCTCTGCTGCCAAACTACAGTCAGGTGACAAGATGCTTGTTGATAGACTTACCTGCTTCACATTATCAATCTATTTGCATGAATCTTTAAAGACTCCTCTGTGTTTTGATTCGTGATTTTCAATTAGCAGTCCTCTCTGAAAACATATTTTTAAACAGTGGGCCTTATAATGTCAATATGTTTTATCCTTGCAAGATATTGCTCTTTTTGAACTAAACTTTTTCCTTGCTTTTCATGTGGATGTGACTTTAAAATGCTTGTCCATCTCTAGATTTCCTTTTAAATCTCAAATATTCAGTCCATGTCTTAAGAAGCCACAGTAAATATATTTTCTTAGCCCCAAATCAGAACTCATTCTGACAGTTGCTGTGAATGATTGTCAGACTGTCCTAGAAAGTCTAACATAAATAACTACCACAGTCAATGGGGCCATTCCTTTTTCCACTCAGGATTCAAGTTAGACAAAACTGCTCCACAGTATAAGCCCTCCTCTTGCCAGGAAAATAATTCTAGTTAAGAAATTTTAAAAGCAAACAAAAAACCCACAATGTTTCTTTTCCTGGCTAGAAGAGCATTTCAAAAATGTTAGAAATATTTCTTTTAGTATTGTATGAAATATTATTGTTGGGTTATATTATTATGGAAAAGTTTAAGACCTCAAAATTTACAAGCTACACATCTTAATTCTATTCAAGGTTCTTTATTGTATGGGGTGAAAGTAGAAATGAAAGCACTCCATGCTTGCTTCAAAGAAATAAACTCACCCAAATCTTTTTGTGTGATAACAAAATGTAGTCATTTTAGTAAATATTGTATTCCACTGCTCAACAAGAGCATGTGAAAGTAGATTTTTATTGTATGTGAATAACAAATGAACTATACTGCCCGAAAATTTACTTTGAGAGGGGATGTTTTTGTTGTTGTTTTATTTCTTTAAGTTCAAGCCCAGGTTTTGAGACCACCAGGTATACTATATAGCTGCAATTTCATAATAACTCATGGTAGTCGAACACTATGTTTACATATTAAACAGAGTAAAATCATGGTAGTTATACAGAAAGACAAGGCCAGCAAAATAATAAAACTGAATGCCTTTGTCATCTAGAATGCATAACAGACAGGGTAGGAATCAATAACCATCTCAGACAGAGCTGCTCTCCCAGGTTTCTCTTCATTTTTTCTTAGGTTGAGTTTATGAATCATAATCTGAGAAGCAGTCAGAAATCTCAGAATAAATTATCTAGCCATAAGAGAACTCTTTTGAACAACAAATGCTACTCCTTACACTAAGGTTTGTACTGGTTCCAAATAGGAAAAGGAGTACGTCAAGCCTGTATATTGTCACCCTGCTTATTTAACTTCTATGCAGAGTACATCATGAGAAATGCTGGACTGGAAGAAACACAAGCTGGAATCAAGATTGCTGGGAGAAATATCAATAACCTCAGATATGCAGATGACACCACCCTTAATAGCAGAAAGCGAAGAGGAACTAAAAAGCCTCTTGATGAAAGTGAAAGAGGAGAGTGAAAAAGTTGCCTTAAAGCTCAACATTCAGAAAACGAAGATCATGGCATCCGGTCCCATCATTTCATGGGAAATAGATAGGGAAACAGTAGAAACTATGTCAGACTTTATTTTTTGGGGCTCCAAAATCACTGCAGATGGTGACTGCAGCCATGAAATTAAAAGACACTTACTCCTTGGAAGAAAAGTTATGACCAACCTAGACAGCATATTGAAAAGCAGAGACATTACCTTGCCGACTAAGGTCCATCTAGTCAAGGCTATGGTTTTTCCTGTAGTCATGTATGGATGTGAGATTTGGACTGTGAAGAAGGCTGAGCACCGAAGAATTGATGCTTTTGAACTGTGGTGTTGGAGATCCCTTGGACTGCAAGGAGCTCCAACCAATCCATTCTGAAGGAAATCAACCCTGGGATTTCTTTGGAAGGAAAGATGCTAAAGCTGAAACTCCAATACTTTGGCCACTTCATGAGAAGAGTTGACTCGTTGGCAAAGACTCTGTGCTGGGAGGGATTGGGGGCAGGAGGACAAGGGGACGACAGAGGATGAGATGGCTCGATGGCATCACTGACTCTATGAACGTGAGTCTGAGTGAACTTCTGGAGTTGGTGATGGACAGGGAGGCCTGGTGTGCTGTGATTCATGGGGTCGCAAAGAGTCGGAAATGACTGAGTGACTGAACTGAACTGAATTGAAGGAGAAAAAAGCAAAGAAAATACGAGAAATGAATGAGGAAGAACATTTTGCACTCCGAAGTATCTTCAAGAATTTTTATATGGGCTTCCCTGGTGGCTCAGTGGTAAGAATCCTCCTGCCAGTGCAGGAGTCAGGGGTTAGATACTTGATATTGGAGCATCCTACATGTCATGGAACAACTAAACTTGTGTGTCACAAATGTTGAGCCTGTGTTCTAAACCCTCGGAGCCACTCACATGCTGCAGCTACTGAAATCTGCACACTCTAAAGCCTGTGAGACACATTCGCAACAAGAGAAGCCACCACAATGAAAAGCCCACACACTGCAAATATAGAGTAGCCCCCAGTTGCTGCAACTAGAGAAAAGCCTGGGTAGCAACTAGGACCCAACACAGACAAAAATATAAATAGATAATAAAAAAATTTAATGCCAGCTCAGAAAATGCCATATTTATTATGGACTTGTACCCCCTAGAATTCATGCACTGAAGTCAAACTCCTAGTATCTTAGAGTGTGTCTCAATCTGGAGACTTGGAGATAAGTTATTTGAAGAGGTGATAAAGATTAAATCAGGTCATGGGGTAAAGCCTTAATCCTACAGGAATGATGTCCTTATGAGAATGTTTATAGTAACCTATTCAGAATTGCCAAAGTTAGAAACAAAGAGGATATCCTTCAGCAAGTGAATGGTTAAGCAAGAGGCACTACTTTCATATAATGAAATGCTATTGTGCTACCAAAAGAAATGAGCTAAAAAGCAATGCAAAACAAAACTATGCAGACAGCAGAGAAATCAATGGTTTCTGGGGATTTGTGAGAGAGTGGCTTGAAAAAGCAAATAAGAGAGGACTTTTAAGTAAGATTTTCTTTATAATGCAGTAATGGTGGATACGTGACACTACATATTTGTTAAAATTTCTAGAATTTAATGCACAAAGACTGATAAAGCATATGCAAATTAAAAATAAGAGCTTGTAGAATTCCAGGATAGAAGGCAGATTGTAACAAACAAAACTAGCTTTGTTATGGATGTGTGAAAGCATCCCTCTGTAAAGAATGAAGGAAAAAATGCTGACCTAAGGACAATCAGAAAGAAGTGGAGTCTCTAAGGACAAGGGAATTGCACTTAACCATTGCAATTGTTGATAAGGTTATTTCCCATGAGAGTAGAGATTAGTAGTTCTAATACTATATTAGGTTATTATTAGAATTGAACAACTAAGTAAGTGGATCTCAAATGCTTGAGTGGGTGGAAACAGGTTTCTTGTGTTGAAGTTGAAGGTTAGTGATAAGCAAGGAAGAAGGCTATCATGAATCATGTGATAACAGGTTAGAGTAAGAGACATCAGTATAAGCTCATGTTTGTCTTAACACAGATACATATGGTTATGTATAGAAATATTTATAGAACTATATGTAAACAGATTGACTATCAGCTAAATGAGACTAGTATCAGTGACATCCCAATAGCAATAAACTCCCCCAATACCCAGATTGTGGATCATATCCCATTCACCAATAAAAGAAACTGGGAATCTTTAGAGAAGTGACCAAATTTTGTATTGAGACAGAGACTAAATAAAGTGAGCCTGGAACTTCTAGCAGCCCTAAAATAAGAAAGTGACTAAAAAAATGTAAATCTCACAATGGTGTGCATATAATAAAGTGACGCAGTAGCTAACTAAAATAATTCTCACAGGCCATAGCTGGAACAATTTAAGCAACTTGATTAAGAAAAGACTATTTCCCAAAAGTATGTTTGGCACTATTGCCCAAAGTATAAAATAAATGTCCATGAATCCATAGCTATATAAGTAAATAAATCCATAGCTATGTAAGCAAATGAATGAATAGATGATAGATAAAGAGAAAAAAGTTAACTCTCTTGTGCAGAAAAAAATTAAATACTGTATGTAGATACACTTCCATAAAGGAAGTGGGCATAAGTCTCCAGGCCTTAGGTATGAACTGTACACAAAGACTTTCAAAGAGTACAGGTTGGAAAGGGGGAAATGGCAATTCTCAGTGGAGAATGATAAATGCTACTTCCATCAGATGATGAAGGTAAACATCAAGAGAGATTAGTCCTGGTGATAGTATATACCAGTGATATGTGCCGGGAATGCCATTTTACCTTTGTGAACTCCCCCTCCAAAAGATGTAAGTAGAGACTAATCTTGAGAAAAACTCCAGACAAGCCCTAATTGAGGGACATTTTACAAAAAAACATAGCTGATATCATTCCTAAAAACTGTCAAAGTAACCAAAAACAAGGAATGTCTCAGGAATGGACCCAGCCAAGAGTAAAGGTAGATTAAGTAGCCAAGATGAGTAAACGTAATGTGGTCTCCTAGATGGAATCCAATAGAAGTATACACAAGGAAAATTAAGGAATATAAAATATGAACTTTGGTTGGTCATAATGTATAAATACTGACACATTTACTTTGGCAAATATAATATACTAAAGTAGGGTGTGAATAATAGGGAAACTGGTTGTAGGGTGTATGGTAACTCTGCATGTACCATCTTCACAATTATTCTACAAATCTAAAATGATTCTAAAACAAAATTTTTATTAAAACTTACAATATCATACCATTACAATAGCTTTAAAAATACATTAAAAATAACTTAGAGGTTATTCTGACAAAAGACGTGAAAGATTTGTATATGAATATCTACAAGACATTACTGAGTGAATTTTGAGACCTAAAAAAAAGGAGATAAACTGTATTCATGAGTCAGGGGACTCAATATTATTGGGACATCAGTTATTTACAAACTGATTCAGAGACACAGCAAACTTCCAGTCAAAATTCCAACTGATTTTCTTTGTAGAAATTTGTGAACTAATTCTAATATTAATCTGGAAAATCCCAACTGGCTTAAACAACTTTGAGAAAGAACAATATTTGAGGACTAATACTACCTCATTTCAAGACTTATTAGGAAACTACAGGAATCAAGATAAGCAAATATATCAACAGGAAAAATAGGGAATTGAAAAATATGGACAAGCTATGGACATAGCTATGGACATAGCTTGTCCACAGCTATGGACAAGCTATTTTCTACAAAGGAACAAAGATAAGTTAGAGGACAAAGAAAGACATTTCAAATAAATGCTGCATATTCCCTCCTATGTCAAGCAACCTAAGTAAAACAATCTTAGATTGGTCTAAACAAAACAATCAGTTGGTTTAAATGAGAGACTAAGCTCCATAGTTAACATAAGCATATAAACATGAACCCTCAATAATCTATCACCATATTTAACTACAAAAATGATTCTTAAGAAAATTAACTAGATCATTATGATTGAGGATTTTATGAATAAAAAAATATTTCCACTGTTTATAGCCTCCATAGCAATAGCATGATGTATATAGTATTATAGCCATCATGTTAGCCAATTAAGAAACTGAGAAGACAGACCATATTATTTTTCTCATTCTTTATACCAACTTTCTGTTTACCACTGAATCACATCAAATATGCCTTCTAGTATCTCTCATGTGGTGTCTACATCCACTGCTGTGGTTTGGCCTTCAATATCTGTTTCTTAGATCATTATATCAATTTATTCAACTTCTGCTTCCATTTTTACCTACTATCAAACTGTATTATGGACTTTACAGGTAGCTCAGTGGTAAAGAATTTGCCTGTCTTTGCAGAAGTCACAGGAGATGCAGGTTTGATCCTTGTGTCGGGAAAATCCCCTGGAGAAGGAAATGGCAAACCATTCCAGTATTCTTGCATGGGAAATCTCATGGACAGAGGAGACTGGCAGGCTCAGTCCATGGGATCTCAGAGTCGAACATGATTTAAGGATTAAACAACAACAAAAATTTGCAAGACTTCCAGGGTAATCTTTGTCACTAAAATCTGATATCACTTTAATAGTTAACCACAAACCTAGAAAACTAGTCCTTCTAGAGATGAATAATGATGGGATTTTGGCTGCTGAGAATTAATTAGTACTAAAATAGGTAAGACCACTCCTTGGAAACCTTTATTATATGCCATATAACTAGGTCAAATGGCATGCATCCCCTTGAGATCTTCCAGGCAAAATTTGGGAAACCTTCATCCACAGCATCTTCGAAGCAGGCAATGGCACCCTACTCCAGTACTCTTGCCTGGAAAATCCCATGGGTGGAGGAGCCTGGTAGGCTGCAGTCCATGGGGTCGTGAAGAGTCGGACACGACTGAGCAAACTCACTTTCACTTTTCACTTTCATGCATTGGAGAAGGAAATGGCAACCCACTCCAGTGTTCTTGCCTGGAGAATCCCAGGGATGGGGGAGCCTGGTGGGCTATGGTCTATGGGGTCGCACAGAGTCGGACACGACTGAAGTGACTTAGCAGCAGTAGCAGCAGCATCCACAGCATCTTACCATCACATCATTGACAAGCCATGCTGTGGTTAGTAACTCAGTCATGTCCAACTCTTTGTGACACCATGAATTGTAGCCCACCAGGCTCCTCTGTCTATGCGGATTCTCCAGGCAACCTACTGGTTAGCATAGAAAACTCTCGATATTCTGCAATAGCCTATATGGGAAACAATCTGAAAAGGAATGGATATATGTAAATGTATAATTGAATCCCTTCTTTTGTGTATCTTAAACTATCAACTTCGTAAAATAAGTGTATTTTAATATAAATTTAAAATTAATTTTATTTTATTTTATTTTATTTTATTTTATTTTATTTATTTTTATTATTATTATTATTATTTTTTTTAAATTTTAAAATCTTTAATTCTTACATGCATTCCCAAACATGAACCCCCCTCCCACCTCCCTCCCCATAACATCTTTCTGGGTCATCCCCATGCACCAGCCCCAAGCATGCTGCATCCTGCGTCAGACATAGACTGGCGATTCAATTCACATGATAGTATACATGTTAGAATGTCATTCTCCCAAATCATCCCTCCCTCTCCCTCTCCCTCTGAGTCCAAAAGTCCGTTATACACATCTGTGTCTCTTTCCCTGTCTTGCATACAGGGTCGTCATTGCCATCTTCCTAAATTCCATATATATGTGTTAGTATACTGTATTGGTGTTTTTCTTTCTGGCTTACTTCACTCTGTATAATCGGCTCCAGTTTCATCCATCTCAACAGAACTGATTCAAATGAATTCTTTTTAACGGCTGAGTAATACTCCATTGTGTATATGTACCACCGCTTTCTTATCCATTCATGTGCTGATGGACATCTAGGTTGTTTCCATGTCCTGGCTATTATAAACAGTGCTGCGATGAACATTGGGGTACATGTGTCTCTTTCAATTCTGGTTTCCTCGGTGTGTATGCCCAGCAGTGGGATTGCTGGGTCATAAGGTAGTTCTATTTGTAATTTTTTAAGGAATCTCCACACTGTTTTCCATAGTGGCTGTACTAGTTTGCATTCCCACCAACAGTGTAGGAGGGTTCCCTTTTCTCCACACCCTCGCCAGCATTTATTGCTTGCAGATTTTTGGATCGCAGCCATTCTGACTGGTGTGAAGTGGTACCTCATTGTGGTTTTGATTTGCATTTCTCTAATAATGAGTGATGTTGAGCATCTTTTCATGTGTTTGTTAGCCATCCGTATGTCTTCTTTGGAGAAATGTCTATTTAGTTCTTTGGCCCATTTTTTGATTGGGTCGTTTATTTTTCTGGAGTTGAGCTGCAGAAGTTGCTTGTATATTTTTGAGATTAGTTGTTTGTCAGTTGCTTCATTTGCTATTATTTTCTCCCATTCAGAAGGCTGTCTTTTCACCTTGCTTATATTTTCCTTTGTTGTGCAGAAGCTTTTAATTTTAATTAGATCCCATTTGTTTATTTTTGCTTTTATTTCCAGCATTCTGGGAGGTGGATCATAGAGGATCCTGCTGTGATTTATGTCTGAGAGTGTTTTGCCTATGTTCTCCTCTAGGAGTTTTATAGTTTCTGATCTTACATTTAGATCTTTAATCCATTTTGAGTTTATTTTTGTGTGCGGTGTTAGAAAGTGATCTAGTTTCATTCTTTTACAAGTGGTTGACCAGTTTTCCCAGCACCACTTGTTAAAGAGATTGTCTTTACTCCATTGTATATTCTTGCCTCCTTTGTCAAAGATAAGGTGTCCATATGTGTGTGGATTTATCTCTGGGCTTTCTATTTTGTTCCATTGATCTATATGTCTGTCTTTGTGCCAGTACCATACTGTCTTGATGACTGTGGCTTTGTAGTAGAGCCTGAAGTCAGGCAAGTTGATTCCTCCAGTTCCATTCTTCTTTCTCAAGATTGCTTTGGCTATTCGAGGTTTTTGTATTTCCATACAAATCTTGAAATTATTTGTTCTAGTTCTGTGAAAAATGTGGCTGGTAGCTTGATAGGGATTGCATTGAATTTGTAAATTGCTTTGGGTAGTATACTCATTTTCACTATATTGATTCTTCCAATCCATGAACATGGTATATTTCTCCATCTATTAGTGTCCTCTTTGATTTCTTTCATCAGTGTTTTATAGTTTTCTATATATAGGTCTTTAGTTTCTTTAGGTAGATATATTCCTAAGTATTTTATTCTTTTCGTTGCAATGGTGAATGGAATTGTTTCCTTAATTTCTTTTCTACTTTCTCATTATTCGTGTATAGGAATGCAAGGGATTTCTGTGTGTTGATTTTATATCCTGCAACTTTACTATATTCATTGATGATCTCTAGTAATTTTCTGGTGGAGTCTTTAGGGTTTTCCATGTAGAGGATCATGTCATCTGCAAACAGTGAGAGTTTTACTTCTTCTTTTCCAATTTGGATTCCTTTTATTTCTTTTTCTGCTCTGATTGCTGTGGCCAAAACTTCCAGAACTATGTTGAATAGTAGCGGTGAAAGTGGACACCCTTGTCTTGTTCCTGACTTTAGGGAAATGCTTTCAATTTTTCACCATTGAGGATAATGTTTGCTGTGGGTTTGTCATAGATAGCTTTTATTATGTTGAGGTATGTTCCTTCTATTCCTGCTTTCTGGAGAGTTTTTATCATAAATGGATGTTGAATTTTGTCAAAGGCCTTCTCTGCATCTATTGAGATAATCATATGGTTTTTATTTTTCAATTTGTTAATGTGGTGAATTACATTGATTGATTTGCGGATATTGAAGAATCCTTGCATCCCTGGGATAAAGCCCACTTGGTCATGGTGTATGATCTTTTTAATGTGTTGTTGGATTCTGATTGCTAGAATTTTGTTGAGGATTTTTGCATCTATGTTCATCAGAGATATTGGCCTGTAGTTTTCTTTTTTGTGACATCTTTGTCAGGTTTTGGTATTAGGGTGATGGTGGCCTCATAGAATGAGTTTGGAAGTTTACCTTCCTCTGCAATTTTCTGGAAGAGTTTGAGTAGGATAGGTGTTAGCTCTTCTCGAAATTTTTGGTAGAATTCAGCTGTGAAGCCATCTGGACCTGGGCTTTTGTTTGCTGGAAGATTTCTGATTACAGTATCAATTTCCGTGCTTGTGATGGGTCTGTTAAGATTTTCGATTTCTTCCTGGTTCAGTTTTGGAAAATTGTACTTTTCTAAGAATTTGTCCATTTCTTCCACGTTGTCCATTTTATTGGCATACAACTGCTGATAGTAGTCTCTTATGATCCTTTGTATTTCTGTGTTGTCTGTTGTGATCTCTCCATTTTCATTTCTAATTTTATTGATTTGATTTTTCTCTCTTTGCTTCTTGATGAGTCTGGCTAATGGTTTGTCAATTTTATTTATCCTTTCAAAGAACCAGCTTTTGGCTTTGTTGATTTTTGCTATGGTCTCTTTTGTTTCTTTTGCATTTATTTCTGCCCTAATTTTTAAGATTTCTTTCCTTCTACTCACTCTGGGGTTCTCCAACTCTTCCTTTTCTAGTTGCTTTAGTTGTAGAGTTAGGTTATTTATTTGACTTTTTTCTTGTTTCTTGAGGTATGCCTGTATTGCTATGAACTTTCCTCTTAGCACTGCTTTTAAAGGAATACAAGAGTGGGTTGCCATGCCCTCCTCCAGAGGACCATCTCAATCGAGGGATTGAACCCAGGTCTCCCGCATTGCAGGCTGATTCGTTACCATATGAACTACCAGAGAAGCCCAAGAACACTGGAGTGGATAGCTTATCCCTTCTTCAGGGGAACTTCCTGCCCCAAGAATTGAACCGGGGTCTCCTGTATTGCAGATGGATTCTTTACCACCTGAGATACCAGAGAAGACCATCATATGATTCAGTCAGCTCAGTTCAGTTCAATCACTCAGTTGTGTCCAACTCTTCATGACCCCATGGACTGCAGCACGCCGGGCCTCCCTGTCCATCTAACTCCCAAAATTTACTCAAACTCACAGCCATTGAGTCAGTGATGCCATCCTATCGTCTCATCCTCTGTCGTCCCCTTTTACTCCTGCTTTCAACCTTTCCCAGCATCAGGGTCTTTTTAATGAGTAGTTCTTCACATCAGGTGGCCAAAGTATTGGAGTTTCAGCTTCAGCATCAGTTCTTGAATATGCAGGACTGATTTCCTTTAGGATTGACTGGTTAGATCTCCTTGCAGTCCAGGGGACTCTCAAGAGTTTTCTCCACTATCACAGTTCTAAAGCACCAATTTTTCAGTACTCAGCTTTCTTCATAATCCAACTCTCACATCCATACATAGCTATTGGAAAAACCATAGATTTGACTAGATGGACCTTTGTTGGCAAAGTAATGCCTCTGCTTTTTAATATGCTATCTAGGTGGGTCATAGCTTTCCTTCCAAGGAGTAAGTGTCTTTTAATTTCATGGCTGTAGTCATCATCTGCATTGATTTTGGAGCCCCCCAAAATAATGTCACTCTTTCCACTGTTTCTCCGTCTATTTCCCATGAAGTAATGCGACCAGATGCCATGATCTTCATTTTCGGAATGTTGAGCTTTAAGCCAACTTTTTCACTTCTCTTTCGCTTTCACCAAGAGGCTTTTAGTTTCTCTTCATTTTCTGCCATAAGGGTGATGTCATCTGCATATCTGAGGTTATTGATATTTCTCCTGGCAATCTTGATTCTAGTTTGTGCTTCATCCAGACTCGCATTTCTCATGATAATACTCTGCATAAAAGTTAATAAGCAGGGTGACAATATACAGCCTTGACCTACTCCATTTCCATTTTGGAACCAGTCTATAGTTTCATGTCTAGTTATAACTGTTGCTTCCTGACCTACATACAGATTTCTCAATAGGCAGGTCAGGTGGTCTGGTATTCCCATCTCTTTCAGAATTTTCCACAGTTTATTGTGATCCACACAGTCAAAGGCTTTGGCATAGTCAATAAAGCAGAAATAGATGTTTTTCTGGAACTCTCTTGCTTATTCGATGATCCAAAGGATATCGGCAATTTGATCTCTGGTTCCTCTGCCTTTTCTAAAACCAGCTTGAAAATCTGGAAATTCGCAGTTCACATACTGTTGACCTTGGCTTGGAGAATTTCAAGCATTACTTTACTAGCATGTAAGATGAGTGCACTTGTTCGGTAGCTTGAGCATTCTTTGGCATTGTGTTTCTTTGGGGTTGGAATAAAAACTGAGCTTTTTCAGTCCTGTGGCCACTGCCTAGTTTTCCAAATTTGCTGGCATATTGAGTGCAGCACTTTCACTAAATCATCTTTCGGATTTGAAATAGCTCAACTGGAATTCCATCACCTCCACTAGATTTGTTCATAGTGATGATTCCTAAGGCCCACTTGACATTGCATTCCAAGATGTCTGGCTAGAGGTGAGTGATCATACCACTGTGATTATCTGGGTCATGAAGATCATTTCTGTGTAGTTCTGTGTATTCTTGACACCTCTTCTTAATATTTCTGCTTCTGTTAGGTCTGTACAATCTCTGTGCTTTATTGAGCCCATCTTTGCATGAAATGTTCCCTTGGTATCTCTAATTTTCTTGAAGAGACCTCTAGTCTTTCCCATTCTATCGTTTTCATGTGACATACTGCAATTTAAATGTTATTTTTAACTGTTGTCAATTATATCATATTAAGTGACTCCAGAAGGGTATTTTTCACTTATAAAATTTTTAGTTCAACTTTACAACTTTTATAAATGCATACTTTTTCCCTCAGCTGTTTGATGTGCATAATCAGAATTAACAAAATCCCCTTTTTGATATGCTTTGTGTGTTGTTGCTATAACTAATCTTTTACATGTGAAATTTGATCTTATATTCAGGTGGAGAAACTGAGGATATAAATTATGTTGTGTTCTTGGAAAAAGTCTTTTTGGGAATTCAAAAGTAGATATAAGCTGTAAATCTTTGTAACATATCAGTGAAGATGATCCATTCATTTACTGTTCTAGCTCACTAATTCTCAAAGACTGGTATTATTCAGAGCATGCCCAGAGTTTTAGGGAAGTTAAATAACTAAATCAGGAATATTTTAGAGAGATTATCAGAGAAAAAACTGGTAAGTCCTCCCCGGAAAGAAAGGTCAGCATGCAAAAATTATATGTTCATAGAACAGTGTTCATGAAGTGCTTTTTAGGAAATGAGTATGATGAGATGGTTGTGGTGGTGATAATGTTCTCAATCAGAAAATATCATCAGCCTCAAGGCAAGGGTTATTATTATTTTTTGCTTATTCTTTATTTAGCTATAATTGATACATATATTGTACAAGTTTTAAATGACTTGCTACATTTATGCCAGTTCAGTTCAGCCAGATTCTGAGCAGAATTGTATTTCTTACAGTTTTGGAGACAGGTGATTTGAGGCTAGGGTATCTATATACATGTTGGGTGCTGGGAGAACCCTCATATGAAGTGTAGACTTTTTGATGTGGCCTCACATGATTGAAGGGGTTCAGTTCAGTTAAGTTTAGTCACTCAGTTGTGTCCGACTCATTGTGACTCCATGAATTGCAACACACCAGGCCTCCCTGTCCATCACCAACACCCGATGTTCACCCAAACTCTCGTCCATCGAGTCGGTGATGCCATCCAGCCATTTCATCCTCTGTCGTCCCCTTCTCCTCCTGCCCTCAACCCCTCCCAGCATCAGAGTATTTTCCAATGAGTCAACTCTTCGCATGAGGTGGCCAAAGTACTGGAGATTTAGTGTTAGCATCAGTCCTTCCAAAGAACACCCAGGGCTGATCTCTTTTAGAATGGACTGGTTGGATCTCCTTGCAGTCCAAGGGACTCTCAAGAGTCTTCTCTAACACCACTGTTCAAAAGCATCGATTCTTCGGCGCTCAGCTTTCTTCACAGTCCAACTTTCATATCCATACATGACTACTGGAAAAACCATAGCTTTGACTAGATGGACCTTTGTTGGCAAAGTAATGTCTTTGCTTTTGAATATGCTCTCTAACTTTCCTTCCAAGGAGTAAGCAACTTTTAATTTCATGGCTGCAATCACCATCTTCAGTGATTTTGGAGCCCCCCAAACTAAAGTCTGACACTGTTTCCACTGTTTCCCCATTTATTTCCCATGAAGTGATGGGACCAGATGCCATAATCTTCATTTTCTGAATATGAGCTTTAAGCCAACTTTTTCCCTCTTCTCTTTTCCTTTTGTCAAGAAGTTTTTTAGTTCCTCTTCACTTTCTGTCATAAGGGTGGTGTCATCTGCATATCTGAGGTTATTGATATTTCTTCTGGCAATCTTGATTGCAGCTTGTGTTTCTTTCAGCTCAGCGTTTCTCATAATGTTCTCTGCATATAAGTTAAATAAGCAGGGTGACAATATACAGCCTTGACGTACTCCTTTTCCTATTTGGAACCAGTCTATTGTTCCACGAACAGTTTTAACTGTTGCTTCCTGACCTGCATATAGGTTTCTCAAGAGGCAGGTTAGGTGGTCTGGTATTCCCATCTCTTTCAGAATTTTCCACAGTTTATTGTGATCCACATAGTCAAAGGCTTTGGCATAGTCAGTAAGGCAGAAATAGATGTTTTTCTGGAACTCTCTTGCTTTTTCCATAATCTAGCAGATGTTGGTGATTTGATCTCTTGTTCCTCTGCCTTTTCTAAAACCAGCTTGAACATGTGAAAGTTCATGGTTCATTTATTGCTGATGCTTGGCTTGGAGAATTTTGAGCATTACTTTATTAGTGTGTGAGATGAGTGCAATTGTGTGGTAGTTTGAGCATTCTTTGGCATTGCCTTTCTTTGGGATTGGAATGAAAATTGACCTTTTCCAGTCCTGTGGCCACTGCTTAGTTTTCCAAGTTTGCTGGCATATTGAGTGCAGCACTTTCAGGATTTGAAATAGCTCAACTGGAATTCCATCACCTCCACTAACTTTGTTCATAGTGATGTTTAGTATTAGAGCTATTAAAATGCTTTGGTGGTATAGAAAAGAGAAATATCTATCTATCTATTTCCATCAAATTATTCAGTTTTTCAAAGTTTTACCAATTCTATAAACTCTGAGGTCCTCACCACAATATATAGGCCTAAAATTGTTTTTCAGATAACTTATTATGCATGCTTTTTCTCTAAAGAAAATCTTCCTTTTTTCTAGATACTGAATCACTATGATTAAATAGTTTTTCACAGTAATGAACGACATTATGTTCTGTTAAGAAACTTTCAAACCTAAAAATGATTTTATGAGAAAAAGTACTCATTTGAAATATAGCAATTTTCTCTTTTTGATGTTTAATTGGGAGTTTATCTTTTTCATTTACAATGAGTGGAGTTTCCTTGCAAAGATATTGGTGTCTTTGAAGAAAATGAATGAATCACTAAGACATAGCCTTCCACTAGAAATTTTGTTTAAAGTAGTGAATCAACAATGATTCTGTATTAATTTTACTGCATTGATAGGAAATACCCTGTAATATTCAGTCTTTCATTTGGTCTGTTTGGTTTCTGATTTCTTACCATTCTCTCCATTTTATGCTTCTGTTTCCATAAAATGCACTTGCATGATGACTGCTTGCTCATGGGGCCATTACCATGTAACTGATTTCTTTTCACCTACAGTTAAATATAAGTGATGATTTTTTTTCTAAAGTTAATATGTAGGACATGGAAAATTATGACACATTCAATCTTTATTTTCAGCAACATAAAATTTACCATCCATGAACTGTAGCCAAACTACAGCTTTTCAAGTCATAATTTTACAACTATAAGGAGACTGTAATATTATAAAGCAAAACAATGTTTCAAAAATTCAAATGCAGATTCAATACTTAATGTAGTAATCTTAGTCTATTTTTTGCATATAATTTTAATCTCTTATTCTCAAGCTATTGCTAAAAGTCTATCATATTGTCCACATTTTATTCGCACAAATTTTGATTTGAGTATCTTTAGCATCTAGTACATGTATTTCACCCTAATTCTAGAAACTGCTAATTTCTTGTCTTTAAAAAACCTATTTCTGGAATATCAACATATATTTCTAATGATTTTTAATATTTCTTGATTAAACTGCAAAGGCTATTTTCTTATACGCCATTCACAAACCACTTTTTTCCTACAAAATTTAATTTCTAAATGAGAAATCATTAAAGAAATACATAGAAAAGTAGCATGAGAGCTAATTACTTACCTCCTTACTGAGAAAGAAAGTAGCAAAAATCAAGAACAAAACTTCTTTTCAGTATCCCTCAAAGTTATTCCATGAAAGCAATTTCAGTTCCTTCCCTGGCCATTGAACCAACAGCATGATAAAAATTGTGTGAAACTTTTCATGTTGTTACAGTATTATCAGTGTCATCAGCATCACACATTGTAACATGAACAATAACTAAATATTATATGCTTTAGAAAGGAAAGAGAAAGTGGTTCTAAAATTCTAGGATAATTTTTAAAACAATTGGGTTTTCCCATCTACAGACAAAAAAATTGTGAGAAATACACACATCAAAGTAATGATAGATTAAGCTATTTTTCAGTGGACTTCCCAAGTGGCACAGTGGTAAGAATCTGCCTAACAATGCAGGAGGTGAAAGAGATACAAGTTTGATTCCTGGGTTGAAAAGATATTCTGGAGAAGGGCATGGCTACACACTTCAGAACTCTTGCCTGGAAAATTCAATGGACAGAGAAGCCTGGTGGGCTACCATCCATGGAGTTACAAAGAGTTGGACATTGCTGAGCACACACACCACAATATATTGTTTAACACTACAGAAACAAAAACAACAAAAACGCATAATTTCAACACTTTAAACAGATTTTTAAGAGATAAGCAAAAAATATGTTGATATTATTTTACTTGTTAATTCTCTAACCACTCTTTGAAATAGGTATAGTCTGACAAATAAACACAGAGCAAAAAAGTGGGAAAGATAGATTTCACTCTTTGTCTGATTCCAAATCTATGTTTGTTTATCTTAAATTATAATATATTTTGTCATAATTTACAAGTTCAATTTTGTACACTAGTTTTTGCTTACTGTTGTTGTTCTTGCTCAGTCACTCAGTCATGTCCGACTCTTTGCAACCCCATGGACTTAAGAATTCCAGGCTTCCATGCCCTTCACTATCTCCCAGAGTTGGCACAAACGTAAATCAATGATGATGCCATCCAACCATCTGATGCTCTGTCATCCCCTTCTTCTCCTGTCCTCAATGTCTTCCAGCATCAGGGTCTTTTCCGATGAGTTGGCTCTTCCCATCTGGTGGCAAAAGTATTAGAGCTTCAGCTTCAGCATCAGTCTGTCCAACGAATTATTCAGGGTTGATTTCCTTTAGGATTGACTAGCTTTATCTCCTTGCAGTCCAAGGGACTATCAAACATCTTTTCCAGCACCACAGTTCAAAGGCATCAATTCTTCAGTGCTCAACCTTCTTTATGATCTGACTCTCACATCTGTATATGACTACTGGAAAAATCATAGCTTTAATTATATGGACCTTTGTCAGCAAAGAGATGTCTCTGCTTTTTATATGCTGTAGAGGTTTGTTGTAGCTTTTCTTCCGAGGAGCACATGTCTTCTAATTTCATGGCTGCAGTCCCCATCTGCAGTGATTTTGGAGCCCAAGAAAATAAAGTCTGTCACTGTTTCGATTTTTTCCCCCATATTTGTCAAGAAGTGATGGGAACAGTTACCATGATCTTAGTTTTTTGAATGTTGAATTTTAAGCCAGGATTTTCCACTCTCCTCTTTCTCCTTCATCAAGTTTTTACTTATAGACTTTTTAAATAAAAATTTCCAAGCTTTATGTTTATTGATGCATAAATTCTGCTTACTATTACCTTAAATTTCTATTTTAGATGTATTATTTATTTTAATGCTTTTATCTGATAAATAATCTGAAAATCTTGAAAATATGTATTCTTTTGTAGGAAAGATAGTAAATACATGGCAGAGAGCTATAGAAAACTAACAGCTGTGATAGTGAAAAAGAAATGAGCTGGTAGAAAGAGAATGGAAAGATTAAAGCTAAAACTAATAGCATTTAAGTAATCCAAAGATGTGAAAGGATTTAATTTTTTCACTGCATTCTTTTTTAAAAATATTATCTTTTATTTGTGATACTTTCATTTTAATGTGTCTGCCTCTTCATAAATTATACATTTGAATTATTGAAAAATTAACATTTAGTGTAGAACTTTTTTTTCATGTGTGTCTTTAATTTTTTTTTAAGTTACAAATGACACACAATCTATTATCAACCTGTTTAAAAACAAATAGATATTTATGGTTTCATATAGCTAAACAGTGCCAGGGGAAATAATATTGGTCTAGGTCCACGGCTTCTCATTTCATCATTAGGTGCTGTGTTTTCTTCCCCTATGTCCATCTACCTCTATGCATAGACCCTCAGGCAGTCTCCACTGAGGAATCAAGTTGACTGCTGCAGTTGAACAATTATGTCCTATCTTCAAATTTAAGACAAAAGGAAAGAGAGCACCCAGCTTAATCTGAGCAGGCTTTGTTCCTTTGACCATCCTGAGCCAATGATTTATTTTCTTATTTATTTATTTATTTATTTTTATTTTTTACTTTATTTTACTTTACAATACTGTATTGGTTCTGCCATACATCGATACGAATCCACAACGGGTGCACATATTTTCTTACAAATTTATTTTAAATTTAATTATGTAACTCTACTCCTCACTTTGAAGATACTCCTTATCCCTTCTCTCACTTTGTTTTTCATCTCATAACCATCTTACACACGATTTTTATATTAGTTTGTATACTGGAAAATGTATACATACACAAATCAAATTTGTTTTGTTGCTTATTTCACCTAACCAGAATATGAATTCCATGTAGGAAGAATATTTTGTCTGTTTAATTTACTGACTGCTTTTTCTCCAGAACCCAGAAGAGTACTGACATACAGTTTCTGCTCAAGGAATGAATGAATGAATTCATTATTCTCTACTTTGTACTGTATTTTAAGTATTGGAGATACAGCAGTAAACAAAACATCAAATATTCTGGTCTCCTTGAGTTTATATTCTAGTAGGACTATACATGAAAGATAGCTAGTAGAGAAAATTATTTCAGTGTAAATATTGTTTCAGGGAATTTTAAGTGCTAAGAGGAAATATGCTGCTTGTCGATGGCAAGAGACATTTTCATTGATTGGTATGGGCTAAGTCATTTTTTCTTCATCGAGTATATATGGGGATAGCCTCAATCCAAGTTCCTTTCCTAAAAGACTGGAAGAGATATTTCTGCTTAGAGCCTTTGGAATACATTTGCCAGAAGATATTGCTACAGATGTTAAGAAAGCAACAATAGTGAAGTCCACTGTAGAATCATTTATGATCTTATTCTGTCACTCAGTGGCAACCCACTCCAGTAGTCTTCCCTGGAAAATTCCATGGACAGAGGAGACTGACCGGCTACAAGTCATGGGGTTATAGTGAGTCAGACATGACTGAGCTACTGAGTGAGCTCGGGCACACGCATGCACACACACATGCACACACACACTCACACACACACAGAGCAAATGTTTACTGACTGCCTACTATGCTCCTTAAAATTTTCTAGGCTTTGGAAATCATTAAATACCTTAGTCTAGTTCCCCAGATGGCAGAACCTAAACAAAAGTTCAAGTATTTTGAGAATTTAATCTCAAAGAACAGAAGCAAGGAGGGGGAAGTAAAGATAGCCAATGTGAAGATGACTTGCACATTGTATCAAGCATCTGAAAACTATTTTAGTAACTTTTTCAGTACTTAGAAAAGGAGAAGGACTTATCTCCAGGATTTTTTCTACCCCAAGTCCCAGACTGCCCCCCATCACTTCACCGTGTACAAGTGAAGTTGGTTAGAAGCCATACAGACTATATCACAGCTGATATTGGATCAAGTCACAAGAAATTTAGATATGATGAGACAAACCAGATAAATAATGATAACTTGGAAACAGAAATACTTCTACCCACTTGGAGTTGGTAGTCTGAAGGACAAACAACATGCAGTCGATATAATAAGTACAATCAAAAATATGCTGGTATGTGTTGATGGACAGAATAAAATGAATTTATAGTTGGTTGTAATTTGTGTTCATTTTTGAAGTTCTCAAATAGGAAAGTAATGAATTCTACCTTTTAGCAAGTTGTTTGCATAGGAAAGTTTATGTACAAACTTTACTGTCAGTAAATTTGATTGTAATTGCTATCTTCTCAGTATTCCTTTTTCAAATTTGGACATAAGGTGTATTGCCCCAAGCTTTTTAGGCTAAATGAATAGGTCTCTCTACATTTGTACTCTACCTTTTTCAACACTTCACATTTAATAATTTTATGCAATTTGCCCCCTAATGTTCACTGTCATCTGTCTTTTAAAATCTTTTTGATGAAAACAAGTTGAATAAAATCTCAACTGTGTGACAGAAGAAAAATTTCTTTTCATTAGCAATAATTATAAGTGTAAACCTATGATTCTTATGTATTTATGTAATAAAAATGTGTATGACTTATAGTCTAGAATGTACTGAGATTCTGTTTGTATACTGTTAACAGTCACCTTGCATATGTGAAGTTGAAGACATACTCCACGGCTAAGCTAAATTGTTCCAAAGGAATGAATGGTAGTGAAGGGTGATATCTAGATATTTCCAGTGATTTTCAAAATAAACCTATATATACACACATGCATACATATATACATATATATATATACACATACATACATACACACACACACACACACACACACACATATATATATATATATATATATATATATATATATATATATATATATATAACATTGGGCTTCCTTAGTGGCTCAGACTGTAAAGAATCTGCCTGCAATGCAGGAGACCTGGGTTCCATCACAGGGTTGAGAAGATCCCCTGAAGGAGGTCAGTGCAACCCATTCCACTATTCTTGCCTGGAGAATCCCCAAGGACAGAGGAGCCTGGCGGACAACAGTTCACGGTGTCACAAAGAGTTGGGCACGCCTAAGTTACTAAGCGCAGAACACATATAAAACATCTTCTTTTGTCCATGCTTCTGTTGACAGACCCTTAGGTTGCTTCCCTATCTTGGCTATTGTAAATAATACATCTGTGAACACTGGGATTCATGTATCTTTTTTTTTTTTTTCAGAATTAGTGTTTTCATTTTCTCTGCATATATACCCAGGAGTGAGTGGAATAGCTGAATGATATGGTAGTTCTATTTTATTTTTTTAATGAACTTCCATAGTGTTTCCACAGTGTCTGCAACAATTAACTTTCCTACCAATGGTGTATGAGGCTTTCCTTTTCTCCATATCCTCACCAACAACTGTTATTTATGGTCTATTTTATAATAGCCTTTCTGACAGGTGTAAGGTGATATCTCACTGTGGTTTTGATTTGAATTCCTCTAATGGCTAGTGGTATTGAGCATCTTTTCATATGCTTGTTGGTCTTTTCTTTTTAAACACCTTTCTCAATAAATCATATATAGCTGGAATCAGACTATACCTAGGTTTAAGTCCATCAATCACTCCATGTTTGGACTTCTTATCATCCCCTCCTTTCTTTCATAAAAAGTTGAGATTCCATAGTTCTTCAATTATAAAGCTCATTTTCCAACATTATTGAAAGCCTCATTCTGCTGGCTTCCAGCCTTATCCATCGAATATAGGCACAACACCAGTGCAATTAGACAGTCTATACTCTTTGGATTAATACCCAGGATTCTGAATAGGGCTACAGAAAACCTTAAGTTATGCATACTTGGCACAGTGCATAAACACGTCTCCTCTTTATCCAAGCCCTCTGTGCAGCCTGGATATTCTCCCACATTTCCTACTCATTATTTTAAACCAATTGCACTTCTGTCCAAACATGAGACCTGACCATTGCCCACTCAATCTGAGACAATGGTCTTGCCTTTAAATTCACAGAGAAAATAGAAACTATCTGAGAATAATTTATCAACTTCTTTTTACCCTATCCAGAAAAATAAAAATATCCATACTCATCTTTTTTTCCCTCTTCTTCTGTTTAAAGGAAAGCTATAATAAATCTATTATCCCAGATACATCTTTTTACCTTGGGTCTGGATTCACTCCTTCCCAAATGTGTCAAATCCATTTCTTCTAGTCTTTACTACTTCTCATCTCATCATTTGAAACCTTTTAAGACTCTCTGGTTATACACACACACAAAATATATAAGCCAAAATCTCAATCCTGACCTCTATCTCATTCTGTCTGTTTTATTACTCAGACTGCCTGAGAGGGTTACTTACAACTTATTGTTCCCACTTTATCATTTCCCTTTTACACTTCAATCAAATTCAATCTGGTATTCACTAACATCACTCTAGTGAAAGACTTCTCAGGAGTACAAAGAACAAGCTAGTGGTTGCCAGAGAAGACAGAGATGGTGGATAGGTGAAATAGATGAAAGAAGTTAAGGGGTAAAAACTGCCAATTTTAAAACAAGCATCACAGAAATTCAATGTACAACACAGGGAATATAGTCAATAATATTATACTTTGCATGGTGTATAGTTTATAAAAATATCAAATCACTATATGGTACCCCTGAAACTAATACAATATTGTAGGTCAATTATACTTCAATTTTGGAAAAAAGTCCTCTCATGAAGTACACTTATGACCTGCTTGTGACTAAATCCAAACGTGCTTATCTTGTGTTGTTTACCCTCTAAGAACATTTGCCTTTGTTGACCTACACTACTTTTCTGAAACACTTTCTTTAGTTCAGTAGTGCAGTCTTACACATTTTCTACTATGGAGGGCTGCTCTTCAGCCATCTTATAAGTGCCTTTTTATCATAGCTATCATTTAAATATAGGTATTTTTCACAGTCTATCATTAAGTTCCTATCTTGTACAATTTCCTCAGTAGACTCACCAACAGTTATATCTTAATTATCACAGTTAAACTGGTGATACATATTTCTGACACTGTTGTCTCTCTTGTGATTTAGATGTCATATCCAAATGTCTACTTTATATTTTTCCTTGAATGGCTAAATTTACACATACATAAATCTTCCCTTCTTCCTCCCCACTCCATCTTGATGTCTCAAATGTCTCCTCTGCTACTCTTCTCTAAGGGTGGTTTCAACATTCACCCCTGTTACTTAGTCATAAATTTAGATACCATTTTTGATTTTGTCCTTTTCTACCCATATTCAACAAATTGCATCATTTCATTTAATGTTACATCTCAGATACTTCTGCTGTTTTTCGTGTAGTCGTTGTTCTAGTTGGTCATTCCGTCTCTTTCTTGTAACATCTTTCTAGATTTTTTTTTTTTTGGCTGCTTTCTTTGCATCCTTTTTTCACCCCATTTTCCATTAGGAAAATATATGCTACACCATGGTAACAAACAATACTAGTTTATTACTGATATAAATCAATAAAGGCTTATTTCCCATCTGTGCTTTCTATCTTATATTTCTGTGATGCCCAGATCTTTATAATCTTTGTATCAGGGCATAAGATGGCAAAAGCTCTAACTCTTCACGTATAATCACTGTGTAGAGGAAGGAGTAAATATAGATGATAAGGCACGAACCCTGTCAGGCTTTTGCCCAACAACCACACACACCACTTCTGGTCCTGGTGACTCACTTTTGCAAAACTAGCATTTAGTGAGTGGTGGAGTGCAGTCCTCCAAAGTGCACTTTGTTTTTTAATAATTAGGTAGGTCTAGCTTTTTTCTTTCCTAATTATGTTTTGTTGAAGTAACATTGGTATATAACAGTGTATAAGTTTCATGTGTATACCATAATATTTCTGATTCTATAACCATGTATCATTGCTATTTTTCAGTCACCAAGTCATGTCCAACTCTTGTGACCCACAGACTGCAGCACACCAGGTTTCCCTGTCCCTCACCATCCCCTGAAGTTTACTCAAGTTCACATCCATCAAATCAGTGATGCCATCCAACACTGTAATATGCTCACCACCAAAAATGTAACTTCCATTCATCAGCATACACCCTGCCCCACCCCTTTTCATCTGGTAACCACTACTGTGTTCTCTGTATTTAATGTTATGTTCAGTTTGTTGTTTTTTATATTCCAAATATACAATAAGTCATTCAACTCAAAAGAAGACAAACAACCCAATTAAAATAAGGGCAGAGGAACTGAATAGACATTTTCCAAAGGAGATCTACAGATAATCAACAGGCACATAAAAAGTTGCTAAATATCACTAATCATTAGATAAATGCAAATAAAAGTCACAAAGAATGGCTATTATCAAAAATACAAGAAACACCAAGTATTAGTGAAGACATAGAGAAAACGATACCCTTCTACACTGCTGGTAGTAATTAAACTGGTTCAGGCACTATGGCAAACAGTATGCATATTCCTCAAAATATATAGAACTACCATATGATGTAGTTATCCCACTTTGAAGGTATTTATCCAAAGATTTCTAAAATACAATTTCAAAAAGATATCTACTCCCTATGTTCATCACAGAATTATGTATTAATACAATAGCCATGATATGGAAACAACTTATGTGCGTTTCATAAGATATATGGATAAAGAAAATATATATGGAATATTGTTATTGTTGTTGTTCGATCGCTAAGTAGTGTCCAACTCTTTGTGACCTCATGAACTGCAGCACACCAGGTTTCCCTGTCCTTCACTGTCTCCCAGAGTTTGCGCAAATTCATGCCCATTGACTCAGTGATGCCATCTAGCCATCTGATCCTCTGCCGCCCTTTTCTCTTTTTGCCTTCAACCTTTCCCAGCTTTCGGGTCTTTTCCAGTGAGTCAGCTCTTCGCATCAGGTGGCCAAAGTATTGGAGCTTTAGCTTTAGCATCAGTCCTTCCAATGAATATTCAGGGTTGATTTCCTTTGGGATTGACTGGTTGGATCTCTTTGATCTCCTTGATGTCTGAGGGACTCTCAAGAGTCTTCTCCAGCACTACAATTTGAAAGCATCAATTCTTTGACACTCAGCCTTCTTTATGGTCCAGCATTCATGCTGTTTGTTACATGACTATCGGAAAAACCATAGCTTTGACTATGAAAAGTGATGTCTTTGATTTTTAAATACTTGGCCATAAAAAGGTTGAAATCTTGTCATCTGCAACGACATGGATGGACTTGAGCATGTTATGCTAAGTGTAATGAATCAGAAAGATCATATGATTTCTAACTTCTTTATAAACCAATGTAAAGTCTCACCAAACACAAGAGTAACAACCCAAATGCTTACTTGATCACAGGATCAAGGTTAAATCTGGGATCTCTAGGAGATGTATTTAAGAAACTCATCAACTAAAAAGCAAGGATGGATGCACAAAAATACTACTAAGAGTGAAGAGCCCGGCAGGTAGAATGGGATATTAATAATGCAAACAAACCATTCCTGATTCATAAGTAATAAGAATAGATAGCTCACAACAGGCAGAGGACTGAGGTAGTAAACTAGCTTGGGTAGTGAACATTTGTCTCTTTGGCCCTGATCTGCTCCCTATATGTAGCTTGCTTACAAATCAATACCCTTAATTTAAACCTTCCCCTGAAGTCTAAGTTTAAATTATTCTTTCCAACTAAAAGCTTTAATTATTTTATTTTTAGCTATGAGAGTTAAAAATCAACCACTTCTTTTGATCCTAGAGGTCTCTAAATATGTGGACTCTCTTCATCCTTTTCATTCCTATTTGCTTTGCTAATTGGCTAATTATTTTTTGCACCCAACTTTTACTTATATTACTTGCTACTCACAGCCAATATAACCTCTCATACTTTTGAACTGTGATTTCTGAATTATTGTAACTATCCAAATTAATTATTTAAGATAATCATCAGAACCACAAATTCCTACAGATGGGTTATAAAATTGTTTCTGCCAATAACATGGAGGGATTTTCCAGGTGATGCTAGTGGTAAAGAACACACCTGTCAATGCATGAGACATAAGAGACCGGGGTATGATCCCTGGGTCAAGAAGGTTCCCTAGAGGAGGCCATGGCAACCCCCTCCAATATTCTTGTCTGGAGAATCCCATGGTCAGAGGAACCTAGTAGGCTACAGTCCATAGGGTTGCACAGAGTTGGACACAACTGAAATGAATTAGCACATACATAATATCATGACTTGCCATATCTTTAATTTTTATCACCAATTTTCTTGGTGCCCAGTGCCCACTTCTTAAGATAATCCTATAAATGTCTGCACCCGCACAGTAATGTCTGGTCTGCATGTTTTTACTTGGGAATTTACATTCACAGGCTCTCCAAAAATCAGACGCATTGCTGTCAATGGAGGGGGAATAGAAAGCGGACACTGTGGCTTGGAACTTAAGTGACTCCCACTAGGAAGTAGATGGCATCTTTCCATTCCTAGTGGAACAGCATCATTCCACGCATTATCAGGGATTGCAATCCTATAAAACACCCACAGAAGGAGAACCCAAAAGAGTAGTGAATGAACATAATGATCACAAAACCCTCTTCAACAGTTTCCTACACTATAATCAAAAAATTTTTTTCTAAGATATACATTCTGTATGTTACCTGAACCATACTATCACCAATTTGTGAAGATGTTGCAAACACAAACCTGTGCACCATTTCAAGCTTGAATTCTTTCAAGGTAGTCAACACTGCCTGTCAAAAATTTTACCTCTTTTTTTCAGAGTATCCTAATGGACCAAGTTCTAGACCAAATGTGGCCAGGCATGTCTGCATTTAGTCCTCAGGCCCTGAGACACACTGGCTAATAGTCCTACTTGAAAGATATATAAATGTCACGTAGATGTCTTCTCCTGTAATGTTTCTGGAAATAAAAGAAACTGCATAGAAGTTCTCTTGAAACAAACAAAAAAAAGAAAACCTCTTTATGTCAGATATATGAAAGGAATATTTCTGACTGCTCTGTATGAATGTCTTAAAATATTATATGTCTGTTTCTCTAAAGTGCTTGCCACTCAAAGTAGTATTAAAATAAGATCAAGCTGCCTGTGAAAATGATCCATATTGTAAGAAATATTCCAATCTATTCCAGATATAACTGAACAATTTCAGTTTATGGTAATATCTAGTGAAAAAGGAACAGACTCTAACCTACAGAATCTGGGCTCAGGCAATATATTGTTTATATAGAGACAAAAATCACTGACATTTCAGTTTAATAGTGTTCTCCTAAGTTCCGTTGTTATAGTGTTTCCCTGAAGTTTTTATTTAGGGGCCCTGTTGCCAACATTAAAACATAGATTTTTCTTCTCAACTATTCATTTTCTAAAATATTGTTAGTCCCACAATAAAAATGCCCTCAATGTAGCAAGATGTCATTGTACTTTAGGTGGGGTAGACCCTACTCAGTTTCTACAGAATAAATTACTTTATCTATTCCAGTTTCTAAACAACTTTGCAGAAGAAATACTTGAATTCATCAATTTTAGAGAGACATTGAATCATCCTTCAAGCAATATGTGATGACATTTTGAGCACAAATATCAAGATTATTATTTTTTAAAATAAATATTACCTGAGTGTTTAAAGTGGCTGAGGAGCATATTAATATTAAATATTATTTCTGACATTTAAAAAGGTCAAATATGCTGCTGTTATACAAAAACTATTAGGAGAAACATCAAATTATTATAATCATTCTAAACACTAATTTGGTTCAAAAGTTAACATTTTGAGAGTTTAGACTCAATATTTCTTCTCAATGAAGGTCAACATAATTTCCCTGTTCAAGTTTCATCCAAAAAAATTTCACTCAACCTGAAAACACTAATTTAATATCAACATTGACTTTCACTTTAATTCCTAGGGAACATTTTAATATTTCCTAGCTGACTACAGTTGCAAGGGGTGGGGGTGTAGTTTTTTTCAATAACTTTTCATCTTTCATCTAACTCTTCTACAAAACATAATCTTTGAGCAAAAAGTGTAGCTGTACAAACTATGAGGTTGAGAAGTATGTTTACTTCTTTGTAACTGAAAGAACAAACTCTATTCCACTATTCACCAGTGACTGAATAGAGGACTAGACCTTGGGGAAAAAAAAAAAAAAAAGTTTTGCTCTCAAGAATGAGCTACCTAAGATTTCAAACTCATTCTACTTATGGACATTCACAGAATAGAATGTCTTTTGAATTGAAGCAACAATCACAGGGCCAAGGAGACTTTGGACGGACTTCCTGTATCTTTGTTTTCTCTTCTGTACAAATATTGAATCAATAGTTGCCTCCCTGCTTACTGATTTCTTACTTCATTCTCTAGTTTTTGTAAATTCTCACTTTCTTTACTTACTCAGTTTAGTTCTCTAGAAGAAATTTTTCAATTGTGGTATAGCACACCATTAGGAGGACTTTGTATCTCTAAGGTCTTTAAACTTTTACCTGTGACCAACTGTATTTCAGGACAGATAAACCAGAGGAACAGGATAGTTTCTATATAGACACATCTTTCCTTTGCATGTCTTCTTTTTCCATTCTACTTTGTTTCTTTAAATAATGACTTTGCTTTTGAGATGTTTCCAGAACTATTAGTAAAAGTATTGATTTTCAGTGAAGGAATAACTTGCTGTTGTTCAGTTAATAGGTTGTATCTGACTCTTTGCAACTCCACAGATTGCAGTATGCCAGGCTTTCGTGTCCTTTACTATCTCCCGGAGTTTGCTCAAACTCATATCTATTGATTCCATGGTGCCATCCAACCATCTCATCCTCTGTCACCCTCTTCTCTTCCTGCTCTCACTTTTTCTCAGTATCAAGTTTTTTCCCAATGAGTCGACTCTTTCCATTTGGTGGTCAAAGTATTGGAGCTTCACCTTTAGCATCAGTACTTCCAATAAATATTCAAGGTATATTTCCCTTAGGATTTACTGGTTTTTATTTTTTTGCTATTCAAGGGACTCTCAAGAGTCTTATCTATTCTTTAAAATGTATAATTTTTTACTTTTTTAAATTTCACCTTATTCTGACATCTGATAGAGAGCGTCATAATCTCTTACATATAACAAAAAGGGGCATCTCCAACAAATCACACATATCATTCAAAATCAGATAGCCAGTAAATGTCCGAAATAAATCTGGAACAGAAATCATAAAACACTATCCTTAGGAATGAATATTTTAAATTTTACATAACATCTTTTTCTAGTCATCTTGGAATCAAGTATCAGTAAATTCAACTAGGCTGCAGAACAAGCACTCAGAACCATTTCACAAAAGATAAATATACTGAGAATATCTACAGATCTTGAGACTGTTCTGCTGCTAGAATAGACTAGTCAAATATTTTGTTTTTGTTTCCCATGAACAGAAAAAGGATAGGTGCTCTCACCTCCACATACCATTGTATTACTTTTACACTTTTCAGAAACTCACAAAAATGGAATAGAGGCTTCTCCATGACCCTGATTCATCATTTATAGGTATATTATCTTCAAGTGGTGATATATACAATATGATGTCATGAAAAAAACTCTGCTACTAAAGTATCACTTTTTTGTATAGTTCCTAATAGCCTTCTAAGTTCCTGTATTTCCAGAATTCCTGCAGGTTAATTTTACTTCCTTTTGCCCTATATTATGTAATTTCAAAACCTCTTTTCTCTCTTTAATATGGCTCATTCTTGGTCACTCAGATCATTGTATTGTGCATGTGTGATCTTCAGTAATTTAAGCCTTTATTTCTTCATCTATAAAATGGGGATTGTAATTATGCTTTAACATATAGTGCTCAAGATAACATTTGGAACCTAGTAATACTTTTTAAACTAGATTACATTATTCTTATTATATACAGTTTCAGACTTGTTATTTTTACTTTAAAACTCCACATATATATTTGAATTATGTTCTTTTATTCTATGGCCCAGAAGATTTACCATAAGAAGCCAAGTGTCACACTCTCCCATGTCTCAATCTGAAAGAAGGGGAGACTCTTCTATCAGGGGTAATAGACTCAAATACCCTTGAGCTTTCTGATTAACTGGAGACAAATATTCTGCATTTTTCAAAATGTCACCCTTAATGTTTCAACCTTTTTGAAAACAAGTGTTCTCAGAGTCTATCTGTAGTTCATTCACATGTATATTTTTCTGCTTTCCTATAACCAATATTAAGCCTACTGAAAGTAAATACATTTGTTTTTCTGAATGTGCCTGCAGCAGCAGTCTTCTCAGCGTGAATTGCATATTCAAGTTTCCTGCTGCTTTCAATCCATCTAGGATTAACCAGAATTTACCTGTTTACAATAAATGGAGTGGATATTGGTTATTTGATCAAAGACAGTCCTCAGGCTTTATAGTTTCTTTTATTGTTGAAATTTAATGTCATTTAACCTCTGAGAGTGGAGCACAAGCTTTCTTCTAGACCAGATTTTTCTGATTTGTAGAGGAAGCCTTTTGAATGAAATGGAGCTGTATGGCTGGTTTTTATTTGTTTTGGCTCAAAATGTTTGCGTTTTTATATCACTTGCTTGCCCTGGGGTGCCACAGAATGGGTGATTTTTATAGATTAGAAAAATAAATCAATCGATATAAGAATTTATTGGTCTGTATTTGCTATAAGCATTACAAATCTCTTTTCTCCTGGGACATCTCCTACAAACTCAGTTAATAAAAGAATAGCCCTTGTAGTGTTTTAAGTCATGGTTATACTAAAGATGAATAAGTAAACCCCAAAACCTTACATCAGTCTTATTACAAAACAAGGGGGGTGGGTGGAATGAACAGTGTTTGGAGACTAAAGCGCTAATAGCAAGGCTCATATAGTCTTTACTAGTGTGTTATGTTTGTGATTGTCATTAATGTTTTTAAGTATGTTATGGTGACAAGATTTTCTCAATCTGTAACATCTTTGCATTAGTGGAGGGATATAGGAGGTTATATTCCTGAAGTAGGAAATGGCAACCCACCCCAGTATTCCTCCTTGGAAAAATCCATGATCAAGGAGCCTGGTGGGCTATAGTCTATGGTGTCACAAAGAGTCAGACATGACTGAACATATGCATGCACATAGGAAGTTATATTACATTTGAGGGGATAGAAAAGGAGAAATGAAAGAAAAATGGGAAGGAAAAGGCATGATTATATAATAAAAAGGAAAAACAGAGTAGATGACTTTATAAACACTATAATACACAACATTTCCCTTTTTAAAAGTCTAAATAAATATTTGACTAAAGATAGGTCAAAAATAAAATACAACACTGCTTTGTATTAATGCTTAAAATAGTCGTTTCAGTCGTGTCCGACTATGTGCGACCCCATAGACAGCAGCCCACCAGGCTCCCCCACCCCTGGGATTCTCCAGGCAAGAACACTGAAATGGGTTGCCATTTCCTTCTCGAATCACCAGATGCTCTATCCATTTTAATTAAAAGGCATTTCATTATTTATATACTTAAATAAAATTTAAGTATATATACTTATATACTTATAAAATTTAATTTATATATACTTATATAAAATTATATAATTAATTAAATAATAAAATAATTAAATAATTTAAATAATTTTATATAAGTATATATAAATTAAATTTTATAAGTATATAAGTATATATACTTAAATTTTATTTAAGTATATAAATAATGAAATGCCTTTTAATTAAAATGGATAGAGCATCTGGTGATTCGAGAAGGAAATGGCAACCCATTCCAGTGTTCTTGCCTGGAGAATCCCAGCGGGGTCGGGGAGCCTGGTGGGCTGCTGTCTATGGGGTCGCACATAGTCGGACACGACTGAAACGATTTAGCAGCAGCAGCATCTGGTGAAATGCAAAGATTCTTTTGATTTATTTATAAGTAGTTTTTAAATGAAACATCATTAAGATTTTGTGAGATTAATTTAAATAATGAAACTGAACAGATGTGCTGCTGGGACTGGTGCATAGTGGGTATGCAATAATTGTAAAGTTAGCACATCAGGGATAAAAATGAAAGATAACATATGAAAAAACAGTCATATTCAGTATGAAACAGAAAGGAAATTGATTTGGGTTCTTTTTTAACATGTGTTTTCCTATGGTTTTCCCAACGGTCATGTATGAATGTGAGAGTTAGACTGTGAAGAAAGCTGAGCACCGAAGAATTTATGCTTTTGTACTGTGGTGTTGGAGAAGACTCTTGAGAGTCCTGTGGACTGCAAGGAGATCCAGCCAGTCCATTCTAAAGGAGATCAGCCCTGGGTATTCTTTGGAAGGAACGATGCTAAAGCTGAAACGCCAATACTTTGTCCACCTCATGTGACGAGTTGACTCATTGGAAAAGACTCTGATGCTGGAGGGATTGGGGGCAGGTGGAGAAGGGGACAACAGAGGATGAGATGGCTGGATGGCATCACCAACTCGATGGACATGAATTTGGTGAACTCCGGGAGTAGGTGATGCACAGGGAGGCGTGCTGCAGTTCATGGGGTCACAAAGAGTCAGACATGACTGAGCAACTGAACTAAACTGACCCATATAACTTAATATTATTTTCTATGTCCCAGTTTCTTAATCTAAAAGAAGTTGATATGTTAGTACTAAACTTGATAAGCTTGCAAAGTTACTGTGATAATACAATTTAGTGTTAAAATAAATAAATTCATTCCTTCACCTAATTTGTGTTGGGCATGCATAAACTTTGTTCCAGCTATAGATTAATTACTAGGAAGGTCATAAGATCATGCTCACAAGAGATAGATAATGTTTACAAAGAGTCCAAATGCACCAAAGGACAATGACCAGAATATATGTAAAAATGGAATGCTAGCCTACAACACTCTGCATCAATGAGTTGTAAGCCAAATCAAACTTCTAGAACAATTGACCCCATTTGGGGTCAGTTCAGTTCAGTTCAGTTCAGTGGCTCAGCCGTGTCCAACTCTTCGTAACCCCATGAATTGCAGCACCGCCAGGCCTCCCTGTCTATCACCATCTCCCAGAGTTCACTCAAACTCATGTCCATTGAGTCGGTGATGCCATCCAGCCATCTCATCCTCTGTCATCCCCTTTTCCTCCTGCCCCCAATCTCTCCCAGCATCAGAGTCTTTTCCAATGAGTCAACTTTTCACATGAGGTTGCCAAAGTACTGGAGTTTCAGCTTTAACATCATTCCTTCCAGAGAACACCCAGGGCTGATCTCCTTTAGAATGGACTGGTTAGGTCTCCTTGCAGGGCAAGGGACTCTCAAGAATCTTCTCCAACCCCACAGTTCAAAAGCATCAATTCTTCGGTGCTCAGCTTTCTTCACAGTCCAACTCTTGCAATTGGTCAATAATTGCTGACTTCTTTAATTTTGCCCTCCCATTTAATCCAGGACCAATTAGAGAAAGCCAGATATGCTTCTCAAATCAGTCACATAGGCTGCCTCATTGATAAGCCTTACCTCAGCATCCCCAGCCAACATCCCCCAACCAGAGCCTATATAGAGCATTCCCTTTGTTCACCATGAAGAGTCTATATTCCTCTGCCTTCAAGTTTCTCCCAAATGGAAGTAATGAGGGCTTAATCCCTGCAAGTTCAGAACAGGTTTCCTCTGCTTTTTCTCATTTGATTGGTTTTATTTCCACTTTACACAAAAAGACATATCAATAACTGAGCAAGGTTAAGGGGGAATTTTTTAATGTGAATAATATGGTAGATTATGGTGGATAATGGGTCTTCCCTGGTGGCTCAGATGGTAAAATGTCTGACTGCAATGCGGGAGACCCGGGTTCAATCCCTGGGTCGGGAATATCCCCTGGAGGAAGAAATGGCAGCCCACTCCAGTACTCTTGCCTGGAGAATTCTATGGACAGAGGAACCTGGTGGGCTACAGTCCATGGGGTCGCAAAAAGTTGGACACAACTGAGAGACTTCACTTCACTTCACTTCATGGTGGATAATGACCTTTACAAGGAAACTAAGGAAGATTAAAATGCAGCAATGGATTTCCAATTTCAGCTCCAGGGTATGAAGAGATTTAACGTCATCACTCTCAAACTTATAAAAAGGAAAAAAAAAACAACAACAAACAAACCTGGACAAAATGAAAATGAATGATTTTTCTTAGTTTGTCACGGGAAAACTACTGTTCTCAAATGTGGAGAATCTGTTGCTTAGAGAGAGAAACAGCATCCATGATTTATTTACTAAGAACAGAAGTCAATGGATGTCAGAATGGTAGGAACACTTAATGGTAATTTTGACAAATTGCTGAAGATTGGGTGTGAACTAACATAAGAGATATAAGCTCCCATAGTCTTAGAGTTCCACCAAGTTGAGATTCAAGAAAAATATCCTTGTGATCCTAAGAGGCAGAAGAGGAAAATGACCATTTGGAAAATATGCCCAGAGCCTTCACCATAGCTAAAGTTTACTCTGTGGTGCAAAGGGATTTGCCAGAGCAAAAAAAAACAGGCACTGAGATTCCCAGACAGGGAATGTAAATAACTATGATTAACACATGAAGATCTCTAATGGAAAAAGTAAACAACATGTAAAAGAGATGGATATTGTAAGCAGAAAGAAGGATGGAAATTCTAAGAAAAAGAAAAAAGAAAAGCAAAGGAAATGCTAGAAATAAAAACCATAGTAAGAAGAATAAAGAGTACTTCAGGCTTCCCAAGTAGCACAGTGATAGAGAATCCACTGCCAGTGTAGGAGATACAAGAGACAAGGGTTCAATCCCTGGGTCAGGAAGGTTCCTTGGAATAGAAAAGGCAGACTACTCCAGTATTCTTGCCTGGAAAATTCCATGGAGAGAGGAACCCTGCTGGCTACAGTTCATGGAGGTCACAAAGAGTTGGACACAAACTGAGCACTCACTGATGGAACTACAAAAGGATCAGGCTAAAAAATTTCCAAAACTGATTTTTTTTTTTTTTTTAAAAAAGGGAGTGCCGGGAGCCAGCGTGAGGAATCCCACCCGTGACAAGGTCATGTGGCAGAGGCCTGATGGGCAAGGCAAGTCAAGCCTCAGGGTTTCCCCCTGGTATTTCCTGAGCATGTACCCCCCAAAAACAAGAATCTGCCTGCCTTATTGTACTGTACTTTTCCACTCTTTTGACACACTCTGGAAAAAGTTAACTCAGGGCTTTAGTCTTCCGCATTTGAAAAGGATGTTTCAGTTCAAAACCCCTCTGATAACTCTCTAGCTTGCCTAACAGGTTCCTCTGGACCTCTTACAGCTTGTGAATTGCTTGCAGCCCCCCAACCGCAAGAGGCACAAAGCTTAAAAACATCTTTAAAATACAGAGCCTTTTCTAAAGAGCTAAAAATCATATTGGTGATGGATTTCATTATTGACTCAATGATTGCTGCCAGGCCTCCATATTCTTTATCTTTTAGGCACCTGGCAGGATGTTAATCGATGTAATGGGATATAGAAAAAGGTCTATAGTAGTTTTGATGTTAGCAACACTAGACTTTTGAGCTAATTACTTTTCTTTTGTTATAAATCACTGTACTCCTTTCACTTGCTATAAATTGCTGTATCTTTCTATGTAAGAATGTAACTTTATTTAGTGTTTTCTGAGAGTGGCACCAAACTTTGGGAAGATCAACACAAATAAGTCTTCTGGTTGACAAACCCTTATCAGAAAAAAGGCTGTAAAATGTTAATTGGCTTTTTGGCCAGAAGATGATGTAAATCACCTAAGACTTGTGTATACAACTAGGCATGCAGAGAGAAAAGCCTGGTTTTGATAAAAATCTGTGCTGCTAATGCTGCATAATTGTGTATTACCCATTGATCTCTATGTACAATCAAAAAGGTATAAAAGGCCTTTCTAGACAATAGAGGCTGGGCCAGTCATTGAAAGGACTGGTTTCCCCCGTGTCTCCTCTTTACTCTAATTTCAGGCTGAATTCCCATCTGGGGCGTGGAGGCTCACCATGTATACTTACTTGTCCCGGCTTCTAAGATCCATGAGAGAGGGAGCCCAAGGTGGGGCACTCTCCAATATTCAAACGGACGCCGGTGGCCTAACATAGATGGTGCAAGTTCCTTGTCTGGAACTTTATTGTCTTTCCACTTAAACCAAGTTATTCAGCCTCTTTTCTCCACTAAATTTTCCTACTGCACTATTTCTTCCTAATCTAATCTTATACTTTGAATTAAATAAATAAATAAGTTTTTTCCTTGCCTACTCCATCTCCCCTTCGAATCACCCTGGATCCACTGGGGCTGGACCCCGGCAAAGAGGGAGGATACAGAACAGAACTGCAGCAACTGGTGGAGAATCCAAAAAGTCATAAAATGCAATCTTTGAGATCTGTGCTTAAAATACTATAAAGTCATTAGATAAAAATACTAGTCAGAGCATTATAGGCAGATTGATCACCATGTGTGCACACAAAGTCATGGAATTTGGAGAAGCTCTGACACATAGAGGAAAGAATCTAAAATTTAATGTGATATAATAAAGGATTTGTGGGGGGAGAAGAAAATGATGCTCAGAATCAGGTTGTAAACAGTTCACCATGTTCTTAAGTTCAGACTTAAACCTGAGGACACTAAGGAGCTAGTATAGGTCTTTGTGCAGCTTAGCAGCATGAATTGATTTGAATTCTGGGAAATAAACTTTCAAGGCAGCTGAATTATTGTAGACAATGGAATAATCTGAGAATGTGTTTTGGTTTTGGTTCTCTAAGGGAGAAGAAGCGATCAAGATGCATGAAAATTAAGAAGGCCCTACTGTTTTCTATCTCATTTATTCTCCTGCCATAATCTTTCTTGACCCTTCTTTAAATGTCAAGAACTTAAGAATTGAAAAGAGTATCCTGTGCATGTGTCATAAGCCAGTCCATAAACTCCTTCAACCTGAGTGTATAATTTCAAATTCATGAATGCTCATGCAATTTGGGGGGTGAGTGAAGTTCTTAACTTTTATAAGATCATTCTAAGATTTAGTGGTCTTTGAGAAGGATAGTGAAAAACATTGTGAAATATAATTTTATTCTAAAAATACAGAAAACCATAAATTAATTTTTCTATTACTATTATTATAGTTCTAACTATATGTGAAATTACTATTCACTCACTGAATTTCATCCCAATATCATTGCCTTAGGGGAGCATGCTATGATCTCTCCAAACAGTGTTAATCATCCCTTTGTTGGGCTTAACTCAATATTATAGTCCTTCTATTCTTGTCCTTATCACACTGTGAAATATAAACCTGTCATCTTCATTAGAATATGAATACATGAGCAAATTTTCAGAACTTATCATGGCACATTAAAAAAGTGATCCCTAAAATGTTGGTTGAAAATTATACCTAGAAATATATAAAATATAAATTATATTATTTATGATATCTATACTTTACAGTTATAAACATTTAAATAAAAACATACTGGGATATATTAGGATTTTGACTATTAATATAGTTTATGTTTGATTAAAAACTGCCTGAAATTTAATCTAATTAAATATATTGAGGATTACTAAGAATTGATTAAGGTAACAGATAGTTTTTAGGCATATAAATACCAGAGAAACAGGGCTGAAGTAACAATACAATTGTCTATAGGTTTCAGCGTCTAGAAGAAGGAGACAGAGAAGACATCTATATAGTTTCATGCTGTTTTTGTTCACTGATTCTACAGAGTAATTCCTCTGGTGAGATGATTTAGAGTATGAAATTTCCAGCATCAAGCTAATCTTCCATTATTTTTCTTCCATTCAAAAAAGCATGTGCTGTGCTGTGCTTGGTCGCATCTGACTCCTTCCAATCCCATGGACTCTAGGCCATCAGGCTCTTGTGTCCATGGGGATTCTCAAGGCAAGAATACTGGAGTAGGTTGCCAGGCCCTCTTCCACAGGATCTTCTGAATTCAGGGATTGAACTCAGGTCTCCTGCATTGCAGGTAGATACTTTACTGTCTGAGCAACCAGAGAAGCCCAAAAATACTGGGGTGGGTAGCCTATTCCCTTCTTCAGGGAAACTTCCCCACCCAGGAATCCAAACAGGGTCTCCTGCATTGCAGGCAGATTATTTACCAGCTGAGTGACCCGGGAAGTCCCCTAAAAAAGCATATCTGAATGCAAGTTAAAAAGTTTGAGGTTATTATAAGAATAAACTTATTTCTAGTTTGTACTGTTAATAGTAAATTCCTCAAGAAGTTCAGAGATTGAATAATTTATAGTAACAACTTAATTACCATACTGAAAAACTAATGGTGACACACAAGTATATTATAATACCATTCTTGAAAATATCTATTTTAGAGGACTCTCTCTTTAAGCCCAAGTATGTATTATAAATATTAATTGCAATTATAGGAAATTTTCATTATATGTTAACAGGATGATAACAGATCCTTTCAAGCTCATAGCTTGCTTTAGTAGACAAAATACTCAATGGGCAATGTTTTTCAGTGTACCTTGTACACTATAATATTAATAAATCTTCCCCAATATGATCATTTGTTTTTATGAACAATAATGTGTTTTATGAAGTACACCTACATACATTATTTTAACTGAGAGAGATAAATAAGGCATGTTATTTGAACATTTGATTTATTTATAGGTGAAAGTTAGAAAAAGTTATTTGCTGAATATCTTCATCTACTCATTAGAGCTTAGCACAATGATAAATTATAGACTTATTCTAAACTTGGATTGTATTCAGTTTCCTGGCTTTGCCACTCATTGAACGAATGCCATCTGCTACTTAATCACTTTATGTCTTGTAATTCCTGATAATAGTAAGTCACTTACATATATTCATTAAATAAATAAAATGGGAAAATTGGTAGTTTTGGACATTCTTATTAGGCAACCAAGTTTACTATTGTCGACACTTGGTACTGAACCTGCTCCTTCAAGTTGTCATAGTAAAGCACTGCCTCATACTAATACCTAAGGATTTTTTTTTTCACCTGAAATGACAGAGAACATTTTTTTTTCTGAGTCTCAGTGGTATAGCTTCAAAATATATAGCTCAAATGAAGAATCACTTCAGGCTTCCATGAGCAACAATATGGGAGTCTGACACTTGTCCTGTGACCAGACAAGTTGCTTGGTTATTGATTCCCCAGAGGATCAAAGTGCTCTGTAATACATAGTCTTTTTGTAAGACATGCATAGTTGCCCCAGATCAATTTAGAATCAACTGATTGCACAGGAACATTTTCACATATTCTGTTATTATAATTTTCACTTGAATTTTTTGCTTATTTTCCTGTTGAGAGTCAATATGGGTCTCAGTAACATCATTCAAAATCACCAGCCTTTGGCTTAAAGCTCAACATTCAAAAAACTAAAATCATAACATCTGTCTCCATCACTTCATGGTAAATAGATGGGGAAAAAATGGAAACAGTGACAGGCTTTATTTTCTTGGGCTCCAAAACCACTACAGATGGTGACTGAAACCATAAAATTAAAAGAAAAAAGTCTTGCTCCTTGGAAGAAAAGCTATGACAAACCTAGACAGTATAATAAAAAGAAGAGACATACTTTGCCTACAATTGTCCGTGTAGTCAAAGCTGTACATTTTCCAGTAGTCATGTATGGATGTGAGAGTTGGACCATAAGGAAGGCTAAGCTCTGAAGAATTGATGTTCCAACTGTTTTGTTGGAGAAGACACTTGAGAGTCCCTTGGGCTGCAGCAAGATCAAACCAGTCAATCCTAAAGGAATTCAACCCTGAATATTCACTGGAAAGACTGATGCTAAAAGTTGACACTACAATACTTTGGTCACTGATGAGAAAAGCCGACACTTTAAAAAGACCCTGATACTGGGAAAGATTGAAGGCAGGAAGAGAAGGAGATGAAAGAGGATGAGATGGTTGTATGGCATCACTGATTCTATAGACATGAATTTGACTGAGCGCCAGAAGAGAATGATGGACAGGGAAGCATGGAGTGCTGCAGTCCATGGGGTCGCAAAGAGTCAGCCATGATTGAGCAACTGAACCACAAAAAGAAATGGAAATGTATGCTCTGTTCTTCAATTGGAAGAATTAATAGTGTTAAAATTTACATGCTACACAAACTTTACCTCAGATATAATCCAATGCCTATCAAAAGAACCATAATGTTTTTCTCAAAACTAAAATGAATTAATCCTAAAATTTTTATGCAATTCCATTTGAGCTATTTGAAATCCTAAAAGATGATACTGTGAAAGTCTTGCATTCAATATGCCAGCAAATTTGAAAAACTCAGCAGTGGCACTGGACTGGAAAAGTTCAGTTTTCAATCCAATCCCAAAGAAAGACAATACCAAAGAATGCTCAAACTACCACACAATTGCACTCAACTCACAAGCAAGCAAAGTAATGCTCAAAATTGCCCAAGCCAGTCTTCAACAGTATGTAAACTGTGAACTTCAGATGTACTAGCTGGATTTAGAAAAGTCAGAGGAACCAGAGATCAAATTGCCAACCTCCATTGGACCATCAAAAAAGCAAGAGAGTTCCAGAAAAATATCTACTTCTGCTTTATTGACTATATCAAAGCCTTTGACTGTGTGGACCACAAAAAACTCTGCAAAATATTTAAAAGAGATGGAATACCAGACCACCTGACCTGACTCTTCAGAAATCTGTATGCAGGTCAGGATACAACTGTTAGAAGTGGACATGGAACAACAGACTGGTTCCCAATAGGAAAAGGAGCATGTCAAGGCTGAGTATTGTCACTCTGCTTATTTAACTTATATTTAGAGTACATCACGAGAAATACTGGGCTAGTGGAAGCCCAAGTGGATTCGAGATTGTCAGGAGAAATATCAATAACTTCACATATGCAGATAACACCACAGTTATGGCAGAAAGTGAAGAAGAACTAAAGAGCCTCTTGATGAAAGTGAAAGAGGAGAGTGAAAAAGTTGCCTTAAAGCTAAACATTCAGAAAACTAAGATCATAGCATCTGGTCCCATCACTTCATGGCAAATAGATGGGGAAACAGTGGAAATAATGTCAGACTTTCTTTTTTGGGGCTCCAAAATCACTGCAGATGGTGATTGCAGCCATGAAATTAAAAGACACTCCTTGGAAGGAAAGTTATGACCAACCTAGACAGAATATTAAAAAGCAGAGACATTACTTTGCCAACAAAGATCTGTCTAGTCAAACCTATGGTTTTTCCAATAGTCATGTATGGATGTGAGAGTTGCACTAGAAAGAAAGCTCAGCACTTAAGAATTGATGCTTTTGAACTGTGGTGTTGGAGAAGACTCTTGAGAGCCCCTTGGACTGCAAGGAGATCCAACCAGTCCATTCTAAAGGACTTCAGTCCTGAATATACTTTGGAAGGACGATAATGAAGTTGAAACTCCAATACTTTGGCCACATGAGGCAAAGAACTGACTTATTTGAAAAGAGCCTAATGCTGGGAAAGATTAAAGGCAGGAGGAGAAGGGAATGACAGAGGATGAGATGGTTGGATGGCATCACTGACTCAATGGGCATGAGTCTGAGTAAACTCCAGGAGTTGGTGAAGGACAGACAGACCTGGCAAACTGCAGTCCTTGGGGTCACAAAGAGTCAGACATGACTGAGTGGCTGAACTGAACTGATTGAAAAATGTATAAACTGCAAAAGACCCTGAATATCCAAAATATTTAGAGCATGAAGAACAAAACTTGAGGTATCATGCTGCCTGATTTCAAACCATACTGCAAAGATACAGTTATCAAAACAGAAATTTTTGGCAAAAAATCTGACACATACATCATGGAACAGGATAGAGAGCTCAGAAATAAACCTACACACCTAAGTTCAATTAAGCTATGACAAAGAAGCCAAGAAAAATCAATGGAGAAAAAACTATCTCTTCAGTAAGTGGTGCTGGAAAAACTGGACAGCTACATGTAAAACAATAAGATTAGAATATTTTCTCACACAGTCCACAAAAATAGTCAAAATGTATTAAAGACCTAAATATAAGCAGAATTTCGGCATAAATTATAGCAATATCGTTTTGGATCTATCCCTTAAACAAAACAAATAAAAGCAAAAGTAAGCAAGCAGGACTCAATTAAACTTAAAAGGTTTTGAATAGCAAAGGAAACCATCGTTATCAGAAGCCAGAGGAGCAAGATAGGGGTATGGGATTCAAAGATATAGACTACTATATATAAAATAAATAAGGTGTATTTACATACATACAATCATATATTGTATAGCACAGGGAAATATAGCCATTGTTTTGTGGTAACTTTAAATGGAGTATAATTTAATAAGATGTTGAATCACTATGTGTACACCTGAAACTATTATAATATTGTAAATTAAGTAAAAACAAAACAAAACAAAACAAAACAGCCTTTTAGTTTTGCCCAGATCTACCTGTATCTCCAAGGTGTTGGAAATACTAATCTGCTTTTTAATTCAGTTCATAATCTTTTCTGTCAATATTATTTATTATCTTAAACAGACACTTAGGACAGACTAGTGATAGATTCACTGACAAGCACCTTTTCCTGTTTGTTTTTTTTTTTTTAATAGGACATTTAGAATAAAATTGGAGTCAGGAGCAAGAATGTTGGTAAAACCATTTTTGGTGATGAGGGGGAAAAAAAGATAATGAGGCAAAAATCAGAGTTCTAAGAACATAAACAATGTGGTTAGTGGATATGATAATTCTACTCACCTCCATGAGCATCTATTATTTTTTTTTATTTTTTATTTTTTATTTTTTTTATTTTTTTTTATTTTTTAAATTTTAAAATCTTTAATTCTTACATGCATTCCCAAACATGAACCCCATGAGCATCTATTATTTTGACTAAATGTAGGACAGGTCCAAATTTTTTACAGTGTTTTGCATGGTTTGTTTCAATAAAATCATGTTTTAATCATTCAAAAGAATGTCTATAACCTCAAAATATTTATATCATTATAATGATTTATATATATTTTGTATATATTTTATATACATATAGCTACTTGAATATATATATTCAATATATATAAGATATACCCATTTGAATGCAGAGTTCCAAAAAACAGCAAGGAGAGTTAAGAAAGCCTTCCTCAGTGATCAATGCAAAGATACAGAGGAAAACAATAGAAAGGGAAAGACAAGAGATCTCTTCAAGAAAATTAGAGACACCAAGGGAACATTTCATGCAAAGATGGGCTCAATAAAGGACAGAAATGGTATGGACCTAAGAGAAGCAGAAGATATTAAGAAGAGGTAGCAAGATTACACAGAAGAACTGTACAAATAAGATCTTCAAGACCCAGATAATCACAATGCTGTGATCACTCACACTAACCTAGAGCCAGACATCCTGGAATGTCAAGTGAGCATTAAGAAGCATCATTATGAACAAACCTAGTGGAGGTGATGGAATTCCAGTCGAACTATTTCAAATCCTGTAAGATGATGCTGTGAAAGTGCTGCACTCTATATGCCAGCAAATTTGGAAAACTCAGCAGTGGCCACAGGACTGGAAAAGGTCAGTTTTCATTCCAATTCCAAAGAAAGGCAATGCCAAAGAATATTCAAACTACCACACATTGCACTCATCTCTCAAGCTAGTAAAATAATGCTCAAAAATTTCCAAAACAGGCTTCAGCAATATGTGAACCATGACATTCCAGATTTTCTTTTTTTTTTTTTTTAATTTATTTATTTATTTATTTTTATTTTTTTTTAATTTTAGTTTTTTATTTTTAAATTTTAAAATCTTTAATTCTTACATGCATTCCCAAACATGAACCCCCCTCCCACCTCCCTCCCCATAACATCTTTCTGGGTCATCCCCATGCACCAGCCCCAAGCATGCTGCATCCTGCGTCAGACATAGACTGGCGATTCAATTCACATGATAGTATACATGTTAGAATGTCATTCTCCCAAATCATCCCACCCTCTCCCTCTCCCTCTGAGTCCAAAAGTCCGTTATACACATCTGTATCTCTTTCCCTGTCTTGCATACAGGGTCGTCATTGCCATCTTCCTAAATTCCATATATATGTGTTAGTATACTGTATTGGTGTTTTTCTTTCTGGCTTACTTCACTCTGTATAATCGGCTCCAGTTTCATCCATCTCATCAGAACTGATTCAAATGAATTCTTTTTAACGGCTGAGTAATACTCCATTGTGTATATGTACCACAGCTTTCTTATCCATTCATCTGCTGATGGACATCTAGGTTGTTTCCATGTCCTGGCTATTATAAACAGTGCTGCGATGAACATTGGGGTACATGTGTCTCTTTCAATTCTGGTTTCCTCGGTGTGTATGCCCAGCAGTGGGATTGCTGGGTCATAAGGTAGTTCTATTTGCAATTTTTTAAGGAATCTCCACACTGTTCTCCATAGTGGCTGTACTAGTTTGCATTCCCACCAACAGTGTAGGAGGGTTCCCTTTTCTCCACACCCTCGCCAGCATTTATTGCTTGCAGATTTTTGGATCACAGCCATTCTGACTGGTGTGAAGTGGTACCTCATTGTGGTTTTGATTTGCATTTCTCTAATAATGAGTGATGTTGAGCATCTTTTCATGTGTTTGTTAGCCATCCGTATGTCTTCTTTGGAGAAATGTCTATTTAGTTCTTTGGCCCATTTTTTGATCGGGTAGTTTATTTTTCTGGAATTGAGCTGCATAAGTTGCTTGTATATTTTTGAGATTAGTTGTTTGTCAGTTGCTTCATTTGCTATTATTTTCTCCCATTCAGAAGGCTGTCTTTTCACCTTGCTTATATTTTCCTTTGTTGTGCAGAAGCTTTTAATTTTAATTAGATCCCATTTGTTTACTTTTGCTTTTATTTCCAGAATTCTGGGAGGTGGATCATAGAGGATCCTGCTGTGATTTATGTCTGAGAGTGTTTTGCCTATGTTCTCCTCTAGGAGTTTTATAGTTTCTGATCTTACATTTAGATCTTTAATCCATTTTGAGTTTATTTTTGTGTGCGGTGTTAGAAAGTGATCTAGTTTCATTCTTTTACAAGTGGTTGACCAGTTTTCCCAGCACCACTTGTTAAAGAGATTGTCTTTACTCCATTGTATATTCTTGCCTCCTTTGTCAAAGATAAGGTGTCCATATGTGTGTGGATTTATCTCTGGGCTTTCTATTTTGTTCCATTGATCTACATGTCTGTCTTTGTGCCAGTACCATACTGTCTTGATGACTGTGGCTTTGTAGTAGAGCCTGAAGTCAGGCAAGTTGATTCCTCCAGCAAACAAAAGCCCAGGTCCAGATGGCTTCACAGCTGAATTCTACCAAAAATTTGAGAAGAGCTAACACCTATCCTCCTCAAACTCTTCCAGAAATTGCAGAGGAAGGTAAACTTCCAAACTCATTCTATGAGGCCACCATCACCCTAATACCAAAACCTGACAAAGATGTCACAAAAAAAGAAAACTACAGGCCAATATCTCTGATGAACATAGATGCAAAAATCCTCAACAAAATTCTAGCAATCAGAATCCAACAACACATTAAAAAGATCATACACCATGACCAAGTGGGCTTTATCCCAGGGATGCAAGGATTCTTCAATATCCGCAAATCAATCAATGTAATTCACCACATTAACAAATTGAAAAATAAAAACCATATGATTACCTCAATAGATGCAGAGAAGGCCTTTGACAAAATTCAACATCCATTTATGATAAAAACTCTCCAGAAAGCAGGAATAGAAGGAATATACCTCAACATAATAAAAGCTATCTATGACAAACCCACAGCAAACATTATCCTCAATGGTGAAAAATTGAAAGCATTTCCCCTAAAGTCAGGAACAAGACAAGGGTGTCCACTTTCACCGCTACTATTCAACATAGTTCTGGAAGTTTTGGCCACAGCAATCAGAGCAGAAAAAGAAATAAAAGGAATCCAAATTGGAAAAGAAGAAGTAAAACTCTCACTGTTTGCAGATGACATGATCCTCTACATGGAAAACCCTAAAGACTCCACCAGAAAATTACTAGAGCTAATCAATGAATATAGTAAAGTTGCAGAATATAAAATCAACACACAGAAATCCCTTGCATTCCTATACACAAATAATGAGAAAGTAGAAAAAGAAATTAAGGAAACAATTCCATTCACCATTGCAACGAAAAGAATAAAATACTTAGGAATATATCTACCTAAAGAAACTAAAGACCTATATATAGAAAACTATAAAACACTGATGAAAGAAATCAAAGAAGACACTAATAGATGGAGAAATATACCATGTTCATGGATCAGAAGAATCAATATAGTGAAAATGAGTATACTACCCAAAGCAATTTACAAATTCAATGCAATCCCTATCAAGCTACCAGCCACATTTTTCACAGAACTAGAACAAATCATTTCAAGATTTGTATGGGAATACAAAAAACCTCGAATAGCCAAAGCAATCTTGAGAAAGACATTCCAGATTTTCAAGCTGGTTTTAGAAAAGGCAGAGGAACCAGAGATCAAATTGCCAACATCTACTGGATCATTGAAAAAGCAAGAGAGTTCCAGAAAAACATATTTTTCTGCTTTATTGACTATGCGAAAGCCTTTAACTGTGTGGAGCAAAATAAACTGTGGAAAATTCTGAAGGAGATGGGAATACCAGACCACTTGACCTGCCTCTTGAGAAACCTATATGCAGGTCAGGAAGCAACGATTAGAACTGAACATGGAACAGACTGATTCCAAATAGGAAAAGGAGTATGTCAAGGCTGTATATTGCAACCTTGCTTATTTAACTTAAATGCAGAGTACATCATGAGAAATGCTGGGCTGGAGGAAGCACAAGCTGGAATCAATATTGCTGGGAGAAATATCAATCATGTCAGTTATACAGATGACACCACCCTTATGGCAGAAAGTGAAGAAGAACTAAAGGGCCTATTAATGAAAGTGAAAAAGGAGAGTGGAAAAATTTGGCTTAAAGCTCAACATTCAGAAAACTGAAATCATGGCATCTGGTCCCATCACTTCATGGCAAGTAGATGGGGAAACAGCGGAAACAGTGGCTGACTTTTTTTGGGGGGACTACAAAATCTCTGCAGATGGTGACTACAGCCATCAAATTAAAAGACAGTTGTTCCTTGTAAGGAAAGTTATGACCAACCTAGACAGCATATTCAAAATTAGAGACATTGCTTTGTCAACAAAGATCTGTCTAGTCAAGGCTATGGTTTTCCCAGTAGTCATATATGGATGTGAGAGTTGAACTATAAAGGAAGATGAGCACTGAAAAATTGATGCTTTTGAACTCTAGAGTTGGAGAAGACACTTGAGAGTCCCTTGGACAGCAAAAATATCCAACCAGTCCATCGTAAAGGAGATCAATCCTGTGTGTTCGTTGGAGGGACTAATGCTGAAGCTGAAACTCCAATTCTTTGGCCACCTGATGCGAAGAGCTGACTCATTTGAGAGACCCTGATACTGGGAAAGATTGAGGGCAGGAGGAGAAGGGGAACAACATAGGATGAGATGGTTGGATGGCATCACCCACTCAGTGGACAGGGGTTTGGGTAGACTCCGGCAGTTGGTGATGGACAGGGAGGTCTGGCATGCTGGGGTTCATGGGGTCACAAAAAATTGCACATGACTGAGCAACTGAACTGAATTGAACTGAATGATTAATGAGAATATTATCCTAAGCAAGCCCTATTTTAACAAAAAATACAGAATAAAACTATAGTTTTACAATTGAAATGTGATTATAATAAAAATGTTGCCTTTTCTGTATGGACAGGCAATAATTCTCATGTTATTGTGATGCTATGAGCTGAAGTCAGTCTATCTTTTTATTACAGAATTTGTGAAAGCATTCCAAAGTCTCCAGATGTTAGAAATAGTTTATTTATAATAGAAGAGTGACTTTACTTTCCATTTTCTTAACTGGAATGAAGTTATTTAGAACCATTAAGTAAAGTCAGGAAGGCAGATTAAATGTACAATTAAAGCTATAAAGGAAATGTCTTAATGTTAATATCTTTCCTTCACAAGAGGCAAATTTCATGACTTTAAAAATATAGTGATAATTTGCTTTGGGATTAGTGAAGCTAAACCCAGTTTTCTGGATAGGATTTAGGTAAGTTCATTATATTCTTTCTTCTATGTCTTTATAGAAATTTTATTTGAATAGCATTATATCTCATATACCTTTCCTATTTTTTTTCTATTTTCTATTCAGCTGGCAATAAAATAGAAGACTCTTTTAAACTTTATTTCATTTTGGGTTTCTTCTGTTTATCCAAGAATTTTCTGGTCAATTGGGGGTTATATTCAGTAATAATGACAGGCATCTTTTTTTTTTTTTTCTTATAGCCTCAGATTTTACAAAGTAAAAGAAACAAAAAAAGTACTTTTGATGACCAGGGTAATAACAAAACTTGATATCTGAGAAAAATTTTTTTTATACAGCATGTGCTCTTTAACAATAATAGGCATAGGGAGAGATTTTATTTAAAAAGAACTGAGATTATAACTCAAGATAAACAACTCAAAGTTTATAATTTGTTGTCAGGCCTGTCATGCATTACACCAGAATAAGTCCATTGACTTATTTTTGTTATTTGTATAATGATAGCAAGAAGATACTCTAGAGAGTGAATTCTGGAGTCATTACTGCAATTCTGGTAAGAAATAGGAATCTTTTCTTCTGACTTTGGTCTTAGAACTTCACCAGAGGCATGCTGTAATCATCTCTACATACATCACCTATTGTGTCTTACTACCGCATAATAATAGGAAGTAACAACTGAACAATCTGATGAGTTAATTAGAGTTTTGAGGAGTTCAGCTAATACAATCTGCTTTGTCACCTGGAATGACACTTGCCTCTGGGGCCAAAATTTGAAGGCACATATATTACAACTTACATTGATTCAGATTTTGTTTACTGTCAGAGTAGCAGAGTTCAACAACCTGATCTGCATCATTTAAAAATCATTTTCCTTCAGATATGAACGTATGAAATTGTTTCATACATGAAAATGTTTATACTATTTCAAATAAAACTAGAAAATAAATTCAAGTATGCTAATATGTCTATATTCCCTCTTTAGCTGAATCATGTAAAATATGTTAAAATTATTTAATAGGAGACAAACTGCACTATTAGAGCCAATACGTAGAATATGTTCGGCACTTAAATCTTACTACCAACTTATTTAAATTTTGTTGTATTTCTGTGTTTTTAAAAAGATAATTTGTAAGGTAAGACTAACATGCTGGTAAAATCATTATAACAAGTACTCAAATTCTGACAGTTTAAATGAAAATGTTATCACCAGAAAGGAATAAAAGAAGAGAAATGAGTCAGTATCTAGTTCCTGTGGGTTTCAGCACCTTTTTTAAATTATCTGTTTCCAACATCCTGGAATGTGAAGGCAAGTAGGCCTTAAGAAGCATCACGATGAACAAGGCTAGAGGAGGTGAGGGAATTCCAGTTGAGTTATTTCAAATGCTAAAAGATGATGCTGTGAAAGTGCTGCACTCAATATGTCAGCAAATTTGGAAAACTCAGCAGTGGCCACAGGATTGAAAAGGGTCTGTTTTCATTCCAATCCCAAAGAAAGGCAATGGCAAAGGCAAGCAGCATAATTGTACTCGTCTTATATGCTTGATAAGTAATGCTCAAAATTCTCCAAGTCAGACTGAAACAGTACATGAACCACGAACTTCCAGATGTTCAAGTTGGATTTAGAAAAGGCAGGGGAACGAGAGATCAAATTGCCAACATTTGTTGAATCATATAAAAAGCAAGAGAGTTCCAGAAAAACATCTACTTCTGCTTTATTGTCTACGCCAGTTCATCCTAAAGGAAATCAGTCCTGAATATTCACTGGAAGAACTGATGGTAAAGCTGAAACTTAATACTTTGGCCACCTGATATGAAGAACTGACACATTTTAAAAGACCCTGATGCTGGGAAAGATTGAAGGCAGGAGAAGGGGACGACAGAGGATGAGATGGTTTGATGGTGTCACCGACTCAATGGTTTGAGTTTGAATAAACTCCAGGAGTTGATGATGGACAGAGAAGCCTGGAGTGCTGCAGTCCATAGGGTTGCAAAGAGTCAGACACAACTGAGTGACTGAACTGGACTGAATTGAACTTCATTAATGGTAGTAGCCTACCCCTATCTTTAACTTAACCATTCTGAACAAAGTTCCGGCACGCTTCCTCCTTCAAAATGGACTGGGCTACAGATATTGGCCCATTCTAAGTTGGAAAAATCATCATTTGATACCCAGGTGTTTGGAACAAAATGGGGTGGAGGAGAGAGTCTAGAGAGACAAGGGGAGACAGAAAGCTGGAAAAAAAAAAAATGAGCCAGTTCCACTGAGCAGCAAAACAGAGGGAAACAATATACAGCATGAGAGAATGAGCACAGGACAAGAGAAGCAGAAACAAAGAGGGAAGTTAGCACATCGCGTTTCCATATCAGCCTTTTAGTCCCTATTCCAGTCTTCCCTTATTCCTGGATGGACACTGACAGCCCTGTGAGAGATTTCTGACTTATCTTTGGAAATTGACAACTTTATTTTGTTCAAGTTAATTTCTCCAACCTGCAAGTAGAGATTTAGGTAAACCACCAAAATTCTCTATATAATATAGCAATATCTACACATTTCTACAGATGATATAAACACAGAATAGATACTTAAAAGGGAATCTGTGTATGTTGTTCTAGGTTGCTATCAGCACAGAAGGTAAAGAAAGTTTTCAAACTTTCTTCATCAAAGTAACAAAATATTAGGCAATTTATAACAACTGGGTATTTTAACAATGAAGGGAATTTAATGAGTTTTTCAAAGAGTGGATATTTTGATGATGTAATTGAAGATTAGTTATCCACTATAATAATTATAATGGATCAGTAACTTCATTTCACAACATATTAACATATATTTTATTCAAGTCTGATTAGGAAGGAACGTAGTGACCTTTTTCTTCCTTTTCTTTTGGCCACTTGTTTTGAGAATATAAAACACAGATTCTGCCTTTTCATTTCCTTATGTTATAAAATCACTTCATTTATGGCTTTACACTAGTTTAATCTTATTCTGTCAATCACCTCAATTTTCCTCATGCACAGCATAATTATGGTGAAATAATTATTAGTTCTACTGATAATCATAAGGCACTTTTGGCATCAAAGCTATCAAGGAAATCAAATTAAGGTGTGATAACAAACATTGCTTCTCTTTCTTCTTACTATTGCTTTTCAACAATGGATCTTTGTTGTCAGATAGATGGTAAAATATGCAAACTAGAAAAAAATGACAAAGAGGTGACAGTAGTAAAGTGTGTGTGCATGCGTGTGTGTGTGTTTCAGGGAGAAAAAAAGAGATAAAGACAGATAGCAATTAGAACTAATAAAGAATGCCAAACAAGAAAAAACGTAGGACCACAAAGTCACACTGGAGAATGACCCCATGTATAAAGATTACGAAGGTCAGCAACTGGCCTTGAATGACAGAACATTCAAATAAATCTGTGCTACTAAAAATATACTCTTTCTAGGTAAGAGTTTGGAATAAAACATTTAGTTAATTTTAACCACACCATTTAGTTGAAGCACTAGTATAATTTCAAATGATTAACTAAATCATGTATTTGAATTTATTCATATAGATTAATTATAAAATTAAAGTGCATATTGTCTAAAGAATTTCATTGAATGTGAACTCTTTAAAACAAACAAAAAAAAATCATTTCTCCCTATTAACTATGCAAAATAAAGTGTAAATCACACCTTTCATGCTCCTTATAAATATCATGACTTTTTGGTCACCAGTTTTATCCTTTTACACTAATATCATACAGTTATAACTTTATCCTAGACAACCCTTAACCTATGACACTGATTTAAATGTCTTCATGAGTGCTTTTGTAGTGAAGCAATACCTGTGGGTATAACACTGACATTAAATTGCAGGTCTAGAAATTGGCATTTTGATTGAATAGTAATTTAGTCCAAGTTTAGATGCACAGAATCCAGTATTTAAGTATAACATTGGCTTTCAACTGAAGGCAAAACATTCTAAATATGTTATCCAAGAATAACAAATGACATAAAACGAATTACATTGTACTGCTTAGCATATTAAGCAAATGACAAGATGCCAAATGCCAACCTCTGGTGTAGCAAAATATGGTATGCCTTCCAGAGGGTGTGCTGATTGCACTTGCTAGAAAATTTAAAGGCACTCTGGAACCCATATTCCCACATATTACACCCTTGAGGACACTGTGGTAGAGTAAAGGCATGGAAAATGAGAATCTTCCTTCCTACTTAGATAAGAACGATGAATCCAGTGGGAAAAGTAGGGATGTTAAAAAGATGTGGGGAGTGATCTCACACCCTCAAAGCTCTTTACTATTTCTACAAGGAGCTCTGGGGAATACATTGGTGGAAGCTCCAAATCACCTTCCTGCTGTGAATCTATGGGGAAATGCCAGATGATTCTGTGGACTACAAATGAAACTTCTCTTAGTCTCATTTAAGAAAAAGTGTAGAATCTTATTTTACATATTTTGGATCGTTGCTCTGGCTGTTACCTGAGGCTTCAGCAACATGGGTGGTTTACTAAGAGAGAGTCTTTCCACAGTGGGCTTCCCACATGGCTACAGTGGTAAAGAACCTGCCTGCCAGTACAGAAGACATAAGAGACACAGGTTCAATCTCTGGGTTGGGAAGATCCCCTGGAGGAGTTCATGGCAACTCACTCCAGTATTTTTGCCTGGAATCCCATAGACAGAGGAACCTGGCAGGCTACAGTCCCTAGGGTTGCAAAGAGTTGGACAGGACTGAAGCCACTTGGCATACACTCATGCATGCCCACTGGATCTTAGACAGGTAGGTGTTAACGATGATCTATTAAAAAAAGAGAAACTGGAAATGTGAGAAGTAGAAAATACGTAGAATTAATCATTAATCTTCAGAAGAGAGGTGCTCAAAAATGCAGAACAAGTGAAGATAACAGAAAATTGTAAAATGGAAGGAGGAAGGGAAAGAAGAAGGATATTTTAATGATAACAATAGAGCCTATTAATTTTCTTCTTAAAATACCCCTTAATACTCAACCATTAAAAATCATACATTTGAATCAGTTCTAATGAGGTGAATGAAACTGGAACCTATTATACAGAGTGAAGGAAGCCAGAAAGAAAAACACTAATACAGTTTACTAACACATATATATGGAATTTAGAAAGATGGTAACAATATGGGAGACAGCAGGGGAGACAAAGATGTGTGGGGAGGTCTTTTGGATTCTGTGGGATAGGGAAAGGGTGGGGTGATCTGGGAGAATGGCACTGAAACATGTATAATATCATATATGACAGGAGTCAGCAGCCCATGTTCAATGCATGATACTGGATGCTTGGGGCTGGTGCACTGGGACGACCCAGAGGGATGGTATGGGGAGGGAGGAGGGAGGGGGATTCAGGATGGGGAACACGTGTATACCTGTGGTGGATACCTGTTGATGTGTGGCAAAACCAATATAATATTGTAAAGTAATTAATGTCCAATTAAAATAAATACATTTATATTAAAAAAAAAATACCCCCTAAAAGCTGTATCAGTTCAGTTCAGTTGCTCAGTCATGTCCGACTGTTTGCGACCCCACGAATCGCAGCACGCCAAGCCTCCCTGTCCATCACCAACTTCCGGAGTTCACTCAGACTCACGTCCATCCAGTCCGTGATGCCATCCAGCCATTTCATCCTCTGTCGTCCCCTTCTCCTCCTGCCCCCAATCCCTCCCAGCATCAGAGTCTTTTCCAATGAGTCAAATCTTTGCATGAGGTGTCCAAAGTACTGGAGTTTCAGCTTCAGCATCATTCCCTCCAAAGAAATCCCAGGGCTGATTTCCTTCAGAATGGACTGGTTGGATCGCCTTGCAGTCCAAGGGACTCTCAAGAGTCTTCTCCAACACCACAGTTCAAAAGCATCAATTCTTAGGCACTCAGCCTTCTTCACAGTCCAACTCTCACATCCATACATGACCACAGGAAAAACCATAGCCTTAACTAGATGGACATTAGTCGGCAAAGTACTGTCTCTGCTTTTGAATATGCTAACTAGGTTGCTCATAACTTTTCTTCCAAGGAGTAAGGATCTTTTAATTTCATGGCTGCAGTCACCATCTGCAGTTATTTTGGAGCCCCCCAAAATACAGTCTGACCCTGTTTCCACTGTTTCCCCATCTATTTCCCATGAAGTGATGGGACCAGATGCCATGATCTTCATTTTCTGAATGTTGAACTTTAAGCCAACTTTTTCATTCTCCTCTTTCACTTTCATCAAGAGGCTTTTTAGTTCTTCTTTACTTTCTGCCATAAGGGTAGTGTCATCTGCATATCTGAGGTTATTGATATTTCTCCTGGCAATCTTGATTCCAGCTTTTGCTTCTTCCAGCCCAAACCTATATGCAGGTCAGGAGGCAACAGTTAGAACTGGACATGGAACAACAGACTGGTTCCTAATAGGAAAAGGAGTACATCAAGGCTGTATACTGTCACCCTGCTTATTTAACTTATTTAGCAGTAAGCTTGATCAAAAATTAAAATAATCATAATAATTAGAAATGGCTGAGAATGGCTAAAAGGAAAGTGAAACTGGTTAGTGGGCTTCTAAGCAAGCTACAATAGAGTCATATACTCAAGGTCACAGCCACCTGAGGCATAATATATGATCTAGAAAAGAACAATAATGATTGTTTCAACAATAGTCTACCATCTTGTAATCCAAATTCTCACTTATTTCAATCCAGTTAAGTTTAAATCCTCAGAAAGCATAAGAGATAGGATTAAAAAATGGAATATGCTTAATTTTATTTCTATTGTTTCATTCATTTATTCAATTAATATTGTTAACAACCTACTATATACCAATAAATACTGAGATTAGGGTAGATAGAATAGGCAGACTTTCTGCCTTTTAAAGCTTATACTCAGTCCAGTAAGAAAAACACTGTTCTGCTAATTAAAGGTGTGATAACTGCTTAAAATGAAAAAAAAAAAAGATAGAGTTTAATATAAAACTTTATAGTTATATTCTGCAGTTTTACAACTGCATCAAATAAATGTCACCAATTGTTTAATATTGACATATATTACAGCATTACTCCATTAGTATGATATAACATCTTTGCATCAGGTAAGGAGACCCTGCAATCCCCATTGAACATACAAGGCCAACAAGCCATGTTACATGAGTCTTGCCTGACATAATACAAGAATCAGAGAACTAGAGTCCATGTGCCAAATGTAGCCTTCTCTCTACTTTTGTGCAACCAACAATCTGTGGATGATTTTCTTTTCTCCGTTTTAAAGTGACTGAGACATATAATTTGAAGAATTACATGTTTTGCAATAACATGAAATATGTAAAATGTCTATCTGTGTTCATAAATAAAGTTTTTAATAAAACAGTTACCTTTCTTCATTTACATATTTTCTGTGGTCATTTTCAAAGCACATGGCCAACAAAGCCGAAAATATTGATAATCTGTTTTTTCCAGAAGAAAAGTTTTTTTTTTCTATACCAGATAATAAAGGAAACAATCCTTATACTTTTCATGACATTTGAATTGTATTGAATATTTAGTGTATATGAGTCACTACCACTTACTTTTTGTATGTATTAAATTAACCAATAAACACATCTTTGAGGAAGAGACTCCATTTTAGAAATGCAAAAGTGAAAAAAAATGAGTTTATTTCAGGTCAAAATATGAGTTTGAGCAAGGGTTTTAACCTCTGAAAATTGGCTCCAAAACTTTGTTATTTCTACAATTCTATACTTACAGTAGAACTAGACTTAGTTCCTCATGATTTTCTTTTTTTCTTTTTTTTTTTAAATTTTAATATCTTTAATTCTTACATGCGTTCCCAAACATGAACCCCCCTCCCACCTCCCTCCCCATAACATCTCTCGGGGTCATCCCCATGCACCAGCCCCAAGCATGCTGCAATCTGCTTCAGACATAGACTGGCGATTCAATTCTTACATGATAGTATACATGTTAGAATGTCATTCTCCCAAATCATCCCACCCTCTCCCTCTCCCTCTGAGTCCAAAAGTCCGCTATACACATCTGTGTCTCTTTCCCTGTCTTGCATACAGGGTCGTCATTGCCATCTTCCTAAATTCCATATATATGTGTTAGTATACTGTATTGGTGTTTTTCTTTCTGGCTTACTTCACTCTGTATAATCGGCTCCAGTTTCATCCATCTCATCAGAACTGATTCAAATGAATTCTTTTTTATGGATGAGTAATACTCCATTGTGTATATGTACCACAGCTTTCTTATCCATTCATCTTCTGATGGACATCAAGGTTGTTTCCATGTCCTGGCTATTATAAACAGTGCTGCGATGAACATTGGGGTACATGTGTCTCTTTCAATTCTGGTTTCCTCGGTGTGTATGCCCAGCAGTGGGATTGCTGGGTCATAAGGTAGTTTCTTTTTTTTTTTTTTTTTTGTTCTTCACCCTGATTTATTTATTTATTTTTTTTTTATATTTACATTTATTTATTTTTATTTTTTATTTTTATTTTTTCCTTTTTTTTAATTTTAAAATCTTTAATTCTTACATGTTTGGGGGGTTCATAAGGTAGTTCTATTTGCAATTTTTTAAGGAATCTCCACACTCTTCTCCATAGTGGCTGTACTAGTTTGCATTCCCACCAACAGTGTAGGAGGGTTCCCTTTTCTCCACACCCTCTCCAGCATTTATTGCTTGCAGATTTTTGGATCGCAGCCATTCTGACTGGTGTGAAGTGGTACCTCATTGTGGTTTTGACTTGCATTTCTCTGATAATGAGTGATGTTGAGCATCTTTTCATGTGTTTGTTAGCCATCTGTATGTCTTCTTTGGAGAAATGTCTATTTAGTTCTTTGGCCCATTTTTTGATTGGGTCGTTTATTTTTCTGGAATTGAGCTGCATAAGTTGCTTGTATATTTTTGAGATTAGTTGTTTGTCAGTTGCTTCATTTGCTATTATTTTCTCCCATTCAGAAGGCTGTCTTTTCACCTTGCTTATATTTTCCTTTGTTGTGCAGAAGCTTTTAATTAGATCCCATTTGTTTATTTTTGCTTTTATTTCCAGAATTCTGGGAGGTGGATCATAGAGGATCCTGCTGTGATTTATATCTGAGAGTGTTTTGCCTATGTTCTCCTCTAGGAGTTTTATAGTTTCTGATCTTACATTTAGATCTTTAATCCATTTTGAGTTTACTTTTGTGTGTGGTGTTAGGAAGTGATCTAGTTTCATTCTTTTACAAGTGGTTGACCAGTTTTCCCAGCACCACTTGTTAAAGAGATTGTCTTTACTCCATTGTATATTCTTGCCTCCTTTGTCAAAGATAAGGTGTCCATATGTGTGTGGATTTATCTCTGGGCTTTCTATTTTGTTCCATTGATCTATATGTCTGTCTTTGTGCCAGTACCATACTGTCTTGATGACTGTGGCTTTGTAGTAGAGCCTGAAGTCAGGTAAGTTGATTCCTCCAGTTCCATTCTTCTTTCTCAAGATTGCTTTGGCTATTCGAGGTTTTTTGTATTTCCATACAAATCTTGAAATTATTTGTTCTAGTTCTGTGAATAATGTGGCTGATAGCTTGATAGGGATTGCATTGAATTTGTAAATTGCTTTGGGTAGTGTACTCATTTTCACTATATTGATTCTTCCAATCCATGAACATGGTACATTTCTCCATCTATTAGTGTCCTCTTTGATTTCTTTCATCAGTGTTTTATAGTTTTCTATATATAGGTCTTTAGTTTCTTTAGGTAGATATATTCCTAAGTATTTTATTCCTTTCGTTGCAATGGTGAATGGAATTGTTTCCTTAATTTCTTTTTCTACTTTCTCATTATTTGTGTATAGGAATGCAGATCCCTTCAAACTGGAAATTATGATAATTCTTTAATCTGAACCTCAATCAATTTTATATGTGAGTCACAAATATCAGACACCTGTTTCATAATTTGGATGCTAAAGTTGAACTCTGCTAGTTTTATTTGCTGCTGTACTGTCCGAAACTAAAAATTAATACAGTATCATAAAAGAATTTGCTTTTTGGTTCACATATTTCTACATCTTGGAGATTGTCCGTTCATTTTTCACTGACCATGGAAATGATTATATTGAAAGATGTGTGGTATACTCATATCTTCGAATCAGTCCAGACATTTTTGTTTATCTTCTTGCTGCCTGTAATCTATTAAAGAGCTTGGAACAAAGTAGGAACTTAAATTGACATTTCTGTTTTGACCTGACTAGCACTACTCAAGAAATGAGTCCTCATATTCAAGACTCACACTCAAATAAAAGGTTAATAATTAAACACTACCAAGTTGGATTCTTTGTGGTGCATGCACTATCAGAACAACTGGCAAGAAAATTAGCTTCAAATAATCTCACGGATTTTTCCCCTGAATTAGTTTAAGCGAAGGGAATAAGATGGAGGATTTAGGCAGCTTACTTTCAATTTTAATTGTATATTGCAAACCTCTAATCAACACTGCCCTTTGGGAACTTTCAATAAAATGGACGAAAACAGCAAGAGAACATTCATCTAATACCCATGGAAGCTAATATAGCTACCCCAAAATCTTTAATCCTGTTCCCAATAGTAAGAGATATTAAATTAAAGTCCACCAACTATGTTGAAGATATGCTTTATTTCAGCTTATAAATGTCTCTTTCTGGGTGAGTAGAATCTTGATGAGCATAAAGTCTAAGTGTCTAGATGGGAAAAGTATTGAAGGCCATTTCTTCAAAAGCCTCTTTCTTCAACTAATTTTTCATTTGTTACTCAATGTCTTTTCCTGTCATTTTCAAAAATTATTAAAGTCCTGTACTTATGTTTATTCTAATATTATTTGGTCATGTATGTGTATATGTATAAAGTCCATTCATCACTAAATTATAACTTGTTTAAAGGCAAGAGTCAAATATTTCTTTTCTGGCTGTCTGATGCTTATTTTAGTAGTATTAATTCTATAATTTTTACATAACTGTGTTGGATAATGACATAATAAAATAAAGTTTTAAAAACTAATTTAATCTTGAAGTTTTAAGAAAAAAGATAATGATTGAGATATTTGAGATATTCATGAAGGAACTAAATATCAACACATAATTGCTGTCTGTTATAACTACAAACATGGAGAAGGCAATGGCACCCCACTCCAGTACTCTTGCCTGGAAAATCCCATGGGTGGAGGAGACTGGTAGGCTGCAGTCCATGGGGTTGCTAAAAGTTGGACGTGACTGAGCAACTTCACTTTCACTTTTCACTTTCATGAATTGGAGAAGGAAATGGCAACCCACTCCAGTGTCCTTGCCTGGAGAATCCCAGGGACAGGGGAGGCTGGTGGACTGCCATCTATGGGGTCGCACAGAGTCAGACACAACTGAAGCGACTTAGCAGCAGCAGCATAACTACAAACTATGTGCATTATCATTATACCATACTTACCTTAGGAGGAGTCTGAGCAGTATTGAACATGCACAATTTTATTTTATCCTCAGAGTATCCTAGTGAAATGGGAAACTGAAGATTTTTGAAAAATCAGAGGTAGGAAACAAGCAGTGCACCAAGACATACCTGAATCAAGGTGCCAGCTTCTTTACTTCGGGTTCTACTCACTGTATAAATGAATACAGAGAGATAGTGGGGTAGAAAGAAAGAGGGAATATTCAATACTAAAAACATAAATGGGTTTCCTTGGTGCCTCAGTTGGTAAAGAATCTGCCTGCAATGCAAGAGCCCTGGGTTCAATCCTTGGGTCAGGAAGATCCCCTGAAGAAGAGAATGGTTACCTATACCAGTATTGCCTGGATAATCCCATGGATGGAGTCTGGTGGGCTACAGTCCCAAAAGTCAGACATGACTGAGCACAGCACAGCATCACAGGAAGTAAAGAGGAAATGAGAAGTGGTGAAGATAGGTAAGAAATGAAAGAGATTTTAGGCAATAATTTATTCAATGTAGTTCCCATAGGGAACCTAGGGGTAGGAAAATGTTCATTTCTTCATTTGAGGGTTTTTTAGCTTATCTAAGAATTACATTGATATAGGGTGATTTAGCAAGAGAAACACAAAGTTTGTATGTATGGAGTCCCATAAAAATATTAGACTCCACAGCAGTCACCTAATTGAACCATTCTGAGCTAAGGGGAATAGAGTATGGACCAGGGATTTTACTTAAAGGGGGAGGAAGACAATTCACAGGAAGATGAGAAGAGCAAATATTTGCAATACCATGCAGGTAAGTCTTTCTGATGTAAGAAAAGTTGTGTGGTAATAGCTGTCTTCCTGGTACAGCTGTGTGTGCTCAGTCACTTCAGTCGTATCTGACTCTTTGTGTCCCCAGGATCTTCTTTCTTTGAGATTCTCTAGGCAAGAATACTGGAGTGGGTTGCCATTTCCTTGTTCAGGAGATCTTCCAGACCCAGGGATCACACCTATGTCTCCTGCATTGCAGGTGAATTCTTAACTGGTGAGCCAGCCAGGGAAACCCTTGTTATCGGTCCCCTATCCAAATTCTTTTAGACAGTTAGGGGGAAATGAAGAGCTCTCTCTGAGTCTGCTGGGACCTTAATGTCTCCAGCTCAAAATAATCCAAATGCAGAAGTGGCACATTCTGGGGTCATATATTCAGCTTCCCTGCATTATCAAAAACTTTCATTTCCCACCAAGTCTTGAAGAACTATATATCGACAGAGAAGTTATATTTCAGATTGCAATGATTGTCAATAAATATTGTAGCCCTGTTCTGTAGCTACATTTTTCCTCGCTCTGGTGGTTATTTCCACAGTCCATGATGGCAGTAAGACCCAGGGGAGTTCAGTTCAGTTCAGTCACTCAGTCATCTCCAACTCTGTGACCCAAAGGACTACAGCATGCCAGGCTTCCCTGTTCATCACCAGCATCTGGAGCTTGCTCAGAATCATGTCCATTGAGTCGTTGATGCCATCCAACCATCTCATCCCCTGTTGTTCCCTTCTCCTCCTGCCTTCAATATTTCCCAGCATCGGGGTCTTTTCAAATGAGCCAGTTTGCATCAGGTGGCCAAAGTTTCAGCTTCAACATCAGTCCTTCCAATGAATATTCAGGACTGATCTTTAGGATGGACTGGTTTGATCTCCTTACAGTCCAAGGGACTCTCAAGAGTCTTCTCCATTACCACAGTACAAAAGCATCAATTTTTCAGTGCTCAGCTTTCTTTATAGTCCAACACTCACATCCATAAATGACTACTGGAAAAATCATAGCTTTGACTAGATGGACCATTGTTGGCAAGGTAATGTCTCTGGTTTTTAATATGCTGTCTAAGTTGGTCCTAGATTTTCTTCCAAGCAGTAACTGTCTTTTAATTTCAAGGCTACAGTCACCATCTACAGTGATTTTAGAGTCCCAAGAAATAAAGTCTGTCACTGCATCCACTGTTTCCCCATCTATTTGCCATGAAGTGATAGGACCGGATGCTATGATCTTTGTTTCCTGAATGTTGAGTTTTAAGGCAACTTATTCACTAATGAGCCACTTTCATCAAGAGGCTCTTTAGTTCTTCTTCACTTTTTGCCATAAGGGTGGTATCATTGCATACATGAGGTTATTGATATTTCTACCAGCAATCTTGGTTCCAGCTTTTGCTTCATCCAGCTCAGCATTTCTCATGATGTATGCTTCATATAAGTTAAATAAACACAGTGACAATATACAGCCTTGACATATTCTTTTTCCTATTTGGAACCAGTCTGTTGTTCCATGACCAGTTCTAATTGTTGCTTCCTGACCTGCATACAGATTTCTCAAGAGGCAGGTCAGGTGATCTGGTATTCCCTTCTCTTTCAGAATTTGCCACAGTTTATTGTGATCCACAGTCAAAGGCTTTGGCATAGTCAATAAAGCAGAAGTAAATGTTTTTTCTGGAACTCTCCTGCTTATTCAATGATCCAGCAGATGTTGGAAATTTGATCTCTGATTTTATGCCTTTTCTAAAGCCAGCTTGATAATCTGGAAGTTCACAGTTCATGTATTGTTGAAGCTTGGCTTGGAGAATTTTGAGCATTACTTTGCTAGCATGCATGCAATTGTGCAGTAGTTTGAAAATTCTTTGGTATTGTCTTTCTTAAGGATTGGAATGAAAACTGACCTTTTTCTGTCCTATGGCCACTGATGAGTTTTCCAAATTTGTTGTCATGTTTGAGTGTAGCATTTTCATAGCACCATCTTTTAGGATTTGAAATAGCTCAATTGGAATTCCATCATCTCTACTAGCTTTGTTCATAGTGATGCTTTTTAAGGCCCACTTGACTAGCATTCCAGGATATTTGGCTCTAGTTGAATGATCACATCATCGTGATTATTAGGGTCATGAAAGCCTTTTCTGTATAGTTCTTCTGTGTACTCTTGCCATCTCTTCTTAATGTCTTCTGTTTCTGTTAGTTCCATATCATTTCTGCTCTTTATTGTGCCTGTCTTTCCATGAAATCTTCCCTTGAGTTCCCTAATTTTTTTGAAGAGATCTCTAGTCTTTCTCATACTATTGTTTTTGAAGGAGTCTTTTGGGCCTAGAAAAGAAAAAAACAAAACAAAACAAACAAACAAAAAAAACAGTCTCAAAGTTCCTTGCTAAATCATCTAACTTTGGAGAAAACAAAACAGAACTTCAAGTCCCACCCAGATGCTCCTGGCTGGTTGCATCTATCTGGGACTTATCATCCCCTGTCCAGAAACCTTCCACCCCCTACATCTGCACAGAAGACTTATCACCCCATCAGTTCAGTCGCTCACTCATGTCCGACTCTTTGTCACCCCATGAATTGCAGCATGCCAGGCCTCCCTGTCTATCATCAACTCCGGGAGTTCACTCAGACTCATGTCCAGCCAGTCAGTGATGCCATCCAGCCTCTCATCCCCTTCTCCTCCTACCCCGAATCCCTCCCAGCATCAGTCTTTTCCAGTAAGTCAACTCTTCGCATGAGGTGGCCAAAGTATTGGAGTTTCAACTTTAGCATCAGTCCTTCCAAAGAAAACCCAGGACTGATCCCTTTTAGAATGGACTGATTAGATCTCCTTGCAGTCCAAGGGACTCTCAAGAGTCTTTTCCAACACCACAGTTCGAAAGCATCAATTCTTCAGTGCTCAGCTTTCTTCACAGTCCAACTCTCACATCCATACATGACCACTGGAAAAACCATAGCCTTGACTAGACAGACCTTTGTTGACAAAGTAATGTCTCTGCTTTTCAATATGCTATCTAAGTTGGTCATAACTTTTCTTCCAAGGAGTAAGTGTCTTTTAATTTCATGGCTGCAGTCACTATCTGCAGTGATTTTGGAGCCCCCCAAAAATAAAGTCTGACACTGTTTCCACTGTTTCTCCATCTATTTCCCATGAAGTGATGGGACCAGATGCCATGATCTTTGTTTTCTGAATGTTGAGCTTTAAGCCAACTTTTTCACTCTGCCCAACTACAAATGTCATCTCAACTAAAGAATACGCAAAACATCCCACCTGATTAATGTTTTCCTTATAGCTTCCACAAACCTCCCTATAAATATGAAGCCTCCCTGATCCCTCTCGGTGCTCAGCCAGGTTGTTAGGCCGACTGTCACCCCTCCTTGCCTGAATAAAGGTAACCTACTTCTGTTGAGGTTGTCTTTCCTCTTTCTGCCTCGGCCTGAACTATACCTTACAGTTTTCCTCTATTTCTTTGCATTGATCACTGAGGAAGGCTTTCTTACCTCTCCTTGCTATTCTTTGGAACTCTGCATTGAAATGGGTATATCTTTCATTTTCTCCTTTGCATTTTGCTTCTCTTCTTTTCATAGCTATTTCTAATGCCTCCTCAGACAACTATTTTGCCCTTTTGCATTTCTTTTCTCAGTGGTAGTCTTGATTACTGCCTCCTCTACAATATCACAAACCTCTGTTCATAGTTCTTAAGGCACTCTGTCCAAAAGATTTAATCTGTTGAATCTGTTTATCACTTCTGGGTAAAGGGGCAAGAAAAAAAAAAAAAGGCAAAAGAAACCTCTAAAAGAACTGACTGAGCTCTGCAACCAGTTCAGAAAAAAAAAAAAAAAAACCCACATGAGACATTTGCTTCATTCCACTTGTGTTCTTATAAATCAAGAGGCCCTTGAGTTAGACATTTGAATAATCAACTGCAATAATTAAGTATCAGGATTTTAGATTTTCAAGTAAAAATGTCTATAATGTACACAAGGTTGTTCAATGCTGAGAAGTTCATTTACTGTCACAAACTATATAGTTATTTATATAAGTTGTTTGTATTGAGGGTATATCCCAGATAATGCTATTATTTATGCAAAGCTCTTTGTGGATAAGATTGAGAGATTGATTGCCATCTAAAGTTCATAATGTTCAGATATACAAATTGAGAACAGGTAACAGAAGTTCTCTTCCATGAAAGGGAGATTATAACATACATTAAAAAAAGTAATTTTTAATAAGTAAAAGCATGTGATTAATGTCAAATATTTAAAAAGTAAAAAAATATTAAACATGAAAATTTGTCACCTTTGGGGCTTCCCTAGTGGTTGAGTGGTAAAGAATTTTCCTGCAATGCAGGAGACACAGGAGCCTAAATTTCAATCTCTGGGTAAGGTAGATTCTCTGGAGAGGGAATGGCTACCTACTCTTGTATTCTTGCCTGGAGAATTCCATGGACAGAGGAGGTTGGCTGGTTACAGTTATGGGATTGCAAAGAGTCAGATATGATTGAGTTACTAACACTCTTACCAGCATAATGCAGATATCCTATATAGAAAAATCCGAGATCTAACAAAAGTTATTTGAGTTCTTAGCCAAAAACACTGTTTTATGAAAAAGTGGAGTGTATTTCTATGTTTTGTAGTGAGTGAAAATGAGAAATTTCCAGGGGAGACAAGGTGTGGTGCGTTCGCATAGACACACACACACACACACACACACACACACACACACACAACTGCACAGATAGTCATCACCCCCTTCTTCTATTTAGTTTTAGATACCCGCTAAGATTTAGCTGTCCATATGGCTGCTCAGCTAGAAAAACCATATTCTGTATTCTTTGGAAAACCCATATGTCCATATTTTGGTTTTACCAATGTGAGCAGAAACGAAACTTTTGATTTCCCTCTTCTTCCCCTTTCTGATAGCAGGGCTATGATGAGATTGGAAGCAGTTGCTTTGAACCCAGAAATGTAAAACCTGGAGCTAAAGTGTTAGCAACCCTGATATCTCTCATCTGCTTAACTCTGAGCTATTTGTTTCAAGAGGTATGTACTCAAATTCTATTTAAATTTCCTCAGATTAACGTTGATTCATGAAAACAAAAGGTACATTTAACTTAACTAGTTTACTTAAAAAGAAATTAACTCATTATTATAATTTAAGATTCAGTTCAGTTCATTTGTTGCTGAGTTGTTGGCAATTCCATGCTCTTTGCAACCCCATGGACTGCAGAACACCAGGTCTTTCTGTCCATCACCAACTCCTGGAGCTTGCTCAAAATCATATCCATCGAGTCAGTGATGCCACTCAACCATCTCATCTTTTGTCATCCCCTTCTCCTCCTTCCTTCAATTTTGCCCAGCATCAGGGTCTTTTCCAATGAATCAGTTCTTCACATCAGGTGGCCAAAGGAGGAGCAAAACGAGTTCAGTGAAAAATCAGCCAGAGGTATATTTGTTTACAATATAGGTGCAGATGCAGGTCTTAATATAGAAGAGTAAATAAGACTTATTCCTCTAAAGAAAAGAAAGAAAATGAAGTCACGCAATCATGTCCGACTCTTTTGTGACCGCATGGACTGTAGCCTAACAGGCTCCTCCGCCCATGGGATTTTCCAGGCAAGAATACTGGAGTGAGTAGTCATTTCCTCTCCAGGAGATCTTCCTGACCCAGGGATTGAACCCGGGGCTCCCACATTGTAGGCAGACACTTTACCATCTAAGCCACCGATCAATAAGGAGAGAACAGGTTAAAAGAATTTCTTGGACTTTAGGTGGCGGATAGGAAAGGAGAACGCTGAATAGAAACATGGTGGAACCTATCAGTCTCATCATTTTGGCCGAAATATTGACCTGTTTCACTTCAAACCTGGAGGGAGAGACCTTGCTGGGATCTATTCTTTCAAAATATTTGATATGATCAGCAACTGATGCCATTCATTCGACCTGTAACCATTACAAAGCATAAACTAGGCTATATGATGTGGTGAGATGGGGTTTAAGTGAGGATTTGATAAGTCAGGGCTTGGTAAGATCAACATTTTGCTGTGATTCCCTGGTGGCTCAGCAGTTAAGAATCACTTGCCCGTGCAGGAGATATGGGTTCTATCCTTGGGTCCAGAAGATTCCCTGGAGGAGGAAATGGCAACCCACTTCCAATATTCTTGCCTGGAAAATCCCATGGACAGAGGGCTACAGTCCACAGGATCTTGAAGAATTGGACATTACTTAGCGACTAAACAACTACAGTATTCTGCTGACTATATTAATTTCCTTTAAATTTGTCTTGATTCTGAGGTAAAACTGCTGGGATTCTTTTATCTTAGACTACACAAAATTATTGACCAGGCATTGGAGCAGAAGTGGCATTTATTATTACTACCCTGAATGTCTTACAGATAAATCAATGCATTTAAACCTATGCAGGCAGTGAAGGCAGAGAAAATTTCTGTAAAGAAAGCTGAGTGTCAATGCTTTTCAGTGCTTTTGAACTGCGGTGTGGGAGAAAGTTCTTTGAAAGTTCCTTGGACTGCAAGGAGATCCAACTTGTTCATTCTAAAGGAAATTAGTCCTGAATTGGAATGACCAATGCTGAAGCTGAAACTCCAATACTTTGGCCACCTGACACGATGAACAGGCAGAACAAGGTCATTGAAAAAGACCCTGATGCTGGGAAAGATTGAAGGCAGGAGGAGAAGGGGACAACAGAGTAAGAGATAGTAGGATGGCATCACTGTCTCAATGGACATGAGTTTGGGCAAGCTCCGGCCATTGGTGATGGACACGGAAGCCTGGCATGCTGCAGTCCATGGGGTTGCAAAGAGTTGGACACTACTGAGTGACTGAACTGAACTGAACTTGGAATGATGAGAATTGTATTGACTAATATCTCTTAAAATGTGAAGCTTGTGATTGAGCTAATAACAACAGTTCATTAAAAATAACTCAAATATGGAACTATTTCAAGTTGACAATATGTGGGTCATTAATACTCACTAGAAACAATGTGATCTCCTTTCGTTCCACTTTGCCTACGTAAGTGTTCTCTATCCTATTCTTCTGTGTACTTTCAAATCTGAAATACGATGAGCTGCTTTCTTTGTAAGTGAAGTACCACATGGCAGATACATCTTCCAAACAAGGGTGTGTGCTCTTCAGCAGCTTGGCAGGAAACGGGTTTTTCAATAAATATCATTCCTTAATTGTGAAGTTCATTAATGATTTTTATGACTTCTGAAAGTGTGCCAAATCCCTCATGGAACTCAATTACATTTCAAGTGAAAGCACAATATGTGAAAACACTGAAATCTTATGTAAAGCAAGATTTTTTTCCCTCCTTTTGGTCCCTCGTGCTGAAACACTTGAGGATTTAGAACTGTAATGTCTTCTGCTTCTTTCATTAACATATGATATAATGTAGAACATATCCTGATTGAGAGCAGGTGAAATGCAGTTGCTAGGTCTCGAAAAATGTTCTAAACAGGAAAAGATAAAACAAAGTCAGATTTTAGGCTCTGAACTTAACTCTTTGTTTGTATATAAAATAAGGAAGGGATTCTTGTAAAATGATTTTTACTCCCTCTGGAGAGAACAAAGTTATTGGGTAATAGGTTATCCTTCAGCCAGCATCAGCACAACTATAAATCTACAGTGTATGAAATCAACAAAATTCATTACTTGCCATTGAATATGAAGCTTAAAAATCTCCATGGAGAAAAATATCAACTATATGCACCTGTTCTTTGAGACAGTTTTCTCATTTTGTAAGCATTTTAGGTGAAACAATTTTGTTTATTACTGAATTTATCTTTATAGGAATGCTATAAGTTTGCAATAAGTATTAAATGAAAAGCAATCAGAAGAGACATGAAGCAAAATCTCACTTTAATTTGAAAGCAGGATATCTGACAAACAATGGTTTTATTAGGTAACAAGTTACATCAGATAAAGCTTTTAAATTATAATATATTTTATGAATAGTATTAGTATGGTTCTTTGCTCCTTATACTTGGATATTTCCCTCACATTATATCTAAAGAAAACAGTATCAAAATATAACTCTTCATATTCTAACTCAAAAGTATTACTTATTTCATGAAACCACATAAATGATTCTTACTTTTGCATTATGGTTGTGATTCTAATATAGATAGAGGAAATTATTATTTTAAAAATATGCCATATAAAGCCATCTGATCATTTATAGGGTTCAGAATGAAAAGAAGTAGACATGACAGTTTCTGTGAGAATATAGTCTATAAACCATGTAACATTATTTGGTCTAAATGAAATGTTATGGTTAATATATAAACAAAAATCTGCTAATGTTTGAAAGTTAATTTATCAGCCATGATTTGACCACAAAGGTAAAAACTTTAGCAACATAAACTACTGGATAGGAAAGTCCTTGATAAATAGTAGAGATAAGAAATTCAGAAATAACTGCAATACAAGAAGTAATTATGAGAATGAAGATGATGGTAATGTTGGATAATGATGTCTCTTAAAATAAAGGTCATTAAATTCTTTAAAACTTATGTACATTTAAACTTTTAGGTAGAAACATTTTTAATTAATTTATTTTTAATTGGAGGATAATTGCTTTACAATATTGTGTTGGTTTCTGCCATATATCAACATGAATCAGCCAAAGTCTTAATTTAAGTGGATAGTGATATTTAAACTGGCTCTTAAATGAAGGTATGCATTTTAATAAACAGAAAGTTCAAGTGTTTTGAATGTCTTCAATGGATCTAGAAAAGTTACAGGGGAATATGAAGGAAAATACAGTGCTAACACTTTAATATGTTGGTTTACGTGCCTGCGTGCATTCTCAGTTGCTTCAGTCATGTCCTACTCTTTGTGACCCTAAGAACTGCAGCTTGCCAGGCTCCTCTGTCCATGGGATTCTCCAGGCAAGAATACTGGAGTGGGTTGCCATGCTCTCCTCCAGGGGAACTTCCAAACCAGGTGATCGAAATCGCATCTGCCTGCATCTCCTGCATTGCAAGTGAATTCTTTACCCATTGAGCCACCTGGGAAGCCTAATATGTTGGTTTTGTCATAAGCAAATCCCACTCATTGTGATTGATTAATGAAAGCACTGAGTTTCAATGGAAGCTTGCTTCACTATACAAAAATTTCTACTTCTCATTATTTTTATAGTTTTTTATACATTTTGAGACTTTTATACATTAAGAGACTTCTTTTGTTTAATCATGCTAAGTGATATTGTATATGATAGAATATGGATCAATTTGATTAGGATTCATATAAACTAAGAGATTTTATAAGATCTTTCCAAAGAATTTTATTTTACAAAATAAAATCCAGAGTGCTATATAAGGGTTTATATTTTGCATTTAGTGTAATAAGTATAGATCTCAAGTTCAAGATGGAGGAGTAAGGACATGAGTTTAACCTTCCTTAGGTAAACACCAAAATCAAAACTAACTGCTGAGCAACCATCAACAGAAAAACACTGAAATCCATCACCACCAAAAAGAGAAAAAGCCTGCATCCAAAGATAATGAAGAAACCACAGTGAGATGGTAGGAAGTGTGCAATCATAAGATCAAATTCCATACTGGCAGGACAGACAACCCAGAGACTGGAGAGCAGTTGTTCCATAGAAGCCCATTCACAGGAGTTAAAGTTCTGAACCTCATGTCACGTCTTCCCAGTCTAGTGGTCCGACAATGGGAGGAGGAGCCCCCAGAAAATCTGGCTTTGAAAGTCAGTGGAGTTTGATCATAGGAAATCCATGGGCCTGGGGGAAACAGAGATGCCACTCTTGGAAGGCATTCACAATGTCCCGTGCACACGAGAACCCAAGGGAAAACAGCAGTAACCTCATAAGAGACTGAACCAGGCCTACCTGCTAATATTGGAGGGTCTCTTGCAGAGGCAGGGTTGGCTGTGGCTCACCAAGTGAACAAAGACACTGGGAGTAGCAGTTTGGGGAAGTACTCCTTTGTGTGAGCCCTCCCAGGTGTTGCCTTTAGCTCTGCTTAACAATCTGTAGGTTCCAGTGCTGGGATGCCTCAAGCCAAACAGCCAATAGAATGGAAACAGCACCACCCATTAGCAGACAGGCTGCTTGAAGTTTTCCTAACCATAGCTCTGCTTAGCAGAGGCACAAGACCTAGATCCACCCACTAGAGAGGTCCCTGCCATCAGGAATCTTGTAACTCTAACGCTACTGCTACTGCTAAGTCGCTTCAGTCGTGTCCGACTCTGTGTGACCCCACAGACGGCAGCCCACCAGGCTCCCCCATCCCTGGGATTCTCCAGGCAAGAACACTGGAGTGGGCTGCCATTTCCTTCTCTAATGCATGAAAGTGAAAAGTGAAAGTGAAGTTGCTCAGTCGTGTCTGACTCTTCCGACCCCATAGACTGCAGCTTACCAGTCTCCTCCGTCCATGGGATTTGCCAGGCAAGAGTATTGGAGTGGGGTGCCATCGCCTTCTCCTGTAACTCTAATAAATGAGTATAAAACTTCTGACCCTAAGTTTTTGTATTGAGCTCTGATTTGGGGGGAACACAAGTTAAGACAATTTCTATACACTAAAAAGTCTCAGAGATGCCTTTCTAGTGATTTTACATTTTTAGTTAATACTTACACATTGTCTCAGGATTACTTATGAATTACTTATATTATAATAATCATTATGTTTCTGAAGACCCAATCATGGTGACTGTCTTTTCTCTAAGAAGCAGGGAACAATTTCAGCATGAGCCATTCCCTCAGTATAAGAAATACCACAGCATACCAAAGATTTTCCTTAGATGATATCCATCTTATTTTTATGATATTTTACATCAGTCGTTCAACTAATAATAAAACATTCCCCCACTCCCATCACATCAGTTATACCTAAGATACAAAAGATAAGGGGAAATCATATAAATATACCTCATCCTTCTTTTACTTTACTTCACCTTGTTTAACAGTGTTTTCTATGCACTTGGCATGGTTTCTTCTTTGCATTGACATCCTATTTAAACACTGGGATATTAATTTAAGCTCTTTTGCAGCTCAATTTTAAGTGGTTTTTCCAGGAAATAAAACATATACTCTATCTTTTCAAAAGCAGACATTATTTTCCCTAGTCATATTTCGATTTCATGCAATCTCTCTCTCTCTCTCTCTCTCTATATATATATATATATATATATATAAACCAAACATGTATATTTGGTTTAATCGCTAATTTCTGTCTGACTCTTGCAACCCCACGGACTGCAGCCCTCCAGGCTCCACTGTCCATGGAATTCTCCAGTCAGGAATACTGGAGTGAGTGGCCATTTCCTTTTCCAGGGCATTATCCCAATGATCCAGGGATAAAACCCACATCTCCAGCACTGCAGGTGGATTCTTTACTAAGCCACCAGGGAAGCCCATATTATGTATACACAAATACATTTATATATATAAAATATCAATGCAGGAGACATAAGAGATGCAGGTTCGATTCCTAAGTTGGGAAGATAAACCGGAGTAGGGCATGACAACCCACTCTGGTATTCTTGCCTGAGAAATCCCATAGAAAGAAAAGCCATATATATAAAATTATATATATCTTTCCCCATTATTTACCCCAAGTTTCAACATTGTATTCCCATTCTCCTTACTTTGATGGTCTGTTCAATATCAAAATCATTTCCTTAGTTCATACTTTAGTAAAGACACTGCTATTGTTAATTTGTGAGACTCTAAATTCTATTCTTCTGAAGAGCGTTGCTTTGTTTCTTTGCTATCTGGCTTTAATACACAATTAACTTGGTTGGACTCACTTGTAGGGGGTAGCTCACATCTCAGTATTATTTTTTCATTCTTAACTAGGATGCACGTTGTCTTCCTTGGAATTTACTTGCTTTGAATATCAGCCAGGGATTTGGGCAATACTTGCAGCACTTTTTTTTTTCTTTTTTTTAGATTCTTGATATCTAGTTTAATTATTTTCAGAATTTTCCCTGAGACGTTTTACCTTTTGTTTTTGCCCCCATTCTTTCCTTCAGATTCTCAGGCCAGAAGGACAATCTACCAGAATTTTATCTGTGTAATGTGGCACCAATTAGTGCCAACACTTTCTTAAATCCCCTTCATATTTTCCTCACTTTGCTGAGAATTCTTTTTAATGTAAGAGAAATTTTCTCACTACTCTTCATATTGAGTCATTTCCTTTGGATGATTTCAGTCATTCTGGTTTTCAGTAAAAATGTGGAGCACCTAAACTCTACCAAATGAGTAAGAAATTTATACTCTCTCCCTTCTTGTAAATGACAATCAAAAAATAAAGTGAAGATATGTCCACATATCCATGAAGGACACTTAGAAAGCAGAGTTTGTTGGTACAACACAGAAGATCTTACACATTAAATTGAATGAGACAAAGAAATACTTTTGTTGCTGGAAGATACAACTGGGTTCTAATTTTACCCTAAATCATTATATGAAAAGATATAGGAACTCAGTGAGAAAACAATACAGACATAAACAGAATTATCCTCTGTTAATGTCTGGCAGTGAGACAGGTTAGGAAGCATGAGCAATGGTGGGAAGAGACTAGAAAGAATTTTGAAAATTCACTGAACCTGAAAAGTGTCCATCTTTTTATGATAAAAGAGCTGATTGCTCATAGGCAGTCACCATGATTTTTTAACTGATAAAATCACCCATGTAAATCAAACGGAAAGCTCTTTCTTAGCCATATTTTCTTCACCTTAGTCTTCTCTTGAAATAATGGGCCACTTGGTGCTATTAATATATCACTGAGCAAAAGAAAATGTTCATTATCAGAAGCATTCATGATCCAGCAGGACAGTTCACTTTGGGACTGTTGTGGATCCAAGGACTAAATCAGGGACAGAGGAGGAGAGTATTGTTGTATATGACCCTTAGTATCACTCCATATTTGAAGTACTATAATGGAAACATTCCATTTGTCCCTTAGTGGGCAGGAGGGTCATTCTGCTTTTTTATATTAGATCACCACAAATGAAACCAGGAAAAGATATTAGAGTCATAGGACAAGTACATTTTGACAGGAATTACTATACCAAAACTTTCAGATGTGTCTGTATCTTTTTACAGAGTGGATTTTCAATACCAGGCAATTGAGAGTCTTTCATTAGCAGTTTTTTAACTTCCTGCCTTAAAACTGCTTCGTATCAGGACTGCTAACATGAGTCTACAGTCCATTCAGATATAAAACCGAGAAACTCTTCCACAGATTTCTTCTTGTTATTGGACTACTGGCAGATTGCAAGGGATTTCCTCCTGGGACTGGGGCAACTTTCTTCTGCTGCGATGATTTGTTCCCTGTCTGGAGCTATGCTGGGCTTGGGACCCACATTTCCCTGGTCTCAGAATGTCAGAGAAGGAATCCTATACTCTCTCTCTCCCTAGGGCCGGCTGAGGCCCACAGTTTAATTTAAATCATGTAAACTGTAATAATTGGAAACTGCAGGGGGCCAAGACAATTTGTTAAATCTGCATACCTGTGAAACAGAAATGGCTGAATTGTGAAAGACAAGTCCCAGACAAGGATGACCTATTTTATACTGTTTGAAATGAAATCTTAGAAATCAATAACACCAGGCCAGGGAAAACAGACATGTTACAGAGAAACCCAAGTTCTCAAATGATGGGGAAAATTTGGGAAAAAAAGGTATTGGCCCTTGTTTATAAAGCAATCACACATACATCCACACACAATTCATAGCACACTACCAAGCATCACCCAGGTGACCTTATAGACTCAAATATGTTATCTTTTATAGGTAACTTGATTTTCATATTCTGTATTTCACTTCTAGGATAACTAATGATATATAACTTATAAATAGGTTGTTTCATAAATATTCTAGGAAGATAGATGGGAAAAAGCAAGATGACTATGAAGTTGAATGGGAGAAATATGATCTCCTGCAGAACATTTGCATTTGAACATTCAGAACAGTTCAGGAATACAGGTAGATAATGAAAACATCAAAGAAGAAACATCATCTGTGAAAGTGCTAACAATAAATGAAAAGCAGAAGAAGGTATTGAACTTCATTGGATTCACCTTACCCTGTGACAAGAGGAACACATTTTAATTAAGGGAGAGTAAACAGAACAGTCAGCAAACCCATCCAGAAAGAGGTAGACTTCAAGCTATGTGGACAGGCTGTGATGTCTTTTGATATACCTGGATGATTCACTGAATAAATGGTCATCTGAGGAAATTAAAATCCTAACACCTTGTGTATAATGTAGGTTGGTTTCCTTGGCTGTGAACATATTTGATATGCATTAAATGTTCTGTCTCTCAGAGATTGCCGAGTTTCTGTGGATTTATGCTCTGTTGAAGAGAAAGTTGGATTTAGTCTATTTGAAAAAAGAAAAAAAACATCTACAAAGGTCTTTGCAGTGTTTAAGTTTTAGGACAGAGGGCAGAGTGGACATGATTAACAAATAGAAGTGACTTTCAGAATTCCTTTTAAGTGTAGGAAAATCCCACAGTTAGTTAAATCTAGTGTATTTTTTCTACTCTCAGAACTTCAATGGGATGATAAGTATTATTTATCAAAAATACAGCCTGAAATACAATAGTTATTACATGAAACTTATATGGTAGTTAATGTCTCATTCTAACATCACTGGATATTTCCTCAAATTATATATCAGTTGTGAAAAAAAATACCACTTCAAGCAATAGGTTTTCTTTTATTTTAAGAAAGATAATATTTTGAAAAAATGAACTTTAAAAACTATGGTATCTTTCAAAACAAGGTTATTGAGCATTCTTAAATATTGTGTGCTTTTGCTGATCTGACTGACGTGGATAGAAAAGAGCTGTCACTATTTGGTGACAATATAACATGTATTTTGTAAATCCTTCCCTTCCTTTATTTATTTAATTGTTTTGCTTCTAAGTGCTCCCTATAGGAAATTAATCCTGCTTGTTCTTTTTCAAATACTGTATTGCTTGAGAACTTTGACAAAATGTATAATGAAGGGTTTAGTCCCTAGTAATGAATTTCATGATCTTAACAATAAGATCCAACAAACAATTTGAAGTGATGTAGTGAATGCTGACTCTGTTGTCAAGCACACGCAGAGTCTGACTGTTCTAAATAATTACTGGAGTTTGGCAGAGATACAGTTTGCACAGCCCACTACGATGACACCTGCTGAGACTTTGCATTATTTTGAAAAATAATAGGTTCTTCCAAAGGAATGAATGCTTTATAATACAGTAATTGAATGCAGGCAGCAATATACTTGCTTTCTCTGTGTTCTTGAGAATCTCTTTACTTGGGGGTTGTGTTTTGTCAGCCACGTTATATTTTAAGGAATGCCAATTAGTCTTAGTATTATTGTTTGTTGAGTTCCTTCAAAGAAGACTCAGTAATAGACATGTGGGAGATGTGTTTGCAAAGGATAAAATATGTACTGCTAATGTATTATAATAATTATTATTTTTTATCATTTGCATGAATGCTAAGTTGTGTCTGACTCTTTGAAGCCCTATGGACTATAGCTTGTCAGGCTCCTCTGTCCATGGGATTCTCCAGGGATTAATACTAGAATGGGTTACCATGTCCTCTTCCAAGGGATCTCCTCAACTCAGGGATCAAGCCGTGTTTCCTATGTCTCCTGCATTAGTAGGTTGATTCTTTACCACTAGCACCACCTGGAAAGCCCCATTTATTACTTATTTTGCATTATACAGTATATACATATATATATATATATATATATGGACAAAAGGGGCTGAGGCAAGTTTATACAAGAGGTTGATTGTGGAAGAGTTGGGTTTTTTTTTTTCCCTACAATTTTGATTTTCTATGTTTTTTGCTTTATCATGCTGACCTTCCTGTCTGAATTGAGCATGGTCCAGTACAGACAAGGATGTAGAATATTTAGAATGTATAGATAACAATGATACCATACTTAGACACCTGGAAGAAACTTTTTCTCTCTTCATTGCCTTGAAGGACTACAAATGCCACAGGAAAATAATTTCTGTAGCTTTTTTATTACAAGCAAGAGGTTTGAGAGACAAAAACTTCATGATTGGACCCCAGGCACTGTCCCTGCTGGGTTAATATTGGACATTTGAATGAATTAGACCGCTGGAATCTACCAGAAATAGCACTATACCTGTGTTTCAAGGAAAGACGTCTTTCTGTGGTTCCCAAAGTGAGAATCATTTTTAATTATGCTGCCTGTTATGAAATAAGAGGACACAAAGCTGGCACAATTTCCCATTCAGATGGTGAGGACTAGGTTAGGTCTAGGTCTTTTAGAAACTTTTAATATAATGTCTCTAAATGCAGAAGCTCATGGCGAGATGAGACAACATGGAAATAGAGCATGTGGGCCCGTCATTAAAGAGCCGAGGGACTCAGGATGATTCTGACTTTGCCGAATTACTTCTCATGTCAATGTCTCTGTTGTAATGTTTGCCTTACCAATGCCCTTTCTACCTTCCAAATTTTGAAACTTTGGGCCATTTCTCTTTGTTGTCTGTTTTTCATGGGAAAGTGGAACTAGCTGTTAAAGTTGGGAGTGACAAGTAGCTAGAGGTGATTCCCTCCCCTCCTTTATTGAGTATAAAACTGCAGTTCTCCTCTGAAGTATTGTCATTATTTACACGAAAGCAGTACAATGAAAGTTATCACCAGGAATCTCGTGTAATGTGACTTTTATGCATTTCCTTATGACTGATCATCTGCCTGAAAACATAGGCAATATAGGTCTATGTTTTTATTAACCACCATGTATTTATTTCTCAACCTCTAAAAATGCAGACCCTTCTAGATAGAGGAAAAAACACCCAGTGTTTTATTTATACAGAAAAAAATTTTCATCAACACAAATAAAACTTCCTTTGAACCATTTGTTGTTGAGTGTCTAAAGTCACATCTGACATTTTGCAACCCCATGGACTGTAGCCCACCAGTCTCCTCTGTCCATGGAATTTCCTAGGCAAGAATACTGGAGTGTGTTGCCATTTCCTGTTCCAGGTGATCTTCCTGACCCAGGTATTGAACCTTCATCTCCTGCACTGGCAGGTGAATTCTTTACCGCTGAGTCACCAGCAAAGACCATGATATATTATATACATATATATATATATATAATTTAGTCCTCATTTTTTATTAAACCTATACCCTAGAGAGGGGGGAAATGAGGTATGCAATAACTAGGTAACTAGGCCCAGGTCATAAGGTTGAAAGTTGACTGACCTAATATTTACACAACTGCAGTCTGGGACCATTGTTCAAGATTTTAATCATTATGTCCTAGGGCCTCCAGAAGAAATACCAAATTTCAGCAGGTATATTAAGTTTTTGATCTAATTATTAGTTTAAATTACCCAAATTAAATTATTTAAATTAAAATAATGAGGCACCTGTGCATGCATGCTCAGTCATGGCCAATTTTTTGCAACCCTATGAACTATAGCCCACAAAGCTCCTCTGAACATAGTATTCTCCAGGCAAGAATACTGGAGTGGGTAGCCATTTCCTCCTCCAAGGGATATTCCTGATTCAGGGATCAAATTGAAGGCTTCTGCACCTCCTGCATTGGCAGGTACATTCTTTTACCACAGAGCCGCATGGGAAGCCCATAATGTGACTGACAAATCAGTATTTGTAGAAAACATTCAATGGCAGTTGTAATATATAGATTACTTTCATACATTATAATGGGTTTCTAATTTGGCTTAAATTTTTTTGAGTACAATTTAGCAATATATGGAAAGTTCTTTTAAATTTTTTTTTTGAGAAAATAATGGTAGTTCTAATATGATTTTTCAAGGAAATAATTAGAAAGAAATATGTGAGCACCATGCAAATATAATTTCTATATTTTCCCCTGTTGTAGTTATTTGCTAGAAAAGTGTTTGAGGTACATTTTATTGAAATAACATGGAATGATTGATATTTCTCATGAATTATGTATAACATTAAAATTTAATAATCTATTTTCTTCTAAATAAGGAGATTGATCACAAAATTGTATTTCATCTGTAAAAGATATATCATGTGACCATAAAAAGTATGATGATGATGATTATAATGATTCTGGTATATAGGTATGAAAATGAAATGATTTCTAAAATATTTTAAAAAATCATAAGGAAAGTTATTCAGTAAAGCACAATATATACTATTATTATAGTTTGGGATAGTTATGATATATATGCACATAGTACACATGCATATATATAATTTACATATATGAATATAACACATAAAATGGTTATTTTTTGGAATACAAACATATATATCTAATTCTCCATACTGATCCCATTTTATCCTCTATCTGAAAAGATACTGATTAAAATATTCAAAGTAACTCTGTTTTATTGGTATGTAGTTTTGCTTTCTTTACTGTTTATTTTATTCAGTGAAAATGCATATGGTTTATAGTAAATAATATAAATATTTTTGAGTCAAATGAAAAAAAGTGAAGGTTTAATTCATAAGGTCATATATTAAGCCATATCTAGCTGCCCAAATATAACACTGTTTTTGTATGTATAAAGTTCTCTTACCAACATGTAAGAAGTATTAGTGTCTAGAATATAGGGTAAAATAGATAATTTTATTAATCTTCAGGGATATCAAGTGGTGCTAATGCTAAAGAATCCACCTGCCACTGCAGGCAACACCAGAGGTGTGGTTGGATCCCCGGGTTGAAAAGATCCCCTGAAGAAGAGAATGGCTTCCCACTCCAGTATTCTAGACTGGGAAATTTCATGGGCAGAAAAGCCTGGCAGGTTACAGTCTATGGGGCTACAAAGATTCGGACACAACTGAACGATTGAGCACACACAGACATCCTTCTCAGTTTTGGAACATGAGGTTTGAAAAGAGAGGGCTAGATTTTATACTAAGTGATATAATTCTGTGTATTCTAACATTCAACAAGTGACCTGTTAACTTAAGAAGACCATCAAAATGAAAATGAATAGTGAACTGATAATACAGAATCTTTCCCCAGTATACATGAACATGTGCTTTTTAATACATATCACTTTCGTATGTAGCTCAGTTTAAAATTATATATATGTATGTATATGTTTCTAACATTTTGAAAACTGAAAGTCTTGTCCTATACATACTCAGTGAACTTATTCTTTTGTGGACTAAAATTACAATTTACAAGTGATATTAAATTTTATTTGTGGAACATTGCTTTCTCATTAACTTATGACATATTCTACTATCATCAATAGTATTTAATTTTCTAAACTGTGATATTAAACAGTATTTATGAAAAAAGCTTATCTCATTTACATAGCTTTATAAATTTTTCATAAATGGGTATAATCACTCAAACTAATTGTGAGAAGTCTCTTGCTAAATAAAAAAAATATGGACTTTTGAGCAAGAATTTAAGATGAATGAAGAAATAAATATTTTGTATCATAGATAGTATAGAACCTTGTGGAAACCACAAGTGAGTATCAATTAGAAGAAAGCTGTTAAAGGTAACAACTTTTACTTCTTTCTAGTTATGTTATTTTATAAATTGTACCTAAAAATATGAAATCAAATGTGCCAACATGAAATTTTGTCTATTTTCACATACTGAATTTAATATTTGCTTTGAATGCTGCCCTAGTCCATTTGGACTGCAATAATTAAATCCCACAGACTGCTGGCTTACTAACATCAGAATTGTATTTCTCACAGTTTTGGAGACTGGTGATCTGAGGTTAGGATGCCTACATGCATGTTGGGTTCTGGGAGAGCCCTCATATGAGGTGTAGACTTTTTTGATGTGGCCTCACATGATGGAAGGGGTTAGGGAGCTCTATGTGATCTCTTTTATAAGAGATCTAATCCATTTATGAAGGTTCCATCTTCATGATTTAATCACCTCATAACACCAACATGTTAGGCATTAGGATTCCAGCGTGTGGATTTGGGAAGTCACAAATGTTTATACCAGAGCAAATACCAGTTTTCTGGAGGAAATTTTAGTGAGTTTAAGTGGCAGTGAGTTAGTGGCTCAGGTAATAAAGAATCTGCCTGCAATGCAGAAGACCCAGGTTAGATCCTTGGGTTAGAAGATCCCCTGGAAAAGGGAATGGGAACCCACTCGAGTATTGCCTGGAGAACTCCATAGACAGATGACCTGGTTGGCTACAGTCCATACGGTCACACAGAGTTGGACATGACTGACTAACACTTTCACTTTCAAACTTCACTGTGGAGTGAACTCTTGTCCCCAGTGTCAGCACAGATCTCTGAGTTCCACACTGACCCTCTGCAGTCTCTTCACCCTGAGGGCTAAAAGTCCATGGTTGCTCTCTCCAATGAGTTCTCTTAAGTTTCTTAAAGCAAGAAGTGGGGGATAGGAAAACATTTAAGTACTCTTCCCAGTGTGTTGGGCCTCTGGAAAGAATAAAGGTCTGTGACAAGCCCTCTCTGATGATACTACCACTGCTGTCATCCTATGATGGCACAGGGAACTCCATGGACACTTCTTCCGATAGAGGCTTGCTCCTGCTCTCTCCTGCTTCCTGCCTAAGGTTAAAATCCTTTTAAAATATTTTGGAATTTTCATGTAAACTTTAGGAAAAATTTGCTGATAATTTGTGTCAAATTTATTCATTAACTTTATATTTTCAAATTTGATCTGATTGAATATGGTATTTATCATTAATTTGGGTAACAGCTTTGGGAATTAAGATTCAGATAATATGTGAAGGTGGGATTTTCATCTGATTTTGATCTATAATAACACAAATACCATAGATATTATTTTGAATATAAAGGCTTGTTAAACCTCTGACATACAAGCCTTTTGAGGCAGAGGGAATTCTATCTATGGAATGTATCTTTCTAGGTAAATCTACTTCTTACCTATCAAAAACAAAACAAAACCAAAAGCAACTTCTTGTATAAAAAAAAAATTTGGATGTAAGTTTTTTAAGTGTTATCTCTGATTGAATTTCTTGTTAGTGTTTTCTATCTCTCCTCCAGTAAATTTTGGCATTAGAAATTTTCTGGTAAATACAGTCATTAAATTTTCAACATTCTTGATATCAATTGGCAAATGCATCCTCTTGTGTTGGTTTGGTCCAGGTTGTAGATGGGCGTTGTTCCTAGTGTAGGCATGTTGCTTACAAGTCAGAGGTACCTCTATCACAGGGAAAGGAAGAGTACTGATGTTTAAGAAGTTAATTCATAGGGTTCATAGGAAACTGAAATAATTTAAAACCTAGGCAAATTTGATATACTTAGGCTGGGACTTCCTGGGAAAGGAAACAGGAACTGGAACATCTACAAACACAAGAATTCCAGAAAACTTAAGTAATAAAAACATATTAAAATCATAACATAAAATAATTTAGTACCAGTTAAGCATAATTTGAAGTATAAAAATAAAACTCTTAAAACAATATTTGGTAAAGATTATGAGTTCATTAATATAGAATAATAAGAAATATAAACCTGATAACATATAAATAGCTTGTAGAACATGAAATTTTTATCTTATGAAAATTTTTACATATTACATGAAAAGCCTACAAAGAAAATACTTAGATCTACTTTATTCATTTTTTAAAAAATTTACAAATAAAAAACTTTACTTTCATGGAGTGTACAGTGTTGAGAGTATAAAGAAATGAACAGACTCATACAATCACTACCACAGTCAGGGTACAGAAAATTCCATCACTCTAAAGTTTCCTCCTGGGGTTTTGCAGTCAAAACCTTCCAATACTTGTTTCTGGCAGTAACTGATATTGCATGCATACATTTGATAGTGTTAAATATGTATTACTACTCAGTATTTTTTTAATGTATTTCTATTCGGCAACTATTAAAGAATGGAGGAAAAGATTAAATGAAATATTTTAACAGGAGTTTGAGATCTCACATGCTTTCATTCTTTTCTAAACATCGTTATAACTTTGGTTATAAAATTATCACTGCAAAAATTTTTTAATGATGTCTGCATATATGCAGAATATATCCCTACATATAACTGGTTGAAAAAAGTTAATGAGTCAATTATCATCTCCAAAGCATTCATTTTCAGAGAAATATGTTTAAAAAAAAAAAACTAGATTTTAAATTTATTTCACTAATTTTTTTAAAAAAGAAGTAAATTTTCATAAAAATTTTAAAAGAACCCAAACTAGACATAAAGTGGATATAATAATTACTGAATTATCATATCTTGCCTTTCACTTACATTTTAAACCATACAAATTTGGAATTTCATTTATTAATATATTTAAGGTAATTCACTACCTACCTTTTGGTAAATAATCTCATAATTAATATCCCCCTGTAAATATACTTCTACATTTTGTTTATTTATTCCTTTGCCTCTTTTACATTATAGTCTCCTTTTACAGAATAATTGTACTAATCAATGGAAAATTTTTATTCAAAATAATTATACATGAGAAGATGCCTTATTTATTGTTTTTACTTATTTGCAATGTCAGAATTTGCATAAATATAAAGAGGGAAAAATAGTTCTTATTTGTAGTTCTTGGTATTAACCATTTTGAAGGTATTTTTGTTGTTCCTTCAGCTGATTTTGCAGTTTCAACCAAATACTGCTTACATTTTTCTCAAAGAAGACAGTGATGCTAACGCTAAAATAAAGATATCCTAGGCTTGATGAATGGAGAAGGCAATGGCACCCCACTCCAGTACTCTTGCCTGGAAAATTCCATGGAGGGAGGAGCCTGGTAGGCTGCAGTCCATGGGTTCGCTAAGAGTCCGATGCGACTGAATGACTTCACTTTCACTTTTCACTTGCATGCATTAGAGAAGGAGATGGCAACCCACTCCAGTATTCATGACTGGAGAATCCCAGGGACAGGGGAGCCTGGTGGGCTGCCGTCTATGAGGTCGTGGAGAGTAGGACACGACTGCAGTGATTTAGCAGCAGCAGCAGCAGGCTTGATGAACTATTAAGTGACCAAGATTTTTAAAAAACAGAAATACTCATGCTATTTTCAGTTGCCTTCAACTATATGTGCTCGTTTCTTTTCAGTGTTTGCCAAGCGAAAAACCAAGGTGCTTATGGTGGGAAAGTACTATTTTGGAATATCTATTACCAAATTACATTTCTCATAAAGAGAATAACTTCTCTGATTGATAAGAAAGTCTTCTTCTCCAAATCTGCATAAGAAAATACCTATGTACTTGCAGATAATATTAAAATTGCATTTCAGTATCTTCTAAAGGTCATCCCCAATACTGAAAGCCTTTTTCATATTTACTGTGAGATTCTTAAGCATAATGGTATTAAATTATAGACCTCATGAGAACAGGGGTTGAGGACATCATGTTTACAGCTGTTTTCAAGTACCTGGCGTGGTGCCTAGTACAAAAATATTCAATAAATATTTATTGGCTGAATAAAGGAATACATGAATGAAGGATAAAGACAATAAAACATCTGACCTAAAGCTGAGATTTTTACATTCGATTTTAATATCGATTATATGGTTTAAACTGAGGAAAATTTGTCTTATTCTGGATTAATAAAAAGTATATTATAGTAATAAGTAACAATGCACATTTAACATGTTAAGCCTAGTTTTTCAACATTTTATAGAAGATAAAAGCTAATATTAAAGTTGAAAATATTTTATTTACTGAAATAAGAAAAGGAAACAATTCTTCTCATATTGTTCTAGAAGAAGAAATCTGTAAATGGTCACTCTGGCATAAGAAACCTAGATGAAAAAGTGTTTTTTCCAGAACTGAAAAATATCTCCAGACAGCTATTTTGTTTAAATATCAGTGCAAATCTCAAGGGAAACATATGGAAGGAAAATGTGAAGTATCTGGAGCTCACAGGACAACAGGTCTACACAAATCTTAACAGTCTATTTTAGCAACAATCTCATTGGAGAGCCATTTCAGTTATTTACTACAATCTATAAAACCTTTAAATGGTTACCTCAATGCTCACCTCTTCTCCAGGGGACCATCCTGGCTATTGTAGTGAATTAGAGACCATTTTTTACAGTTCAAATTCATTTTTTGTTCAATATGTAGAGATAACTTCAGAGAAGATATTAGTCCATCACAGCTAAACTTATAAGCAAATTCATAATTTGAAATGGGTATGTATTAAACCGATTCATGAGATATCTAAAATTTCATAGTCATAATTTTGAAATGTTCACTGTGCAATCATTTTAACTAATACTCATCATCTTGATATAATTTTTCTAGTGTACCATTTGATCATATACCATATACAATGATCATTAGAGTTATAATATATTATTATCTTGATATAGTTTTCTATAGTGTGTTTTATATATGTCAATTCTGATTAGCTGGAGGAGTTCATTCCTCATTGTCCTACAAATAACTTCTCAATTTTGTGTAGATGCTTAACATATCCAAGATTGCATATATCTCACATCAAATTCAGTTAGCTCCCATCTCTGGCAGCATGTTACTATGGCCTCTGGAAAGATTCATGAAAACACATGTGATAGCACTACCTTATGTTCTGGAGCTGTGCTGTTGAGGTTCCCATGGTAATCAACTTGGTACCCAAACATGGGCAGTTTCAAAGTTTAACCTATTCCTCCATTGGTGCTCACCAGGCAAAGACTATAGAATGTTCAAAGTTAGGTTTGTTATGTGCTGGTAGCAAAGAAGACTGGAAACAATGAAATGTTTGGCACCCTACCTATAATTGTTATTAGGAAGTTATAATCATGAATTTGGTTTGTCAGCTTGACTGGGACACAGGATTCCCAGATAGATAATAAAACATTATTTGTATGGTTGTCTGTGAGAGTGTTCTGGGAGAGATAAGCTTTTGAATTGGCAAACTGAGGAAAGATCACCCTCTCCAATGAGCATGGGCATCATACCATCCATTGAGGAACCGAATAGAACAAAATAGCTGGAGGAAGGGTGAATGTGATCTCTTTACTTGAGCTGGGACATCCATCTGCTCCTGCACTCAGGCCTTGATACTTTTGGTTCCTGGACCTTGGACCCAGATAGAATTTGCATCATCAATCCCCTGTTCTCAGTCATGTGTACTTGAACTGAATTCCACCACTGGCTTTCCTGGTTCTCTGGTCTGCCAACAGCTAACTGTGGGACGTCTCAAGATACATAATTATGTAAGCCAAATGTTATAATAATTCTCCTGCTATATACGGAGAAGGAAATGGCAACCCACTCCAGTAGGCTTAGCTGGAAAATCCCATGAAAGGAGGAGCCTGGTAGGCTACAGCCCATGGGGTCGCAAAGAGTCGGACACGATTGAGCAACTTCACTTTCACTTTTCACTTTCATGCATTGGAAAAGGAAATGCAACCCACTCCAGTGTTCTTGCAATCCCAGGGACAGAATCCCAGGGACAGCGGAGTCTGGTGGGCTGCCGTCTATGGGGTCACACAGAGTCGGACATGACTAAAGCAACTTAGCAGCATCAGCAGCCTGATATATATATATATATCTGCATCTATCTAATCTCTCTTATTGCTTCAATTTCTCAGGAAAACTCTGATTAATTACCATATTACCATAGACTTTTGGACATCTATTACATTTGTTGGAAGGTTCAGGGAAGTTTAGGCTGTTCTGGATTGAATACTGTAAGATGTCAGATATAACTTGAAGATTAAGTTTTTTTTTTTTTTTTTAATCTTGAATGTCAGAGGAACAGTGAGGGGCTGGGATGGTCATTGAAGAAGACACTATGAGAAGAAGGGCATGCTTGGGCATGCTTTCATATTTGCAAAGTATATTTACTTTTGTCCTTTTTTCTCTTGTCCTATGGCAGTCAGAGAGAGCCCTTGTCTGATGTTGATGCTATGAAAAATATTGTGTCAGTAAGAGAATGCCATAGCTAACCTAGTAGAAACAGCTACCAGATGCTAGAGTTATTTACTATCTTTCTGAAAACAATGAGATAAGATTTATTGAATACATTTTGCCAAGAGGGCCAGTTCTGAGATGCATTTGTATGGCTTGCTTGTGGACAGTCCAAATATATCAAGCAATTCATCTCAATTAGTTGTGGCCATCTTGATAATGAATCCTTAAATTGGCCCTTGCTGGTTTCTGTCCTTGTACTTCACTCTGACCTATTTCTTTGAAATTATCTTTCTTCAGAATCTCCCTCAGATTCTGCTTTCTGATGAACCTGTGTATGACAGTGGCTACCAGGAAGGATCCTAAATAGTAGATGTCCAGGATGGATTTTTGACCTACATCACTCCTCACTCTGGCAAATAAAAGGACCATATTACTGGTGGTAATTAGGTTTCCTATTTTTCCCGTATGTAACACAACGTAAATGCTAAGTTCCCATCTGTAATTAATTTGTATGAGAAACACTGGAGCACAATGTTTGACTTTATAATAAGCTTTGACTTTGCTGCTTGAATACTGTAGGAGTAATAATTACGACAATTGTTGAATGGCTTGGCTTTTTAATAACTGCATTTGAAGTTTGGTCGAAAGAAAATTACAGTACCCTGGAAGACATTTGCTCACTTAAGGAAAGCTGTAAATGTAGAGGGCCTCTATTTCAGGTGTTAAGCAGACCCACATCTCCTGCAGCCAGTATAAATCTAGCTTAAGGTTTTGAATGATGATAACAAAACTTCAGTGTAAACTCTATGTCCCGTCTTAATAGGTTTCCTGTGTCAAAGGCTTAGAAAAGCCTGGGAAGTGTGAGACCTAGGAGAGGGGCACCTGGATAAGTGAGCTTGAAAATTTTGAACCCTTCAGATTCTCCGGAATCCTCTAGGGTGGGAAAAATAATTCTCTCCCACTTTCCTGAAGAAGGCAGCAGGTATTTTTCTTGGGACTGTACAAAGAGCTCACATAGGGCAAGTGTTTTCATGGATTTTTCTTGAGATTTTCAAAATAGTCAATTGCAATCTTCATTGCCTCTTTGTTAAAAGTAAGAGGTGGATCTTATAGTAACCCAAGTTATAAAGTAAAGCCCTTGCTCTGACAAGAAATAATCTATGCACTGAAAGAATTACATGGGCTAGCTAATGGAGGGACTAACAGATAGGCATTATCAGGGACTAATAATACCTGTCTACTAGGTAGATAGGTAAGTACATTTGGAGTAGCTAATGACATTGACATAGAAAAGGCAGAGGAACCAGAGATCAAATTGCCAACATCTGCTGGATCATGGAAAAAGCAAGAGAGTTCCAGAAAAACATCTATTTCTGCTTTATTCTATGCCAATGTCTTTGACTGTGTGGATCACAATAAACTGTGGAAAACTCTGAGAGAGATGGGAATACAGACCACCTGACCTGCCTCTTGAGAACTCTGCATGCAGGTCAGGAAGCAACAGTTAGAACTGGACATGGAATAACAGACTGGTTCCAAATAGGAAAAGGAGTACATCAAGGCTGTATATTGTCACCCTGCTTATTTAACTTATATGCAGAGTACATCATGAGAAACGCTGGACTGGAAGAAACACAAGCTGGGATCAAGATTGCCAGGAGAAAGATCAATAACCTCAGATATGCAGATGACACCACCCTTATGGCAGAAAGTGAAGAGGAACTAAATAGCCTCTTGATGAAAGTGAAAGAGGAGAGCGAAAAGTTGGCCTAAAGGTCAACATTGAGAAAACGAAGATCATGGCATCCGGTCCCAACACTTCATGGGAAATAGATGGGGAAACAGTGGAAACAGTGTCAGACTTTATTTTTTGGGGCTCCAAAATCACTGCAGATGGTGACTGAAGCCATGAAATTAAAAGATGCTTACTCCTTGGAAGAAAAGTTATGACCAACCTAGATAGCATATTCAAAAGCAGAGACATTACTTTGCTGACTAAGGTCCATCTAGTCAAGGCTATGATTTTTCCTGTGGTCATGTATTGATGTGAGAGTTGGACTGTGAAGACAGCTGAGTGCTGAAGAATTGATGCTTTTGAACTGTGGTGTTGGAGAAGACTCTTGAGAGTCCCTTGGACTGCAAGGAGATCCTACCTGTCCATTCTGAAGGAGATCAGTCCTGGGATTTCTTTGGAAGGAATGATGCTAAAGCTGAAACTCCAGTACTTTGGCCACCTCATGCGAAGAGTTAACTCATTGGAAAAGACTCTGATGCTGGGAGGGATTGGGGGGAGAAGGAGACGGGGACGACAGAGGATGAGATGGCTGGATGGCATCATGGACTCGATGGACGTGAACTCTGGGAGATGGTGATGAACAGGGAGGCCTGGCATGCTGCGATTCATGGGGTTGCAAAGAGTCGGACACGACTGAGCAACTGAACTGAACTAAGTGACGTTGTTTTACCATGAGAATAGAGAAGATCTGATAATGGTTAATGTCATGGTCTGGGTGCGGGTTGCAAAAGAATTTCCAGACATGAGACAGAATGAGAAGGAAATAATTTATTAGAATGGGAGACACTGTTAGAACAGTGGGCCAGCTCAAGGCCAGACATTGAACAGGGGTCTTTAGTCCACTTTTATACTGAGGGTACAAGGAGTGGGATAGGGGTTTTGTGAGTCATTTGCTGATTGGATGAGGCATGTATACTGGGTGAGGGGGAAGAGTAAGGCAAATACCTCCTCCCTATGAGGTAGGAGGGGAGACACGTTATACTGTTCCATTAATAGTTACAACATGGGGGAGGGAAGGACAACAAGGGTCTGGTTTTTCCATTCTATTCCATCCCATTTCATTCCAAGACTCCCCTTGGTTTAATCTGCTCTTTCATCCTTGGGTCACCACAGTTAACAGAACATATTGACATGAGGGCACTAAATCATTTCTCTAGATATAAAGGTTTTTAAAAATACCTGTAGACAATATTAATATTTTCCTGAGATGGTTCCTCAAAGTTTGATATAAAGACAGCTCTGAAAAATGAAGTAGAGATGCTAGAACTTCCTTGGCATGGGCATTCAGATTAAGCAAACAATTTTAGAATGGGATTATTTTGAAATATATGAGAATGTATTTTCTCTAATGCAGTTATGTACAGGAAAGCCTACGCATATCATTTTCCTTCAGGAAAAAGAAATATGCTACTCACAGGCTTTGAGGGAAGAGGGTAGTGTTTATTGCTTATTGGACTCTCTGGGTTTCTGGAATGGCAGAAGCCCAATTATATCACTTGCGAATTAGAGTCAAGGCCTGAATGAAGATTATGGTGGTTTGTTCCACAAGGATGTATAGTGATGGCTAATAGAATTTAGTGTCCTTGAGGCAAGATAGACAGATGCCCAAATATAGTATTTATCAACTGGATCAATATTGATCAAGTACAGTATCAATAAGGTTTTTAAATTGAGATCTGACAAGCAGATATCTGGTGGTAGCCTCTGCAGTGAAAGGTGACAATACTTTAATTAGTTATGTTTCTAAATCAGTTCATAGATTAACAACTTTATAGACAAGGGAAAAGGATGGGTTCCATTGAGAAAGAACCTGGAATATCACCTTAACTACGCATGATCTCCAGCTTGAAAGCAAATTGGAAGCCAAGGGGACCGGTGGATATTTTCTCTGGTAACTGCACACTGGTGAAGAGGAAAAAACTATGGTGCCATTTAAAATAGCTGACATGACAACATATAGATAAAACAACAGACTTTAATTCCACCAATTTTTTGATTGGTAACACAGTTTAAAAATTATTAACAGGAAGAAATGTTAGCACATATTTTCTTTTTGAGATTTTTTAGTTTTAAGCCTTCAAAACAAAAATAAATGCAAATCAGTACTTGAGAGCTTTAACTCATTCATCTTCACACTAATTTAAAAGACAGTCATTATTTTTAGCTTTTGACTGCCTTCGTTCTTCTGAGATCTTTATATTCTTTCAAATGTATAGCACATCTTTTTATTCTTTCAAAAGCAAGGCAGCTACTTTGTTCTTTTTCATAATTGTCACTTATTTACGTTTGCAATATGTTCCCTTTCTTACTCTATCAGCATATTTATCTTGAGATTTAGTTCTGTTTCGTTACCTTATCTGTTATAAATTGTATGTTGCTTTATATGAATTGTATGTGCAACGTAGAATGGAATTCATTTGGGGCTACATTTTTTCCTCCCTATGACACAAACACAGTAATAGCTATCTTTATGGGTAAGAACCACAGGGCATTGGTTACATATACAAGCCTTTTGTTGTTGTTGTTATATTCTTTTTTTTTTTAATTTAAATTCATTTATTTTAATTGGAGACTAATTACTTTACAATATTGTATTGGTTAAAGCTCTTAAATTCTTGCCAGAAACATCTCAAGGACAGAGGAGCCTGGTGGGCTGCAGTACAAAGGGTTGCAAAGAGTCGGACACCACTGAGCTGCTAAACACAAAAACCTTTAAACTGCCAGCCTTAAGTTTCCCATTCCATTGTCAATTGCCAGATTTGCTTTGGCCTTATAATAAGGGAAGCTCTACTCTGGTTTAGATGGAAATTTCCTACCCAGGTTGTGTTTAATCCCCAGACTGATGTGGAGAAAGGAAAACCCCTGTTCTGGTACTTCCCACCTTGGCCACATCCAAGTACATTTGCTCATAGACAATCCTGTCGCTTTCTTCACCTGCTTTAGTATTTCCAGGCTTTCCTAAATTTACATCATAATTGCTGCTCTGTTTTGCTATTCCTATTCTGGTAAATACTAGACTTGCAGCTCCAGAATACAATTAGTCCTATCTACTCTTCTGGTCAAGGCTTTCCTGATGGCTTAGCAGGTAAAGAATCCACCTGCAATGCAGGAAGCACAGGAGACATGCGTTCAACTCCTGAGTCAGGAAGATCTCCTGGAGGAGAAAACAGCAATCCACCCCAATATTCTTGCATGAAAAATCCCAGTGACAGAAGACCCTGGTGGGCTACAGCACAAAGGGTCACAAAGAGTCAGACATGACTGAGCAAGTAAACATGCAGCGCTTTCATGATCAGTTTGAATTTTTTCTAAGCTGTACTGGTGTTAGGCAAATTTATAGATGCCTCATTCAGGTTTCAGCAACAATTATATGTCCTCATATTGCTACACTGATCTAACTCAATTTGGATGTAATATTAGGCATTTACTTTAAAGTAGATTTTGGTAAAAAGACAATGATTTACTTCTTTCTTAACAAAGAAAGAAAACCATATTCCTTTCCCTTGTTTTCCAGTGCAGTTTTAAATTGTTGAAAATTTCATCATATCATAGCCTGTTTCTATGACATGTATACCATTTGATCAATAATTTCAGTTTTAATCAAATGAAGACATTCTAGAAAACTGACAATTCAATAATTAAATGTGGAACTGAAGCTTTTATAGGAATGCTATTATTGATATTTTTTTCTCATATACTTAGCAACAGTCTCTTATATCTATGGATTTTATTTTCCTCTAGTATATAATACACTGCAATGTATTTAAATAATATGAAAAATTAAAAATGAATAAATCCTAGAGTTTCCAAATGATACCATTGAATATAAAGATGCTGTCAAGCTGAAATATGACCTTGAATAAATTTGCCCACTTTTTGTTAAATCCAAATATATTTATTTTTCTCCCGGAAATTATTCTGTTGAACACAGTACTGATAATAGGAAAAAATTAATCCAGCCAAAGACTATCATAGTATCTCAGCTTTATCCTTTAAAGCTTGTATCCTTGAAACATTTAATATTGCTGTTGCTATTGGACTCTGTTTGTGTATGTGTGTCTGTGTGTATGTGTGGGTGGGCACGTGTGTATCTGTATGCATTTTCCCAGGAGACACCCAAACTTTTTTTTTTTTTTTGCATTTGTCTCTTGATTCTGTTAAAAAATGTTTTGCTTCAGATGTTAAACAAGGGGATATGCTATCAAGATGAAATTTCTCCTGTGGAATTTTATAATTTTAGATGATGAGCAGATTCTATAGGTTACTATAATAGATATGACAATTGTAACACATTATTGATGTACCTCTAATATTATAAATATGTTTTGTACCTTTACTGAACTTATAAAAATAAAATTATAGGATAACAAAAGCTAATTTAAGAGTATATTTTAATGATGTACAATGTCATGTTGCTTATAATAAAATCTACACTTTGCCACTGGAAATGTTCTAGTGAAATCCAGAAAAAAATTCCCAGAATAATTTCGTATTTTATTTTAATTTTTAATATGAATTTATTTATTTTAGTTGGAGACCAATCACTTTACAATATTGTATTGGTTTTGCCATACATCAACACGAATCTGCCATGGGTGCACACGCGCCCCCTACCCTGAACTCCCCTCCCACCCCCCCCCCCCCCCACACCATCCCTCCAGGTCATCCCAGCATACCAGCCTTGAGCATCCCACATCACGCATGGAAACTGGACTAGCGACCCACCCCACACATGATACCATACATGCCTCAATGCCATCCTCCCAAACCACCCCACTCTGGTCCTCCCCCATAGAGTCCAAAACACCGCTCACACATCTTCATCTCCCCTGCATACAGGATTATTGTTACCATCTTTCTAAATTATATATATATATATGTGTTAGTATACTGTATTGATGCTTTTCTTTCTGGCTTACTTCACTCTATATAATCGGCTCCAGTTTCATCCACCTCATTAGAACTGATTCAAATGAATTCTTTTTAACGGCTGAGTAATACTCCATTGTGTATATGTACCACAGCTTTCTTATCCATTCATCTGCTGATGGACATCTAGGTTCCTTCCATGCCCTGGCTATTATAAACAGTGCTGCGATGAACATTGGGGTACACGTGTCTCTTTCAATTCTGGTTTCCTTGGTGTGCATGCCCAGCAGTGGGATTTCTGGGTCATATGGCAGTTCTATTTCCGGTGTTTTAAGGAATTTCCACACTGTTCTCCATAGGGGCTGTACTAGTTTGCATTCCCACCAACAGTGTAAGATGTTTCCCTTTTCTCCATACCCTCTCCAGCATTTATTGCTTGTAGACTTTTGGACAGCAGCCATTCTGACTGGTGTGAAATGGTATCTCATTGTGGTTGTGATTTGCATTTCTCTAATAATGAGTGATGTTGAGCATCTTTTCATGTGTTTGTTAGCCATCTGTATGTCTTCTTTGGAGAAATGTCTGTTTAGGTTTTTGGCCCATTTTTTGATTGGGTCATTTATTTTTCTGGAGTTGAGCAGTAGGAGTGCTTGTATATTTTTGAGATTAATTTGTTGTCAGTTGCTTCATTTGCTATTATATTCTCCCATTCTGAAGGCTGTCTATTCACCTTGCTTATAGTTTCCTTTGTTGTGCAGAAGCTTTTAATTTTAATTAGGTCCCGTTTGTTTGTTTTTGATTTTATTTCCAATATTCTTGGAGGTGGGTCATAGAGGATCCTGCTGTGATTTATGTCAGAGAGTGTTTTGCCTATATTCTCCTCTAGGAGTTTTATAGTTTCTGGTCTACGTTTAGATCTGTAATCCATTTTGAGTTTACTTTTGTGTGCCGTGTTAGAAAGTGTTCTAGTTTCATTCTTTTACAAGTGCTTGACCAGTTTTCCCAGCACCACTTGTTAAAGAGATTATCCTTTCTCCATTTTATATTCCTGCCTCCTTTGTCAAAGATAAGGTGTCCATATGTGTGTGGATTTATCTCTGGGTTTTCTATTTTGTTCCATTGATCTATATTTCTGTCTTTGTGCCAGTACCAAACTGTCTTGATGACTGTGGCTTGTAGTAGAGCCTGAAGTCAGGAAGGTTGATTCCTCCAGTTCCATTCTTCTTTCTCAGGATTGCTTTGGCTATTAGAGGTTTTTTGTATTTCCATACAAATTGTGAAACTATTTGTTCTAGCTCTGTGAAAAATACCGTTGGTAGCTTGATAGGGATTGCATTGAATCTATCGATTGCTTTGGGTAGTATATTCATTTCCACTGTATTTATTCTTCTAATTCATGAACATGGTATATTTCTCCATCTATTAGTGTCTTCTTTGATTTCTTTCACCAGTGTTTTATAGTTTTCTATATATAGGTGTTTTGTTTCTTTAGGAAGATATAATCGTAAGTATTTTATTGTTTTCATTGCAATGGTGAATGGAATTGTTTCCTTAATTTCTCATTCTATTTTCTCATAATTAGTGTATAGGAATGCAAGGGATTTCTGTGTGTTGATTTCATATTTTAAAAGCAACAGTCAATTAAATGGATTTCCAATCTGATAGTTTTCTACACACAATTACAATATTCAGTTATTTGACACCATTTTAGTATATATTTATTATCTCAATAATTTTGGAGAGATGAAAACTGTTCTTAGCTCTAGTATCACATGTAAGTGAAAACTTTACTATTCCTATTTTCTATGATAAGAAGTTGCATTTTGATAAAACAAATGATTACAAACATTTCTTCTATCAACACTATCTCTTAGTATCTTGACTATACTAATAGTCAAATATGAGGTCATTCTGTATATAAAATCTATGCTTATGTTGCAGAAAATCATTCTTTGATTTTGAAGGAGTAATAATGTTGCAGGAAGGGGGACCCTTCCAGGGCCTGAAACTGGGTTCTTGTCTAACCCTCAGAAATAAATTGTCCGAGGAGACACATGTGCTGACACTGCAAGAAATTTTATTTAGAAAGAGCACCCAGGTGCACTTTCCCAATAAAATTTCTTGCAGTAGGGTAAGGGAACCCAGGAGAACAGCTCTGCCATGTAGCTCACAGTTTTGGGTTTCATGGTGATAGCCAATCATTCTTACTCAGAGTCCTTCCTGGTGGTGCATGCCTTGTTCAACCAAGATGGATGCCAGAGAGAAGGATTCTGGGAAGTGATTGGACTGGGGTGTCTCCTTTTGACCGTTCCTGAACTCTTTTAGTTGGTAGTGGCTTATTAGTTCTGTGTTCCTTACCAGGACCTCCTGCAAAACAATTCATGCAAATGGTTACTATGGTGCCTGGCCAAGGTGGGCAGTTTCAGTCAGTGTGCTTCCCCTAACAAGGAGAAGAAAATATTTAAAGGACAGCAACACAAATTAAGAAGCATGTCATAATTTTAATGACCTAAATGAATATGCCGGAAATAAACTCAATAATTAATATTTTATTTAAAAATAAATATTATGAATAATATTTATACTTCTAGTTAATGTTGGAGTATATACTTTTGATAGGGTACCATTTAAGGATATTAATTTCTTTCCAGGTTTATCCCTACAGGAATCTCAAAAGAATGAGAAGTTAACTTTTATACTCAAGATTTGCCTTACCTTGTCCAAAGATAGTGATATTGCATCCACCCTGAATACTTCCACCATTGATGGTGGAAGTATAATGCAATTAGAATTTTTTCCCGGTCCCATAGACTTTTCTACACTTGATTCTCTAGGCGTCACTGAGATTCTGTGAATTATTTCCTACACTTTACTTAATTGATGTTCAACTTAAACAAGATAGAGTAAGTTGTTTTAGTAACACACATCAGATAGATGAATTATTTCAGCCTGGTTTTTCCAAATGGAAGGTTTCACAGAATGTGTTAGGCTTGATAACTGCTAAAAGTTAATTAGCAATGATTTAATAACTTTAATATCTACCTGAAGAATATTTTTTCTTGAATTTATTAAGAATGTCAGGGTCACTTGACTTTTTCCTTTTCTTTCATTGGCTTATGTATCAAAATGTAAGATTTTCCCTGTAAACTGTGAAGAGCTATGCAGTACTGTTACACATACGGGAAGAAAAATGACAAGCTGCACCATTTCTCAGGGAAACATAACACATATGAAGTTGCTTGATCAATGTCAGAAATTTTATACAATTTGAGGAAATGAGAAAATATCATAAACTAAAAATAATAGTCTCTGTTTCTGCAGAGCACTGAGAGCATGTTAATGTCAAATGTTTTCTTGTAAGGGTCATATAATATACCTTTTTTGAGACATGCTGCTGCTGCTACTGCTAAGTCACTTCAGTTATGTCCAACTCTTAGCAACACTATGGACTGTAGCCTGCCAGGCTCCTCTGGCCATAGGATTCTTCAGGCAAGAATAGTGGAGTGGGTTGCCACTTCCTTCTCCAGTGAGAGATGCTACAAGTTCAGAAATAAAATATATGTAATTTACAAATAATCAAATCATCTTGAGCTGATTTATAAATTATAAACAAGAAGAACAGCTAATTATGTGCAAAAGTTTAAGACTCTACTGACAGAATATTTTTTAAGTGCCCTGAGATTAAATGTATAAATGTGTCTTTCTGTTATTAGATGCCCACAACATATTTTTTTCAAGTCTCTCCATCAGCGGGCAAGCAGATTCGGTTAGAGAAAAAGAAAAATATGATCCAACATACAGAAAACTTCATTAATCTCTCTTCGTATAGGTAAACCTAATACACTGGAAGGCATTTGAGATAGAAATAAACATGCCTATATACTGGAAAACTATTTTGATTGATGTTGTGTTTCTTTCTACACCCCTCCTCCCACAGTAGGAGTGGAAGTCCCCGCTGAAACAATAGAATCACACCTCACTAACTCTATAATTTCAGCCTCCCTAATCTTCATTCACTGCATCTGGTTCATTGTCTCCATTTACTCAACCAATTTCCACAGGCTAGAGTTACAGCCTTAACTGGCTGTTGGCCAAAAATACAAAGGGAAGAATAAGTTCTCAGATATCCATGCTTCCTCAACACAACACTAGACAGAAAAAAAGAGTTTTTAATCACAGCAGCATTTTTTAATATAAAAGCATATCACTATTATTTTCAACATCTTAATTTTAAAGATATTGTTTAATTATAATTTTGAAAGCATTACCTTTTTGATCCTGTGGTGGAATTTTATTTCCCACTGACTTAATTGATAATATATTCTTCATTTTAGGTCTTGTGAATAGATATACTGGATTTTATATAGTAAGCATTATTGATAAAGTATTTTAAACGAGAGAGATGTATCTGTGAAAATTTATGTATGCAATGTTACGTATTTGGTACATATGTAAATTTGTTTGCAAAATATGCAAATCTCCTGTTATTAATAGCAACACCTGTCCAAACCATGTGTTACTCAAAGAAAATATATGTATTTGTTGTAATGCAAAGATTCGCTAACTTGAATTTTTTTGACGAATCTTTTTACACTTTTCTGCAAGTTTTCATTTTGGCTCCCAACCTGACAGAATAAAAACAAAATGTATCATGGTTTTATGAATAGATTTCTAAGAAAATATGTTTTGATACATGCAGAAAAGTAATCAAGAATGAAGTGTATTTCTCTGTGGAACAGTAATTTGAGTTTTTAATGCTTCTCATTCAATTAATTATTCTAGTAATTTTTGGTCTTGAAACAGTATAGATTATAAAGCACATTTTCCTGGGAAAAAATTATAGTTCATAGAATAACACCCAAGCTACAGATAAAAAGTAACTGAGCAAAATGACAAATGTGATAAGGAAGAAGAGATGGTGATGTAGTTCTAATCCAGGGATTGAGAAAAATTGACATTCCATTAGACTCCACTGGTCATGTATGGATGTGAAAGTTGGACTGTGAAGAAAGCTAAGCGCCAAAGAATTGATGCTTTTGAAGTGTGGTGTTGGAGAAGACTCTTGAGAGTCCCTTGGACTGCAAGGAGATCCAACCAGTCCATTCTGAAAGAGATCAGCCCTGGGATTTCTTTGGAGGGAATGATGCTAAAGCTGAAACTCCAGTATTTTGACCACCTCATGCAAAGAGTTAACTCATTGGAAAAGACTCTGATGCTGGGAGGGATTGGGGGCAGGAGGAGAAGGGGACGACAGAGGATGGGCTGTCTGAATGGCATCACGGACTCAATGGACATGAGTCTGAGTGAACTCCGGGAGTCGGTGATGGACAGGGAGGCCTGGCATGCTGCAATTCATGCAGTCGCAAAGAGTCGGACACGACTGAAAGACTGAACTGAACTGAGACCATGTAGCCAAATCTTAAATATAGGCAAGTATTTGAAATGCAAAACTATGGGTTCCTACTACAGATTTTATGGGAACCATCTTAATTTAGACTGTGCATGTTGAGTTGCTTCAGTCATGCCTGATTTTTTTGACTTTATGGACTGTAGCTCACCAGGCTCTTCTACCTATGGGATTGTCCAGGCAAGAATGCTGGAGTGGGCTGTCATGCCCTTCTTCAGGGTATCTTCCCAACGTAGGGATCAAATCCGCATCCCTTATGTTGCCTGCATTGGCATGTGGATTCTTTATCACAAGCACCACTTGGGATGCAGTGATAGATTATTAGACCTCAGTCATAACTTTGTTTTATTTTAAAGTATCTCTAGTATAGTAGTTATCAAGGTAAAGATCATTGTGTATAAATTGAACAAGAAAATCAGTAGAAAACCAAAATTGTGGCACTGTCCAATAGGTGTTGTTTTTAAGCCCCGTGCAAAGTAATGGTAGTGTGCAGTGAGTTTATGAGTATTGATCTGAGTCATGAGATTTTCAAAATCTCCTTTATTATAAGAATATTCTAGGGAGAACAAACAAGTCCTGGCTTGTGTTCCTGCTTCTTGACTAAGGCATAAACAAGCCCTGAGACACCAAATTAAAGCTGAAAGGCAGAGGTTGGCTTTCTTGTCTTATTAAGATATGCCCTTGTATCTGTTATTGACTCCTTTTATTTTTAAGTTCCTTTCTTCCACCTACTCTAATTCCACAACAAGTATTTCAGGAAAGAAAAAAAAAAAATATATATATATATATATATATAATTACATCCTCAAAAGTGATTTATTTTATTTGGAAGTTTATTAAAAAAAAAAAAAAAACACTGGACCAGCATTGCCCATTTTCCTTCTTTCTTCCTCTGGCAACCATCAATCTATTTTCTTTCTTTATGGATTCCTTTTTCTTTTATTCCACAAATAAGTGAGATCATATGCTACTGTTCTCTCCTTGAATTATTTCACTTAGCATAACACCCTAAGGTCCACCTGTGTTGCTATAAATTCTTTTTATGGCTGAGAAATATTCCATTAAGTGTATTGCATTTTTTATGTATCCACCTATCAATAACATTTACTTTTTGTTGTTGTTTCATATTTTAACTATTGTGAATAATGCTGCAATTCACAGTGGAGAGGGGTAGTCCCTGGGTTGGGAAGATCCTCTGGAGAAGGGAACAGCTACCCACTCCAGTATTCTGGCCTGGAAAATTCCATGGACTGTATAGTCCATGGGGTCACAAATAGTCAGACACGACTGAGTGACTTTCACTTTCACAGGGGGATGTGCAAATATCTCTTCAAGATGGTGATTTTCTTTCTTAGGATATATCTCTAGGAGTGGAATTGCTGGATCATTTGTCAGTACTACTTTTAGTATTTTGAGGATGTCCATATTGTTTTCCATAATAGCTGGACCAATTTACATTCCCACTGACAGTGCACAAAGTTTTGCTTTCCTCCACAGCCTCACCAAAAATTATCTCTTATCTTTCTGATGACAGCCATTCTATCAGTCATGAGATGATATCTCATTATGGTTTTGACTGCACTTCCCTACTGATTAATAGTGCTGAACATTTATTTTTAATATATAGAGTTTATTTTTTAGAGGAGCTATATATTCATAGAAAAAATGAATAGAAGGTACAGACAGTTCTCATATAACACTTGTTGCTGTTGTTTAGATGCTTAGTCATGTCCAACTCTTTTGTGACCCCATGGACTATAACCTGCCAGGTGCTGCTGTCCATGGGATTACCCAGGCAAGAATACAGCAGTGGTTTGCTTTTGCCCCCTAAAGTGTATCTTCCCAACCCAGAGATCAAACCCACATCTCCTGCATTGGCAGGCAGATTTTTTTTTTTTTTTTTGTATCACTGATCCATCAGGGAAGCTCTCATATCTGCTCAGTTCAGTTCAGTCGTGTTGACTCTTTGTGACCTCATGGACTTAAGCATTCCAGGCTTCCCTGTCCATCACCAACCCCCAGAGCTTGCTCAAACTCAGGTCCATCGAGTTGGTGATGCCATCCAACCATCTCATCCTCTGTCGTCCCCTTCTCCTCCTGCTTTCATTCTTTCCTAGCATCAGGATCTTTTCCAATGAGTCAGTTCTTCACATCAAGTGGCCAAAGTATTGGAGCTTCAGCTTCAGCATCAGTCCTTCCAATGGATATTCAGGACTGATTTCCTTTAGGATGGACTGGTTTAACCTACTTGCAGTCCAAGGGACTCTCAAAAATTTTTTCCAAAAACACAGTTCAAAAGCATTAATTCTTTGGCATTCTGCTTTCTTTATGGTGCCACTATCTGCAGTGATTTTGGAGCCCAAGATAAGAAAGTCTGTCACTCTGTTTTTTTCCCATCCATTTGCCATGAAGTGATGGAACTGGATGCCACAATCCTCATTTTTTGACTGTTGAGTTTTATGCCAACATTTTTGCTCTCCTTTTTCACTTTTCATCAAGAGGCTCTTTAGTTCCTCTCTGCTTTCTGCCGTAAAGGTTCTGCCATCTGCATATCTGAAGTTATTGATATTTCTCCTGGCAATCTTGATTCCAGCTTGTGCTTCATTCAGCTTATACATCATTTCATATGATGTACTCTGCATAGATGTTAAATAAGCAGGATCACAATATACAGCCTTGACATACTTCTTCACCAGTTTTTAACCAGTACATTGTTTCATGCCCTATTCTAACTGTTGCTTCTTGGCCTGCATACAGGTTTCTCAGGAGGCAGGTTAGGTGGTCTAGTATACACATTTCTTGAAGAATTTTCTACAGTTTGTTGTAATTCACAGAATCAAAGGATTTAGTGTAGTCAATGAAGTAAAAATAGATGTTTTTCTGGAATTCTCTTGCTTTTTTGATGATCCAACAGATGTTGGCAATTTTATCTCTGGTTCCTCCACCTTTTCTAAATCCGGTTTGAACATCTGGAAGTTCACAGTGTATATACTGTTGAACCCTGGCTTGGAGAATTTTGAGCGTTACTTTGCTAGCATGTGAGATGAATGCAATTGTACCATAGTGGCATTGCCTTTCTTTGGGATTGGAATGAAACTGACTTTTTCCGATCCTGTGGCCACTGCTGAGTTTCAAAGTGTGCTGGCATGTTGAGTGCAGCACTTTCACAGCATCATCTTTTAGGATTTGAAATAGCTCAGCTGGAATTCCATCACCTCCAGTAGCATTTCTTAATATCTTCTTCTTCTGTTAACTCCATACAATTTCTGTCCTTTAATGTGTGCATCTTTGCATAAATTGTTCCCATGGCATCTATAATTTTCTTGAATCTCTAGTCTTTCCCGTTCTATTGTTTTTCTCTATGTCTTTGTATTGATCACTTAGGAAGGCTTTCTTATATCTCCTTGCTATTCTTTGGAACTCTGGATTCAGATGAGTATATCTTTCCCTTTCTCCTTTACCTCTCACTTCTCTTCTTTTTTCAGCTATTTGTGAAGCTTCCTCAGAGAACCATTTTGCCTTTTTGCATTTCTTTTTCTTGGGGATGGTTTTGATCACTCCCTTCTGTACAATATTATGTACCTTGTCCATAGTTCTTCAGGCACGCTATCAGATCTAATCTCTTGAATCTATTTGTCACTTCCACTGTATAATCATAAGGCATTTGATTTAGGTCATAACCTGAATGTTCTAGTGATTTTCACTACTTTCTTCATTTTAAGTCTGAATTTTACAATAATAAGTTCATGATCTGAGCTATAGTCAACTCCTGGTCTTGTTTTTGCTGACTGTATAGAGCATCTCCATCTTCGGCTGCAAAAATTATGATCAATCTGATTTCAGTATTGAATATCTGATGATGTTCATGGGTAGAGATGGACATGGAACCTCCTGTGGTGTTGAAGAGGGTGCTGGCTATGACCAGTGTGTTCTCTTGGCCAAATTCTGTTAGCCTTTGCCATGCATCACGTTGTACTCCAAGGCCAAACTTGCCCTTTACTCCAGGTATATCTTTAGTTCCTACTTTTGCATTCCAGTACCGTATAATGAAAAGGACATCATTTTTCTATCTCCACACAAATGCATAATCTCACCGGATACAAACATGCCACATTAGGATGATAATTTGTTACAACTAATGAAATATATTGGCATAAAAACACTCAAACACCTTGTTTTGTATATTTAATCCTGGTGTGCATTCTATGAGCTTAGACAACTCTATTCAGTTCAGATCAGTTGCTTAGTCATGTCCAACTCTTTGGGATCCCATGAATTGCAGCATTCCAGGCCTCCCTGTCCATCACCACCAGTTCATTCAGATTCACGTCCATCGAGTCAGTGATGCCATCCAGCCATCTCATCCTCTGTCTTCCCCTTCTCCTCCTGCCCCCAATCCCTCACAGCAGCAGAGTCTTTTCCAATGAGTCAATTCTTCACATGAGGTGGCCAAAGTACTGGAGTTTCAGCTTTAGCATCAATCCTTCCAAAGAAATCCTAGGGCTGATCTCCTTCAGAATGGACAGGTTGGATCTCCTTGCAGTCCAAGGGACTCTCAAGAGTCTTCTCCAACACCACAGTTCAAAAGCATCAATTCTTCAGTGCTCAGCCTTCTTCACCGTCCAACTCTCACATCCATACATGACTGCTGGGAAAACCATAGCCTTGACTAGACAGACCTTAGTCAGCAAAGTTATGTCTCTGCTTTTGAATATGCTATCTAGTTTGGTCATAACTTTTCTTCCAAGGAGTAAGCGTCTTTTAATTTCATGGCTGCAGTCACCATCTGCAGTGATTTTTGGAGCCCCCCAAAATAAAGTCTGACACTGTTTTCACTGTTTCCCCATCTATTTCCCATGAAGTGTTGGGACCGGATGCCATGATCTTCGTTTTCTCAATGTTGAGTTTTAAGCCAACTTTTTCACTCTCTTCTTTCACTTTCATCAAGAGGCTTTTTAGCACCTCTTCACTTTCTGCCATAAGGGTGGTGTCATCTGCATACCTGTGGTTATTGATATTTTTCCCGGCAATCTTGATTCCAGCTTGTGTTTCTTCCAGTCCAGCATTTCTCATGATGTACTCTGCATTTATGTTAAATAAGCAGGGTGACAATATACAGCCTTGACATACTCCTTTTCCTATTTGGAACCAGTCTGTTGTTCCATGTCCAGTTCTAACTGTTGCTTCCTGACCTTCATACAGATTTCTCAAGAGGCAGGTCAGGTGGTCTGGTATTCACATCTCTCTCAGAATCTTCCACAGTTTATTGTGATCCACACAGTCAAAGGCTTTGGCATAGTCGATAAAGCAGAAATAGATGTTTTTCTGGAACTCTCTTGGTTTTTCTATGATCCAGCAGATGTTGGCAATTTGATTTCTGGTTCCTCTGCCTTCTCTAAAACCAGCTTGAATATCAGGAATTTCACGTTTCACATATTGCTGAAGCCTGGCTTGGAGAATTTTGAGCATTGCTTTACTAGCATGTGAGATGAGTGCAATTGTGTGGTAGTTTGAGCATTCTTTGGCATTGCCTTTCTTTGGGATTGGAATGAAAACGGACCTTTTCCAGTCCTGTGGCCACTGCTGAGTTTTCCAAATTTGCTGGCATATTGAGTGCAGCACTTTCACAGCATCATCTTTCAGGATTTGAAATAGCTCCACTGGAATTCCATCACCTCCACTAGCTTTGTTCCTAGTGATGCTTTCTAAGGTCCACTTGACTTCACATTCCAGGATGTCTGGCTCTAGATGAGTGATCACACCATGGTGATTATCTGGGTCATGAAGATCTTTTTTGTACAGTTCTTCCATGTATTCTTGCCACCTCTTCTTAATATCTTCTGCTTCTGTTAGGTCCATACCATTTCTGTCCTTTATTGAGCCCATCTTTTCATGAAATGTTCCCTTGGTATCTCTAATGTTCTTGAAGAGATCTCTAGTCTTTCCCTTTCTGTTCTTTTCCTCTATTTCTTTGCATTGATTGCTGAAGATGGCTTTCTATCTCTTCTTGCTATTCTTTGGAGCTCTGCATTCAGATGCTTATATCTTTCCTTTTCTCCTTTGCTTTTCGCTTCTCTTCTTTTCTCAGCCATTAGTAAGGGCTCCCCAGGCAGCCATTTTGCTTTTTTGCATTTCTTTTCCATGGGGATGGTCTTGATCCCTGTCTCCTGTACAATGTCACGAACCTTATTCCATAGTTCATCAGGCACTCTATCTATCAGATCTTACATCTATTCTCACTTCTACTGTATAATCATAAGGGATTTGATTTAGGTCATACCTGAATGGTCTAGCAGTTTTCTCTACTTTCTTCAATTTCAGTCTGAATTTGGTAATAAGGAGTTCATGATCTGAGCCACAGTCAGCTCCTGGTCTTGTTTTTGTTGACTGTATAGAGCTTCTCCATCTTTCGCTGCGGAGAATATAATCAATCTGATTTCTGTGTTGACCATCTGGTGATGTCCATGTGTAGAGTCTTCTCTTGTCTTGTTGGAAGAGGGTGTTTGCTATGACTAGTGGATTTTCTTGGCAAAAGTCTATTAGCCTTTGCCCTGCCTCATTCCGCATTCTGAGGCCAAATTTGCCTGTTACTCCAGGTGTTTCTTGACTTCCTACTTTTGCATTCCAGTCCCCTATAATGAAAAGGACATCTTTTTTGAGTGTTAGTTCTAAAAGGTCTTGTAGGTCTTCATAGAACCATTCAACTATAATGACATGTATTTATCATTACTGTATCATACAAAGCGTATTTACTACTAGAAAAATCCCTGTGTCCCACTTATTTATCTCTTTTCACTAATCCCTGGCAACAACTAATCTTTTTACGGTGTCCATAGCTTTGCCATTTCCAGAATCTTACATAGGTGGAGTACACAGTATATTGCCTTTCTCAGATGGGCTTCTTTTGCTTAGTATTATGTGTTTAAGTTTTCTCTATGTTTTTTCACAGCTTGATAGCTCATTTCTTCAGCTTTGTGAATAATAGTCATTGTCTAGATGTTGCAATATTTTTACAGATTCACCTAGTGACAAATACCTTAATTTCTTCCAAGTTTTGGCAATTATGAGTAAGGTTGCTATAAACATCTGTGTGCAGGGTTTTGCATGGTCATAAATTCCAACTCCTTTGGGGAAATAACAAAAAGCACAATTGCTGAATCCTCAGGTAAGAGAGGGTTTAGTTTTATAAGCAAATGCCAAACTGTCTTCCAAAGCAGCTGCACCATGCTGCATTTCTTCCGGCAATGAATGAGCGTTCTTGTTGCTCCACACTCTTGCCAGCATTTTGTGTAGTCAATGTCCTGGATTTTGACCATTCTAGTTGGTGTGTAGTGGAATCTCGTTGTTGTTTTCATTTTAAAACTTTACATTACTTTGTTTATTTAAATTTATATAATACTTTTCTATATCTCAGTTACACTAAGCAGCTATAGGCTAAGAAAAAAATGTTTTATCTTTGTTACCTATGACTCTCAGTTAGAAACTTTTTGAATATTTCCAAGTTATTTAGTTAACACACCTGAGAAATAATTATACAAAACTTCTAGCTCTGTGGATTCAGAGCTACATAATCTATATAAATTATATAAAGATATGTAATATATTACTCCTTGTTGTTTTAACTTGCATTTCCATCATGACATATGATGTAGAGCATTTTATCACGTGTTTACGTGTTGTCTATTTTTTTATTGAGGTGTCTCAAAGCTTTTGGACAATTCTTCATTAATTCATTTGTTTTTATTATTGATTTTTAAGAGTATTTTAGATGATAATTCATTATTCAACAGTGTTTTCCAAAAATTTCTCATAGTTTGATGCTTGCCTTTTCATAATTTAACAATGTCTTTCACAAAAGAGTAGTTGTATATACTTGTTTGTTTTATTTTAATGAAGCCCGGCTTATTAATTCTTTCTTTCATGGATGTTGTTTGGTGTTGTATATATAAAGACTGGCTCCCCAGATGGCACAATGGTAAAGAATCTGCCTTCCCATGCAGGAGACGTAAGAAATGCACATTCAGTCCCTGTGTCAGGGATGTCCCTGGAGTAGGAAATGGCAGCCTGCGCCAGTATTCTTGTCTGTAAAATTCTATGGACAGAGGAGCCTGGAGGGCTACATTGGATGGGGTCCCAAAGAGTCAGACAAGATTTAGCACACATGTTTAAAAACACCTCCAAACTCAGGGCAATCAAGATGTTCTATTCCATCTTCTAAGAGTTTTATGGTTTTTCATTTAGGTCTGTGATTCATTTTGCATTAATTTTTGTGAAAAATATAAAGCCTGTGTCTAGATTCACTTTTTTGTTGGATATGGATGTTCAGTTGTTCCAGAACCATTTGTCAAAAAGACTGCTTTGCTCCGCTGGATTGCATTTGCCTCTTTTTCAGAAATCAGTGGAGTGTATTTATATGGGTCTCTTTCTAGGCTCTCTATTCTGTTTCATTGATCTACTTGTGTATTTCACTGATATCTCACTGTCTTGATCATGGTAGCTTTATGCTTTCTTAATGTTAGTAGTGTTAGTCCTCAGGCTCTGTTACACTTAATCACGTTTTAAATAACTTAACCACTTTTAAACTGGAAGTCATTGGGGTACATGTGTCTCTTTCCACATGTACCGCAATGTTCATCGCAGCACTGTTTATAACAGCCAGGACATGGAAACAACCTAGATGTCCATCAGCAGATGAATGGATAAGAAAGCTGTGGTACATATACACAATGGAGTATTACTCAGCCGTTAAAAAGAATTCATTTGAATCAGTTCTGATGAGATGGATGAAACTGGAGCCGATTATACAGAGTGAAGTAAGCCAGAAAGAAAAACACCAATACAGTATACTAACACATATATATGAAATTTAGGAAGATGGCAATGATGACATTGTATGCAAGACAGGAAAAAAGACACAGATGTGTATAACGGACTTTTTGGACTCAGAGGGAGAGGGAGAGGGTGGGATGATTTGGGAGAATGGCATTCTAACATGTATACTATCATGTAAGAATTGAATCGCCAGTCTATGTCTGATGCAGGATATAGCATGCTTGGGGCTGGTGCATGGGGATGACCCAGAGAGATGTTATGGGGAGGGAGGTGGGAGGGGGGTTCATGTTTGGGAACGCATGTAAGAATTAAAGATTTTAAAATTTAAAAAAATAAAAAACTAAAAAAAATAAAAATAAAAATATGTTTAATTAAAAATAAATAAATTGGAAGTCAGCATTGAAATAAATTAAGCAGGAAGTTATATGTATGAAATGAAGGCTCTGATCTCAGTTTAGGATTAGATGTTAGCTTTGTTTCTTACTAGTCCTCTGAAGTTAGACATAGGCAAACTACTTTACTTGCTTAATTTCAGTTATAAGTAAAACTTGCTCAGCTGTGTCCAGCTCTTTGTAATTCCATGGACTGTAACCTGCCAGGCTCCTCTGTCCATGGAATTTTGCAGGCAAGAATACTTGAGTGGGTTGCCATTTCCTTCTCCAGGTGATCTTCCTGACCTAGGGACTGAACCTGGGTTTTTTGCATTGCAGGTAGACTATTTATCATCTGAGCTACCAGGGAAGTCCTATTTATTTCGGTTAAAATGGGAATATTGGAGAGTATATCTCATTGCATTATGAAATTAAATAAAACTTTTGGTATGTAGTATTATGCAAGGGTATATACCTCCAAGTCAGTGTGAGCTGCGTTATTCTCAATGTCAGTGGTTTTATTATCATCATTCATATTGATAAACACCATCAGCCACTCTAGACTTCAACTCTAGTTCTGAGTATTTGCTACATATAGTTGCATAAGGTATTATAAACATGAAACCTAAAAATACCTAGCAAAACCTTGGCACAAGTCAGCTCTCAAAAATATTAGGGAATTGGATAATTGGAAATCATTGTTCAAATTTTCTTTTCTGTAAAATAGCATGATATGTAATACCTGCCTTTCAATGTTCTTGTCAAGAAGAAATTAGATTATGCATTTAATTTTGGGGGATAATATAAAGACTGAACAAATCACATTATCATTATTATATTATCAAAACACATTTTAGCTACAGAACTTGAAGTTTATTGTTTGCCTCATTCCACACTATATGTTTGAGAAAAATGGAATGTTACATTTTGTTTATTTTGGTTTTTGTTTGTTTGTTTTTATTTAATATGCTGATTTGTTTGTTCAGATGAAAGCTAGCATCGCAGTCCAAAATAAATATAGGGAACAAGCAGAACTGCTGTGTTTGAAGCAGTGAGGAGTGAAGGGTTCCTCTTATTGAACCCATTACTCCTTCCATCAAAGTGTCCTTGAAGTATCTCTGTGAAAAACATTTAGAAAACCAATTATCTATTCCAACTCTCTCATTTCAGAGAAAAGCTGAAAAATGAATTTACTTCAACAAAGTTGCAGAGGAAGTTAAAGACAGGAGTAAAATCCAAGATCCTAGATCTCTGATCTGTGCTTTTCCTAAGTAAAAGGCATGAGAATGACACTGGGCTTGACAGTGACAACATGATATATGAATTGTACCACAAGTTCCTGGGAGGCAGGGACAGTGGCATTTACTGTTGCGCTTGTACTTGTTCTGCTTTGGGCACTTACATACCGCTTCATTCACTTCTTTCATGGTTGAAATTTATTGACTGATAGTCCTTTGGTTTTACTTTGTAAAATAAAATTGAATTCATATCTTAAATGATTATGAGAATACTCTGCAAAGTAGGATAAAATTTAAAATTTCATAGATCAATGTTCTAAATGTCCATGCCACAGAACCAAAATTATGAAACTATGAAATGCACTTTCCTAATTCTCCTGGCCCACATGAATACGATTTAAAACATATTCTTTTTAAAAATGTATCATAAACAATATTTTCAAATGGTTTTCAGTGATAATATGGTGGCGTCAAAAACATTGTTGTATTGTAATAAAGTTACAATGCATTTGTCAGTCATTGAAGGAAAATGGCAGTACTATTCTGGTTTAAGATTATATATATATATATTTACTATTAAAGTTAAAAATATATTTCAAAACTAAACAATTTAATAATTCTCAAATGGATAGCTGAAAGACAGTAAAAATAATCTTCCTTTTTATGAGGTTTGTTTTATTGCCTTCAAAAATGAAATATAACAATGAACTTTTAAATGTGTTGGCTAATAAAAATTGGAAGCAAATGCATTAATTTGAGTAGTGTTGAATGTGGGTTCCCCTAAAATATTACCAAAACAACTCAAGTTATCATTTACCACATCCATAAATATTTAGTGAGGGAAAATTTAGGATACCTATGAGATTTTGAAACCTGGTTTAAGATTACACATTCAGCAGGGGCTTGGTTAGGATTCCATAGGGTCATAATGTAATAGTTAAGGATTGGTGGGTATAAAAGGGAGAGGGATTTGAGACAAGGGGTGGAGTCAGAGTGTTGGTGTGTAAACTGTCCTTTGTTGCTTGCTATTGAAGAGTCTATGGGCTTCATGTAGTTTCTAGGATAAGTAATCAAATTATTTGCCACTTTTATTTTCTTGTGCAAAGTTCTGCTCTTTAGAGTATTAAAATCATGATAATGAAGGGAATAAATAGTCAAATCACATTAATGAAGACAGTAAGCAGTGATTTCACATTTTTGGTTTTCAGAACATTCACATGTAAGAAAGATGAGTGGAAAAACAAACAAACAAACAAACAGATTGCATTCGCTTGCAGATTTCTAATGTGCATGCTCAGTTGTGTCAGTCCTGCCTGACTCTTTGCGACTCTATGGACCATAGTCCACCAGGATTCCCTCTGTCCATGGGATTCTCCAGGCAGAGCTCTGGAATGGGTAGCCATTTTATTCTCCAGAGGATCTTCCCAACCCAAGGATCAAGCCTAGGGTTCCTGCAGCTCCTGCATTGCAGGCGGATTCTTTACCCACTGAGCTACCTGGGAAGCTCAGATTTCTAAGATATAGATAAGGGCTTTACTTTCCACCACAAAATCAACTCATATGTACATTTTCAAACCCTCTCCTGTGTCTTATTAATTTCTGTTGAATTGTTTGAAAATGTTTTGGAACATCAAGACTACTTCTCACTGCCTCAAAGAGTTAATGACATTTTCACACACAATTTACACCTTGTTGCTTGAAGTACACCAGGGAGCCTTTGCCTCCAGCTAAAGGTACCAGATAAACAGTCTTCAGAGAAATTTGCCCTTACTGTCAGTAGCTGCCCCATTACCTGCACATATTCCGTATCTAATCTTTTCTCATTTCAATTCCTTCTTTCATTAATTAAACAAATAACTACTGGTTTCCTGGTATGGACTAAAAAGGATAGCAGCAATGGGACCAAAAGATGAAAACATAGTTCTTTAGCTTCATTTCCATCTTATGGGAAAGAAATGCAATGAACAGTGAACACTATAATCACCATAAGGGATCTGAAGGAAAACACAGGCTGGGGTCCAAACAAGCAAATAATAAGAAAAGCAAGCCTAGCATAGTCAGGAAGGGTTTAGGAAAGATTTCTGCAAAAGTAAAGTTAAAGCATTGCATTTCATGATGAGTATGATTTAGCCAGGCAAAATGGTAGTGGGAGGGAGAAGACAGGTATCAGACACAGAAAAAGTATTCATTTATTTATTTATTAAACAAGTGTGCATTCCACGATCTGGTATAACTCTCTCTCCCATTGTGTGACAGTAGACTTATTATTTTTTCCCCCTTTGTTGCTGTTGTTTCCTTTTTACTGCTATATTCATAACGCCTAGAAAGGAGAGTAGCTGTAGTCTGATGGCTGCAATGTGGCGGGTATTCTTTTCCTTCCCTAGTTCCTTCAAGGCTCAGCAGCTCACCTTTGGTGATGGCTACAACTGCTGATGATTGTGACATCCCTTGTTTACAGATATGACAAGCCATATTCCATTTCTCAGTCAGGTGAGGACACAGACAGAAGACAGCTATCTATAAACAGGAAATAGACCCTCACCAGACACTGAATCAGCTGATGTGTTTAAGCTACCCAGTCTATGGCATTTTTATTATAATGGCACAAACTGACTATAGCACTTTGATTAAATCAAGAAACAGAAAAAAGACCATCAATAGAAAAAGTGATAAAGTCCACTTGAGTTTTAATAGTAATATATCAATGTCACTCTCTTAGTTTTGATAAAGGTACCTGGTACTGTGAGATGTTAATAATCAGAGAAGCTGGTTAAGAGTTTTACAGGGACTCTGTGTTTTTTGGGTAATTTTCATGAAATTTAAAATTATTTCAAAATAAAGTTCTGAAACCCCCATGGGCTACATTTCATGGGTTCACAAAAAGTTGGACATGACTGAGAAGCTAACACACAAAGTTTAAATACAAATAAATAAAAAGCAGCATCATATCTATCAAGTCCTGTAGGACACTACACCTCGGCCAGAGTCATGTCTCTCCTTAGATGCTGAGTACCCATGGAGATGTCTTCATGAACAACAAGCTAATTATATTTTAATGGATATGGGCTCTGAAATGTTACTGGGATTTTTTTTTTTCCTCAAATTGGCCAGAAAACACTTCAAGAAATGATTTGTGTTGGCTTGTTTTTAGTTTTGATTTTTTTTTCATCTCTTTGGATTAACTGTCATCAAAAATAATAATTTCAAGAAATAAATGAAAGCAAGCATGTTCTCAGAAAATTATTAAAGGACAGAGAAAATATTATATTTGACAAGTCAGTATTAAACATCTTATTTTATTTTTAAATCTCTGTAGATGTCAGCAATAAACATGAGAGTAGGAAAAATTAGTTTTTAACATGAAAACCATTCAAAATTATGTATTCCCTGGTGACTTAAGATGCAGTTATTTTTGGAATATTTTTAAGCAAAAACAAGTCCATAACTCCACAGCATGACTGAGCCAAGTGGTCTTCTGACTTGTTTCTAATGGATTTCTGTTTTTTTCACTTAGACCTATGTGACACTGCTCTTGCGGCTCAGTAATGAGCAAGCCAAGAGTCTGTTCTATTCCACAGAATTGTTATTTCCAGAAGTCACTCCTGATTGGTCAGAGACAGAAGAGATAGAACATACTGCCAAGGTTTTTGCATCCTTTCATGAAGTTTTTTTTAAGCATGAAGTACTCACAAATCCATTCTACTTCAGTAAACCCAATAAAGAGGGGATATATGTATATGTATACCTGATTCACTTTGCTGTAGAGCAGAGACTAACACAGATTGGAAAGCAACTATTCTCCAATAAAACATTAAAAAAAAAAAATTCTGCATGGCCTTAGACACATGATCAAAAACTTACCTCAAGAAACTGCACTGCTTTCTAATTTCTATATGTATTTGTAATGCACTAAATAAACTTCAAAGCCTTAAGAACAGTCGTCTCTGATCTTTGAATTTATTTTACTCCACCCATTTAATTAATGGGGAGCACTTATTAATTCTGATTTTGAGTTATTTTTTCATACTTCACCCTCTATAGCTAATAATACAATTGTTTTTCCTGGTGACCTCATGCTTAGATAGCTCATGTTACAAGCTCTAAATAGGCATCTCTGGCTATTGTTCATCTGTCTCTAACAAATTCTGATAAAACTGTGTTTAACAATCTTTCCCACTCTCCCAAGGGAAAAAAACAAAAAAAAAAGATTTTTCCCAGAAAGACTGTTGGCCAACATGATGACCATCATTTATTAAAATCAGACTTTTTGTTTCCCTTGACTTTTTGGCAAAATAAATGCATCATTAAATCATAGAAACAAACTGCCCAAAACTTTAATCTTCAGGAAAAAAGAAAAAAAAAAAAACTTTTATCTACACTTTTTTTCTAATGCTATTATTCTTTCATTAGCTTGTGCTTGTTCCTCTGTCTGTTATAGAGTTGTGTTACAAGTGTCCTTCAATAGACCTTTCCCACGCCTGTGCTAGCATCTTGTAATGCTTCATTTTCTAATCATATATATTATCTCCATGCATTTTCAGCTTTGTATTGTTATATATTTTGTCTTTGTTTAGTTTTTCTCTTCAACAAAAGAGTAGGCTCTGCAGATCTATTATCTCCCAACTTATCAATGAACATAGTTCAATGAACCTAGGAAAAAAAGGAAGAAATTTTCATTGCTTGAAACTCAGCCATTACATATTTGGTGTACTTGATGTTGAGGTGCATCACCACCTTATGTCATAATCTACAGAAGTGCCGGTGTCTTTCATATCTATACCTGTCTCTATCTCCACTAGCATATCATTATATAATGTGTACAAATATAATGCATAATTTAAAAACTAGCAATTTTCACACTTACAGTTTTGTCATCCAGAGATCATTTATGGAACAGGGAAACTCTGTTCCAACCTCTGCCTTCATCTTCTTATGCTTTTCTCCCTGTGCACATGTCTATGTTCAAATTTTCCATTTTTTACAAGGACACCAACCATATTGGATTAGGGTCTACCACCCTAATGATCTCATCTTAACTTGATAATCTGAAAAGATCTTATTTTCAAATAAGGTCACATTTATAGGAACTGGAGTTTAGGATTTCAATATAATTTGGGGTTTTATAATTTGACCCGTAATAGGTATCTTATATTGAATAGGTCTCTCACTGGTGACTCACATGATCAATCTTCACTGGGGACCCAAACACTGCTAAATATTGTGATTTCTTCTCTACTTGTCAGCAAGATATTTTATTTGCTATCTTCTTATATTATTGTTATATTCTTGTATTATAGTTTGGTATAATATGAGCAATGAGCATAATTTCCATTGTTTGACATTCTATTAAGACATAATTTAAAAGACTATACCAAACTCATTTGCAATACCATTGCTATTTGGAATTATATATTTTACCTGTATATTTGTGATTATAAACTCGATTGTTTCTTCAGGAATCTGTTTTAGACTGTAATTTCTGAGCAATAGTATGTCAACATGTGAAAGCTGTACTATATTGCCTTTTCATCAAAACTATAAGGAGGTATTGGTCTTACTTTTCTGATGTTCTCTAATTTTCTTAGTAGTGAAGTAATGTTATTGTAATATTTTATAATTTATTTTTATTATATCCCTTGAACATTTTAATTTGAAATCACCAATCATTTTCTCATCAGAAAGCAAGTCCTTAATACTACTTAAATAATATCAACCTTGTGATAATAATATCCACTGTGTTTTAAAACATTATTCTTTTTATTTGTAATGTTTGTATTTTAATCTTGTTTAAAGTTACATTGTACGGATGTATGATTTGGACTATAAAGAAAGCTGAGCATCGAAGAACTGATGCTTTTAAACTGTGGCGTTGGAGAAGACTCTTAAGAGTTCCTTGGACTGCAAGGAGATCCAAGCAGTCCATCCTAAAGGAGCTCAATCCTGGGTGTTCATTGGAAGGACTGATGTTGAGGCTGATATTGATGCTGCAATACTTTGGCCACCTGATGCAAAGAGCTGAATCATTGGAAAAGACCCTGATGCTGGGAAAGATTGAAGGCAGGAGGAGAAGGGGATGACATGGATGAGATGGTTGGATGGCATCATCGACTCGAAGGACATGGGTTTGGATGGACTCCAGGAGTTGGTGATGGACAGGGAGGCCTGGCGTGCTGTGGTTCATGGGGTCACAAAGAGTTGAACATGACTGAGCAACTGGACTGACTGACTGACTGATATATATATATCAGGGGCTTCCCTGATCGCTCAGATGGTAAAGAATCTGCCTGCAATGCAGAAGACATGGGTTCTATCCCTGGGTTGGGAAGATCCCATGGAGAAGGGAAATGCTACCCACTCCAGGATCCTGGCCTGGAGAATTCCGTGGACTGTATGGTCCATGGGATTGCAAAGAGTCAGGGACTACTGAGTGACTTTCACTTTAACTTTTCACCTTCATAGCATTATATGAAGTTCTGAAGATCTAATTTGTTATGATAAAAATTGATCAAATTTCCCATTCTGGCACTTTCCATTTTACCATAGAAAAACATTCTCATTTTATATGTATGTATGTATATATATATATATATATATATATATATATATATACACACATATATGTATGTATGTATTTCAAATCACCTTTTATTTCTGTTTTTTTTTGTAATTTAACAAAATGCTTTATCTGAAATCTGTTTTATTGTGTTGTTGGAAGTAAATATGTAAATATATCCTTTTTCAAATAATTTTCTTAAAACCATTTACCAAATTACATCCTTTTTTATCTGATGTTTGGTCTTTGTCATATTCCAAATATTCATAAATAATTTGAAGTATCTGATATATAAATACCATAATTTCTTTTTCACATAACCATTTCATTACTTTAAAAGCTATTAGGGAGACAAGTTGGATGTTAATCTAGTTACTTTTATCTACTTTTACTTCCAGATATATTTTGGTATCATTTGGTCAATGTCTTATATTTATAAAATAATACGTGAAACATAAGATTCTTAACAAATTTAAGATTAATCTTTTCGCTGAAGAATATCTCTTAAGGTCATTAAGTTTTCCATTTTGGTTCTTTAAATAAATTACATTTTGGCATTTACCTTACAAGTCTTAAAATAATATTGGTATTTCAAAAACTCTAAATTTTAGTTTACTCTATTGTTTGCTTCTTATATAACTGCTCTTCACTGTGGTCACTGATGTGCTAAATGAGCATCTTACTTCACCATAAGAATGTCTAATATATTGTTACTGCTGCAGCTGCCATTACCACAAACACCATTAGTATATCTAGTATTTTATGCCAAAAGCCAGTTATTTTTAAACCTCACTTAAACAGAAATAAAAATTTCTCCCATAGTCAAGTATTATGGTAAAATAGTATATTTGAAAGCATTTCTAAAAGATATTAAGAGCTAACTTTGACAGCTAACATAATCATGTGAGCTATTTGATAGAAGATTTAATTTCATCATGCTATTTAAATTTCACATCAAGCTACACAACAAGGCTATTTTTATCTCCAATTAACAAATAAAGGAACTCAGATTGATAACAGTCAAATACCATCTTATACTGTTTCAGTCATGCAGCAAGAACTTGAACCCTATCAGCCAAACTCCAGACCCACACACTTCATCACAACATTGCTCTTGACACTTACATAAGTTCAGTCTGTTTTTAAGAAGGGCAAGTTCAGATAAGAACAACTTGGTAAGCTCTATCTTTGCTCTTAGCATTGCCCTTGCCACATAGAAGGGGTTTCTAAAGAGTGACTATACATTCATCAGGTGATTAAATTGTAACTAGGTAGAAATTATTTTTCATATTTAAACTTAGTTAATGTTTGGTCACCAGTTTTAGTACAAATGTCTCTATGATTTCTCAATATTTACTCCTGAAAATTTCTTACATAAGTTGTTATTGTGGTTTGTTTTGGTACAATCAAGAACAGAGACTGAAATCTCTGTTTCTTAAAAAAAAAAAAAACCTGCTAAGTATATATTAAATCAGGCACAAGAAGATTTATGAGCAGAGATGTCTGATATAAATCTTGGAATGAGTTCTGGATTTTGTGATTAAATTTTTATAAAGGTTGGTTAAAACAACAGTAATAAAGATACAAACATGTCTTTTTTGCAACATACTAATATTTTTGCAACATAAGAATATTTTTTGCAACATACTAATACTGCAATAAGAAAATGACCACAAAAAGAAAATAAAACTGTTTTCTTCCACAGTTAAATTCCACAAAAGCTGTTTTATTTTTTTTTTTTTATCCTTAAGTCACTGCAGAAAGGAGTAGAAATGGAGGAATAAATATGACTAGAAAAAAAAATTACTAACCAGATCTAATAAACCCATCTGCAAGGCTGTTATCAATATTAGCTTAGCGCTATCCTATAGAAAAATATTATTACAAGCGGAATTATTTCACAAGAGCAGAAGCTTAGAAATAATAAACATCTTGGCTTCAGATGTGTATAGTGAAGTGAAGTCGCTCAGTCATGTCCGACTCTTTGCGACCCCATGGACGGTAGCCTACTAGGCTCCGCCGTCTATGGGATTTTCAGGATTTTAAATTCAACTTGAGATAGTTTACAGGACTATCTACCTAGTACACTATTGAAGTTTATATTTCATTGCTGCCGCTGTAATATTGTTCTAAGTTACTTTATGATTCAGAGGTTTCTGCAATAAACTGATTAACAGTAATTTAAATAAAAATCACTAAACGCTGATTTTTAGTTTTCAGAAATTTTAAGTTTAATGCAATCTTATTTCATTATAAATTTAAATAAACCAATCCATTTTTATGACATCTATGTCTATCCAAAAATGTGAACTATCCTATCATTTTACATAGTTCAAATCCTATTTCTATTTGAAATTAATAGAAAACTGAATCAATTTTATTATTTCTGAGTAATAATATGAATTAGTCCTTGAATCCAGATGCTGAAATTTATTGATACATTATCCTAATTTGGAGTATGACTAATCTAAACCAAATTATTTTTGGGTATTTTTAGAATTAATAAAATTCTATTGCACATATTTTTCTCCCCATAAAGGTATTTGCATTTTCCTCTTAACAGCATGTACACAAGATAAATGCATAGATAAGCAAGATTGCTTCAGCATCTCTCATATTGAACGCATTTCAACAATCAAACATTGCTTACATCAAACTAATTTCCATTAAGAAAATTTACAGTTTGTCACGTACATATGTTCCTCCCCATTGATTTCATATAGCTTCCTTTTGCACAGGCAGGTATTTTCAATGTGATTTTATTACTCCAATTTATTAACCTGACAGAAACATTTCAAATTAAAGAATTTTTCAATCAATATGTTCCAGTCCACTTAAAACTGTTTGGGCCATTTTAGATTGATATTTTATAAGCTTAGAATGAAAACAAGTGTGATATCCAAGAAAACTTATATACAGATCTAGTTTCAAAAGATGTATATCTGAGTTTCTAATCAAAATACTAAAAACTATTGAGAAAAAGACAGCATTAGTCATGGTCTGCCATTTAGCAACTAAACACAGAAGCCTCGTGTGTGTTGCATGGGTTGATATTTACATTGGCTTGTTTTTACAGCTCAGAGCATCCTTATATAAAAGACTTCAATGTTTTTGTATCATTCTAATAACTATGGTTATTATGAATATATCCTGTGGAGTCAAACCCAGTATAGTTTAAGATATATAGTTAGTAGATTTTTTTTATCAATTCATTTTATTTGATTTTAATTGCTCACACTTTCATATGTCAAGCAATAACTCCTAAAGTTATATCTGCATCCAAGACTTCTGTAAGCAACTCTAGATTCACCTGTCTAAATGTCTACCATAAATCCCTATTTGAATGTCTAAGAATCATCTTAAACTTACCATGCCCCAAATTAATTTGATCCTTCCTCTCAGACTTATTGCAGTAATAATTTTTCCATCTCTGTGAATGACATCTTCATCCTTCAAGTTGGCTTGCCCCAAACTTTGATCTTATCTCTGATTATCCCCTTTCTTATATGACACCCAGATATTCCATTAGGAAATAGCTCCAGATTGCAATCACTTCTCTTTACTGAACTACGGTGACTCTGTTTTGAACCTTATCATATCTTATCTCACTATGGACATCCAGATCTAGCTATCATTATGCCTTACTTGAACCATTTCAATAACTTCCCTATCTGTGTCCTTGTTCCAACATTGACCATTTACACTTACTCCCTACAAAGAAGACAGACTCATCCTATTTAAACATAATTCAGGAAATGGCAACCCACTATGGTATCCTTGCCTGGGAAATTCCATGGACAGAGGAGCCTGGCAGGCTACATTCCATGGGGTCACAAACCATCACACATGACTGAGAAACTTTCATTTTCACAGGCCACACCATCTCTCTACTCAAAACCTTTCAGTTATATCCTATTTAAAGCCAAATAAAAGGCAATGGCCTTACAATAGGCAACACCGCCTTCCGCAATTCTAGTGTCTCTAACTTTGTCTACTACTCTCCTCTTTGCTAAAACCAGTCTAGGTTCACTGCTCTCATTCCGTCTTTCCTTGACCAGGCCAGGCCTGTACCATCTCAGGGTCTTTCCACTGACTTGACTCTTTGACTGGAATGCTTTCACCTTTAGATATCTACATGACTACTTTTTTCACATTCTTCAAGATGTTACTTAATGGGAAGCTTCCTCATTATTCTCTGATCACCCTGTTCATAATTTTAGCCACTGTCACAGTTTCACAGTCCTTCTCTGTTCCCTCTTATATTTTTTCCATACTACTCATTACAGGCTTCCCAAAGTATTACACGACTGAAGCTCCTGAGCACAACACACATACTACAGGTCAATTTTACACATGTGATTTAATTTTCTTATGTTTATTCCCTATCTCCCTCTTTGTAAATTACGTCAGCAATAGGCTTTCCATATTTTGTTCTCTGTTATAGTACAAGCCCTATGTAAGGTACTAAGAGAATCTTGGCTGTATAAATAAAACAAAATGATGAAGTAGAAGTATATATCATGAGTGTTTTCATAAATACTTTATCTCTTGTTCATTTTCCTTTGATTACATACTCATGTAATCTTCCTTGTTAAATATAACTAATTTGATTGAAAATGAGAATGCAGTTAAAAATTTTGTAGGAGGCATTCAGTTTTAGCTTTAATAATTCATAAGCTAGTTCATTTTCCTTCTGATATTACCACTGACTGTGTGTATGTTTACTGAAAGATGAAGTGAAAACATTGAGGAATTTTAAATATATCTTCATTTATTGGGAAATAATCTCTGTCATGAGAGCAGAAAGCCCTATAATTTACTCTGAGCCCCTTCTAGCTTTCTGAGTAGTCATCACATGATCAAACCCTATGTGTTAATAATTATGCCAACAGTCCTGACAAGTAAAGTAAGGTTGTTTCCCTGGTCGCTAAGATATTGTGCTTTGGAATCTTTATTATCTGTGGAATTTTTACCATGTTCTTATCTATGTATAAAAAATAAGTAAATACAACATAAGCTTTGGAAATTAAAAAAAAAATGATGGGGTAAAAATAAAGGAAAACTTAGGAATCATGGAGGATTGATTGAGAAAGTGTAGGTCATATATAGAGTTTCAGAAGGAGATAATACAAAGAGAAAATAATCCAAAAACCAATAGTACAAACTTTGGTTCAGTTCAGTTCAGTTGCTCAGTCGTGTCCGACTCTTTGCGACCCCATGAATTGCAGTACACCAGGCCTCCCTGTCCATCACCATCTCCCGGAGTTCACTCAGACTCACTTCCATCGAGTCAGTGATGCCATCAAGCCATCTCATCCTCTGTCTTCCCCTTCTCCTCCTGCCCCCAATCCCTCCCAGCATCAGAGTCTTTTCCAATGAGTCAACCCTTCACATGAGGTGGCCAAAGTACTGGAGCTTCAGCTTTAGCATCATTCCTTCTAAAGCAATCCCAGGGCTGATCTCCTTCAGAATGGACTGGTTGGATCTCCTTGCAGTCCAAGGGACTCTCAAGAGTCTTCTCCAACACCACAGTTCAAAAGCATCAATTATTTGGCACTCAGCCTTCTTCACAGTCCAACTCTCACATCAATACATGACCATGGGAAAAATCATAGCCTTGACTAGATAGACCTTAGTTGGCAAACTAATGTCTCTGGTTTTGAATATGCTATCTAGATTGAACTTACCCCTAACTAAAAAAAAAAAAGTGACTAAGTAATGTGGTCACTAACTGTAGCTTTCTCTTAAGCAAGAGTGCAATGTATGTGGACATTTTGTTTTGTTTCTAAAATTCAATATACTATGGCAGTTTTAATGATATATAATGGTCTGAAATGGAAAGATAAAATATTAAGACAAATTATATTCCCTCATGCAAAATTGCAATATATTTTCTTGTAGGAAAGCAATTATTTTCTTTAAACAAAGAATATACTAATTTACAATCTGATTCAATTCTAAAATAATTTGTCTTCATACTAAACCTGTATATAAAAGGCCAGTTGTATTAGGTAAAGCATATATAATTAAATTGCACTAACTAATATGTGTCTCAAATAATTATAAAGTGTGAGCATATTAGGAAGAGAGTTCCAGAAAAACATCTATTTCTGCTTTATTGACTATACCAATGCCTTTGACTATGTGGGTCACAATAAACTGTGGAAAATTCTGAAAGAGATGGGAATAGCAGACCACCTGACCTGCCTCCTGAGAAACGTGTATGCAAGTTAGGAAGCAAAATTAGAACTAGACATGGAACAACAGACTGATTCCAAATAGGAAAAGGAGTATGTCAAGGCTGTATATTGTCACCCTGCTTATTTAACTTATATGCAGAGTACATCATGAGAAATGCTGGGCTGGAAGAAGCACAAGCTGGAATCAAGATTGCCAGGAGAAATATCAATAACCTCAGATATGCAGATGACACCACCCTTATGGCAGAAAGTGAAGAGGAACTAAAAAGCCTCTTGATGAAAGTGAAAGAGGAGAGTGAAAAGTTGGCTTAAAGCTCAACATTTAGAAAACGAAGATCATGGCATCTGGTCCCATCACTTCATGGGAAATAGATGGGAAACAGCAGAAACAGTGTCAGACTTTATTTTTTTGGGCTCCAAAATCACTGCAGATGGTTACTGCAGCCATGAAATTAAAAGATGCTTACTCCTTGGAAGAAAAGGTATGACCAACCTAGACAGCATATTGAAAAGCAGAGACATTACCTTGCCAACAAAGGTCCATCTAGTCAAGGCTATGGTTTTTCCAGTGGTTGTGTATGGATGCGAGAGTTGGACTGTGAAGAAAGCTGAGCACTGAAGAATTGATGCTTTTGAACTGTGGTGTTGGAGAACACTCTTGAGAGTCCCTTGAACTGCAAGGAGATCCAACCAGTCCATTCTAACGGAGATCAGCCCTGGATGTTCTTTGGAAGGAATGATGCTAAAGCTGAAACTCCAGTACTTTGGCCACCTCATGTGAAGAGTTGACTTATTGGAAAAGACTCTGATGCTGGAAGGGATTGGCGGCAGGAGGAAAAGGGGATGACATAGCATGAGATGGCTGGATGGCATCACAGACTCAATGGACGTGAGTTTGACTGAACTCCAGGAGATGATGATGGACAGGGACGCCTGGCGTGCTGCAATTCATGGGGTCACAAAGAGTGAGACACGACTGAGTGACTGAACTGAACTGAATTGAACTGAATTTATATTTTATTTATCTTTGAAATGGTATCGTACAAAAAAGTGAATAGAAATTTAAGCAAATAATTAGAAGCTATTTTTCATTACATTTATATTATCATTTGATAATTGCAGTTCATTTTTTCTGAATAATCTATAATTAGAACTTATGCTTATTGCTGTCTACACTAAATTTACTAATCAATCATTGTAAATGTGTATACTTTACCTATAATACTGTTGCTACTTGGCATTAGTATATAATAAAATAATTTATAAAGTATTTCATTACCAAAAACAATCAATAAGAAGTGTCAGAAAAGAACCATGGCATTGTAAAGATAGAAAAATAAAAGTTAGTAAGGTAGAAAACTTCCAAGTTGTTATAAGGATTAGATCAAGACTAAACCTTTTGTCCTTTTTATCTAGATTCATTTTTATAATAGTTTGATGAATTTATTGCTCATGCATTGGATAAATTTTACTTTTTTATCAGTACCATCTCAACTTTACTTTTCTCCTCATCATATTATATCTCCTTTGTGACTGACTCTGAATGTCTGTGTGTGTGTGTGTGTGTGTGTGTGTGTGTGTGTGTGTGTGTGTGTGTGTGTGCATGTGCTTTCTTTACTAGCAAAAGTCTTTCAGGTCACTTGTGAGAACTCCATTCTCAATATGCAGCCAATGTTTTTCCCCTAATTTCCACACCAAAGTGACATTACAGTAACTCAAAATTGCTAAGAATTACTAAAACTTACATGCTATGAAATTTAATCATTTTCTTAAAAATTTTATTAGAAAAATAAAGAAATTCTAAGAAAGATGACTACACATTAATGAGACATTCCCCAATTTCCTCTATTTCTTATCCAATCTTTATCTTTTACAGTCATTCATTTCAAATTAACTAACTTAATCTCATAGTAGCTACATGATGGGAGAAATAACATGTATACAAAATTCAGAACAATGCCTGACACTCAATAAACATTTCTTATTTTTAAGTTCTTTATCAATTAAATTTTTATAATTTTTATGATATATATTAATTTTTAAAAACAGTTCTTGAGTATATCATTTATGCCTTGGATTCAACAAAACACAAAATACATCTTTCCTTTGAAAGAGATTAGAGTCACATACTAATACCTAAAAGTATAAATAAAAGCTAAAGTAGAAAAGAGCATTCTTTTGTTATACACAATATAAAATCCAGTCAAGAGTAATTAGGTTAAAGTTGCCTAGCAATTTACAATACTAATTATTATAAATATAAATATGTGTGTGTGTGTATGTATGTATGTATGTATAACATTTTCCCCATAGGAAATATTCATGGGAAACTATTTAAATAAATTCTTCAAAATTGCACTATCCAACAGATCACGTATACTTCAGTATGTTGCTTCCTTACACAAAAGAAGTTCCAAACGCTTTACTTTCTAACAATCCTAAGTACTAATGTGGGGAGGGAGCCAGGTATCTTTCTGAGCACTGAATCTAAATTTTAATCCAAGATTTGTGTTTTGTTTTCCTAGTCTTACACATTATATACTACCATTACTTAGTGCTACATACATAATAAGGAAGCAACATTCCACCTGCAGACTCCCTCTTTTCCTTAGCTATATCTTTCAAATACTATTCTATCTGTTTTTCCACTGATATCTGGGGATTTATGTGCCTTATTCCACTGTGCATTGATTGGTGTGTAAATCCCCACAATATATTTCTTTTCCAGCTTTTGTTATATATTTCAGACCAAATGTTACTGTCATATTTTTAGAGCTTATACCACACAAACTACAGGTAATTCAATAGACCAAGCAACATAATTCACTTCTTATTCTGCTAAAAAAATATGCTTGAGAAATGTTTCTGAAAACTTAACAATAGTTAACAGGTGCCTTCAGTTTTTGAATATGGTTATTCTTGCTGAAATTTATAGAAAAAAACAAGAGGAAATTCTGAAAGGAGTATTGTTATTATCTTTTATGTTTATAACACACAGTCTGACACAACAAAGTAAAGCATATTTATAATATAAATAAGTTATTAGAACATATCTAATAAAGATTGTCAGTGTAAGATTGGGTTAAGCATCCAATAACTTATATGAAATTCATTCTATGATTTTTCTTGTGTGGTATTTATTGGTACACCTTTGATGCATAGCAGAGCATCTGAAAGTTGTTTTAAAATGTTGTATTAAATCAATTCAATCAAGAAATACTACAGTTAAGACACTTTGCTCCTACATTAAAATACATGCAACATTCATTTTACACCATAGCAATCATTCAGGTAAATTTTTTTTTTAGAAAAAGGTGAGCAATATTCAAAGAAAAAAATTAAAGGAATCATTTCATCTAATAGTGAAGTGATCAACTGGAAAGCAGCTATATTAGTTCAGTTTTGTTGGATCCAGTTATATATTGCATAGAATTAGGATTCACGATTGTGATGACGATGCAGTAGGAACCTGTGAATGTCCCAGCCACTTCAAAACTCACCTGAAAGGAAAGCGCTTGGGATATAATACATATAAAATTAATTGACTTGGGATCTATTTGTTACATGAAATAATTGCGAGCTAGAGCATTGATATGATGATCAAAAAGTGACACTTTAGGAAATGTATTATCACAAAGGTATCGAACATGGATTCTTACAATCTTGTGTATGAAATGTCTCTCCAGAACAAATATGTAGAAGCTGATAATTTTAGATGGGTATGGCTATGGATCATAATGTTAATTTATCTGAACTGACATGTCGACTCATAAAAATTAAGACTGTGTTATGCATTTAATGATCACAAATTTATGAAAAAAAAAAAGCTATTCCAGTTAAGCTTATTGCTGCATCCTGAAATTTATCATAAAGCCAAGCCTTTTCACATTCAACTACCTTCTTTGGGCTGTTGTGAGTGTATGGTAACTATAGTATTCGACATTGACTTTGGCTTCCCTGGTAGCTCAGACGGTAAAGTGTCTGCCTACAATGTGGGAGACCCGAATTCGATCCCTGGGTTGGGAATATCCCCTGGAGAAGGAGATAGCAATCCACTCCAGGATTCATGCCTGGAAAATCTCATGGACCAAGGAGCCTGGTGGGCTACAGTCCACGGGTTGCAAAGAGTCGGACACGACTGTGGTGGATTCATGTCAATGTATGGCAAAACCAATACAGTATTGTAAAGTAAAATAAAGTATATATGAAAAAAAAATCTGATAGATAGAGGGCCTGAAGAACTGTGTAAGAAGGTTCATGACATTGTACAGGAGGCAGAGATCCAAACATTCACCAAGAAAAATAAATGAAAAAATCAAGATAGTTGTCTGAGGAGGCCTTACATATAGCTGAGGTAAGAAAGGAAGCAAAAGGCAAAGGAGAAAAGAAAAGATAAATCAATCAGAATGCAGAGTTCCAAAGAATAGCAAGGAGAGATAAGAAAACCTTCCTAAGTGATCAATGGAAAGAAATAGAGGAAAACAATAAAATGGGAAAAACTAGAGATCTCTTCCAGGGAATTAGAGTTACCAAGGGAACATGTCATGCAAAGATAGGCACAATAAACGACAGAAATGTTATGGATCTAACAGAACAAGGAGATATTAAGAAAAGGTGGCAAGAATACACAGAAAAACTATACCAAAAAAAAAAAAAAACCCATCTAATGACCTTAGATAATCACGATGGTGTGATCACTCACCTAGAGCCAGACATCCTGGAGTGCAAAGTCAAATGGGCCTTAGGAAGCATCACTACCAACAAAGCTAGTGGAGGTGATGGAATTCCAGTTGAGCTATTTCAAACCCTAAAAGATGATGCTGTGAAAGTGATGCATTCAACATGCCAGCAAATTTGGAAAACAGCAGTGGCCACAGGACTGGAAAAGGTCAGTTTTCATCTCAATGCCAAAGAATGAATGTTCAAACTACCACACAATTGCACTTATCTCACATGCTAGGAGAGTAATCTCAAAATTCTCGAAGGTAAGCTTCAAAAGTACATGAACTGAGAAATTCCAAATTCATAAGTTGGATTTCGAAAAGGCAGAGGAACCAGAGATCAAATTGCTAGTATCAATTGGATCATAGAGAAAGCAAGAAAATTTCAGAAAAAGATCTGCTTCATTGACAATGCTAAAGACTTTGACTCTGTGGATCACAATAAACTGTGGAAAATTCTTTTTTTCTTTCTTTATTTTTTATGTTACTTTACAGTACTGTATTGGCTTTGCCATACATCAACATGAATCTGGGAATACCAGACCACCTTATCTGCCTCCTAAAAAATCTGTATGCAAGTTAAGAAGCAACAGTTAGAACTGGGCATGGAACAACAAACTGGTTCCAAATCAGGAAAGGAGTACATCAAGGCTATATATTATAACCCTGCTTATTTAACTTATATGCAGAGTACATCATGAAAAATACTGTATTGGATGAAGCAAAAGCTGGAACCAAGATTTCCAGGAGAAATATCAACAATCTCAGATATTTAGATGACACCATCCTTATGGCAGGAAGTGTAGACAAACTAAAGAGCTTGTTGATGAAAGTGAGTGAGGAGAGTAAAGAAGCTGGGTGAAAACTCAACATTCAAAAAGGGAATATCATGACATCCAGCCCCATCACTTCATGGCAAATAGATGGGGAAACAATGGAAACTGCTGCAGATTTTTTCTTGGGTTCTAAAAATCACTGCAGATGGTGAGTACAGCCATGAAATTAAAAGATGCTTGCTTTTTGGAGGAAAAGCTATAACAAACCTAGACAGCATAATAAAAAGCAGAGACATTACTTTACCAAAAAAGGTCCTTATTGCCAGTGCTATGGCTTTTCCAGTAGTCACATATGGATGTGAAAGTTGGATCATAAAGAAAGCTGAGCACTGAACAATTGATGTTTTTGAATTGTGGTGTTGGAGAAGGCTCCTGAGAATCCTTTCGACTGCAAAGAGTTAAAACCTGTCAGTCATAAAGGAAATGGATCCTGAATATTCATTGGAAGGACTGATGCTGAAGCTGAAGCTCCAGTACTTTGGCCACCTAATGTGACAACCACGATGCTGGCAAATTGAAGGCAGAGGAGAAGGGGATGACAGAGGATAAAGTGGTTGGATGGCATCTCCGACTCAATAGACATGAGTTTGAACAAGCTCTGGGAGTTGGTGATGGACAGGGAAGCCTGGTGTGCTGCAGTCCAATGGGGTCACAAAGAATTGGATACAACTGAGTGATTGAACTGTTTGGTTAAAAATTTTAAGTTGAACCATAAGTGAGGGATGATCTGTACAGTGAAAGGCAAACAACTTTGACCAAAACGTCTGATAAAATACTGTTTAATGATAATGTTTAGAAACATCATAGCTTGAAATAGGCTAATGGCACAAAAAACAAAGCTATATGAATGTCAACACACATATATAATCAGACTCACACTCACAGGTGCTGCTTGCAAAATTTCAGATTTGATACAGTCCCACAATGCCGACTTTGCTCTAATTAGCATCAATGATCAATGTCTTCAGAATGACAATCAAGCACCACATTCAACAGACATCATCAGTATAAGTAATAAAGATCATTCACCTTTTAAAAATGCCAAAAAATAGTGAGAAAAAAATTATACAGTATTCCAAATAGCCTTAGTATCTTATTCTGCTTTTGGCAACTGCACATAAAGGACTATGGTAGAATCTTAGGAAAACTTTACTTCAGAGAAGTCATCACATTTTATGCTTAGGCCCTTCAGACACGCATGATCAATTAATTCCATTATCTCAGTTCTCCTGAACTGCATCAATGATGGTTGCTCTTTACTCAACAAAAATGTTCCTGATCATAAAGTCCTGGTGTTTGGTATTGTACATATGTCTCAGTCAAATTTTCAGTTGTTAAATGAAGGACCGTATCTTATGTTATACATTCCAGGAGGCCAGGACAAATGCTTGGAAACCACCAAAATTAGAGCAATGACAATAAAATCAATATTTTCCTTCCAGTGCTGGACAGTAACTTAGGTTACATAAACATGATTTGATTGATTGAATGAAAAGCACTTAAAATGCCTTCCAGTTTATCAGACATTTATTGCAAATGCAAATCAACCTTAAAATAAGTAGTTTCTATTTTAATATTACAAAATATATTAAATTGAATATAGATAAAATGATTATAACATGATTATAATAACTTGGGGTATGTATTTAAGTGGTTGGTGTGAAGTTAGTTAAAATAATGGACTGTTCTGAAAATTCTTTTAATTCACCTTACTTCTGAGAAAGACAGTAGTATCTAGTTCCTTAAAGCAGAGTAGATTTAACTCTCATCTTATTTTTCTAATTATATTTTCAGTGAATGCTTTGCTAAATCTTTGTAATTTACAAACTGTTAATGATTAGCTATTTAGTCATTGACCTTTCTAATATCTCCTTATTTGTCTCAATCTTACCACATTAGAAAGTATTAACCTAAAGTTCTAATGTATCAGGTTGTAGAAATAAAATGACAGCTATTTTTTCTCTTCTTTAATGTATGTTACTATATCAAAGTATATTCAATATAGCAATAAAAAGGTAGGGTTCTCTTTAAAAGGACATTGCAATAATGTAGCAAAATAGAAATCATTTTGTTGAATAAGCAGCTATTTTAATGCATTGTCTATTAATATTTTTATATCTTCATATGATGCAAAAAGTATACATGCTTAAATTCCAAATCTATGATATATTTATATATATTTATTATAATTTGCTATCTAAATAGGAGAAGGCAATGGCACCCCACTCCAGTACTCTTGCCTGGAAAATCCCATGAGCGGAGGAGCCTGGTAGGCTGCAGTCCATGGGGTCGTGAAGAGTCGGACACGACTGAGCAAATATTTTAATAGCCACTATTTTAAGTTATCTTTACTAATTTTACTGTAAGTTTTTTAAATCATAAGAGAAAATATAAATGGTCATGTTTTAAATGTTTTAGACTCTTTGTAATTATTCTTAATTTAACATGAAAGAACAATTTTTCTATATAAATTATACAATGCAAGCTTTTTTAACTTAAAGTCATTTGTCCATGATTAATTAAATTTTTACTGAGTGAAAAATTCATGGAAGATAATTTATTATTTCTTTTTTTTTAGATGGATTTTATTTTTTTTATTTTTTAAAGTAATTTTTTAAAATTTATTATTTTTTATTATTTTTTTATTATTATTTTTTTAATTTTAAAATCTTTAATTCTTACATGCATTCCCAAACATGACCCCCCCTCCCTCCTCCCTCCCCACAACATCTCTCTGGGTCATCCCCATGCACCAGCCCCAAGCATGCTGCATCCTACGTCAGACATGGACTGGTGATTCAATTCTTACATGATAGTATACATGTTAGAATTCCCATTCTCCCAAATCATCCCACCCTCTCCCTCTCCCTCTGAGTCCAAAAGTCCGTTATACACATCTGTGTCTTTTTTCCTGTCTTGCATACAGGGTCGTCATTGCCATCTTCCTAAATTCCATATATATGTGTTAGTATACTGTATTGGTGTTTTTCTTTCTGGCTTACTTCACTCTGTATAATTGGCTCCAGTTTCATCCATCTCATCAGAACTGATTCAAATGAATTCTTTTTAACGGCTGAGTAATACTCCATTGTGTATATGTACCACAGCTTTCTTATCCATTCATCTGCTGATGGACATCTAGGTTGTTTCCATGTCCTGGCTATTATAAACAGTGCTGCAATGAACATTGGGGTACATGTGTCTCTTTCAATTCTGGTTTCCGCAGTGTGTATGCCCAGCAGTGGGATTGCTGGGTCATAAGGTAGTTCTATTTGCAATTTTTTAAGGAATCTCCACACTGTTCTCCATAGTGGCTGTACTAGTTTGCATTCCCACCAACAGTGTAGGAGGGTTCCCTTTTCTCCACACCCTCTCCCGCATTTATTGCTTGCAGATTTTTGGATCGCAGCCATTCTGACTGGTGTGAAGCGGTACCTCATTGTGGTTTTGATTTGCATTTCTCTAACAATGAGTGATGTTGAGCATCTTTTCATGTGTTTGTTAGCCATATGTATGTCTTCTTTGGAGAAATGTCTATTTAGTTCTTTGGCCCATTTTTTGATTGGGTCGTTTATTTTTCTGGAGTTGAGCTGCATATTATTTCTTACTAGTATGATAGAGCTTCCCAGGTAGCTCAGTGGGTATAGAACCCAACAGCAATGCAGAAGCTGCAGGAGCTGTGGGTTTGATCCTTGGGTTGGGAAGATCCCCTGGAGAAAGAAATGGCTACCCACTTCAGTATTCTTGCTTGGGGAATCCTGTGGACAGAGAAACCTAGCAGACTACAGTCGATAGGGTGACAAAGAGCTGGACATGACTGAAACAACTGAGCATGAAGATTATGAATCTGCAAGATAATTTATTATTTACTGCTAGTAATATAAAGATGAATATATTTCAATATCTGTTCCCCAGATCCATATAGTGTAGTTATGACAATAATGCTATAATACAAATAAAAATTGGGGGAAGTAGTTTCAAAAGCTACAAGATTCTATCAAAATTCAAAAATAGAAAATTCACTTCCATCATCTTGAAGGAAGGCGGCATTTAATTCAGGGTTTAAAGGCAAGTAAAAAGGCAGCACAATGAGAAGCCTGGAAGAAGGTATTAAAATATGGAGGAGGGAAAGCACATGGTGTGTTCTAGGAATGATGAGCAAGTCAGATTGGCTGCATCAGTTAACATATATTGAGAAACAGTGTGAGAAAAGTTTGGAATATATAGCTCATGCAGAGATCTGAATAATCAGATCAGAGTTTAAAACTTTATTGGGTGTAATGGGTAATCATCAGGGGTTTCTGGATAAGGAAATATGATGAAAATGTCTTTAATTTAGGGTATGTTAATTTGACAACTATATGTAGAATAACTTGGAGGACAAATATACTAGAAATATTTAAAAGAGTTTACAAAAGGACATTGAGATTTATGTGTTAGTTAGGGGTTGTCTAACATAGTGGCCTGAGATGCAGAAATACTGAAGGCTTAAACTAAAATGGCACTTGGAAATAAAGACCTTTTATCCATACGATAATTGTATTCACCTTCCATAGTTTAAAGTTTTTACTGAGAAGCAGCATCCAGCCCCAGCGTTACCCAATCAGACCCAGCTGGCTGGTGGCTTTGGGCTGTCATGATCCTACCTTAATTTAACAGGCTGAACTCTGAAAGCTGCAACCCAGATGTGCCTACAGTTAGCCCATAAGTGTACCACTGTGGATGGGTCTCCATGAGGCTCAATCTTGTTCATTCCATGCCCTTCCCAAGATGTACCCATTCTGATATGATGGAGTTTAGGAATATGCTCAACTCCAGCAGAAGTTGCATCAAACCTCCAGCATCTGCTCAGAACTTGATGCTTCTTAGCCACTCTGCCCTTCATGGGTCTTCACCAGGGAAGCCCACACCAAGTACATCAAGGGCTCAGGGGCTGATGTCTCAACCCAAGAGATGGATAGATATCATGTTCCCCAACCACTTGGGATAGTGGGACTTCCTTTCCCAGATCACCTGTATCAGGAAGACTGGCAATGGTCAACCTCAAGGTCGAGCTGCCCTACTGCCTCCAGGTGGTGGATCCTGAGAGCCCTATAGAGCAGCGGTCCCCAATCTTTTTGGCCCCAGTGACAGGTTTTATGGAAGAAAATTCTTCCAGGGACCAGGGTAGGGAATGGTTTGGGGAGGATTCAAGCACATGACATTTATTGTACACTTAATTTATATTATTATATCAGCTCCACTTCAGATCCCTGAGTCAGGAAGATTCCCCTGGAGAAGGAAATGGCAACCCACTCCAGTATTCTTGCCTGGCAAATCCCATGGAAAGAGGAGCCTAGTGGGCTATAGTCCGTGGGGCTGCAAAGAATCAGACACAACTTAAGGAATAAACAACAACAGCATCTAGCCAGGGACTGCAGTTTTTAACCCCCACTGCAGCAAGGTGTGGTTAAACATCTGAAGATAGTCAAATACATGGAAGGAAAAACATCAAGTCCAGTTGTTAGGACAAGTGATAAGAAGCAAATTTCCTTTTGCTAATTTTTGACACTGTCTACTAAGTGAAAGCAAGTAAATGACAACAACAACAAAAACTGAAGTCTTGAAGATGGCAAAACTTAACGATGGGAGGAGCCCAGTTTCCTTATTATGAGATGCAAGGAGGCCCCCTGAAAATCTTAAAGAGAAGTAACATGTTGTGTTTTTAAGGATTTAAATTTTGGATTTTAATAATTACAACTAGCTTTGCCCTCTCAAATTTGCAAACCATATACAAAAGCCTAAATATATTTCTTATTGTGTTTTTTAATTTATTTCAATGTTATTTTTTATTGTTCATTCAAACAATATGCAAGAAATATTATATTCCATTATCTAATTAGGAACCAAGGCTCCTTGAAGAAACAACTGACTCTAGGCCTTTGGCAGGATAGATCAAAGATAAGCCTGAAGAATCTTCCAGTGTCAGAAACACACATATTCACAAATATAGGGAGAATATCAAAGGAACACAGAAGCCAACTGAAAGATCTCCCTATGGATTAATTCTCAATGGACTAAAAATTTGAGCATCAAAGCAAATAAAAAAATATTAGATCATAACTCAAAGTGAAAAATAAATATCCATGAGGCTGCATTAATATTAATAAATGAGTAAATAAATAAGGAAAAAAAAAACATTTCCCACAAAGAAGAATTTTTAAAAACCTATATGCATACTCTGCCTTCAGAGAGGTGGGGAAGTTCTTAAAAGTTAGCTGGGCCTGCTGATTACTTCCAAAGAGTGTAGTATGGAAAGGAAAACAAAACAAAACAAAACAAAAATCAATAACTTTAAAGTGGGGAAAACCGCCAAACAATGTCTCAGCTAAGGCATTAATGCCAACCGTTGTAAATTGGGTTGGTAATCTATGTCCCTAATATAATGTGGCCAATCCTTTGGCCACCTGATGCAAAGAGCTGACTCATTGGAAAAGATTGAGGGCACGAGGAAACGGGGATGGGATGGTTGGATAACATCATCGACTCAATGGACATGTAACTTAAGAAGATAGTGGAGGACAGGTAAGCCTGGTGTGCTGCAGTCCATGGGGTCACAGAGTTGGACACAACTTAGCAACTGAACAACAATATAATGTGATGGATGGTACTTTATCTTAATGATCTTCTTAAAAACCCATAACCCCAGCCTAATCATGACAAAACTATCAGACAAATGGCAATTGAGAAACATTACTACTCAAAACTGTAAATGTTATCCAAAAAAGGAAAGGGAGGGAAGAATAAATTGGGAGATTGAGATGAACAAATACACACTATAATCTATAAAATAGGTAGCTAATAAGAACTTACTGTATAGTACAGGGAACTCCACTAACTCTATTAGATTTAATTCTGCTAACTTGACTACACCAAAGCCTTTGACTGTGTGGATCACAACAAACTGTGGAAAATCCTGAAAGAGGTGGGAGTACCAGACCACCTGACCTGCCTCTTGAGAAATCTGTATGCAGGTCAGGAAGCAACAGTTAGAACTGGATATGGAACAACACACTGGTTCCAAATGGGAAAAAGAGTACATAAAGGCTGTATATTGTCACTCCGCTTATTTAACTTATATGTAGAGTACATCATGAGAAAAGCTGGGCTGGAAGAAACACAAGCTGGAATCAAGATTGCCGGGAAAAATATCAATAATCTCAGATATGCGGATGACACCACCCTTATGGCAGAAAGTGAAGAGGAACTAAAAAGCCTCTTGATGAAAGTGAAAGAGGAGAGTGAAAAAGTTGGCTTAAAGCTCAACATTCAGAAAACGAAGATCATGGCATCTGGCCCCATCACTTCATGTGAAATAGATGGGGAAACAGTGGAAACAATGTTAGACTTTATTTATTTATTTATTTTTGGCTCCAAAATCACTGCAGATGGTGATTGCAGCCATGAAATTAAAAGACACTTACTCCTTGGAAGGAAAGTTATGGCCAACCTAGATAGCATATTGAAAAGCAGAGATATTACTTTGCCAACAAAGGTCCATCTAATCAAGGCTATGGTTTTTCCAGTGGTCATGTATGGATGTGAGAGTTGAACTGTGAAGAAAGCTGAGGGCTGAAGAATTGATGCTTTTGAACTGTGGTGTTGAAAACTCTTGAGAGTCCCTTGGACTGCAAGGAGATCCAACCAGTCCATCCTGAAGGAGATCAGCCCTGGGTGTTCATTGGAAGGACTGATGCTGAAGCTGAAACTCCAATACTTTGGCCACTCATGAGAAGAGTTGACTCATTGGAAAAGTCCCTGATGCTGGGAGGGATTGGGGGCAGGAGGAGAAAGGGACGACAGAGGATGAGATGGCTGGATGGCATCACCAACTTGATGGACATGAGTTTGAGTGAGCTCCAGGAGTTGGTGATGGACAGGGAGGCCTGGTATGCTGTGATTCATGGGGTCCCAATGAGTCAGACAAGACTGAGTGACTGAACTGAACTGAACTGAACTGAACTGAACTCTATAGTACAGGGAACTCTACTAAGTATAGTCCAGGGGAACTCCACTAACTCTGTAAGGATCTATGTGGGAACAGAATCTAAAAAAGAGTTGATACATGTATAGGTATAAATGACTCACTTTGCTGCACAACAGAAACTAACACAATGTTATAAATCAATAATACTCCAATAAAAACATGAAATACATGTTAGAATGGCATTCTAACATGTATACTATCATGTAAGAATTGAATCGCCAGTCTATGTCTGATGCAGGATGCAGCATGCTTGGGGCTGGTGCATGGGGATGACCCAGAGAGATGTTATGGGGAGGGAGGTGAGAGGGGGGTTCATGTTTGGGAACGCATGTAAGAATTAAAGATATTAAAATTTAAAAACTAAAAAACTAAAAAAAAAAAACTAAAAATAAATTAAAAAAACATGAAATAAAAAATTTTAAAAAAGGGAAAGGGAATCTTGAGAAACTATCACAAAAAAGAAGAGATAATGTGATACAATGTGACATAATAACTAAGGCAATGTGATATGTAACCCTATGGACTGTAGCCTGCCAGGTACCTCTGTCCATGAGGATTCTTTAGGCAAGAATACTGGAGTGGGTTGCTATGCTCTCCTCCAGGGGATCTTCCCAGCCCAGGGAACAAACCCAGGTCTCCCACATCACAGGGAGATTCTTTATCATCCAAGCCATCAGGGAAGCCCAAGAATACTGGCATGGGTAGCCAATTTCTTCTCCAGATCTTCCTGACCTAGGAAATGAACCAGGGTCTCCTGCATTGCAGGTGGATTCTTTACTAGCTAAGCTAGCAGGTAAGCCCATGTGACTGGAACCTTGGGACAAAAAAAGAGCCTTAGGTGAAAGTTAGTTAAGTAAGCATCATAATTTATGTAGATTTCATATGTATTAATATCAAAGTTGATTCACTGGCTATGATAATGATACCAAAATAACATAAGACATTAATAATAGAGGAAACTCATGGTATGTAAAAACTGCATCATCTTACAAATTTACTGTAAATCAAAAACTATTCTAAAATTAAAATTTCATTATACTGCTGCTGCTAAGTTGCTTCAGTTGTGTCCCACTCTGTGCGACCCCATAGACGGCAACCCACTAGGCTCCCCCGTCCATGGGATTCTCCAGGCAAGAATACTGGAGTGGGTTGCCATTTCCTTCTCCAATGCAAGAAAGTGAAAAGTGAAAATGAAGTCACTCAGTCGTGTCCAACTCTTAGCGACCCTATGGATTGCAGCCCACCAGGCTCCTCAGTCCCTGGGCTTCTCCAGGCAAAAGTACTGGAGTGGGGTGCCATTGCCTTCTCCAATTAAAACACAAAGAAAAATCATAGGTCATAAAGAATACGAGACACTTTATTCCAGAAAGCAGAATAAGCATCTAATCAATACATTTATCAGTTAAAAAGATGAAGGTATTTGAAGAGACACGTCTCTATGGGCGTCATGTTTTTGCACATTTTATGACAGTAATTGCCCTTTTGTTTCAGACTATCTTTTTAACGCTGTTTTTATGGCAAACTTTGTATATATCACACATTTCTATAACAAATATCCTTGAAAGCTAAAGTTAAGAACAGGTTCATTTCCTGTTCATTACAAAAGATTCAGACTGTGAAGAAAGCTGAGCACCGAAGCACTGATGCTTTTGAACTGTGGTGTTAGAGAAGACGCCTGAGAGTCCCTTGGACTGCAAGGAGATCCAACCAGTCCATTCTGAAGGAGATCAGCCCTGGGGTTTCTTTGGAAGGAATGATGCTAAAGCTGAAACTCCAGTACTTTGGCCACCTCATGCAAAGAGTTGACTCATTGGAAAAGACTCTGATGCTGGGAGGGATTGGGGGCAGGAGGAGAAGGGGAAGACAGAGGATGAGATGGCTGGATGGCATCACCGACTCAATGGACATGAGACTGAGTGGACTCTGGGAGTTGGTGATGGACAGGGAGGCCTGACGTATTGTGATTCATGGGGTCTCAAAGAGTCGGACATGACTGAGTGACTGAACTGAACTGAACTGAACTGAACTGAACTGAAGCTCATGTTTCATCTACTGTGACACAACTTACTTTTTTGAAGGTAATACACAATGTCTTCGTGTTTCCCTGTGAGAACTGGAGCTCAGAGAATCAGGACAAGTAAATGCTCACATTGCTGTGATATTAAACTGTCTTTCATCTGTGACCTAGAAATATTTAGTCTACCAACATCCACAAATCTGGTCAGCTTAATAGAATGTAAGTAGGGTATCGTTTCAGAGATTTCATGATTCTTGACCAGGGACCTCACAATGCATGGTTGGTCTGGTGGAGTCCTTCATGTGAACCAGTGACCCCTATGTGCCTCCTAGCCTTTCTTTTTCCAGAGGGGAGTTTCTATTTAAGCCACTCAATGTTGCATATAAAGTGTTGTCATTGTTCAGTCACTAAGTTGTATTTGACTCTTTGTGACCCCATGGACAGTAGCATCATAGATTTCTTTGTACTTCACCATCTCCTGGAGTTTGCTCATGTCCATTAAGTCAGTGATCCCATCCAACCATCTTATCCTTTGTCTTCTCCTTCTTCCCTTGCCTTCAATCTTTCCAAGCATCAAGGTCTTTTCCAATGAATTGGCTCTTCACATCAGGTGGCCAAAGTATATTAAATGTTATAACTAAATTATGTTTAATTTTTACATTTTCAGGAAACTGAATTTATATCCAGATATAATAAAGAAGTATGTGCATCCATATCTGATACACTGGCATCTCCTTTGGATACAGCTCTTGTGCGGATGGGAAGAAAGATTTGGAAAACCATTTTGTGGTCTTGTAGTTAAAGTTTAGCCTAAATATACTACAGCGTTTTTGGTTTCAGTTTTCCTGGCAAGTAGTTATAAGACCAGGAATTCTAATGTCCTTAAACCAACACTTTAGGCAACTAATGAATGTAAAACAGAAATGAAGCGATATACAATTTCCCTGGACAATGTGTTGAAATTTATATGAGTTTTCTATGTCTTTCATCTGTATCTGCCTGCGGGAAATAACTCCATGGTCTTCTGAGATGATCAACACAAAAGTTGGTAGGATTCTGTGTCTCCAAATCACTTTGTAAAATACCAGCTATTAAACATATTCATCAAAACATTGCATAACTAAGAGGTAAACAAATTGTGTTAAGCTACTGAGTATTTAAACTTTATTTGTTATTGAAACTAGTACTATCCTACCTAATGCAATGATGGTGAAAAAAGAATGGCAATTAGAGACAATATAATTTTTTTTAATGTTATCAGTAGATTTTTTGACTGATTTATGAAAGGTGAACAAAAACATAATTTCTTATGGCACTTGAGGAGGATGTTTGGGAGGTAAATTTTGAGATTTGTTTTAAAACTTCTCTCTAGACCTTACAAATACTTATTTTGATTTGTTAGTTTTCGTAGGCAGAATAACATATCCCCCAACGATATCTATGTTGTAATTTCTGAAATATTTTAATAAGCTACTTTTCCTGCAAAGTAGGAGTTAATAGAGAAGATGGAGTTAAGGTTGCTAATCATCTACCTTAAAATAGGGAGATTATTCTGGATTATCAGGATACGCCCAAAACAATCACAAGGCTCTATAATGTGGAAAAGGGAGATGAAAGAGAAGTGCGGCATGATGTAACATTAAAAGGACTCACCTTGGTTGTTGCTAACTTTGAATTTGGAGGAAGTGGCTGCAAGCCAAGGAATGCAGGATTCCTCTAGGTGCTGTAGAGGGCAAGGAGACAGATTTCCTGAGAGCAATAATGCAAAAAAGAAAGTAGACCTGCCAATACCTTGATTTTAGACCACTTGTTCTCATTCTGGATTTCTAAACTACAAAATTGGAAGTTAATGAATTTGTCTTTCTTTAAGACACTAAATTGGGAACATATTATTGCAGCCATGGAAGACCAGTGCCATAATCATCTATTCAGAGATGATATTTCAAACATCAAGAGAGTAAAAGATCAGCAGGAAAGAAAAGTTAGAAGAGGGAAGTGAAGACAGTTGAAAAAAAGGGAAGAAGGAAACTAACAGTTATTGGATAACATCTATATTTCTTATCAAGATAAGAAAAAAATCTAGAGGCCTATATGTTTCTTTTTAGGGAGTAGGGAGCTTGTACAAAAGCACAAAAGCAGAATAAAGCACAAAGTTATAAAGCTTATACCTTTCTTCTATGGTGTCTCAAACTGCAGTGGTGTTTTATGCATGTGGGATCAGTTGCTTCAGTCGTGTCTGACTTTCTGAGATCCCATGGACAGGCTCCTCTGTCCACGGGATTTTCCCAGGCAAGAATACAGGAGTGTTTTCCCATGCCCTCCTCCAGGGGGTCTTCCTGATCTGGGGATCTTTCTGATCCTGTCTCCTGCATTTCCTATATTGCAGATGGATTCTCTACTTGCTGAACCATCAGGGAAGACCGCGGTGTTTTATATTAGCTACTTCATATTATATGACCTCTAACACAGATATTTCCTCAGTTCTGAGTGAGCACAGACGGCCACAGACGTCTCTGGCCTAAGGCTTAGCATATTTGGGTGCCTGCTCTGCAGCCAGGACTCCTCCCGCCATCCACCAGACCAATGTGCCAGAACTCCATCAAGGATGGGGAATACGAGACAGGTGACTCCCTCTACTTCCCACAAGCCCACAGCTGTAACACAGAAAAGACAGGCAACACCAGAGGGTGCCTCGACACTCTTAAAACATCGGGGATATGGATGGGGTGCGGTGGCTCGGAGACTTACCCCTGCCGTCAACACACTAGCAAGCATATTAGGTAGCTCTTGTCTGTGGAGGCTAATCCTTAGTACAGGCCACTGGGAGCATTAGTAGCCACACAGTATTTAAAGAAGGGTGCACTCAACTTAAAAAGAAAATAACCTGAATGGAGCACCAGTGCTATTTAATACAGCAACAGAAGTCATGTTCTCATTGTGGGGTGCCACGTGGCTTTGTAGTCCTTGACTAAACTATACCTTGTTTATTTAGTTTGATAGTAACTGCGGATTTGGAGAGCTGACACTAAAATACTTGGCCGCATATTTATTCATTAGTTAAAATATGTAATGAATTGTAAAGAGATTTTAGTTTGTTATCCGTCATCAGAGAAGTCTGGGGTTGGTGGCTAGTGTAATACTACTGATCAGGATCATAAACAGAAATTTTTTAAAAAAAAAGACAAAATAGTGAAAACCAAAACAGCAGGGATTAAGAAGAATAGATGGAGTCATATTGGAATATAACTTAGGATAGAATCAGGTTATTAAAGATTTAACAAGGAAAAGAGCATTTGTTTATGCCATTCTAGGATTTAATAAAAGCAAATGCCAATCTGTCAAACATAGGTATGTGCATATGAAATTACTAAAGTTTGTACTTGGCACGCATACACAAGCACACACATGAATTAAACAAACAGCTATACATTTTTAGTTTCTCATTCATGTCTGACTCTTTGCGACCCTTTGGACTGCAGCCTGCCAGATTTCTCTGTCCATGAGATATGCTCAGGCAAGAATACTGGAGTGGGTTGCTATTTCCCTCTCTGAAACAAACAGCTAAGATTTTACTTAAATAATGTTGATTTGTTTTAAAAGAGAAGAAAATATATTTCTGGCATTTCATATGCTTTCTAATGTCAAGATGGTAACATTACTTGGTAAAGAATGCAATGTGAAAAATAACACTGAAATATAATTGACGTTCATATATGCATAAAGCCAGATTATACTCTCTGATTTACATTTCATTAAAAACATTGAATCAAAACATTAGATCCATTTTTGTCATTTTATTTAATTTATTTGAGAGGTGATTACTAGTTACTTTGCAAAATACGTTTTCTATAATATTTTTGCCTCAAAAGCACTTGAAAGCTATTAAAGACAATTTGCCCTTAGGGTAATGGCTCAGTGTTTGGTAATCATGTAATTTATTTATATTGAATTTGGAAGAATGATTTACTTTCTGGATATTTGAAGAAGCACATTTTGATAAAACATTTTATTTATTACTGTGAATATTTTCAAACATTTACTTGAGGAATATGTGATATTAAATATTGTATTAAAGAATTATATCAAAGAATACAACTAGTGAGAAAAATTGAGTTTATCATTTATCATTATTTTTTAAATTGTTTCTTTATTAACCAAACAGTTATAAAGTATCTTCTGTCAAGGTTGAGCTCATCACTATTCACAGGAGATACTTAATATTGAGTATATGACTGTAGTAAGAAAAGAATAACTTGTAAATAAACAAATTGTGTTCATATTTGAACCATAGGTACACATAATTTAATTTAGAAAGATTTTTAGGTGTGACATGGAAAATAAATAGAAAGCCTGGATTCATATCACAACTCTTACGTATAGTTGCTTTATGACCTTAGGGAAGCTTTTTAATCTTTCCAACATGGTATAAATTTTCAAGTTTTCAGGATCTGGAAAATTCTAAATTCATTTTCTAGTTGAATGACCTTGGTCAAATATCCTTTCAATGCCTACTTTCCATATCAATAAAAGGAGAATAACATTATTAGTTTCCTGTTATTTTTCAAGATTAGGTGAATGGACACATCTAAAACATTTTAAGTGATGTTCAGTAAATATTAGTTGTATGTTATTATTATTGGTTCCTTCATCTACATACTTTATGTATTCTGATAAAATGAATATCCCACTATCAGGCATACCTCAGTGTACAATTTCCTGAATTAGTGTTGATGGTTATTTTTTCCATGTCTATCCCTGCCTTGTGTAATTCATACATCCCTATGATCATCCATGTGTTTTAGATGAGACTGAATCCACTCCACAAACTCAGGGATGGTCCTACTCTGAGTAATTTAAACCACTAAGAACATCCCATTCTTTTGGCAATAGTGACTGATTCATTGTTGGACAGTTGCAGCAATTCATGAAAATGGCAAAGAGAAGATCATATGAATCTCTGCATTATACAATGAGAGCTTTCAAAATCAAAACCTACTATGGTCATATTGCTGCTATGAGGGAAGGTACTGAATTACCCTCAAGCTACCATGTGAGACTGAAGAAAACTCCCTTTGTAAAAGGCATAGCAAAGACAAATAGGCAGTTTACATCATTGATATATCATCATTTAGGTAACTGTACCAAGACTCACCTGAAACCAATTGTCCATTTGTTGTACTAATAAAACATTTATCATATAAGTGAATTGACAATTTAATTAAATCTTTAAGCTATATCTAAAAGTAACTTTTGATATTTGGGAAGAATAGAATAGATTTTGAAACATATATTTTAAAAGCTGATGGTAAAAATTCTGCCTGCAATGTGGGAGAGCTGGGTTCTATCCCTGGGTCGGGAAGATCCCTTGGAGGAGGAAATGGCTACCCACTCCAGTATTCTTGCCTGGAGAATTCGAAAGGGCAGAGGAGCCTGGTGAGCTACAGTCCATGGAGTCACAAAGAGCTGGACATGCCCGGAGCCATTAACACTTTCACTTTCTTTCAACTGCAAAATAGGAAAATAAATTACACCTCCTTTTCAAGCTTAGTGAGAGTGCACTGGACAGCAGGTGAAATGTGGACTTAATAGTACTTTAGGCAGAAATTTACATTCCCATGTTCCTGGGCTAAGTAAATATTTAGAGCACTCTTAAGAACATCCTAAATGGTACTGAGGTTGAGAATGCAAAAACTGAAATGTCTTTGTGTATTTCATGGAAGAAGATTAGTAATAGAGGTATGGTACTCCTGCTGTTTCCTAATTCATATCTTTGAAAGCTCCACTGGCAAAGTATAAAATTTTCAAATTTATGACAATTCTTTCCATGAAAGTATAGTGTCTAATCTTTCATCTAAACTCATTCTAGATTGTTGAAAGAGAGGTCTATCACTTTCTTTTATCATTTAAATCAGAAACAATTCTACTATTTGAAAGAAACCTCATTTACCATTTTCTATCCAGTTTGCTTATTTAGGTCAAAATAGTCAATTCTAGAAAATGCTGATCTCAATAGTGGGTTAGTGGTAGTAGTGTTAGTTGCTCAGTCAAGTCTGAATCTTTGTGATCCCACAGACCAATCTGCCAGGCTCCTCTGTCCATGGGACTCTCCAGGCAAGAATACTGGAGTGGGCAGTCATTCCCTTCACCAGAGGATCTTGCCACCCCAGGGATCAAACCCAGGTGTCCTGTACTGCAGACAGATTCTTTACCATTGAACTACATTAGACTGTTGGCCATTAGTAAATAATTCTGTATTAATCATAATAGGAACTCTGGACATAGAGCTTAACTAGAGAAACAGAACCAATAAGAAATATACTTTAATAAATTAATAGCAAGTCATTAGCTTACAAAATAGTGGGGACTGTCTAAGCCAAGTGCAAAATCCTTAGAGTTGTCTGTTAGGAAGTGTAGTCTGTAACTCATTGATAGGGGCCAAACCTACTGTCCAGAGGTGGAATTTCATTTACCTTTGACCTTGACTACATGTATAAAGACCCTTGTGGTTACTTTGATCCCACCTGGATAATCTTCTCAAGCCATATCATATTACTTAATCATAACAGCTATAAATATCTTGTTGGGAGATGGGTGGAGGGAACTATTCTCTTTACAATTATAGTTAACAGTAACAATAAACATAAAAGGTAAGAAACAAAGATTAGATTCACCAAATTTTCTGATTTTCTTGAATACAGATACTGAAAATGATTTTCAACTATAATGGAAAAAATGGAAGAATCAAGCTTTTCAGAATAGTATTTGTTTTGATCTACCTGTTTAGAAAAAAAAAAAAATGAGCTTGTAGTACTGTATATAGTGGGAAAGACTTAGGAAGAAAAAGTCAATTTTATGTCATCCTAAGGAGACCAAATTATAAAAAAGTTGTAAGCATACAAAACTACAACCCACCTGGAAAAATGAAAAATCCACAGGTACACAAGAGAGCATCTCAAGTTTCAAAACAAAAAATAATTTTAGATGCAATAGATGTTCGTATCTTCCACTGAACTGAATTTCGCAAGAGAGCATAAATGATTTTTTTAATGCAATTATATCCTTTGGAGCTTCACCAGAACTTGTCTTTTCACTAGTCCAATTTCCATATGTGCCATATGACAGGGAAAAAAAAATCAAATTATCTGCTAGGTTATTCCTTGACAGTGAAGAAAACTACGTTCCACTGAAAACCAATGTAATAAAACAAAAGCTACAAAAAGAAAGAACAGAGTAAAATAAAGGATATTTTAAGAAAAATAAAAGATATATAAAACCAGTAGATAAACACAGCAACAAAAGAAATAAAATAATATTGAATCAGTAATGACAGAATCAGTGCTAGTAAATTAAATCAGTACTCATCTAATATTTTGCCGAATATGTGCAAAAGTTTGCCAAGTTTAAACCTGTAGAGTGGTTAAAACCATGAGTGGTAATTTTTTGAAAAGACAGTTTTTTTACTGTGATTTCAAATCCTTTAAATTTTATCTTAGGAATACCTTAGATGCAGGTTCTGGTATTGGTTTACATGTGTCTTCCTTTTCTTTTTGGGCTATAAAGACAAATTCCCCATTTCTACACTTAACTCCATCGAATCATAGAGAGTAAAATTCTAATATCTTTACTTGTTGGCTTCCCCTAAGGCTCAATGGGTAAAGAATCCACCTGCAATGCAGTAAACCCAGGAGACATGGGTTTTATCTCTGGTTCATGAAGATGCCCTGGAGAAGGAAATGGCAACTAACTCTAGTATTCTTGCCTGGAAAATCCCATTGACAGAGAAGCCTGGCTACAGTCCATGGGGTTGTAAAGAGTCGGACTTTACTGAGTGGACATGACTCTTTTTACTGTGGTTGTGTTTTCTTACCTATCTACTCACAGACTTTGGTCACCCTTTCTTTTTGTATGTGACGCTATACTTTATTACAACACATAAATATTCTACTAATAGTGAGAGCAAAGGTCTTTGGTACCATGTTAGTAACTTATGTCACAAATTGTGTCCTAATTATTTTCAATCCCTAATCACTCACCATAGCATCAGGGGCAGAGTAGGATCACCCACAGTATTTCTAAATATATACATACAATGCATAAGTTTGTGGTTATGATGTTTAATATGTTAGCTACGTCTACAGATAAAATACTAGAGGCATGTAATTGTTATAATAAGAACCAATATAGTTATCAGAAAGGGATAGGAGAACATAATAATAAACTGTGGTCTTAATTTAGGTTTAAATATTTAAAAGAATATAAAATTTTCAACTATTTGTAGACTTTATATGAAATATTCAATTAACTTATTCCTCAGGTGAAATCTGATAAAGAATGAAAAATTCATCACATATAATATACAGCAGTGTTATAATGCAAAATAAATATTCTGACATCTAAAAATAATATGGGTAACAAAATGCTTAGTTAGCTTTTATTGTGTTCTTCTGCTAGTTAATTGTTCACTATGCTAATATTTTATATCAGATTCTGTTTATTTTGATTCATCAAAACAATTGTGAATAGTAGTTATTATGTCTCTTTCATAGATGAGAATGCACATGCTTTGAGTCCTACACTTAGAACTGGCAGAACTAAAATTCAACCAAATTTTGTCCAAGACCAAAATTATGCCTTCTCATTAGGGTACACCTATCACAACATCACTTTCATTATATCCTTTACTCAGCAAAGACTTTTACAGAAAGCAAGCATAAAAATTCAATTTGAATCTCTATTTTCCATACTGATAACCATGTTAGATGAATTGGTTATCATTATCCTTTACATTGTTTATCACTGCTATCAGGATTATGTGTTATGTATAAACTATTTACGAAATCTGAAGTTTTAGATTTCAAAATTTGTGTCAAAAATAATCTCCCAGCTTTCAGTTTCTTTATATGATGGATTTTTTTAAAGAGAGAAACTCCATTGAAGTAAATATTTTTCTTGATGTGCTTTTCTTACTGCATCTAGTTTCCCTGTCATTCCCAAGAATTGTAAAGAATATGTTCTTTGTTTCACCACTGATTGAACTCAAATGTAGACTCTTTCTCATTCATCTGAACATTCCTTGTCTAGTTTCTTTTACCAACTGTATTCTTTTTCTAGGGAACAATTCTCTGTGCAGTGAATCCTTTGAATGGGGTCACTGGTGGCATACAGGTAGTTAGCCATGATATGGTTTAAGAAAAATTACACATCCTCCCTGATGTTTTTCACCTTAGTTCTCACAGATAAGACTCCTGAGATTTCACTTACTGTGGATACTGCAGAGGAAGAAAATGTCAAATATGTAAACTCTCTAATAACTCATGTAAACATTGAGGCTGAGGCTCCCTTTTCTGTGTGGCTAATGCAACTATTACTCATTCTAATAAAAATTTAGTCATATTCAGTTGTATTTAATTATTTCCTTGCAGTGGAGTACGCAAACCTGGAAAGAAGCTCCCTCTGTCAAGGGTATATCATTAATGCTGAGCAAAACTGTGCACCTGATACCTGATCCACACATTTAGTAAATTAATGAATACTTTTAATTATGAAAAGATCTAAGGTATGGATGTCTAATAATAAAATACATGGCAATTAAATTCCTTATTAGTTGAGAGTAAAGCTAAAGAAAAATTGCATCCAGAAGGACAATCAGCCTCTGGAATTGTCATCTTTTGTCCTGGAACACCTAAAACAGCTTATGAAGAAATGTAAACTAAGCAATTTATCTTTTCTAAATTCCTTCAGGAGTTTGAAATAAACCTTATTCTATTAAATTGCAAAAAGAACTATACTGATGCTCACCTGACTATTAAAGTGGAAAATGCATGTCAGAAGTTTTTAGTTATTGAGAATTTTAATATCCTGTGAAATATTCACCTGAAAATAACTATACAAGGAAATAAATTACATAAATATTATCTGTTTTAAGCCTAACCATCTAGAATGTGTTTTATATTTATTATATTTATCTATATTGCAAAATGGAATTAAAAAAACAAAAATAGTCATATTGTAAAAATATTGGGAGCTTAAATATATGCATGCTGCTGCTGCTTCTAAGTCGCTTCAGTCATGTCCGACTCTGTGCAACCCCATAGACGGCAGCCCACCACGCTCCCCCGTCCCTGGGATTCTCCAGGCAAGAACACTGGAGTGGGTTGCCATTTCCTTCTCCAATGCATGAAAGTGAAAAGTGAAAATGAAGTCGCTCAGTTATGGCAGACTCTTCATGACCCCATGGACTGCAGCCTACCAGGCTCCTCCATCCATAGGATTTTCTGGGCAAGAGTACTAGAGTGGATTGCCACAGCCTTCTCTGAAATATATATATGTATATATATATATGTATATATATATATATATATATATATATATATATATATATGAGTCAAGGTAAATTGTAGAACAACTAGAAAATGTCTAACTTGATTAAACAGGTGTGATACATTTCAAATAATATTTTTTCATGAAATACTCTCCAAAAACTACAAATTTGTGAAGGACCCTTCTCTAATAGAATTAAGAATAAATGTAAGCAAAAACCAACAGCACAGTTTTCAAATGCTGGAAGACTATCCCCTAAAAATTGAGGAAGTAGCATTTATTATGTATTGTCTATAGATATGACACACTCTTAAGATTAACCTATATTATTAATATTTTCTGTCACTTTCTGAATTCTAGACAATTACAAATAAAAAATTAGTTAGTCTCTATTAGTGTTTTCTTATTTCTGGGGCATAAATACTCACATCATGGTTGGTTTTAAGCTACTAATGATGTCACTAGACCCGAAGTTTGAAAGAACTGCACATTATCAGGCTATTTTTCCAGCATTTTCATCAGAAAGATAAACATACTTAACCTCAGTACTTAACCGTCAGTAGATTATAAAAGAATGTAGCAAGTGGAGTGTTGAATATTTATTACATGTACTTTTAATATATTGTTTAATTATAAATTATATTATGCATTTTAAAATAATGGTGGTATTTAACAACTGGTTTTATACATTTCTGAAAAATTTAAAATAAGCATTTGTGAGGTGATAAAATCTGGATTAAGACTACCATTTTTAGGGTTTCATACAGCAGAAAATCAAAGACTGATTTGTAATGTTGGAAAGGTAGTGATCTTCAAGTATTCTCCAGAAACTGATAAAGAAAGTAGCTAATGAATTCTCTTAGGATATCTTCAGAGTCACTTGGAATGCAAGGAGATCAAACCAATCAGTCTTAAAGGAAATTAACAGAATATTCATTGGAACTACTCTTGCTGAGGCTGAAGTACCAACACTTTGGACACCTGATGCAAAGAGCCAAGTCATTGGAAAAGACACTGATGCTAGGAAAGAATGAGGGCAGGAAGAAAAGGGGGGCAACAAAGGATGAGTTCTTTACATGGAATCATTAACTCAATGGTCATGAATTTGAGCAAACTGAGAGAGAGTGGACAGAGGAGTCTGGCGTGATGCAATCCATAGCATTGCAAGGAATTGGACATGACTTAGTGACTGAACAACAACAAATCAGTAGTGAGTAGAACTAGCACAAATAATAGATTAACATCATTGATACTTTGAGCCAAGATGGAGGAACAGGAACCAGTTTTACACTCTTGACTGAAACAACTTAAAAACTGTACTAAAATGCTTGAAAAAGTATATTTTTAATTATTAGTCATCAAGCAATGAGAGATAGTGAACGCTGAGAAAATCAGGAGAAGAGAAGATGAGCTTCATGATTTTCCCAGCCTTCAGCCTAGGAAAAGCCTTCAGGCCATGGTGAAGAGAGGGAAAACTTAGGCAGAATATGGAAGTCTCTTTGACTTGAAAATGTGGAGTTGGGAATCCACAGAATCCAAAATGGCTAGAGTTCACAGAAGCAAGAAAAGAGAGTGTAGCGCAGACAGAGAATATTGGAGATCTTCACAGTATTCCTCTCGAATATTCATTGGAATACTAGTCAGTGTATATGTGAGGATATTATCGATGGCTAGAAAAAATAAATTAATAGAAAGATTAGAAGGGGTAAGCCCCCAGTTCATACAGGGACAAAGTGGTGGTTGGGGGAAGTATTCCATTTAGCCCAAGGGAAAAACTCATAATTCACAGAGAATCCATTAGACTAAGGATTTTTGCATCTGTGATTGGGAGAAGTTAACTTTAGTCTAAAATTTACTGCAATGCAGGAGACCTCTGTTTGATCCCTGGGTCAGGAAGATCCCATGGAGAATAAAATGGCAACTCACTCCAGTATTCTTGCCTGGAGAATATTCCATGAACAGAAGAGTCTGACAGGCTACAGTCTATGGGGTTGTAGAGTCCAACACGACTGTGCGACTATCACTCACTCACTCAAAATTTACTGTGGACTCACCTAAAAAGCTTTAAAAACAGAAACCCAGAAGAATTCAACTGTTTCCCTGGTGACTCAATGGTAAAGAATTTGTCTAACAATGCAGGAGATACAGATCTAATCTCTGGTCTGTAGGGAAGATCCCCTAAAGAAGGAAGTGGAAACCCACTCCAGTAATCTTATCTGAAAAATCCTATGGATAGAGGAACCTGGCAGACTCCAGTCCATGGCATTTCAGAGTCAGACATGACTTGGTGACTGTACAACAACAGCAAAAATAACATAACTGTATCCCATAACAAGCCTTCAGAGTAATAAAGGAACATAAAAAATACCCAACTCTAAACAAGGTAAAATTCTCATATTTGATATTTCATAAAAATTACAAGGCATGAAAAGACAGGAAATTATAACTTACAGTGAACAAAAAGAAAAAAATTCAATACAAATGACCCATAAGTGACACAGAAAATACTGGATGAGAACATTAAACATTTATTATAACTGTAACGCATATGTTGAAGAAGCTACAAAAATGACTGGATATGTTAAATGGAGACATTAAAAAAAAAAAAAAAAACACAACATTTGAAAAGAGACCAAATCAAAATTCTATAGACGACAACTAAAATGTCAGTGATGAAAAACATTGTATGTGAGGTTAACAATATACTAAATATTTCAGAAAAAAAATAGTAGGTTTGAAGTACAACACATATAAATATATCTGTTCAAGGATAACAATAGAAACTCTTGAATGATAACAACAGAAATTCTCTGAAGTGAAATATGCATGTAAATAACTTGTAAAAGAAAGAAGATTGCATCAGTGAACTGTGGCACAACTAGGAGCAGCCAAATATACGTATAATTGAAGTCTTCAGGGAACGTGGGGCAAAAAAAAAAAAAAAAAAAAAAAAGAGGCTGAAAAATTTTTACAAAGAGATCCAAAAGCTTTAAGAACTCCAAGCACAAGAAAAGCTCTAAGAACTCCAAATACAAGAAGCATTCATCAATCTGCTCAAGTTCAGTTGCTAAGTCATGTCTGAATTTTTGTGACCCCATGGACTGCAGCACACCAGGCCTCCTTTTCCATCACCAACTCCTGGAGTCTACACAAACATGTGTCCATTGAGTCAGTGATGCCATCCAACCATCTCATCCTCTGTTGTCCATTTCTCCTCCCATCTTCAATCTTTCAGAGCATCAGGGTCTTTTCCAGTGAGTCAGTTCTTTGCATCAGGTGGCCAAAGTATTGGAGTTTCAGCTTCAGGATCAGTCCTTCCAATGAACACTCAGGACTGATTTCCTTTAGGATGGAGTAGTTGGATCCCCTTTCAGGCCAATGGACTCTCAAGAGTCTTCTCCAACACCACAGTTCAAAAGCATCAATTCTTTGGTGCTCAGCTTTCTTTATAGTAGGGCTTCCCACGTGGCCCAGTGGCAAAGAATTTACCTGCCAATGCAGAAGATGAAAGAGATGTGGGTTCAATATCAGGGTCAGGAAAATCCTCTGGAGTAGGAAATGGCAACCCACTCCAGTATTCTTGCCTAGAAAATCCTGTGGACAGAGGAAACTGGCAGATTACAGTCCACAGGGTAGAAAAGAGTCAGACATGACTGAACACCACCACTATACCGTTTCTTTATAATCCAACTCAAACATCCATACATGACCACTGGAAAAAACCATAGCTTTGACGAGATGGACATTAGTTGGCAAAGTAATGTATCTGCTTTTTAGTATGCTGTCTGCTGCTGCTGCTGCTAAGTTGCTTCAGTCACGTCTGACCTTGTGTGACCCCATGGACAGCAGCCCATCAGGCTCCTCTGTCCATGGGACTCTGCAGGGGAGAATACTGGAGTGAGTTGCCATTTCCTTCTTCAAGTACGCTGTCTAGGTTGGTCATAACTTTTCTTCCAAGGAGCAAGCCTCTTTTAATTTCATGGCTGCAGTCAAAATCTGTAGTAATTTGGAGCCCCCCAGAATAAAGTCTCTCACTGTTTCCACTGTTTCCCCATATACTTGCCTTAAAGTGATGGGACCAGATGCCATGATCTTCGTTTTCTGAATGTTGAGCTTTAAGCCAAATTTTTCACTCTCCTCTTTCACTTTCATCAAGAGGCTCTTTAGTTCTTCACTTTCTGCCATAAAGGTGGTGTCATCTGCATATCTGAGGTTATTGATATTTCTCCCGGCAATCTTGATTCCAGTTTGTACTTCATCCAGTCCAGCATTTCTCATGATATATTCTGCATATAAGTTAAATAAGCAGGGTGAAAATATACAGCCTTGAAGTACTCCTTCACTATTTGGAACCATTCTATTTTTCCATGTCCAGTTCTAACTGTTGCTTCATGACCTGCATACAGATTTCTCAGGAGGCAGGTCAGGTGGTCTGGTATTCCCATCTCTTTCAGAATTTTCCACAGTTTATTGTTATCCACACAGTCAAAGGCTTTGGCACAGTCAATAAAGCAGAAATAGATGTTTTTCTGGAACTCCTTGGCTTTTTCAATGATCCAGCAGGTTGGCAATTTGATATCTGGTTCCTCTAACTTTCCTAAAACCAGTTTGAACATCTGGAAGTTCAAGGTTCATGTACTGCTGAAGCCTGGCTTGGAGAATTTTGAGCATTACTTTGCTAGCATGTGAGATTAGTGCATTTTTGCGGTAGTTTGAGCATTCTTAAAAAAAGAATTCAGGGTTTTTTTTTGTTCCTGCTTCCCTAAGTAAAGCTTTTTTTTCATGATTATATCATCCCAGACATGAAATGCAGTGACAGTAGATATCACATCAAAACATTTTACTCAATCCAGAACACCACAAGAAGAACTGTAAGGAAAGAAAGAAGTTTTGACAAATTTGTCACATGAAATTGTAGGTAATTTTAAAAAGGGTATTCTTTTTTTTTTTTTTTAAACTAAAGGAAGAAAAGTGGCCATAAAAATTCTGCAATGGAAATGTAAAAATAGTACGGTCCATAACTCCAGGAGTTATAAATTCTCTTCTCTGTGTAATGCAGTAGAAACCTAACAAATAAAACATTTATGGAAAAAATAAATAACACTATAATGAGCTAATTGGAATTCAAGTTATCATATAAAACATTCAAATAATGAACACTAATTTGAATGATGTATCACTTAATATCCTGTCACAAATACTAAAATTTAATAAAATGGTGTACATATAAATGGCATATCTGGTAAACTTATGGATTTTTATAATTCTCAATCTAGTGAAAAATTAAAATTATTTGAGAGGTGATAAAAACAGTAATAATACCATCATAACAGCACATGAATACATGGTTTCTATGATATTGTTACTGTCAGTCACTCAGTCGTGTCCATCACTTTGTGACTCCATGGATTTTGCCTGCCAGTCTTCTCTGTCCATGGTATTCTCCAGGCAAGAATACTAGAGTGGGTTTCCATTCTCTTCTCAGGGGATCTTCCCAGACCAGGGACTGAACCTCCCACATTGCAGGTAGATTCTTTAACATCTGAGATATCAGGGAAGCTCATGATATTCTTAATTATTTAACCATTCCATAGAGAACAAAATTTCCCTTCTATAAAACAAGTTTTGCACCTCTTATGCTACCTAATCACAAGGAAACACGTCAAGTACTTCAAAATATATTAGACAAATATATTAGACAACGCCTAACATGCTTGAGGCGTTTTGAAGAAAATACAGGAAAAAAAAGGTCATTAACATACAAGCCTTGAAGAAAAATAGAAGTCTGAAAAATAGACTAGAAGTAATATTACCTATAATAATGAATTGTGCTTTGCTGTTTTTCTTTTTTTTTTTAAGAAGAGTAGAATGTCCTTGATCTCCAAAGAACTGCTCTATAATTTTATGCATCTTCATAATTGTTAAAGTAATAATAACAACATAATTCATATTAAAATTACCTTCAGATGTGCTTATTAATAGAAGCAGTGTAATCCACAGAGTGCCTCTTCAAGTCAAAAGGTCTGTGTATTGTACATATCTGTTTTATTTTGTAGGGGCTAACAATAATATAATTTCATGTTTACATTAAACTATATAGACTATAAAAATAATGTATATTAAACTGGAATTGAAATAAAAGATATAATAAATTGGAAATGAATTTCTTAATTTAACTACATGGGAAAGGGCAACAAATCTATTGGTTTTTATAGTCATGAGAAGGAAAGTTTATTTAGGGTTTACTAGATACCAGATGCTGTTGTATAATACTGTTTGTGTAATATTATGTCTTCAGTTCAGTTCAGTGGCTCAGTAGAGTCAGACTTGTTCTGACCACATGGTCAGCACCATGCCAGGCTTCCCTGTTCATCACCAAATCCTGGAGCTTGCTCAAACTCATGTCCATTGAGCAGGTGATGCCATCCAAACATCTCATACTCTGTCATCCTCTCATCCTCCTGTCTTCAATCTTTCCCAGCATTTGAGTCTGTTCAAATGAATCAGTTCTTCACATCAGGTGGCCAAAGTATTGGAGTTTCAGCTTCAGCATGAGTCCTTCCAATGAATATTCAGGACTGATTTCCTTTCCACATATATATGGAATTTAGGAAGATGGCAATGACGATCCTGTATGCAAGACAGGCAAAGAGACACAGATGTGTATAACAGACTTTTGGACTCAGAGGGAGAGGGAGAGGGTGGGATGATTTGGGAGAATGACATTCTAACATGTATACTATCATGTAAGAATTGAATCGCCAGTCTATGTCTGATGCAGGATGCAGCATGCTTGGGGCTGGTGCATGGGGATGACCCAGAGAGATGTTATGGGGAGGGAGGTGGGAGGGGGTTTTATGTTTGGGAACGCATGTAAGAATTAAAGATTTTAAAATTTAAAAAATAAAAAACTAAAAAAAAAAAAAAAAAGGAAACTGTCAGCAGCCTGGATTATAGCTTTCCAAAAAAAAAAAAAAAAGATTTACTGATTGTATCTCCTTGCAGTTCAAAGGACTCTCAAAAGTCTTCAACACCACACTTCAAAAGCATCAATTCTTTGGCACTCAGCTTTCTTTATGGTTCAACTCTCACTTCCATACATGAAAACAAGAAAACTGTAGCTTTGACAAGACAGATATGTATCAGCAAGTAATGTCTTGGACCACACCCTTGTTTAACTCAATAAAACTATGAGCCATGCCGTGTACAGCCAGCAAAAATGGACGGGTCATGGTAGAGTTCTGAGAAAATGTGGTCCACTGGAAAAGGGAATAGCAAACCACTTCCATATTCTTGCCTTGAAAACCTCATGAACAGAGTGAAAAGGCAAAAAGAGAGGACACTGAAAGGTGAACTCCCAAGGTCGATCGGTGACCAATATGCTACTGGAGATCAGTGGAGAAATAACTCCAGAAAGAACGAAGAGACAGAGCCAAAGAAAAAACAACACCCAGTTGTGGATGGGACTAGTAATAGAAGCAAAGTCCAATGCTGTAAAGAGCAAAATTGCATAGGAAACTGGAATGTTAGGTCCATGAATCAAGGCAAATTGGAAGTGGTTAAACAGGAGATGGCAAGAGTGAATGTCGACATTTTAAGACTCAGCAAACTAAAATGGACTGGAATGGATGAACTTTACTCAGATGACCATTATATCTACTACTGTGGGCAATAATCGCTTAGAAGAAGTGGAGTAGCCATCATAGTCAACAAAACAGTCTGAAATTCAGTACTTGGATGAATCTCAAAAATGACAGAATGATGTCTGTTCATTTCCATGCAAACCATTCAATATCACTCTAATCCAAGTATATGCCCTGAGCAGTAATGATTAAGAAGCTGAGGTTGAATGTTTTTATAAAGACCTACAAGACTTTGTAGAACTAACATCCAAAGATGTCCTTTTCATTATAGGGGACTGGAATGCAAAAGTAGGAAGTCAAGAAACACCTGGAGTAGCAGGCAAATTTGGCTTTGGAGTACAGAATGAAGCAGGGCAAAGCTAATAGAGTTTTGCCAAGAGAACACAATGGTCATAGTAGTCATCCTCTTCCAACAACATGAGAGAAGACTCTACACATGGACAACACCAGATGGTCAATACAGAAATCAGATTGATTATATTCTTTGTAGCCAAAAATGGAGAAGCTCTATACAGTCAGCAAAAATGAGACTGAGTACTGACTGTGGCTCAGTTCATGAACTCCTTATTGCCAAATTCAGACTTAAATTGAATAAAGTAGGGAAAAGCACTAGACCATTCAGGTATAACCTAAATCAAATCACTTATGATTATACAGTGGAAGTGAGAAATGGATTCAAGGGATTAGATCTAATAAACAGAGTGCCTAAAGAACTGTGGCTGAAGGTTGGTGACATTGTACAGGAGACAGGGATCAAGACCATCCCCAAGAAAAAGTAATTCAAAAAGGCAAAATGGCTGTTTGAGGAGGCCTTACAAATAGCTGTGAAAAACAAGAGAAGCCAAAAGCAAAGGGGAAAGGGAAAGATATACCCATTTGAATGCAGAATTCCAAAGAATAGCAAGGAGACAAAAGAAAGCCTTCCTCAGTAATCAATGAAAAGAAATAGAGAAAAAAAATGGAGTTGGAAAGACTAGAGATCTCTTTATGAAAATTAGAGATACCAAGGGAACTTTACAGGAAAAGATGGGAACAATAAAGGACAGAAGTGGTATGGACCTAAAATAAGCAGAAGATATTAAGAAGAGGTGGCAAGAATACACAGAACTGTACACAAAAGATCTTCATGACCCAGATAATCACGATGGTGTGATCATTCACCTAGAGCCAGACATCCTGGAATGTGAAGTCAAGTGGGAATTAGGAAGTATCACTACCAGCAAAGCTAGTGGAGGTGATGGAATTCCATTTGAGCTATTTCAAATCCCAAAAGATGATGCTGTGAAAGACCTGCACTCAACATGCAAGCAAATTTGAAAACTGAGCAGCGGCCACAGGACTGGAAAAGGTCAGTTTTCACTCTAATTCCAAAGAAAGGCAAAGCAAGAGAATGTTCAAACTACTGCACAATTTCACTCATCTCACATGCTTGTAATGCTCAAAATTCTCCAACCCAGGCTTCAACAGTATGTGACATGTGAACTTTCAGATGTTCAAGCTGAATTTCAAAAAGACAAGAGCCAGAGATTAAATTGCCAACACCCATTGTGTCATCAAGAAAATAAAGAGTTCCAGAAAAACAAACAAACAAACAAACAAACATCTGCTTCTGTTTTATTAACTATGCCAAAGTCTTTGACTGTGTGGATCATGACCCACTGTGGAAAATTCTTAAAGAGATGGGAATACCAGACCACCTCATCTGCCTCCTGAGAAACCTGTATGCAGGTCAGGAAGCAACAGTTAGAACTGAACATGGAACAACAGACTGGTTCCGAATAGGGAAAGGAGTACGTCAAGGCTGTATATTGTCACCCTGCTTATTTAACTTCTATGCAGAGTACATCATGAGAAACGCTGGACTGGAGAAAGCACAAGCTGGAATCAATATTGCCAGGAGAAATATCAATAACCTCAGATGTGCAGATGACATCACCCTTATGGCAGAAAGTGAAGAAGAACTAAAGAGCCTCTTGATGAAAGTGAAAGAGGAGAGTGAAAAAGTTGGCTTAAAGCTCAAAATTCAGAAAACGAGGATCAGGGCATCCAGTCCCATCACTTCATGGCAAATAGACGGGGAAACGTTGGAAACAGTGACAGGCTATTTTGGTGGGGCCCAAAAATCACTGCAGATGGTTACTGCAGCTATGATCTTAAAAGAGGCTTGCTCCTTCAAAGAAAAGATATGACCAACCTAGACAGCATATTAAAAAGCTGAGACTTTATTTTGCCAACAAAAGTCCATCTAGTGAAAATAAGGTTTTTCCAGTAGGCATGTAGGGATGTGAGAGTTGGACCATAAAAGAAAGCTGAGTGGCAAAAAGTTTATGCTTTTTAACTGTGGTTTTGGAGAAGACTTCTGAGTATTTGAAGACTTCTGGACTGCAAGGGGATCCAGCCAGTGAATCCTACAAAAAAAATCAATCCTAAATATTTATTGGAAGGACTGATGCTGAAGCTGAAACTCCAATAATTTGGCCATCTGATGCAAAGAACTGACTCATTGGAAAAGACTCTGATACTGGTAAAGATTGACGTTGGGTGGCTAAGGGCACAACAGAGGATGAGATTTTGGATGACATCACTGACTCAATGGCCATGAGTTTGAGTAACTCCTGAAGTTTGTGATGGAAAGGGAGGCCTGGCATGCTGCAGTCCATGGGGTCGCACAGAGTCAGACATGACTGAGTGACTGAACTGAACCGAACTGAATGTCTCTGATTTTAATATGCTGTCTAGTTTGTTCATAACTTTTCTTCCAAGGAGCAAGTGTCTTAAGTTCATGGCTGCAGTTACCATCTGCAGTGATTTTTGAGTCCCACCAAATAAAGTCTGTCACTGTTTCCATTTTTTCCCATCTATTTGCCATGAAGTGATGCGATCAGATGCCATGATATTAGTTTTCTGAATGTTGAATGTTAAGCCAACTTTTTCACTCCTCTTTCACTTTCATCAAGAGGCTCTTTAGCTCTTCTTCACTTTCTGCTATAAAGGTGTTATCATCTTCATATATGAGGATATTGATATTTCTCCCAGCAATCTTGATTCCAGTTTGTTCATCATCCAACCCAGCATTTCACATGATGTACTCTACATATAAGTTAAATAAGCAGGGTGACAATATACAGCCTTGACGTACTCCTTTCCCTATTCGGAACCAGTCTGTTGTTCCATGTTCAGTTCTAACTGTTGTGTCCTGACATCCATACAGATTACTCAGGAGGCAAGTCAGGTGGTCTTGTATTCCTATTTCTTGAATAATTGTCCGCAGTTTATTTTCATCCATATAGTCAAAGGCTTTGGCATAGTCAACAAGGCAGAAATAGATGTGTTTCTGGATCTCTCTTGCTCTTTTGATGATCCAATCAATGTTGGCAATTTGATCTGTGGTTCCTGTGCTTTTTTGAAATCCAGCTCAAAAATCTGGAAGTTCTCAGTTCATGTACTGTTGATGCCTCACTGGGAGAATTTTTAGCATTTTTTTTGCAAGTATGTGAGATGAGGACAGTTTTGTGTTAGTTGGAACATTCTTTGACATTGCCTTTCTTTGGTATTGAAATGAAAACTGAACTTTTAAAGTCCAGTGGCCATGGCTGAGTTTCCAAATTTGTTGTCATATTGAGTGCAGCACTTTCACAACATCATCTTTTAGGATTTGAAATAGCCCAGCTGAAATTCCATCACCTCCACTAGCTTTGTTGGTAGTGATGCTTTCTAAGACCCACTTGACTTCACATTCCAGGATGTCTGGCTCTAGGTGAGTGATCACACCATTGTGGTTATCTATGTCCTGAAGATCTTTTTTGTATAGTTCTTCTGTGTATTCTTGCCACCTCATGTTAATATCTTCTGTTTTTGTTAACTCCATACTATTTCTGTCCTTTATTGAGCCCATCTTTCCATGAAATGTTCCCTTATTATCTCTAAGTTTCTTGAAGTGATCTTTAGTCTTTCCAATTCTATTGTTTTCCTCTATTTCTTTGCACTGATCACTGAGGAAGGCTTTCTATTTCTCCTTGCTATTCTTTGGAACTGTACCTTCAGATGGATATATCTTTCCTTTTCTCCTTTAGCTTTTGCTTTTCTTCTTTTCTTAGCTATTTGTAAGATCTCCTCAGACAACCATTTTGCCTTTTTAAATTTCTTTTTCTTGGGGATGGTTTTGGTCTCTGCCTCCTGTACAATGTTATGTACCTTGTCTATAGATCTTCAAGCACTCTGTGTATCAGATATACTGCCTTGAATCCACTTTTCACTTCTATTGTATAATCATAAGAGATTTGATTTAGGTTATACCTGAATGGTCTAGTAGTTTTCCCTGCTTTCTTCAATTTAATATCACATCTAATCTTCACAGAAACTTCAGATTTTGTTGAGGAAGCTGCAACATAGAGATGAAATTGTCCTAATGTACTTAGCTAATGAAAGCAGAACTGGGATTCATACACAGCAATGGGAGTCTAGACACCATACATTCCACTACACTAAAGTACCCTGTAAGCTCTGTGTGTAGTGAATCCATGTGGATTACTCATATACTCTTTTTCCCATTGATTGGTTAGTCCTCTGACTGTTGTGTCTCTGTTACTATATTCCAGTGTCACATAGAATAGTTTACTTTCATCTAATACTTACCTTCACTATTAATGGGAAAAAAAATCACAACCAATGTAGGATAATTTAGTAAAGCATTCTTTCATTTGTAGAAGAAAATTATCGGCCTCATATTATATGAAAGATACAATTTACAATGCTGTTAAAAAATTAATTATATCTTGTGCTTGTCCTGAAGGTATTTATGACTAGTGAATGTTGCGCCATCTGTCAGAATGCTCTTCTCACATTTACCATTCCCCATTCCACCAAATCAAATCTGAAAATTCTACTGTCTTTTGATATCACCTGTCTTGACTACTTTGAGGACCACTGTACTCAGTCATTCAGCCATATATGACTCTTTGTGACCTCATGGACAGTAGCCCACAAGGCTTCACTGTGGGCTTCCTCCTCTCCAGGCAAGAAAACAACAATATGTTGCCATGCCCTCCTCCAGGGAACCCTGCCAACCCAGGAACTGGATCCAGGTCTCCCATATTGCAGACAGTTTCTTTTCTGTCTGAGCCACCAGGGAAGCACACTAATTCTTTTTGTTTCATCCAAGTATTATTTTACATATCTTTTTAAACATTTGTTTAAAAATAATGTGTTCTTACAAAAAGTAATTTAAACAGTATTCAGTTCAGCTCAGTTCAGTTCAGTCGCTCAGCTGTGTCCGACTCCTTACAACCCCATGAATCACAGCACGCCAGACCTCCCTGTCCATCACCAAATCCTGGAGTTCAGTCAGACTCACGTCCATCGAGTCAATGATGCCATCCAGCCATCTCATCCTCTGTTGTCTCCTTCTCCTCCTGCCCCTAATCCCTCCCCGCATCAAAGTCTTTTCCAATGAGTCAACTCTTTGCATGAGGTGGCCAAAGTACTGGAGTTTCAGTTTTAGCATCATTCTTTCCAAAGAAATCCCAGGGTTGATCTTCTTCAGAATGGACTGGTTGGATCTCCCTGCAGTCCAAGGGACTCTCAGGAGTCTTCTCCAACACCACAATTCAAAAGCGTCAGTTCTTTGGCGCTCAGCCTTCTTCACAGTCCAACTCTCACATCCATACATGACTACAGGAAAAACCATAGCCTTGACTAGATGGAACTTTGTTAGCAAAGTAATGTCTCTGTTTTTGAATATGCTATCTAGGTTGGTCATAACGTTTCTTCCAAGGAGTAAGCACCTTTTAATTTCATGGCTACAGTCACCATCTGCAGTACCTTAAATAAACTTCCTATGCCTGTCTTCTATCTTAACTCCCTGAAGTTAAGCCATGTTCATAGGTTAGTATTTTTACTACTAATGAACCAATGACAAAACAACAAAATTTTAATATATACACCAACATATCTCTTTTTAAAAGTTTTATTTATTTTAATTGAAAGATAATTACTTTACAATATTATGATGGCTTTTGCCATACATCAACATATCTTTAATGTATACACAACTGTATTGGTTATATCATTGATATTTTTTGGTTTACTCGTAAAAATACCAACTAGAAAGTGAGATCAATTAAAATAAGAAATTTCATCACACTCCTAGAGACATTTTTAGAATTTAGAAAAGTGTGTATTTTTGTTTTAATAAGTATTAATTGAATCAATTCTTGATTTCATTAACTATGCAAATACATATATGCAAATACACACACTGACTTTATTTGAAAATAAATCAAATCATTAATTTGAATAAAATGTCAATCTCTCTTTACAAATAGCAAGGTTATCCAGAATTTTTGCACTTTTTACCTTCTCTTTGGGAAATGGTTATAATAGTAAATATGTAAAGGGATCTTAATGACTATTTTTTCTCATAAACTTTAAAGACTTCTACAAACTAAATATTGAATCAACATATTTTCTATATTGATGTTAAAGCATTTGTAAATATAATTTTATACTTTTATGATTATAGGAGTAGTGTATATATATATATATATATATATATATATATATATATATATATATAAGTATTCATAACAGGTAACAGTTTTTACCAAGATATCTCATTTATAAGATACAAGCTGAAATTTATACAGTGTTTTGATTTTTTAGAATAGAGTTTATGAAATTGTTAGCCTAGCAGATTTTTAAATAAAATGCTATCAGTCATTTACAGAAATGGATGATAAGCACACCATCAATAAAGTAAACTCTATGCAAGTACTATTCTTGGACTGGTAATCAATTCAAAGCCATTTTTTTTCATAGTTTCATATACTCAAGAATTTTTGTTTCTGCATTTTAATGCTGACTGGGTTATGGACTACAGTATTACCAAACAGGTGTAATTCTTCATGAATGGTATGGTTGACTTATTCAGGCCGTGTTCTCACTTGTAATTTTGTACAACACTCAGTAGTACTGCCGTCTAACATTAATTAAAACATCTGAACTCTTTGTATGATGATTTTTCAATATAGTGCCTCCAATTTATTCCACAGTCAAAGGGCTACAAAGGAAGATAATATGTAAAAGTATTTGAAACTAGGTTTCAGCTCACTGGCAGCTATTCATAGTTGATATAATGCTGCATCTTTCTATTTTTTTCTCAGTTATATTTAGCTCCTATAAAAGTTACCTCTGGGAAGATATTTGTGAGGTACAGTTATTTATTCAAAACCCAAGTGAACTGATATATCAAAATTTTATATTTTTTTCTTCTAAGGTTAATGAATATTTACAAAGTTAATCAAGAATTGATATAATAATTCAGGAAACTTTTGGCATATATTTAGATTTTTTTGCTTTGAATAATCAAGATTTTTCCTAGCATTCATCAAATTTAAAAAGTAATCACTGAACTATTTATTTTTCACCGTAGAACATGAGAGACTTGGAAATTAAGGGAACAGATGGAGGAAATAGCCCAACTATCTGCCCATTGTCAGCTAACATTAGAGGGAAAAGTCATTTTCTCCAATAGAGACCAGTGGGCTCTTGCTCATGTACTTACTCAGTAAGGTTTTATGCAACATTTACCCATATTCAGGCAGTATGATAATAACAGAAACACAAAAGTGGCTTAGACATGGCCCCTGTCCTCAAGAAACAAATTATCTGGGAGACAGACTGAAATAATAATAAAACAAGTCTTGAAACTGAAAATTAGTTTAATGGTTCAAAGAGGTAGAATGGAAAAAGAAACAACAAATTACTTTGGGGTTCAGAGATGGTTTGAGTTTATTTATAACTTAAAGATTCAAGAATTTTTTTTAACTTTATCTATTTTTAAAGATTTGAAAGTTTTACTTAGGTCAAAAATGTCAAGCACTTAATCTTTGTAAATTTTTCCATATATATATATATATATATATATATATATATATATATATATATATATATCTCCATATGGCTTATGGGATTTTAGTTCCCTGGCCAGAGATCCAGCCCTTGGCAGTGAAAGCACAGAGTCCTAACCACTGGACTGCCAGAGAATTCCCTGTAATACTTGGCTTTAAAGCCTAACTAAGTTTCAATTGGACTTCCCTGCAGGCTCAGTGGTAAAGAATCCAGCTGCCAATACAAGAGATGTGGGTTTGATCTTTGAGTCCAGAAGATCCTTTAGATAAAGAAACGATAAATCACTCCAGTATTCTTGCCTGGGGAATCCTATAGTCAGAGGAGCCTGGCAGACTATAGTCCACGAGTTCCCCAAGAGTCAGCCATGACTTAGTGACTAAACAATAACAACAGTGTTTCCAATGGACCACCATAATGCTATTAGTGAGTAAAAGATTCTCTGGGTGGTTCTATCAAATAAATAAATTATACTGATTATTTATTTTGCATTTTCTAGTGTATTGTGTTCTTTTGGAAACAAAATGCTGTGTTCGCGTTAATAGAAATGTAGCTCAAGATAAGAAAGTGAAAGTGAAATCGCTCAGCTGTGTCCGCCTCTTTGCGACCCCATGGACTGTAGCTCACCGGGCTCCTCAGTCCATGGAATTTTCCAGGCAAGAGTACTGGAGTGGGTTGCCATTTCAACTGGAAGTGAAAAGCAGATTTTCTGTGAGGAATGAAAAACTGAATTCTAGTCTAAATTTACTGAGGAAAATATATGAATGCTAGTGTTTTTAAGATATTACACAAAATGTTTACTGTTATTATGTCCCATATCTCACTCTTTTTTTTATTACTTACTTTAGGCTATGATATTCACATATGCATTAAAAAATAATTCAGGTAAGTGAAATAACCTTCAGTCATACCATAATGGTTGATGTTTTTGTACACTGTCATATATTTTATTTTCTTATACATGTATATTATGTATACTGCATATGTATATGGTATATAGGAAGCAAAATAAATGCTAGTAAAAATGATCTTATTCTCTGTCTCTCTCACTTTCTTGTTCTCATTATAATTGCTTTTGTTCATCCAACAGTAATACATGAAATAAATGCACTGATTTTTTACTCTGCAGGGGAGGGGGTCTTCCTTGGTTGCTCAGATGGTAAAGATTTCATCAGCAATGATGAGAAAAATCGACTCCAAAATTTCAATTGTCCCATCGTATAAACATAAATGGGAATGACAGTATTTCCCAATGCTAACAAATGCTGGAGAATGTGAGAAGCATTAATACACTCTGAGATTAAGAAAGATAAACCCTAGTTTGTAGTGGAAAACTTGAGAATGCTGAATTTCTGTGCATAAAAATGTGTGAAGAATATTTGCTTTTTAGATTATCAGCTAAGAGAAAGCAGACAGGGAGTCATTCAAGATGATGAGAAGCTTGGTGCTTCAAACGGAAGGAGTAGCAGACTCAGGTCCACAACTCAGTTCCTAAGTGACTTTGAAGCGTTAGCAAGAACAACACTAAGAATTAAGTGCTCTGTTATGAAGTAACATCTCCTTACTGTGCCAGATGTCCATAGCATTTAGCTCACACAAACATTTAATTTTGGGGTTGATGAAGGAAGGAGGATGAAAGAGGGAAATGACATGTTAAAACAGCTGTTGCCTGAACACAGAGTTGAAAATGAAAGAGTCAGAGTAATTGACAGGGGTAGCAGGACCAAGTGACAGGTGAATACCTTTAGAATTTTCCAGAGATTTTAGGAAGAATGATTATTTACTAAAGCACACGAAATGGTGAGGTAACTCTGAGCCAATTTTAACAAAATCTTAAAGGCCAGTTTACAAGCTGGAAATCCTGCAGATTAACTGAGAAGTTAATCAATACACACACACACACACACACACACACACACACACACACACACACACACTGTGTCTTTCTTCGTTTCTCTCTCTCTGCTATGGACTGTATTGTGCTGTTCCAAGAACACAAATTCATATGCTTAAGCCCTAACTTCCAATGTGAGAGTATTTGGAGATGGGAAATAATTAGGTTTTGTTCAGGTCATGAGGATAGAGTCCTCATCATGGCCTCATAAGAGACCAGACCCTTATAAGAGACCACAGGGGTTTCCCTGTTGGTGGCTCGATCAGTAAAGAATCTGCCTGCAATGTGGGAGACCCAGGTTTGATGCCTGAGTCGGGAAGATCCCCCTGGAGAAGGAAATGACCCTCTCCAGTATTCTTGCCTGGAGAATTCCATAGGCAGAGGAGCCTGCCAGTCCATGGGGTTGCAAAGAGTTGGACGTGACTGAGCAGCTAACACTTTCACTTCCAAGAGAGAGAGCTTGTCTCTCTTTCTTTTTTAATTGTTCAATTATGTGAAGACACAGGAGAAGTAAGTTGTCCACAAGCCAGGAAGAAAACTCTGACCAGAAAATTTATTGGCCTGTACTTTGATCCTGGATTTCTCAGCTTCTAGAATTATAAGAAATAAATGTTAAAACAGTGTTTAAACCACCCAAGCTAGGGCAGTCTGTTAGAGTAGCTCAAACATAGTAAGACACATACACACACATATGCAAACACACGCATAACTCGTATATGTTTACAGATAGACAAAGATTTTATGCTACTATTTTCTAATCTTCTGCTTTATTTAGTAGTGTATCAATTTATTAAATTGGGGAAGTTACCATGACTTTCTAATGTATCATGGTATAACATTGTGTGGATATGTGTAGTTTGTTCACTATACTTTTACAAAATAAATAATTTATTATACATATTTTTTAATAAAGAAAGCATTATCGTTTAAATATTAATTCATGTTTTTGGATATTTCCATTAAAATATTTCCCTAGATTTATTAAAGTTAAACATTTGAATATACTTGCAGCCCTTATATTTAATTTGAATATATATTATACATATGACTTATATATTCTAATAGATTGCAAACATTGGTGTGTGGTATTTTCTTTCCTTCATCTTCAGATTATTTCACATTGACTGCACAGAGTAGATATTTGACAAACATCTCTTGGATATTGGAATAATCACTTATTTATACCATGAGACTACCAGCTGTTAAGTAATAGTATTTTTTGTTTTTGTTTCTTTCATGAGATATGAGAAAATGTTTATGGCTTTATTAGTAATTCTTATTAAATTTTTATCCACCTAATATTTTTGTATTTATCAGTCATGTGGCTTAATGGTTTTATACCATTAACTCTACTTTCTCTCATAATTAAAAATATAATAAAATAAAGGCATTATTTAAATTAAATTCTGAGATGACTTTTCCTAGATTTTTCAACCAAATAAAAATGGTTTCAGAAAACTGCCTGTAAAACAACTTTTTTTTAGTACTTTGATGTGTCTAGGGCTTAACAGTACTTTATGACTGTTTCAACAAAAGTATTAAGCTCTTTGGAGAGATAAAACCAAAGCATTTGAAATCTGAGTGAGCCGTATATCATAGGATGCAATTACTAAGTGACATAGTACAAAGATGCAGTTGATCTATCACTAAAAAAATAAGCAGACAATTTAAATGCAATTGTCTTAATCAAAGATACACACTTTTATTTCAGTGCTATACTATGCATATACAGAACAAGAAATATGAGCCCATATCATAATATTTCACAAGAATTTGTTGTCGAAAAAGGTTTTAGTGACAGCATTTAGGGCAATTCTATCGATAAAATTAAAAAAAAAAAAAAAGAAGCTTTTTTACAGCCATCTAAAAATAGAGCTGTTTCAATCATGGTTCAATTCTTGAAACCACTTAAATGAATATTTCAGTGATACAAGGAATGGTAAGCAAAAATCTAGTGATCTTCTGTTGTCATGTAAAGTCATCAATATCAGATATAAAGAACTTTTCTGATGGGAGAAATATGAGATTCAGAGGCTAACAGACTTTTTGTCTGTGGTACCAGTAGTCAGCAAAGCCTTTTTCGTTATGTTATATTGTATTTTGGACTCCTCACATGTGAGTTTTAAACTATGCTTTTATGCTAACAGGCCCATTGTTTGCCTGATCAATAGTTCAGCATTTATAATATCAATATTTTCACTTGTTCTAAATCCATGCTTTTTGGGTGATCTGAATATCAGGATCAGCCATGCTTGGGTTTTTTCACTCTACATGTATTGACTTTATGCTCAATTGAAGTTCATAAAATTGAAAAACATCCTGTCCTTAATACCATACCTGTTTTCTTCCTACACTTTTTTTCACAGACTTACTTCCAATTGCCAATCTCTGATAAAATCATATGTGACTCAACATAAGGATCAACATTTTTGTCTATCACTTGTTGAACCCTTCCTACATCCATTTCATTTACCAAAACAGTTTTATTTATCTGTCTGGTCTGTTTATTCTAGAGTAAACTAGCTGTAACAGATAGGGCAACACAAAAGAATAGAAACTAGAAACCTATTTTAAGTTTATTACAATGTTACTTTATAATAATTCAAATATAACATTTCATACATAAAGCCATGAGGCCATGTATTTTAGCAATACTTTTATAGTTTTTAGGTGATATTTCTTTGTGTCTTTTGTAGTCTTACACAGAAATAGTTACATAAATGCTTTACAATAAATTTAGGGAATTGATCCTATACTCGTTTCAAAATTAATTTTTAAGAAAAATATTTTTATTAAATACATAATATAAAGAAAGTAGGCTAGGTTCTCCAGGGTATATTGGTTTAAATAAACTTATCTGTTATCTAAAGGGGACCAAGATTAATAGTAATAACAATGATGATGACAATAATAATAGAGCTCACACTTACATAGCAATTAACATTCACTGTTCACTGTTTTCAGTGTCAGGAAATAGAATGTTATAGATTGTGGTGGTATTCAAAATATTTCATATATCTATAGTTCATGGCAAAAGTTGCAGTTTTTATAGGCAGGTGGACTTTTGTTTGGTAAAGGACAGATACTGATGCTCATGATCTTTGGGTTCTAATAAGTACTGAGCTGTTACCCTCCTGTGTGCTACCACTACCAACAGGATGACATCAGCCCTGCAAATTCTAGGCCCATTCTAAAGAAGTGCCTTCATTTGTGGACTTTCTCAGCTACCTACGTGTGTGCATGCTCAGTTATGCCCAACTTTGAGACCCCATAGAGAATTGGGGAGAGGAATTCACTGACTACCACATAACTTGAAACAGGAATCAGGAGGAGTTGAAGTGACAAGAGATTAAAGCAAAGGAGATGCTTTCTGAGAATATCAGTATATATTCTGAGGCATCTAAGAAATTCTAACATAGATGGAGAGGCAAAGAGATACAAGAAGTAAGTCTGAAGAGCTAATTGGCTGAGCAAGGTGCCTAGTGTTTGGGAGGACTAAGATTCAAATGTAAAGATGAAGGGTTATTTTTATCAAAAAGGGGAAAATGGCCTCATGAAGATATATGAAGTTTTGTATGTTGGCATCAATTTTAGTAAATGAGAAGAAAACTTTTGAAAAAATGAAAAGAGGCTAGGACATAGTAGGAAATGTGGGCAATTGGAGACATTTTATAAAACTGTCATTTAAATAAGTAATTAATAAATGACAATAGAGATTACTTATCAGTCTTAAGGAGTCTCTACTTAGCCTGGAATTCAGAATATTATTATGTTAAATAAAAATTAAATCCAGACTTAGGAATACTGTCACAACAGGGATAGGGAAATTATTGAAATAAGGGGAAAGAGACTGTTGCAATAGTCTGAACAAAGGACATGCAAGCTTCTCCAAGTTATACAAAGTTAAGCATCTATGAAGCAAAATGTCTTCTCTTTTACAAAGAAGAATGAACAAGTTTGGAATAACCAGGTGTGGGAGTGTGGGATTAAACACAATGGTGTCTTCAGACATTTGATAGGTGAGTATTTTTCCTTGAGATAGGTAAATTCTCAAGAGATGCCATTAGGGAGAGATTTTTCTGCATTCATATGCCCACTCAAGAGTAGGTCAAGTCAGGGTCTTTCATAGAAAAGAAACACTTGGCTAAATTTTGGTTTGGATGAGTTAATAAGCATTTTGTACTGCATCGCTAATGAAGGCAACCATTCAGCTAATCATGTATTAGACAAACAATGGGAATTTTGGGATCTTTTCTGTCTCTGTTGTAGGTAAGCAAAAGGCGCATTCCATCTGGGATTTTTATTTTAGTCAAAGGGAGAAGAATGCTTCTTTGAAAGGAGTTCTTTTCCAGACACAAAGGATGGGAGTATTTCTTAACTGTTGCTGTTTTACAGGAACACAGGGCTCAGGCAAAGCTCAACATTGTCAGATATTATTGCTTTTATTTAAACTCTCAAATGTCACTGAATTACTAAGAAAAAATGGAGAAAATGTGAACCATGCAGAGAAAGAGAATGGCAAAGTGAGGATGATATGTATTCTGATGAGGTAAAGTTTTTCCAAACGTGTGAAGTAATCATAATTGAATGACTCCCTCTAGAGGGAATTCCAGAAAAACATCTAATTTTGCCTCATTGACTAGGCAAAAGCATTTGACAGGATTGTTCACAACAAACCACTGAAAATTCTTAGAGATGGGAGTACCATACCACCTTACCTGCCTCTTGAAAAACTTGTATGTAGGTCAAGAAGCAACAGTTAGAACCAGACATGGAACAATGGGCTGGTTCTAAATTGGGAAAGGAGTATGTCAAGGCTGTATATTGTCACCCTGCTTATTTAGCTTATATGCAAAGTACATCATGCAAAATGCTGGGTTGGATGACTGACGGGCTGGAATCAAGATTGCTTAGAGAGCTATCAGCAACCTCAGATATGTAGATGATACTACCCTTATGTCAGAAAGCAAAGAAAAACTAAAGAACCTCTTGATGATGCAAAAGAGGAGAGTAAAAAATCTGACTTAAAACTCAACATTAAGAAAACTGATACCATAGCATCTAATCCCATCACTTCATGGCAAATAGATGAAGACACAATGGAAATAGTGACAGACTTTGTTTGGGCTCTGAAATCCCTGCAGATGGTTACTGCAGTCATGCAATTAAGAGATGCTTACTCCTTGGAAGAAAAGCTATGACAAACTTAGCATGTTGAAAAGCAGAGATATCACTTTGCTAACAAAGGTCTATATAGTCAAAGTGAAAGTGTTAATAGCTCGGTCGTGTCTGACTCTGTGACCCCATGGAGTGTAGCCCACCAGGCTCCTCTGTCCATGGTATTTCCCAGGCAGGAATACTGGAGTGGGTTGCTACTCCCATCTCTGTATAGTCAAGCTATGGTTTTTCTAGTAGTCACGTAGGATGTGAGAGCTGGACCATAAAGAAAACAGAATGCCGAAGAATTAATGCTTTTGAACTGTGGTACTGGAGAAGACTCTTGAGAGTCATTTGGACAGCAAGGATATCAAAGTCAAACCAGTCAATCCTAAAGGAAATCAACATTGAATACACATTGGAAGGACTGATGCTGAAGCTGAAGCTCCAATACTTTGGTCACCTGATGTGAAGAGTGACTCATTAGAAAAACACTGTGATGATGGAAAAAGTTGAAGACAGGAAGAGAAGGACATGACAGAGGATGAGATGGTTGGATGGCATCACCAACTCAATGGACATGAGTTTGAGCAAACTCAGGGGGATAGTGAAGGACAGGGATGCCTGGTGTGCTGCAGTCCATGGGGTCACGAAGAGTCGGACAATATTAAGCAGCTGAAAAACTGTAGAGATGCAGATGCAGAACAGCTTCCTTCCTGCAGGATACTGAGATGGAAAAGATGAAATTTCCACCATTACAATCAGACTTGGAATGTTGTTTGAATGAAATAGGTAGGAGTGAATGTGTGTGCGTGTGTGTGTATGTGTGTGTGAAAGTCAAAGTTGCAATAAGTTTTATTGAAGTTTTCCTAAATTTTATCTTGCAGCAGTAGAAGATCCAGACATTTTGAGCCCATATGAAGTATCAGTGGTAGATAAAATAGAGATCCATTTTGGTGGCATCCCATAAGTCATATATATATATTTTAATGTAACAGCTCCAAGCTTAAGGTTTTCACCTAGATCAGGAACTGTCAATACTGGGAATTGGAGAGATAGGTTAGGGATACTGTGTGCTGTTCTTAGTCATGTCTGACTCTCTGTGGTCCCATGGACTGTAGCCTGCCAAGCTCCTCTGTCCATGGAGATTCTCCAGTCAAGAATACTGGAGTGGGTTACCATGCCCTCCTTCAGTGGATCTTCCCAACCTAGGGATTGAACCAGCCTCGTCTGCATTGCAGGTGGATTCTTAACCAGTTGAGTTACAATGGAAGTCCAGTTTGGGGATATATATTAATAACAGAATGTAGCAAATGCTGTATAAGCATAATTTAATCAATGCAGTGTCCCTGGGGGGACAAATAACTCACTCTTTATAATAAAATATTTTAATAAAGAGATTTACAAAGGAGTAGTGTAGGAAACTTGCGTTACTCCTAAGCCAATCAATAGAGACCTGGTCTGGAGTAGAGAGATACCTAATCCTATTCTCTCCCCATCTTCCACTCTATCATGCTTCCCATCTCAAAATCCAACAAGGAGCCAGAGGACAAGAGTCTGATGAAGAGGTCACAGACCAAGATGGAGAAAGAAAAGAACAAGTCTGGAAGGGCAAACAGAACATTTCCAGCTTTGGGGGCAAGGGGAATGGTGATTAGGAAAATAGCTAGCTGTTCTTTTCTTGTTAAATAAGTGAACTACATGATTTTTGGTTAAATATGCTGTCTGACTCCAATGCAGTGTCACCAAACTTCTCAGTAGGATTCACACAGAGACACAGGAAAAACACACTTGCAATATAAATCCAGATTCTGAAAGGAATCCACCATTAATATGAAGGCAGATGGAGAATGCAGAAAACCAGTTGAAGATTTGCTTCACTGCATACACAAAGTATTGTACTGTGAAAGTGAGAGATAAGGGAACATTTTGAAAGATACTTTATCTGTTCTGGTTTAAAGCATCCAAAGCCTATATTAATCTGAAATTTAGCTCTATTCCTAAAGGACATAATATTTTAATGAATGTTAATTCATCCCTTGACCTAAGCTATCCACATCACAACACTGAAACAATTCCCTGGAAGATTGAGGTGTGAGGATTACGGTGGAGTGAGTACTACTGGACAGAAAGTACAAAAATTAAACAAGAAAAGAGTCAATGACAGTGATATTGTCATCCAGGGGTCAATTGACAATATTTTCACAAGACAAGGATTTGATAATTACATTGAAAAACATAATACAAACTTACAGAGAGTGCACCCAGGCTTTTTTATTTGAAAATTTGGTCTCAACAAAGGATTAATCATAAAGGAGAAAGAAAAACAAGAAAAACCTGTCAAGTGATTTTTGATGTTGGCACACATATTTCAGTCTTTAGAAGAAAGAAATCAATGCAAAGTAAATAAATCACATAGAGGATATTAATAATTTAATTGACATGCTTAGCACAATGAAAGTATATCAAATTAGTACCAAAAGATGAAGAGCAAATTTTTCCAAAGCCCTGAAAATAGTCACAAAATTTAACTTATATTAGGCACAACAGCAATAATAAAAATTAACAAATAAAATTTATATTATTTTATCATAGTTCAAGAAAACTGGATATCAGGGGCTACCCTGATATTTCAGTTTGGAAAGAATCCTCCTGCAATGCAAGAGACCCCGGGTTGATCCCAGATTGATTTCTGGGTCATGAAGATCCACTGGAGAAGGGATAGGCTACCCACTCCAGTATTCTTGGGTTTCCCTTGTGGCTCACTTGGTAAAGAATCTGCCTGCAATGTGGGAGACCTGGGTTTGATCCTTGGGTTGGGAAGATCTCCTGGAAAAGGGAAAGGCTACCCACTCCAGTATTCTGGTCTGGAGAATTCCATGGACTGTATAGCAATTTTCATTTCACAACAAAATCAGAAAACAATAATGGTTTCTTTAAATTTTTTATATTTTTGAAACACAATGTGAAATTGCATTTGATCAGATTTAGTAAATAAAACAAAAGCATTATTTATCAGTCTTATAGAGACAAAAATCTGTACTCATACAAAAAGTTATGTGTTTATTATTTGTGTTTATATGTTAAATGTTATATGTTACATGTTTAATGGTGTATAATAAATTAAAATAAAATAAAATAATTTACTTCAAGAATTAGAAGAGCCATAAAATGTATGCAATGAAATAAGATATAAACACAAATATTTTGGCCAATTAATAAAACAGATATATAAATATTAAAATTTAATAATGAATCATATTTTGTCTGTGGTAAACATAATCAAGAATAACTTTTACAAGACAACTAAATTTAACATGAAAAGATGCATACAGTTATATTGGGAAATCCTACAATTGCAAAACTATATTTTATATTATTTTATAATAATATAGCAATATAATTAAAGTTTAGTATATTTTATATGTATTTAGTGCATAATATTTCTATACTTATTTCTACTATCTCTTTTGCATTACATTTGTATATATTATGTTCATATTTTGTTATATTTATTATTTTACTATATTTCATAATAAGCTAGATTTTGCTGTATTTTTCAACTTTGAAAAGATAAAATTTAAATTATACAAAATAAGCATTCTTTTAGGAAATACAAATCGATGCATTTTACTTTCAATGCTTGCAAAATGTTGAGGAGATAGTTGTTTCTCATGGACTGGTCTAAAGCAAAGCTCAGAATGAAGCATTTTTCTATTTCTCTCCTGCTGCTTGCTATTTCTTGATTTCTAGTGATGTTACAGATTTTTTTTTTTACTTAATTTTCCATTTTCCATGGATTTTTTAATGGAAAGTAATGCAGGTCTAGATTCCTCTTCCATAAGTGTATAAATATATACATGATAAGGTCATAAATTCAAGCTTTCCTAGTTTGTTGCATGGAGAATCATGTTCATTTCCTGCCTCTTAAGTTTCTTCTCCATCCATTCACCTCTCAAGACTTTGTGTTACAATTTGGCCATCCTCTTTTTTTATTAAGTAGCAAGCAGTACCTTTGATACGCTAAAACTTTTTGCTCAACTCCCTTAGTCTTTATTACACAGAGATGTACATTTTTAGAAATTTGTTGGACTAAAGCGGTTCAACAGTTTCATGTCTGAGTATTGGATGGTGAGTGCAAGGCACCAAATTAGCTCCATGGAGACTCCATCTTTCTCCTTCTCATTGGTGTCCAATTGATTTCCCTAAAGCATGGGTTTTATATACCTTAATTGCCAATAGATTTCCATGTTCTCTATAGGGCAGTATACATTTGAAAACAGGAAAGCAACTCTAGATTCCATTTTTTAATCCACCTTCCAAGCTTTACCTTCTGCATTCATCATTATATCACAAAACCTCAATCCATGCTTAACTATTCACCCTAATTTTTTCTCATTACACCCTTTCCCTTTGTGGCACTTCCACTATTTTTTTTTTCTTTCCCAGTGATCCCATTTTTGCCCATTTTCCTATGTCCAAAAAAGTTCCCTTTTTGAAGTTCTTGAACACTTCTGGGAAGCTGTTCCATCAGGAAGGCAAACACACCAACATACAAATCTCCATCTCTTGTAAAAACAAAAGGCCCTCTCACAAGACTATGTCTGCAAATGGCTTCGTTCAATTACCCCTTTTATGTTATATTTTTGCTTCTCACTTGTGTGTTTTCCCAAAAGGGACAAAGAACACAATTGATCCTTATTTAGGTGATTTTAAGTAACTGCTTACACACAATTGTTCGAACATAATTATTCTAAACCAAATGAAAATGGCAAATGTTTAAGTGAATAAAATAATTAATTGCATGCTGGGATTTTAAGGAACTTGAGGCTCTTCCATAAGTAATATTGTCAGTTCACTGGGGACAAACTGCGGTTTCAATGCTGCCAGCATTCTCTTTCCGTGCCACAAGGAGAATAGATTTGGCTCTGCTTCAGTGGGCCACTTGTTTATGTAAATGCAAAGCTCAAATATTGTTTTGAAATAATATGAAAACCAAGAGGGTATGCTGTTCATTACATTGTTTAAATTGTCTCCCAGCTCAGAGCCAGAAAAAGTTTTTACTGTTGTCTCAGATGTAGCCAGCTATTAGAAAATTATAATTTGTTAACTCATTAGATATCTCTTTTGACTTTAGCTGATAGAGGCTTAGAAATAAACCTCAAACAAAAATACAGCAGCTTTCCTAACTTTGTGTCTCTTATTTAAGGATCTCCTTAACTTTTTTATACCAATCATTTTTATTTATTGTTCAGTGTATTGCTTTCTGATGAGGAATACTTTTGCGTACTATAAGTAAGGGCTTCCTAGGTAGCACTAGTGATAAAGAACCACCTGCCAATGCAGGAGACCTTAGAGATGCAGGTTCAATACTTGGGTTGGGAAGATCCCGTGGAGGAGGGCATGGCAACCCACTTCAGTATTCTTGCCTGGAGAATCCCATGAACCGAAGATCCTGGTGGGCTACAGTCCATGGGGTCACAAAGAGTTGGACACAATTGAAACGACTTGGCACCACACATGATAAGTAAGCTAGATTTTCTTAATATACTACTGCTAATATTATTTTTTAATCAACTATAAGTGTTTTGTATATAGCATAGGTTATTATTTGCATTTACTCTTTATTTGAGATTCTGAGACCACTTAAGGCAAAAACAACACCCACATAATAATCATTAGGAATTGCCTCACAATAATTAGCAATTATCATGCTAGAATGTTTCTGGTTTCTGTCCTTTCTTTTAGTTGCCATGCCCAATTCATCAGGAAGTTTTCTGCTATCTTCTGAATATCTGAATACCTACTGGTTTTCCATTATTTCTCTTTCCTTAGTTCATACCACTATCATATCACACCTGGATTACTTCAAAATTGTCCTAAAATCTCTCTTATACTTTATTTCCAGAAATGCATTGTCTTCAAGGTTGCCAAGAGGCTATTTTAAATGTAAGTCATATTGTGTTACTCACTTGCTTAAAACCATGCAATTTTTTTCCATATGCCTTTGGAATCAAATTATGGCTCCCTGCCTTCATTTTCTGGAGAAGGCAATGACAACCCACTCCAGTGCTCTTGCCTGGAGAATCCTATGGATGGAGGAGCCTGGTAGGCTGCAGTCCATGGAGTCACTAAGAGTCAGGCACAACTGAGCAACTTCACTTTCACTTTTCACTTTCATGCACTGGAGAAGGTAATGGCAACCCACTCCAGTGTTCTTGCCTGGAGAATCCCAGGGACAGAGGAGCCTAGTGAGCTGCCATCTATGGGGTCGCACAGAGTTGGACACGACTGAAGTGACTTAGCAGCAGCAGCAGCAGCCTTCATTTTCATATACATATATGGTTCAAGTACCTTTCTGTGACTATTTTTTACCATTCTTCTCCTTCCCCACAGTATTCCTACCACTCAAGTCTTTTATACTTCCCTGAATACACTCATTCTTTTCCTCTTCCTGTAATGATCTCTTAGTTTCCCAATGGTTGAATCAAACCACTTATATTTCAAAGATAGCCTTTTGAGTAACTTTTCCTAAAGCTGACTACCCAATCACTGTTGATGATCTCAAATTTATTTTAATATTCCAATATAGCTCTTATCATTCTATTTATTTTTATTTATATATTCATTCATCTATTGATCCATCTATCATATGTTCTTTCATTTATTGAACAGCAGTCATCTAAAAACCAAGATCCATGAAAGAAGAAACATAATTTGTGTGTTCACTACTTTCTCTGTGACTTAAACTGATACCTCATGTACAGTAACAATAAATAAGTGTTAAACCAACAGCTGTTAAACTGACAAACTGTTAGTTTAACTATTAAACTGATGCTGATTACTACTTTGCACATATCACAATTAATCTGCACTGTAAATTTATCAAGTGGTGTCTGTTACCATTTATTTAATGAGTGAGAAAGTTGAGGATTAGACAGGTGAACTAATGTATTCAATTATATATGTATGTATAATATATATCATAAAATATAGGTAAGTATGTATATATAATGCATGTGCACACACACACACACACATATAAAATTAAAAACATTATTTGGTTTCCTTGGGGAAAAATACAAAATTTATGTGTGATATCAAATCAGAGTTTTGGACTTTTCAATTATAATCCTTAGTCAGGTGTTCATTATAATAATCCATTCAGATCTTTCCTTTCCCTTTCTATGCTTTATTTCAAATACAATCTGCAATCTGTGGCCATAGTCACACTTGCTTCGATAGCTAATGTGCATGTGTGCATTCTAAGTTGCCTCAGTCATGTGTGATTCTATGTGATGCTATGGACCATAGTCCACCAGGCTCGTCTATCCAAGGAATTCCCCAGGCGAGAATGCTGGAATGGGTTACCATGCACTCCTCCAGGGGATCTTCCTGACACAGGAATTGAACCTGTGTCCCTTATATCTCCTGCACTGGCAAGTGGTTTCTTTACCATTAGCACCACCTGAGAAGCCCAATAGTTAATGTGAGTCCAAGTCAAAATCATATGCATCCATAATCATATAATGCATTTTGTGAAAGTCTTACCTGAAAAATCTCATAGTGTTTAAGGTCTAACACTCAATTTTATCTTTATCATTCATTTTACTACTGAAATTCATTCATATTGCTATCTAAGGATCATAGAAAAAGTAAGGAAATTCCAGAAAGACAGCTATTTCTGCCTCACTGACTACAATAAGGCTTTTCACTTAGTAGATAAAAAAGATGTGGAAAATTCTTAAAGAGATGGGAATACCAGACCACCTTACTTTCCTCCTAAAAAACCTGTATGCAGGTCAAGAAGCAACAGTTAGAACTAGACATGGAACAATGGACATATTCAAAATTTGGAAAGGACTACATCAAAGCTGTATATTGTACCCTGCTTATTTAAAACTTCCCTGTATGGTACAACATGCAAAATGCCAAGCCTGCATGAATCACAAGCTGGAATCAGGATTGCTGGGAGAGAAATATCAGTAACCTCAGATATGCATATGACACTATCCTAATGGCAAAAAGCGAAGAGGAACTAAAGAGCCTTTTGATGAAGCTGAAAGAAGAGAGTGTAAAATGTGGCTTAAAAGCCAACATTCAAAAAATGATGATCATGGCATCCAGTCCCATCACTTCATGGCAAATAGATGGGGGAACAATGGAAAGAGTGACAGACTTTATTTTCAGGGCTCCAAAATTACTGAGGATGGTGACTACAACCATGAAATTAAAAAAAAAAAAAAAAAAAAAAAAACTCATTCCCTGGAAGAAAAGCTATGACAAACTTAGGATATTGAAAAGCAGAGACATCAATTTGGCAACAAAGGTCTGTCTAGTCAAAGCTATATTTTTCCAGTAGTCATGTGAGAATTGAATCATAAAGAAAGCTGAGCACTGAAGAACTGACGCTTTTGTCTGTGGTGCTTGAGAAGACTCTTGAGAGTCCCTTGGACTGCAAGGTGATCGAATAAGTCAATCTTAAAGGAAATCAACCCTGTATATTCATTGGAGGGACTGATGCTGAAGCTGAAATTCCAACACTTTGGCTACCTGATGCTGGGAAAGATTAAGCACAGGGGAAGGGGTAGACAGAGGATGAGATGGTTGCTTGGTCTCACCAACTTGATGGACGTGAGTTTAAGCAAACTCTGGGAGATAGTGAATGACAGGGTAGCCTGGCGTGCTGCTGTCTATGGAGTTGCAAAGAGTTGCACATTACTGAGCAATTTAATAACAACCTAACAATCTAGTGCAGACTTCATATGGTTTTGAGATAGTTCTCCATTTGAGTAACCACACTGTATTCTGTAGATCTTTCTCTTTAGATCTGTGGGATAATACCAAATTTTGTTATTCCAGGCAGCATTGTATACACATCTTCATCCTTAACCTTCATCCTACGTACCTGTGAGTGAAGCTTATAGACTCTTACCAGGTATTATATTGCCGGTAGGATTTAAATTAAATATCTCGGTTCCTCCACCAGGAACCGTCCAGGGCCGGCCCTGGGCTGCATGCACCTCCAGGTCTAAGCTGCTCAGGTTCAGGCACTCGGGTAGTCCTCAGAGGCACAGACTTGGTTGGGCCTGCGTTTTGTGCCCTTCCCAGGTCCGAGCAGCTCAGGTGATGAGGTGTTTTGTGGCGGGGACGCTGCGACTTATTGCCTCCCCCGTCCCTGCTGCTCGGTTTTCTGGGTGTACAACCTGTGCACCTTCTCAGGCGGATGTTGACCATCCAGAACCCCAAGAAGTCTTAGTTAGCAAAGAAACCTGCTTACAGTTTTGTAGATAATGTCTCTCTGCAGCTGCAATTGCCCCACTACTGGGCATACACATCGAGGAAACCCGAATTGAAAAGGACACGTGTACCCCAGTGTTCATCCCAGCACTGTTTATAATAGCCAGGACAGGGAAGCAACCTAGATGTCCATCAGCAGATGAATGGATAAGAAAGCTGTGGTACATGTACACAATGGAGTATTACTCAGCCATTAAAAAGAATACATTTGAATCAGTTCTAATGAGGTGGATGAAACTGGAGCCTATTATATAGAATGAAGCAAGCCAGAAACAAAAACACCAATACAGTATACTAACGCATATATATGGAATTTAGAAAGATGGTAATGATAACCCTGTATGCAAGATAGCAAAAGAGACACAGATATATAGAACAGTCTTTGGACTCTGTGGGAGAGGGCGAGGGTGGGATGATTTGGGAGAATGGCATTGAAACATGTATAATATCATATATGAAACAAATAGCCAGTCTAGGTTCGATGCATGATACTGGATGCTTGGGGCTGGTGCACTGAGACGACCCAGAGAGATGGTACAGGGAGGGAGGAGGGAAGGGGGTTCAGGAAGGGGAACACGTGTATACCTGTGGCGGATTCATGTTGATGTATGGCAAAACCAATACAATATTTTAAAGTAATTAACCTCCAATTTAAATAAATTTATATTAAATAAATATCTAAAAATACGCAAACTTTTCTCTTATAGGTACCGTATGATTTTTTCTGGGAAACAGATTTCTTTTGTCAAATTCTCAGATGTATGGTGACCCACAATATTTAAGTATTTAATGATTGAATTGGTAAGTCATAACTTTTCTGAATTTTTCAGTATTGTTGTATATTGACAATATTCCAAATTGAGTGAACTTATTTATATTCTAGCAAAGGACATCTCTTTATAATGTTATTATCCATTTCATTTTTGGTTTTGCATATCTGATTAAAAAGTGATATCTAATGGTTATTTTCTCTCTGTTTAATTGTAAGACTAAATCTTTATGAGATATTTTAATATATACATATATGTTAAATATATATTATATAAATATATAATGTATTTATCAAAACATACGAAAATTATCTTTTCATCCTATAGTAACCTTGCATCAATTGTCCCAACATGGCATCTTTTTCTGAATTTATATCCTTTGCAGTGTTCTCCGACTGTTCATGGGAAGCAATCCCCACCAGTGAATTCAGTCATGACTTGGCTAACTGACTAACAAAAATAATGATGCTCCCAGTTCTAAGTTTAGATATCAGGGGACCCAGTGTATTATGCTTATCTCTTTATACTTCTACCACTTTCATTGGAAAGATACCCAGGCTGGTCTTCAGGTTAGAAGAGGATGAAAGCCACATGGAGCAGAAGTGCCCCTGATAGCTACTCTGGCCAAGCCAGCCTTGATTGAAGCCTCCAGCCTAACCATATATACATGAACCAAATGCCCACAGAAGCCTAGGGAGCCCAGATGAGATGTGCAAATCCACACCCTCCTGACCCATGGGACATAATAATAAATGTTTGTTTAAGCCACTGGGATTTGATGTGATTTGTCAGTCAACAATAGCTACAGGTTATATATCTATATCAGCAAAAGTGTTTTGTCCTAGGGGAAAAATATCAATTTTAATGGTTCAGTGACATTTTCATTTATATAATAACATGTTGTCAACAATTTATATATTGTGTTTTCCTTCTGAGCAAACCTAGAAGTTGTTAATTTTCTCTTAGGTATATTAGGTTTAGGGCCATGTCATGCTAAGTTGCTTCAGTCATGTCCAACTCTGTGTGAACTATGGACTGTAGCCTGTCCAGCTCCTCTGTCCCTGAGATTCTCTAGGCAAGAATCTTGGAGTGGGTTGTTATGCCCTACTCCAGGGGATCTTCCCTACCCTGGAATCAAACCTGTGTCACTTAAAGTTTATGCATTGGCAGGCATGTTCTTTACCACTACCACCACCTGGGAAACCCAAAATGTTTAGTACTCATAATCTAATATATAAATAATATATTAAAGCAAATACATATATTTATATGATTAATAAATGTAAGTTGAGCCCCTGGAATGTCAACTTTCAAACAGTGATAAGGTATTGACTGCAGCTTTCAAACACACATACACACACTCACACATACATACAGACTTTATTTCATAAAACAAGCCAGGTGGTGAATCAAAATCGATTTAATCCTTAAGAACTTTCATGGTGTGAATAAAAACAAACTTGATTTTTTTCACACTTGCATTTTAGTGATGTGACATTAACATGTGTAAAACTCAAATAATTAAAAGAAAACAATATTGAAAGAAGCCAACCTTTGAAATAAATCCCCATGATTTCATCTGTTCAAGCAGATTCCTTTCTCTTTTGCTTTAACTATATTATCCACAATTTATTTTTTTGTGTGCTCTCAGCTTTTTAAATTAATCAAATAATAATAACTTGATAGGATCCAAATGTACTTTAACCAATAAGATTAATATGACTGATTCTCTTTGGTGCATGTAAAATACAATAATAGTAATGGTGCTTATTAAATAAATATGTTAGAATTTCACCATCTGGAATTTCAAATGATGAAAATGAATAACCAAATCCCTTTCATCCTTTACACAAATTTACAGTGATAGCATAATGTAGTAATATCTTTATAATGTAAGGTTTCTTTGAAATTAAAAAAAAAATTGAGAGAACCTGTACTACTTGTGACAATTTTTAAAGATTTAAGATAAGTTAAAGAAAAAAAAAACTTTGGAAATATTTAGGTATTCACAGGAAAAATTTTGACTTTATTCTTGTCAAAATCTACTTATTCAAGAATGTCTAAATTATATAGGTTAACATATATAAGAATATGTATTGTATATCTCATATATATTCTACATAGAGTAGAATCTTTAAAGATAAAGCTTTAGATGTTGCCTTTTTTTGGTATAAATAAATATGTGAAGAAAAGAACACATTCTATCTGATAAATTAATTGTATTTGTTATTCAAATGTAGGTCAATATTCTGTGTTAAAGAATAGTGAATTTGGAAACCCTGTGTTAGTGAAATACATTTTTAAGTGCAATAAATTCACAATGTTTAATAGGAAGACTTTAAAATAAATAATACTTTAATATGACTGAAGCCTGGCTTGGAGAATTTTGAGTAAAGTAATGCTCAAAATTCTCCAAGCCAAGCTTCAGCAATACGTGAACCGTGAACTTCCTGATGTTCAAGTTGGTTTTAGAAAAGGCAGAGGAACCAGAGATCAAATTGCCAACATATGCTGGATTATTGAAAAAGCAAGAGAGTTCCAGAAAAACTGCTTACTGACTAAGCCAAAGCCTTTGACTGTGTGGATCACAATAAACTGTGGAAAATTCTGAAAGAGATGGGAATACAGACCACCTGACCTGCCTCTTGAGAAATCTGTATGCAGGTCAGGAAGAAATAGTTACAACTAGACAAGAAACAACAGACTGGTTCCAAATAGGAAAAGGAGTTCTTCAAGGCTGTATATTGTCACCCTGCTTATTTAACTTCTATGCAGAGTACATCATGAGAAACACTAGGCTGGAACAGGCACAAGCTGGAATCAAGATTACTGGGAGAAATATCAATAACATCAGATATGCTGATAACACCATCCTTATGGCAGAAAGTGAACAAGAACTAAAGAGCCTCTTGATGAAAGTGAAAGAGGAGAGTGAAAATGTTGGCTTAAAGGACAACATTCAGAAAATGAAGATCATGGCATCCGGTCCCATCACTTCATGGCAAATAGATGGGGAAACAGTGTCAGACTTTATTTTGGGGGGCTCCAAAATCACTGCAGATGGTGATTGCAACCATGAAATTAAAAGACGCTTACTCCTTGGAAGGAAAGTTATGATCAACCTAGACCTCATATTAAAAAGCAGAGACATCACTTTGTCAACAAAGGTCCATCTAATCAAGGCTATGCCTTCCAGTAGTCATGTATGGATGTGCGAGTTAGACTGTAAAGAAAGCTGAGTGCCAAAGAAATGATGCTTTTGAACTGTGGTGTTAGAGAAGACTCTTGAGAGTCCCTTGGACTGCAAGGAGATCCAACCAGTCCATCCTAAAGCAGATCAGTCCTGGGTGTTTATTGGAATGAGTGATGTTGAAGCTGAAACTCCAATACTTTGGCCACCTGATGCAAAGAACTGACTCATTGGAAAATGCCCTGATGCTGGGAAAGATTAAAGGCAGTAGGAGAAGGGGACAACAAAGGATGAGATGGTTGGATGGCATCACTGACTCAATGGACATGGGTTTGGGTGGACTCCGGGAGTTGGTGATGGACAGGGAAGCCTGGCATGCTGTGGTTCATGGGGTTGCAGAGAGTCTGACACGACTAAATGAACTGTACTGAATAGAATAGAAAAAAGTAGATAACATGTAACCTTAAGTGTGAGTATGAATGTTTGTGTTTCCTCATTTTCTTCCAAATATTCAAGTGTATATAAGTAATGGAGTGGAAATAATTAAACATTTTATCTACTTATTTTCATACTTTAAAAAATCCTATATTCCTTCTTTTCTGCTTCTAATATCATTAAAATCGCTTTTTGATAGCTGAGGTCTGACCTGTCATACTTCTAAAGTATTCACATTGTTCATGTCATAATTACAATAAAACAACATAAATCATCTTGTCGGATTTTTGTATAAGCAGATAATGGCATGTGCTACTTTTTTTTATTGTTGTTGTTAACTGTACATCTTATAATCCAACAGATAGTTTTGAAAATCGGAAATTTATTATCGTTTTGTTTTGTAGTGAACAGGGATATAATAGAATTCAATAAATATTCTAATTAGTTGTTTAGTTAATATGATTAACTGAATTTATGCAAATTATGATTTCTAAATCTTATACCTAACAATATAATATGCAAATACATAAGTAACTTTGAAAATAGCCAAAATTAATTATTTAAATCTATGTGACCAATGTGTCATTTTTTTCAGTAATAAAATATTTATTTTAGTAATTACAGATTTACTAAGATATCAGTAAATTAGTAAAGAACCAATTGCAGGAGATATGATTTAAAGTCTAGGTACTTTACAAAATTACAGATTATGAATTGACCATTCAGGGCATACATTTTGTTCTCTTACCTTCTGAGTGAGAAAGCAACTGAGATAGGGGAATAAATTGTCATTTAATCCCAAAGTTGTATCCTATTCTTTTGTGACCCAATGGACTGCAGCCTGCAGGCTCCTCTGCCCATCAGATTTCCCAGGCAAGAATACTGGATAAAGTTGCCATTTCCATCTGCAGGGGATCTTCCTGACTCAGGGATCAAACCTATGTCTCCTGCATTGGCAGATGGATTTTTACCACTGAGCTAACTGGGAAACAGAATAGGTATCTGCCACAATCCTATTTGTATTCTCTACTAGTTCACACTGAAATTTGTAAATTGCTTTCCCATATCACAGCAGTTCTCATACACTTGCCTTCTAAATCCTCCTTGAGTGTGATGTACCATCCAGGAAACCTATCAAAAAATGCTATCTCTGCCTAAGATGGATGCTTAAAGAAATAAAGAGTAGATAAATATTAACTAGGCATTGTTCTCTACCTTTGCAGTAGGGATCTGATAACAGATCAGTTATCATGACTAGAAAACACTGCATTAACTTCCTGATAAATGACAATATATTTATGCTTCTAGTTAGTATCATAAAGACATATGCTAATGTTAATCATCCATTCTCTCAACAAAGATCGTCTTTACTCTCTGTTCTGAAAAAAGCATAGTGATTGATCTTTTCCTTTTTTGTGTGTTAATTATTTAATATAAAAAGGTATTGAAATTTTAGAGGAACTATATTTTGAATGCATTATGTTTTTGAAACAAGATAAAATTTGGATTATAAAAACTTGCCATAGTATTTAATAAGAATTTAGTTTGCTTTCTTGAAAATTTGTGCTCAGTGTGTGCTCAGTCACTCAGTAGTGTCCAATTCTTTGTGACCCCATAAACTGTAGCCTGCCCTATTCCTCTGTCCATGGGATCTTCCAACCAAAATTACTGGATCTGGCTGCCATTTCCTACTCCAGGGGATTTTCATGAACCTGTGTCTCCTGCATTAGTAGGTGGATTCTTGACCACTGTGCCACCTGGGTGTGCTCGGTCACTCAGTCCTGTCTGACTCCTTGTAGCCCCACAGACCATAGCCCGCCCAACTCCTCTGCCGAGGAAGCAGAAGTAGCTGTTTATTTTTAACTCCTTTGCTTTCTCCATGATCCAAGAAATATTAGCGATGTGATCCTTGGTTCCTCTTCCTCTTCAAAGCTCAGCCTGTATATCTGGAATTTCTTGGTGCATGTGCTGCTGAAGCTTAGCTTGAAGGATTTTGAGCATATCTTGCTAGCAACATGTGAAATAAGTGCAATTGAATGGCAATTTGAACATTCCTTGGCATTGCTCTTCTTTGGGATTAGAATGAAAACTGAACTTTTCCAGTCCTGTGGCGACTGCTGAGTTTTCCAAACTTGCTGGCATATTGGGTGCAGCATTTAACAGCACTTTGTCTGCATGCAAGCTTAGTCATAACCGACTCTTTGCAACACTATGGACTGTAGCCCACCAGGCTCCTCTGTCCATGGATTTTCTAGGCGAGCATACTGGAATGAGTTGCCATTTCCTCCTCCAGGGAATCTTCTCTACTGAAGGACTGAACCTTCATCTCTTGCCTCTCCTGCGTTTGCAGGCAGATTCTTTACAACTGAGCCACCTATTTAATTGTCTGCTGCTGCTGCTAAGTCGCTTCAGTCTTGTCCGACTCTGTGCGACCCCATAGACGGCAGCCTACCAGGCTTCCCCGTCCCTGGGATTCTCCAGGCAAGAACACTGGAGTGGGTTGCCATTTTCTTCTCCAATGCATGAAAGTGAAAAGTGAAAGGGAAGTCGCTCAGTCGTGTCTGACTCTTAGCAACCCCACAGACTGCAGCCTTCCAGGCTCCTCCGTCCATGGGATTTTCCAGGCAAGAGTACTGGAGTGGGGTGCCATTGCTTTCTCCAATTGTCTGCTAAAGTCAAATAAAACAGGAAAATATCCCACCATGATGTATAATAATAAAAATAACAATTAGAACCCATAGCTTACAAATTATTTTAAAGGTGTTTTATTAAAACATAAAAGAAAATATTTTAAAAACAAAAATTTCCCCTGATAACATTTTCATAGATAGTTGTCCTTGTGCCTCTATTATAGAAAATAAAGATGAGAATTAATGATTTTCTTTTTGTTTATGTTTTCCAAAATGGACTGGTTCAAAATTGGAAAAGGAGTACATCAAGGCTATATATTGTCACTCTGCTTATTTAACTTATATGCTGAGTACATAATGCATCTGGGCTAAATGAAGAATGAGCTGGAATCAAGACTGCTGGAAGAAATATCAATAACCTCATATATGCAGATGACACCACCCTTATGGCAGAAAGCAAAGAGGAATTAAAAAGCCTCTTTGATGAAGGTGAAAGGGGAGAATGTAAAAGCTGGCTTAAAACTTAGCATATTAAAAGTGAAGACCATAGCATCTAGTGCCATCACTTCATAGCAAATAGATGGGGAAACAATGGAAACAGTGAGAGACTTTATTTTGCTAGGCTCCAAAATCACTGCAGATGGTGACTGCAATCATGAAATTAAGACACTTACTCCTTGGAAGAAAAGCTATGACCAACTTAGACAGCATATTAAAAAGCAGAGACCTTACTTTACTAACAAAGGTCCATCTAGTCAAAGCTATAGTTTTTCTTGTAGTCATGTATGGATGTGAGAGTTAGACCATAAAGAAGGCTGAGCGCTGAAGAATTGATTCTTTTGAACTGTGGTGATTGCAAAAGACTTGAGAGTCTCTTGGACTGTAAGGAGATCAAATAAGTCAAACATTAAGGAAATTAGTCCTGAATATTCATTAGAAGGACTGATGCTGAAGTGGAAGCTCCAATACTTTGGCCACCTTCTGATATGAAGAGCCGACTTATTAAAAGACCCTGATGCTGGGAAAAACTGAAGGCAGAAGAAGGAGATGACAGAGGATGAGATGGTTGGATGGCATCAGCAACTTGATGGACATGAATTTGAGCAAGGTCTGAGAGAAGGTGAAGGACAAGGAAGCATGGCATGCTGCTGTTCATGGGGTCACAAAGAGTCAGACTGGACTGAGCTACTGACCGACAACAGCAAATATTTATCTTTATCCAATAAAGTGACTTTTTAAAAGTTTATATTTTAGTTATCTAACTGGTCATGTGTTACTTATTTATACTCTAGGAGGTCTATGTTATATAAAAAGTTCTATTTAGTAGATTAGAAGATATTCAAATATACCTAAAATGTGACTCCTATTTTTGATATGTTCAAAGACTTGACAATCACACTAATTTACATCAGACAAAAATATATCTGCCAAGGTAGAGCAAAAGTGTTTTCTACCATCCTTAGAAATTCTCATAGTGAATACATTTTTTTTAACTAATAATACTAGATAGTGAATATCTTTCAAAAATGTATTGTTCCAGTCAAGGGTACAGGAATTGTGTCTAATCTCAAATGCTGGATGAAACAACTATATCTGTGTAGGTGCCACGTACCTGATTTTTTTTAGAATTTTGTGATGTAGACCATGGTTCAAATAATACAAAGCCATTAAAGAACCTTTTTATTATCTGAGGAAAGTTTAAAGACCTTTGAGAAAATTGAATAGACTATTTTGAATATAAATTTATATTCTACACTCTTCCTAAAGTTATTTTAAAAATGACCCTATGACTTCCTGTCAGGAAAAAAAAATATGTCTTCCCTTTACACAACCATTTAATTAAAAAATTGTCACATGCACCTAAATGAGGAGTTAAAAATGAAGATTTGGAATGTATTGAGAATACTTTAAAATCTACAGCTGAAAAATGTAGAACCAGTTAATTCTAATGCACCATTCAAATATAAAATTAATATGAAAAGATATATTGCCCACATATTTTAGTCAAGTAAGTTTATACAATTTTTGATGTTTACATTTTTAATTTAGCACATTATATGGACATCCCTGGTGGCTTAGCAGTAAAGAATTCGCCTGCATTGCAGGAGTCACAGGAGATACAGTTTCAATTCCTGGTTCAGGAAGATCCCCTGGAGAAGGAAATGGCAAGCCATCCCAGTATTTTTGCCTGGAGAATCCCATGGACAGAGGAGCCTGGAGGGCTATAGTTTATATGGTTGCAAAGAGACACGACTGAAATGACTTGGTACATAACATGCACACACACGGACTAAAATATTTTTTAAAAAAATGTTTTAACAAAAGTGAAAGTGATATATAAATGTTTTCCCATCTTTAAAGATGATATTATAAAGTAAGCTGTCAAATAATCAAAAATAATAAAAAAGAGTAGATACCTAGTCTTCAAATATAAAAAATAATATTAAGAAACAATGTGAAAGTGTTAGTCACTCACTCACGTTCAACCTTTTGTGACCCCATGGACTGTAGCCTGCCGGACTCCTCTATCCATAGAATTGTGTAGGCAAGAATATTGGAGCGGGTAATCATTCCTTTCTGCAGGGGATCTTCCCCCACCCAGGACTGAATCTAGGTCTGCTTCATTGTGGGCAGATTCTTTTCCATCTGAGCCACCAGGGAAGCCCCAAAAGTAACATATACATCATAAAAAAAGAATTGATGTTATTGTATATGAAAATTTAGAAGTTGTGATTGGGGTACTTGTACATATTTAAGGTTACTGGCAAGGTGACAAGAATACACAGAAAAACTATACAAAAAAGATCTTCATGACCCAGATAACCAGGAAGGTGTGATCACTCACCTAGAGTCAGACATCCTGGAATGTGAAGTCAAGTGGGCCTTAGGAAGCATCACTATGAACAAAGCTAGTGGAGGTGATGTAATTCCAGTTGATCTATTTAAAATCCTAAAAGATGATGTTGTGTAAGTGCTGCACTCAAAATGCCAGCAAATATGGAAACCTCAGCAGTGGCCACAGGACTGGGAAAAGTGAGTTTTCATTCCAATCCTAAAGAAAGGCAATGCCAAAGAATGCTCAAACTACCGCACAATTGCACTCATCTCACACGCTAGTAAAGAAATGCTCAAATTTCTCCAAGCTAGGTTTCAATGGTATGTGAACTGTGAACTTCCAGATATTCAAGCTGGATTTAGAAAAGGAAGAGGAACCAGAGATCAAATTGTCAACATTTGTTGGATCATGGAAAAAGCAAGAGAGTTCAATAAAAACATCTACTTCTGCTTTATTGACTATACCAAAGCCTTTGACTGTGTCAATGACAACAAACTGTGGACAATTCTGAAAGAGATGGGAATACCAGACCACCTGATTTACCTCCTGAGAAATCTGTATGCAGGTCAAGAAGCAACAGTTAGAACTGGACATATAACAACAGACTGGTTCCAAATCAGGAAAGGAGTACGCCAAGACTGTATATTGTCACCCTGCTTATTTAAATTATATGAAGAGTACATCATAAGAAATCCTGGGCTAGTTGAAGCACAAGCTGGAATCAAGATTGCCAGGAAGAATATCAATAACCTCAGATATGCAGATACCACAACCCTTATGGCAGAAAGTGAAGAGGAACCAAAAAGCCTCTTGTTGAAAGTGAAAGAGGAGAGTGAAAAAGTTGGCTTAAAGCTCAACATTATGAAGATCATGGCATCCGGTTCCATCACTTCATGACAGATAGATGGGGAAACAATGGAAACAGTGAGAGAGTTTATTATTTTAGGCTCCAAAATCACTGCAGATGGTGACTGCAGTCATGAAATTAAAAGACGCTTGCTCCTTGGAAGAAAAGTTATGACCAGACTAGACAGTATATTAAAAAGTAGAGACATTACTTTGCCAACTAAGGTCCATCTAGTCAAAGTTATCATTTTTCCAGTGGTCATGTATGGATGTGAGAGTCGACTATAAAGAAAGCTGAGCACCGAAGTATTAATGCTTTTGAACTGCGGTATTGGAGAAGACTCTTGAGAGTTCCTTGGACTGCAAGGATATCCAACCAGTCCATTCTAAAGGAAATCAGTCTTGAATATTCACTGGAAGGACTGATGCTGAAACTCCAATACTTTGGCCACCTGATGTGAAGAACTGACCTGTTGGAAAAGACCCTGATGCTGGGAAAGACTGAAGATGGGAGGAAAAGGGGAGGACAGAGGATGAGATGGTTGGAATGTATCACTGACTTAATGGACATGAGTTTGAGTAGGCTCCAGCTGTTGGTGATGGACAGGGAAGCCTTGCGACAGTTCATGGGGTCACAAAGAGTCGGACACAACTGAGTTACTGAACTGAACAGAAAACTTCTGGGCTTTCTGACAACCACTAGACATTTATAGACACTAAACATTTGGAATGTGGCCAGTCTGAATTAGGACACACTTTAAGTGTAAAATGCACACTTGTATTTAGAATATTATATGGAAAATACATTATACATAACTCTACTTGATTATATATTGAATAAAAGTTATAGAAAATATTTTTGTTAGATACATAATTAATTTAACTTGTTTTACTTTACTTTTATCAGTGTGGCTACTAGAAAATTTAAAATTACATATCAATATATGTAGTCCACACTATACTCCATTGGATAGCTCTCTTCATAATGTTACTTATGTAACTTCCTCTGTGAAAATTTTTGGAAATTTTCTTTAAATATATATGTAATATCAAGAATGCTGTGTTACACCTCTGAAGTGTGTAATAATGCAGACTGTCCGTGTAAGACCAGGTGATCATTACTGAAGGAAGAAAAAATTTCCAAAGACAAACAATATAATGATTGTGTAGGTGGTCATGAGGACAATTTAATTTACTTAAGTATAGTTATGAAAACTGAAAGTGTTAGTCGCTCAGTTGTATCCAAGTCTTTTGTCACTCCATGGACTGTAGACCACCAGACTTCTCTGTCTATGAGATTTCTCCAGGCAAGAATACTGGCATGGGTAGCCATTCCCTTCTCCAGGGGATCTTCCTGACCCAAAGCTTGAGCCCAGGTCTTGCACATTGCAGGCAGATTCTTTACCATCTGAGTCACTTGAGGAAGCCCCATGTATAGTTATAAAATGAATTTTATGAAATCAACTAAACATGAATGTTAGACCAAATATGTAAAATCACCTCAAAGAGACCAAATGATTACCAAGACACCAAAAATGTTTGTAACCATATTATTGTTAATAAAGTGCTAATGAAATACTAGGTCACCTGTGGTGGATTCATGTTGATGTATGGCAAAACCAATACAGTATTATAAAGTAAAAATAATAATAATAGTAAAAAGAAATACTAGGTCAATAAGAAGATTTGGGCTAACAGTGGAATATACAGACAGTAAAGCACAGAGGCAAACACTGAAGACACCCATCTAGATGCAGTACAGTGAACTATCTGTCACATCAAGACAAAGTTAGCATCTAGTTGCCTTAAAGGTAAATTATGCCTGTGTACATAAACACACCAAATCATCAAAATTCTATTTATTTAAGTACTCTAATTATACACAAAAAAATGCTTGTTTTAGTTCTTCACTCATCAAGCATGTTTTCAGTAATTTGTATTACCAGTTAACATGTCTATAAATGAAAATGTGGTAGCTTTATATCCAGTTCATGAAACAGTGGTATTGTTTCTTGTATTTGACTAATGGATTTCTATTTTGGTTTTATTCATTTCTTTCTTTTACATTTTCAGCTTTATTGAGGTATAATGGACTGCAAGGAGATCCAACCAGTACATCCTAAAGGAAATCATTCCTGAATGTTCATTAGAAGGACTGATGCTGAAGCTGAGATTCCAATACTTTGGCCACTGGATGTGAAGAACTGACTCATTGGAAAAGACCCTGATGCTGGGAAAGATTGAAGGCAAGAAGAGAAGGGGACAACAGAGGATGAGATGGCTGGATGGCATCACCAACTCAATGGACATGAGTTTGAGTAAGCTCTGGGAGCTGGCGATGGACAGGGAGGCCTGGCGTGCTGAAGTCCATGGAGCAGCAAAGAGTAGGACATAACTGAGTGACTGAACTGCACTGAGCTATAATATTTGTCTCCTTTATTAGAGAAAATTAATGGACCTGAGAGCTGTTATATCTGAGGCCCTGATAAATAGGAATGTCTGATTTTGAAGGTTGATGCTTAGAAGCAGGATTTGAAAAAAAAAAAGTCCATGGGGTCATTAAATATTCCCAGGTGGCATTCTCCATCTATATGCTGAGTGCACCTCTTATCTGATGTTTTCAAAATACAAAGAGTTGCATGTCCCTCGCGGTGCAGTAGATAGTAATCTGCCTGCCAATGAAGGGGACATGGATTCAATCCCTCTTCCAGGAGGATCCTAGAAGCCACAGAGCATCTATGCCCCTGTATTACAACTACTGAAGCATGCACTCCTAGAGCCTATGCTTTGCAACAAGAGAAGACCCCACAGTGAGAAGCCCGAGCACCGCAATGAAGAGTAGTCCCTGCTTGCTGCAACCAGAGAAAAGCCTGCCAAAGCAGCAAAGACCCAGTGGAGTCAAAAATAAAAATAAATACTTAATTTAATTAAATACATAGAGTTTATAGATGGAAATTTGAACAGTATCTGCACAAATATAATCTTTTGATGGTTGGTTCACTGGATATAAGTGTGTGTGTGTGTGTGTGTGTATGTGTCTCTGTACATGAAGCAGAGGGAGGAAACACTTTACGAAATTAACTTCTCTGTAACACTGTAATTGAAGCCATGAGAAGCACATGGTGCTTGGAAGCTTTGGAAGTAAGGACAGAAATGTGTCTTATGTGTCACAATTCTCACTAAACCAAGAACAAGAAATATTTTTGAGACACAGATGTGTTGACAATAAATCATGACTCACTAATATTTATCTCATTTATAATTATTTGTGTACCTTACCTAGAATTCAAGATTATACCAACCTTTCTATGTTATCCCAAGAGCCCAAGTATAAGGAGGAGAAGATAAATGAAAGTAGGTAAAAGCTGTCATTGATAAAATACCAAGAGTAAAGAATCTGTTGCTTTCAGAGCTATGAAATAGTAAACTATATTTTCTGCCACTGTTATGTTATTTCATGTAAGTTCAATCATAATATTTTCAGCTGTTTTCCAGGACCTGATATATCAGTTTGTGTAAACAATAGGGGCTGATGTGACTTTATTGCAAGAAATTTTATGTCATGGAAGGTTGCTGCAGGAAGAGCAGAAGTTCTAAAGAGCACTAAAAATTTAGCTGACTTTTAGAGTAACACCTTAGAAGAGAAAAGCTAAACAGTGATAGATAAGAGTGTTGAGATCCTAGAGGAATAAGCAAAGACATAAGCAAAAAGACAAAAGCAAAATACTTAATTTTCAGTTCTTCAGTTATCTAGTAAAGAACAATCTTTTTAATAAACCCTTAATTTTCCCACAAGAATAAACTTATCAATATTTGACTCAGAATGATACTGATATTTTTCCAAGATGATTATTGTATCTTCACCATGAAGCATTTGAGATATTTTCAGCTCTTGTCAGCTTTTCTAATTTCCAGTGACTATAAAATTTAGTTGTAAGTCTTACTTAAATGTCACTTCCAGATAGAACATGACAATATCATAGCACTGCTACATTTCCTTTCTGTTTCTCTGAACATGTAGAATTACTTATTTAGTCTTCTATGAGAAACTGGTAAACTCCATGAGGACAGGAACAATAGTCATCTCTGAGCTCAAAGTGACTGGCAGAACTGTTTCTCTATTAACAATTGATCAGAAACCAATTAATAATTTAAATAATGTCTTGCAGAAAGTGTGAAGATATCAGAGTTTTATTTCTGATACAATTGCAAGACAATTCACTCTACACATGTACTATGTTTTGAATCAAACATATATTGATATCTAACCAGAAGTAATCTCCTTCCTGAAAACTCTCATTGGGGTCTGCTTGAACTTTTCATAGTGAACATAACTTTTCCCTGTATTATCATAGTTACTGACATTAGATTTTAGGGGTTTTAGTATGAATGTCCACTGGGGAAAAGCAAATGTTATAAATAATAAAGCCAGACTTGGGTAGTGATGATCATACCTGTCCCCAGCTAAGTGACACTGTTTGAAAACACATCCTTGGCCCTGTAAAGTCAATTCTTTTAGCTCATTTAATATTATAAAGTTTGTAAAGTTATTTCCTATGTTTCACTTTTGTTTAAGCCTTATTTACACGGTATCAGGATAGTACACTGCACATAGCAAGCGTTATATTAATCTCTTTGGATTAGTTATACTATGTATTATATGCAGTAAAACTTTAAAGACAATAAAACTAGCCAAAATAAGAATGAAAATGTGTTTGTTAATTTATTGATGCTTTTTTCTACAAGGCATTAGATTATACCCATGAGATTAGTCAAAATGTCCTACTATGAGAATGGTATTAGAGGTGAGTGTGCTGCAATGTATATCCAACTGTATTCAGTGAAAATTATTTTAAGTGTATTCCCATTTCCTCTTAAAATGCTATGGCATAAAATTCAGAGAGTATGAGAGCATTTTACCTGCTGTATTATCACAACCTAACAGTAACACTGAAAGTGCTGTTTTAATTCTAGAATTCATTAGATAGTATGTGAGGTACTTAATAGCAAGAATGATACCTTATTTATTTTCACTTCTTCTAGTGTTGAACACTGCATAAGTAACTCCTAAGTATGTAAAATTATATATCATGAATTAATTAATGAAATAGTTGACAATTTAAAAAGGTTGTGCAATCCCACTGCTGGGCATACACACCAGGGAAACCAGAATTGAAAGAGACACATGTACCCCAATGTTCATCGCAGCACTGTTTATAATAGCCAGGACATGGAAACAACCTAGATGTCCATCAGCAGATGAATGGATAAGAAAGCTGTGGTACATATACACAATGGAGAATTACTCAGCCATTAAAAAGAATTCATTTGAGTCAGTTCTGATGAGATGGATGAAACTGGAGCCGATTATACAGAGTGAAGTAAGCCAGAAAGAAAAACACCAATACAGTATACTAACACATATATATGGAATTTAGAAAGATGGCAATGACAACCCTGTATGCAAGACAGCAAAAAAGACACAGATGTGTATAACGGACTTTTGGACTCAGAGGGAGAGGGTGGGATGATTTGGGAGAATGGCATTGTAACATGTATACTATCAGGTAAGAATCGAATCGCCAGTCTATGTCTGACGCAGGATACAGCATGCTTGGGGCTGGTGCACGGGGATGACCCAGAGAGATGTTATGGGGAGGGAGGTGGGAGGGGGTTCATGTTTGGGAACGCATGTACACCCGTGGTGGATTCATGTCAATGTATGGCAAAACCAATACAGTATTGCAAAGTAAAATAAAGTAAAAATAAAAATTAAAAAAAAGGTTTTTATAAAAACAAACTACATATAGTTAATTCACTAACAATAGCCTTAAACATAAGTTTCTGAGGTATCACCAGATAAATTTATATGGATGGATATGACCACCTAGCATTAGAAATGCTAGGCTGACGCCCTCCTTTAAGATAGTTTGAGATAGTTTTCCTTTATCAAATCTGACCCATAACATACTCTCCTTTTACCTTGATTCCATATTTTCCCTTTCTTATCCAAACCTCATTATTGCCCTTGAAAACAACAGTTCCTTGGCCAGTGCTAACAGGTTGAGCTCCTTTTTGATAGACACCTCTGTGAATTACACTATTTACAGTACAGATATTTGGTTCTAATTATAAAATGACATGTGACATTTCATACAGTTCCTTTGTTACCTAGTGATCAGTTCACACACATTCTCTTCCTTGAAAGTTCATTCTCACGTGAGCATTCTAATGATTCTGCTGTTTGATCACTAAGTCATGTCTGACTCTTTTATGATCCCATAAACTATAGCCTGCCAGGCTTCTCTTTCCATGGGACTTCCCAGGCAAGAATAGCAGAGTAGGTTGTCATTTCCTTCTTTAGAGGACCTTCTCGACCCAGGGATTGAACCCACATCTCAATGCTTGAAGACTCTTGAGAATCCTTTAGACAGCAAGGAGATAAAACCCATCAATTGTAAAGAAAATCAACACTGAATAGTCATTGGAAGGACTGATGCCGAAACTCCAATACTTTGGCCGCCTGATGTGAAGAGCTGACTTATTGGAAAAGAGCCTGATGCTGGGAAAGATTGAGGGCAGGAGGAGAAGGGGATGACAGAGGATGAGATGGTTGGGTTACATCACAGACTCAAACATGAGTTTGAACAAAATTCAAGAGTTAGTGAAAAAGAGGGAAGCCTGGTGTGCTGCAGTTCATGGGGTCACAAAGAGTCTTACACGACTTAGTAACTGAGCAACAACAACAATCCACTCCAGTATTCTTGCCTGGAGAATTTCATGGACAGAGAAGACTGGTAGGCTACAATTTGAACAATAACTCTTGCTTGGCAGGTGGATTGTTTACTACTGAGCCACCAGGGAAGCCCTGTAATAGGTTACAAAAAATTACTTTAAAAAGAAATAGTCTCCTAGTCTTGCATTTGTTGCTTCCTTCTGTTGATTATGAGTTCCTGACTTGGCTCCCCAGCCTCCCGTCCCGTCCAAGCACAGGTAACAGATGACATTTTCTAAGTGTCACATTGGATGAAGGAAAAAAGAAAAAAAATCCTTACATTTTGAATTTAAACCTTTCATATCAACTATACAGCCCTTTTCACTTTCATGCATTGGAGAAGAAAATGGCAACCCACTCCAGTGTTCTTGCCTGGAAAGTCCCAGGGTTGGGGGAGCCTGGTGTGCTGCTGTCTATGGGGTCACACAGAGTCAGAGACGACTGAAGTGACTTAGCAGTAGCAGCATACAGCCATTTTAGAAATATACTCTTCAAAGCCACACACAATAGTCAACAATTTTTATTTATAAAATGAAATAATCAAAATCACTTTATTCTTCATTTGAGCAAGGTAAGATACATGTATACATGTATGCAATCTCATAGAGCTATGGTTGGTGGCATTTGAGACATTTCTTCTTTTTAAAAGAAATCTTGAAAGAAATTATTTCTGAAATATCTGGTGATATATGAGGACACTGGAACAAAATATTTAAAATCAGGACTACAATGCGAGAACAGATTGCAAATTTGCCATATAAATCATTTGGAAACATTTCCCTATTTACCCTGGGCTTCCCTTATAGCTCAGCTGGTAAAGAACCTGCCTGCAATGTAGGAAATCCCAGTTTGAGTCCTGGGTCAGGAAGATACCCTGGAGAAGGGATAGGCTACCCACTCCAGTATTCTTGGCCTTCTTTGGTGGCTCAGCTGGTAAAGAATCCTCCTGCAATGCGGGAGACCTGGATTCAATCCCTGGGTTGGGAAGATCCCCTGAAGAAGCGAAAGGCTATCCACTCCAGTATTCTGACATGGAGAATTTCGTGGACTATATATATAGTTCTTGGGGTCACAAAGAGTCGGACACGACTGAGCAAATTTCACTTTCACTTTCCCTATTTACTCTACACAATCAGTAGTATAATATATAATAGGTATAGATGAGCATACTCTTTTTCATACTTTTAATATATACTTTCCTTAAGCCTTTTATTTTGATATGTACTGTCACTTTAAAACAGAAAACTAAATACATTCTTGAAAAGTCAAAAAATCGTGGTATTTATTAACTACCTCATTATTTCACATTTCAGAAAAGAAAAGCTGTCTGAATTTCACTGTGACTTATTTAACTAGACCAATGCTGTAATTCCCAGTGTACAATTAACAGTGTCTTTATTTTACTATAAATTTTATTTTGCTTGTCAGATAAAAACAAAAGGGAAACAGCATCCCTTCTAGTTTTAAATTTTACTTTGTTTTTTGACTTAAAAAATATTCTTTTAGGTACTACATATCTTGGCTTCTTTCTCCAATCACACCTTCTATTTTTCTAAATTATACCATGAAAAGTTGATTCTTAACAATACCTGTCTATAAGGTGATTATTTCATGATAAAACATCATTATTTTATGAAGGAAGAAAAAGACAATCTACATAAATGCAAACTAGCCAAAAGAAATTAATTTCTGCTTTATTTATCATAAATGCTGTCTAACAAAATAGTTCTGGAAAGATAATTTGTTTTTGCCTTTACAATAGTTTACAATTTTATTTTCCATTATACATTGTGTTCCTTTCTGAAGGATTATTATTTTACTTACATTTGCTTTCAGTTAGATAAACTAGCATAAAAATATGAAACATTCACTTTCCCATATAAACTAAATTTATTTCAAAAATACTTGTTTCCCATAACTGATCTCCTTCACCCAGCTTACCCCATGATTTATAGCACAAAAGAGTATATATTCCTCATAATTTTGTGTAATTTGTATCAGATTTTAATAATCTTCCAAAAAGATAATTTAAAATGTCCAAAATCCAGTGTGAATATATGCTTTTTTTTTTTCTCAATTCCTTGCTTTTATGCTGAGAAAAAATGCTATATGCTGTTGTTCAGTCTCTAAGTCCTGTCTGACTCTTTGTGACCCCACGGATTACAGCATGCCAGGCTTCCTCGTCCTCTACGGTCTCCTGGAGTTTGCTTAAACTTATGTACATTGGATCATCAGTGCTCTCTAGCCATCTCATCCTCTGCTGTCCTCTTCTCCTTTTGCTTTCAGCCTTTCTCAGCATGAGGGTCATTTCCAGTGAGTTGGCTCTTCACATCAGGTAGCTAAAGCATTGGTGCTTCAGCATCAGTCCTTCAAATTAATATTCAGGACTGATTTCCTTTAGGAAGGACTGGTTGGATCTCCTTGCTGTCCAAGAGACTCTTAAGGGTCTTCTCCAGAATCACAATTCAAAAGAATTGATTCTTTGGGGTTCAGCCTTCTTTATGATCCAACTCTCACATCCATACATAAGTACTGGGAAAACCATAGCTTTGACTATACAGATCTATGTCGTCAAAGTTATGTTTTTGCTGTTTAATATGCTGTCTATGTTTGTCATAGCGTTCCTTCCAAGGAGCAAGTGTCTTAATTTCATGACTGCAGTCACCATCCACAGTGATTTTGGATCCCAAGAAAATAAAATCTGTTACTATTTCCATTTTCCCCACCCAATTGCCATGAAGTGATGGGACCAGATGCCATGATCTTAGTTTTTTGAATGTTGTGTTTTAAGCCAGATTTTTCACTCCTCTTTCACCCTCATCAAGAGGTTCTTTGGTTCCTTTTCACTTTCTGCCATTAGAGTGGTGTCGTCTGCATTTGTTTCTCTTGGCAATCTTGATTCCATCCTGTGATTCACCCAGCCTGGCATTTCACATGATGTACTTGGCATATAAGTTAAATAAGCAGAGTGACAATATACATTCTTGCCACACTCCTTTCCCAATTTTGAATCAGTCTGTTGTTCCATGTCCAGTTCTAAGTGTTATATCTCGACCCTCGTACAGTTTTATCAGGAGACAGGTAAGGCAGTCTGGTATTCCAGTCTTTTTAAGAATTTTCCACAGTTCCTGTGATTCACACAGTCAAAGGTTTTAGTGTAGTCAATAAAGCTGAAGTAGACATTTTTCTGGAATTCCCTTGCTTTCTCTATGATCCAATGAATGTTGGCAATTTGACCTCTGGTTCCTCTGCTTTTTCCAAATACAGCTTGTAGATTTGGAATTTCTTGGTTCATGTACTGCTGTAACCTACCTTGAAGGATTTTGAGCATTACCTCATTAGCATATGAAATAAGTACAATTGTATGGTAGTTTGAACATTCTTTGTTATTGCCCTTTGGGATTGGATCAACCCAGGGATCTGTGTCTCTTCTGTCTCCTGCATTGGCAGGTAGATTCTTACCACTGTGCCACCCTAATAGAGGTGTCCCAATTGCTTTTCATATAGGAGACAGGGCCTCATCAATAATGAATGAGCAGATCTGTTAGTACAAAACTTAAGAAATATTTATCTGTTTACTAATCTGATAGGTTAAAGCGTGTTATTTTAATTTCTTTTTTGTTTTAGAGAATTTCTATGAATTATATGTTCATATCTTATGATAATTTTTCTACTGAGCTATTTTACTTCTTATTTTGTATGAGCTATTTATATATTGAGATGCTTAGCTTTCTGTTTATGGTACGAACATTGAAATGTTTCTCAGTTCATCAGTTTGCCTTTAAATTTTGTCTATGGTGTTTTGCAACATTATCTTTAAACTGAAGATAGTTGACTATGTATCAATTTTTATTGTATCATATGGATTTTAGATGGAGGTTACAGTGATTTCAACATTCTGAAATTTTAAAACAATAAAAATTTATATCATTTTAATATAATTTTTCTACTTTTTATTATTAATCTTTGTATCATTTGGAATTTACATTTAGGTTATGTTTGGATTATAAATCCAAATACTTTTATTTCCAGAAAGTCACTCAATTATTTAAAAAGCAAGATATTGAATAGTCATCTTTTATTCACTGCACTGAAATATCATTATCAGCATATACTTAATATTTGTTTATGTCTGTTTTTATATCTGTATATCAATTATTCATTTGCCTGGCATATGCCAGTATTTTACTATTTTCAACTGCTAAAGCTTCAGGATATATTTTGCTTCTGGAGATCAAGTATCCCTTTACAGTTATTCAGCCTTCTGGATGTTTTCATAGTATATTTTCTAAGGGTGCCAACTCCATATACACACCATCTAAAATCAAAGTTCATTTCCTACAGCTTTAGCAAGTTCCTTAATCAGTTTCATCAGCTGGAAAAATTGAGAAAATAATAATACCTACCTCAAAGAATTGTTATGTTTATACTTAAGGATCTCAAATAATGTTTGGCTAATAATATTCAGGTAAGTTATAACTGTATCATTATTTATCATCTTACAGGAGCTATGCTATTACCTGTCCAATTAAAATGATAATATTTTAAATGGATTTCATTAATGACATACATAGATATATAGATTAATTTAAAGGACATTGACATTTTTATGATATATAGCACTAAACAAGAATATAATATGTTTCATATTTTTTTCAAGTAGTCTTTGGTTTGTCCAAAATACATACATTCTACACATGGAGCCAATATATTTCAGAATAAGTTTATTTCAAAGCATTTTATATTTTTTGGTTGTTACCATAAACAAATTCTTTCTTCCATTATCTCTTGTTATTCATGATGCTTTTAATTATAAAATTATGGAATTTTATACACAAATGTTTGTACTCATTATGTAGCTATAATCTGCTATGTCTTGCAGTGGGTTTGCAATTTCTGCATTTGGTAGGCACAAAATTTTAGAGTCTGAAAATAGCAATAATTTTATCACTTCCTTTCCATTACTTTTTACTTCTAAATGATTTCTTCTCTTCACTTGAATATGTTGGAATGTACAGTTTAAATGTAAATAATAAAAATTACCGAGAGCAATTCATGTTGTTCCTTTTTTCCATTCAGTGGAGAATATTCTAATATTTCCAATTTGGGCTAAGATTATCATATTTTATTTTCCTAAATAAGTAAAATTTGAATTTTAATGGTACTACTCTCAGCAACTATGATAATAGTTATATTTTCAACAAGAATATTTAATAACATAGTAAATTTTAATAATTTTCTAATAGTAAAATATCAGTCCATTTCTAAAATAATCTTTACTTTATTACTCTATATCTTTTAATTATTTCTGGATTTTGTTTGCTACTATTTTATTTTAAATAATTGCATTGACATTAATAACTATATCTCCCAAAGTTTTATGCTTATTTGGAATATTTCAAATATTTTTGCATTTAAAATAAAGTTTATTAATGGTTCTTATATTTTATTTCAGTTATTTCAAATAGAATTACAATATTTTTCTCTTAAAACTATGCTATAATTCTTCTGTAAAAATATCTGGGTCACATAATGAGACATTATAAAGAATTATTAGTATGGAAAATAATATAAAATGAAACCCTTGCCCTCAAACCAAAAACATATGTCATGTCCACATGTGGGTTTTTTTTCTGCCTTTCATTTCTTTCCTGAGATTTTCTTGCCAATAAGGTTTCATCTCATTTGTTTCTTTTATTCCATTCATTTTTGAGGGTTATTTTTATACATGCTGTACTACTTTTCTTATTAGATGATTCAATGAACTGGATTTTCCTTAAGTTAGTCCTTAAGTTTTTCTATAGATAGAAACTCTAAGGACCAGAGTAGGCTTTCACAAAACAAGTAAACAAAACTTTTATTGTCTCAAATAACTCAGAGATACAAAATTTGTTAAAGAAGAGAAAGGAGGAAATATCACACACACAGACATCACATCATAGAACAATAGTGGCAGGTAAAACTAAATAATATTTCCATCTTTACTCTTCTGAAATGAATCACATGCCATAGTTGTGTTTACATACAGAGAAGAGCTCTGGTCACTTGATTTTCTACTTCTGCTATTACAAATAAGTAATTTAACTTTTCTTACTTTAAGGATTTTCCCCTAAACTTCAGAATTTTATTTCTTCTTGAACTTAAAGCACAGGGTAATTGTCTTGTGTACTATGTACCATATTTAATTATATATTTATTTCTATGATTATAACTCATTAATGGTTTCTACATCAGATTTTAAGCTTCATAAAAAAGAACAATCTATATAAATAATGGGCATCAGGGTGTGAGTTGTTAAGAGGTGACCTGATATGGAGAGATAAGAAAAGCTTTACTAAAAAAATAGCATTTGACAAATGATGAGGTTCATGTTGCTTGTGCAGAGAATTTTAGAATGAGAATCAAATGGAGTAGTCCTATGAAAATAGGAAAGAAGGTACATTGGAAGACTGGAAGAAAGTGGCATTTGCAAGAAATGAGGCTTGAGTGTCAGCAAACATTATATAATCAATATTTTGTATATTAAATTTTATTTTTCCCCAAGAATACACAGGAAAGTTCTCAAACTCTTTCAAGAAAGTGGTCCAAATCATGGTATTCCTATTAATTTAATTATCAAGTTTTACATATTTTGCCATATTTAGACACATAACTCAATGTAATTTTTAACTTATTGCTTATTATCTGATGCTTGTTACTTTAGTAATTTTAAACCAGAGATTGCAAGAAACTTGGCTAGTGATTTGTCAAACTGACCATAAAAGATCTTATAGTAAATGTTATCATCTTTTCCTATAAAAGCATAAGGCAGTTTGTAATGACATTTTATTTTGCTGATTTTTACCATCTCTCCACATAATGAGTTTATTTTAAATCAATCCCAATCAGCCTAGATATAATATGACTGAAGTGTAACATGTTAATAAAAAGATCTCTAAATGAATTATGGAAGAACAATTAGACATTAACAAAAACTGACTGCATGGAAATTGAGAATCATATCTGGGAGAACTAAAATAAACATTACTAAATATGAAGCATCTTGATAAATAAAATGTCATCTAAATATTTTTCTAAATATCTAATATAGAAAATATTTTACTTAAAATATAAGTAGTTCATAAATGTATTAGTTAAGGCAGAACTTGTCAGAATGATCCAAGAAAATAAAAACCAATTATGTATTGCTATAATAATCTTAGGTTAACTATAAAGACATAGACGAAATGTAAATGGATGAAGAAATATGAGCCATGCTGATAGTAATAAAAAGAAAACAGAAGATGTTAATTTCACAGAGAGCCTACCTCACACTGAGGAAAGTAATCAAGAACAGATAAGTACCTTACATAATGATAAAGGGATCAATTCACCCAAAAGATATCACAATCCTTAATGTGTTTATGCCTAACAGAGGGTCAAACTACTTGAGGCAAACCTGGTACAACTTCAAGGAGACAGATGACTCTACAAGTGTATTTGGAGAGTACAGCAACCTTGTATTGGAAATGAACAAATCCAGCAGACAGAAAATGAGAAAAGACATAACTGAACTCAACAACACCATCAATCAACTATATATAAATGGATATATTTAAATGGCTTCATCCAACAAGAAAATACACATTCTTCTCATGACCACATAGAACATTCACCAATACAGAATACATTTTGGGCCATAAGACACACTTTTAACAAATTTAAAATAATAAAACTCATACAAGGTCTTCTTTCAGAATACAATGGAATTAAACTAGAAATCAACAACATAAAGGTAATTGGAAAATCCAAATTTTATGAAAACTAGAAGATACACTTATGAAAAACATGAGTCAAAAAGGAAATCCCAAGAGAATTTATATTTTGAACTAATTGAAAATTAAAATACGACTTATCAAAATTTGGGGGATCCAAGAAAAGCCAAACCTGGAGGGTTTGCTTGAGTGCATGTATTAGAAAATTATCTAAAATCAATAATTTAATTTTCATGTAAGAAAACTAGAAAATGAAGAGCAAATTAAATTCAAACTAAATAGGAAAATATTAATAAGAAGAATTAAAACAAATCAATTAAAGTGAAAAGAGAAAATCACTAGAGAAAATCAAGGAAACCAAAAGTTGTTTCATTAAAAATATCAATAAAATCTATACACCTCTACGTAGGTAACTATGGAAAAAAAAAAGAATGTATACAGATTTCTAATATCAAAATAAAAGAGGGAACTCTACTACAGATCCCACAGGCATTAAAAATAAACCCTATGCCCACAATCCTGATAATCTATATTAAATAATAATCTTTTAAAACACAAGCACCTTACTTAGATGATTTCCTAGTAAATTCTACCTAACGGTTTAGGTAAAAAAGTTATAATAATTTTCTACAGTCTTTTTCAGAGGATAGAAGCAAAGGGAATACTCACTAACTCATTCTATGAAACAGATACTGCCCTAATACTAGAAGCCACCAAAGACATTATAAGAAAATGAAACTACATACCAATACCTGTTATCAAAAATGGAGACCAACCATAAATAAACAGAATTACAAACCAATTTCACCAAGTGAAATTTATTCAAGCTATACATCTGGTTCAACATTTGAAAATCAATAAATGTAGTCTGTCAGACTAATAAGCTAAAAAAGAAAAATCATATGATCATACCTATGCTATACTGTGCTTAGTTGTCCAGTCATCTCCAACTCATTGCTACCTCATGGACTGTAGCCCACCAGCCTTCTCTGTCCATGGGGATTCTCCAGGCAAGAATATTGGAGTGGGTTGCATGCTTTCCTCCAGGGGATCTTCCCAACCCAGGCATTGAACCCAGGTCTCTTGCATTGCAGGCCAATTCTTTATCATCTGAGCCACTAGGGAAGCCTGATCATATCTATAGCTATAGAAAAAATATTTGAAAAAATCCAATACCCAAAGTCTTCCCAGGGGTCACTAGTGGTGAAGAATCAATCTGCCAGTATAGGAGATGCAAGACTGTGGGTTCAATCCCTGTGTCAGGAAAATCTCCTGGATAAGGATAGGGTACCCACTTCAGCATCCTTGCTTGGGAAATCCCATGGGTAATGTAGCCTAGTTGGCTATAACTCATGGGATGACAAAGAACTGGACACAAATGAACACACACACAGCACCACACCTGTTCATGATAAAAATCTCTCAGTGAACTAGAAACAGAAGGAAACTTCCTCAATTTATTAAAGACTATATAAAAAAAATCTACGGTTAACATCATACTTAATAATGTAAATTGGAAGATATCCCACTCAAGTCAGATAGAAATCAAGAATGTCCCATCTCACCATTTAATTATACCCTCCATACTGGAATTCTCAAAAATATAATAAGACTGGAAAAAGAACTAAAATATATTCAGACTGGTATGGAAGACTTGGAAGTGTCTTTGATCACAGATGACATAATCATCTATGCATAAAATCTGAAAGACTTATAAAAAACTCTGCAATTAATAATTAAATATAGCAAAATTGAAGCATAGAAGATTAGCATACCAAAGTAAATTGCTTTCCTATATAACATCAATAAACAAGTGAAATCTGAGATTAAAAGTATAGTACATTTTATTCACATCCCAAAATTTAAGCATAAATTTAACAAAATATATACAAACAATATATCTATATGACATGAACTATAAAATTTTGATGAGAAAACTGAAATAAAAAGAACTAAATAAAGAAAATTTTGATGAAGAAACAAAAAAGAGCTAAATACATAATGAATACATTTTGAGCTTGTTGAACAAACTCAAAGAACTAAGCAATGGAGTTGTTCCATGTTTATGGATAGAAAGTATCAACGTTGTTTGTCAGGGAGTGTTTAACAGGAGGATTTCTACGTGCTGTTTCTCATAAGTCCTTTTTTCCTTACCAAGTGGAGCAGCAAGCTGCTCCCAGGACTGAGGTCATTATGTGAGACAGGCTTGAATCTCCTTTAGTAAACATTCTCTGTACAACAAAACTGCTTAGTCTTGATCCCCTTTCTTGAGATATGGATTGTCTCCGGATCTTGTGACCATTATTAATCTCTTGTTCCCTTGGTAACAGTTGCTGTACATTTGGTTTTGTGATCTTTATCATTGTCGAAAGAAATTTTTTGTACAACAGCAGCCTATATATACTCACAGAAAGATCATTAAAGCACCTTTGCTCCATCAGAGCTTAGGTCCCCATGTCTTTTTTTTTTTTTTTCTCTCTCTCTCCCTGGCTAATTCTCTGGAGCATAGAAACCCATCATGCTCACTCTCCTGCCCAGGCTTCTAAGACTCCCTCGAGAAGGCACCCTGTACCTTCACCCCATCAAGGGGGCACCCTGTGCCTTCATGAGTGATGCAAGCCCTGTGCCAAGGGCTTTATTGGTTCTTTGCATAAACCAGGGAATATCAGCCTCTTTCTCTCTAGAAGCCACCAATGACATTATAAGAAAATAAAACTACATACCACTACCTGTTATCAAAAATGGAGACCAACCATAAATAAACAGAATTACAAACCAATTTCACCAAGTGAAATTTATTCAAGCTATATGTCTGGTTCACTTTCTTATCATCGACTCCAGACCACCAGGTTCTGGTCCATTAAAGGACCCCAAAGGTTGTTAAGATTAGAGTTCTTCCAAACTTGATTTACAGATTCAGTGTAATCCCACACAAAACCCAGCAGGTTATTTCATGGAATTTGACAATCTGAGTTCTAACATTTACATAGAGGTGGAAAAGATCTAGACTAGCCAACACAATATTGCAGTTGAAGAACAAACTGGACTGACAGTTTCTAAATTCAATGCTTGCTAAAAGCAAGAACACTCAATTCCAATGATTTATTAGTCACCAAATCTATGGTTAAATCATAGACTAATAAATCAATGGAACAGAATAGAGAACCAAGATATAATCCCTCACACATATTAAGCAACTTTGGCAAAGGAGTCAAGGCAATACAATGGAGAAAAGATAGTTTCTTCCACAAAGAATGCTGGAACAACAGGATGTGTGTGCCTGTTCAGCTCTTAAGTCATGCCCAGCTCTTTGTGTTCCCATGGACTGTAGCTTACAGTCACAAGCAAAAATTAAAAAACAACATAAAATAAATCTATACACAAAGATTATACCCTTAACAAAAACTAACTGAAAATACATTAAAAACCTAAATGTAAAGCACAAAATCATAAAACTTTTAGAAGATAACTTAGGCAAAAACCTAGATGATTGGTTTATGTTGATGACTTTAGACACAGCACCAAAGGCATGATCCATAAAAAAAAATATATATATAAGTTGGAATTTACTAAAATTAAAACCATTTGTGAAAGATAATATCCAAAGAATGAAAAGACAAATCAATCACTTACTGGGAGAAGATGTTTTCAAAATATACGTCTGAAAAATTATGCTAGAATCACTTAATACTCAACAATAAGAAAACAAAGAATCTGATTTTTTAAAAAGGGTCAAAGATGTTAACAGACAGTTAATCAAAGAAAATATGCAGGTGGAAAATAAGCATATTAAAAATGCTTAATTGCCGGGGTCTAGCCCCGGTGGATCCAGGGAATTCGAAGGTGGGGACGACGTCGGCATCCTTGGAAAAATACATATTTCACAGATATATAGAGAGATTAGAAAGGATAGTGTAGTAGGAAGATTAGTGGAGAAAAAGAGTCTGAATAACTTGGTCTACGTGGAATAGCATCCATATACTCCAGATGGGAATTCAGCCATAAAAATGGGGAGCAAGAAAGAAACGACATGGTGGTATCAGTCTTTCTGAAAACTGATCCGATTTCTTTATTTTTGGGTTTGCTTATATACCTTTTGTTACACAGAGGGATGAATACAGAGTCACACGGGGGTCAGCAGTCCTGACCTTTATCAAAATCAGGTGCTTCACATAAAAAGGTCTTTGGGGTTTTATGATCCTTTCCTTCTGATAACCAAAAAACTTATTTTTTCCAAGGGTGTTTTTTCTTAAACCAGGCACCACCCTCCAAATAATGTTGCATTCCTATAGGATGAGGGTGTAGTGAGTTACAATCAATAAAAGAATTTATTTAACCCAAGGTTAACATGATTAATCTTATATGCTTAAAGGTTAATACTTATTTCTCCTATATGTTAGTTATATTCATTATAAGGGCAGGGAATATGGAGATTTAGCAGCAAACATCAGCCCAGCAAATGAAAATCCTTCCACCAATATTCCCCCTAAGATCTATTTAGTCTTAGGATAGTGATAAAGTTACATTTTTACATAGCAAGGACACAGTGATTTATAACAAAGTACAGTGATCTATTACAAAAGAGAAAATTCATTAACTCAAAAAGTCTAGTATTGCTAACCTTAAAAACTACTATATTTCCTTTTCTATAGTCCAAATACATTGATTAATATATTCCCAGGTGCCTAAGGATATGGAGGTCTGGCAGCAATCATTGACTCAACAAGGAGAAAAAGCCCTATGCTAATTAAGACTCTCAAAATACTCCAAAACTCTCTGTGCTGTTTATGGTTGAGAGGTAGTAAACAATCATGTGCATAGTGGCAGGAGTATGGATAATCCTGTCACATAAGCTAGTCTGTCAGCAGAGAGGTTTGACCTGAAACACCCTTGTCACACCCAGGGCAGGGAATTAGCAGCAATTATTGGCACAACAAATGAAAAACCCTTCACCAGTGTAATTCCTATCCAACCCACTATACTAATAATTTCTAACTCCCCAAAAGAATTTGCCTTTAGTAAGTCTAAAACATCTCGTGCCTCTCAGATTGGGAGGCTGTAAACAATCACATGTGGCCGGATGAATCTATATAGCAGGCTAGATAATCTTCAGAGGAGTCCATAAGCTGAAACACTCTTGTCACGCCCAGGAATTTTTATCGCCTTGGAGCTGCACGTTTACTCCTTCTCTGAGAGAAACGGCTATGGGGGAGAGCCCCCCGTAAAGTCAGAGGTGCAGGTGAGAGCATAAAACAGACTCTGGTTTTGGGGTAGATGCTCGGGAACAGGGGGTTTCCTGAGGCTTGATCACGCCTTTGCGTATGTCAAGCCTCCTTCCTCATGACATTTGCCATGGGCGGAATTCCTCACGCTGGCCCCCGGCACTTAATATCATATGTCATCAAAAGAATGCATATTAAAAGAAATTACTACTACACATCTATTAAAATGAATAGAATGACCACATTTGGAAAACTGACAGCATTAAATGCTGTTGAGGATGTGGAATGGCAGGAAATTTCATTTATTGCTGGTGGGAAAGCAAAAATGGTGCAACAGTTTTGGAAGATGTTTAGTGATTTCTTACAAAATAAATGTATTCCTAAGATAAGATATAGAAATAACTACTGAAAAAGGTGAAAACATCCCCACATGAAAACCTGTACACCGATGGTTATAGCAACTTTGTTCATAATTAACAAAACTTGGAAACAACCAATATTTCCTTCAGCAAGGGAATGGGATAATTAACCTGTGGTACATCCAGACAATTGAATATTATCCAGTGATAAAAAAAATTAACTATCAAATATTAAAAAGAAAAAAAACTATCAAATATTAAAAAAACTATCAAATATTTAAAAAAATAAAAAGACATGGATGGACCTTAAATGCATATTAATAAGTGAAAGCAACCAATCTGAAAAGGTTACATATTATTCCAATGGCATGACATTTTCAAAGAGGCAACACCATCGAGATAGTAGAACAATCAGTGAATACAGGGGTTGGAAACTGCAGTGTTAGAATAGGGGGAACAGAGAGGAATTTTAGGAGAGTAAAAATACTTGTATATTATATTGATGAATACATGTTATTATACATTTTCCAAACATAGAATGTATAACACCAAATTGTCAAAACTAAGTTAAGATTCCCGTGTTGGGTATTTATTATGTGCCAACGTTGGTCAAGTGGGCCTTAGGAAGCATTAGTAACAAAGCTAGTGGAGGTGATGGAATTCCAATTGAGCTATTTTAAATCCTAAAAGATGATGCTGTGAAAGAGCTGCACTCAAAATGCCAGCAAATTTGGAAAATTAAGCAGTGGCCAAAGGACTGGAAAAGGTCAGTTTTCATTCCAATCCCAAAGAAAGGCAATGCCAAAGAATGTTCAAACTAATGCACAATTGCACTCATCTCACACACAAGCAGAGTAATGCTCAAAATTCTCCAAACCACCCTTCAACAGTATGTGAACCATGAAACTCCAGACGTACAAGCTGGATTTAGAAAAAGCAGAGGAACCAGGGATCAAATAATCAACATTTGCTGGGTCAACAAAAAAGCAAGACAGTTCTAGAAAAACATCTATTTCTGCTTTATTGACTATGTATGCCAAAGCCTTTGACTGTGTGGATTGCAATAAAGTGTGAAAAATTCTGAAAGAGATGGGAATACCAGAACACCTGACCTGCCTACTGAGAAATCTATATGTAGGTTAGGAAGCAACAGTTAGAACTGAATATGGAGCAACAGACTGGATCCAAATTGAGAAAGGAGTATGTCAAGTCTGTATATTGTCACCCTGCTTATTGAACTTATATGCAGAGTACATCATGAGAAATGCTGGATTGGATGAAGCACAAGCTGGAATCAAAATTGCCAGGAGAAATATCAATAACCTCAGGTATGCAGATGACACCACCTTTATGGCAGTCAAGAACTAAAGAGCCTCTTGATGAAAGTGAAAGAGGAGAGTAAAAATGTAGGCTTAAAACTCAACATCCAGAAAACTGAGATCATGGAATCTGGTCCCATCACTTCATGGGAAATAGATGGGGAAACAATAGAAAGAGTGAGAGACTTGATTTTGAGGGGCTTCAGAGTCACTGCAGATGGTGACTGCAGTCATGAAATTAAGAGACGCTTACTCCTTGGGAGAAAAGTTATGACCAAGCTAGACAGCATATTAGGAGGCAGAGACATTACTTTGCCAACAAAGGTCCGTCTAGTCAAGGCTATGGCTTTTCCTGTAGTCATGTATGGATATGAGATTTGGACTATAAAGAAATCTAAGCACTGAAGTATTTATGCTTTTGAACTGTGGTGTTGAAGAAGACTCTCGAGAATCCCCTGGACAGCAAGGAGATCCAACCAATGCATCCTAAAGGAAATCAATCCTGAACATTCATTGAAAGGACTGATGCTGAAGCTCAAACTGCAATACCTTGACCACCTAATGTGAAGAACTAACTCGGAAAAAACCTTGATGATGGGAAAGATTGAAGGCAGGAGGAGAAAGGACCAACAGCGGACAGCGGATGAGATGGTTCTATGGCATCACCAACTCAATGAACATGAGTTTGAGTAGACTCCGGGAGTTGGTGATGGACAAGGAGGCCTGGTGTGCTGTTCCATGTGGTCGCAAAGTGTCAGATACAACTGAGCGATAAAACTGAACTGGATATTGGTTCATCAATTTTACTGAATGTATCATTCTGATGATTGAAGTTGATAACAGGAGAGGCTACACATACCTAGGGGCAGAGGATACTGGGAAATCTCTGTACTTTCAGTTTGCTGTGAACTGATATAAAAAATAAAATCTTCAAAACAAAACAAATGTGTGCCAGGTAGACAGAAAACATGGTCTGAGAGTTCCTAGGAAGGATGTTATTGGTGGCAAAAAATAATAGAAAGGTTAACTACAGTGAAATAATCATTCCAGACCAAAAGCTCAAGCTTAACAAATGCCAAGAAATGCTTAAAATATATGAAAACTACTAATATATCTGCTTGACTGGAGTACACATGTGCAAATTTCAATGGTAAAAATAAGCTGGGACCACAATATAGTGGGCTTTTAATGCTATCCATTAAATTCAATTCAGTTCAGTCACTCAGTCGTGTCCAGCTCTTTGCGACCCCGTGAAGCACAGCATGCCAGGCCTCCCTGTCCACCACCAACTCCCGGAGTCTACGCAAACTCATGTCCATCGAGTGGGTGATACCATCCAACCATCTTATTCTCTGTCATCCCCTTCTCCTCCCGCCCTCAATCTTTCCCAGCATGAGGGTCTTTTCAAATGAGTCAGTTCTTCTCATCAGGTCTCCAAAGTATTGGAGTTGCAGCTTCAATGTCAGACATTCCAATGAACACTCAGAACTGATCTCCTTTAGAATGGGCTGGTTGGATCTCCTTGCAGTCCAAGGGACTCTCAAGAGTCTGCTCTGACACCACAGTTCCAACGTATCAATTCTTCAGCACTCAGCTTTCTTTATAGTCCAACTCACATCCATACATGTCCACTGGAAAAACCATAGCCTTGGCTAGACGGACCTTTGTTGGCAAAGTAATGTCTCTGCTTCCTAATATGCTGTCTAGGTTGGTCATAACTTTCCTTCCAAGGAGTAAGCATCTTTTAATTTCATGGCTGCAATCACCATCTGCAGTGATTTTGGAGCCCAGAAAAATAAAGTCAGCCACTGTTTCCACTATTTCCCATCTATTTCCCATGAAATGATGGGACTGGATGCCATAATCGTAGTTTTCTGAATGTTGAGCTTTAAGCCAACTTTTCCACTCTCCTCTTTCACTTTCATCAAGAGGTGCTTTAGTTCTTCTTCACTTTCTGCTATAAGGGTGATGTCATCTGAATACTTGAGGTTATTGATATTTCTCCTGGCAATCTTGATACTAGCTTGTGCTTGCTCTAGCCAAGCATTTCTCATGATGTACTCTGCATATAAGTTAAATAAGCAGGGTGACAATATACAGCCCTGATATACTCCTTTCCCATTTGGAACCAGTCTGTTCCATGTCCAGTTTTAACTGTTGCTTAAGAGTTGGTACATTATTCTGTGAAGGAAAAAAAAAATCGTCAAAAATAATCAGCAGCAAACAGAAAAATACATCTTCAAACATCTTAAAATTTCTTATTATGAAAGTCTACCTTTCAAGAGAAAGGTGTTAGAGGAGTAGACCCAATCCAATAAAACTAGGCTCAGTAATTTTTATTCTAAGATCACAGGACCCGCAAGAATATATAGGGGAAAATAACATGTGTAAACATGACTATTGACAATTTATAAATGTTTACTATTTATTTTCACTTATAATTTGAAGATCACATAAAATAACACTATCATTAAAATTTTCAACTTCTATTGTTTTACACATCTATGAATGTCTCAAAATTTAGGTCTATTTCCCCAATTTTCTGTTGTGTTATTAATTTTTATGTAGCTCAAAAAAGAGTAAGTTTAGGGGGCAGCTTTTCATCCCTTGTCACTTCTAAAAATGTTCCCAAATTTGTTATTTTTTGGTCAGTTGTCCTAAACTACTTCATAATTTTTCTGTGAAAAGACCAGGTAAGATTGCTTTCCTATTTATTGACCCTGCTTGCATTTTTCATCTTTATTTCTCTGTGTGTATCTTTTGTAGGATCTATAATAGTGAAGTAAATATCTTATTTCAAAAACAGCATCAAAATTAATCAAACAGTTGTTCTATAGTCAACATGCCAAGCTCTGATTTATTTATTTATTTAATTTCCAGGATAAGTCTGTAAGTTGTTTTCTGTCTACTTTCTTACAGGGGTTTTTAATTCAGAAATAATATTTAACATACTGCTTGTATTCCTTATTAAGATTATTTATCTATTGATTCCATAATAATGATTATTGTCAAATGTGTGTATTGTGATGATGATGATGTAAATTGCATTCAATTACAGGTCAGCAAATATATTTTTAATCTGTATATTCTACATTACAATTTAAATGTTTTCTATTATGTGTATTGTATGTAAATATATAGGTATATATTTTATTGTGTGCTCTGTGCTAGGTGTGTGCTATATTTCTGTAGTCGTGTCTGACTCTTTGTGCCACTATAGACTGTAGACCACCAGGCTCCTCTGTCCATGGGATTCTCTAGGCAAAAATACTGGAGTGGGTTGCCATTTCCTCCTCCGAGGTTATCTTCCAGACCCAGTGGTTGAACTCACATCTCTTACATCTCCAGCATTGGCAGGAAGGTTTTCTACCACTAGTACCACCTAGGAAATTTCATTAAAATGTAAGTATGAGACAGAGAGAACTTTCTTAATACATACCTGAAAGTAACAAACTGACAAAAACTTGGTGTGTTTTAGACAAATTCATCATTATATGTGTGGATAATTGTGATAATTCTTTAACTTTTTGTTACTTGCCTTTATTTATCCTTTTTGTACTACATTTTTAATTCTAGAAGTTATAGTCTGATGTCTGCAATTGCATCCTCTTTGGCTAAGAAAACCCTGTGAATTACAACTGATTTCGCTGGTTAGTATAAAGACAGATAATTTGACAAATGACAGTGTTATGAAAATGGAAATCAGATTTTCCATGTAAGTTTCTTTCAGTGCTAAAATAGAAAGAATTAAACTTACTGCCAATTTTCATTGACTTGGTTTAATGTGCTCAAAATATTTCAGGAGGAAATGTTATATGCAACCACTTATATGTGATAAAAATATATAAATTATAAGAACTTGAAGTCATTAATTTTATGTTTTGATGATAGGAGGGCATGAAAACAACTTTGGTGTATTTGTAAAATCGCACAAATTTTACTTTCTATTGAGGTATATTTAATATACCACATTAACAGAAATAGAAGGCATGATCTGTAAAGAAAAAAATAGTTAACATCCTAGGTTTACCAAGAGTGTTGTGTTGTTACATAAAAATTTTATATTTGTTATAATCTATAAATGTGCTTGTTGAAGATGTTAAACCCTGACATATTAGGAGAAGATTTTGTTCCATGACAATGTATAGGACATGACAGAAGGAAAAATGTGTTTTTCTAGGAATGATAATGATAGTCACACACTCGAAAAATCTTAGCTTTAGTGATATTTTATGAGTCTACTTTCAGTTAAGTTAACATAATAATTCTATGCTTTATTTTCAGTAAATGCACTTTTTGGAGTATTTACATAAGTTCAATATATGTTAAAATTTCCTTTATTTTATGCAGAGCCAATATTTTCAATATTTCAGCCATGAAATTAAAAGATGCTTATTTCTTGGGAGAAAAGTTATGACCAATCTAGACAGCATATTAGGAAGCAGAGACATTACTTTGCCAACAAAGGTCTGTCTAGTCAAGGCTATGGTTTTTCCAGTGGACGTGTATGGATGTAAGAGTTGGAGTATAAAGAAAGCTGAGTGCTGAAGAATGGATGCTTTTGAACTGTGGTGTTGGAGAAGACTCTTGAGAGTCCCTTGGACTGCAAGGAGATCCAACCAGTCCATTCTGAAGGAAATAAATCCTGAGTATTCATTGGAAGGACAGATGTTGAAGAGGAAATGCCAATACTTTGGCCACCTGACACGAGGAACTGACTCATTGGAAAAGACCCTGAGGCTGGGAAAGATTGAAGGCGGGAGGAGAAGGGGATGACAGAGGATGAGATGGTTGGATGGCATCACTGACTCAATGGACATGAGGTTGAGTGAACTCCAGCAGTTGGTGATGAGCAGGGAGGCTTGGTGTGCTGCTGTCCACGGGGTTGCAAAGAGTCGGACACAACTGAGTGACTGAACTGAACTGATTGAATATTTACAAATATCAGCTTCATCCATTAGTAAGGGTACTCCTTATTTTGATGATGAGATATTGTGTTTTACTCCATTTGATATTTTCTCTTTACACATCAGAGGGATAATAATTTTAGATGTTTATTTAGAGCATTACAAGATAATGCATGTCAAAGTTAATTTTAAATGCATGAGGGGTGGAAATGGTTTAGTGACAGTATAATCCTCCCCAAGTAGAGTCAAAGTCTTTAGCAACTGAGTCATTTGTAGATGCATAGTACACATAACAATCAATTCTTAGATTTTTCTGTTTAACTTATTCATTTAACTATATAAATGAGTAGGAATTGGTAGTAATTAAAATCATAACTTCCTAGGAAGGATTTTCTTGGCATAATTAATGTGGTAGAGTATAAATATAATTATCATTATTATTATTTAGAATTTTATTTGTTGGATAAACAATGATTGACATCACAACCCTCAATTATATTCATCAACAAGAAAAAAGATAAATGCAAGTTAAATACCAACAGTAAATTACAAAACTTTAAAGAACATAGACAAACTGTAATTTTGATTGTTAAGTTTTTGATGCAGCTTGCTTTTGAAGATAATGATGTAAATTTCTCAGAGCCCCCAAATATTGCATTATAAAAACTATTTGAAATTTCATCATAAAAATTATCATTTACTCTAGTGATAGCCTATAGAATAGAAAAAGAGCAATGCCACTCAAGACAGAGTAATATACATCGATTATAACTCATTGTCAGTGAATATTTCACATTATTCTAAACCTCAGAGAAGGATTTGAAAGGAGGTCATCATTGGGAGAAATAGAGGAACTGTATAAGGAATGTCAAGAAATTTGAAGAATGAGAGTTGAAAATAAATACTACTTCGTTTACAAAGTGATCTTGCAGCAACTTGCTCCTTTGGGATAATTGTATTTTTTTAAATCATTTAGCCTTTGTGAAATCTGTAAATTTTTAATACAGAAACATTCAGGATTATGAAATGTGAAAAGTGAAACTGAAAGTCGCTCAATCGTGTCCGACTCTTTGCGACCCCTATGAATTCTTGCTAATAAGCCACAGCATTAGAATAATAAACTTCAACTCAAGTCGGTCTCTCAATCAAAAACTATTGTTTTCACACGTCTTTTCCATTAAATCCAAAATTATGTCATCATCCTCTATATTTTGTCATTTGTATATGTTCTCAAGCTTGCCAACAAATTTCTTTAACAATAAATGCCACCTTTAATTTTCCTTAATAAAGAAAATAGCTAATGGTTTTTGAGCAATACACTGCCAGTATCTGTCATTCAGTCACTATTCTAATGTTATTCTATGTATTCTTTTACTTGATATTCACAATAATCTTATGAGGTAGCTACTATTATTATTCCTATTTGGCAGCTGAAGAAGCAAGGGTTAGAAGTAAAGTAATGTAATGCAGAGTAAATGTAATCCAAAGTAAATAATCCTGAGATTAAAAGAGCTTTTAATACCAGAAGGAGTATTCATCTCGAAAGTCTGAATATAACATTCTCATGAGCCTCCTTAAACATATCTGAACCTTTAACACAAAAGAATTAAATGGTGTCCTGGAGAAAACAAACAAATAGATCGACTTATCTTTGTTCATACAATTCCTTTTCCTTGAATCCAGAGTCCTCTGCTAAATCCTCAGATTTTTCAGAGCCTAGTTTAAACTCTACCACCTTTATAAAACACAGTGTCATCAATATCTTCATTGATATCAGTCTATATTGAGAATTATATTTCTTCCCTCACTTCTCAGAATCCCACTCCAATGTTTTGTTGAATTTCTTTTATCATAAAATTAACTTCCAAACAGAAAAATAGTTATCTGTGTATTTTGATTATTTCCCTTCCCATTATGATTGTTGAAATCAAGTTCTGTGTCCAATTTTGATCATCATCTTCTAAACACTTTTTGCCATTAATTTTTGTTGAAAAAATTAATTTATAAATGTATATGGGAACATATGTATAGGTAGATGTCAACGAGTCAGGCAAATATTCCTCTCTCCATCTCATAAAAATACCCTCTTGATTGTAAATTGAGAACATGTGTATAATGGATTGTTTGTGAATGATTTCCCTAGGATTCAGAACTTGAGGTATTGAATCATTTTGTAACAGTTGTTTTACTGCCACTAAGTGAGGAAAGAATGATGAATCTTAAGCCTCTGGGGTGGGAATAGATAGTATGGAAGCATAAGCCCTTGCATACTCAGGCTTAAACCTTCCATTCCTCTTCATTGTCTGTTTCAAGAAACTCTACCCACCTTCACATGGTCTTAACAGCCTATTCCTAACAATGCATTTCATCATCAACACTCACACTTTGCCTTATTTCTGATTCTCACGCTTCATGGGACTCTACCCAAATTTTTCTGCTTAGATCATATTGTTCTCCAAATTAATAAGAATTGTTTCCCCTGCTTTTTCTTGTGAGTGTAGCATCACTCATCTTTCAAATTGAAGCTCAGATTTTTATCATGATTTTAGTTGATAATTATTTACTACCCAGTGTTTACTTATCCTACTACAGTATTTGTGATGTGATTTGTTGGATATATACATATGCCTATCAGATCATAAGATTTTAAAGAATAAGAATTACAGAATCTAAGCTCCATAAAAGTAAGGATTTTTTTCACTTATTTTGTTCACTGCTAGCTGTTCGAGAACATTACAGGTACCGAATATTTTGTGATCTTCCAAAATTCACAGAATACAACATAATATGTTTACTTCAAATGAATACATTTTCCAAACTAAAACTTATAAACACTAAATAGTGTTTACTATGAAATTTATTTATGTGAAAAAAGCATTAGCTATAAATATTTATAGAAAATGTGCTATTTAAATAGTTCCAATTTCAGGTTTTGTTCTAAGTGTTGTATAGGGCTTAATATATTTAATCTTTATAATGGAGCCCTAAGTAAAAATAATAATATTATGCTAACCATCTTTTCTGCTGAGGAAATATGAGTACAGAGAGGCTTATCACAAGCAGCAGAGTCTAGACAAAATCCTAGCAGTTTGATATTAGATTCTCAAGTCTTTTTTAAAAATCATTATGTTATACTATCTTACTTTTCCAACTTAAAGCTTGCAAAAGAGACTTGGAAGACACAAACTAAAATTCTTGCATGTCAGCTGTTTACTAAATATATGGTTCAATATAAGACTTCAGTGACTAATTTAGAAAGACAGCCAAAGTGAAATTTTAAAATAATATTTTATCTTGTAATGGGGACATATTGACCTGTATTTCTTTCAAAAAGAGGAGAAACCTCAGAGAAATAAATGGAGTTGTGGCTAAAATTTAAATTCTGTATAATTTAATGTGATTTTAGTTTCATTGTCTACTCGCTCTTGTATATTTTCTCCACAGTTCTTTCCCAGCAGGTGAAAAGGATACTCAGCTATATTGTAAGAAGCCTAAGTACCTGACAGCATTTGGACTGTGTTCTCCAAAGTGTGCTTTCAGTCTTTTATTTTCCACTACGGACAACTTGGCATAGTGATAAGGAACATTTTTATGCAAGTCATTTTGCATAAGTGAGTTTTATTCACTCATTTCACATGCTATATTTCTAAGAAATTATGTGTTCAACTTCCAAGGTATAATATACTGCCATCTTTTAAAAATGATTGTTTAGAGAACTTCAGAGTCACAATTAATTTCTGTATTTATAAATTATTTTTAGCAGATTTATTTTTTATTTAAATTGATTTACTTTTTTTAATTTTTAATTTAATTTAATTTAATTTAATTTTTAACATTTTTTTTAATTTTAAAATCTTTAATTCTTACATGCATTCCCAAACATGAACCCCCCTCCCACCTCCCTCCCCATAACATCTCTGTGGGTCATCCCCATGCACCAGCCCCAAGCATGCTGTATCCTGCGTCAGACATAGACTGGCAATTCAATTCTTACATGATAGTATACATGTTAGAATGTCATTCTCCATAATCATCCCACCCTTTCCCTCTCCCTCTGAGTCCAAAAGTCCGTTATACACATCTGTGTCTTTTTTCCTGTCTTGCATACAGGGTCGTCTTTGCCATCTTTCTAAATTCCATATGTATGTGTTAGTATACTGTATTGGTGTTTTTCTTTCTGGCTTACTTCACTCTGTATAATCGGCTCCAGTTTCATCCATCTCATCAGAACTGATTCAAATGAATTCTTTTTAACGGCTGAGTAATACTCCATTGTGTATATGTACCACAGCTTTCTTATCCATTCATCTGCTGATGGACATCTAGATTGCTTCCATGTCCTGGCTATTATAAACAGTGCTGCGATGAACATTGGGGTACATGTATCTCTTTCAATTCTGGTTTCCTCGGTGTGTATGCCCAGCAGTGGGATTGCTGGGTCATAAGGTAGTTCTATTTGCAATTTTTTAAGGAATCTCCACACTGTTCTCCATAGTGGCTGTACTAGTTTGCATTCCCACCAACAGTGTAGGAGGGTTCCCTTTTCTCCACACCCTCTCCAGCATTTATTGCTTGCAGATTTTTGGATCACAGCCATTCTGACTGGTGTGAAGTGGTACCTCATTGTGATTTTGATTTGCATTTCTCTAATAATGAGTGATGTTGAGCATCTTTTCATGTGTTTGTTAGCCATCCGTATGTCTTCTTTGGAGAAATGTCTATTTAGTTCTTTGGCCCATTTTTTGATTGGGTCGTTTATTTTTCTGGAATTGAGCTGCATAAGTTGCTTGTATATTTTTGAGATTAGTTGTTTGTCAGTTGCTTCATTTGCTATTATTTTCTCCCATTCAGAAGGCTGTCTTTTCACCTTGCTTATATTTTCCTTTGTTGTGCAGAAGCTTTTAATTTTAATTAGATCCCATTTGTTTCTTTTTGCTTTTATTCCCAGAATTCTGGGAGGTGGATCATAGAGGATCCTGCTGTGATTTATGTCTGAGAGTGTTTTGCCTATGTTCTCCTCTAGGAGTTTTATAGTTTCTGATCTTACATTTAGATCTTTAATCCATTTTGAGTTTATTTTTGTGTGCGGTGTTAGAAAGTGATCTAGTTTCATTCTTTTACAAGTGGTTGACCAGTTTTCCCAGCACCACTTGTTAAAGAGATTGTCTTTACTCCATTGTATATTCTTGCTTCCTTTGTCAAAGATAAGGTGTCCATATGCATGTGGATTTATCTCTGGGCTTTCTATTTTGTTCCATTGATCTATATGTCTGTCTTTGTGCCAGTACCATACTGTCTTGATGACTGTGGCTTTGTAGTAGAGCCTGAAGTCAGGCAAGCTGATTCCTCCAGTTCCATTCTTCTTTCTCAAGATTGCTTTGGCTATTCGAGGTTTTTTGTATTTCCATACAAATCTTGAAATTATTTGTTCTAGTTCTGTGAAAAATATGGCTGGTAGCTTGATAGGGATTGCATTGAATTACTATATTGATTCTTCTGATCCATGAACATGGTATATTTCTCCATCTATTAGTGTCCTCTTTGATTTCTTTCATCAGTGTTTTATAGTTTTCTATATATAGGTCTTTAGTTTCTTTAGGTAGATATATTCCTAAGTATTTTATTCTTTTCGTTGCAATGGTGAATGGAATTGTTTCCTTAATTTCTTTTTCTACTTTCTCATTATTCGTGTATAGGAATGCAAGGGATTTCTGTGTGTTGATTTTATATCCTGCAACTTTACTATATTCATTGATGAGCTCTAGTAATTTTCTGGTGGAGTCTTTAGGGTTTTCCATGTAGAGGATCATGTCATCTGCAAACAGTGAGAGTTTTACTTCTTCTTTTCCAATTTGGATTCCTTTTATTTCTTTTTCTGCTCTGATTGCTGTGGCCAAAACTTCCAGAACTATGTTGAATAGTAGCGGTGAAAGTGGACACCCTTGTCTTGTTCCTGACTTTAGGGGAAATGCTTTCAATTTTTCACCATTGAGGATAATGTTTGCTGTGGGTTTGTCATAGATAGCTTTTATTATGTTGAGGTATATTCCTTCTATTCCTGCTTTCTGGAGAGTTTTTATCATAAATGGATGTTGAATTTTGTCAAAGGCCTTCTCTGCATCTATTGAGATAATCATATGGTTTTTATTTTTCAATTTGTTAATGTGGTGAATTACATTGATTGATTTGCGGATATTGAAGAATCCTTGCATCCCTGGGATAAAGCCCACTTGGTCATGGTGTATGATCTTTTTAATGTGTTGTTGGGTTCTGATTGCTAGAATTTTGTTGAGGATTTTTGCATCTATGTTCATCAGTGATATTGGCCTTTAGCTTTCTTTTTTTGTGACATCTTTGTCAGGTTTTGGTATTAGGGTGATGGTGGCCTCATAGAATGAGTTTGGAAGTTTCCCTTCCTCTGCAATTTTCTGGAAGAGTTTGAGGAGGATAGGTGTTAGCTCTTCTCGAATCTTTGGTAGAATTCAGCTGTGAAGCCGTCTGGACCTGGGCTTTTGTTTGCTGGAAGATTTCTGATTACAGTTTCAATTTCTGTGCTTGTGATGGGTCTGTTAAGATTTTCTATTTCTTCCTGGTTCAGTTTTGGAAAATTGTACTTTTCTAAGAATTTGTCCATTTCTTCCACGTTGTCCATTTTATTGGCATACAACTGCTGATAGTAGTCTCTTAGGATCCTTTGATTTACTTTTAATTGGAGGATGATTGCTTTCCAATATTGTATTGGTTTCTTCCATACATCAACATGAAGAAGCCCTAGGTACATGTATGCCCCCTCCCTCTTGAACCTCCTTGTCACCTCCCACCACATCCAACCCCTTTAGGTTGTCACAGAGCACCAGGTTAAACTCCCTGCATTATATAGTAAATTTCCACTGGCTATCTAAGTTTACCTATGGTAATGTAATGTATGTGCTTTGATTTTGGGGGCTTGCTATTTTTTATTGAGGTATAGTTGATTTACAATACTATATAAGTTTCAAGTGTTTCAAGAGTTCACCATTATTCAATAACACTCACATAATAATAATTTAGTATCACCTACTATGTGTCAGGTACTTCTCTAAACATTTTACTTTGACATTGAACAAAATTACTCTCTTGGACTGCTCAAATAAAGAGATTTATCAACAACAGACTAGAAAATTAAAACCAAGCCCTTGTTTGTAATAATTTTAAAATTTTTCTTGATGTTAAACTAACAAAATTGATTTTGATCTTCCAACATGAAGCCATTAAAGATGAAGTTGGGACGGGATGAAAGTGATGGTCACAACCTGTTATGAGGGAGTATAAGAACACAGCATATTTTAAAAATCACAGGTGTAGCTTAAAAGGCAATGGCAAGTGCTGAGGACAAAGACAGATTAAGTGAATACAGAAAAGGCAAAGGAGATCAAAACAGAGATGTCAGCAATAAAAACATGATTAAACAGGAGAGCATAGTGAAAATAAAGTCATCAGAAAAGTATTTTGAAAATTTTAACCTATCAAGAAGCTGTGGCAATATATTCAAGGGATTAAAAAAAAAAAAAAAAAACATGGAAAGGATCAGGGCCTCTTAGAAACAGAAATATAGATAAATAAATAAGTACTAACACATTCTTCAGTTATTGAGAGCAAAGACCTGGCTTAATTCATGATTCTATCCGTAGGATCCAGCACTGTGCATTACAGAGCATAGGAGCTTAGTGAATACCTGTAATGACAAGTGGATGAATGCGGTTTTTCACTCAGTATCCTTCTTTCTGAGGGTCACATGTTGAATTTCTCTTTAGGTTTAATAGTGATAACTTTGAGAGAGGGAGGGAGTTAGTTATATAACCTTCAACCTCATAACACTGTGGAGTTCATCATTATATAACGTGAGCTTCCTTCTTAGAGTTTGAAATATCACCTCTTTCAGTTTAGAGTCCATGTCATTCTCACCAGTCATAGAGAAAGTGGCATTCTACTTTTGGACCAAGGCCACTGAAGATTCGGAAAGACATGAGTTTCATGCCCAGATTGCCCACTTACCTGCTATGTGATCTTAGCACATTCTTTAGTAGTTTTTATCTCACTTGTATAATAATAACAATAACAACACTGATAATAATAAACAGCCTTGTTGTAGAGGTTTAGATGATATAATTCATGTAAACCCTGGAATTTAGAATACTGTAAGCATTTCATACATACTAGATACCATTTGTTACCAAGTAAGAGGCCAATAATAAACTTATTAAATAAAGGTAATGAAGAATGAATGAATGAATGATGAACAAATCTGACTCTGCTCTTATCTTTGAAATACTTCTTCAAATTTCTACTTTCTTGGTATACATTATGAGTTTATATATTGTGTAATTAATAAATATTTTAATAATCACCATGGTACCTTGTCTATAAATTGTCACTCAAGCAAAAAATCAATTTTTTGACATGAATGGAATATTAAGAAACCATGTATTTTGGCACCTGTGTTTCAAGCTGAGAGATGTGAGACTTAGTGTTCTTATTTAAAAAAAAAAAAAGATAATATTGAGAGAGGGGAAGAAAATGTAACCTATTGTAATTAACTGAAGGGGATGTTACATATTTCCAAATAATATAAAAACTAATTATAGTATAAAACAGAAAATATTTCAATTCATGGAAATAGAGAGAAGGTAAGACACCAGTGGAGTTCAATTGTCTGTCATAATATGTTTCTATGGAGAAAAAAGACAAGAAAAAACAGAAATAAAATTCACTCATTTAATTGAAGGAGAGGAAGTGCAATATTCTTTAACACCAATGATACATTTGCGTGCTTGTTTGTTTCTATATACTATGTTATACAGAATCAATTTGTATAGCGTACTTTATGTTGTTCAATGTCTATGAATACTTTAAAGTATGTTACAGAAAAATCCATAAAAACACTCATGCACACACATATGCATTGTTCAGTCATGAGGTCAGGCACTGTGACTAACTGTAGTTATTGCTTTTTACTATACACCTGTGAGACTGAGTACTGTTATCTCATTTTACAGAGAAGCATGTGGAGAATAAAAGAAGTGATATGAACAAGGTCACAGAGCTATTCAGAGGCCGAGCCAAAACATGAACTTAAGTTTTTATCATATACAAATTCTGCAGATGACCATCATTCCATGAGACAGTCATTCATTCGGGCTTCCCTGCTGCTGCTGCTGCTAAGTCGCCTCAGTCGTGTCCGACTCTGTGTGACCCCATAGATGGCAGCCCACCAGGCTCCGCCATATCCGGGATTCTCCAGGCAAGAACACTGGAGTGGGTTACCATTTCCTTCTCCAATGCATGAAAGTGAAAAGTGAAAGTGAAGTCGCTCAGTCGTGTCCGAATGGTAGCGCCCCCATGGACTGTAGCCTACCAGGCTCCTCTGTCCATGGGATTTTCCAGGCAAGAGTACTGGAGTGGGGTGCCATTGCCTTCTCCGTTGGGCTTCCCTAGTGGTAAAGAATCTACCTTCGTTTGCTATTATTTTCTCCCATTCTGAAGGCTGTCTTTTCACCTTGCTTACAGTTTCCTTTGTTGTGCAGAACTTTTAATTTTAATTAGGTCCCACTCATTAATTTTTGCTTCTATTTCCAATATTCTGGGAGGTGGGTCATAGAGGATCCTGCTGTGATTTATGTCGGAGAGCATTTTGCCTATGTTTTCCTCTAGGAGTTTTATAGTTTCTGGTCTTACATTTAGACCTTTAATCCATTTTGAGTTTATTTTTGTGTATGGCGTTAGAAAGTGTTCTAGTTTCATTCTTTTACAAGTGATTGACCAGTTTTCCCAGCACCACTTGTTAAAGAGATTGTCTGTTCTCCATTGTATATTCTTGCTTCCTTTGTTGAAGATAAGGTGTCCATAGGTGTGTGGATTTATCTCTGGGCTTTCTATTTTGTTCCATTGATCTATATTTCTGTCTTTGTGCCAGTACCATACTGTCTTGATGACTGCGGCTTTGTAGCAGAGACTGAAGTCAGGCAGGTTGATTCCTCAAGTTCCATCATTATTTCTCAAGATGGCAAATGACAAAGAATTAATATCAAAAATATACAAGCAACTCCTGAAGCTTAATTCCAGAAAAATAAACAATCCAATCAAAAAGTGGGCCAAAGAACTAAACAGGCATTTCTCCAAAGAAGACATACAGATGGCTGACAAACACATGGGAAGATGCTCAACATCACTCATTATCAGAAAAATGCAAATGAAAACCACAATGAGGTACCGTTTCATGCCAGTCTGAATGGCTGCTATCCAAAAGTCTACAAGCAATAAATTCTGGAAAGGGTGTGGAAAAAAGGGAACCCTCTTACATTGTTGGTGGAAATGCAAACTAGTACAGCCACTATGGAGAACAGTATGGAGATTCCTAAAAATCTGGAAATAGAACTGCCATATGACCCAGCAATCCCGCTGCTGGGCATACACACTGAGGAAACCAGAATTGAAAGAGACACATGTACCCCAATGTTCATCGCAGCACTGTTTATAATAGCCAGAATATGGAAGTAACCTAAATGCCCATCAGCAGATGAATGTATAAGAAAGCTGTGGTACATATACACAATGGAGTATTACTTAGCCATTAAAAAGAATATATGTGAATTATATCAGAATTATATCAGTTATAATGAGGTGGATGAAACTGGAGCCTATTATACAGAGTGAAGTAAGCCAGAAAGAAAAACACTAATAGAGTATAATAATGCATATATATGGAATTTAGAAAGATAGTAATGATAACCCCATATGCAAGACAGCAAAAGAGACACAGATGTATAGAGCAATCTTTTGGACTCTGTGGGAGAGGGCGAGGGTAGGATGATTTGGGAGAATGGCATTGGAACATGTATATTATCATATGTGAAATGAATCACCAGTCCAGGTTCAATGCATGATACAGGGTGCTTGGGGCTGGTGCACTGGGATGAACCAGAGGAATGGGATGGGGAGGGAGGTGGGAAGGGGTGTTCAGGATGGGGAACACGTGTACACCTGTGGCGGATTCATGTCAATATATGGCAAAACCAATACAATATTGTAAAGCAATTAGCCTCCAATTAAAATAAATAAATTTAAAAAATAAAAAGAATCCACTTTCAAAATAGGAGACCTGGGTTCAATCCCTGCATTGGGAAGATCCCCTAAAGAGGGAAATGGCAACCCACTTCAGTATTCTTGCTTGGAAAATCCCCTGGACAGAAGAGTCTGGTCTGTTGCAGTCCATGGGTTCTCAAGAGTCGGGCACCACTTAGTGACTGAACCACTACCAAATATATATGAGGAATCATACCAGATGTTGAACATACAAATTCCAATAGGGTAATGAGTCTGCTTCCTTCATTCAATATCACTGTCTAACAAGGAAAATAAACAATCTAATGATGAATACATTACAGTGTGAAACACAATATGATAAAGAAGCTCTACTAGAGTGTTGGGTAAGTGCCTAAAATTTTCAGAAAGTGTTTCATGAAAGAAGGAGCATACACCATTCCTGAAACAAGAGTAGACATACACCAAACCCTAGACAAGAGGAGGAAGACTGAATCTACAGGCTATTTAGAAATCCGTTGTGTTAGCCTGCAAAAACTTGGGGAAGTATTTAGATACTGACAATGGAGGGTGCATTTAGATTGTTGTGATGAATTCCAGAGGCTGATGGGGTCAGGCACAAAAAGTCGAAAAATGCAAGCTTAAGATATCAGCTTAATAAGTTGCTGTGAAGCTCTACTAACTTTGCTTTGAATTTAAAATCACTTTTCATTCCCACACCAAGGTCAGCAGACTAAAGCATCATTGGTACAGTGTTTTACCACATTTATCTCCTTCAAACTCAGAGGATGACCTGCTTTATATCTCACTTAGAATGCCCAGGGATGTCTGAATTGACTATTACACCATGAGAAGATGTTCTCACTTAGAAAATAATATAGAGCCATGCTTTGAGAGCTATTTTCAAGATTTGTTATCTGAGGGAACATGACAATCTAACACAATTTGGTGACCAGGTAAAGAAGGAAGGGGAAAAAAAAAATGCCCAAACTCTACAGAGTATAAGCACAGCAATAAGGGAATTAATTCTCCATAATTCATTTACTATTGATTAGTTCTTTCACAACAGCACCTGCAATACAATATTCAGGTACTGAAATAGCCAAGAATTAAGAACTCTAATTAGAAGTATCGTTGAGTCAGCAGTGAACACACATGAGGCAAGGTAAGCTAATAACAGGAACACTTTATTAAGACATAAGTCAAAGGTTGGCCTGCTTCCAGCTATACCCACAGCTAAGTGATGCAGGAGCTAAAATCCTGACAAAGCAAGTCAAAGGACCATCGGATGGTCTTAAGCAGAGCTAATTCTTAAAAGGGCACATTTCAAAAGAGCAGTGCCCAGCATTCTCTGTAGAAACCTTTTTAAAGATGTTATCTCATAATAAGCAACTCTCAGCCCACTTAATTGATAATTTTCAAGATTAACAAAGTTGTAGATAAATGAGACAAAATGGGCAATAAATTCTAGGCAACATTTTATTTTTTGCAGAGCTATGTGAAAGGCAACTGAAAAAGAAATCTGATAGGATGAAAAGTAAGGCTGTAAGGAAATGCAAGAATGGATGATAGAGAAGGAAAGAAAGGGGAAAAAAGCAGATTCAAAATGTGAAATTTTTCAGTAAGGCTGTGGAGCCCTCAAGCAAAATGTGTTTGTTGTTTACAGTTACATTTGTTGGCTCCATCAGTGTTTAAAGTAAGTTTACTGTAAATGGGAAGAAATCATTTAAGAAACATTTTCTTTTTTTCTAAATAGGTTTATTTATGACCTTTGTTGCTCTCTCTTTAAAAGTCATATTGATAGGAGAAAGCTTGCCTACACAGCAAAGCTTGATTTGATATTGGTTTATTTTAAGTGGTGTCTGGGTTATTCTGCCAGTTTCTCAAATGCTGTTAATTCACATTGGTAAGAGAAAACTAAAGACAACCCAGATTTGCTGGTATTTAGTGTACAAAAATCTTATAATCAGAGGCCTTAGATTAGGTCTAACTGTATATATTCATTTAGTTGACCTAATTTACTCATATGACAGTCTTTTTTTCTATTATTTAATATTAAATTTTAGAAATTTATAACAGATGATCTAAGGTAGATCCTTTAATTTAGACATAAAAAATGTGAAGACTTCAGTGCTGGACTAGTTCAAGGTTACCAGATTAATTAATGGCAAAATGTGCTAAACAAAAAAGTATTTGGACTAGTTGTCTAGTGTCCTCATTAGTATCACCTGCTCTATTTATGATTTTAATATTACATGAAATATGAGTTACATAAAATGAAGGGATGCAGGCTGCGTACCGATTTCTCAGTGACACAGTTCAGTTTCTTTCTCTCACATGTATTCCACTTTGAATTCTAGCTTGACCCTCCCAAATTAAATTTTGAGAAATGTTGTCAATTATGTTTAAGAGCTTTATAAGTTAATTAACTGAATTTTATCAGCATCAATTTAAACCTCTGAAACCCTTCTGCAATATATATATATATATATATATATATATATATATATATCAAATATCTTCATGTCTACATGCACAAAATCACCAACAACTTTATAATTGTCTTTTATTTTTAAATATCAAGACACGGTTTATAAAAGTACAGGTCTTTTTTTAAGATGAATGCTAGGCTAGTGTCTTAAAACAGTGACAAGAGGTAAACATTTTCTCCTTTAAATGGAAAAAAAATATCTGGAGAAAAATTATAGTCATTAAAAATCTTAGAGCATGAGCTGGTCTAGAGGCGATTTCTGTGAATACAGTCTTCATCTATTCTCTCACTTAGCAATTAACTGGGTTTGTGAAATGTGAATTTTATTTTTTATATCAATCTTACATGTGTTTGACTCAAAATACAGAGTGAGGACACATATGATTCCACGTAGTCATTTATGTACAGGTGGCACTAGACCAATTAAGCTGCATTTTTGCTCAAGTGAAAATGATAAGCCAAGATGAGAACAAAGCCAAAAATGAATGACATCGTGTAATCACATATCTTACTTCATATAGTTAAGCAGAATGTCATCTTCTTAGCTTAATATTTCTCATTGGTGGTTCACAGCCTTGCAAATTTCCTGAGTGAATTCTGAAACTGGCCACCATACATGGAGGGCAAGCAGAGACAAAAGAAACAGGCAAACTACTCCAGATTAGTAGGTGGCAGGTTTAATAAGCAAGGGGACTTATATACACAAGACTTGTCTTAGGTGGCCACATGATGAGTATATCTCCATATCTCCCCACCAGAATCTAAAAGTTTGAGACCTTAATTGGGTTCAATCACATATTCAGTCCTGATAGTCTCAGCAGTACATTGCTCTCTCAAGGCTGTGTTGTTGAAACAGCTCCTAGTGTGAGGACTATGGCCAGTATCTACCTTCCAAGAACAAAAAAGGGGGTGAGGAGCCTCTGATAGCCCAGCTACAGCTGGTGGGTTAACCAGCACTCATGGCCTCTCAATGACCTTCTCCAACACCAGCAGCTGCTACTTGTCCCAGTTTTATGTGCCCTCAAGAAGAATATTTTTTACAGTATGTAAAACTGAAAAAAATTAGAATGTGATTGTTGCTATCACCACTACAAATGATTGTTTCTTTTTAAAAATTTTTTTTACTTTTACTTTATTTTACTTTACAATACTGTATTGGTTTTGACATGAATCCACCACGGGTGTACAAGTCTCCCACACAGTGTTCAGATTCAGTATCATCAGATATACTCAACCTGGAGAAAAAATTGGCACTGAATTCTAATGATGAAGAACCATATTCTGAAATTATCCTGAGGGCCTGAGAAGCACTCTCTTTTAGCACTGCAGGAAATTCTTTGTGCTTCCAGTATTCTTTTATAACTCTCCTCTTAAAAACATGAAAATAAAAAAGAAAAATTCCTTCAGAAATCTCATTTACAAATTATGGAATTATCTACTACTAGAATTCACTCTTCTAAGTAAACATAGATGGGATTAGTCATTATTGTTTTCAATTGTGATAAATAAATTTACTAGAGACTTCATATTGTTGCTTGAATATTATGGTATATGTGTTTGTGTGTGTGTGCGTATTTCTTTCAAGTTAGATTTGTACAAAAGTGCAAAATAAGATTTTGAAAAGTTTTCCCATGTATTTTACTAAAGATTAAATTTCAGAATATGCTGACAAAATGATTGCTATTTTTTTGAGAATTTACTCTTTGCTATTCACTGTCTTAGAGTATATCTCAAGTAGAGATCTATTAAAGCAATGAGAGCTGTTGCAATATTAGCTGTATAATAATTTTTTAAATTAATCCTTTAAAATTAAAATTATAATTATTAGACTGTAAATATATAATATTTCAAGCAATTCTCATGTATGTAGGTGTGTTTTTTAGTGTGATCAGTGATAAAAAGTAATACTTTTTAAAGAATATTAAGTATTCATTAAAACTCTTTTCAAAGATGACAGATACTTTTAATGGTTTATTATCTTGATAATAAAACTTTTCTGTCTGATTGTAATTATTTACAAAGACTTTTAGCAAAATGAAAAGCAGAGAATGAATCATGCTTTCCATGTCTGGTAGATAGCAAATAAAAGGAATCAATTTTGGTCTAGTCAGGAACAGCTGGAAGGGGAAGGGAAGGGCAGATATGGCAGCTGAGGGTACCTAGTTCCAAGTGGCACTAGGTAGTCACAAACAATCCTAGATGATCACTACATTGAAAGAGTGTTGGGTTGCTTGTCTTTTTTTTTTTTTTTTAACTTAAACACAATATACTTAAAAAAAAACCCACACAATCCCTTAAGATGATCATGAAACATCCTCGGCGGTAAAATACAGTTTATTGATGTCTATTAGAAATATAGACATCAGAATCATATCTACATATTGTATAGTGCTGAAAAAGTTTAGAGAAAAAGAAGATGCTTCTGAGGCTTTGATGAAAGCTAACAATGAATTTGACTGAATTCTGCGCCATCTCTCCAGTGATCATAAGTACATTTGATGTATCTTGGAAAATATAGGAAGCAAAAGACATATCAAGAGTAAATAGTCATAATTTATAAAGAGATACACTACAGTTTTCAGTAAGCCAAGGACTTATGGGAGGATTTATCAACTGAGAACTGATTCTTTTAATCAGATATGGTCCAGTCTTTCAGGGTCATGCATCATTCATTGAAATTCTTTTAATGTAGAATTTCTTGCTTTGTAAACCTTAAGGTAACTATCATATTTGTTATTAAAGAATTGTGTTTCCTACAACCTAGAGGGGTAGGATGAGGTGGGAAGTGGGAGGGAGTTTGAAAAGGGAGTGGAAATATGCATACCTATGGCTGATTCATGTTGATATATGGCAGAAACCAACACAACAGTTTAAAGCAATTATCCTCCAATTAAAAATAAATAAGTTAAAATAAAAAATAATGAACTGTGTTTCCTAAGTTATTTATCTCTACATTTTCTTCAATCAAAACTTCATTATTTTATATTGTTTCTTATTGCTTAACACCTACATAAATTTCTTGGGAAACTTTTACACTGCTTTGCATTTATGTTTAAATCATTTGTTACAAATTCAAATTGCAGTTTGTCTTTTGATTTGGTAATAATTACTTGAGTATCTTCAAATAACTACAATCTAATTAGTTTCTTATGAGTTAAATAACACTATCCAGACTCAATTGCTATTTGGATACAAGTCATTGACTTATATGAAAAGATAATAAATGTCTCATTTTCTACACATCATCTTTATTCACTTGAATTTTCCCATCAGTAAAATTTAAATTTTTCTAGATATCTGAAAATTAAGTAATGAGTAATGCTCTTGTACTATTATCTTGCTTCATCATTTTTCATTATATCTAACACTTTAATTTCTCATGTTTTCCAAAAGACGAGTATATTCAGAATAAATGTTCAATAGTTTCCATTCTTCTGTATCTAAATTAAGCCTAACTCTTTAGTTTTAAAGATTGTTGCAGAGAAGAAAACAGAAACAGCCAAGGTCAGCAACTATCTTTCATGTTTGGGAAAATTCAAATAATTGACAAGATATTTAGTGAAAGAAGATGGAGACGGGTATTTAGAACAAAGGGAGAATCAAAGTGGGAAGGTAGGGGGTCAATTCAGAGACAATAAAATCAAAGAAATGTCCATAACAGAAGAAAATTAAACAATGCCTCCAAAATGTGATAAGAACAACAAGGGATTTACTTAAAATGAATATTTCATAAATATTAAAGAATTGTAATCCTTATGTATTCTGCATTCTAATATTTTGTGATAGTTTCTCCAAACATTTTTCCTATTCATCTATATAGCAATGTTTATTTTGTTATTTTTAAATTTATAAAAACTAAATTTTGGAAGATTTCTTGTCACTACAGCAACATTTGCAATATGCTGTTAAATCCTAAATAAACATTAATATAAAATATCTGACATTGACTTTCTAAATTACATTAACATGAGACTTAGAACTACAGAAAATAATTAGGAAAAAGGCCACAAATCCATTAATAGAAAAGACTATAATAGATAGATTGAGTTGTGTGTATGTGTATTTATAAATGGCATTAAAAAATTCCAAAACATATTATACACTAGATATTTCTATTTTTTCTTTAGGAGGAAAAATTAATTTACTTTTTATTAAGTAAAAATATTAATTTTCAAAAGTTAAAAAAAGAGTCTGATAACGTAAAATTGTCTTTTATAGAGTAGTATATAATATCTCCAAATCTCCTTAATTTTCTGGATTTATACATTAGATCTTTCTTTTCCAGTAACCTGAAGGACTCTATTTTCTAGTGGTTTTTACATTCTGCTTTTTCATGCTTTTGAAATTCTTTTGGTATCTCACATTTAAGTGTTAGTTTTCATTCTTGAATAGTTTCTATTTTCAAGAGAAAAGGGGATGTTTCTTAGGTTGTTGCATCCACCTTCATAGTTTTAATATCATCTATTTTCCCAGTGATTCAGTCATAAAGAATCTGCCTGTAATGCAGGAGACATGATTCCATCTCTGGCTCATGAAGATCCTCTGGAGGAGGAAATAGCAACCCAGTCTAATATTTTTTCCTGGGAAATCCCATGGACAGAGAAGCCTCATGGGGTACAGCCCATAGGGTTGCAAAGAGTCAAGCATGCTTGCATACACTAACAGTTTTGAAATTAATATTAATATTTCTAACTCTAATACTTTAGGAGTTCTCCATACCTTCAAGAGAATTCTATTCACATATAAATATGTTTTGGAACATAAATGAGAGAAATTCACGGTTGAGATTAAATTCACCAACTGCCTGAACATTCTCATGGCCCAGGGCTAGTATAGTGTGAGCTTTCTTTGATGTGAGTTTGAAGCCACAGGCAGTACTTGACAGAGCCGCCTGCAAAGCTATTGGAAGGCAAAAGACTGGCTGGCTTCAGGAGGTAGAATGTGACTATATGATTTACAGTATTACACAGAGAATAGATCAAGGGAACTGAGACCTCCAATCACAATTTCATTTGAACTTAGTTTGATATTTGATAGACAAATTTCTCCTTATAAACAACAAAGCAAAGAAATGGAATTTTTAAACAAATCAACTCCCAACAGATACTCGAAAGAGTCATTTATCCTCTTTTCTTTATCCTTTAAATACACAATTTATCTTCTATAAAAAACTCATAGACTTTGGGTTAACTTGATTAAAACCAATAAAAAAATGAATATAGTATGCAAATATCATGAAAAGAGAAAAAAATCCTTAAATGTCACATTTTTCTTGATATCATAAAACTCAATCATCCTCTAAACACTATATACATAAAATGTCAAAATTGCAGGGTTGATTCTAGTGTAATAAATACACAAATATCACCTTTGGAATGGTTGAAATTCAATATGTTCATATGTAGCTAATAGTTTACTTAAGCCCCAAATAATTATATTACTGTTTGAGTCCTTTGGGGCATGCTAACTATGTGGAGTTATTTTTCCATGGTCAGTTAAGGAATAAGAGATAGTAAGAGTCTGTTAGTGACCCCAAACCTATTAATGATGGCAGAGACATTTGTGTACAAGAAGTTATCATGACAAATGTAGAGAAAAGTTTTTTAAGATGAGCATTAATACAAATTCCATGCACTTTGTGGAATGATGTTCAAGTAGTCAGAACATTTGTTGCAATCAGGGTTCAGAGAATCAGAACCCCTAGACATACTAAATAAAATTCATTAAAGGGATTCTGCCATATGCAATTGGAAGAGCCAAATGGTCTCTGTGAGGCAGTTTCATTCATGTCTGTTGCTAGAGTTTGAAGTTCTCAAGGCAGGCAGTTGGAACAAGAAAGATGAATGTAAAGTGGGGATGTCAAGGACAAGGTAAAACCCAAAACAAGGGCTGATACAAAAATAAACTGGAATCCAATCATATGCATCTTTTACAGCTGTTGTAACAAATTACTACAAATTTAGGGGCTTAGCCAAAATTTATTATCATATAGCTCTGGAAGTCAGAAGTCTGAACTAGGTCTTGTTAGGATAATATTAAGGTTTTGTCAATATTCCTTCTATACACTCTAGCGGGGAATCTGTATCCTTGTATATCCCAGCTTCTAGAGGCCTCCTGCACTAGTTGACTCACAATTTTTCCTTCATTTTATAAATCAACAGCATAGCATCTTCATATTTCCCTCTAAAATGATCTCTGTTTCCACTGTCACATCACCTTGTATATCTGACCCTCTTCTGTTCCTCTCTTAGAAGTTATCTCATTATTATATTAAACCATTATAATAATCCAGGATAATTTTTATCTTGAATCTTAATTCAATGATATCTAAAAAGATTCTTTTATAATTAAGGTAACATATGGTCAGGTTTAGAGATTAGGGTTTTCCTCAGCTCAATGTAAGCCATCCAAACCAAACTATCTGGAATGAATTTTTATTTTTTAAAAGTCAAGTAATATACAACTAACATTTGGACTACTTTTTTTTTAAGAACAAAGTGCTATAAAATTTGACAAAGAACTAATATCTCAATTTATATTGAGATAATAAAAATATCCTACCCTGCACATGTATTCCATACGGTCTATTATATTCTAAAATACTACCTCTAAATTTTTTGTTTGGAGTTGAATTTTTTTTTTTCCAATTCAGTTTAGTTGCTCAGTTGTGTTTGAGTCTTTACCACCTCATAAACAGAGGCACGCCAAGCTTCCCTGTCCTTCACCGGATCCTGGAGTTTGGATATCTTTTCTTTGGTGTTGAATTTATTTTTTTACCTGCTTAATTCATTTGTTCCAAATGCCTGTGTTTTACTCTCATACTTCACATCTCAACAATTTCCACCAAGAACTGTATGTTTCTACCATCCTGTATATCTGAACTTTCTCCCAAAGTATCATTTCTCCATTATCTCCAAACTTTGCCTATGTTCTTAACTCTACCCAGAATTCCTTTCTCTATCTCAAACTTCCAGACTAACACCAGCTCCCATCCTTCTCATGCACAGTCCCACTTCTGACTCTTTTCAAGTGTAATTCCTACTCAATTTTTACTCCTAACTTTTCTTCTAAGAAAAGTTATTAAATAATATTTATCTTCACACTTTTATTGTAAGTACATTTTAGTCTCTATATTTCCCATTAGAGTACAAACTCTTTAAAACATGATCAGATTTTTATTCCAGGTATCTAACACACAAGATTAGTTGGGTGCAATCTCAAAAATGAAAGAATGATCACTGTTTACAAGCCAAACCATTCAACATCACATAATCCAAGTCTATATCCCAACCACTAATGTCAAAGAAAATGAAGCTGAACAGTTCTATGAGGACCTATAAGACCTGTTAGAACTAACACCAAAAAAGATGGCCTTTTTCATCATAAGGAACCAAAATGCAAAAGTAGGAAGTCAAGAAATATCTGGGGAAATAGGCAAGTTTGGCCTTGGAGTACAAAATGAAGCAGGGAAAAGGCTAACTGACTTTTGCCAAAAGAACAAACAGGTCACAGCAAACACCCTCTTCCAACAACACAAGAGACGACTCCACACACAGATGTCACCAGATGGTCAATACCAAAATCAGATTGATTATAACCTTTGCAGCCAAGTTGGAGAAGCTCTATACAAACAGCAAAAAATAAGACTGGGAGCTGACTGTGGCTCAGATCATGAACTCCTTACTGAAACATTCAGACTTAAATTGAAGAAAGTAGGGAAAACCACTAGACCATTCAGGTATGAACTAAATCAAATTGATTATGATTATACAGTGAAAGTCACAAATAGATTCAAGGGATTAGATCTACTAGAGAGAGTACCTATGGATGGAGATTTATACATTGTACAGGAGGTTGTGATAAAAACGATCTCCAAGAGAAAGAAATATAAAAAGGCAAAATAGTTGTCTGAGGAGGCCTTACAAATAGCTGAGAAAAGATAAGCAAAAGGCAAGGGAGAAAAAGAAAGATATACTCATCTGAATGCAGAGTTCCAAAGAATAGCAAAAAGAGATAAGCCTTCCTAAGTGATCAGTGAAATAGAGGAAAGCAATAAAACAGGAAAAGCTAGAGGTCTCTTCAAGAAAATGAGAGATAGCAATAGAACATTACATGCAAAGATGGGCACAATAAAGACAAAAACTGTATGGACCTAACAGAAGCAAAAGATACTAAGAAGAGGTGGCAAGAATACACAGAAGAACTATGAAAAAAATATCTTTATGACCCAGATAATCACAATGGTGTGATCACTCACCTAGATCATTCACCTGGAATGTGAAGTCAAGCAGGCCTTAGGAAGAGGAAGCATCTCTGTTAACAAAGCTAGTGGAGATGATGAAATTCCAGCTAGGCTATTTCAAATCCTGAAAGATGATACTGTGAAAGTGCTGCACTCAATATGCCAAAAAATATGCATAACTCAGCAGTGGCCACAGGACAGGAAAAGTTCAGTTTTCATTCCAGTCCCCAAAAAAGGCAATGCCAAAGAATGTTTAAACTGTTGCACAGTTGCACTCATCTCACACGCAAGTGAAGTAATACTCAAAATTCTCGAAGCTAGGCTTCAACAGTACATGAACTGAGAAATTCCTGATATTCAAGCTGGATTTAGAAAAGACAGAGGAACCAGAGATTAAATTGCCAACATCTGCCAGATCACTGAAAAAGAGAATTCAAAAAAAAAAAATCTATTTTTGATTCATTAACAATGCTAAAGGCTTTGACTCTGTGGATCACAACTGTGGAAAATTCTGAAAGAGATAGGAATACCAGACCACCTGACCTGCCTCCTAAGAAATCTGCATCAGGTCAAGAAGCAAAAGTTAGAACTGGACATGGAACAGTGGACTGGTTCCAAACTGGGAAAAGAGTGTTTCAAGGCTGTATATTGTTACCCTGTTTGTTTAATTTATATGCAGAGTACATCCTGAGAAATGCTGGGCTGGATGAAGCTCAAGCTGGAATCAAGATTGCTAGGACAACATCAATAACCTCAGATATGGAGATGACACCACCCTAATAGCAGAAAGCAAAGAGGGACTAAAAAGCCTCTTGATGAAAGCGAAAGAGGAGAGTGAAAAAGCTGACTTAAAGCTCAGCATCCAAAAACTAAGACTATGGCATCTGGTCCCATTACTACTTGGGAAACATCTGGTCCCATTACTTCATAGATGGGGAAACAATGGAAACAGTGAGATAGTTTGTTTTGGGGGGCTCCCAATCACTGAAAATGGTGACTGCAGTCATGAAATTAAAAGACTCTTGCTCTTTGGCAGAAAACCTATGACCAACATAGACAGCATATTAAAAATGCAGACATTACTTTGTCAACAAAGGTTCATCTTTCCAGTAGTCATGTATGGATGTGAGAGTTGGATGATAAAGATAGCTGAGCTCCAAAGAGTTGATGCTTTTGAACTGTGTTGTTGGAGAAGACTCTTGAGAATTCCTTGGACTGTAAGAAGATCAAACCAGTCAATCCTAAAGGAAATCAGCCCTGAATATTCCCTGGAAGGACTGATGTTGAAGGTGAGGCTCCAACAGTTGGCCACCTGGTGTTAAGAACTAATTCTTAGAAAAGACCCTGATGCTGGGAAAGATTGAAAGCAAGAGGAGAAGGGAAAGACAGAGGATGAGATGGTTGGATTGCATCACTGACTGATGGACGTAAGTTTGTCTAAGCTCCGACTGTTGGTGAAGGTCAGGGAAACCTGGCATACTGCAGTTCATGGGGTTGCAAAGAGTCAAACACAACTGAGCAACTGAACTGAACTGAACTGAACACATTGCAGCTAGTGCAATATACTTTAATGGATTAGTTTGTATTAATTTTATTTGTCCTTTCTTAGTTTGTAATCTGATTTATAATGTTGATATATGATTCTTGAATGTTCAGTTTAATTTTGCTTTAGTCTTGCTGAAGACAACAATAATCTCATATCTTTTAATTATGTGTATATTCAAGAGACAATTACCATCATCTTATACAAGAAATCAGACACCAAAACACATTGAGTTATGTGTTCTTGATCACAGCTAATAAATAACTACACCCAACTTTCATTTCCTATCTTCCAGTTTTGTGGCCTTTCTCAATCAAGCTGTTAACATTCAGTTGCTCATAAAGTTTTTTATCTCTGTCTAATTAAATGTTTTCTTGTGCATATCAGTACTTCTATAATTTAACTAATCTTTTACTTAATTTTATTTCACTGTTAATTTTTATATTTTTTTACATTTGCAACCTGATATTCTTAGCTGATCGTTATCAATAAGTACCAGTATTAAATATAGATGCATTTTTTATCCTCCATGTGAAAAAAAATGTATTTATTCTTATGCACATCCTTCTGCAATTGTAGTATCATCATCAATTTTCCTCCTTCTTTATGCCTCAGCTTCCCCTTAGAGAGAAGAAACTGGAATAAATGTTGTAGCCTGTATTAAATTACTTACTTCTTTTTCTCAATATTAACATTCCAAAACTATTACTGTATTTTGATATCCATATCAATTATAAAATTCATCAGGGTTAAAATTTGAAGGACATTTTGAATCAGAAAAATGCAGCATATTGTCAGTGAATTAAAAAATTGGTAGAAAAATCCCTTTGTTGATAAAATCACTGTACAAAACCATGTACACAAACCTGTAAGCAAGGGAAAATAGATGGTGATAAAATTTGCTTCCATAATTTCTTTGGATTAAAAAATAAGAGAGATTATATAGACAGTCTTGGGCTTCTCAGGTGGTAATAGTGGTAAAGAACCTGCCTAACAGTGCTGAAGACGTAAGAAACACAGGTTTGATCCCTGTGTTGCAAAGATCCCCTGGAGGAGGACATGGCAGCCCACTCCTGTATTCTTGCCTGGAGAATCCCATGGACAGAGGAGCTTGGTGGGTCATGGTCCATAGGGTCGCAAAGAGTCGGATGTGACTGAAGTGACTTAGCATGCATGCAGACAGCCTTGGAGAAATAAACTAACTCATGAGGAGCAGGGCTTTGCTATCTATCTCACTGTCTAGCATATAATTTAAACTGATCTTCCCATAAAACATAAAGATTCTGTGTCTAATTGCATATTAATATTATTCTATATATTTTACTATTAGAATAAAACAAATCATGGTGCCAATTGTGTATATTATTAAACTCTCATGGTGTATTGGCTACCTATTACAACATACCAAATTACTCCAAACAGTGACTTATAGCAACAAAGACAATTCTAACATGTGTTATCACAACTAAACTTCTTATCTAGACAGTGTATTTAAGTCCAATAATAAAGTTATTGGACTTTATTTCCCTTCTGGTCCACAGCACTACACTTCAATATAATAACAGCTACCCTTGAACATAATGCTGTGCTGTACTGTGCTTAGCTGCTGTCGTGTCTGACTCTTTGTGACCCCACGCAACTGTAGCCCACCAGGCTCCTCTGTCCATGGAGGTTCTCCAGGCAAGAATACTGGAGTGGTTTGCTGTGCTTTTTTCCAGGGAATCTTCCCAACTTAGGGATTGAACCCAAGTCTCATATTGAGGACAGAACCTTGGGATCATCTTAAAGGGTTTTCCTGAAGACACATCAATGTCTTCAATCTAATTTTGGCTAGTCAGCTCACAGCATTTTAAAATGGAACACCAGTAGCATGCTGCTAACTCTGCAGATGCACAATACTTGTAATTACTTCTGTTTCCTGGTACAGAATTATTGAATTATGCACATATGATGATGCACTCAGTCAACTCCAATTGCCGGCCATAGGCAGAAAGATTCTGATTTAACCAAACTTTATACTATTCCTTCTTTGTTTGTGGAGGAATTACCTAAAGACCAAGAATACTTTTCTCATAGAACTAGGCTAAAAGTGGTAAGAATGAATGGGCACACAGAAAGGATTCTTATTTTGTTTTATTTTGCTTGGTTTTAACTTCACTACCATTTGCCTTACAACATATTTAGCATGAGTTTTACTCTTACTTTCTTATCAAACTTCCTTTCTCTTGACATATCCATCAGTTCAGTTCAGTCGTTCAGTCATGTCCAACTGTTCCTGACGCAATGGACCAGAGCAGGCCAGGCCTCCCTGTCCATCACCAACTGCTGGAATTACTCAGACTCATCTCCATTGAATCAGTGATTCCATCCAACCATCTCATCCTCTCTTGTCCCCTTTTCCTCCTGCCTTCAATCTCTCCCAGCGTCAGGGTCTTTTCCAATGAGTCAGTTCTTCACATCAGGTGGCCAAAGTATTGGAGTTTCAGCTTCAATGTCAGTCCTTCCAGTGAACACTCAGGACTGATCTTTGGGATGGACTGGTTGGATCTCCTTGCAGTCCAAGGGACTCTCAAGAGTCTTCTCCAACACCACAGTTCAAAAGCATCAATTCTTTAGTGTTCAGCTTTCTTTACAGTCCAACTTTCACATCCATACATGACTACTGGAAATAGTCATCCATACATGACTACTTAGCCTTGACTAGACAGACCTTTGTTGGCAAAGTAATGTCTCTGCTTTCTAATATGCTATCTAGGTTGGTCATAACTTTACTTCCAAGGAGTATAAGTATTTTAATTTCATGGCTGCAGTCACCATCTGCAGTGATTTTGGAGTCCCCAGAAATAAAGTCAGACACTGTTTTCACTGTTTCCCCATCTATTTGCCATGAAGTCATGGGACTGGATGCCATGATCTTAGTTTTCTGAATATTGAGCTTTAAGCCAACTTTTCACTCTCCTCTTTCATTTTCGTCAAGAGGCTCTTTAGTTCTTCTTCACTTTCTGCCATAAGGGTAGTGTCATCTGCATATCTGAGGTTATTGTTATTTCTCCTGGCAATCTTGATTCCAGCTTGTGCTTCCTCCAACCCAGCATTTCTCATGATGTACTCTGCATATAAGTTAAATAAGGCTGGTGACAATATACAGCCTTGACGTACTCCTTTTCCTGTTTGGAACCAGTCTGTTGTTCCATGTCCAGTTCTAACTGCTGCTTCCTGACCTGCATATAGGTTTCTCAAGAGGCAGGGCAGGTGGTCTGGTATTCCCATCTCTTTCAGAATTTTCCACAGTTTATTGTGATCCACACAGTCAAAGGCTTTGGCATAGTCAATAAAGCAGAAATAGATGTGTTTTCTGGAATTCTCTTGCTTTTTCCATGATCCAGCAGATGCTGGCAATTTGATCTCTTAAAACCAGCTTGAACATCTGGAAGTTCACAGTTCATGTATTGCTGAAGCCTGGCTTGGAGAATTTAGAGCACTACTTTATTAGCATGTGAGCTGAGTGCAGTTGTGTGGTAGCATTCTTTGAGCATTCTTTGGCATTGCCTTTCTTTGGGCATACCCACACCTAGCCACAAATCTAGAAAATCCATTCAATTTTACCTCATAAAGTCTGGTCTAAGAAACAGTGGTTCTATTAACAGAGAAAATATATCAATGACTATTAAGTCAGAAAATATTTTCATTTAAATACAACACACAAATTAAAATGTTTAGTTAAAATTCATTATTTTTGGAGGTCCAACAAACACAACTGTCTAGATATAGAAGCAAGTAGATGTAAAATTATATGTTTAGGCATGAGAAAGCTATATATGTATAAAGAATATATAGGCACAGATAGGGACCAAATTTTAAAATTTTAAAATACGACAGATCTCTCTCTCTCTACAAGACACTATCTCAAGAAATCAATAAAAGAAACTTCATGCTTTTCAGAAATGTTACAAAATTTCCTATCTATACATTCCAATATTCCTTCAGCACTTTTAGAGGTCTTCTCTAATACGCCTGTCACTTAAAAAGAGACTCATTTTAAATTGTGATGGCTGCTAGTGGATGGATGCCATAAAAGCAGAAACAGAAACACAGCAACTAATTAGATAAATTAGATCCTATGTGCTGCATGAATCTCAAAAGAGAATTCTTTGCTGCATATAATTTAAAGAGACAACAAATTAATTTATGCATTTCTGTTTTTTTAAATACAACGAATATGTTCAATCATCCTTAAGCTTTCATCTTTTTAGCCAATTTGTTTCAGAAACCATACCAACCTGTCACGAACATGTATAAATTAAGAGAAGTTCTCAACATCGTTCAAAATAGAAAACCCACATACCAATTGTAAATAATGATTGTTTCTTTACCACAGAATTCAGAGACTACCCAGGAGGATTAGAAGCAGAATTCAAAGACAAACAGCCAAATCCACATAAATTGTGAACAAACTGGACAAAGTTTCTTCCAAACCCCATTTGCAGTGATGGCCCATAACCTCATGCCAAATGAAGTCAAGGTATTTTATGGCCTTGTAGATGTTATAGTCCTTAATTCTTGCAAAGTTATCCTGATTCACCACTTGCCTTTATTACCTGACAAAACACATGATGAAAATAATATTTCTTGAAAGTCCCTGTAAGTCCCTAGTCCATAGGCTAGATGAATGATGTAACATTTGGTGGGAGATGCACTAGTTTGATGTTGAGATAAAAGCTGTCCATGAATGGGGAGTGGTCCAGAGCACTGAAATGTAGCAAAATAATGCTGAAGGTCATCCTTCTCTAGTTAATATTTCTCTCCTTCTGGAATACTGTGGTGGAAAAATCAGTCTTGAAAAATGGCCTTGTGTGAGCCAGGCTTTGGAGTTACTCTTCTATACAACAGGAAGAGAACCTTGGCTGTTTCTAAGGACTCTTGGGTTGTCTGCATGATAAACTGACAGAGGTCTCAGTTTGATATCATTAGAAGCATTGCCAGCAAGCAACAGAGTTAAACTATCCTTTGATTCTTTATAGCCTGGCATCAACTTGTCCTCTGTACAGATGTAACTTTGGCCTGGCATCCTCTTCCAGTACAGTTCTGTCTTATCCACATTAAAACACAGCTCAGGTAAAATACATGTCTTCATCAGTAATTTTTCAAAATGTGTCAAGGAGTTCCCAGGTAGCTACTCTATCTGCACTCACACCTCACCACTTACTTTCATGTTGTGAAGACTGGCTTTAGCCCTGAATTGATGAAAAAAGATACACACTCGGATTCTTCACTGTGTTTCAAGTCTTCTAAGAAGTTTTCAACTTTCTCTTCAATCAGCATTAAGCTGAATGGGACTCCACACTGATGCTGATCCTGTATCCACACACTTTGAGAAGTTTCTCCATCTCCTCCATCATTTCCCTCCATTTCTTGGCCATTATTAGTGATATTATTGTCACAGCAGACTTCACAGGTTCCATGATCTTGTCCTTGTTCGCTAGAATCTTGCCAATGTTTAAGTGAGTCATGCTGTAAGAACAAGGTATATCTACCATTTTTTCCCCTTGTGCCACTCACACAATTATTTTCTCTTTTGTTTCCATAGTTATTGCTTGGTGTTTCTTAGCAGTTCCAACTAATCACTGATACTTTTACATTTGCTTCTGGACATCCTGGGCTTGAAAGGAAGATACCGTACTACTCTATTCTATATGATAGGTATGGTAAAACACACAAAATTACACCTACTTGTAAAGGATGCACACACAACAATATACACCAGACACATACTTAGGTGATTGAACATGCAAGTGCATAAGCACATGTCTTGAAATTCTGCAAGCTGATGGTTCATATGTAGAAGACTTACTGTATTCTAAAGTTGAAAATTCCTATTAAGCATTCCTATATTTCAATCCAATTTTAAATTTATTGAGAAAACACAGGATATTTCTCAACATCTCAATTTTGTTGCCATTCTCTTTATCTCATAGAATTTTAAGGAAATATAGAGATTGGTCAGATAAAGATATGAATTCAGTCAGTTCAGTTTCTCAGTCATGTCTGACTCTCTGCGATGCCATGGACTGCAGCATGCCAGGCTTCTCTGTCTATCGCCAACTCCAGGAGCTTACTCAAACACATGTCCATTGAATCAGTGATGCAATCCAACCATCTCATCCTTTGTTGGCCCTTTCTCCTCCCACCTTCAATCTTTCCCAGCATCAGGGTCTTTTCCAATAAGTCAGTCAGCATAAGTTTGCCAAAGTATTGGGATTCAGCTTCAGCATCAATTCTTCCAATGAATACTCAGGACTGATTTCCTTTAGTATTGACTGCTTCGATCTCCTTGCCATCAAAGGGAGTCTCAAGAGTCTTTTCCAACAACACAGTTCAAAAGCATCAATTCTTAAGCACTCAGCTTTTTTTAGAGTCCAGCTCTCACATCCATACCTGACTACTGGAAAAACCATAGTTTGACTAAACAGACCTTTGTTGGTAAAGTTATATCTCTGCTTTTTAATATGCTGTCTAGGTTGGTCATAGCTTTTCTTCTAAGGAGCAAGCGTCTTTTAATTTTATGGCTGCAGTCATCATCTGTAGTGATTTTGGAGTCCAAAAACATAAACTCTCTCACCATTTCCATTGTTTCCCCATCTATTTGTCATGGAGTGATTGGACTGGATGTCATGATCTTGCTTTTCTGAATGTTGAGTTTTAAGCCAACTTTTTCACTGTCCTCTTTTACTTTCATCAAAAGGCTCTTTAGTTCTTTGCTTTTCACCATAAGGGTGGTGTCATCAGTATATCTGAGCTTATTGATATTTCTCCTGGCAATCTTGATTCAAGCTTGTGCTTCATCCAGCCTGATATTTCCCATGATGTACTCTGCATATAATTTAAAAAAGCACGTGACAATATACAGCCTTGACACACTCCTTTCCTGATTTGGAACCAGTCTGTTGTTCCATGTCTGGTTCTAACTTTTGCTTCTTGACCTGCATACAGATTTTTCAGGAGGCAGGTCAGGTGGTCTGGCATGCCCATCTCTTTCAGAATTTTCCACAGTTTGTTGTAATCCACAATCGAAGGTTTTGGCATAGTCAATAAAACAGAAGTATATGTTTTTCTGGAATTCTCTTGCTTTTTCAATGATTCAATGGATGTCGGCAACTTGATCTCTGATTCCTCTGCCTTATCTAAATCCAACTTGAACATCTGGAAGTTCGTGGTTCTCCAAGCCTGGCTTGGACCATCTTGAGCATTATCTTGTTAATGTGTGAGATGAGTGTAATTGTGGAGTACTTTGAGCATTCTTTGGCATTGGAATGAAAACTGGCCTTTTCCAAACATGTGGCCACTGCTGAATTTTCCAAATTGGCTGGCGTATTGAGTGCAGCACTTTCACAGCATCATCTTTTAGGATTTGAAATATCTCAACTTGAATACCGTCACCTCCACTAGCTTTGTTCATAGTGATGCTTCCTAAAGCTCACTTGACTTCACATTCCAGGATGTTTGGCTCTAGGTGTGTGATTGCACCATTGTGTTTATCTGGGTCATGATCTTTTTTGTATAGTTCTGTGTATTCTTGCCACCCCTTGTTAATATCTTCTGCTTCTGTTAGCTCCATACCATTTCTATCCTTTACTGTGCCACAAGAAAAAGAAATACAAAAAAAGCACAACCGTTGTCTGAGGAGGCCTTACAAATAGCTGAGAAAAGAAGATAAGGGAAAGGCAAAGGAGAAAAGGAAAGATGCACCCATCTGAATGCAGAGATCCAAAGAATAGCAAGGAGCAATAAAAAAAAGTCTTCCTCAATGACCAGTGCAAATGAATAGATGAAAACATTATAATGGGAGAGACTAGAGATCTCTTCAAGAAAATTAGATATACCAAGGGAACATTTCATGGAAAGATGGGCACAATAAATAACGAAAGTGGTATGGACCTAACAGAAGAAAATTGTGATATCTATTTTACTAAAACGTTGTGAAAATACAAGACAAAATAAGAGACAGTGAAACTAGTGATTTTAACTATCCTGATAAAGTTTCATTACTAAAATCAGAGTACTTCGTCTTTACCCATACGTTTATATAACACCAGTAAAGAAAAAGTAAAGTCTGGCTTATATAATCCTTGATTATGACTTGGCTTCATGGAAATAGGTAAATATATATCTCAACCTTTAGTCATAGAAGGCAATTTTATAAATATTAAATAAAATAAGAACTATATCAATTACCTTTTCCAAATCCCTTTCTTACCCCACTCATTCTTTACTCAACATAGAAAAATAAATATTTTACACATTTCTTTCTTTTCTTGACAATACTTGATAATTGTATGAGAGAAAATATTTGACTATAGAAACCCTATGTATGCTTCCAGACATTTCAAACTCAAGCTGGTCAAGATTAAAGTCATCACCTTTCCTTTTAACGAAAAAAGAAAGAAAGAAAGAAAGAAAGGAAAAGAAAAGAAAACTTCAGATTTAAATATATATTTTAAAATTCTCCAATATTACATAGCTGTATGAATTCAACAATTTTCCATAAAGGACCAATATGTTCTCCTTAAAAAAAATGAGAATTGGTAGTATTTTCATAAAAGAAACTGCTTATTATAAAACACAGCTACAAAACCCATTTTTATATATATTAATATGGATATTTATTTGATATTCTACCCATAAAATGCAACAAGGACAAAGCCTGTGTAGGTGTGTGCCCATGTGTCTCTGTGTGGTATATGTGATTGTTTCTTCAAATTGTTTCTCTAGAGTTTTATAAGTTGGTGAATATTTAATACATCACAAAATTCCAGATCTCAGATTGATTTATCTTCATTTCTTCAATCCTCTCTCCCAAAATTTAGACTGTTGCCAATTTCTATAGTTTATCTTCATCACGTGTCTTAAAAATTTCAATATTCAAGTTTGAAAACTTGTTTTCAAACAAGTTTTGTTTCTGTCCTTACTGCATCAAATGTATTCTTAAATAGCTTTTCTGTCAGTTAATAAGCTATTCCAAATTTTGCACACAGTGAAGTCTTGAATGTCTCACATTCTTGTTTAAAATATTTTATTGTTTTCTCATTAAATGTAAAGACAAGTACTACTCAGTATGTCAATAAGTATACTCCTATGTATTTTTTCCCATCAAGTTTTATGGTTCACTAACGTTATCACTATTAGGTGGTACCTCCTCCTACTATCTCACTTTTACTTTTTCACACACACTTCAGCCAATACATATTATTCAAGGTTCACTGCAATTATCTGCAATTATCTCACAGGTTCATCTTGTAGGTTGACTTTTCAATTTGCTGATGGTTTCCAAATAAATGATTGAATATGACAAAATAAACAGTCACAGATATAGAGAACAAATAAATGGCTACTAGTGGGGAGAAGAAAGGGGTGATGGGCAAATGAGGGTAGCAGATTTAGAGGTAAAATGTACTACATATAAAAAAATAAGCTAGGAGGATATACTTTATAACACAGATAATATAGCCAATATGTTATAAGACCCTTAAATGAACTGTAATCTATAAAAAATTTGAATAACTATGCTGCACACCTGAAACTAATATAATAATATAAATCAATTATATATCAGTAAAATAAATAAATAGATATTGATTTAGAAGTAAATTATATTAAAAGATTACGTTAAAATGATGCTATAAATAGTCCTTAAAGCAAAAGTTACAGCCAGTAAGACATGACTGAAAATAGATGCTGAAGACTAAGTTAAAGATCAATCCAGAAAGATGGAATAAAACAGACAATAAGAAAAACAGAACAATTTAGAAAGATGGTAACGATAACCCTGTATGCGAGACAGCAAAAGAGACACAGATGTATAGAACAGTCTTTTGGACTCTGTGGGAGAGGGCGAGGGTGGGATGATCTGCGAGAATGGCATTGGAAACATGTATAATATCATTTGTGAAACAAATCGCCAGTCCATGTTTGATGCATGATAGAGGATGCTTGGGGCTGGGGCACTGGGATGACGCAGAGGGATGGTATGGGGAGGGAAGCGGGTGGGGGGTTCAGGTTGGGGAACATGTGTACACCCGTGGCGGATTCATGTTGATGTATGGCAAAACCAATACAATATTGTAAAGTAATTAGTCTCCAATCAAAATAAATAAATGTATATTAAAAAAAAGAAAAACAGAACAGATTTAGATAAAATATATAAGAAAGTTTCCAGTTAAGTTTTTGTTGTCCCTTTTTTTTGAACACTGAAACTTGTGTAATACTCTGGCATGACCAATACTGAAAAAACATATAATGAGCAGGTCAATGATAAACAATATTGGAAGTTGAAATTGAAATGCTAATTGTAAATTTATAGATGTTTAAAAATACAACAGGATGCTAAAGAAATATTTACATATTCTTATGCAAAATGGTAAAATGGAAAATAAAGAGAAGGCCTAATTAATGTCATAATTATTACAGAATTTGGATTAGTGATTTAAAATTTCCCACATATAAAAGAGGTTATTTATAACAGAAGTTATAAAATAGATATTTCCAAATATCACAAATTTTTCCAAAGAAAAAGTAATATCTTTCTTTGACATTTTAAATGTACTGTATATAATATGATGGCTTCTTTGATGGTTCAGACAATAAAGAATCTTCCTGTAGTGCAGGAGACCTGGGTTCAATCCCTGGGTTGGGAAAATCCCCTAGAGAAGAGAATAGCTAGTGGAAATTTGCTGTACAACACAGGGAACTCAACCTAGTGCTCTGTGACAACCTAGAGGGGTGGAAAGGCGTCAGGGGGTAGGAGGGAGGTTCAAGAGGGAGGGGACATATGGCTAATTAATGTTGATATATAGCAGAAACCAACACACTGTAAAGCAATTATCCTTAAATTACAAATTTTAAAAATTAAAAAATAGTAACTAAAATAATAATAATTATGTGTCAATACTCATTCATTAATTGCAACAAATGAACCACAGTATTGTAAAGTGTTAGTAGAGGAAACTATTTGAGCAAGTTCTGGGAGATGGTGAAGGACAGGGAAGCCTAGTATACATGGGGTCACAGAGTTGGACACGACTGAGCAACTGAACAACAACAAATAATGAAAACTAGGTGCGGGGTATATGGAAACTCAATTTCACTTTAAATTTGAAACTATTCTGAAAAGTAAAGGCTATTTCATAATAAAATATGGCAAGATTTCCTTTTTTAAAAAAACTTTCTTTCCTTTTAAAATTTCATAATTTAAAAAAAGACATTTTTTAAAGCATGTAGTCTATCTCAAGTTAACATTCTATTTTAAAACAGGGTGTCTAAAGAAGGATTGTGTAACCTAAATAAATGAACGACTAATATAAGAATTGCAAAAAAAAAATTATCTCATAGCTTCCTGATTAATCCTGTGAAAACAACCCTGTGATTTTATAATATCCTTGCCAAAATAAACCTATGATTTCCAATTTCTTTTAAAATAGCATCTGCACTTCTGTTTGGCTTTAAAGTTTTATTCTTTCTTAATTCATATCAAAATCCTGTTTCCTATATCTTCATGACACAGTCCCTTTCTTCCAATTAAGATACCTACTCATATTTCCACATTGATGTAAAAATAAATCAGAAAGAAAAACTAAGGATAAAATTTCTGTGCCTGGCCAACTTTCAGCAGTACAATTCCTCTTTCTCAAATATTCTTCCTCTTCTGTTGATGTTCTGCTCAAATTTTACCATCCAGCTCAAAATTTACAACTTATAGTCTTTTCTGATTATATTTGCTTGGAACGAAATCACATTCTAAATACAAACTTTCAAGAAACATGTCATTGTCTTCTACTGTAGGTAGTTACTAACTTTATTTTATTTATTTATTTATTATTTTAATTGGAGGCTAATTACAATATTCTGGTGGGTTTTGCCATACATTGACATAAATCACCCAAGGTTGTATATGTAACTTTAAATTGTATCTTACATATACTGGATAGGATTTATATTATTCAACAAATATTTACCCAACATGGCACTAATGTAAGATAAAAGACTTAAATGGAAAGGAAGTAAATCTATGAGACTCAAATCTCAGTATATATTTTTTATGTTTGCAGGAATTTACTTAGCAATTCTACACACATGATCAAAATTCTTTTTCAAAAAGAATTTTAGGAGTAAAATAGCAGGAGTAATTGAGATAAAGATGACCTAAGGATCAGGAGAAAAAATACAGAAAAAGGAAACTTGACATTAGCCCAGATTTCTTATGATTAGCGTTTGTGCAAAATAATTTTTCTGGTCATTTCATTTTTACTAATCTGTGTCTTAAATTTTTAGTGGGTTTCATATAGACATCATACACTTGGGTCTCTTTTATCCATTCCAACAGTTTCTGAATTTTAATTGAGGGTGTTTAGATCGTTTATTGGAGAAAGAAATGGCAACCCACTCCAGTATTCCTGCCTAGAGAATTCCATGGACAAAGGAGCCTGACAAGGTACAGTCCATAGGGTTGCAAAGAGTCAGACACAACTGAGTGACTAAGTATACAGATCCTTTATATTTGATTAAATTGTTGATGGAATTAACTTAAATCTATTATTTGTATAATTTTTTCCCCTTTTTGTACTTTATTCCCATTTTTCTCTGTCTTTTTCTGGACTGAGTTCATTTTAATGATTCTATCTTATCTCATTTTTGACATATTATCTATAAGCCTGTTTTACTATTTTAATGGTTATTTTAGAATTTAAAGTATACATTTTAATGTCTCATAATCTCCCTTCAAATAAAACTGTACAATTTTCTGCATAATGCAAAATCTAAAACAGTATACTTTCATTTCCTCCTTCTTATCACGCTATTGTGTTCTTGTATTTTACTTCTATATATGTTATAAATCCCATAGTACTTTATTATTCATTTTTCTTGAAACAATTATCATTTGGGATAATTTTAAAAATAAAAAGCATTTCAACTCCATATGATTATTTTCATATTTTTATTCTTTCTATAGACTAACATTTCAATTTCTCATTATTTTTCTTTTGCCTTAAGGACTTTCTTTAACATTTCATACAGTGACACTGATGATCTATCATATGATATATTTATATCTCACAGGTCTTTACTCTAGATTCATTTCAAAGTATATTTTGCTGAAATAATGTTTCAGGTTGACAATTTTTCAGTACTTTTAAGATACTTCCTCCTTTTTCTGATTTGAATTGTTGACAATATATCTGCTCTCATTTATTTCCATTCCTATGTACATAATATTATTTTTTTTTCTCACAGCTCTAAAACATTTTCTATTATCACTGACTTTAAGCCATATGATTATGATGTCCCTAGGTATTGCTTTGTACTTCTTAACTATGCTTAAAATTAACTGAGCTTCTTGGAACATTTGATTTATTAACATAATTCATCTCAAATTTGGAAAAAAAGACATATTGTTTTTTTCAAATATTTTCTCTGATTCTCCCACCTCTTACCCTGATAATTGAGTTACACTTTCATTGAGCCATTTGATGGCTCATAATTCACTGGCACACTGTTGATTCTTTCCAGACACTTAAAAATCTACATGTCATTTTCTAGTTTCTTGATTATGATATATTTAAACGAAGTAATATTTTTCTTTTATATTATCTGAAAGTGAAAGTCATTCAGTCGTGTCCCAACTCTTTTGAGATCCCATGAATTGTAGCCCACCAGGCTCCTTGTCCATGGAATTCTCCAGGCAAGAATACTGGAGTGGGTTGCCATTCCCTTCTCCTGGGGATCTTCCAAAGCCAGGGACTGAACTCAGGTCTCCTGGATTGCAGATGGATCCTTTACCATACAAGCCACCGGGAAGCTTCTCCTAATTCAACTCAGCATACTTTTAATTTTAAATCTAAAGAACGCTTCTAGGCGTTTATTTTGGATCTTTGTTTTAACTTTTTTTCTCTATGTTATCTTTACACACTACTTTATGAACATATAGAACATATTTTCCACATACCATGTACGATTTCCTGTCCTTTTCTGCCAGTTCTATCATGTGTACCTTACTGGAATATAGTTCAATTGATTGATGGTTCTTCTTATTATGCATTACATTTTTCTGCTTCTTTGCATAGCTGTTCTTTTTTTTTTTTTAATAAATACTAAATATCAGTTTTACTTGATTGGTTGCTGGAATTTTCTGCACTCCTATAAATACTTCTGGGGCTTCCCAGGTGGGGCAGTGGTAAAGTATCTGCCTGCCAAGCAGGAAACAAAGAAGTCTCAGTTCGATCCCTGGGTCGAGAAGATCTCCTACAGTAGGAAATGGCAGCCCAACCTATTATTCTTTATATTTAGAATACTTTAGATTCAGTATTCCACGGACAGAGGAGTCTGGCCAGCTACAGTCCATGAGGTCAGAAAGAGTCAGACACGACTGAGCAACTGAACACAAATATTTCTCCCTTTGCTCTGGAATGTAACTGAGTTATTTGGGAACAGTTTCTATCTTTTGAGCCTTGATTTCAAGCTTTCTTAGGAAAGTCTGGATAGTCTTCCCTCTAGAGCTAACCTGGCCTCACTACAAGAGGGAATAATCTTTTATGGACTCTAGTTAAAAGAATGTGTGTTAGCATATATTTCCATTGTGACTGAAGAGAATATGACTGATTCTTTACCACACATTATTTTTGGGTTTATTCTACCTGATCACTTCTGGTGATCTTTTCCTGAATCTATTTTTTGCATAAACATGTGCTGATGTGCACTCAGCTGTATACTTGGGATACTGTATAACTTCAGTGCTTTCTCTTTCTGTGTGTGTGTGTGTGTGTGTGTGTGTGTGTGTGTGTGTGTGTGTGTGTGTCTGTTCGATTTGGTGTCTGCCCTGTGAATATTAGTCATCTTGGCTTCAATACACTCTGAATTCTGTTTCAATTAATAAATACAGTTAGCGTTTATAACTGAGTCTCACCTCTTTGGGCTTTTGCCTAGAAATTGTGTTTAGTTAGTAAGTTAGAGAAATCATAGGGTTCAAATTTTGTCTTCACTTTCATTTGTCAATGTCCTATATTGTTGATTTGCAAAATCTCAAAAAAAAATTACTTCATATATATATTGCCTAAATTTAAAAACTTAAGCTAAATTCATTCATGACAGGAAATGTCAAATACCTTAAAATTGGCAAATTATAGATGGAGAATAAACGGAGGCTGATATGAGAATGTTTAGGAGATAGAAAATTATAATCGAATATGACAGGTGGTAAGGAAGGGGAAATAATCTAGACCAACTCATTTTCTTCACTTTTTATGGTTGATATTTTTTGTTGATTTATTTAAGCTTTATACATCTTTTGATTAGTATATGATTCATTCTCTTTCATTTGACATGGATATACAGATGAATTCTACTTATATTTCTTTTGTATGTATCTTCTTTCTAACACCCACATCTATACCAGGATCATCTAATCCAACTTTGAGAAAATTTTAATACATTAATGCTTACAGATTATTTTCACTGTATATGGTAATAGGACAAAATATTCATTTTGCCAATGAATGGATCACATGATCCAAAATGATTTCATTTTGGATCATATGAATGGATCAAGTCATCTATGTGGTAGGAAAATCTTTTGTGGCCCTTATTATTTTTAACATATATATCAATTTTTAGAATGAATTTATATTGTTGAGAAGAATTCTGAATACAAAAACAACCACTTGTCAATTAAGGTATGAAATTGTGCATTGGAATTGAATGATGAAACCAACTGATATTGAAGTATGGAGAAATTTAACTTATTTTAAAATATACCAAAACCTGACAAAGATGCCACAAAAAAAAAAGAAAACTACAGGCCAATATCACTGATGAACATAGATGCAAAAATCCTTAACAAAATTCTAGCAATCAGAATCCAACAACACATTAAAAAGATCATACATCATGACCAAGTGTGCTTTATCCCAGGGATGCAAGGATTCTTCAATATCTACAAATCAATGTAATATACCACATTAACAAATTGAAAAATAAAAGGCACATGATTATCTCAATAGATGCAGAGAGAGCCTTTGACAAAATTCAACATTCAATCATGAAAAAAAAGAGAAAAGCTCTCCAGGAAGCAGGAATAGAAGCAACATACCTCAACATAATAAAAGCTACATATGACAAACCCACAGCAAACATCATCCTCAATGGAGAAAAAATTGAAAGGATTTCCCCTAAAGTCAGGAACAAGGCAAGGGTACCCACTTTCACCACTACTATTCAACATAGTTTTGAAAGTTTTGGACACAGCAATCAGAGCAGAAAAATAAATAAATGGAATCAAAATGTGTAAAGAAGAAGTAAAACTCTCACTGTTTGGAGATTACATGATCCTCTACATAGCAAACCCTAAAGACTCCACCAGAAAATTACTAGAGCTAATCAATGAATATAGTAAAGTTGCAGGACATAAAATAAACACACAGAATTCCTATACACTAATTATGAGAAAATAGAAAGAGAAATTAAGGAAACAATGCCATTTACCATTGTCACGAAAATAATAAAATACTTAGGAATATATCTACCAAAAGAAACTAAAGACCTATATTTAGAAAACTAAGAAACACTGGTGAAAGAAATCAAAGAGGACACTAATGGAGAAATATAACGTGTTCATGGATTGGAAGAATCAATAAAGTGAAAATGAGTATACTACTCAATGCAATCCCTATTAGCTACCAAAGGTATTTTTCAGAGCTAGAACAAATAATTTCACAATTGTATGAAATACAAAAACCTCAAATAGCCAAAGCAACCTTGAGAAAGAAAAATGGAACTGGAGGAATCAACCTGCCTGACTTCAGTCTCTACTACAAAGCCACAGTCATCAGGACAGTTTAGTACTGGCACAAAGACAGAAATATAGATCAATGGAACAAAATAGAAAGCCCAGAGATAAATCCACGCACCTTTGGATACCTTATCTTCAACAAAGGAGGCAAGGATATACAATGGAGAAAGGACAATCTCTTTAACAAGTGGTGCTGGGAAAACTGGTTAGCCACTTGTAAAAGAATGAAACCAGAACACTTTCTAATACCACACACAAAAATAAACTCAAAATGGATTAAAGATCTAAACATTAAGACCAGAAACTATAAAACTCCTAGAGGAGAACATAGGCAAAACACTCTGCGACATAAATCACAGCAGGATCCTCTATGACCCACCTCCCAGAATACTGGAAATAGAAACAAAAATAAATGAGCGGGACCTAATTAAAATTAAAAGCTTCTGCACAAAAAAGGAAACTATAAGCAAGGTGAAAAGACAGCCTTCAGAATGGGGAGAAAATAATAGCAAATGAAGCAACTGACAAAGAATCTCAAAAATATACAAGCAACTCCTGCAGCTCAGTTCCAGAAAAATAAATGACCCAATCAAAAAGTGGGCCAAAGAACTAAACAGACATTTCTCCAAAGAAGACATACAGATGGCTAAAAAACACATGGAAAGACGCTCAACATCTGAGAAATGCAAATCAAAACCACAGTGAGGTACCATTTCATGCCAGTCAGAATGGCTGCTGTCCAAAAGTCTACAAGCAATATGTGCAGGAGAGGGTGTGGAGAAAAGGGAACCCTCTTCCACTGTTGGTGGGAATGCAAAGTAGTACAGCCACTATGGAGAACATTGTGGAGATTCCTTAAAAAATTGCAAGTAAAACTGCCTTATTACCCAGCGATCCCACTGCTGGGCATACACACCAAGGAAACCAGAATTGAGAGAGACATGTGTACCCCAATGTCCATTGCAGCACTGTTTATAATAGCCAGGACCTGGAAGCAACCTAGATGTCCATCAGCAGACGAATGGATAAGAAAGCTGTGGTCATATACACAATGGAGTATAACTCAGCAATTAAAAAGAATTCATTTGAATCAGTTCAAATGAGGTGGATGAAACTGGAGCCAATTATACCGAGTGAAGTAAGCCAGAAAGAAAAACACCAATACAGTATACTAAAGCATATATATGGAATTTAGAAAGATGGTAACAAAAACCTTGTATGTAAGACAGCAAAAGAGACACATGTATAGCACAGTCTTTTGGACTCTACGGGAAAGGGTGAAGGTGGGATGATTTGGGAGAATGGCATTGAAACATGTATAATATCATATGTGAAATGAATCACCAGTCCAGGTTCAATTCATGATACAGGATTCTCGGGACTGGTGTACTGGGATGACCCAGAGGGATGGGATGGAGAGGGAGGTGGGAGGGGGATTCAGGATGGGGAACACATGTACACTCATGGCGGATTCATGCTGATGTATGGCAAAACCAATACAATATTGTAAAGTAATTAGCCTCCAATTAAAATAAATAAATTTATATTAAAAAAGAAAAATAATATATAAGTTGCAACTTTAAAAATATAAATCTCTTATCTATATAAATAATTGGATATTTGGAGAGTTGGTGGAAAGTAACTTTTAATAAATAGATGTATAAAACATGTCTCAACATAATGGTCTTCCTGATTGAATAACTGAATCATCCTTAGAATATAAGTGGAATAATACTTTCTTCAATTCTATCTTTCAGGGATTGAAATAAATTCTATCCGGGACTAAGATTTCAAAATACAATAGTGGATAGTTATTATGAATCAACACAAAAGTTACTTTTGTCACACAAGTTAATTATTCTCAAATTCATTTCAGAATATTAGGTCTGATTTTATATTCTACTCTTTTTTTTTAATAAAGAATCATCAGATATGGAAAAAAAACATGAGTTTTCTGCCTCCTATTTTTCCTTGAATTCCTCAGCATTCACAAACATACACCAAAAGTACAAAAAGGGAAAAAGAAAAGAAGAAAAATGAAAATATTGAGATCTTCATTTCAGGTTAACAAGATGGATGGAATAACCTCTTATTCAGTGATAATTTGTGAAGTGTTCTATTGTTGATGAAATCGAAAACCTTTCTGGTTACCTTCCAAAACTCCAAATTTGGAAGTACCTATTATGCCAATACTGACAAGATGAGAAATATGAACACTTGAACTTAGTATAAAGAAGCAAGAAAAAAAAAAAATCTCCCAAGCTGGTCCAGTACTTTAATGAGCTGCAGAACTCCATGCTCATTCCAGATGCCATTGGAATTAGAAACTAGACATCTTACTACCTCTGTTCAGGAAAAATTAAAAAAATAAGACTGAAGACTGACTGCAACTAAATTGGATTGACTTTTTAGTCCTCTCTATAGCATATTAGAAAATTACAAAATGTATCAACTACCCATAATCAGGTAATGCAATCATGATTTTCAAGTAGTTACTTGCTCAGATTAGTGTCTTCTAAATGGGGCAAAATATTTACATTATTGCTTACACTTTGACTGCAGTATGTTATCAGAACAAATGAAATAAAATGTTATTCAAAATTTAAAAAATGTTATTAGAATTTAAAACAACTAGGCACTGCTCTTTCACTGTGCTATTTTATGTGAAAACATAAATTGATTACTTAAAAGTTTGAATATACAGAATTTTTAATATTTAAGTAAAGATATGTATGTGTATGCTGGTATCAAATATTTATTAATGTATGACTAGGGTGGCAGAAATAGTGTCACCTCTTTACCTATAATTACTGTAAATGTCTTAACCTTCTAGATATCACTAGAATGCTATTAGTTGCCTCCAAAAATATTAGGTTGAAAAAACAATATAGTCACTTTAAGTAATGTTAGTTCTCTCATTGTAAAAATGTTCATCTCTAATATTTCTCCTCATGTCCCGCTCCTCTCAAAGATGGTTTCTTTGTTTGTGTGGGATTACACGACTTTGTGGTTGTTTAGGTAAAGGTATTGTGTACTCAGTCACTCAGTTTTGTCTAACTCTTTGCAACCCCATGGTCTGTAGCCCGCTAGGCTTCTTTGTCTATGAGATTTTGCAGGCAAGAATACTGGATTGGGTTGCCATTTCCTCTTCCAGGAGATCTTCCTGACCCAGTGATCGAACCCACACCTCCTGCATCTCTTGCATTCACAGGTGGATCTTTTACAACTGAACCATTTTTAGGAAAAGAAGTCCTCAAGTCTTCTGTGATATTTTTTGATCTACTGATTTCTAAGTTAACATCTGGTATTCATCTGCTTACATACAAAATTCATAACAACACTCAAGAGGGAGAAGATGCTACAATGGTCGCTGAGAGTCATTATAGAATTTTGCCCAACAAAATAATCATTTGATTTTTAATATATTTAAGTTGAAGTGAAAAGAATTTAGGATTTTTTTTTTCTCTTGATCATGGCTGCCTCTCTAACTCACTACTTTGCTGTACAATCTTATGTTGACTGTTAGAATTTATATATTTATGATATAATTATCTGTTTTATTATTTTAAATTCATTTTATTTTGATAAGAACACAATATGAGATCTACCCTCTTAAGAAATCAAGTGTACAATACAGTTTTGATAACTATAGCTACAATCTTGTAGAGTCTATTTCTAGAACTTTATCTTCTTGATTAACTGATTAAAGACTTCAATTAAATTCTTTTGACTATGTCTTCTGTTTAAAGGGGCTTCCCTGGTGGTTCAGATTGTAAAGAATCTGTCTGCAATGAAGGAGACACAGGAGACATACGTTTAATCCCTGGGTTAGAAAGATCCCTTGGAGAAGGAAATGGCAACTCACTACAATATTTTGCCTGGAAAATTCCATGGACAGAGGAGCCTGGTGGGCTACTGTACATGGGGTCACAAAGAGCTGAGCACGACTGAATGGCCAATACTTTCACTTTTCACTTTGATTAAAGACTTCTCATTTTCCCCTCCTCCATCTTCTGATACTCTTTGATTTTATGTGATACAATTTTTGTAAACTGTACGAGTTTTAATTTTCTTTGACAACAAAAATGGAGTGTATTAACAATATAATTTTAGTAGTTTTAAGAGAAAACTGACAGCTCAAATTCTCAGCTGCCTTACCCAGGAGAACACCCCTCTCCTGATATTGCAGATGTTATAATGAAAGTAAGTTTCATGCAAATAAAACATTAATTCCTGGAAGAGTACTACCTCACAAAGTCATCTGGCATTCAGTCTTCAGGAATCATTAAATGATACCATGAAGACTGTGATTTGAGGTGGTATTGTGAAGAGTTGGGAAACAAGAATTTTCACTTTCTGCTGATTCATTATATCATCTGTGACACGTTTGTAGTTAAGAGCAGGAAAGGAAATATTCATAGGTCTGAATTGCCTCACCAGATTCTTCCAGTTTCATTGTTCCATCAAAGAAAACCTAAAAACTGGGAAAGGGAAATACATCTACTCATGATTTTTCCATTGGTTTAAGTTGAAAATCATTTTAGCATCTTATAGCCTTAATTTGGTAGTTTTCCTAGGTAATGCTCCCAATAAGCAGCCTTACCTACAAGTAAAAGGTGAGCTAAAAGAAGAGAAAGGAAAGTGCATTCATATAGAACCTAAGGAATCATCCGAGGAGAAATAGGAAGATAACACTGTGGAAGGAAAGAGTTTAAAAATCACTTCACATTTCTCCACACTCTCTCCAGCATTTATTGCTTGCAGATTTTGGATCGCAGACATTCTGACTGGTGTGAAGTGGTACCTCATTGTGGTTGAGATTTGCATTTCTCTAATAAATGAGTGATGTTGAGCATCTTTTCATGTGTTTGTTAGCCATCCGTATGTCTTCTTTGGAGAAATGTCTATTTAGTTCTTTGGCCCATTTTTTGATTGGGTCGTTTATTTTTCTGGAATTGAGCTGCATAAGTTGTTTGTATATTTTTGGTATTAGTTGTCAGTTGCTTCATTTGCTATTATTTTCTCCCATTCTGAAGGCTGTCTTTTCACCTTGCTTATATTTTCCTTTGCTGTGCAGAAGCTTTTAATTTTAATTAGATCCCATTTGTTTATTTTTGCTCTTATTTCCAGAATTCTGGGAGGTGGATCATAGAGGATCCTGCTGTGATTTATGTCAGAGAGTGTTTTGCCTATGTTCTCCTCTAGGAGTTTTATAGTTTCTGATCTTACATTTAGATCTTTAATCCATTTTGAGTTTATTTTTGTGTACTGTTGGTGGGAATGCAAACTAGTACAGCCACTATGGAGAACAGTGTGGAGATTCCTTAAAAAATTGCAAATAGAACTACCTTATGACCGAGCAATCCCACTGCTGGGCATACACACCGAGGAAACCAGAATGGAAAGAGACACATGTACCCCAATGTTCATTGCAGCACTGTTTATAATAGCCAGGACATGGAAACAACCTAGATGTCCATCAGCAGATGAATGGATAAGAAAGCTGTGGTACATATACACAATGGAGTATTACTCAGCCGTTAAAAAGAATTCATTTGAATCAGTTCTGATGAGATGGATGAAACTGGAGCCAATTATACAGAGTGAAGTAAGCCAGAAAGAACAACACCAATACAGTATACTAACACATATATATGGAATTTAGGAAGATGGCAATGACGACCCTGTATGCAAGACAGGAAAAAAGACACAGATGTGTATAACGGACTTTTGGACTCAGAGGAAGAGGGAGAGGGTGGGATGATTTGGGAGAATGGCATTCTAACATGTATACTATCATGTAAGAATTGAATCGCCAGTCTATATCTGACGCAGGATACAGCATGCTTGGGACTGGTGCATGGGGATGACCCAGAGAGATGTTATGGGGAGGGGAGGTGGGAGGGGGGTTCATGTTGGGGAACGCATGTAAGAATTAAAGATTTTAAAATTTAAAAAATAAAAAAATAAAAAAATAAAAATAAAAAAATAAAAAATAAAAAATAAATCATTTCACAAATGTCAAAGAGAATAACAATTTTGATCATTTTACTGTATTATTTCCCTCAGTCTTTTTTCTTAATGTGCGTGTAATATATGTGAATGTTAGCATATACACTGCTAAAAATTCAGTCCTCATTCTACATCGAGTTATGCATAATTCTATTTCATTTGCAATCACATTGTGAGTACTTTTACCACAATAGCAAATTTTTTACTACTGTAAAATTATATTCTATTTCATTGCTCTAACAAATAGTACTTTATAGTGTCTTGTTTTTGGTAAGTTGGATCCTAAATATTTCATTATTATATAACTTGGAGATCAACATTTCTGTTTACACATATATCTTAATTATATTTTCTGGTTATAGTTTTAAGATGAAATCCTCACATTAAATTAGTATTTCCCTCGTGACTTAGAGGGTAAAGCGTCCGCCTGCAATGCAGGAGACCTGGGTTTAATCCTTGAGTCAGGAAGATCCCCTGGAGAAGAAAGTGGCAAACCACTCCAGAACTCTTGCCTGGAAAATCCCATGGACTGAGGAGCCTGGGAAGCTGCAGTCCATGGGATTGCAAAGAGTCAGACACGACTGAGTGCCTTCACTTCACATTAAATTATGAAGTCAGTAATAGTAAACAAAGTTTTTGAAAGGTTTATAGTTCTCACACCAGTTGTAGTTATTTTCTCTGTCACCAGGATTTAAGTAGGTTTACTCTCTGCATCCTAAAAAGAAAGATATTTTCAGTATTGCTATTTAACTCTAAATATTATAAGTATTACAGCTGAAAAATAGCATGGTTCTACTTACATGCTAGATTTTCATTATTAATATTTAAGTGTTATATGTTTATTTGTTATGTGCTACAATTTCTGTCTTGTTTGCTTTTTGCTTTTGCAAAATCCCTAGTTAAAACTTTTCCTATTTTCTCCTACTGGATCAATACTTGTTTAATTAAATTTTAGATTTTACTATATTAATTTAATGTCTTTAAAATGTGTGTCAATGATTCCCTTTTTCTATGCAACGTGAATTTTATCATGCCTTTTTATACATAATGTTTACATTTTTAATGTTCTAGTAGTTTCTGTGCCTTTTAAAATTTATCTAAATTTTAAACTCTTAATACAGAACAAAACTCCATTTGCAAGCATTTACTTTCTATTAAAATCCAAAATCCCTCAAATCAAGGAGCTCCAAAAAAGGATTTTGATTCAACATAATTAATAGTTAAAGCTAATAACTACATATTACTAATCTTCTGTTATCTACTGGGCATTTAACTCTCACAACAATCCTATGAAGTTATTACACTTTTATAACATAGAAAACTAATTCTTAGAGTTGAAAAGGCAAAAGCATATTGGAAAAATCAGTTCTTCTCAAATCCAAGGCTTTCAGAGTCTCATTTGATGGCCTAAATCATCTTACACTATCACTTATGTTAAAACTCACCAGTGACAAAGAATATTCAATCAGGGAAGAGTCTAAATTAATTTTAATTAATTCTCTTTAAAAAAGCATCAAATGTTATTCAGAAAATGATTTCTTGAAAGTTTTCTTATTTTAAAACTTTCCAAAGATTTTGGGGGTTCTATAGTTTTATTAAAAAAAAGTACCTGGATAAATTAGACTCTCTCTCTTTATAAATACACACACACACACACACACACACACACACACACACGTACCAAGAAGGCAAATAAAATCAATTGGTACAATTGTATACTCTTGGGTGTAAAAAAAATAATAATTTATTGACATAAAGGAGGTGCTGTCAATAGCTACCCTGGAATAGCAATGGACCAAGACTCTCTAGGACAAAATGGAACATATGGTCACTTGACTGAAAATTCCCAATTATAACTTGAAATAGAGAAAGAATTCTACAGCTTTCATTTTATATGTAAATAATAAAATAAATATGCTACACCAGAATGGCACTTTAATAAGCCTACATTAGAGCAGAGACAAGGTGGGTATTGTGCAAAAAACAATTTCAGTGGAAGTAGATTTTTATACACTGATGATAATGAAGAAACATGGATAAGGGTATCTAAGATAACATATATGGGATAAATTAAAAGAGTAAGCAGAAGAGATCCTCAAATCTTTAGGTATTCATATCCATAAAAATAAAAGATAAAATTATATAAATTAAACATCCAACTGAAAATATCAGGAAAAAATAAGAGAAAAGTGAAGGCAAGAAATTATATAGAAGAAATGTATGAATTAGAAAACAAAAGTACTATATAAGAACTAGTAAATAAATAAGAAATACTTCAAGAAAAAATATGTAAACCAACCAATTGTTTATGTTAAGAAACCACTCAAATAATCCCCAAATGTTACCTACCTCCTAGCACTCATAGTCTTGTATGCTCACCTCGTCTTGAGTACAGGCTAGGTTTAGTGATTCAATTTGAATGAATTCAGGTGACAAGATGGCATTTCTGAGTTTAGGTTTGAGCATTCTGTGACTTCAGTTTGAACACACTTTCATGTTCTCTTCAATCACTTCTGAAGGAATCTAGCTGCCAACTGTGAGCTGTTCTGTAGAGAGGCTCAAAGGAAAACAACTAAGGAAACTTAACAGCTAGCTCTGAGGGAAGAACTGAATCATGCCACCAACCCTATGATAAGCTGGGAAGTGAATCCTAACATATTCAAGCTTTTAAATGAGACCACAAACCTCACCAACACTCTCATTGCAAAACCATGAGACACTTTGTGCCAGGAACACCTATACTTGGTGCCTCCTGATCATAAACACTGTGAAATAATAAATGCGTATTGTCTAAGCCATCAAACTTTTGCTTTACAGTTAATAAGCACTATATAACTAACACAGTAATGGCTAATTAAACTAAGAATGAAATGGGAGGATAAAGCAAAAAGCACAAAAATAAGACATTTCTAAGGAACTTTAATGAGAGAGGAAAAAAAAAAAAAATGTTTTTACCCTGGTGGCTCAGATGGTAAAGCATCTGCTTGCAATGAAGGAGACCCAGGTTCAATTCCCGGGTCAAGAAGATCTCCTGGAGAAGGAAATGGCAACCCACTCCAGTACTCTTGCCTGGAAAATCCCATGGACGGAGGAGCCTGGTAGGCTACAGTCCATGGGGTCGCAAAGAGTCAGACCCGACTGAGCAAGGAAATAGCAAGTGTCAAAAAAAAAAAAAAAATTATAACGCAAATTAGTAATTAGCAGCAGCAGGACTTTTTTTTTTTTTTGATGCTTCATTGATAAAGGAAAAGTTACTTTTAATACTAATACTAAGCATTATTGCCCGACCTAAGTGATCAAGTGCAGCATTCCTAGTGGTATATAACAACCTGACACCTGCATCTTCATCTCTTATAAAGTAAACACCACCAGTTTTTTTGCCAGATGTGCTTTGCCTGGATCTTATAAAGCCTTTAAATTAAATTATATGTTAGATGAAGTACAACGTATATAGCGATGATTGATAGGAGTTACTTCCTCTCTGCCAAACTCCAGCCGTCACAGAGTACATATTAAACAGAATTTAATCTTCTTTTTTTTGGGTAAATTTCTTTCTTTCTTCAGCAATAGAATTACATTTTGGAAAATATTAAATCAAGAATTTTTCCAACTGCTTCCTCAGTTTCTATTGAACTTTTGCTCTGGAAACATTAAGCTTTGGTTTGTAGGTAACACATTTTATCTTAGATAATTTTCTCAAAGACTGATGTTTGACTTGTACTCAAAATTTGGTAGATTTGGAGCCAGTTTGGCATAATGAGATATCTTTCTATTGAGCTTTTTGGCTTTCTACATCCTGATAATGACAAGCACAACTTCTAAAATTCTAAACCAAGTACACATTTCCGGTATGATACAATTCAGTTGGTAAATGCTGGAAGATCCTGATTTCATCCAGAAATTCACAATGCCTCCTGCCACAATGGAGTTATGACATTTATAAAATTTAAAAAAATTAACTTTTTATACAAATTCTGGTCTTTTTACTTACAAAGTATCTTAATTTTTGGACATTATGTTACAGTCTGAATTGTGTTGCCCTAAAAATTCATATATTGAAGCCCTAACCCCCAAAATGACTGTATTTGGAGATGGAGCTTTGAAGGAGGTAATAAAGGTTAAATTATTATAGTAGGATCCTAATTCCATATGACTGGCATCTTTATAAGAAGTGGAAAAAACATGCACATAAAAAGGTAATGTTACTGAAAGTGTATGCAAGCCCCCACATCCCTGTATTTTGAAATGAAAAGCTTTTGCTCTAGTGTCCCAGGCCTGCCTTGAGTTTTCAAAGCCTGACTCAACAATTATCATTAGCAAATGAGAAGATGCGGAAACAAAGGACAGGTGTTAGGCAAGGAAACTGGCAACAATTTAGCCACATAGCAGAGTCACTGAACTTCCAGACACATTCCCAGGTTGTTTTTCAGGAATCAGATACCCAGCAGATGAAAAGTGCTGACCTCAAGCAAGTAGACCCCACCAGTTGAAACCAGAAGAATGGCAGTACTCAAAACTTCACCTTGATGGCCACCAATCTGAGAATTGTGCATAATCTGATCATGTACCCTGCAGCACCCTTCCTCACATCACCTTCAACACCCTTCCCTGGAAGGACTTGGGGATTTTTGGTCTCTTGAGCATCATTTGCCCCTTATCCTTGCTTGGTGCCCTGCAATAAACTCTATACTTTCCTTCAACCCAGCTCAGTCAGTAGATTGGATTTATTGCATGTCAGCAAGTATTGCCAAGTCCAGGTTCAGTATCACTGGGACACATTAAAATGGCATTCATCTACAAGCCAAGCAAAGAGAACTCCAGAAAAGCCAAATCTACAGGCACTTTGATCTTAGACTTCCAACTTGCACAAGTAGGAGAAATAAATTTATGCTGTTTAAATCACCCACTCTTTAATATTTTGTTGTGACAGATTAGCGGACTAAGGCTGTAGTTTTAAAATGTCTCCCTAGAAACCTGATATTGAGGTTGACTTATATTGAATCTTGGATTCCTAATGTTATTATCATTCAACCTACTTGCATAGCCTTGGAGGATCTATGCTGGAGAAATAAAGAGAGTTTTATTTACACTAGGAAATAATAAAAGTCAACGAATTTTCAGATCAAATTTTAGTGCCTTGTGTGGAGTACAAATTGGCACAAATTGGAGATGGCATTTCTAAAAATATCAGCACAAGGCAGCCATTAGTCGTGCATGTGGACTGTCCTAAGAAAACACTTATCTCCCTCCCTGGAAGCAGCATTTACAACTTTGGTCAAGCAGAAGTCTGATATTTGAGTCAAAATGATTAACAAAATATAACTTAATGTACTATAGGAGAAGAAATTATTTTCCTTGGCCTTAGGTTTCCATGTGGATGGAGTTCCACTATAGTTATACTACTAGACTATTACCATCTCATCACTGACTTTCTGCAGGAAAATGTAACTTGTCTACTTGATTGCTAAGTTTTAGAGTAAATTCTAAGTGTGCCTGGCTCAAGACTTGTCTTTTTACTTTACCTTTGGCATTAACTTACCTGCATAAATTAGTTATCTATGTTTCTGTCCTCCATGTTCTAAATTTTATACACATTTCTTGATAGAGAAGTTTCTGTGGTGCACCTCAGCTTGTGACTAATTGGATAAATGTGTCGATTTCTAGTGTGTAATCTTAGCAGGCCATTGGACCATACTCAAGTTAGTCTTTTTTCTGTATAGCTTTTCTAGGGGGAAAAAAAGATGATGGTTGAATTTTCATCTGTTCACTTAAGTTTACCTGTCAATTGTTTCCAACTTCAATGAAAAAGAAAAGGACATTATTACTAGCATACAGTATTTTAATAGTACCAATTAGTGTTCTCCAAAACACTGTGTTCCTTTCCCATGGAAGTGCAAGATATTCCTGTGGGGAGTATTAAAATAATATTAGAATGTCTAGTGTTTGTGAGAAATAAGCATTGTTATATTAATACTTAATACAAGAAAAGAGAGTTCTATATTTATGAACAATTAGTATATACGAGAGACACTTTAGATTCTGGGGAGCCAATGGTAATAGAGACAACCCCAAACCCACAATATTAAAAAGCTTCTTTATGTCAAGGTTTCATAAAATATGAGAGTAAATAAATGAATATGTAATTTAATACTGCTGCTGTTGCTAAGTCACTTCAGTGGTGTCTGACTCTACGTGACCCCATAGATGGCAGCCCATCAAGCTCCCTCGTCCCTGGGATTCTCCAGGCAAGAACACTGCAGTGGGTTGCCATTTCCTTCTCCAGATTTAATATTGCTGCTGCTGCTGCTAAGTCACTTCAGTCATGTCCGACCCTGTGCAACCGCAGAGATGGCAGCCTACCAGGTTCCGCCATCCCTGGGATTCTCCAGGCAAGAACACTGGAGTGGGTTGCCAAATTTAATACTAGATAGTGATAAATGCAGTAAAAACTAATAAGGCAGAAAAAGTGAACAGAAAATAGTGAAGTTATGTTGAGAAAGATGTTATGGGGGAGGAGGGGCAAATCTAAAATTTTAACAGAGGACAAAAGTAAACAAGGAGATGACCTATCAAAAGGGGTTTTATGAAGTGAAAAATCATGGCGTGTCTGAGGAAAAGAAAAATGCCAGAACATATGGGGGTGGTGTGAGATTGGAATAGGGGAGGAGGGGCAAACTGGCTGGAGGAAAGTCAGGTGGTAACAGGTTTTCTGGCATGGTCGGGGCTTTGGACATTAATCAGTGTGTGATGGGTCACTGGAAGCTTCTGAGCGGGTGAGGTAATGACACAACCTGGTTTACCTTTTAAAATAATCTTTCTAACTCCTGTATGGAGAGAAATAAAAATGTGTTGAGGAATATGCTCCTTTCCTTTTTAATGCAAGCATACTTAAAAAAAGGAAAAATTGAAGGCCATTGAACCTAAAATGAAATGAATGTTTCCTTTTTCTATACCTGTTCCTATGAGAAACAGAACAAAGGAATATTTTTTAATGATATCCAAAAACTATTATAAAAATAATATCAATAGAAATACCGTGTGCTTTAAGGTCAGACTGAACTTAAAATTGTTTCCAGCTTAGCCTCTCCCTAATTTTGTGACCTCTGGTAAATTATTTGAGTTATTGGAGCCTCCATTTCTCTGTAAAATTACAATAATTATCATCTTGACTGTTTCTGTATGGATTATAGCAGTGCTTATTACCTCTAAACCACAGCAGGAAATCAATAAATGTTGTGTCTCATTATTACCAATGGCCAGATATGTTGGAAAAAAAAAAAAAACAGAATTCAAATAACAAAAAAATCATGAACTTAATTCTATAGATCTCTGGTAGGAATATCCGAATCTCCAGATTTCCCAACTGGTTAATACAGAAAGGGCAGAAGATAAACTGCTAGAAGTACACGGCACATTGACAGAAATTGAGAAATAGTCAGGCCAAGGATAAAGTAACAAAGATGACAACCATATGGTCATAAATAGATAAGGTTTCCCACCTGTCACTTCCTTTTTTTGGAAAAAAAAAATCTGTCATTTCATTTCTGGAGAGGCACTTGGAGGCAATAAAGTACCCTACCCACTCTGGTAACAGATTATTGAATAATTTTATCAAACCATTCTGGGTAATTCAAGTCCAACATTACTTTAAAGTGAGGTAAACCATTTAATCGAGGCAAAATTGTTTGGTTTTGCTCCAATTATCCAGTTAATTGCTTTCATTGTGTGCTTTACTTTTCATGTGTTGGCATCAACTCGGTCTTGTAATCCTGTGGTTTCTTTCTTTTTATGCTCCTTTGTGTACAAGTTGGAAGATGCAACCTCATTCCTCTGTAACTTTGTTCTTTTCCATGTCATTGATTTCTCCCTGTGGATCTAATCGAGCTTAAGCTTGCTTATGTTCATTTGTTTTCTCTTTGTCACTAGCAACCCTGACAATGTAGTCTTTTTTCCTGAGAATAGGGTGTTTACTGGAGATTTATTGTTGCAGAACAAAGTAAAGGGATAGCAGAAGTCTTTAAATAGAACATAATGTTATTTAATCAGTAAAAATAAAAGTGAACATTTGGAAATAATATTTTTTAATACAGAAAAGACAAAAATGAGTAAAGAAAAGCAAAAACAAGATAGGCAATAGCCAACTGACAAATTCAGTGTCTGAAATAAATTCTGCAACATGCTTCATAATCAAGTATTATAGTGCTCTAAATGGTGACCACAGTTAACAAATCACTTCCAAATCTTCACACAAAATTGCCAAATATAAATCATGCCTAGTGATACCAATAAAGCCTTTTTTCTATCTTTTTGTGTGTGTATGTGTATATAACCCATAGAGAAACATGATTAAAATACATCTCTCATAGTGGATTGCCATAAAAATGAATATTTAATATTGTGATTCATTGTATGTACAATATTATCCAAAACAACATCCCTAAAGCATGCTCAGATGAGTGTTTCCTGAAGTATATTCTATAGAATTCCTATCTCACAAATTGATTTATAAAAATAGCTGAACTTGAAAATTATCCAGCTAGGTATTTGCTTTAAACTTTTTTCAACATGTCCTGTTGAAACCAAGCAGGGCCCCTCAGGGTTCTCCTGGCTTCATAAAATTCCTTTATTTCCCAAGCTTCTCATTTATAGAAAATACTTTAGTGTCCTAGGTCTTACCTGAGCTCCGAAGAGCAGACTCAAGCTGTTGCTAATCAGAGAAGAGTGGGATTACAGAAATAAAGGGAAAGCAGTCAAGCAATAAATAAATAAGTAATGATAGCTTAAATAAAAGTACGGTGATAGCATAGAATCTTAATTTCTCCTAAAGGGACACCTATAACAACTTGATCCATATCTTTGAGGTTTTTCAACAGAAATTAAAATCCCACCCAGGTAGAGGATGAGGAGCACATGCAGATCACAAGCATGTAGACCAGGTTGGAACCAGAAGCTTGATAATTAGGATCCCAGAAATATCACCCTCTTACCTCACCACCAACCAATCAGAAGAATGTGCACAAGCTGCAATCCTCATCCCAAATGTTGTTTTAAAAACCTTTGTCTTAAGTCCAGTGGGAGATCAGAACTTTTGAGCATTAATAGCCCATTCTCCTTGCTTGGCACCCTGTAAGAAATGTTGTACTTTCCTTTACCACAACCTGGTGTCAATAGATTGGTTTTACTATGCAGTGGATGAATAGAAGTAAGTTCTATTTGGTTAGAACTTTTAGATATTGGCAAAGACTATGCAATTTACTTCTTCTATTAGTCACAGAAAACAATACACAGAAAATTCATTTTTACCAAAAGTCTTCTAACAAACGGCATTATGACACACTCGATACAGTATTATTTTGTGGGAGGTAGATTTGTTGAACAGTCGTCATATCCCAAGCACTTTGACAATCTTGTAGATCTCAACACTCCTAAAGCTCTTTGATACCTCAAGCCTCAAAGAAATAAAAATCGAGTTAAGAAAACTATTGTTTATTAATACTTAAGAAATGATGTAAAGTGATTAGTGCTAATGGGAAAATTAAAGAGGAGTGAGCAGATCAGGAAAGGGTAAGGTAAATTAGCTTAATCAAAGAAATAATTGTGTTAATGTAAAAATCTAATAGATTATTATGAAGTAGTTATAGCTATATTGAAATGTGACCTGTATTTTCTGCTGCAAACACAAACCGGCAGATTTTCCACATTCTTGAGATGAACTAAACCACAATGGAATCATCCTGCTCATTTTGACCATCATAATAAGAGATGCAAATCTCTTCATGGACCTGGAGTCCTTAGGAATTGACGACCATGATGGCTGAAGGGCCCAAATCAGTCCTGCTGTGATCCACAGGAATTTAACTTTTCAGTCTAGAGAAAGGGCACAGTTGATCTCATTATAGTGGCTTGCTAGAGAAAGAAGGTGAATTGTGAAATAAACTCATGATGACTATAGTCCTCTCCCTGTGGAGAGATTTGCATCACAAAAACTCCCTCATCACTGATACTGTCATTATTCATATTCGTGGTGTCAGCAGAGGAAACAAGAGCTGAGTGTCTCTGAACAATAAACTTCTGATTTACCTTCATTTTAGTAGGAAGTTGTGTTATGTCCTGAATTAGAAAAAAAGAAAATCAAGAATAAATTTTAATAAGTATCATTTATATTGAAAGTAACACTAGGCTTTAAATTTCCCAGCAGAGCTTATATGATTTTATATGAATATGTTTCATATATATATATATGTTTATTGTAGGTATGAATGCACTTTGTTTATTCATTTATTCAATATCTCCAAGTATAATTTTTAACAAGTCCCATCATTTTTCTTTTCTTTACTATGCCCAAATTTAGGATTTCATACCAAAAAAAAAAAAAAAAAAGGATGAAATAAAAATAGTTAACCACTATTTTTGAAAAGAGTATCCTCTTTACATTTCAAATGCTTTGGGACATAGGACACCTGATTTAGCAATTACGTCTCTTATAGACAGTAAAATGCACAGATTTACATAGCTGTTGAATCTAATTTATGGAAAAAGAATTATTTCCATAATGCCTTTTGCACTTATGTGGTATATTTGCAATAAATAAATCTTTTAAAAATGATTCTATTAGAATCTACTTCTATTCCTTTACTATTCCTTTCTGGAATTATACATTCAAGGATTGCATACATAAAGAGTCCAACTCCATACATATCAAAAGAAGCGATGATCAATTATAGAAAAGAGCAGTGTATAACAAGATGCAGGGTCACTATAATTTACTAGTGATTACCTTAAAAATGAATATGTGACTCCATGACAAGTGACTTCCAAAAAGTGCATTTTCTTAAATGTCAAATAATTTTCACCTTAAGACTCATTTGGCAGTTGGTCTTTGCTATCATATTTCTACTAAATTACATATTTGATTTGACAGCATTTGTTTATCAGAGAAGTTGAATGTTCCATTAAAACCCTTGGCTCTCTGGTGATATTTTTATAAAAGTGATTTTCTACTGCTTTTTTTTTCAGTATATGTGCTCCTTTTGTATAAAACATTAGAGCAAGAACTTGTTCATTTCTGTGTGCTTGTAAAATAAGCAAGTGTCCTTATGTAACATAATTATGCATTACAGAACTAGTCAAGAGGTAAAGACAAGTCAATGTGGGTGTGTTTATACTTTACCTGAGTGAAGTGATAAAATTTTTCAATAGGATGAAATAGGCTCTCCTGCATTAAGAGGGAGGTTTGGACTTACATAATACTATGGTACCTGCATAAAAGGCCTTAAAGTTAACAGAAAAAGCAAACACAAAATATTTGCCCTTTTGCTACATTAGAAAATCATGGAACCAACTGTGCCATTTTAAATTTTCTATTACCATTGGATGAATATTAGATTCTCTATTAACAATCAGGTATTGACTTTTGGAAATTCATACGTTAAGTAACTAATGAATAAGAAGAAAATGTGTGAGTTTTTATAAGAGATATGCTAGAGTTGAAGCTAGATGAAAGCCAGGCTCCTAGAGGATTAGTACATGGGTGGAGAGAGAATTGTGCAGTGTGCTTTGAGAAGCAGGACTAGTTAAAAACAAAAACAAAAAAAAGTCAAAAGTGTATATCATGTTATAATTAAGATTAGATAAAACTATTACATTTCAGAGATATATAAATTTGTAGTCTATTATCAATAAAACAGTCAGTGTCATCCTGTGAAACACAAAGCCCTCCAATGACCTCTCATCTCTGGATTCACGGGAAGAAGGGAAGCCTGCACCTACAAATAACGATTTATCAAGTTTCTTATAGAGTCTTGCACACCACACAGGACTTCTATGACAACATGTTCTATTATTTTCTGTTCACTCCATTGTTGGAATCCTAGACTCCTTGATATTCTTCAAGTATAGAACATCATATGATCACACTAATCTTTTCCTAGATATCTTCATAGTTCATTCATCTTCTCACCTTCCTGAAATCTTTGTTTCACTGCAGCTTATACTGACAACACCCTCCCCTGTTCCTTGGTTCTTCTTTTCTAATGTGCTGATTACCTTTTTGCATAGATGAAAGTGAAAGTCACTCAGTCATATCTGACACTTTGCAACCCCATGGACTATACAATCTATGGAATTCTCCAGGCCAGAATACTAGAGTGGGCAGCCTTTCCCTTCTTCAGGGGATCTTCCCACCCCAAGGATTGAACTCAGGTCTCCCGCATTGCAGGAGGATTCTTTACCAAATGAGCCAGAAGGGAAGCCCAAGAATACTGGAGTGGGTAGCCTATCCCTTCTCCAGTGGGTCTTCCCAACCCAGGAATTGAACTCAGGTCCCTTGCATTGCAGGCGGATTCTTTACCAATTGAGCTATGAGGGAAGCCTGACCACATTTTAAAGAATTTGATGATTTATGCTATTTATTGTCTCTCACTCCTCTAACAAAAGCTCCATGATAAGACTTTAGTCTACTCTGTTTACTGACAGCAGCATGCCTAAAACATAGTAAGCACTCAGTGAATATTTGTGGAATGAATAAATGATATGTATGCACGAATTCCCTGCTCTTCCTCCATAAAAATTCAATGGTCAGTTTTTTCTTATTTACCATCTAGCATTCTTATCCCTGCATGTTATTGTCTCTGACAGAGTGTCTATTTCTCTTTCCAGATGAAAATCTCTTGCATCCATGAAAATAATTCTAACTGGAATGGCATCCTACTTGAACACGTCAACTAATTTTCTCTCCTCAGAGATCTCCAATTACTTTCAACTTCCCCAGAAATGCTCTCCTAACTTCCCAGTTAGAAATCACTACTTTCTGTGAGATCTTCTAAAGGGAAAAAATCATATTTGAACTAAGCCCCCCAAAATAACCTATAGACTCCCATATATGCCACTTTACTTACATATTACCATCATTTTCTAAATCCCTTCAATCTGTTTTTGTATTTTATTGATTTATTTATCTGTCTATTTTTTTATGAATTGCCTATTCCCCTCTCTGGAATGTCTAGGTCTTATGAGTCATTTAATACATAAATTTTGATATAATAAATTACAAATTATTTAAACATAATTTTCCAATATTTATTTCTTAGTTCTTAGGAATACAGTTTTTATTATAATTACATAGTCCTAATCTGGAAATAGATGCGGAAACAGTGGAAACAGTGTCAGACTTTATTTTGGGGGGCTCCAAAATCACTGCAGATGGTGATTGCAGACGTGAAATTAAAAGACGCTTATTCCTTGGAAGGAAAGTTATGACCAACCTAGATGACATATTCAAAAGCAGAGACATTACTTTGCCAATAAAAGCCCATCTAGTCAAGGCTATGGTTTTTCCAGTGGTCATGTATGGATGTGAGAGTTGGACTGTGAAGAAGGCTGAGCGCTGAAGAACTGATGTTTTTGAACTGTGGTGTTGGAGAAGACTCTTGAGAGTCCCTTGGACTGCAAGGAGATCAAGCCAGTCCATTCTGAAGGAGATCAGCCCTGGGATTTCTTTGGAGGGAATGATGCCGAAGCTGAAACTTCAGTACTTTGGCCACCTCATGCGAAGAGTTGACTCATTGGAAAAGACTCTGATGCTCGGAGGGATTGGGAGCAGGAAGAGAAGGGGATGACAGAGGATGAGATGGCTGGATGGCATCACCGACTCGATGCACATGAGTTTGGGTGAACTCCAGGAGATGGTGATGGACAGGAAGGCCTGGCATGCTGCAGTTCATGGGGTCGCAAAGAATTGGACACGACTGAGAGACTGAAGTGAACTGATAGTGTTATTTCATTGTTGCTTTAATTTTCATTTCCCTGAAAACATATGATGTAGAGCATCTTTGCATATGGCTAAAACATAAGTAACAAATTTTATATTTCAGATACCATTTATCCAAATATACCTTAAGTTTTGACCCCTAAAATATTATAAGTTCCTTTATCATGATGAACATAAAACAGTTGAAAATAAGTTTGAAGACAAGAAAGATACAGAAATTAAATTATGGAATGAACTTTAACTTATTTTACATTTCCTAAAATTAGCATACATTATATGATCAGAGAGAAAAAAATGTTACTTCACTAAAAAGACTTAATTGTTCCAACTGCTTATCAGGCAAAATCAAACTGTGTATGTCAACCTGGACTCTCTGAGATTCTTTTTCTCTCTTTTACAACTACCTTTAAATCCTTTCTTCAATGATGTACTTCTAACACATATGTTAGATTATGTGTGTATATATGTGCATGAATAAGTGTATATGTAAATATGTGTACTTTTATACCTAAAAGTACAGATTATTCATAAATATATATGAATGTTACTTTGTGTGCAATGTATGTATATATACTATTCAACTAAATGCTGTTAATTAACATTTAAAATGAGTTATTTTGAATAATATCAGAGATATCTCTAAATAAGACAGCATTTAAAGTATGTGTTTTTATAGAATACACTTGTCACTTCAAGAAACTTTCATAGAAAGGAAAATAGAATGCTATCATCTTAAATTTTCCATGTGCACTGGAGAGTGAAAAAAGATGTTTTCTCTCAGCATTACTGTCATTTATTAGTAAAAGGTTTTTAAGTACGTGCGATTGTTTGGGCCAGACCCCAACTTACGTGATAATGCTTCAGGGCATTTGCCCTTAATTTTACCATAAGACGGGTTTGACTCCAGGGAAGCTTTCTGTAGATATGTAAAGTAACCTTCTGTCTCTCATAAATCATAATTTATGTTCCTTATGTGTGAACAGAAGGTGTAGGTAAACAAACCGATTTGTGGAAGTTAGATATGTTTTTTTCCTTTAAATGTTCAATCTCCCCAGAAATGCCTTTAATTTAGCTTTTATTGATCTCTCCTTTAGTCTTGGATATTTTTGTTTCCCAGATAGAGTAATTGTATTGATAGTGGTATTGAAGTGGTATATTGCTGCCTCCCTTTCTTACCACATTCTCTGTTTCTGTTTTTGTTGCAGTTGTTGTTTGCCTATTTTGTTTTTCCTTAATATCCGGGGAAATATATATAATGTATATATAATCAGTCACTGCACACTATATATTAGATTCTTTCAAACTTTCCCTTGCCACTTGTTTCAGTTATCTATATTTGTACTCTAAACATAGTAAGTTAAAGCAAACAAAATCAGCCATATGATTCTGAAGTTCAGGTAGAACTAGAATATTCTTTACCTTCATTTCAAAGATGAGTTACACTCTTCAAACAATTTGGTGCTGGTTGTCAGATAGAAGCTAAGCCAAAGTTTGTTGACCAGAGCCTGATTCTCCTTCATGCAGATTTCTTCACATGGTTTCTTGTGCTTTCTCTCAATATGACAGTTGGCTTCTATAAGGAGATTTCTAAGAGTGAGTATTCCAAGAAGCAAAAAATAGACATTTCCAATAATTTAAAAAGTTTGGTATGGAATTTTAATGTTACTTCTGATGTATTCTATAGATAGTCCCAAGATCAGCCTGAAGTCAAGGGATAGACAATAAACTCCATTCACCTTTCAGCATGAGAGGTAACTTAATGGCCATTTTTATTCCATCTCAACCACCCATGATCCAAATCTCTGATTCACCTCCTTACCTCTCCACAAACACTTGCTTCCTAATTAATTGCTATCTGAGCCCTCAGTTTTGAACTCCTGAACTTTCTCTAGATATCATGGAATTTATATTTGTTAAAACTATTTGCTTTGGATTCTCAGCAAGTATCACCTACTTTCTCTCAAATAAGAAATATTCTTCCTCCTCACTTGCCTTACAACTGTAGTTTTCTTTCTCCATCACTTCTTTACATATTTTGTCACATTGATAATTCTTCCATTTTCTACCACTAGCCATCTCTTTGGACTCTGCTTTCTTTCACTAGCTTGCTTGGTTCTGCTATGTCATATTAAAAAAAAAAAAAAACAAAAAAAAACAAAAAAAAAACAAAAAACCTTTCAAATAAACTTGCTAGCAGATCAAACTAACCACTATTTCACTTTCACTAGACTATTTCAATGTCAGTAATAATAATACCCAATAGCAATTGAATACTAACTGTAGGTGAATAACAGTGTTAATGGCTGTGTTTGAATTGTGTTCTCATTTATTCTTGAGAACAGCCCTATATACCCATGACAGTATTTCTTCTCTTTATGTGTGTGTGTGCACCTGCTTAGTCATGTCCAACTCTTTGAGTCCCCATGGACTATAGCTTGCCAGGATTCTCTGTCCATGGAATTTTCCAGGCAAGAAATACTGGAGTGGGTTTTCGTTTCCTACTCCAGGGGATCCTATTGACCCAGGGATTAAATCCACATCTCTTGCATCTCCTGCTTTGGTAGGCAGATTCTTTACCAAACTGGAAATCAGTGAGTCTAGGTGATTTAAGAACCTACAATGAGCAAGTAGCAGAGCAAATATTGGAATTCTGCTTTCTATGATGTCATATACTATTCTCCTGTAAGATATTATATACTTACTGCCTTTACTTTTCAACTGACATTGATATGTTTACATTCCAAAGTACCTTGAACAAGAAAGACCCCTGGTTCTTGTTGAATGCTTCAGTTTTAAAAACTATATATCTATCTATCTATCTTCTGAATTGATGCTTTTGAACCGTGGTGTTGGAGAAGACTCTTGAAAGTTCCTTGGACTGCAAGGAGATCCAACCAGTCTATCATTTCCTTTAGGAAATCAATCCTGACTATTCACTGGGAGGACTGATGCTAAAGGTGAAGCTCCAATACTTTGTCCACCTGATGTGAAGTGCTGACTCACTGGAAAAGACCCTTGATGCTGGGAAAGATTGAAAGCGGGAGAAGGGGACGACAGAGGATAAGGTGGTTGGGTGGCATCATCGATTGGATGAACATGAGTCTGCGCAAGCTCTGGGAGTTGGTGATGAACAGGGAAGCCTGGCGTGCTGCATTCCATGGGATCACAAAGAGTTGGACACTACTGAGCAACTGAACAACAACAAATATTAAATACTTATATATCTAACAACTGTCATTTTGTCGCATATGTTTTGATTACACTAAGTTAATGGGCATATGGCCCTTTCAGTGTACTGTGCGCCTGAAGACATTTACTGCGAAAAACACACTTCAGGACCACTTGAATATACACAGTGGGGATCAGCCATACAAATGCCACTGTCGTGACATGGATTTCAAGCACAAATCTGCCCTCGAAAAGCATTTAACCTCTCTTCATGGCAGAAGCAGTCGTGAAAAACTACCCAGGCATGATCTGGAAAGGCAAAACCTACTGTAACTAGAACCACACCTTGTTATGTAAGCTGTATATCATTCTGTTGGGCAAGTCTTTCTATAGAAATGCAGCATTTGTAATATTGCATTTCCACCCCCATCTTTAGATCTTATTTTTGGTCTACCTATACGTGTTATGACTTCACTTTCACTTTTCACTTTCATGCATTGGAGAAGGAAATGGCAACCCACTCCAGTGTTCTTGCCTGGAGAATCCCAGGGACGGGGGAGCCTGGTGGGCTGCCATCTATGGGGTCGCACAGGGTCGGACACAACTGAAGCGACGCAGCACAGCAAGATAACTTCTGTTAAGTTATATAACTGGTGATTACAAATGAAAAATAATGAACTCTTTTGACTACTTCAAGCTATACACACGCCAGTATATATTTATGTGCCATGTGAACATGCTGGGCACACAGAGTAGAATTAGAAAATGGGTTATTTCATATCTACTCCACTTCAACATTTCCTTCCTCTTGACTATTATCTTTGATGGGTCTATTTTTACAGCAGCGCAACATTTTCATAAATTTTTAGAATTATCTTAATAATCACAAAAATACTCTAAGATTTTATTAGAATAATAACAATTTTACAGATCAATTTGACACAAATTTATCTCTTTATATTAGTGAATGTCAGAGTTAATGAATGTAGTACATCTTTTCAATTTTTAGGTCTTGAATTTTTCTCAGTAATAGTTTATGGACTTCTCTATAGGGACTTTAGACTTTTGTTAGATTTATTCACGGATATTTGATCTTTTCATTGCTATTATAATAGTATTCTATTAAACTTCCTATTCTAATGATCTCTTGCTTCTATATCAAATGTATATTTTTTATTGATATTATTTATTGACTCTAACAATTTTACATTGATTCCATGAATGTAGTAGATATGTCATGCTGAAAATTTCTTGATCTTACTCATAATAACAGTTTAAATATTTTATTTTTCCAATCTCCACTTTTAAAACTTTCCTTTTCTTACTTTACTCTCTATGACTTAAAAGAAATATTAAATAGAAGTATTGAGACAAGCATCCTTGCCAATAATTTAATCTCACTGGGAAAACTTTCAATAATTCACCATTAAATATAAAGATTGCTTTATATTTGTGTTGGATTTCCTTTATCAGATTATTACCTTTTTAACTTTCAATTTTACTAAATGCTTTTTATAAAAATAGATCTTTAACTTTATCATGTGCTTTTGCTACATGTAAAGAGTGATCATAATACTTATCTCCTTCAGAATGGACTGGTTGGCTCTCCTTGCAGCCCAAGGGACTCTCAAGAGTCTTCTCCAACACCACAGTTCAAAAGCATCAATTCTTCGGCGCTCAGCTTTCTTCACAGTCCAGCTCTTACATCCATACATGACCACAGGAAAAACCATAACCTTGACTAGACGGACCTTTGTTGGCAAAGTAATGTCATTGCTTTTCAATACGCTATCTAGTTTGGTCATAACTTTCCTTCCAAGGAGTAAGCGTCTTTTAATTTCATGGTTGCAGTCACCATCTGCAGTGATCTGGGAGCCCAGAAAAATAAAGTCTGACACTGTTTCCACTGTTTCCTCATCTATTTCCCATAAAGTGATGGGACCGGATGCCATGATCTTCATTTTCTGAATGTTGAGCTTTAAGCCAACTATTTCACTCTCCACTTTCATTTTCATCAAGAGGCTTTTAGTTCCTCTTCACTTTCTGCCATAAGGGTGGTGTCATCTGCATATCTGAGGTTATTGATATTTCTCCCAGCAGTCTTCATTCCAGCTTGTGCTTCCTCCAGCACAGCATTTTTCATGATGTACTCTGCATAGAATTTAAATAAGCAGGGTGACAATATACAGCCTTGACGTACTCCTTTTCCTATTTGGAACCAGTCTGTTGTTCCATGTCCAGTTCTAACTGTTGTTGCCTGACCTGTATATAGGTTTCTCAAGAGGCAGATCAGGCGGTCTGGTATGCCCATCTCTTTCAAAATTTTCCACAGTTTATTGTGATCCACACAGTCAAAGGCTTTGCCATAGTCAATAAAGCAGAAATAGATGTTTTTCTGGAACTCTCTTGCTTTTTCTGTGATCCAGCAGATGTTGGCAATTTGATCTCTGGTTCCTCTGCCTTTTCTAAAACCAGCTTGAATATCTGAAGTTCACAATTCACGTGTTGCTGAATCCTGGCTTGGAGAATTTTGAGCATTACTTTACTAGCGTGTGAGATGAGTGCAATTGTGCAGTAGTTTGAGCATTCTTTGGCATTGCCTTTCTTTGGGATTGGAATGAAAACTGACCTTTTCCAGTCCTGTGGCCACTGGTGAGTTTTCCAAATTTGCTGGCATATTGAATGCAGCACATTCACAGCATCATCTTTCAGGATTTGAAATAACTCAACTGGAATTCCATCACCTCCACTAGCTTTGTTCATAGTGATGCTTTCTAAGGCCCACTTGACTTCACATTCCAGGATGTCTGGCTCTAGGTGAGTGATCACACCATCATGATTATCTTGGTCATAAGATCCTTTTTGTATAGTTCTTCTGTGTATTCTTGCCACCTCTTCTTAATATCTTCTGCTTCTGTTAGGTCCATACCTTTTCTGCCATTTATTGAGCCAATCTTTGCATGAAATATTCCCTTGGTGTCTCTAATTTTCTTAAAGAGATCTCTAGTCTTTCCCATTCTGTTGTTTTCCTCTATTTCTTTACACTGATCACTGAGGAAGGCTTTCTTATCTCTTCTTGTTATTCATTGGAACTCTGCACTCAGATGTTTATATCTTTCCTTTCCTCCTTCGCTTTTCGCTTCTCTTCCTCTCACAGCTATTTGTAAGGCCTCCTCAGACAGCCATTTTGCTTTTTTGCATTTCTTTTCCATGGGGATGGTCTTGATCCCTGTCTCCTGTACAATGTCATGAACCTGCGTCCATAGTTCATCAGGTACTCTATCTATCAGATCTAGTCCCTTAAATCTATTTCTCACTTCCACTGTATCATCATAAGGGATTTGATTTTGATCATACCTGAATGGTCTAGTGGTTTTCCCTACTTTCTTCAATTTAACTCTGAATTTGGCATAAGGAGATCATGATCTGAGCCATAGTCAGCTCCTGGTCTTGTTTTTGTTGACTGTATAGGGTGTCTCCATCTGTGGCTGCAAAGAATATAATTGATCCAGTTTCGGTGTTGACCATCTGGTGATGTCCACGTGTAGAGTCTTCTCTTGTGTTGTTGGAAGATGGTGTTTGCTATGACCATTGCATTTTCTTGGCAAAACTCTATTAGTCTTTGCCCTGCTTCATTCTGTATTCCAAGACCAAATTTGCCTGTTACTCCAGGTGTTTCTTGACTTCCTACTTTTGCATTCCAGTCCCCTATAATGAAAAGGACATCTTTTTTGGGTGTTAGTTCTAAAAGGTCTTGTAGGTCTTCATAGAACCATTCAAATTCAGCTTCTTCAGCGTTACTGGTTGGGGCATGGACTTGGATTACTGTGATATTGAATGGTTTGCCTTGGAAATGAACAGAGATCATTCTGTTGTTTTTGAGATTGCATCCAAGTACTGCATTTTGGACTCTTTTGTTGACCATGATGGCTACTCCATTTCTTCTGAGGGATTCCTGCCCGCAGTAGTAGATATAATGGTCATCTGAGTTAAATTCACTCATTCCAGTCCATTTTGGGTCGCTGATTCCTAGAATGTCAACGTTCACTCTTGCCATCTCCTGTTTGACGACTTCCAATTTGCCTTGATTCATGGACCTGACATTCCAGGTTCCTATGCAATATTGCTCTTTACAGCATCAGACCTTGCTTCTATCACCAGTCACATCCACATCTGGGTATTGTTTTTGCTTTGGCTCCATCCCTTCATTCTTTCTGGAGTTATTTCTCCACTGATCTCCAGTTTCATATTGGGCACCTACTGACCTGGGGAGTTCCTCTTTCAAAGTCTATAGTTACATATAAAAAACAGCAACTTGTAAAAGTTTTTAAGTCTGAAAGATACACTGGAAATCAATTTGTTCACCAATACATTTTAGGCTGTGTAAATAATCAATACTGTATTTAATCGGGTTTCCACACCTTTGGGAAGACTAAAGCATGAGCTTTGAAAAGGCTATAATGTGGAAACTCTGCTGTGAACTTATCCCTCCAGAGTTCTTATCAGTTTTAATGGCATAGTTTTATAATTGGTAACTTCCTCCAACAGAAGATAATGGAGTAAAGAAGAAATGGCACTGGTACAAATCTCTTTTAGTAAAAAGAAAGTGGGCAGGTGTAGGCAAAGAAATTAAGTTTATTTTTCAATTAATAAATGATATTTTTAAAGAGCCAACCTTAATCAAATATTTGCATGGCTTCTAATCCCTGTGAAACACACTTGTCTATATGGTACAAGACTTTCCTGTTAACTGTCATGGCCTGACAATTCTCATTCTTTTATTACACATGACGGAATGTCTGTCTATTTCCTCTAAAAGCCACATTTTTAATAATTCAAAGGATGAAAACACAGAGCAAGAAAGAATATCTGAATATCATTATGGCCTTTAGCCTTTACAGGTTAATTCTTCTACCATAAGTACACTAACTCTAACACTCTTAACAAAGCCTCAAATCCCATCTTCAACACACATCCAAGCCAGATGAAGGAAAAATACACACAAATTGAATATACAGCACAATAGAATCCAGTTCATAGATGCCTTCTAGTACTTTAAGAAGACAATTATTTATCACTACATTATTTACTTTTTGTAGTGTTTTTCCTTTCTGTCATATCTGTGACTTTTTTGGTTTAAATTATTCAATAATTTTGATTATTTTTAAGTTATTAAATAATTTTAGTTTAAATTATTCAGCCAAAGTTTAGTTTAAAACAATTTTAGTGAGTCTCTCATCTACCCCACTATAAAAAAAAACAACTTACTCTCAAATTTTAATATTTTTTATGATAAAATATCCAATAATACTTTGAAAATAAAGTGGGTTTTTGTTCTTTATTTATTTGCTTTTTAGAGATTCCAAAGATTCCAGAGTGGTTTCTTAGATGTAATTCAAAGTTTATGGGTATATGTACGCCAACACAAATGCATTCCCTAGGCAGGATATCATGGCATACATAGAAAGGTAAGAAAAAGGCTACAGTAAAAGAGCTGTCTCCTCATTCCAGGGTAAACTGCAATGTTAAACTTTTTTTTTTTTTAGTATTATACTGATAGTCATTGAAACTTAATCACAAGAATGTAGTCAAGATACAGTAAAATAATATAAAGTTATCAAACAATGATTATGTCTAATAGGAGAGAAAGAGAAGGGCCAAATGTTAAATGAGGAAGTACAGGAATGCTTTACTCTAGGTGTGGTAAAACTTAAATGGTAATTTTCTATTAAATTTTCCATGGAGATGATGTTCAACCAGTCATGCAGTATCACTTATTTATGAAATATTTACTGTACAACTACGATACTCAAAGTTGTGATATACAAAGTACAGACATGCAAAGTTGAATTAAAGCAATATTTCTATCTCAAGAAGCACATATTCTCACTAAAGCAGATGTTATCACTCCGTCTCTGTCCTATATATTTAACTTGTATACTTTTAATTTTACTTTATAATTTTTATTAAAGTTCCTTCCCTACTGGTCTGGATTAATAGAAGAATAGATGTGTTCAAATAAGCACAGAATTTATCATAACACAGTGTTAATGGAACTATAGTCAAAGAAAACATTGCAGTGACTCAGAAAAATTCTGCTAGAAGATTTTGAGATACTTGATTTAAAAATATGAAACAGAGCTCAAAAGAGGAAAGGAATTCAATTTATGGATTTATTACATAGTATTTGAAAGTGAAGTGTTAGTTGCTCAGTTGTGTTCGATTCTTTGTGACCCCATGGACTGGAGCCCATGGGCTCCTCCGTTCGTGGGATTTACCAGGCAAGAATATTGGAGCGGGGGTTGCCATTACCTTAACCAGGGGATCTTCCCAACTCAAGGAATCCAACCTGGGTCTCCTGCATTGCAGGCAGATGCTTTACCATCTGAGCCACAAGGGAAACCCTTGAAAGTGAAAGGATACACATATTTTAGTTTTCCTACCTGGGAACGAAGCTTCATAAGTACTTTTGTTGCCTCCACAGCCTGCTAACAAGGGCTCTTCTATTTAAAAAAATTTTTTTTTCAAATAGTGCTTTCTTCCTTTCTTTCCTTTTTTTTTTTTCTTCTCTTAAAAAGTTTCGCTTCACATCAAATGATGAGGAAAAAAATGTCCAGCTGTGGGGCTTCATTCACATTCATTAATGATACTGTTTGAGGACCTTTGCTCCCTTACATACAGCCTGAGCTATACACCATCTCTGTCTCAGTGAGGTTCAAGTCAAACCATTCTGTTTCAGTTTGGTCACAGACACCTTCACCATTAATCTCATACTCTTCTGCATTGTTGCTCCAGAGCACCTAGTTTTGAGGTGCTTCTCTTTAAGATGTTTCTTTTTGTTCTTTTTTTCTTTTTTTGGTTTTTAAGTATTAGCTTAGACTCTGATCAGGAAAAGAGGAAATCTGACTTTGTAATACAGTTTATGTTCTTTCTATTAATATCACCCAACAATGGTGAAGTAAAACACTTTTGAATATTTATCTTAAGGCTTGTGAACCTGGATAGTGACAAAATTCTGGAGCATTCAAAGCAGGTGGTGTGAGTAACTCTGCTGGCAGAAAAAACCCAGAACTACTTTAAGCATCTACACAGTTTTAGGGACTACATAGGAAAATATCAAGAAACTATTACAGTCTTTGACTTAGGTGTAAAGAATAGATGTAATAAATCATAGTATATGATTCGGAGAAGGCAATGGCATGGCACTTCAGTACTCTTGCCTTGAAAATCCCATGGATGGAGGAGCCTGGTAGGCAGCAGTCCATGGGGTCGCTGAGGGTTGGACACGACCGAGCGACTTCACTTTCACTTTTCGCTTTCATGCATTGGAGAAGGAAATAGCAACCCACTCCAGTGTTCTTGCCTGGAGAATCCCAGGGATGGGGGAGCCTGGTGGGCTGCCGTCTATGGGGTCGCACAGAGTCAGACACGACTGAAGTGACTTAGCAGCAGCAGCAGTATATGATTATATATTACATAATATATATATTCATAATAATAAATATGCCTTTATTACATGAAATGATCTAAGAATAAACAGATCATTTCACTGGCTCAAACCAAATTTAGTTCCCTAGAAGTCTTATAAATAGTCTTACACACACACACACACACACACACACACACACACACACACACACAGAGTTAAGGATTCTGTCATTATTTTTCTTTTCAGTTAAGTTTTCCCAGCCAATTTTACCAAATTCCAACAAGGTATCTTTTTTTGTGTGGGGGAGGGGTTGTAGCTTGGAGGAGGACGGTGAGAAGAAAGAGAATTCTTGAAACATTCATTTAGCTGAAATTTTAAAAAATCACCTTGTATAACCTATATGTTTTTTCACAGTTATCATGGGCTTCCATAATATCTTGATGTTCCAACAATTCCTTAACTTTTTATTCTATGTGAACTCTTATGCAGTGAAAAGGATAGTCTAGAATGAGCAGAAAATTATAATGGATTACTGTCTCAAATGTTTCTAATAATGTAAGCAACCTGTTTAGACAAAAGTTTTCCGAGGTGATTTATAGGCTACTCCAACATAAAGTTCCTCACACCTCGTGATGGCTTCAGACTACAAATTCATTTGTGGAATTCTGCAATCCAATGTACTTCTCACTCCTATACTTTAATACTGAAGGCTAATGGCTTAGACACAATGTGCCAGTAGTGTGCACAGTAGCATGAAGTAATTTTTCAACTGCCTAATGAATTGCTAATTTAATGGTTGTCATTAGCTCAGACTCAAAAACTGATATTTTATTAGTAAAAAAAAAAAGCTCTGTAGAAAGTGCAATGTTTTCTATTATAAAAGCAAAGCAAATTTCAACTCTACATACAAATATGTATATAATTTAAGAAATATTTTCAAATAATTAGTTTCTCTTTTTTTTTAATTGAACTTTAGATGTCAAAGTACACAAATCTTATATGTACAGATTGGTGAATTTTGACATGCATATATACATCCAAATAAGCAAAATATAAATCAAGTTTAGAATGTTATCAGTCACCTAGAAAAGTACCTCATATCTCTTGTAAGTATATAAAGTCCCAAAGATGGTAAGACAGTTTTGATCTTTATTCACCTATTGAAGACTTGATTATTTTAAGTTTTTGGCAAATATTAACAAAACTGTTATAATTATCAGCATGCAGGATTTTTTGTGAATATGAGAATTCAGATTAGTTGGGTAAATACTTGGAAGTGCAATTTCTAGATCACATGGCAAGATTCTACTTAGCTTTGAAAGAAACTTCCACTCTGCTTTCCAAACTGGCCATACCATTTAGAATGCCCATCAGCAATTAATGAGAGCTTCTGTCACTCCACATCCTTACCAGCAATGGCATTGTCTGGATGTGTGTTTGGCATTTAAGGCACATTGGTAACTTATCATTTTGTTTTGTGTTTTACTTGGAACATTTATGTCAATGGCCTCATTTTAGTTCTTTGTATGTTGAAAGGACTATATCTGACAAGTGCAAAGAAACAGAATATCAAAAAGTAAAGAAACTGTACCTTCTCACAAAATGAGTAAGTAAAGGATGGTGTCTGAAATGGAGGCTATGCTGCAGCTCCTACATCAAGTTACAAACTAAGTATAATCTCCACTTAGAAGCACAGACATCTGTTTCCTCTTAGATTCTAAAAACATCATACAGATGCCAGGAGGCTAACTAGTTGTAGGAAGAGTGTCCATTAGATGAAAAAGATAACATGTCTCTATGGGTTTAAAACCTCCAAGCATAAATCAGGCAAAGTCAAACAGTTCAAAGATAAATTAGCGGGTGGCTCCTCCTGGTGAGCAGAGCTTGGCAGATCACTTAGGTGATATCAATTTAAGAAGCTATCATTACAATTCTGGTACACTCCATTCCTTAAAATATGAACTCTAATCTTCACCTAGGATTTCCAACAGAAGCAGGGAAGACACTACAGTTTTTAGGGAGAAGAAATAACTAGAAATATTTCCAGAATTTGGACATGAAAGTCAGTACCAATAGTTATGAACTGGAGAAGGTTATGGAGATTCGGGCTTGAAAAAGTAGGCTACGAAAGGGTATTTATACTCTTTATTGAAAAATAAAACATGCAAGCTGGGCTACGAATCTCAAGAGAACAAACGTTGGGAAAGAAACCTGGTACTCTATGTTCCTCTTGCCTTGAGTCCTGGGAAAAAACACAGTTAAGATTTTTGGAAGGGAGATCAATGTATTTTTCATTCAAAATTTGTAGAAGTTGGTGGAAGAGAAAAATGGCACAACATTTTGATGCAAGAATTACATACAAGACATAATTTGATGTCTTAAACTTAAATAAACTTTAATAAACAAAATAATCAAGTCTTCAATAGGTGAATAAAGATCAAATATTGGTAATTACATACAAGATTACTACGATCATCTTAGAAAGATGATTGTAGTTGCAGTGGAAGAAAACTATGAGACTTTTTTATATATGCATGAATCTATCATTTTTCAAATTCTTTTTCCATTTAGATTATTGTATAAATATTGAGCAGAGTTCTCTGTGCTATACAGCAGGTCCCAGTTGGATATTCATTTTAAATACAGAAGTGTGTGCATGTCAACCCCAGGCTTCCTAACTATCCCTTCCACCCATTTCCATCCACCTTGCCTCCACAGTAACCACAAGTTTGTTCTCTAAGTCTGTGAGTCTGTTTTGTAAACAAGTCCATTTGTATACTTAAAAAAATAAAAATAGAGCTTAGTACAAACCAAGCAGCAATACAATTAGCTTTACTATAACTTATCTACATGCCTAGAACCAGTCTAAGAATTTCATATGGATAATTTAATCCTCACAAGCATCCTAAATGTTATACATGTTTCCCCCCTTTTAGAGATGAAAAAACTAAGTCAAGCACTATACCATGTTTCTTACCTACTGACATGAAAGCTTCCATGTTCACAGCTTGGTAAACAAAAAGGCTCCCAAAATGGCACAGTTAGGCATTATGATATGCTAAATTCTAATGCCCCAAAAGATTTTTGGTAGATTAAACTATGAAAAGTGGAGGAAAATACAGATGAACAATTGAGTGACAAATGCATTGGTATCTAAACTGTGTTTCACGTTATTCTTGTCATCGAACCAGGTAGATACAGATCATAATCCATCTAATATTGAATATAACATTTGTGTTAACATGTAAATATTAAAAATCTACAATTGAGTAGGAAAGACTGCAATTATCATATTGTTTCTTTTCTGAGAAAGCTTCCTTTTGTTTTAAGATACCCTGATAGCTTTAAGATACCCTGATAGCTATAGTAATGGTAACTTACCTACACTAAATAGAAGAATATAGCCATCTAGAGAATATGCTTTACAAATCTATTTAAATTATTGGTAATTTCATGCATGTATTGCCTACTCTGACATACAAGAAACTCATTTAAGTACTGTAAAGACAATTGAATAATTATTTTATCTAACTTTTGAGAAGTGTGTATAAAGTGGATGAGATATAATATATGCAAGATAAGGATCTGGAATAAAATTATGTCATATTTTTAACATATAAATTAGAAAAAGTAGTCTTCGGGTTGCATAGTTTAGGTAGCTTATTCAGCAAATAGCTGAATATTGATGTGCTAGTTTATAATTATGCAAACTAATGATGAGCTCTTTTTCAAATTTACAGAGTTAATGAAGAAAAGAGATGGAATACTTTGCCTAATATAACAAACTTAGAATTTAACAAGTTTTGACCTAAAACTTGACCAATATAAAGACATAGATTTGGAAATATATCTTTGAGGGTGATAATGACTTGAAAACTAAAAAACACCTCAAAATGGTCTACAGCATAGGATCAGAAATCAATCAGACAAAGTTTTACTCAAACTCCAACTTTTTGTACAGTGGAAATATATGCATGTCATTTTAATTTACAAGACTACCATTTCTCCATTTGTATAATGGATTGATAATAAAAAATCCTTCTGTTTTGAGAAGTATATGTATATATATATGTATATATATATATATATATATATATATATATATATACTGCAAAATTCTATGTCATACTATACTTCCTAAATTCTGTAGTTTGTGAAAAGATGAATCATGTTTTAAGATTATGACCGAAAGAGTCCTTCTAATAGTGAGGACACGAGTGATATAATAAGGAGCCTAAGAAGCAATAACGTGAAGAAACTTTCTCAGCAGAAGTCTAGAATTCTGATGGAAATTCCTGTTTTCTGATTGTTAGCCTATTTTTATTCAAATCAATGGCAAAATTAATTTTTCCTTTAACAATTTCCTCTCTTCTGATTCAAATTATGTTATGCTATATACACATTTTTTTTTAAAGTTAAGCACAATACATACAACCCACAGACTTTAATGAATTCCTTTTCTTGGCTTTTGCAAAATTATATTTTCTCATGATTTATTTTCTCATTTTACTAGTTTGTCCTTCCATTTCAAGCTCAATCTTCTCTTCTGCTTCCTTCTCATGGAACTGAACACCAAATATTAGTTTCTTGAAGGACAATTTTCTGTTCTATTCATAGTATGTCTTTAGGGTAATTTACCCAGTTTAATGTCTTCTCTCCTCTCAGGATACCTTAAAACTCATAGAACTAATTGGCTACACAAAATCTGCTTTCAGAAACCTCATTGTAATGTCAAAGCTAGCATGTTCAAAATGCTTCTAAAACACCCCATCCCCACTGAAACTTCCTTTCTTCACTGTGTGCAATTTAAATTCATAATTCACCCAGTTACTCCAGTGTCCCAGGAGCCATGCTTGACCCTTTTCCTCACTTGACACATCTAGTTCGGTTCAGTTCAGTTCAGTCGTACAGTTGTGTCCGACTCTTTGCAACTCCATGGACTGCAGTACACCAGGCTTCTTGTCCATCACCAACTCCCTGAGCTTACTCAAACTCATGTCCACTCAGTCAGTGATGCCATCCAACCATCTCATCCTCTGTTGTCCCCTTCTTCTCCTGCCTTCAATCATTCCCAGCATCAGGGTCTTTTCAAATGGCACATCTAACCTAATTCAAAAATACATATGCTGCCACCACTCAAGCTAAATGTATTGGCAGGTGTTTTCTTGGACCACTGTGATAATCTATAGCTTGGCCACTACTACACCTTGAGCAAGGCCCTGTGAGGCTTCTGGGAACTGTGTATTTTTGTACCACACTTTTTTTTTTTTTTTTAGTTTTTAATTTTAAAATCTTTAATTCTTACATGCGTTCCCAAACATGAACCCCCCTCCCACCTCCCTTCCCATAACATCTCTCTGGGTCACTTTTTTATAGGCAAGACTCTAGCCTTCCAGGACCTTCAATAGTTCCAGGGGGCAATTCAAGCAGTTGCTAATCAAGAGAGGGCTTCCCTGCTGGCTCAGTGATAAAGAATTCACTTGCAATGCAGATGTGGGAGACATGAGTTTAATCCCTGCATCAGGAAGATACCCAGAGAAGGAAATGGCAACCCTTTCCAATATTCTTGCCTGGAAAATTCCATGGACAGAGGAGCCTGGCAGGCTACAGTCCATGGGATCGCAGAGAGTCAAACGGGACTGAGCACAGGAGCACACAGCCACACAAAGAAGGAGCAGCCCAGAAACCACCTAAGGCAAGAGAAAAGGAACCAGAGAAGTTCATCAAAATGAGAGGACCATGGAGATGAGATTCACTTCAGTTCAGTCGCTCAGGAGTGTCCGACTCTTTGTGACCCCATGAACCCTAGTAGGCCAGGCCACCTGGTCCATCATCAACTCCCGGAGTCCACCCAAACCCATGTCCATTGAGTTGATGATGCCATACAACCATCTCATTCTCTGTCATCCCCTTCTCCTCTTGCCCTCAATCTTTACCAGCATCAGGGTCTTTTCAAATGAGTCAGCTCTTTGCATCAGGTGGCCAAAGTATTGGATTTTCAGCTTCAACATCAGTCCTACCAATGAACAACCAGGACTGATCTCCTTTAGGATGGACTGGTTGGATCTCTTTGCAGTCCAAGGGATTCTAAACAGTCTTCTCCAACACCACAGTTCAAAAGCATCAATTCTTAGGCACTCAGCTTTCTTTATAGTCCAACTCTCACATCCATATATGACTCCTGGAAAAACCGTAGCCTTGACAAGACGGACCTTTGTTGGCAAAGTAATGTCTCTGCTTTTTAATATGCTGTCTAGGTTGGTCATAACTTTCCTTCCAAGGAGTAAGCGTCTTTTAATTTCATGGCTGCAGTCACCATCTGCAGTGATTTGGGACCACAGGAAAATAAAGTTAGCCACTGTTTCCCATGTATTTGCCATGAAGTGATGGGACCAGATGCCATGATCTTTGTTTTCTGAATGTTGAGCTTAAAGCCAACTTTTTCACTCTCCTCTTTCACTTTTATCAAGAGGCTCTTTAGTTCTTCTTCACTTTCTGCCATAAGGATGGTGTCATCTGCATATCTGAGATTATTGATATTTCTTTCAGCAATCTTGATTCCAGCTTGTGCTTCCTCCAGCCCAGCATTTTTCATGATGTACGCTGCATGTAAGTGAAATAAGCAGGGTGACAATATACAGCCTTGACGTACTCCTTTTCCTATTTGGAACCAGTCTGTTGTTCCATGTCCATTTCTAACTGTTGCTTCCTGACATGCTTACAGGTTCCTCAAGAGGCAGGTCAGGTGGTCTAGTACTCCCATCTCCTTCAGAATTTTCCACAGTTTATTGTGTGTGCTTTGGCATAGTAAATAAAGCAGAAGTAGATGTTTTGCTGGAATTCTCTTGCTTTCTTAATGATCCAGCCGATGTTGGCAATTTGATCTCTGGTTCCTCTGCCTTTTCTAAAACCAGATTGAACATCTGGAAGTTCACCGTTCACGTATTGCTGAAGCCTGGCTTGGAGAATTTTAAACATTACTTTACTAGTGTGTGAGATGGGTGCAATTGTGTGGTAGTTTGAGCATTCTTTGGCCTTGCCTTTCTTTGGGAGAAGATGAGATTAAGGGAGTGAAAGTTCTGCTGGCACCAAAATCTTGTCAGATACCATATCTTTGAACCACTAAATACCCTTCATCAAATCCTCTGGGGTTGGGACACTTGGTTTTTGAGAGCAGAAGCTTGGTGTTTCCCTGTTTTCCTTGTTGTTTAGTTGCTCAGTCATGTCTTACTCTTGGACACGCAGCAGGGACTGCAGCATGCCATGCTTCCCTGTCCTTCACCATCTCCCAGTGCTTGCTCAAACTCATGTCCATTGAGTCAGTGATGCCATCCAACCATTTTGTCCTCTGTTGTTGCCTTCTCCTGCCTCAATCTTTCCTGGCATTAGGGTCTTTACCAATCAGTTGGCTCTTCGCATCAGGTGGCCAAGTATTTGAGCTTCAACTTCAGCATTATTCCTTCCAATAAATATTCAGGATTGATTTCTTTTAGGATTAACTAGTTTGATCTCCTTGCTGTCCAATGGACTCTCAAGGGTCTTCTCCAACACCACGGTTCAAAAGCATAAATTCTTCAGTGCTGGCATAGTAATAAATCTGTTCTTTCTGACCTGACCCAAAACTCTGTCTACTAGATTTGATTCAAGGAGAAGCTGAGCTTTTAGTAACAGGAAGATCATTGATGCACTTCAGAAAAAATAATGCTTCAGTGAATGTGATGACCTGCATGAATTATATTCAAAAGAGAATAGGACAGGAACTGAAAAAGATAAAAATAGAAAAACTCCAAAATCTTGCAAAAAAGATAATTATTATTAATATAAAGCAAGATGATAACTTGAGAATGTAGCATTTTGAGGAATATGGAAATGTGAAATGATATTATATAAATAAATTTACTTTTTTCTGATTATACAAATAAATATACCCATAGAATAAATCTGGAAAAGCACTAATGTAAAATTTTTATTCCATAACAAGAAATTGATTTTCTTAACCTTGTATTATATTCTGTTGCAGCTCTATATTACAGGAATTGGATTGCATTTCATGTAATGTTTTAAAGATCACTTTATCATTTAATCTTATATATATCACAAATACTGTTTTTATATTTGATAACTTAATTTCTAATGATCTATAACTCTAAGCTGATATATATATATATAGTCCCACATTCTTGGATATTTAGACTATTTTAAATATTTATATTTAAATATAATATATAATATAATATAATATAATAACATTTATAAATATTTATTTATATATATTTTTTCTTATAAATATGTACAGTCTCTTAATTCTATCCCATTTGAAGGTCTCACTGCTCTTCATCTTTCTTTCATAACTCAGTCCCAGAATCTGTTTTTCTAAACTCCCTATATCATATGCTTTCTTTGGATAATATTTCTTCCTGTTCCTTCTCCTTTTGGCTCACAGTGTGGCAGGCAATCTTCTCTTCATCTCTTGTAGTTTCCTTTTCTTCCAGCTCCTTCTTCTGATGGTATAGTGCCCAAAGTGTTAAGCCTTCCATATTTTTCTCTTCTAATTTTACATTGTCTTTCCAGAAAAACTTCAGTCATCAATTGTGAAATCTAGATCATATTTGTTGCCAAAATTCCAGACTCATGCATCCAACTTCCTACTGACCATGTATGTCTAAATCTACCCCAAACACTTCACACTGAACCAATCCTAGAGAATCTTTATTATCTCTCTCTAGGACTTTTCCCATTTAGTATTCTCTGCTTGATATCTAGCGACATAATTGGTGATATAATCTAGAAAAGCATTAAACTTCCTAAGTTCCTCTTTCCCACGTACTGTTCTGTTCTTAGCCACTCAGTCATGTCCAACTCTTTGTAACCCCATGGGCTGTAGCCCACCAGGCACCTCTGTCCATGGGTATTCTCCAGGCAAGAATGCTGGAGTGGGTTGCCATGCCCTCCTCCAGAGGATCTTTCCAACCCAGGGGTCACATGGAGGCTCCTGCATTGCAGGCTTTACCTACTGAGCCACCAGGGAAGCCCCATCCACCAATAATAATAATAATCCCCTTGTCCAATTGATTATTCAGTAAACTTTGCTGGTTGAAGATAGACACACTTCCTCTTCATTTCCTTGTCACAGAACTAGTCTAGAAATTTACCATCTCTTTAATAAAAATGAAAGTAGGCTTCTTACAGATTGTCTTATATTTCCTTTTATCTGCCTCCAATTTTCCAATCAAGTGCCTTCCAAAATGATTCTTCTAATTTACAAGTATGATGAATACATTCTTCACAAGATCTCAAACTTTGTATGCAAAAGAAACAATGATGAAATTATTTAAATTACACATGTCAGACATCACTTTCAAACACAAATATTGATTAGATCTGTTATTTAACATTGCATGCAAATTAAAATAATAACATATAAAATAAAAATGAAAAATATAATAAGGACTTTGAATGTTATGTATTATTCTAAATATACATTATAAGGTCTTCCCTGGTAGGTTAGTTGTAAAGAATCTACCTGTCAATGTCAGAGATGTGGATTCAAGCCCTGGGTGGGGAAGAAGGAAATGGCTAACCATTCAAGTATTCTTGCCTGTAAAATCTGATGGAGAGAGGAAACTTGAGGGTTACAGTCCATGGGGTCACAAAAGAATTGGACACTACTTAGCAATAAAAATATATATAAGTATGCTGCTGCTGCTGCTAAGTTGCTTCAGTTCTGTCCGACGCTGTGTGACCCCATAGATGGCAGTCCACCAGGCTCCCCTGTCACTGGGATTCTCCAGGAAAGAACACTGGAGTGGGTTACCATTGCCTTCTCCAACATATAAGAATAAATGTGTATTAATAAGTGCATTTTTATTTTAAATATCAATTTATTTATTTTAATTGGAGGTTAATTACTTCAAAATACTGTATTCGTTCTGCCATACATCAACATGAATCCGCCACAGGTATACACGTGTTCCCCATCCTGAACCCCTCTCCCTCCCCGCTCCCTGTACCACCCCTCCAGGTTGTCCCAGTGCACCATCCCTGAGAATCCTGTACCATGCATCCAACCTAGACTGGCAATTCGTTTCATACATAATATAATACATCTTTCAATGCCATTCTCCCAAATCATCCCACCCTCTCCCTCTCCCACAGAGTACAAAAGACTGTGCTATACATCTGTATCTCTTTTGCTGTCTCACATACAGGGTTATCGTTACCATCTTTCTAAATTCCATATATATGCTTTAGTATACTGTATTGGTGTTTTTCTTTCTGGCTTACTTCACTCTGTATAATAGGCTCCAGTTTCATCCTCCTCATTAGAACTGATTCAAATGTATTCTTTTTAATGGATGAGTAATAATCCATCATGTATATGTATCACAGCTTTCTTATCCATTCATCTGCTGATGGACATCTAGGTTGCTTCCATGTCCTGGCTATTATAAACAGTGCTGTGATGAACACTGGGGTACACGTCTCTTTCAATTCTGGTTTCCTTGGTGCGTATGCTCAGCAGTGGGATTGCTGGGTCATAAGGCAGTTCTATTTCCAGATTTTAAAGGAATCTCCACACTGTTCTCCATAGTGGCTGTACTAGTTTGCATTCCCACCAACAATGGAAGAGGGTTCCGTTTTCTCCACACCCTCTCCAGCATTTATTGCTTGTAGACATTTGGATCGCAGCCATTCTGACTGGCGTGAAATGGTACCTCATTGCAGTTTTGATTTGCATTTCTCTGATAATGAGTGATGTTGAGCATCTTTTCATGTGTTTGTTAGCCATCTGTATGTCTTCTTTGGAGAAATGTCTGTTTAGTTCTTTGGCCCACTTTTTGATTGGGTCGTTTATTTTTCTGGAATTGAGCTGCAGGAGTTGCTTGTATATTTTTGAGATTAGTTGTTTATCAGTTGCTTCATTTGCTATTATTTTCTTCCATTCTGAAGGCTGTCTTTTCACCTTGCTTATAGTTTCCTTTTTTGTGCAGAAGCTTTTAAGTTTAATTAGGTCCCATTTGTTTATTTTTGCTTTTATTTCCAGTATTCTGGAAGGTGGGTCATAGAGGATCCTGCTGTGATGTATGTCAGAGAGCGTTTTGCCTGTGTTCTGCTCTAAGAGTTTTATAGTTTCTGGTCTTACATTTAGATCTTTAATCCATTTTGAGTTTATTTTTGTGTGCGGTGTTAGAAAGTGTTCTAGTTTCATTCTTTTACAAGCGGTTGATCACTTTTCCAGCACCACTTGTTAAAGAGATTGTCTTTAATTCATTGTATATTCTTGCCTCCTTTGTCGAAGATAAGGTGTCCATAGGTGTGTGGATTTATCTCTGGACTTTCTACTTTGTTCCATTGATCTATATTTCTGTCTTTGTGCCAGTACCATACTGTCTTGATGACTGTGGCTTTGTAGTAGAGCCTGAAGTCAGGCAGGTTGATTATTCCAGTTCCATTCTTCTTTCTCAGGATTGCTTTGGCTATTCGAGGTTTTTTGTATTTCCATAAAAATTGTGGAATTATTTGTTCTAGATCTGTGAAAAATACCGTTGGTACCTTGATAGGGATTGCATTGAATCGATAGATTGCTTTCGCTAGCATACTAATTTTCACTATATTGATTCTTTTGATCCATGAACATGGTATATTTCTCCATCTATTAGTGTCCTCTTTGATTTCTTTCACCAGTGTTTTATAGTTTTCTATATATAGGTCTTTCATTTCTTTTGGTAGATATATTCCTATTTTATTATTTTCGTTGCAATGGTGAATGGAATTGTTTCCTTAGTTTCTCTTTCTATTTTCTCATAATTAGTGTATAGGAATGCAAGGAATTTCTGTGTGTTGATTTTATATCCTGAAACTTTACTATATTCGTTGATTAGCTCTAGTAATTTTCTGCTAGAGTTGTTAGGGTTTTCTATGTAGAGGATCATGTCATCTGCAAACAGTGAGAGTTTTACTTCTTTTCTGATTTGGATTCCTTTTATTTCTTTTTCTGCTCTGATTGCTGTGGCTAAAACCTCGAGAACTATTTTGAATATTAGCAGAGAAAGTGGGCACCCTTGTCTTGTTCCTGACTTTAGGGAAATGCTTTCAATTTTTTCTCCACTGAGGATGTTTGCTGTGGGTTTGTCATATATAGCTTTTATTATGTTGACGTATGTTCCTTCTATTTCTGCTTTCTGGAGAGTTTTTATCATAAATGGATGTTGAATTTTGTCAAAGGCTTTCTCTGCATCTATTGAGATAATCATATGGCTTTTATTTTTCAGTTTGTTAATGTGGTGTATTACATTGATTGATTTGTGGATATTGAAGAATCCGTGGATTCCTGGGATAAAGCCCACTTGGTCATGGTGTATGATCTTTTTAATGTGTTGTTGGATTCTGATTGCTAGAATTTTGTTAAGGATTTTTGCATCTATGTTTATCAGTGATATTGGCCTGTAATTTTCTTTTTCTGTGGCACCTTTGTCAAGCTTTGGTATTAGGGTGATGGTGGCCTCATAGAATGAGTTTGGAAGTTTACCTTCCTCTGCAATTTTCTGGAAGAGTTTGAATAGGATAGGTGTTAGCGCTTCTCTAAATTTTTGGTAGAATTCAGCTGTGAAGCTGCCTGGACCTGGGCTTTTGTTTGCTGGAAGATTTCTGATTACAGTTTCAATTTCCATGCTTGTGATGGGTCTGTTAAGATTTTCTATTTCTTCCTAGTTTAGTTTTGGAAAGTTGTACTTTTCTAAGAATTTGTCCATTTCTTCCAAGTTGTCCATTTTACTGGCATATTATTTCTGATAGTAGTCTCTTAAGATCCTTTGTATTTCTGTGTTGTCTGTTGTGATCTCTCCATTTTCATTTCTAATTTCATTGATTTGATTTTTCTCCCTTTGTTTCTTGATGAGTCTGGCTAATGGTTTGTCAATTTTATTTATCCTTTCAAAGAACCAGCTTTTGGCTTTGTTGATTTTTACTATGGTCACTTTTGTTTCTTTTGCATTTATTTCTGCCCTAATTTTAAAAATTTCTTTCCTTCTACTAACCCTGGGGTTCTTCATTTCTTCCTTTTCTATTTGCTTTAGGTGTAGAGTTAGGTTATTTATTTTACTTTTTTCCTGTTTCTTCGTGTATGCCTGTATTGCTATGAACTTTCCCCTTAGCACTGCTTTTACAGTGTCCCACAACGTTTTCATTTTTTGTATTTTCATTTTCACTCATTTCTGTGCATAGTTTGATTTCTTTTTTGATTTCTTCTGTGATTTGTTGGTTATTCAGCAGCGTGTTGTTCAGCCTCCATATGCTGGAATTTTTAATAGTATTTCTCCTGTAATTGAGATCTAATCTTAATGCATTGTGGTCAGAAAAGATGCTTGGAATGATTTGAATTTTTTTTTTTTAATTTACCAAGGCTAGATTTATGGTCCAGAATGTGATCTATCCTGGAGAAGGTTCTGTGAGCACTTGAGAAAAAGGTGAAATTCATTGTTTTGGGGTGAAATGTCTTATAGATATCAATTAGGTCTGACTGGTCTATTGTATCATTTAAAGTTGTTTGTGTTTCCTTGTTAATTTTCTGTTTAGCTGATCTATCCATAGGTGTGAGTGGGGTATTAAAGTCTCCCACTATTATTGTGTTATTGTTAATTTCCCCTTTTATACTTTTTAACATTTGTGTTACATATTGCAGTGTTTCTATGTTGGGTGCATATATATTTATAATTGTTATATATTCTTCTTGAATTGATCCTTTAATCATTATGTAGTGTCCTTCTTTGTCTCTTTTCACAGCCTTTGTTTTAAAGCCTATTTTATCGGATATGAGTATTGCTACTCCTGCTTTCTTTTGGTCTCTGTTTGCGTGGAATATCTTTTCCAGCCCTTCACTTTCAGTCTGTATGTGTCCCCTGTTTTGAGGTGGGTCTCTTGTAGACAACATATATAGGGGTCTGGTTTTTGTATCCATTCAGCCAGTCTTTGTCTTTTGGTTGGGACATTCAACCCATTTGCATTTACGGTAATTATTTATAAGTCTGATCCCATTGCCATTTACTTTATTGTTTTGGGTTCTAGTTTATACACATTTTTTTGTGTTTCCTGCCTAGAAAAGATCCTTTAGCATTTGTTGGAGAGCTGGTTTGGTGGTGCTGAATTCTCTCAGCTTTTGCTTGTCTGTAAAGCTGTTTATTTCTCCTTCATATTTGAATATGATTCTTGCTGGGTACAGTAATCTGGGCTGTAAGTTATTTTCTTTCATCACTTTAAGTATATCTTGCCATTCCCTCCTGGCTTGAAGAGTTTCTATTGAAATATCAGCTGTTATCCCTATGGGATAACAAGGTTTCTTGGTTAGGGAAGCTTGTGTCTGTGTTCTGGTGGGTGGAGCTGGATTTCTTCTCTCTGGAGTGCAATGAAGAGTCCAGTAATGAGTTATGAGATGTCAGTGATTTTGGAATAACTTTGGGCAGCCTGTATATTGGAGTTCAGGTCTGTGTTCCTGTGTTGCTGGAGAATTTGTGTGGTATGTCTTGTTCTGGAACTTGTTGGCCCTTGGGTGGTGCTTGGTTTCAGTGTAGGTATGGAGGCGTTTGATGAGCTCCTGTCAATTAATGTTCCCTGGAGTCAGGAGTTCTCTGGTGCTCTCAGGGTTTGGACCTAAGCCTCCTGCTTCTTGTTTTCAGTCTTATTTTTACAGTAGTCTCAAGACTTCTCCTTCTATACAGCATCATTGATAAAACATCTAGGTTAAAGATGAAAAGTTTCTCCACAGTGAGAGACACCCAGAGAGGTTCAGAGTTACATGGAGAAGAGAAGAGGGAGGAGGGAATTAGAGGTGACCCGAATGAGATGAGGTGGAATCAATAGAGGAGAGAGCAAGCTAGCCAGTAATCACTTCCTTATGTGCACTCCACATCTGGACCGCTCAGAGATGTTCATAGAGTTATACAGAGAAGAGAAGAGGGAGGAAGGAGACAGAGGTGGCCAGGAGGATAAAAGGGGGGAATCAAAAGGAGAGGCAGATCCAGTCAGTAATCAGTTCCCTAAGTGTTCTCCACCGTCTAGAATACAGAAATTCACAGAGTTGGGTAGAGAAGAGATGGGGTAGGGAGGAGACATAGGCGACCTGGTGGAGAAAAAGGAGAGTTCAAAGGAGGAGAGAGTAGTCAAGCCAGTAATCTCGCTCCCAAGTAAAATGGGTACTGAAGATTGGGTTCTTAAAGGCACAAAATTGATAACAAATACCAAAAAGCAAAGATTAAAAATTTAGAGTAGAGTTTGGAATTTCAAAAAATGCAATATTAAAGAAAAGAAGGAAAAAGAGAAAAAAAAAGTCACAAAAATTATAAAATACATATATATATGAAGTTTGTTTTTAAAAAATAGGGTCTTTTTTGGCAAAGTAATAGTAGGTTATAAAAGTGAAAATTAATAGAGCTATAGAGGACTTAAAATTAAAAAAAAAAAAAGAATGATCGTAAAACTAGTAAAAATATATCTAGGATTTTCATTGGTGTTGTTGTGGGTATTGTGGAGTCAGTTCATTTTCAGATAGTTCCTTGTTCCGGCTTATATTTCTCTAGATCTACAGGCCCCTTCCTATGTAGTCAGTACTAATGACAGGCTTTTAATCTATTGCACTTGTCACTTCCAAGGCAGTTCCCTCTGTTTTAGCTTCTTCTGTTTGCTGATCTCTTCAGTGTCTGATTTCCGCCCTGACACAAAGGGAGCGATGGTGGACACTTTTTTTAGGCTCACTTGTTCAGTCGTACTATGGGGAGGGAGGGACGCTGCAAACAGATAACACTGGTGTGTGCTCACGGTGCCTCAGCCACACTGGGCCTGCCCCTGCTCACGGTGCATGTATCCTCCCTGCCCACACTATTCAGGCTCTAGGTTGCTCCACTGGGAACTGTCCGAGGCCGGCCCTGGGCTGCACGCACCTCCCAGGTCTAAGCTGCTCAGGTTCAGGCGCTCGGGTAGTCCTCAGAGGCACACACTTGTTTGGGCCTGTGTTTTGTGCCCTTCCCAGGTCCGAGCAGCTCAGATGATGGGGTGTTTGGTAAGCGCGATCGCTGAGACTTATCACCTCCCCCGTCCTGGCCACTCAGTTTTCTGGGTGTACAACTGGCGCACCTTCTCAGGCAGATGTTGACCGTCCAGAACCCCAAGAAGTCTTAGTTAGCAAAGAAGCCTGCTTACAGTTTTGTAGATAATGTCTCTCTGGGGTTGCGATTGCCCCCTTCCGGCTCTGGCTGCCTGTCACTGGAGGGGGATGGTCTGCAGTTGGCTATCTCTGTTCAGTCCTTTGTTCTGTGCACGGGCCTGGCGGTGTCTTAGGTTAGGGCTGGGTTTTCCCGTGGTAGTTATCCCACAGTCTGTTTTGCTAGCCCAAGTTAGTTCGCTCAGATTTTTCTCAGGGCATTCAGGCCAGATCCTTACTCTAAGTGATGCAGCCCGTGCCTCCCTGCCCAGCCCCCGCTGGCTAGTGGTGGCTTCAGGTGTCTGAGCTGCTTCTCCGCTGGGAGAGTTACCATTGGGCTCGTAATCTGTGGGTTTTAATTATTTGTTTATTTTTCCTCCCTGTTATGTTGCCCTCTGTGCTTCGCCACAGACTTGGCAGTGAGAGTGTTTCCTGGTGTTTGAAAACCTCTCTTTTTAAGACTCCCTTCCCAGGACAGAGCCCTATCCCTACCTCTTTTGTCTCTTTTTTTTCTTTTTGGTCTTTTATATTTTTTCTACCTTCTTTTGAAGACAATGGGCTGCTTTTATGGTTGCCTAATGTCCTCTGCTGGCATTCAGGAGTTGTTTTGTGGAATTTACTCAGCGTTTAAATGTTCTTTTGATGAAATTGTGGAGGAGGAAGTGGTCTCCCCATCCTATTCTTCCGCCATCTTAGGACCACCTAATAAGTGGATTTTATATGATGTATACATTTACACATTTAAATGTACTTTTAAAAACACTACTATGTAGCTATAATAATAATAGTAAATACTTCACTATTGAGTGGTTCCTTTAGTTTTACAGAGACAATTTTTCGTCTTCAGCAGTCATACCTACCTCTTTTCTTCAATTTTAATATATTTTGTATCATTATGAGTATATATTACATAAAACATATTATATATATATTTTCTGTGATTTGCTTTTTTAATCAAATATATTTTCAACATTCAACATGGATGTATGTAGTTATAAGGATTGATTTTTCCGCAAACCGTTATTTGTTTCTACAACTTTTACGGGGCAGGGGGGATGGGGGCGGAGGTGGGCTTCTTTCGTCAGTAAAACTCAGAGTTGCTTCTACTGATTTGATATTTTAAAATCAATGCTTTGAATATTTATGCCAATTTTTTTTCCAGTGTCCATGTGAAAGAGCTTATCTTTATCTAAAAGCCTACAGGTGGAGTTACTGTGTTGTAAGTACAACACAATTTCTAGCTTCACAGTTTTACAATAACATGTCATATTTTTTTCTTAAGCACTTCTAACTGAAAGCTTGGGTCTTCTTACTAGATATGTACAATCCATCTTATAGATTTATTCCTGTTATTATTTCTATTATTTCCTTTTCTATTGCAGTTTTGCCTTACTCTAGCACAAATGACTAAGCAGTAATGAATATCTCCTGAAGAGAGATATTTAAAAATAAAATTAGTTTTATTTTTACAGACTTATTCCTTCTTATAATAGCTCAGTTCTGAATGCTGGTTTTCAATTATTTCCACAAGTCATTTCCAAGATGATATATGAGAGTATAATTATTATTATTGATAACAGTATCACCCCAAAAAATAGTATATTAGCCTTTGTCATGATAAATAAATAATTTAGGTAAGTGTCATTCTGGTTTACTGAGGAATTTTGATCTAAATATAATTAATGAATATAAATATGTTTTGGAAACAAAAGAAGCAAGAGGAAATAATTCAGTTCAGCAGAAATAAATGATTTAGTTATATAAATGGACTTCTCTGGTGGCTCAAACAGTTACATAAATGCCCAGGCTCTTTGATAGACCATTGAAAGTCAACTTTTACCCCAAGTATAAAGTTCCTTCCTCAATATACTTAAATATGATCATCCACTTCTGCTTCAATAGTTTTAATAATGATGCTAATTAATTCAACTTTTCCTTACCAGAATGTAAACTCCCCATGGGCAGTGACTCTTACCTGCTTTATTTGTTTGTGTGCTGGTTTGGTTTGTGCTTGCTATATCTTTGCTTCCCAGATCAGTGTTTGACACATGGCAGGTGTTCAAAAACTATTTGGTAAATAAATCAATGATATAATAATCATCTTTCTGTTTAATATTCTCCCTAACCTTAGTTCTGCTCTGTAGAGAAACACAAAGCAAATTTCTGATTTGTCTCTTAGTAAACTTTATGTAGTTCAAATTGGTCAAAATGTAGACTTTTGAGCCTTGTGTCTTATTTTCTCTCTAGTGCAATTACAAGCTTTCCAAGTCTCTTATAGCATGCATTTAAGATCTCTCACCAAGCTAGGGATTTGTTAATAAACTGTCTGGTTTTTGACTGTGTTCTAATGTATGACAATCATAATTGCCTGATATATGTCAAGCACAGCAAACGGAAAAAAACAAAACCTTTCCTCCCACTTTTCACTCACATTCATGGAAGAACCCTATGATATTATAAATCTAGCTAGTTAATATTTGTGGTCACTCAGCACATATTAATATTTGTATTAATGAAGACTACAAAGTTTATTCACACAAATGGACTGGCAAGTGTATAGTAAAAGCCTTTGATCATGAATATGCAAGGGTTTGATTGAGATGGAGGTGCTGAAGAATAATTTTGGCATTTCCTTCTGGACTAAGGACATAGAAAACTTTGAAGAGTTTTGAATTTGGAACAATTTTGCTGAAGACATGGAAATTTAGTATTTTTCTCAATGAAGTATATTGAGAAAAATGGCAAAACACAGAGACAATCTACTTTGCATTTCATCTCATTTTATTATTTTTTGCAAAGATTTATTTTAAGACCTGTAAAACAGAAAATTCTTATTTTCATGCCTGTTAGAAATAATATTTTCCCCTAATCTCTGAATGAACCATTTTTATTGCAATCCTGATAGCACATTTCTTCTAATGCATCAAAGTTGGCCTTATTCAGGGAGCTTTCATTTCCAAAGGTCAAGGTCTTTTCTTTTGGATTCACCTTGAAAGTACATTACCTCTATTTTTATTCCCTGCTGTCATAGTAAATAAACATATTGAAATAAGTCAATTTTGTTAGCTTCAGTAAATTGCTTCTTTCCCTTTTCCCAATCTCTGCCTTGTTCAATCCATTTTGAAGACTTCACTATCAACCTAGGCAATCTTGTGACATTTTAAGTGTAAGCTTCAGTCTTTAACCAAATCGAAAAGATAATTACATATTTTAAAGCTGATGCTTTAATGAAAACAATAATCTAAATGTAAACATTTATTTTGTTAAATCCTTAAGACATAATTTAATTTCAAAATAAAAAACAAAACTGCTTTAAAATGGTGAAGAATTTCTTTTGGTGACTAGAAAACTCTTATTAACCTAATGTATAGGTTTCATTGATTATTTTGATGGGCTATTGGAACAAAGCAAGATATTTGACCTTAAAGAAGTTCTTAGCGGTTGTAAATGAAATAAATTTGCAATGGAGGAAGTCCCAATTAAATGTTCACTATTAAACAACAAATTGAAAAATATCATTTTTAGATTTTTCTTGAAAAGTTATGAAGAGCAATGACAGAGAAAATCATTTTATTGAGATGAACATGGAAGTTAAAATCTTCATTTGGTATGTTTTGAGAATGATTACTTCAAACACTCTAACTTCATTGGGGATCCTACAGATACTCACTATAAGACCAGTATTTATTTAATAATTCCTATGAGACTCACTGTGATTAAAAAAAAAAAAAAACTGTATGTTCTCATTTAAATTTTTACAAATTTTTAAATTGAGTACCCTTATCAGTATTTTGGGGTGAAAATACTGAAGTGTAATAATATATTGAAGTACAATAAATTATATGACATATGATATGAACCTTGAATTATAATAAAATTAACAAAACAATAGCAACTATAACAAAAACAATAACAATAGTGATAGAAACAGTAACTATCAGGTATGGAAATATCATGTCTGCAAATACCAGACTAATTACTTTTTTAAAAACTGTATTGAAGTATTTATGATTTTGCAAATCTGCAATCGAAATTATCGACATTGATTTATAACTCCTAATTTACCCCTCCCCCCTGCAGAGTCTAATTATTTCTAAGGTCTTCTCTCAGCCCTTGTAATATCTTTTTCTTAGATGAGCATACCCCGTATTTCTGTGCATGCCATTTATTAAGGAAAGAAGTCTTCCAAGTTAAGTGATGGGAGGTGTGGTGTTGATAAACAGAAAGCAGGACAGAAAAGGTCAAGATATCAAGCAAATTTTCAATCTAAAACTAAATCAATTAGCCTATATAGGAGGGAAGAGGATGGCAAAAACTTTCAGGCACCAACTGTGTATAGCGGATCCAGTCTTGAAGAGAGAGTGATAGATGCCACTTTATTTTATTATTAAGCCAAAGCAAAAGTACTGAGAAGTTTTCAGATGGGTATTTAGAATTGATAAAAGGATCTGAGGGAATTTAACCATAGCCAACCATGTCTCTGTTATGGATTAAATTGTACTCCTTCCCTTCCTCAGTTTATATATTGAAACTGTAAAGCCCAGAATGAGTTTATTTTAGATAGGGTTTTGAGGTGTTTTTGTTGTTGTATCGTTGCTAAGTCTGGTTCGACTCTTTGCAACCCCATGGACTGCAGCATGCCAGAAATCATTATCCTTCACCATCTCCCAGAATTTGCTCAGATTCATGTCCATTGAGTTGGTGATATTACCATCTCATCTTCTGCTGTTCTCTTTTTCTTTCGCCTTCAGTCTTTCCCAGAATCAGGGTCTTTTCCAATGAGTCAGGTCTTTGCATCAGATGGTCAAATCATTGGAGCTTCAGCTTCATCATCAGTCCTTCCTATGAATATTCCAGGTTGATTTCTTTAAGGATTGGTTTGTTTGATCTCCTTGTTGTCCAAGGAACTTTCAAGAGTCTTAATGTTAATTAAAGTGATAAGATAGGGACCTAATCCAGTAGAACTGGTATCCTTATGTGAAGGGGAAGAAACAAAGGAGTGCATACACACAGAGGAAAGGACACGTGAAAATACAGCCAGAAGGAGGCCATCTGCAGCCAGAAAGGGAGACCGCTGAAAAAAGTAACCTTTCTGGCACCTTGATCTTGGACTTCTAGCATCTGGAACTTTGAAAATGTATATTTCTCTCATTTAAGCCATTCAGTCCAGAGTATTCTATTATGGCAGCCCTAGTAGCCTAAAACAGTCTGCTTTCATAATTGAATGATAGGTACTATTATTATCATTAATTTATATGCAGAAAAAATTGAGGCTTAAAATTTACCTACATTGTCATTTAAGAAACATATATAAAAGGAAATAAAATTGGAGTCACCGGAAATAAAAATAGTATTACAAACTGCACTAATTTAAAATTATTTTATAAATATTTAGCTGTATCAATGCACATTTTGCTCTTAGTGTTAGCATTTATAATTACTGAGCCCTATCAACCACAATATTTGCTTTTCAAAAACGATGATAGATTGGAATTTCTAAACTTTCAAAAATTTTTATTGAAATGTAGTTGATTTACAATGTTGTCTTAGTTTCAGGCATATAATAGAGTGATTCAATTATATATATATATGTGTGTGTATATATATATGTGTATATATATATTTATATATATGTATATATATATATGTATATATATGGTTTCCCAGGTGGTGCTAGTGGTAAAAAACCTGTCTGCCAATGTAGGAGATGTAAGAGACATGGGTTTAATTTCCGGGTTGGGAAGATCCCCTGGAGGAGGGTATGGCAACACACTCCAGTATTCTTGCCTGGAGAATCATATGGCCAGAGGAGCCTGGCAGGCTACATTCCATAGGGCAGCAAAGAGTCAGACAAGACTGAGATACACACACACACACACACACACACACACACACACTCACACTCACACGCACACACACACAAGGGCTTTATAAATTCTTTTCTGGATTCTTTTCCATTATAGGTTATTACAAAATATTGCATAGAGTTCCCTGTGCTATACAGTAGGTCCTGGAGAAGGGACTGTTTTGCAAAGATCAGTACTATTATGAAAGATGACCAAAAGGAAGGAAGATAGTAATCCCGTTATGAAAGATGATACCCTTCTTTTTCAGCCATCTGCCCCAATTACAGTGACAGGGGGCATAGAAAACTGCTCTCTTTAAAGTGATTTTAAGGCACTCTAAGGATAGTATAGTGAGTTCACCCAAGGTGGTTAATGTCAGATTAGAATAATTGAAATTACTATAACCAGAATAATGGTTTAATGTGAAAGCAGTTCTAAGAGAAAGAGACTATAATTTGCAAGGCACCCAGAGAAGATCTCCTGGAGAAGGAAATGGCAACCCACTCAAGTGTTCTTGCCTGGAAAATCCCTTGGACAGAGAAGCCTGGTGTGTTATAGTCCATGGGGTCACAAAGTGTTGAATATGACTGAGCACGTGCACGTACACACATGCACACACACACACACACACACACACACACACAGAAATTTAAATAGAACGAAAGAAGAAGGGAGGAGAAGAGAGGCAGAAGAGGGGAAAAAGGAAATAAAGAAGTAAGAGAAAAGGAAGGACAGGGAAAAGAAAGAAAGAAATGAAGGGAGTGAGGAAGAAAGAATGTAAAATTCAAATGTTCCATATCATGATTTAAAACTAGAAACTTGTTTTTATGATTATCTCTGCTTAAAATTATAATGTCAAAATTTCCTTTCAAATTATATATTTATTTAGTGTGTTTGGATCCTAAAAATTCATTCTTTAAAAAAAGGAATCATTAAAAACTTGCAACTTTTATAGATAACTTTGGTCAAAAAGTCATTAACTGAAGTCACTATGTTAAGTAAGCTTGAAATTAAATTAAATATTTATTCCTTTAAAATTGCATTTTCAAAAAAATATTTTAACCATCTATTAAGAAATTAATGCTTATACTTCCTCTCTTCTTGTCCCTTCTTGCTTCATAGATTTTTAAAAAATTTATTTACATTATCCATGAATATTACATTTGTGTCCTCTTATATGAATTAAATGTTCACAGCTCCTTAACTATGATTATGAAGATAAATGGATTACTTTCCCATTGCATGGTATTCTTTTGGGGAAAAAAATGATGTTATGAAATTTTATTTTGAGCTTCTAAGAATGTCATTCACTTTTCCTCTATTGATGTCTTTAATGATTTTGCTTTGGTGGCCTGAGACTGCAGTTCTTCCATCATACCTTTCCCCTGTAGAAATTGATCTCGTTTCTCAAATTCCCTCCTGAAACAAACTCTTCCATGAAATATAATCTCAACTAGAATTGATGTCTGCAATGTAAGAACCCTCTTAAAACTTTGTTCGAATCTTATGACATATTTCTTTCTAGATTTTTTAAACATTCTGTTATATACATAAAACTGCACATTAAATATACAATTTATGTGTGTATACATATGTGTATATACAATACAGTTGAAAGAGAAAAACTGAAAATGGCTAAGTATTAGCAAACTGTGGTATGTGTTAAGAATGGGAAGCTGAATATAATATATTTTCCTTCAGTCTGTAAGGGTTGGCCACAAATACGCCAGTATTATCACTTCCAGCCAACTTTCCTTCTCTGTCTCAAATTCTTTCATAAGGACGTCACAGATGGCATAGGAACAACTGAGGAGTCATTGATACAACTTACAGTGGAATACTTCACACTCACTGCTTTCTTCACATTATACTTCTCTTTAAAGGCAAAAACACGGGAATATATAGATAAGTTGTTGTTTTGCTGTCACTATGTTGCTTCCTACTCTTTTGTGACATCATAGACTGTAGCCCACCAGAATCCTCTGTTCATGGAATTTCCCAGGCAAGAACACTAGAGTGGGTTTCCATTTCCTTCTTTCTGGAATCGGAATCTTCCCAACACAGGGATCCAACATGCATCTTCTGCACTGGCAAGCATTCTTTACTGCTGAGTCAACAGGGAAACCCCATATAACTAATAACCATCTTCTATTACTAAGAGACACAATCTTCTCCAAGATGATAATTAATATTAAAAAAAGAGAATAAATCACCCAAAGTGTGGTCTATATATTTTATGCAAGGTCACTTAACATTCATTAAGAGAATATTTCTCAAATTTTAATAACCCAAGATTAACAGCAGAAGGAGAAGGGGACAATAGAGTATGAGATGGTTGGGTGGCATCACTGACTCGATGGACATGAGTTTGAGTAAGCTCCAGGAGTTGGTGATAGACAGGGAAGCCTGGCATGCTGCAGTCCATGGGGTTGCAAAGAGTCGGACATGACAGAGTGACTGAACTGACTGACCAGATTAATAATCTTTAGACAATACTTTACACTACCTCTTTTAATTAACCTACTTTTTAAGTTTAAATTATTTGTTTATAAGAAAATTTTGTATCACTGACATAGGACACTGTTAGTAAGTGAGGTAATATTTGCAAAGCTCTCAAGTGCCCCTCAAATAAGAGTATAAACAAAAAGCAATATTATTCAATTATAGCTGGAGAGCATTTCCTGCTGAACACTTTGAGCTGGTGACCTAGTTTCACTTAGTTAAAACTAAATTTTTGAGGTGATAAAGACATTAATGATGGATACAAAATGTAAAGTAGCCCTATGTTACAACTGTGAAGAGGTAATAAAGGGAAACCTCAATTAGAGTTAGGAGACCAGAAAGGAGCACTCTCATACTCTGAGAAGACACCAGAGCCTAACAAGATAAAGACTCATCTTTCCTGGCAAGGACTCAGCGAGTGGAAAGCCATGGACTCTGTTGACTGAAATCCTTCCTTTTCGTCTCTATAAGAGCAGTCTTTCTCCCTTGCTGTATAGGGACTTGTGTGGTGCTGGCCATGGCTGCATTCTCTGAATTGCAATTCTCTGATGATCTTGAATAAACTTATTTTGCTAGAGAAATATCTGTCAGTCTATTTGTTTCAGGTCAACACAATACATGAGTCAATGCTATTTAATTTGGGGTGTGCAAATAATAGCCTCCTGTACTTTGGAAAATATTACTTGAAAGGCTATTTTGGACAGGATTCAGAATGTCTGTAAAACTTCTGAAGCTGAATTGTATGTATTGATGTCCATCTGTCCATAGTTTGTTGTTATTTTTTTCATATTTTCTTTCCATATACTCAGCAGGGTTTTCGACCTAACAAAGATTAAGAACTGACTTACATAAATAAATACTACAAGCCAAAGATAATTAGATAATTTACTCTAAAACAGGGGAAATTTTGTAATGAAAATCAACCAGTCTAGACTTTTAAAAAGATACAAAATATTCCACTGAGAGTAGATCATTAAGTATAGTATAAGAACATACTGATTAACTGCATAAAATTATGGAATGAGCCAGGCTTGTTTTAAAGTCTTGGCTTGATCACATACAAACTCTCACTTTGGCCATGGCTTTGAACTCTCTAAGTCTCAGTTTAACAATCTACTTTAATAGATTACTGTCACTATTAAATGAAATTTAAAAATATAAGAAAGTCAGAACACAACAGGCAGTGTCTAGTACATATCAAGCATATATTAAAGATGGTGGCTATTAAGTCCTTATGATATTGATTTACAATAAGCAAAGGACAGTTGATCTTTGTCCCTTTCCCTGGCACAGATCTCCTAAAACACTTGGCATTTCTTCAGTGTTGAGAAAGCTAAAGATGTCTTTTGTTATGTTAAAGAATTGACAGCTGGAATGCTCTTCTGTCATCTGGGGATGTGGGCTTGTTACCAGAGGAACTGAGCATGTGATTAGAAATCACCATGATTTCTGGGGAGGGAAGAGGGCTGGAGGTTGAATGGTCAATGATTTAGCCAATCATGCTTGTGTAAGGAAGCCTCCATAAATCCCCCAAAAGATAGGGTTTAGAGAGCTTTTGGGTTGATGAACACAAGAAGTGCCTGGAGAGTGGTGAGCCTGCAGAGGGTTTGGAAGCTCTGCACCCTTTTTCTATGCCTTGCCCTGTGCATCTCTTCCACCTCGCTGTTCCTGAGTTATATTCTTGACAGTAAATCAATAATCCAGTAAGTAAATTGTTTATCAGAGTTCTGTGAACCTCTCTAGCAATTTAGTCAAACTTGAGGAGGGTATTTGGGGAACTTCTGATTCATAACCAGTAGTTCAGTACAGCTATCAATCAGTCTGGAATCAGTTGGTAAAGAATCTGCCTGCAAAACAAGAGATCCAGGTCCAATCCCTGGGTCAGGAAAATCCCCTGGAGAAGGGAATGGCTACTCATGCCATTGTTCTTGCCTGGAGAATCCCATGGACATAGGAGCCTGACATGCTACAGTCCTTGAGGATGCAGAGAACTGAACACAACTGAGCAACTAAAACTTATTATATCCAAAGAGGAGGCCATAGTAACCTCCAATCAGTAGTTGGTTGGTCAGAGCTCAGGTGGCAACCTGGGTTTGTGACTGGCATCTCAAGTAAGGGAAGACAGACTCATAGGACTGAACCCTTAACCTGTGAAATCTCAGCCAGCTCCAAGTACATAGTTATCAGAATTTAACTAAAATTGGAGGACACTCAGCTGATGTTCTAAGAATCACCTGTTGTTTGGGAGAAATTCTGTCTTCAGTGGAACTTACACTAGAACCATTAAACTTGCTCAGCATTACATACTGGATTCATATAATTATGGGGTGAAATAAAGTAGAAAATGGAAGGGAGGAAAAAGGAGATAACATATTAATAATTAAAGGCTGCCTGTTAAAGATACATGCATCCCTATGTTCATAGCAATGCTATTCACAATAGCCAAAACATGGAAGCAACCAAATATCCATCAACAGATGAATGAGCAAAGAAATGTGGTACATATATATAATGGGATACTATTCAGCCATAAAAAATAAAATAATGCCATTCACAGCAACATGGATGCAACCAGAAAGTGAAAGTGAAGTCGCTCAGCCATGTCTGACTCTTTGTGACCCCATGGACTGTATGTAGCCTACCAGGCTCCTCAGTCTGTGGAGTTTTCCAGGCAAGAGTACTGGAGTGGGTTGCCATTTCCTTCTCCAGGGGATCTTCCCAACCCAGGAATCAAACCCAGATCTCCCGCACTGCAGGCAGATGCTTTACCATCTGAACCACCAGGAGGCCCTGGTTCAATGAGACTATCATATTAAATGAAGTAAGTCAGAAACCAGAAGAAAAACAACATATGATATCACTTATATGTAGAATCTAAAATGTGGCACAGTCTTGTACTCCTTTCCCAATTTTGAAGCAGGCAGTTGTTCAATGTAAAGACGTGTGCTATTAAAAATAGAGGCTTAGTGTTCTAGTTTTTAGGAAACAACATTTAAAGCCGGTTGATAGATAATTTGTGCATTCTTTCCTATAGTAAAATAGGGAAGAGAAGGCAGATTGATAGGCTATGAAAATTAGCCACGGACTGAGCCAGTAGTAGATCCAGACTCTGCACTATAAAGTTGGAACAGAAAATACAATCTCTTTCCTTGAGTTCTCTTTCAGCTGGGGGAACACTAAGGGAAAAAGGGTAACTTGTTCATTATAGTGATTGTGCTATGATCAAAGAATGTGAAGAAAGGATAGGAAAATGCTCTTCCTCTCATCTGGCTTTATGTTCCTTTGCTTCATGTTTCTTTATTATATATTATACATGTATTTGTTTCTCATAGCCACTCCCTCTACACACACACACACACACACATACATATATTAAACTGTAAGGTCTGTGAGATCATGACTTGATTTGCTCTCTCCCCAGAGCATAGGATGGAGTGTGGCATTAGAAGACAATAAATATTAAAGAAACTCATGTGAACAGTATTTTAAACAAAAAATTTACTTCCTTTAATGTAATTAGGCAATTAACAATTTTATGCACTCTAGCTTAATATTGTTAGGGTAAAACTCTTCTTTCTCTTGCATTTTCTGTTTTACATTAGCTTAAGCTCATACTAGTTTAAGCCCAATTATTTTAGCATCCATAGTTTTTTACTGACACTTTATTCATTCCATATCAAGGAGGGAAATTAAGTAAGAATGAACTTGGCATGTTGGGATCCTCTAGCGGGTCTTATTTTTGAAAACTGGTGTAAAAATATCTCCTGGCTTTGCAGTTCTTAATATCACTCTTCCATGATGGGGCAGTCTATTTTCCCTCTCCTTGAATCTTGTGTCGTTCTTTGATGATTTTAATCAAAACTATGGTGAAAATATCATTATAGAACTTCAAATTTCAGGCACTAAGCAAGACTAGTAGTTTTATTTTTGTGTATTGGAGGGAAGTAAGCTACCATCTAAGGAATCTGGCAAAACTGAGATTTCCACACTGGGAAAAAAATAAAACTAGCTACTCAGAGAGATTGTGTGGGGAGACAGTAAAATGCCAAGCAGTCCCTATTGCTTCAGCCAACCCAGCTAGAATTCAGACATGTTAGGGAAGAAGCCATCCTGTATGCCATCTGAGTCTGAGACAATCTTTCCCCATGACCCCATCCTAATTGAAGATCTATGCAGCAATGGATAATGGAAGTGACCCAACTCCATATTACTTTTTTTTCTCCAATGTTATTTGCACAAAAATGACAAGCATTCTATTCTTCTCTTTCAAGAGGAACATCTGACTCTGTTAATAGAAGTGACTGGAAATGTCTGCCATGTTCTGGCACTGCCCTGATAGGGTAGATTATCATGATGAATTCTGGAATGCATTTAGCAAGCCCATTTCTTTCCATTAGGCTCATTTCTCAAGTTATCCTTTAACAGTAAAAGAGATGATATTTTGGCTTCTATCTGATTCTTTTTATTTTTTCATATTTCTCTTTAGTTTAGAACGTGAGAAAGAAATATGTTAAGTATTGGCCTATCTCACCAGCACCACCACCATAATTAGGAACACACAGTTTGTCTGTCACCTTGCTTCTTTGGCCTTCTTTCCCTATTTGTAAAATAACAGAATATTTTAACTAAAGTTTCAAGTTTTCATGAAACTTTCACTTTGAGTTAAATCACTGAGTAGAAAATACACCATATTAAATGCATATGTGCATACATGTCTGTGCTAAGTCGCTTCATTAGTGTGGTGTCCAACTCTTTGTGACCCTATGGACTTTAGCCCATCAGACTCCTCTGTCCATCAGATTGTCCAGGCAAAGATACTGGGGTGGGTGGCCATGCCCTTCTCCAGGGGCTTTTTATGACCCAGGGATTGAACCTTTGTCTCTAAAGTCTCCTGCATTGGCAGGTGGATTCTTTTCCACTAGAGCCACATGGGAAACCCATTACATGCATACACTTTGAAGCAAAATATGTGTTCCTAGGAATGAGAGTGCAAACAAAATTAGTTTATATTAGTTGGTTGAAGTGGTCATAACAAAATACCTCAGATCAGATGGCTTAAACAAAAATCTATTTTCTCACATTCTGGAGACTGGAAGTCCAAAGTCAAGGTGTCTCAGGTTTATTTTGTCTCGAGGCTGCTATCCTTGTCTTGCAGGTATCCATCTTGCCACTGTCCTTTTCTCTATATACACTAATACCTGGGGTCTCTTCCTTTTCTTATAAGGACATCAGTCATATTGGATTAGGGCTCCACCCTCATGGCCCCATTTTAAATTTATCACAACTACTCTAAATAACATATCTCAATATATGGTTACATTCTCAGGCACTGGGGTTAGGAGCTCAACATATGAATTGTAACAAGGTCGCAATGCAATCCTTAACAAAGTTCAACCTATGTTTCTTATGGCACAGGCCTGTGGATGTGTCTTCCAGGGATCTTACATTAGAAAATGCAAGGAATAGAATTTTCAAATCATACTTACAGAAATCATAGTTCTGTTCATTACACTGATAATTCAATGACAGGGACAATATTTAGGCATGTGAAAAATACAAAAATCTAAGACTGTCATCACAACTCTGCTAATCTAGCATCAGGTAACATTCTGGTTGAGTTTTAACATTTCTGTGAAAGCTATGTTGCTAGCACAAAGGAAACCATTTTCTTTATAAAACATCTCTATTGTTATACCCCATTAGTTCCAGAACCATTATGATATTCTCTAGCTAGAAATGCCCAAATAAATATATAAATGGAAGATTTATTTCTAACAATCAATGTAGCCTGACCAGGTATATACCATTAAAGAAAGTCCATAGATAAGAACTCCTCCTGCTAGTAAGTGAAATTAATATGTTTTCCATGAGGTTTTATTAAAAAGTTTACAAAGGAATGTAAATGGATTTTTTTCCCCTGAGCATAAAAGGGAGAGAGTGGGTTGCAGGGCTGCTTGTAATCCATACATTCTCATCTCCAAATTTCTGTGAGTTATGATATGCTGTAGGTTAGAGATGTTTCCATAAATGTTCCATGTAATTGCTGGTCTCCCCTTGTTACTCTGTTGTTTCTGAAGGCCTCAGTATTGGATTGCTCATCTTTCTTTTGTTTTTTACAAAGCATTTTTTTTTAAGCACTCTAAATGTTGTATTTTAACATTGAGCTTGATACCTATTCATTGTTTATTTGGTGCAGGTCTACCACTACCACTTGAACTCTTGTGTTCCAGTATCAGCCAAAGTCTCTCAAAATCAGAAGAAAGTGAGACCACCAAAGAAAGGAAGTATTTACTTCAAAAGAGAAGGCACCGCTTATTGGTTGAGAGAATCTACAGTGTGATGCTAAACAATGTTGCTCAAAAGTGCCCCTTTGACAGTATTCACTGGCCCTCAGTGGCTAAAGACATGTTATCTCTCATACATGAGAAAATATGGACAAGAGTAGCTTGCCAATCATACATCTATATATTCAGGTGAATATTTAGGAGACAATCACATTATAAAAGCTCTTATACACTGAACAGACAGTTGTTAGAAAGAAGTAATTATGCATATATAAGCAGATATTAATAATTAATACAAATACTTTTTTAAAAATAGTCTACCTAGATATACCTGATATGAATATTTTTCTTTGTATAAACTACAAATCTATCATTATAATGCATCTAGATTCTATTTTCACTTATGTTTAGAAACCAACATATCTGATGCAAGATAATGAGGACAATTAGTAATCAAAGCTAAAGAAAATTATCAATGACTGAATAAACCAATAACTGGTTTGAAATAAAAGAAAGACACATGGTTGCATAATAATTTTTATTTTTCAAGCTGAAATAAAGAGTGCAAATAATGTGAAAAAAAAATTCATCAAATAGTCAGGTGTTTTCTAGACCTAGCCATGTGTCAGGATTAGAATAAACTGAATATGCTTGGTATATGTCCTCTCCACAGATTTCAACAAAATGGTTACATAAATATTTATTTTGTTATAATTGTACAAAATATAATTTAGAGAGTGTGGAATCAAAGCATATACTAGGTAATCTCGATATTAATATGTTCCCAGATCTCAATCCTCTATTAGTCTTAATTCTCAAGTAATAATAATTCAATGGACAACCAGAAAGACCTGAAGAAAAAGATAATTTCAAGAAATTAAAGTGTGAGAGCAAGATGTGAAAGCTATCAAAGCTGTTTAAGCTGCTATGTGAGTTCTATCTATGAGTATGCCATATTGACTCAAACTTGAGAATGCACAGCCATTGCACAGGAGACAAGGTCATTATGGATATGACACGAAGAGTCAGGAGAGTTCTGCAGAACACAGCAGGATCTGCAGCCTGGGGACAGTCATTTCCATGAAATGCAGGTTGGGAGGATATTATTGAATTGACAGGTAAATATAAATGTTAACAGGAAAGGCAAGGTTTTCATTTTGGGGGAAACATGCTGAATATATTCAACAAAGAAACAATAAATGAGAGTTTCTAAAACTATTGACATATTGTTAGAAAAATAATCCAAGTGCATACTGTTGCTTGAATGCTTACTACCTGCCATGTCTTAAGTATACATTTACTTCTTAGAATAACTTCTTTAGTTAAGTTTTTTGTTTGTTTGCATTTTTGAAGATGAGGAAATTGGGGTTTAGAGAAGATGTTTAAACCTTTAAGTGACTTAGTTTCATCATCTATAAAGTTGGGCATTTTTATGAAGGGCTCTTCAAACCTTAACCTGCTATATTAAAAATTATAGAGTTGAAATTATGAGATATGAATTGTGAAAGTGACAACATTTATCCCCTTAAAACTCTAGATCAAAACCTGGGAATGTCATATACCATCAAGGGAACAGCCAACAAAATATGAAACATTCACAGAAGGAGTTTGCCTGGCAAGAACTCCATAAGGTGCTCAGATATTTTTCTCCAGAAATTGAGGCTGAAATAAAAAAAGTTTAGATTCAGAGAAGATTCTCGAAAAAAATTTTAACATGATGTGATAGGTAAAGCAACAGAATTACAGAAGTGGTGCTGAAGTATTTCAAAAGAGTAGGATTTTCACTGTTCAGATAAGGAAAAGAGCAAGAAGTTCACTAAAGAATGAGTTGACATCTTATCTGGGCAAGAAGAACTAATAAGAAAGAAACAATGAACAAAATTAAGATCCATCACTTTAGGGTTTTCACTGCTATTGCCCTGAGAATTTTTAGAATACTTAAGAATTTTATTGAAGGATGAAGTTACAAAACTAGCATGATTTAGTTTATCTGACTGAATATTTTTTTTAAATTTATTTTAATTGGAGGCTAATTACTTTACAATATTGTGGTGGGTTTTGCCGTACATTCACATGAATCTGCCATGGGTGTACATGTGTTCCCCATCCTGAATCCCCCTCCCACTACTCTCCCCATCCCATCCCTCAGGGTCATCCCACTGCACCAGCCCGGAGCACCCTGTCTCACACATTGATCCTGGACTGGCAATCTATTCCACATATGATAATATACATGTTTCAGTGCTATTCTCTCAAATCATCCCACCCTCACCTTCTCCCACAGAGTCCAAAAGTCTGTTCTTTACATCTGTGTCTCTCTTGCTGTCTTGCATATGGGGTCATCGTTACCATCTTTCTAAATTCCATATATATGCATTAATGTACTGGTGTTTTTTCTTACTGACTGATTTCACTCTGTATAATAGGTTCCATTTTCATCCACCTCATTAGAACTGATTCAAATGTATTCTTTTTAATAGCTGAGTAATATTCCATTGGGTATATGTAGCACAGCTATCTTTTTTATTATTTTCTTTTTTAATTTTACTTTATTTTACTTTACAATACTGTATTGGTTTTGCCATACATCAACATGAATCCGCCACGGGTGTACACATGTTCTCAATCCTGAACCCCCCCCCTCATACCATCTCTCCTTCCTCATACCATCTCTCTGGGTCATCCCAGTGCACCAGCCCCGAGCATCCTGTATCCTGCATCGAACATAGACTGGCGATTCATTTCTTATATGATATTATACATGTTTCAATGCCATTCTCCCAAATCATCCCACCCTCTCCCACAGAGTACAAAAGACTGTTCTATACATCTGTGTCTCTTTTGCTGTCTTGCATACAGGGTTATCATTACCATCTTTCTAAATTCCATATATATGTGTTAGTATACTGTATTGGTATTTTTCTTTCTGGCTTGCTTCACTCAGTATAATCGGCTCCAGTTTCATCCACCTCATTAGAACTGATTCAAATGCATCCTTTTTAATGGCTGAGTAATACTCCATTGTGTATATATACCACAGCTTTCTTATCCATTCATCTGCTGATGGACATCTAGGTTGCTTCCATGTCCTGGCTATTATAAACAGTGCTGTGATGAACACTGGGGTACACGTGTCTCTTTCAATTCTGGTTTCCTTGGTGTGCATGCCCAGCAGTGTGATTGCAATGTTGTATGGCAGTTCTATTTCCAGTTTTTTAAGGGATCTCCACACAGTTCTCCATAGTGGCTGTACTAGTTTGCATTCCTACAAACAGTGTAAGAGGGTTCCGTTTTCTCCACACCCTCTCCAGCATTTATTGTTTGTAGAATTTTTGATAGCAGCCATTCTGACCGGTGTGAGAAGGTACCTCATTGTGGTTTTGATTTGCATTTCTCAGATAACGAGTGATGTTGAGCATCTTTTCATGTTTTTGTTAGCCATCTGTATGTCTTCTTTGGAGAAATGTCTGTTTAGTTCTTTGTCCCATTTTTTGATTGAGTCGCTTATTTTTCTGGAATTGAGCTGCAAGAGTTGCTTATATATTTTTGAGATTAATTCTTTTTCTGTTGCTTTGTTTGCTATTATTTTCTCCCATTCTGAAGAGTGTCTTTTTACCTTGTTTATAGTTTCCTTCATTGTGCAAGAGCTTTTAAGTTTAATTAGGCCTCATTTGTTTATTTTTGCTTTTATTTCCATTACTCTAGGAAGTGGGTCATAGAGGATCCTGCAATGATTCACATCAGAGAGTATTTTGCCTGTGTTTTCATCTAGGAGTTTTATAGTTTCTGGTCTTACATTTAGATCTTGAATCCATTTTGAGTTTATTTTTGTGTATGGTGTTAGAAAGTGTTCTAGTTTCATTCTTTTACAACTGACTGACTGAACCTTTCTGAAAGCAATAGGTCCAACATTATATTGATGGAGAGATAAAGATATATAAGGGACATTACTGGGGATTTCTAAAAAAATTATGTGTATAACGGACTTTTGGACTCAGAGGGAGAGGGAGAGGGTGGGATGATTTGGGAGAATGACATTCTAACATGTATACTATCATGTGAATTGAATCGCCAGTCTATGTCTGACGCAGGATGCAGCATGCTTGGGGCTGGTGCATGGGGATGACCCAGAAAGTTGTTATGGGGAGGGAGGTGGGAGGGCGGTTCATGTTTGGGAATGCATGTAAGAATTAAAGATTTTAAAATTTAAAAAATAAAAAACTAAAATTTAAAAAAAAATTTAAAGAAAAAAAAAAAGAAGTACATAGGAAAGTATTTAGTTGTGAAATCTTCATGCTGGTATATATCTGTTTTGGGCAATTAATTTTAAGTGACTTGAATTTATAATTAATGTACCCTGACTTACAAGTGTGTGAAAAGCTATAGTGCAAATGTATTTGAAATATTTAAGTTATTACAAATCTTATTATATATTAATTAAAATAAAAATTCTCATTTTTTCAACATTCAAAAAAAAAATTATACTGTCATTTGATTCCTGAACAAAGGACTATAGGAAAATATTTGACATTAGTAACTAACATCATTCTTTACTTTTATGCTTCTTTATTTACACACAAATATTTTCTTCAGGGAAAATAAAATAATTTAGATTTTCTTCTTTTGGTAGTATTTTAACTCATAAAGCTAGAATTACAAGAGATTGATAGCTCAAGTGTTTTAATGCCAAAATTCCTTTGGGAGGAAGACAAAAAATAAAAAACACCTTAGTTCCTTTCCCACCCCATTCAAATAGTATTATATCACAATAAAATGGAATGTGAAAGATTTCTTTTGAAATGGACAACATATATATATATATATATATATATATATATATATATATATTTTATTTCTCCACATATTCTACTCTGGAATAGCAAAATGCACTGGCCTACACACCAATTTGTATGGAGATAGTTAACATTTCTGTTGACACCTGTGAGCAGAAGCATCAGTTCAGTTACATTAACTCTATGAAGAATGAATTGAAAAATCACAGTGACAAACTAATGTCTAAATTATGTGATAGTGGGGCCCATAGAGAGGAAAATGTATGAGTTTTACTTCCCCAAGTGAATATAATTCTTTATTATCTTACATACCAACTGTCAGCAGTCTGTGATGTGGAACAGTTTAGATTATTGCTGACATTTGGAAAACTAAATGAATTTGAATGAGCTTGAACAAGTTAAGCAACATGGTAACTTGAAATTGCTAAGCAGAAACTGTTTATTTGTTGATAAAATAAAACATATATTGTAGAAATTTTTGTTAGCTTGTGCTTTTTTTTTCAGGCTTATCTCTGGATAATTAGAACAGCTTGGATGACTTTAACATTAAAATACTAAGTATAATATATTGACATTCTTAATGTGGCTTAAATACAGGGAAACATATCTATTGGTATGCACCAAACCTCCACTGAGTAAAGCTGAGTTAAACTGATATTTCTCACTAGGTACTCTGTATTCTGGATCTTGATTCATTATTTTAAAATAAAAATACAATTTTCACTAGAGAACATATTAAAAAAGGCTTTTGAAAGAGATGTTAATTAAGGTTGGGAATACTTTTTTGCTATGTGCATAACAACCTAAACATAACTATTTAATATAAGGTGTAATAAACATAACTGTATGTGTTTGTCTCTTTGGTGTTTGGGAAATATACTTAAATAAAATATTCCTGTTGTCTAAGAGCATCAGATTTGTAAGGACAACAGGTTTTCCAAATATTAGATAAATTTTACATAGCCTATTCTTAATTTTACATGTTTTAATTATTTGTCTTAAATAATTCAGTAAGTCTTTCATTAGATACCAGGTACTCATTGAAAATACTTATTGAAATAAGTTTTTCAATAAATCTTTTGTTAAATATCAGGATGTTGTCAAGATGAATAAGTTAAGTTCATTCAAAAGCCTGAAAAGCAAAGTACAATACAGTGACAGCATAGGTGGTCAGCAGGGGTGAGTTTGTGCAATAGTCGATTAAGTGATAAAGCCCAAATACTTTTCCTTTTCCCCTAGAAGAGATTCTACTATTTAGTTGTGCCACTTTCCAAAACAAAAATCAATATGTCAAATATTTTCCATCAGCAAAGTTGTTTGTAAGTTGTATAATTATTAAAATGCCAGGGAGTGTTTTACCAGATAGAAATTTTAGATCCAAAAAACCGCTCATTACTACTAATCTTCATGAAATTCTTTCCCAAACTTTTCCCTACCCCATAATCTAAAATCTGTAGAATATTGAGTTGTGTATTACAGATATTCAGCAAATGATACTTATTCCAAAAATAATGACATTTATTAGCTATACAATTTATAGCTGTTATTCTGTAAGGGGAAAAAGAAGCTCCATTTGTATGGCTTAAAACCAATGATGATTGATAGGTGATAACTGTGAGTCTGAGAAATGGAAAGGAAACTATTTTAGCCATGGAAAAGTGGATATAGATTAGTTGGAAATGTATTTGATGAACGTTAAGGCAGCCACTGAAATTTATAATAAATGAAGTATAATGCATTGGTTAAGGAAAAAAAGAGAATCTCAAATAATGATTCAATTACAACCAGAGAAGAAAGAAAAATAGTAGAAAACAAACAAACAAAAAAAAACAAACAATAACAACATCAAGTACAGAACATTTACAAACATGATACGTATTAGTCCAGCTATTTATATAAAATTTCACTTTAAATCTGAATGGTCTATATACAAGAATGAAAATAATAATAAATGTCTATAAGAGTGGATTGAAAAAAATAAGATCTAGCTCTATATTGTATAAAAGTAACTCATTTTAAACATAATGACACAGATGGATTAAAAGTGAAGAAAATGGAGAAAGACATACATGCTGACACTAATAAAAAAAATGCTGAAGTACTTATATAAATTTCAGCTAAAGCAGATTCAGAGTAAGGAAACTTACCAGGAATAAAAAGGGATATTACATAATGATAAAGATGTCAGTTCTCCCTAATTTACTTTTAACCACTAAAACATGGCAGAGATGAATAGATATCACTCATATATGACTCCATATTCTTAGTCAATTCTGTTTTTCTTACCTAGACTGATGAAATAAGCCATTATGTTGAGTTGAGCACATGGCAAAGAACTTCTGGTACCCTCTAGAAACTGTGGATGACCAGGGAGACTGAGCAAATAAATCCTCAGGCTCTCTCTCTCTCTCGAATTCCTGAGGAAGTGAATACTCTCACCTACCAAGTGAATATTAAAGAGGCCTCTGGGCCTTAGATGGAAAAGCCAACATGGACAACACCCCAGCTGCAGCTTTTAGATAATCAGAGCAGAGTATTCAGTTAAGTTGTACCCTGCTTGTGATCAAAAGTGTCTTCCGGATAATAAACTTCTGCTTATTTAGGCTGCTAAATTCATGATCATATGTTACATAGCAATATAAAATGAATGCAACCTGCTTCAAATTTGAGGCTATAGTAAATAAAGCTAAAACTAACATTCGTGGTATTTAGTGTACAAGAGCCACTTCTGTTGGGTAAAAACCCTGAAATGAGAGTACCTGGCCATAGGAATTGACAGACAATATATACCTCTAGTAGTTATGGTCAAATATTTTTCCAGAGTAATTGTACCAATTGAAACTCACACAAAGAATGAAGAAGTAAATGGCTACCCACTTCAGTATTCTTGCCTGGAGAATTCCATGGACAGAGGAGACTGGTGGGCTACAATCCATGGAGTCACAAAGAGTTGGACATGACTTAGTAACTGAAACAGTAACAAAGAAAGAAAAATTCAGATGTTTTTTTTTTTCCTAAAGTTTGCCAACACGTCTTGGTAGTCCTTTTAATTTTAGCCATTCTAGTGTATATTATTGGAGAAGGCAATGGCACCCCACTCCAGTACTCTTGCCTGGAAAATCCCATGGACGGAGGAGCCTGGTAGGCTGCAGTCCATGGGTTCACAAAGAGTCGGACACGACTGAGCGACTTCACTTTCACTTTTCACTTTCATGCATTGGAGAAGGAAATGGCAACCGGCTCCAGGGTTCTTGCCTGGAGAATACCAGGGACGGGGGAGCCTAGTGGGCTGCTGTCTCTGGGGTCACACAGACTCGGACACGACTGAAGTGACTTAGCAGTAGAAGCAGCAGTGTATATTATACTGGTATAGTATAACACACAGGTATATTATTGTGTTATAAATTATATTACAGTAATATTATGGAATTATATAGATAACCCAATACAGACACGTAAAATTATTTGGTCGATATTTATAAATTAGGGAAAATATCTCTGCATGCTACAAAATTACTTTCATACTTTTAAAAATTTTATGATTATACTATAGTGAAAATGATCAGAAAAGCAAAAACACAGGTCCATATAATTTTTTAAAGAAAAAGATATATAATAACTTAAAAAAATACTGAAGTGATAAAGTTCATAAAACAGCTCACAACAGCACCAGAAAAGTTTCCTAATACACTAAAGAGCCTTTAGGATACAGCTTTAATCATGTACGTTGAAATTAAGGTGTCATTATGCATAAGTGACTAGAACAAAACTTTATTAAAACATTTTGCAAACTGGCATAATACTAAATGCTGTAGTTGTAACTTGCACAAAATATATTATTGCTTATGTTATTTTACTATTATAGGCTTTGGATATATCAAGATAGAAAGAAATTTAAAATCCTCCTGCAATAAGCAACTTTCTCTTCTGAAAATATAGCTTAGCAACTGACCACACCCCATTAAGAAAAAAAAAAGACGACAAGCAGAAAAATGACAAAGTATTTTGACATATAACATAAAGAGGAAAAAATATAAATGTCCTATATATATTTTAATAGGTGATAAATCTCAGTAGTAATTAAGGAGAAATCAGTTTCATGCATTGGAGAAGGAAATGGCAACCCACTCCAACATTCTTGCCTGGAGAATCCCAGGGATGGGGAAGCCTGGTGGGCTGCTGTCTATGGGGTTGCACAGAGTCGGATACCACTGAAGCGACTTAGCAGCAGCACCAGCAAGCTGTATTGTGTCACTTTTAATCCTTTGGATTGTTGTTTGGAGCTTCCCTGGTGGCTCAGGTGGTAAAGAATCTGTAATGCGGGAGAACAGGGTTGTATCCCTAGGTTGGGAAGATCCCCTGGAGAAGTGAATGGCTACCCATTCCAGTATTGTTGCCTGGAGAATTAAATGGACAGAGGAGCCTGGTGTGCTATAGTTCATGCAATTGAAAAGAGTTGGACATGATTGAGTGACTAACACTTGTTGTCTGATATCATTTATTCACATCATTTACATTTTTTATGCTGGGTAATTTACATGAAAGATACATGTTCATAGCCTAATAACCGCAAACAATTTCACTTTTACACGTTTAGGCTGGGAAAATACACTTATGTGCAAGAAAACATTTATAAGCATTATATTCTCTTTATAAATTAAAAAATTATTAGAAAAATACATTATTGACTAAAGGAAGAGTAATGCTCTCAGTTACGAGAGAAGCAGATGCTTTGTAACATGGTATTCAACTGTCACAACTAGTGAGCCCTAGGTTCTCTGGTTGGGGTAGTAAGTGGACTCAGGTGAGAAAGTATAGTTACTCTGATTGACCTAAATTCCATCAGATTCTCTCAAAAAGATTTTTCACTACAAATTAAGAAGCCTAGTGAGATGTGCTGTCAACCATCAACAGTAGTAGAATCAGACAAAGAAAAATCAAGTGTTCATAACAACAAACTATTTATCATAATGATTTTTTAACACAGTACTTATTAAAATGCTGATATACCTAGTAGATACTAGACACTGCTGTGTCTGTGTTTGTTTAATTCTCTCAAGACTCATTTCAAGTAAGTATCATTTTCATTCCTGTCACCATTATTGATGAAGAAACTGAAGTCCTAAGAGAGATAAGAGATAGTGGAGTCAGGCTGACTGAATCTAGTAAGGATGTTCTCAACCACACTGTTTTCCTACCTCTTAAGTAGATTTCCTATTAAGCCATTAGATCTATTGTGGTATCCTGAATAGTATTATCAATGAATAGTTTAAGCTTACATTTGTCTCCTTACCTACCTATATATTCTTAAAACATTCAATCATAAGACAGATTCTCAAAGTCAAAGTCGCTCAGTCCTGTTGGACTCTTGTGAATTCTCCAGGCCAGAATACTGGAGTGGGTAACTTTTCCCTTCTTCATGGGATCGTCCCAAACCAGGGGTCAAACACAGGTCTCCCACATTGCAGGAAGATTCTTTAACAGCTGAATCACAAGGGGAGCCCAAGAATACTTGAGTGGGTAGCCTATCCCTTCTCCAGCAGATCTTCCTGATCCAGGGATTGAACCAGGGTCTCCTGCATTGCAGCCAGATTCTTTACTAAGTTATCAAGGAACTCATATATATACACACACACTCCATGTTAGGTTAAAAATAAATAAAAGGATAAAGAAACCGCTGGGATCAATGTGTTATTTAATTGAATAATTCATAGTGATAGTTTCAAAACTATGTAACTAAGGAAGAAATTTTAATCCTATCCCTATCTGCACTCTTTGCCATGTGACAATTTGTTGTCATTGTTCAGTTGCTAAGTCATGTCAGACTCTTTGTGACCCCATGAACTACAGCGCACCATGCTTAGCTATCCTCCACTAGCATCCATGACTATTTAGTTCCTCTCAAAGAAGAGAAAACTGGCTTTGTGACTTGTTCTGTCAGTTCAGTCGCTCAGTCATGTCCAACTCTTTGCAACCCCGTGAACCGCAGCACACCAGGCCTCCCTGTCCATCACCAACTCCTGGAGTCCACCCAAACCCATGACCATCGAGTCAGTAATGCTATCTAACTATCTTATCCTCTGCTGTCCCCTTCTCCTCCTGCCCTCAATCTTTCCCAGCATCAGGATCTTTTAAAATAAGTCAGCTCTTTGCATCAGGTGGCCAAAGCATTGGAGTTTCAGCTTCAGCATCAGTCCTCTCAATGAACACTCAGACTGATCTCCTTTAGGATGGACTGGTTGGATCTTCTTGCAGTCCAAGGGACTCTCAAGAGTCTTCTCCAACACCACAGTTCAAAAGCATCAGTTCTTTGGCGTTCAGCTTGGTTTATAGTCCAACTTTCACATCCATACATGACCACTGGATACAAGACTATGGAAAAACCATAGTCTTGACTAGATGGGCTTTTGATGGCAAAGTAATGTCTCTGCTTTTTAATGTGCTGTCTGGGTTGGTCATAACTTTCCTTCCAAGGAGTAAATGTCTTTTAATTTCATGGCTGCAATCACCATCTGCAGTGATTTTGGAGCCCAAAAAAATAAAGTTAGCTAGTTTCCACTGTTTCTCCATCTATTTGCCATGAAGTGATGAGACCAGATGCCATGATCTTCGTTTACTGAATGTTGAGCTTTAAGACAACTTTTTCACTCTCCTATTTCACTTTCATCAAGAGGCTCTTTAGTTCTTCTTCACTTTCTGCCATAAGGGTGGCGTCATCTGAATATCTGAGGTTACTGATATTTCTCCCAGCAATCTTGATTCCAGCTTGTGCTTCATCCAGCCCAGCGTTTCTCATGATGTGCTCTGCATATAAATTAAATAAACAGAGTGACAATATACAGCCTTGATGTACTACTTTTCCTATTTGGAACCAGTCTGTTGTTCCATGTCTAGTTCTAACTGTTGCTTCCTGACCTGCATATAGGTTTCTCAAGACGCAGGTCAGGCGATCTGGTATGCCCATCTCTCTCAGAATTTTCCACACTTTGTTGTGATCCACACAGTCAAAGGCTTTGGCATACTCAATAAAGCAGAAGTAGACGTTTTTCTGGAACTCTCTTGCTTTTTGGATGATCCAGCAGATGTTCGCAATTTGATCTCTGGCTCCACTGCCTTCTCCAAAACCAGCTTGAACATCAGGGAGTTCACGGTTCACGTATTGCTGAAGCCTGGCTTGGAGAATTTTGAGCATTACTTTACTCGTGTGTGAGATGAGTGCAATTGTAGGGTAGTTTGAGCATTCTTTGGCATTGCCCTTCTTTGGGATTGATGAAAACTGACCTTTTCCAGTCCTGTGGCCTCTGGTGAGTTTTCCAAATTTGCTGCCATATTGAGTGCAGCACTTTCACAGCATCATCTTTCAGGATTTGAAATAGCTCAACTGGAAATCCATCACCTCCACTAGCTTTGTTTGTAGTGATGCTTCCTAAGGCCCACTGACCACATTCTAGGATGTCTTGCTCTAGGTGAGTGATCACACCATTGTGATTATCTGGGTCATTAAGATCTTTTTTGTATAGTTCTTCTGTGTATTCTTGCCACCTCATCTTAATATCGTCTGCTTCTGTTAGGTAAAATATTGCAAATATAACAGTTTAACAGTTCTGAATACAGGCCTCAAAATGACTCATGGATTTCCACTTACTTTTGCTGCTTTTGCACCTCTGCTTTTTGAAAAGAATCTGTTGTAACCTGCTGGATGAAGACAGAGAAATGTGGAGCTGAACAATGTTGCTTTAGTCAAGACAATTGACCTGTAATATCTGAGCTCCCAGCCTAGCTCAAATCAGATGCAACTGTCAAGGGCCTATCTACTACTTATTGCAAGTTGGTACCCTTAAGCAACCTCTGTCCTGTCCCTCCACCCTTCCATACCCCATTCCCTGGAAACCACCATTTGCTTTTTGTATTTATGAGCTTGGCGTTTTTAGATTTCACATATAGGTGACATCATATAGTACTTGTCTTTGTCTGATAAGCCTTAGAGATTTAATGTACAATATAGTGAATACAGAAAACTATATTGTATTATAATCATCAAACTTGCTAAGAGACTAGAACTTAATGATTCCAACCTTGAAAAAGAAAGGATGACTATGTAATATGTTGCTGTTTCTACTTATCCTTATAATGGGAACTGGATTACAACATACAAATGATTCAAATTAGTATATTGTACACCTTAAATTTACCCACTCCAGTATTCTTTTTTTTTTTTTTCACTCCAGTATTCTTACCTGGAGAATCCTAGGGATGGGGGAGCCTGGTGGGATGCAGTCTATGGGGTCACACAGAGTTAGACACAACTGAAGTGACTTAGCAGCAGCTGCAGCAGCAGCAGCAACACCATAAATTTGCACAATATGTCAAATATATTTTAATTAACAAGAAATAACTCAGTTGAAACACAGATATATAGAATGGTGATCTCTGTAAATGTATATTGTTATATTCCACCTTAGTTTTGGACGATTAATTTTTTAGCAGTATCATGGCAATGTTTGAAACAGAAATTGATACTTAGTCTTGGACTGCTGCCATGTAAATGAAACCTAAAATATATAGCTTCAGGGACTGAGCAGTGAAAGAGCAAAGACTGAGAAAATGGAAGATATATAGGCGACTGAAAACTGGCAAGATATGGAATGTATTGGCCAACAATTGATAATTTAGCAAGCTATGGTATGTACTGAAAATTGGCAAGCTATGGTATGTACTGGCCAACAACTGTCCAACAATTTGTATTCTGGCAATATCTGGCAAGTTAGGAATTGTTCCCTAATAAATATAATTTATGATGATGTGATGTTGAAATAAACATCAATGTTAAGTTTAACAGAAAGATTTAGAATTAGGTTTGGATCCATATTTCTCTGTTTATGGATTTTTATTTCAATAACAGTAACACAAAGAACAATATTTAAATAAGTATATATAAAATGCACTGATAATTGAAATAAAATGGTTTGATAAGATAAATAGACTCCAAACTTTATAAAAAGTAATAGCATGGAATACTAAAATGACAATTTTGGAGAGATTTTATGTGATAATCTTACAATGCTCTCATGTTTTATTTTGCCACAATTTACCATTCTAGTGTTGTTCACATATGTATGAAACAGCTACTCTTTCTAAGTTTTGCTGAATTCTGAAAAAAAAATAACTATTTTTTTCTTGCACATTTATTATTGATCATTTGTGCAGGATTGATTGTTGTGAGTAGGTAACTATAAACATGGCATCTTTTTACCCTGGTAGTAGTGAACTCACCTCTTAGGAACAGATCTTCTGTGTCTGACAGGCCGAAGTTGAATGGCTATCTGATGAATCCTGAATCACACTCTTGTCCATTCAATTGATAAAACCTTTCCCATTGCAAGCTTGTTATCATTTGATTGTCACTTTGCTGGGACACAGTCATTTACTAAAACAAGTTAAAATGTTTGCATCAATATCACCGTGCTACAATAAAATAATTGGCATTAATAATTATTCCCTCACAGTGTCCTGTGCCTTAAAAATTCTCATTCACTACCAGATAGGCTGAGTGCACATCCATGACCTTTGGCTTTGAACTTGGCTATCTAACTAGCTCTGAACAAATGGGCATTAGTGGAGATGATACAAGCAGAGTCTTAGAAGAAGCTTTTTAATACTGGACTTTCACCTTGGGACCCAAAATGAACATAAGTGGAAAGAAGCTGCATTAGCTGACTCACCAAAGTGTGAGAAATACGTGCTTAATTTTGAATTCTGCTGAGTTATTATGGCATAATTCTATACCATACACCAATAGTTTATTGATATAGTTGTAAGCCAGACAATCAAGAATAGACTTAATTGTTGTAACTTGTCATCAAAATTAAAAGCTTGAATTAAATATATATATATATTTATATTTATATATTTAAATAAATATATATATATATATAGTCTAGAGAAAGAGTATTTTACTGAATGGATGGATGGATGGGTGGATGGATGGATGGACTGATAGATGAAAGATACCTAATGAATCTCTCTGCCTATTTTTTAATCTCTTACCAGAAGATACTCTCAAGATGAAAACTACACTGCAAAGTGAACAGGACAAGAAGCCATTACACTGATTAAAAATACATGAAAACTATACATTCTTACATATTTTCTTTAGGTCCCTCAAAAACCCTTCACAATTTATTCTTCCTGTCCTGTGATTCAGTTTATTAAGTAAAGTTAGTCTTTAAAAAATGTGCTCGTGTGTGTTCTATGGAGGTTTATAGAGTAGCCTATGGCACCATTTCAGGAGCTTAGATTTTTATTGTATCTGTTTTAACCTTTTCAGCTTCTGTCTATCCCTTTTCACCCAGATCTCTGGAGTTATATTTTTAGAGATTATTAAAGTTTAAGAAATATGAAGTAAGCTAAATTGTATTGAATTTATTCAAGTTGAAATAGATAGAAAATATCTGAGGACAGTTAATACACCAGTATGGTTATAGAGAACTGACACTGAATAAGAATATGAAAGCAAAGTAGAATTAAAGAAGGTTGAATGGTTAATTAAGTACTTTGGTATTTATCTTAGGGGCAATAAAACTTACTTAATATTTTCAAAAGCTGGAATATATAAATTTAAAAACAAGAAAACACACACACAAACAAAAAATACTAGAGGATCTGTTCAATAGGAAAATGGTATGAAAGGACAGGGAAGGGTAGGGACCAAAACCTAAACAGGGCAACTATGTGAAAAATAAACTATGACCTCCAAGAGCACGGTCAGCTCTTAGCAAGTCAAGTAATGTCCTCCTACTCTATAATCTCCTGCAGCCATCTTTCATTTGTTGAGTCTACTCAGAAGCTAAATTGAAATGGAGCCATCTGACACAGTGAATATTGAGCCATCTCCTGGGATCTGGACAAGATGAAAAATTGTAGAGAACAGATCCAAAGGGACAAATGAAAAGTATTTGTATGCCATCTTTTAAAAATGTATTTTAGATAGAGATACCATGAAATACCCAAAAGAAAGTGGAAAACTTAGCAATGTTTTCTTTCCTTTCAACCCAATGCAATGACTAAATTCTGTTTTCCAAAAATGAATTTTTTCCCAGAAATAAAACAAACAACATCAAAAAATTCTAGACTAGGAATATCTGATTTCATGCTATTCTATCCAACTTCAATTTGTGGCACCACTGGTACTCATTATAAGATCTTGATCATAACTTGGAGCTCAGCGTGCTAGTTTAGCAATTTTTCAAAACCTTCCTCGTCACGGCGCTATGAACTGGAAGTTTTAAGTTACCAATTTGGACTCTGTTCTATTAAAAAAATAAAATCAAGGATCTGGAGCTAGGTCTAATTTTTTAAGATTACTAAAATTTTCATCATGTTCTGACTTGAAAGGATGGTCTAACTGCAACACTTTCCATTGGAGGGGTGACTAGAAGACTTCCTCTTCAGAGTTTTGACTGAAAAGCCAAAGAGAGGATAGGAAAAGATAAAAATATAATAATAGAATCTGGATAATAGGATAGTAGTTAATAGGAAGCAGACTCAGAAAGAAATGTGTTGAATAACTGGAATTATGGAATTACTGATTTAATGACTGCTTTGAGTGAGATGGCTAGCATAGTTTGAGCTCAGAGAACAACCAAATGGAGTTATCATTGCATCTTAAATAGCAATAAATGGAATTTCATTTTTATACTATAATTGTAGAAATGCTAAGATTTTTTTTAAGTATTCTTCCCTGTTTTTATATACTAAACTTCTGTCACTAAACAAACTTCTATCATTGGATAAACTGAATTGCTTGCACTTGGATAGGTTCTAATACATAATAAAATGAGGTTTATATTGAAGAATTAAAGAGAGAAACAGAAGAAGAAATTCGAGAAGGGAAACATGGAAATGCTCTCACATGTGGTACGGGGAGACATATGTGTCATGAGTTAATGGTAGGGTAGCCACAGGCTTAATGAAGGCACTGAATGCAGAGATAAAATAAAGCATAAAAAAGAAAGCTGAAGATTTAAAAGACATGTGGAGCATTTTGGCAGTTATCCAAGACTGTTGGTGTCAACATCCTGAATATTGCTCAAATACTTATTGTATAGAAAGTGTCTATTATATGATAGAAAACCAAAAAAATATAATAAGTTGTATATTACATTATTTTTTCTTCTTGTTTGTCTTGATTATGGTCAATTTTTATTTTTTTTTAATTTCAAGGATATATGAGGCAATATTTATCTTTTTTGTGAAAATATTTTTACTATGGAAAATTTCAAAAGCATATAGATAACAGTACAACAAAACTTCATGGATCTGTTACACAACATTAACCATTTTAACTCAGGGCCAGTCTTGTTTGCCTGCATTCTATTCTGCTTTTCCCCATTTCTCCAGAGTAGATTGAGGCAGACCTAAGAAAGTTTGTGTTTCACTCATAACTATTTAATTCTTACCTTTCTTAAATATAGCCATTAATTATTAAATCTAAAAAATAGCAACATTTCTTTAGCATCATCCAATATCCAGCAAGTGTTCTGTTTATGTGGATCCTTTGATTCACAAAGCTGGTGGTTTAGTAGCTAAGTCCTGTCTGACTCTTTGTGACCCCATGGACTGTAGCCCACCAGGCTCCTCTATCTGTGGGATTCTCCAGGTAAGAATACTAGCGTGGGTTGCTAGTTCTTTCTCCAGGGGATTTTCCCCACCCAGGGATCTAACCTGGGTCTTCTGAATTGCAGAGAAATACTTTACCAACTGAGCCAGAGTGTTGTTGGCCAGTTCACAAAGTTATCCCTTTATAAATTTGAGGCTCTAGAGAAAACAATGCAGATGCTTCATAAGAACATTTTTACTATGTTCTTGGTCATAAATTCAACTGCCCATGAGAGTTTCTACGATCATCTTTTCAGTTTTTCACTCAAAAAGAAAAAATCAAGTATCAACATTATTCTGCTACAGCATTCAAGTTTTGTGCGAGTCTCTATATGTTAAAATGATTTAAAATGCTTGCAAACTTATTTTATATATTGAACGATGGCTTTTATGCTATCGTGTACTACTCATTGCCTGCAACCCTCCAGTTTATTTGTGTTTTGCCAAACACTCCATTTGACCAATGAGCCAAAGTGTAATGTAACTGATGAACCACAAGTGTATTCAATGTATTTCTGGTAAAGTCTGAGTCAGCGTGAAGAATCTATTGGTCTGCAAGAATTACCATGACATAATGCTGAGTGCAGTCTCTTTCAAGTTAAAGATCGGATGAGCAAAACTAAATCCATGGAACTATATTGGTTTCCTAGTATAAAAAAATCTAGACAACCCCATTTTAGTCTTTCGCTATATGTGATACAAATATCATTTAATTGAAATAATGTAGAATTAATTGAAATTGATGTGAATTATAAATTTTTGCAATCTTTCTGCAAAGAATTCATTTAAAACAGTGTATAAGTAAGTATTCATGTGAATATGTGTATGTATATAATTATCATTAATTAAATACATGAAATGCAACACATTATCAAGCATCATTTTTCTATGTATTTTAGCAAGGCTGTGCAACAGTTTACACATGTTATCTTGTTTTTAAATATGTTCTGCTCACATTGAATTACAAATAATCTAGCCTTACTAGAGGATTTTTCAAAAACTCTAGCCCTTATTTCACTTCATATGCTCTCTCTATATATATGTATATAAAATATATATATATTTTTTCCTTTGGTATGTCTACCATTGTTCTCCTACTGGCTACTTATTAATTTCTTTGATAGACTTTAGTCCTATCAAATTTTTATTGTATTCTGGAAAAGGATAATCCAAAGTCACTTTTGCCTACCTGTAAAAATAGCTTTAAAATATGAAGATTAAAGGTAGAGAGTTCAAATTCTTTGAAATAATTTTTGAGCATATTCAATTCTGTTTTCCAAATGTAACACATAAAAATCCTGCATCTTTTTTTTGAATTAAGGAAAATCTATGTTTATTAAAATGGTTTTACTTTAAACCTTATAAAAGAGGATTCATTTATCATTTATGATAAAATAACTGTATTTACAAATCTATTTCTTGGCATTTATAACAATCAGAAGTCACCTTTTAAATGTCATATATATATACACTTACTTGCTAGTTCTGGAAGATTAAAAAAAATTCTTACCTAAAAATCTTACAAATAGAAAAAAAACTAGATGGAATTTGAAATTAAATACTTTTTAGGTAATTAGAGTTTCATCCAGTAGCATAAATGAGCAGGCCAGTAATTCTAAAATTAATGCCAAAAAAGATGAGACATTATTTGGGAAATGATGTTTACAGTTCAGGCAATATATTTTAAAAAATCTGCCAACATCAAGAATATGTGACCTCTGTATACCAGGAAAAAAATGCAAATTGCTCAATACTTCACAGTGCCTTTCATGTTCTTTTGCTTTTCAGTTAATTGTCATTGGTTTGGTTCTGAGTATTACTCATTTCAAAAAATTATACCACATGACAAAGATATCATATCACTATGTAAATAATGAGCACACTTAAAATTCTCATAGCAATTTTTTGTTATGCATAGAATTTACATATGTTGGTTTTATAAATGGAGTTATTTTGTACATAATGAATTCTCAATGAAAGCAAATCTAACTTCCCAAAATTTAGTTCCTTTTTTTAAACTATAATAAAAATAAAGAATTCTTCTGTCTTTTTTTCAAAGTCACCTTATAATTAGGATGGCCTTGTAATTTAACATCCAAACAGGAACTCTTTAAGAGTGAAAGGGGGCATTATTAAACATTATCCAGGAAGCAAAGATATAAACAAGGACTCTTCAAGGCAAAACAGTACCTAAAGTTATCATTTTGCTCATAACAAGCTGCTTCTGAACCTAGATACAGTCATTTAGGAACTTATTGTCATGATATTACACTGTTGGCATGGTCTCAATGAGTTGATGCATCATTAACATGGGGGATTAAATTCGGCACACCCAGCACATCATGAAAAAAAAAAAAATATATATATATATATATATACACATAGAATAGCTTACTATTCACTGCATCTTGATATTCAAATACTTCTTTCAAATTACAAATGTTTTTATTCTTCCGGATGCTAGGGTAGTTCAAAGGCAGTACTATGCAGAATGGGGGTAGCTGATGATGTCTGTGTTTTATCCATGCATAGAGTAGAAAGCAGACCTTGAGTTTCAGGGTCTCCTGCTTCCCAGTCATGCAACATTTTTCATTGTCTCCTTTAAAGCCACAAAGTTGATTCTCACGTAGCTAATAAGTGTTTGCTTCTTTGGAACAGAAGTTCTTCCAGGAGTTTTACTATTAACTGTGACAAGTAATTAAAAAAAAAAAAAAAAACCTCTAATTCTAAGACCTCCTAATCAATATTAATGAGAGAAATTTGTAAGTCAAACAAGTTCAGATTACTCATCCCTGCTCCATTCTTAAGATCATGTTTGGATAGAAAGGGGTCAGGGAACTAATTCCTACAAAGTGATGGTCTCTGGTCTCTGTGTTGTTTGTTTTATATTGTGATTATATATTTTCATTGTATATATTCAACTTGTCTGTAGGTTTCCAAGAGACAGATGATACTGTGGAAGGATTATACTGGTAGAGAAACGTCAAAAATAGCCAATAATTTAAAAATGCATTCATTGATTATATACTCAATGATTATGTTCAAAGCTTATTGCCACAGTTATATTTCAGCTGCTGTGAATCAAAGAGTTCATGGACTTTCAGATGGGAAGGTCAGAAAATAACAATAACATGTTAGCATAGTTTTCATACTTATACTTGTATACCCATTTGCCAAGTTAAATCATATCTGAAGCAACAAGTTTATCCTAAGAGGTTCTCTGGGGCTTTTGAGTGGCTCATTTACCAGGTTAATACCTCAATTTTATGACAGGGTGGTTGGCTACCAACTTCTTGGCAATCTATGCATGAGGAGGCTGCTGCTCTGTATTTCTTCTTTATTTGAAGATCTACATAAGGAATCAACATCAATTTTCAAGTGTCTGGTTATCTTAAAAGTTTTGTACACATAGAGGTAAGTTTTGTACACATAGCACTTTGCAAGATGTTGTTTTTATATTATGATTTTGGAAGGTAACCCATGTGTAAAAACTATTTGTCTTTCTGGAAATTTACTACTGATTCCTTTTTAGCTAAATGCATTGCTACAAAACTGTTCTATAAAAAGTATGATACAATTCACTACTTAGAAATACATCAGAACATCAAGATCCACCTTCCAATAGGACTTAAATTTTTGTTCACAGTATTAAATAATATGACTCATAAAGAAACTTTATAACTATTTGTTGAAAGTAAAAATGAGTGATTGAAGGTTAACTTATGCAATTTACCATAATCCTTTGAAAGATAATTTGTAGGTAAATATTTTAAAATTCTCTTTAAGGGGACTGTTATACATTCTTTCCACGTAAATGATTGCTACTGACAAATTCTATTTAATTTTTAGCACCAGTGTAAGAATGTACTTTTAAATGATATTAAAGGTTTATCATGATCAACATATTTTACAGGTACCTTCAGTCTAAGCACAGCATAACACAGTATAAGCATATGAATGTGTAAGTGCACTCAAGGTTCTCTGAAAGAAAATTGGTTGATTGAAGTAGATAGAGAGTAACTGTAGGTTGTATTGCTAAAATAAGCATTTATCACTCTGAGATGTGTTTTTGTACTCCTTTGACTTCAGCTAAAATAAAAATCTGTGTTGCAAAAAAGGAAAACAGAGTGAATACATTCTTTTTTTAATGAGAAGAGGCATAACGGAGGCATAGGAACAAAAACACTAAGCTTTGGGTTGGAGGATCATGAATTAAGTCCCATCTCAGCAACCATTTTATCTGAGGCAAGTTACTTAACCTCTGCAAGTCCACTTATAATACCTCTTGTGTGACATGGGAATATGCTGGATGTTCTTCACTTGCCTTCGCAGACCTCTCTCCATCCTGCTCTGTGCCTCTGGGGGTGATATTTATGGGATGGACCAGTCAAGGATCGTGACCTTCTGACATTCAGTGAATGGGAAACACCAACATGAGGGTAATAGAAGTTTAATGTTTATGCCCTTGGTTTTTCTGTGCCAGGTTGAAGACTGAAGAATGGTGATTTTCCTCTCTGGACTTCTCCTCCTACAACTCCAGGTCCTGCTGGGTGCTCTAACTATTCCTGTCATTAACACTTTCAGGCCAAGTAGTGTTAAGACCTAGGTTCTCTCACTATCCCTTGTGGATTTTTCTTAAGTCTAGCCCAACTACGAAAGTGATACCCTTATTAAACAATCATCAATTCCCCTCCTTTGAGTATGTAGTTATCTTCTGGACCCATATTCACATGGAGGAGAAAGAAAATTCCAGCAATGTATGGTTGTTGTGTGGATTTATTGTTATAAGTGCAAGAATGGTTAAGATGTACTGAATGTCAAATGAACATTAGTTAAAATAATCTAGGTCATCTACCTCCAAGTCTTTGAAGATTTGAAATATGTGTCTGGCTATTTAGCTGAATCAATATCAGCAGGAGATATTGATCCAAAGGAGCTGGATCCTGATCAGGAGCTGGTCTCCATTCAGCAATTTAGACTCCTGCTTCTGCCAGTCTCCACAGTTTTCTTAAGATGTACAGCTATTCAGAACAATGTTATTAAAGCATATCAGGAGCTTTCTGTCCACCCCTATGTTTTAGAATGTTTCTTATTCCGGACACTCAGGATTTCAAGTTATTCTGTCTAAAACTTGGCAAGTATGTGAATTTTCTAAGATGTCTGTTGGGAAAGTTACAGTTGCAGTGTTGCTAGAAAAAAGAGGGAGATGACAATGCCTCAATTGCTGGATAACAAAGGTGACAAGAACTTGAAAATGATTTTGTATTCTTGACATTTTCCTACAGGGCAAAGGGATCTTGTATCACATGTTGCGAAGGTGATAGTCAATTCAAAGAAATTATACTTACAGCTTTCTACTCATTTTAGAGACTTGATTAGGAAAAAGTAGCAAGTTTCACATACTAAATCTGAGTGTTGGAATAAGAGAGAGCACTCTCTCACCATCAATCTACTTATACTATGGTACAAGAGTAAAGTGGAAAGACCAACAAAGCATCAATCTAGATACATGGCTTTCAGTCAAATCTCAATTCAAACTCAGAGAATGTCCTTGGGCTCTATGAGGGTTAATTTTATGTATCATCTTGACTGGGCTAAGGTATGCCCAGATTGCTGGGGAAAGATTAACTCTGGATGTGTCCATAGGAGTGTTCCTAGAAGAGATTATCATCTTAATCAGTAAACTAAGTAAAAAAGATAGCCTTCCTCAGTATGGGTGGGCATCATTCAAATCACTGAGGGCTTGGATAAAACAAAAGGGCAGAGGAAGCGTGAATTAGGCCTCTCTCCTTGATCATCATCTCCTCATTGATCTTCCTCTTCCCTGGGGTCACTGGCATTCTTATTTCTGTGCCCTTTACACTCACACTGGGACATACATCTTTGGCCCCTCATTTCTTGGGCCTTTCAACTGCACTTACGCTTTTGGCCCCAGGTACTCAGGCCTTCAGACTTAGACTGAATTAGACCATCTGCTTTCCTGGTTTTCCAGATTATATATGGCAGATTTTGGGAATTCTTGGCCTCCATAAACACATAAGGCAACTCCTAAACTCTCCTTTTAGATATGTTTTGCTGGTTCTGTTTATTTGAAGAACCCTGACTAACACAGGCATGTCAGTTAGTTAAATGCTCTAGGTTTTATTTTAGTAAACAAGATGAGAATTTTAAAATTACAATTTTATCCACATCACGCATGAGACTGGTGGTAGAATTAAATCATATGCACAGGTTTTTCAATTATCTTGTCTCATTGTAGACAAATTACTTAACCTTTTTAAGATTCAGTCTACTTATCTATAAAATGAGAAGTGTGTACTGGAGTCATGTTTTCCAGGTAGGTCCTAAAAAGCTATAGGTTCCTTAAAAGGTTATAATAACCCTAAATTATTGATAAGACAGGTAATTGTTATCATCTCAGAAGGTTATAAAATTACAATTAATGACATAAAATTTATATTCAGCAAAATTGAGCATTTTTTTTCCAGTAGCAACTCAGGTAAAATAATGTTTATTCAAACATGCATTTCTATGGGTTACTATTGGAATAGTTTTCAATTTTGTAGAATATACATACATACAAACACATAATTAACGGTGAAGCATGTATTAGTTACCCTACCTCGAGTTAGAAACTAGAATTGTTGTTTCAATATTGTCTGTTATCAATATGTCCCAATGTTTTAGCAAATATAATAAAACCCAGCAATCCCACTGCTGGGCATATACACCGAGGAAACCAGAATTGAAAGACACGTGTACCCCAATGTTCATTGCAGCACTGTTTATAATAGCCAGGACATGGAAACAACCTAGATGTCCATCAGCAGATGAATGGATAAGAAAGCTGTGGTACATGTACACAATGGAGTATTACTCAGCCGTTAAAAAGAATACATTTGAATCAGTTCTAATGAGATAGATGAAACTGGAGCTGATTATACTGAATGAAGTAAGTCAGACAGAAAAACACCAATATAGTATACTAACACATATATATGGAATTTAGAAAGATGGTAATGATGACCCTGTATGCAAGACAGCAAAAGAGACACAGATGTGTAGAGCAGACTTTTGGACTCTGTGGGAGAGGGAGAGGGTGGGATGATTTGGGAGAATGGAATTGAAACATGTATAATATCATATGTGAAATGAATCGCCAGTCTAGGTTCAATGCAGGATACAGGATGCTTGGGGCTGGTGCACTGGGATGATCCAGAGGGATGGTACGGGGGGAGGGGTGGGGAGTGGGAGGGGGGTTCAGGATTGGGAACACGTGTACACCCGTGGTGGATTCATGTTGATGTATGGCAAAATCAATACAATATTGCAAAGTAATTAGCCCCCTTTTAAAATAAACAAATTTAAATTTAAAAATAAAAAAATAAAAATTTTAAGAAAAAAAACCCTAAATGAGTAACTTTATATTTGAGCAGTCACAAATATCACTATTTTTGATATTTTACTCCAAATATCAAACAACAAAAACTGAAGGAAAAATAGATAGCATGCCAAAATATTCAATGAAAATATAATTGGATATAATGTCATAGTTTCAACATCATTGACAAATCCAATATATGTGCTTAGTTGCTCAATCATGTTCAACTCTTGGGACCCCAAGGACTATGATCTACCAGACTTCCCTGTCCATGGGATTCTCCAGGCAAGAATAATGAAGTGGGTTGCCATTTCCTTCTCCAAATCCAAGGAAGGAATTTTTGTCTTGTTTTGTTTTGTTTTTATACCTGGGGTAACCAGTATAAGAAGATCAATAACAATGTGTACAACCTAGAAAAAAGCCTTAATGTTAAAATAAAAATCAAGTAAAGTTTAAGAAATCCACTATAAAAGAATGGGGGCAAAAGACAAGGTAATATTTCTTTTTTTTTTTTTTTTTCGCACGTGTGCATTCCATCATTTCTAAGAAATGCCGAAGCACTTTATTTTTTTTTTTTTAGAATGAAGCAGAAGTACTTCATTTTATTTTTTATTTTTATTTTTATTTTTTTTATTTTTTTATTGATAAGATAAAATATTTTAGTTTTTTATTTTTTAAAATTTTAAAATCTTTAATTCTTACATGCATTCCCAAACATGAACCCCCCTCCCACCTCCCTCCCCATAACATCTTCCTGGGTCATCCCCATGCACCAGCCCCAAGCATGCTGCATCCTGCGTCAGACATAGACTGGCGATTCAATTCACATGATAGTATACATGTTAGAATGTCATTTTCCCAAATCATCCCACCCTCTCCCTCTCCCTCTCCCTCTGAGTCCAAAAGTCCGTTATACACATCTGTGTCTCTTTCCCTGTCTTGCATACAGGGTCGTCATTGCCATCTTCCATATTTCTTCAATTTAAGACTAAGAAAAGCATTTCTGAACCTGTACTGAAATGAAAGAAATCTCTAATTTGAAAAATGGTATATCTGGCTATATAGAATTTTGGAACACCAGAAACTAATAATAAACTATTAAAACTTATCACCAATACACAAATTCTGCACAATAAAGGCTATTTTATTCATTCATTTTTCAAACATCAAATGTCTAGAAAAGGCAAACACTCCCTATTAAATATGTACACATGTACACATTCAAATGCCAGTAAATACAATATAAGAGTGAAGCTTAGGAATAAATCATTTGAAAAAAAGAAGCAAGAAAAATTTTCCATCATGTAGAAAAGAGTAAATAAAAAGATGATGCAAGTTTTAATTATATGCTATTAAAGCATTATCAAACTATGTAATACACAATATTTTATTTTAAAATTGACTGTAAAGTATGGACTTTTTATTTATGTGAAACATTTTTAGGACTTTAAGCAGGATGGAATTTTAAGTTAATTTGAGAGAAATAAGTGTCTTAACTATATATAATTTAAAATTAGAAATACTCTTTCTCCATTTATTCAAAATGTCTTTTACTAGTCATTTAAATTTGATAGACTGACCTCTTTGAGTCTATCACCTTGGATGTGAGATGTGTATGACCCATCAGAACCAATCTTGAAAGTATATGATGCAAAATTATCCATGAGATCTACCCAAATTATAAAAAAGCTAGAAGGATTAAACATTAGCGGAACAATTCTGGTTTTAAAATCAGCAAGACCATCTTCACTGCAGAGTGGAGAACATTTTGGAATGCCTGAAGTACATATGGATTCAGAAAACTATCATGTATTTACTAATTCCATTCAGTCTTTTAAAAAATGCATGCATAACTAATGAAAAAAAAATCTCAAGAGTCACACATGTGGGTAAGCCCATCTGAGCAGGAGTATTTTTACCCTTTCCTCAAAAATGTTTCAACCAGAAAGTCACTATATATTTTGTGCACTTAGGAGTTGGCTTCCCAATTTTCTATTTCCTCAAACTAGAATTACTTTCAGGTTGATCTAGTTGCAAATATAACATTTCAGATAATATATATTAAAAAATGAAATGAAACAATAAAAGATATTATTTTGAAGCTCCTTTGAATGCTTTTTTTCTTACCATTTGAGAAAGCCCTATCTCCATTTATCCTCCTAATAATCTGTTGGGTAAAATAATTTTAGCTTTATTTTATAGATGGGTTAAATGTTCCAAGTTTAAAGGGCTAGGAAGTCATGATCTATAATTCAAATTCACATATTCTTATTCCAAAAACCCCCTCAAATAATTTTTATATATTACTATTCAAACATAATATTTTCGTTATTAATGATGGCAATATTAAGACTACTTAGCTATATACATACAACTATACACATAGCTTATTTTCCTTCAGATATCTCTGTCTTTCTTTCCTAAGGGATTCTTCATTTCTCTTCCCATTTTTAGATTATTCATTGACACACAGATGTGCATGTATTTTCCCTACTCTTACCTATGGCTATTCTATATTAGTGTTGAAGTAATATAATTGATACATAAAACAACAAATAGAATGAACATGCAAGATAAAATTAAAATACTAAAACAAATACTTCTGTATTTTTCACACAACATAAATAATTATTATTGCAAAAGTCCTACTCTACCCAGTTTCATCTCACCATTATACAGATAAATAGTCATGGGAATAAATATATAATATATACACATATTCCTAAAATATATTGTCTCATTTTGATAGTAAATTAGAGCTTTATTAAAATATAGTATAATATTCTAGTTATGTTTCTGAGAGTCATTCATCTTGTTTATAATTCTTTCATTTTCACTTCTGTGTAATATTCTATCGGGCCAGGGATTAGCAAACTTCTTCTGTAAATAGTCAGATAATGAATTGTTTGGTTTTAGAGGGCATATGCTTTCTGTCACAAGTACCCACTCATATGTCATAGAGGAAAAGCAGCCTTACACAATATACAAACCAATGAGTGTGGCTGTATTCCAATAAAACACAATAGGAGGCGTGCCTGCTTTGACATGTTCTATAGTTTGCCAATTCTTGCATTGCATGAATACAACCAAACTTATTTCTCTCTTCTCCTGTCTGTAGATACTTTTGTTGTTTTTAGTTAGCTATTATAAATGATTCTTGCTATGAACATTTTAGCAGAAGTTTCCTGGCACATATGTGTACGCTTGGAAATGCAATTCCTAAATTTTAGTCATGCATATTTTTAAAGATAAAGCCATATTTTTCCCAGGGTGAATTTTAGCAATTTTCCATCTCACTAGAGTGTATAAAAGTCTCTGTTGATCCGCACCCTTGCCAAAAATTGTAATTGTCAGATTTCTTCACTCACTCCTGTCTAGCGAATATAAAATTGTATCATATTACAGTGTGAATATTCATTTCCATGATGTTAACAAAAATAGCTTGTTGTTTTTATTTATTTGTAGAGACATGTATATTTCTGTTTCATTAAAATAATTATGAATTTCCTTTTCCTATTTTTGTACTTGATTTTTATATTTTTTTCCTGCTGAGTAAAGATATTCTTGAAAGTGATTCCTTTTCTGGTTATATTTCAAAAGTCTTCTTCTGGTTTGTGGCTTGTCTTTTTCTTCTCCTTATGATTTATTTCAAAAAGCAGCTTCTGATATTTCTGTTTACTCAGGCAATGTCTTTTGTTTTTGGATAGTAGAGTTTGTGAAAATATACTCATTAAAATAGTCAATCCCAGCTTCAGATTTGCTTTTATGTTTAAAATTTTAATCCATCTGGAATTGATATTTTGTGTATTGGGTAATGTAAAAATTCAATTTCAAAATAATTTCCCAGGTGGATAGCCACCACCATTGTCCTGCCACCATTTATTTTATAGACCACTTCCTTCCCAGTGCAAAATGATGCAATTTGGACTATATATTGTTTCCATATGTTGTCTTTTTCTAAGCTTATTTTCTTTTCCATTGGTCAATGTTTCTATCTCTGACTTAATGCCAAAAAGATTTAATTACTAGTTTCATAAATGTTGTAATAGCTGGGAGGAAATTTTTTCTTCTAAGAGCATTTTAGTTATAATTAGTCCCTTTATCTACATTTGAAATTTAGAATTATTTTGTCAAGTTCCTCAAATATTCTGCTAGGATTTTTATTAAAATTCTATCAAATTCATGAGTCAATTTTTGAAGAAATAATACTATTAAAATATTGACAGTTGTAAGATTTTTTTCCAGGCATGTTAAAAATTTTCCATAAGAATTTGTACAACTTCTGTTAAATTTATTCCTAGGTAATTTTTAACTAAGTAATTTAAATTTGTGGGGTTTTTTTAAAATAAATTTTTACTTTAAAATTATATTTTATCTTGTTTGTAAGACATAGAAATAAAAAATATCTCATTAATTCTAATACTGCATCAATGATATTTTTGTAGTTTTATTTACATAATTCAAAGCCTCTCATCTAGTATTCATGCTTCTTTTGTGTCTTAATTGCATTGACTGGGACATTCACAAAGATCATAAATCGAGTGAGATACTGTGGGTTCCCAGTCTTGCTTACTAAGCAGTGGTTTATGATCATCAATAAGAGTAATGTTGACTATGTGTTTCAGATAAACACATTGTAGTATTCTTGCATGGAGAATTCCATGGACAGAGGAGCCTGGTGGATTATAGCCCATGCAGTCTCAAAGAGTTGGACACAACTGAGCTACTAAGCACAGCACAAGGCTTCTTCAGATCTCAGTTTCAAGTTCTCTCAAGTAAATCTGAGTTTTCAAAAACTCAGTTTTCAAACATAGGCTTTGACTTATTACTCACTTAGATCCCCTTTCTATATATTCCCACGTTTACCTACAAGGTAATATGAAATTTCTTATTTAATAAATTTATCAATATAACAAATTTTGGGCTATGTAGGAGGGTTTGTTTATAAAGTATCTTGGATAGAGTCTGCATCATAATATCAAGAGAAACTATTTGAAAAAATAAATATTAGTGCTATCAATCTTACACTACTAACATTAGAATCTTTCATAATATCCTACAACACCTGAGGAAATATTAAACATTTGTACTTAGGTGTTATGCACTGAATATCCATGTCTTCCTCAAATGTGTACATATAAATCTTAATCTTCAATGTGATGGTATTAGGAGGTGGCTATCTTTTGGAGGAAATTAGATTCAGATTAGGTCATGAGGATGGAGCCATCATAAGGGGATTAGCACCCTTCTAAGAAGAGATGGAGGTATTAAGGCTTCATCTACCCTTCCATGTGAAGATACAGTGAGAAGATAACTGTCTGTAAACCAGAAAAAAGATACTCACCAAAAACACTTCCCAGGTTCCAGAAGTGTGAGAAATAGATGTCTGTTCTTTAAGCTACTCAGTCTATGATCTTTAATTACAACAGTTCAGGCTAAGACACTAGGCATTTTGCATAGTGATTATTCTACTCTCATTGATGACAGACTTGATTCACTAAAAGCCCCTATGGGTGACCAATGTCATAAAAACTTTAATATACAATAGGGGGTCATTGGATGAAGGATTTTAAAAATGCATCTTAAATAACAGTTTTCAGTATATACACAGACATGATGTTGCTGTTATTGATATTTATTGATGATTAAAGACAAATTTGCTCTGGAAATAAAATGCTTCCTTCTTTCAATAGCTTAACAGAGAATTACTAGCTCACCAGATTTGAGCCTAAAAGCAGAACAGACTCATTTTAACCCACTGATTTGCTGAAGTCTCTCCTTTCTTATTAAAAAGAAGAGACATCACTTTGCCAACAAAGGTCTGTATAGTCAAACCTATGCTTTTTCTAGCACTCATACAATGGGTGTGAGAATTGGACCATAAAGAATACTGAGTGCAGAAAAAGTGATGCTTTTGAATTGTGATGCCAGAGAAGACTCGAGAGTCCCTTGGATTGCAAGGAGATCCAACGAGTCCATCCTAAAGGAAATCAGTCCTAAATATTCATAGGAAGGACCGATGCTGAAGCTGAAACTCCAATATTTTGGCCACCTGATGTGAAGAGCTGACTCATTGGAAATGACCCTGAAACTGGGAAAGATTGAAGGCAGAAGGAGAAAGAGGTGGCAGAGAATAAGATGGATGAGATGGTTAGATAGCATCACTGATTCAATAGATACGAATTTGAGAAAATTTTAGGAGATAGTGGAGACCAGCGTGCTGCAGTCCATGGTGTTTCAAACGGTCAGACATGACTGAGCAACTAAACCATGCCCTTCTTACAGGGACAGTTTTCCAACCAGAGGGCATCTGTTTTTCTGGAGTTAGCAGAGATCTCTATCCACCATCAATACAGAAACTTTACTTGCAATTTAGTCATGGCACACATCTGTCAATATTCTTTGCCCAGACTAAACTGTGGCAGGCTGAGAATGTGAGCGACTGTGCCCACCCAGTGACTTTTCTGCCTATCAGTTTTCTCAGAATATGCGTGCTGCTGTTGATTTGTACACATGACCCCTTTGCCTAATTCAATGTTCTGCCTTCTAAAATTCATTTCTTCACAACTGATCTGGTTCTATTAATAGAAATTTCAAATATTTTGCTAATAGGAGGATATGCATCATAATCCTTAAATATCCTAATGTATATTGTTACCAGCATCAGGACTCATCATTTCAGAATCTGAGAACATTTAGCATCTTAGGACTTCATTCAAGAAAATTAATCTACTTTTCTTTCAAGAAAAAAATGTAACAGTTGATTGACGTTTATTTTAAACCATTTCCTATGGGTCCTGTTCAAACCACATCAGTTAGTCACATTTCACAATAAGTCTATAGACACACAAATGTAATACTTTTTAAAAATCGTGACAATTTTTTATGATCCCATAATAATACTGATATTCATTCAACAAAATAAGAGACAGATATGAAGAGTTCCAAATGTGTAACTTGTCCTAATACTCTGTGATCAATTTTGCCATATCACAATTTGCAGATCTCTAAATAGGTCATGTCTCTAAATTGGTCCTTGATATGTCCCTGACAATCATCAATATTTTTAAATTACACAAATTTTATGTAACATAAGGAAAGTACACTTTTATAAGGATTTCCTCATGTATTCATTCACTCTCAAAAGTGCATATGTGACTGCAATCAAGAATATATTTAGTTTGTTGTTAAGATATTCTGAGGCATTTAAGTGAGCTGAGAAGAAACTCTCTCTGTGACTGATATTACATAAGCCCATGTTTTTAAAATTCTCTATTCATAGGTAGATAAATTCACTGTATAGAAAAGCATGATATAAATGTAGAAGCTACAGCAAAGTGGAGTAGCCATTTTCATTGCTAAATTTGTTCTTAAGTTCTAAAATTAAGACATTGCTTTGTTTTCATCTTCAATTACTATTTAAACATTTCCCCTCCAAATAATCATCATGTCTTTAGGTCTGTATATATAAAGTGTTCACTGTCAAACTACAAAATATTTTAATATATTTGTTAATATGAAGAAAAATATTACTTTTTGTTGAGTATTATTAAATTTTTGTATGAGTGAGAGTGAGTGAGTGAAAGTCACTCAGTCATGTCCAACTCTTTGTGACCCCATGGACTATACAGTCCATGGAATTCTCCATGCCAGAATAATAGAGTAGGTAGCCTTTCTCTTCTCCAGGGGATGCTCCCAACCCAGGGATTGAACCCAGGCCTACCACATTGCAGGCAGATTCTTTACCAGCTGAGCCACAAGGGAAGCCCAACTAGTGTATAAGTAAACAATAATTTTAGTAAGCTGCAAGTTGTTAATTTGCTACTAATTTGATGGTGATCTAACTTGGGATCAATCATTTCACATTTTGTGTTCCTTTGTAGATGATACCACCTTTATGGCAGAAAGTGAAGAGAAATTAAAAAGCCTCTTGATGAAAGTGAAAGAGGAGAGTGAAAAACGAAGATCATGACATCTGGTCCCATCACTTCATGGGAAATAGGTGGGGAAACAGTATCAGACTTTATTTTTGGGGGCTCCAAAATCACTGCAGATGGTGATTGCAGCCATGAAATTAAAAGACGCTTGCTCCTTGGAAGGAAAGTTATGACCAACCTAGACAGCATATTCAAAAGCAGAGACAGTACTTTGCCAACAAAGGTCCGTCTAGTCAAGGCTATGGTTTTTCCAATGGTCGTGTATGGATGTGAGAGTTGGACTGTGAAGAAAGCTGAGTGCCGAAGAATTGATGCTTTAACTGTGGTGTGGGAGAAGACTCTTGAGAGTCCCTTGGACTGCAAGGAGATCCAACCAGTCTATTCTAAAGGAGATCAGCCCTGGGTGTTCTTTTGGAAGGAATGATGCTGAAGCTGAAACTCCTGTACTTTGGCCACCTCATGCGAAGAGTTGACTCATTGGAAAAGACTCTGATGCTGGCAGGGATTATGGACAGGAGGAAAAGGGGATGACAGAGGATGAGATGGCTGGATGGCATCACTGACTCAATGGACATGAGTTTTAGTGAACTCCAGGAGATGGTGATGGACAGGGAGGCCTGGCATGCTGCAATTCATGGGGTCGCAAAGAGTCGGACACGACTGAGTGACCTAACTGAACAAGTAACCATGTAAACTTGAATATTAGGAAAAATATTAGATTACCAAAATGATGGCAACCATCAAATAAGAACAAATTAGAACTGGGTTTCTTCTATTCTCCATTTTAACGTTTACAACTTTCTTTTCTCTCAACTCTGTACCATATATTCCAATCTATTTTCTTGATGTTTCTTTGACTATCCTGTTTTAATACATGAATTCACAAAAATATGTATATATATTCCTATTTAGAACAATGACAGCACCTATGACTAAGCTCTGAAGATAATTTTTCTAACCAATTCAACAAGTGATTATTGATTATTCCTTATATTCAAAACTAGGGAAAATCAGCATAGCAACTACAGCCTTTCAATATATGTTCACCATTTATTGTTTTCAGTTGCTCCGTGTATTAATTCCAGGTGTGATTTAATTTTGGCGTGAGTATTTCTTATTTTCCTTAAAAGTAACCTACAAAATATAAATATAGATATAGATATAGATAGATATAGATAGATATAAGACAGAAATAAGCCTCAGGACCTGGATTTCTGATAAACAAAATTCGGCACAAAGATTACAACATATCATTCCCATTTTAAGTCATCCAAAATTGTGGAGATTATTTCAATTGCTGACTAATGGGAACTCATTTAGGTCAGGCTCAAATGGAACCAAGGTTGTGAAATATGAGAACAGCTCAAGTCAGCACTAGGATTATGGGAGAAAGCTACCACCTCCCTGAAGCCTACTGAGTCATGGAATGTGAGATGGATGATGAGGCATAAGACACTGGAACAAGGTTTTGAAATAATGGTGCTCTAGTGTTATGTGGCAATTGGCACCCCACTCCAGTACTCTTGCCTGGAAAATCCCATGGACAGAGGAGCCTGGTAGGGTGCAGTCCATGGGGTCACTAAGAGTCGAGCACGACTGAGCGACTTCACTTTCACTTTTCACTTTCATGCATTGGAAAAGGAAATGGCAGCCCACTCCAGTGTTCTTGCCTGGAGAATCCCAAGGAAGGGAGAGCCTGGTGGGCTGCCGTCTATGGGGTCACACAGAGTCGGACACGACTGAAGCGACTTAGCAGCAGCGGCAGCAGTGTTATGTGGTGGATTGTTTCCCCCCCCAAATTCATATGTTGAAGCCCTCACACCAAGTACCTCAGAAAGTTACTGAATTGAAGAGCCTTTACAAAGGCAATTAAGGTAAAGTCACGTCACATGGGTGGGCCCTTATTTAATGTGACTTCTCTCAGGAGAAGAGGCTGTTAGAACACAAACAACACAAAGGTAAAAGCTTGTGAGAGTACAGAGACAAGGCAGCTATCTGCAAACCAAGGAGAGAGTTCTTGGGAGAAATCACTAGCAACAGTAAGTAGAACTGCTATGAATATGCAAGGGTAGTCATTTTTGTATATATCACTTCTGCTCAGTAAATATCATTTGTTCCATATATTTCCCAGTACTTGATATTTTCATTCTTAAAAATTGTCTTAAGCTTTTAATCTTTAAATTTTTAATCATTTTAGTGGATGTAATATGGTATCCATTATAGTTTTAATTTTCATTTCTCTGATGATTGAATATGTGGACCACCATTTACTTACTTGACATTTGTATATCTCCCTTGATAAACCTGTGTTCAAGTCTTCCACTCACGAAAAAATAAATTCTTTAACTTTTATTTTTCAACTGTAAGATTCATCTATATTATTTCAACAGAAATAATTTTAGATATGTGTATTATGAATATTTACTTCCATATGTAGCCTTCTTTTCATTTTCTTATGGTGACTTTTGATGAGCAGAAGGTTTCCATTTTCATGGTATACAATTTTTTCTTTTATAATTAGTTATTTTTGCATCCTCTGTAAAATGCCTTCTCTTATCACGACTGAGAAAATATTTTCCTTTTAACCTTTCATTCGTAGATATGTTATATAGATATGTTTTTAGGTCTATGAAATATCTCAAATTGACTTTGATGTATATTATGAGATGAGGTTTGTGGGTTTACTTTCAATGTAATTATCTACTTGTGTCACTATAACTTGTTAAAATTTTTTATTTCTCATTTCATTTCTTTAGTCCTTGGTGAATCTATTTCTAAATACCCTCTTCTTTTCCACTGGACTATTCATCTATGATTATGCCAATGACATATTATCTCAAACATAGTAATTTTATAGTCAATTGTGAAATCAGTTAATGTGGGTACTCCAACTATTGTCTTTATTTTCTAGATAATTTTGGCAACTCAAGATTCTCTCATTTCCCTTCAGTTTTGCAATCAGCATGGCAATTTCTACAAACACAACTACTGAAGTTTAAATGAGTTGTATGTATGTATATGTGTAGTGACATTAAGTTATAATTTTGTACAAATATGTGTAAATACAGATGTAGAACTCTATTTGTATATATCTAATAAAGATATATCTTTCTCAGATATATTTTTTGGGAGTATACTATGTTGTCAGCAACACTAAAGAAGAAAGGAAAGATGCTGTTAGTCATGGGTGATAGAAGTTGATCAGAAGTTGGGCTCTTTAAATGTCCTGATTTATTGATCAGAAAGCTGAAGCAGACTGAGTTAATTATCCTGTTATTTTTCTTTCAAATTCTCAAAATAAATTGAGTTTACAGCATGGAGGTAGTTTTCCAGGATCACATAGATGGCTAATGGAATGTTTCTATAATTCCATCCAGTGTTCTTTCAAACAGTTACAGATGCTATCACAAGTTCCAGTTCCTAGAATATCATACCACCCAAATTAATGACACATTTGGAAAATAAATCATAATATTCTGATTAATATATTCTACTCCAGCAAATGGTGTGTTCTACTTCTATTGTTCACTGTGTTTTGTGCCTTGAATTTTTTTTTCCTTTTCCATGTATCTGAAAGTTAGTACAATCATTCAAAGTCAAGGTTTAAATTTTTAATGAATTTTATCATTTGTTATTGACAGGTTTGTTAAAGTATACTCTGTATGCATCTTTTATTTCTAGTAACAAGAGTTCTGTGTACAGTACAAAAAGAAGACAAGCATCTTAAAGAATTATAACTCTCATCATATTGCCAGCAAAACCTCTTATATGGGTACTTGGAAAATAAATATTGATTAGATAATAGTAACAATATAACCATGGCTAACATTTATGATGTCTTTACTATGTCCAGACATTTTTCTAATTTTTTTTTGTTTTTTTACTTTATGACTCAGGTGCTTTTATTGTGCTTATTTGAAAAATGAGAACACAGTTGGGGTTAAAGAACTTGCTCAGTTCATAACTCTGATAGTGGAGAGGTTGGGAACAAGCTTAGATAATCTGATTTCAGGATCTTATGAAGAGAATACTAGACTATAAAGTCTTTCATGATCAACATTGAAAATGTATCATTTCTTTTAAATTTTGGCTAAATAGCACTGCAAACTGTGTTTTTATTTTATGTATATCTTTATATACTTTCCTTCTTAATGTCAAACTAAATTGAAATCTCTTTTGGTTAATTATAATAAAAGCAACAAGATCTCTATGACTAATAATTTAATTTCTAAACTATTTAAGATTCAAAGAAAAAAGGCAGCATTAACATTTTTAGTATGGACCTACCCTTAGATGGTTGAGAATACTGGATCTCTTTTAGGGCTAGGGAAAATGTGTTTGGATAAATTTAAAGGTTTAATAAATTATTGCTGTCTTTTTAATGTTGATACTGGTGATTTAGTTATGGTAAGATATTTCTTACCCTCCAATAAAAATTTAGTGAACTGCCAGAATGTCCATGGTGGTCCAATAATTAAGATTCCATGCTTCAAGGGGCCAGAGGTTAGATAAAACCATAAAGAATTTGTCTACACTGAAGGAGACCCAGTTCATTTCCTGGGTTGAGAAGATCCTCTGGAGAAGGAAATGACAACCTACTCCAGTATTCTAGCCTGGAGAATCCCATGAACAAAGGAGCCTGGTGGGCTACAGTAATAGGGTCATAAAAGACTGAGCAGCTAACACTATGGAACTAAGATCCCTCATACCACAACAGAGCAGGCAAAAAATAAAAAAAGAGTGAACTGCCAAGTCCTGCCTAAGGAGGACAATTCTTTTGTTTGTAACCAGGATCACATGCCCTCTTGCCTAATTAAAGCATCTCTCCAGGCACTCCTCCTGTCTCTTCTGAATAATTAGCTTCTTTCCATTATCTTGAAATTCTAACTTATCTTTACACATGCTGATTTTTGTTCTAATATGTCACATCCCTCCTCAAACTCTACAACAGTTTCCTATCCATATTCATTTCCTATGGCCTATGAAACAAGTTACCACAAACATAAAGTGAAGTGAAGTCACTCAGTCGTGTCTGACTCTTTGCGACCCCGTGGACGGTAGCCCACCAAGCTCCTTCATGCATGGGATTCTCCAGGTAAGAATACTGGAGTGGGTTGTCATTTCCTCCAGGGGAGACCCCAAACATGGGTTGTTTTAAAAAACACATTTATTCTCATACAGCCTGCAGATCAGAAGTCCAAAATGAATTCACTAGACTAAAATCAAGGAGTTAACAAGATGCTCTAGGGCAATTTTCTAGCCTTTTTCAGGCTGTAGAATTACATTCCTTACTTTCTGAGTTTTGAAGTTCTTTCCTATGTCATTAAAGCTAGAAGTATAGCATCTTATTTCAGCAGTCTCATTGTTTCTTCCTCTGTGTCAAAATTCTACCTTCCTCCCTCTTATAATGATCCTTGTGAAAACATTTATGGTCAATGTGGATAATCTATAATAATCTCCTCATCAAGATCCTTAACTGAGTCACATTTGGAAAGTTCATTTCGTCATACAAAGTAACATTCATAGATTCCAGGGGAGAGGACCTTGATATCCAAAGGAAGGATGTGGCATTATTCAGCCTTCTCTCAAAGAATATTGGATAAAATATCTTAAAAAGACCTGATCTTGTCTGGACTCCAACACCTTCTCTGGCCTAATGCACTATCATTGAGGCTTTGCTACTGTCTTCTGAGTGCAGTGACTTCTCGGATATTCCCTTTGCATACCAACTGTTCTCCTACTTCAGATACTTTGCAAATGGTGTGTCTTCTGATTCAAAAGCTCTTAGATAAACACTGGACTACGTCCTTCATCTTTCCATTGATCTCTTTCACAATGTTGCACTATCACAGATTTCCAACACCAGATAAGAGCATAGTAGCATCTACCTCATCCCCATTATTTCCCTAAATTGCATTCCCTTTTTTCTACATCATGATCATCCCCCAACACATAAATGTATTTTGTTTGTCTCTACCTACTAGAGAGGGTAGGGAGCTCTCCAGGCTATAAACTCCCTGATTGCAGAAGCTGTATCACTGTTGTGTCTCCAGTGCCTAGAAGAATGCTCACTTCTTCTGTCAATGTTTTCACGTTCATAGGTCCTGGATTTGTAAGTGAAATTCCTCATGCAAAAAGAAACAAAACAAAACAAAACAATACAAGGATTATGAATCAGCATAACTGAAATGATAGATAAGTAATTTATTTTGAATCAAAGGAAACTCCAAAAAACAACAAAATGGATATTTCACTCCATTCATTGCAAATTACACCAAATGTTTATGTTATAATTTATCTCTAAAAAGGGTATGAAAAAACATAAAGAGAAACTGTGGTTATGTATCAATTACCCAAAACATTAGCTCATAGCACAGAACTCTAAAGACCTGAGGATTTTATTACAATCACCCATTTATTTTCCAATAGGATTGTATATATAATGATTAATTCTGACTTAATATTCAACATAAACGTTAAAGAAGAAAAAAAAATCTTTTGGAGTATCTGGCATAGTATTTGGAGGCAAATTATTCAGTCTGGGTAAAAGCTCTGTCATCTATTTGCTGTTTGACCTCTGCTACGAAGCACTCTATAAAGATTGCTGGGAGAAATATCAATAACATCAGATATGCTGATGACACCACACTTATGGCAGAAAGCAAAGAGGAAATAAAAAGCCTCTTGATGAAAGTGAAAGAGGAGACTGAAAAAGTTGGCTTACAGATCAACATTCAGAAAACTAAGATCATGGCAGCTGGTCCCACCACTTCATGGCAAATAGATGCGGAAACGGTGGAAACAGTGGCTGACTTTATTTTGGCGGGCTCCAAAATCACTGCAGATGGTGACTGCACCCATGAAATTAAAAGATGCTTACTTCTTGGAAGAAAAGTTATGACCAACCTAGACCACATATTAAAAAGAAGAGACATTACTTTGTCAACAAAGTTTTTCCAGTGGTCATGTATGGATGTGAGAGTTGGACTGTAAAGAAAGCTGAGTGCTGAAGAATTGATGCTTTTGAATTGTGATGTTGGGAAAGACTCTTGAGAGTCCCTTGTACTGCAAGGAGATCCAACCAGTCCATCCTAAAGGAAATCAGTCCTGAATATTCATTGGAAGGTCTGATGTTGTAGCTGAAACTCTAATACTTTGACCACCTGATGTGAAGAACTGACTCATTTGAAAAGACCCTGATGCTGGGAACAATTGAAGGTGGAAGAAGAAGGGAACAACAGAGGATGAGATGGTTGGATGGCATCACTAACTCAATGGACATGAGTTTGAGTAGATCCTGGGAGTTGGTGATGGACAGGGAGGCCTGGCATGCTTCGGTCCATGGAGTTGCAAAGTGTTGGACATGACTGAGTGATGAACTGAACTGAACAACAAAGTGCTCGAAGAAAAAATTATTCTTCTAAGAAAATGATGGTAAACACCTCATTCATCATGAAATGGAAGTTAAATCGCATATGTGAAATTGATTTGCAAACTGTAAATACCAACATTAATATTTTTACTAAAGAAATAACAGTTCTACTTGTAATATTTCTCATGGATTTATTCAATTTATTTTTTCAAAAACTAATCTTATTCAAGGACTAATTTTATCAACTTGTAGACATATTAGTAGAAAGAGAGAGAACTATATTACCACACACACACACACACACAAAGTGTATCTAGAAAATCTCTCAGACTGAACAAGCCCTGGGAAATGGTGAAGGACAGGGAAGCCTGGCTTGTTGTAGTCCATGAGATCTCAGAGTCTGACATGTCTGAGTGACTGAACAACAGACAGAACCAAAGAGGTGGTAACCAATATTATTGATTACTTAGGTATTTTGCATACTAATATATCACCTTGTATATATTATTTTTTAATCCTAAAATATGCCAATTTGATTATAATTGGAAATTTACAGATATTTGTTTTCTCAAAGGCACAGAGAATTATAGATTATTTCTAGGATGTTGAAGAAATCAAGCTGTTCAGGCCCACAACTTCTTTCCCCCCACCTCCCATCAATTATTAGTTGAGTTTCCTGGTGAAGTGATACTGGTGTTCTAAATATTTCTGTATAACGGCAAATGTACTGATACTTTTTTTTTTTTTTTGCATGTATGCTTAGTCATGTCCAACTCTGAAACTCCATGGACTGAAGCCTACCTGGCTCCTATGTCCATGGGATTTCCCAGGCAAGGATAGTGGAATGGGTTGCCACTGCCTTCTCCAGGGGTCTTCCCCCACCCAGGGATCAAACCTGCATCTCCTGCATTGGGAGAAACATTTATTACCACTGAGATACCTGGGAAGCCCTTGTTTTTTCCCTATTACAGTTCCCAAATGCAACTTAGTAATATTAATTATGGTCTGGCTATATTTTCTTCAATGTCTATTATTTACTCATGTAAACCCATAGTTCTGAAATATTACACTTTTTTCCACATCCTTGGGCAGCAAGAGTGTACAACAAACAATAAAATTTATAATTAATTATGTCTCTATTGTGGAGAAGGCAATGGCAACCCATTCCAGTGCTCTTGCCTGGCAAATCCCATGGACTGAGGAGCTCGGTAGGCCGCAGTCCATGGGGTCGCTAAGAGTTGGACACGACTGAGCAACTTAACTTTCACTTTTCACTTTCATGTATTGGAGAAGGAAAGGGCAACCCACTCCAGTGTTCTTGCCTGGAGAATCCAAGGGACGGGGGAGCCTGGTGTCTCTGGGGTCACAGAGTCGGACACGACTGAAGCGACTTAGCAGCAGCAGCTTGTCTTTATTGTGTTACAGATGTAGCCTCCCTCTCTCATTTCAATCCCCCTACTTTGAAGTGCAATAAAATTCTCCATGTGTGCACAGCTCAGTGTTTGTGTGTGTGTACTCACGAGTAGTTGGGAGGAAATATTTCTTAATAAAGTGAGAATGATTACCAAAAATCTTTACAATAACAGAATCTAAGATTAAGTGCTGCTGAAGAGTCAGATGCAGAGAAAACAATGGCACCCCACTCCAGTACTCTTGCCTGGAAAATCCCATGGATGGAGGAGCCTGGTAGGCTGGAGTCCACGGGGTCGCTGAGTCAGACAGGACTGAGGGACTTCACTTTCGCTTTTCACTTTCATGCATTGGAGAAGGAAATGGCAACCCACTCACAGAATCGAGGAAGCTGCACTAAATAGATGTTAGTTTTCAATAAATATATTATCCCAACTCTAGATTTAAAACAACATTGGGGAAGAATGTGGTTAATTATTGAGACCACTAGTGTTTTTGAAAGCCAACAGATGGGCAATGCTTCTTAAACCTAAACTCTCAGAATAAAGCAAGTATGAAACTATAACAAAGTTTCCTCATCTTTTATTAATCTGGCTCTAGGAAGATGCTTTATGATGAGCTTCATAGCATTTTTCAAATACAAAGATAAAAAGCTATTACAATTACTACTAAATTACTGAAGCAATCTCATTTATTATTACTATTCTCCTACAAATATTTTTATCATAGTTATTAATTCTTATGTAAAAATACAGAAATATGGTAAATGTAAGTAGCTCTAAAATAAGTTCAGGGGAAATTCCTTATTGGAGGTAAGTATTATAGTTCTATGGAAATTTGGGGAGAAATTTCATATTATCAACTATTTGTTCTTCATAGAGAATTAATGATTTATAGAAACATACACAAAACATAAATTTTAATTTTCAGAAAATATTAGGGAAACATTATAACACAGTTTGAAATTGATCTGCCACAATTAATCATTTCTTATTAAGGTCCATTCTTTCTTCAGTTTTTCATATAGACCCCCTGTTAAAACACTTTTATGCCATTGATCATAGTCTGTAAATCATTAGTAAAGAACTATCTGAAAAAAATATGTACACTATGTTTTATCTGTCTTTTCACGATATCACTTGAGTGATACAACGGCCCCAGTAAGTTAGAGTAATGCTTGTGGAATATGCTATCATTAGACAAATTTTGACAGAAATAATTTTTTTAAATGTTGATTCCAGGTTTCTGAGAACTATTTCCCATAGGAACTAAAAACTAAAACACCCTGACAGAGACTACAGATTTGGACTTAGTTTCAGTTAGTCACTTCAGTCACTCAGTCATGTTATACTCCTTGTGACCCCATGGACTGTAGCATGCCAGGCTTCCCTGTCCTTCACCATGTCCCACAGCTTGTTCACACTCATGTCCATTGAGTTGATAATGCCATCTAACTATCTCATCCTCTATCATTCCCTTTTCTTCCTGCTTTCAATCATTTCCAACATCAAAGTCTTTTCCAACCAGTTGACTCTTCACATCAGGTGGCCAAAGTATTGGAGCTTCAGCTTTAGCATTGGTCTTTCCAATGAATATTTAGGACCTATTTCCTTTAGGATGGACTGGTTGGATCTCTTTGCAGTCCAAGGGACAATCAAGAGTCTTCTCCAACACAACTCAAAGTCTAAATAATAATTGAAACTGATAGAACCATGGAACAGTTCAACTTTTCACATAATTCCAAGTATTTTATAGAGGGAAAACTGAATCTAGATCAAGGGACTACAGAAGATTCCATGATCTATTTGAGGGCTAGGCCAATTCCATACCCTCTTTGTTTTTCAAGATGTCCATAATATAGAGCATTATAGTATATACTGATTAAATAATATGCATGAAGCAGTAATGTGTGTGTGGATCCTGCATTAACTTGTTTTAGTATCTGTCCTTAAAAGTCCTAATTATATTTATTCAATGTTAATATTCACTGTATATGATCTTTCATAGAAATGTTATCTGTAAAAGTTATATAAAAAACATTTCTAGTAACATTCACTGCCTTTTTTCATCAAAATGTGGGGCATTAAGGAAGGCTGAGGAATGAGGAATTGATGCCTTTGAACTGTGGTGCTGGAGAAGACTGAGAGTCCCTTGGACTGCAAGGAGATCAAACCAGTCAATCCCAAAGGAAAACAACCCTGAATAGTCACTGGAAGGTCTCATGCTGAAGCTCCAATACTTTGGCCACCAAATGGGAAGTGCTGTCTCATTGGAAAAGGCCCTCACGCTGGAAAAGATTGAAGGCAGGAAGAGAAGGGGACAACAGAGAAGGAGATGGTTGAATGGCATCATAGACTCCAAGGACACGAGTTTGGTCAAGCTCCAGGAAACAGTGAAGGACCAGGAAGCCTGGCATGTTGCAATCCATGGGGTCAAAAAGGGTTGGATATGACTGAGCAACTGCACAGCAACAACTTGGGTGTATTCTTTAAAAATGCTGCCCACAGAAAGGCTTTCTTGGATTATATTGTAGTTAGCATTTTAATTTCAATATCCTAAAGAAATGAAAAATATATTTCTGGTTAAGATTAGTGAGGTAAGTAGTAAAGTTAACTACAACAAAATATGTAGTTTGTGTCACACCGTTGATTGTTCTTTCATGTCCCATCACCACGGTCCCCACATATAAGGCAAGAAAAGATTCAGTGAGTTATTTTGTTTATTTTTTCACTCAAGAAGTCAATTAAGCAAGGACAGCATTAGATTTTGAGGGGAAAGACAGTGAATGTTACTAGAAGCTAGCTTCCTGATTCTCCAGATCCCCAGCTTCTGGAAGTCGTTTGGACGCTTAAGTGGTGGATAACAGGTGGGCTTCCCAGGTGGTGCTAGTAGTAAAGAACTACTTGCTTTCCAATGACAGATAGTTAAGAGATGTAGGTTCTGCCTCTTGGTCTGGAAGATCTCCTGGAGGATGGCATGGCAAACCATGCCAATATACTTGCCTAGAGAATCCCAGAGACATAGGAGCCTGGCAGGTGTTAGTCCAATGGGTTGGAAGGAGCTGGACATGCCTGAAACAACTTAATAAGCAAGAGGATAGCCAGTGACTTAATTCTGCTCACTCTCCCCACACTGAAGACAGTTGTGGTGGTCCAAGAACACATCAAATCATAAAAGTTTACTTCTTGAGCTCCTTGTAAAATCTCCTTTCTAGATGCATTTGTGCAACCACTCAAAATCCAAGGATCCCTAGACATAAATTAGGTTTGGGGGCTTAGATTCTCCAGTCTAGTGAGATTCACCAGCAAGATTTTCTGTCATTATTCAGAAACTCCTCCCTCAACTCTTCCCACTCTCCATTGTGAACTGAGTCTCTGATAGTATATACCACCTCTATCTTCAATCCCCAGATTCAGAACTGATGTTCAAGATAGCTACAAGCAACAAAATGGCAACTGACCAAAGCATTGCCATGTAACTGCTGTACTTGTTTATGTTTGGGTCACTCTTGTCCTAGCATCATAGAGGATATGGTCTTCTTCTATTACTCCCTCTCCCCAAGACATGGCCACAGAAACAAACGACAAGAACACAACGCCAATTAAGCGATCAAACTTCTTATATAATTGATGCAGCTTCTAAAAACCAACATATGATGTGTGCCCATACTGAAGATTTTTCTCTAACACATTTGGGGAGGAGAGCAGGTTTAGAGAACAGGTTTCTGAAGACATCAAGAGGTACTATTTTCTATCCTCCATATTCAGGGAAACTCTTTATTTGCACTCTGTCAATTAACGAGAAATGAGAGATATTTTTAAAACCAAAATCCAGGGAAAAAAACATTTAAAAATCCCTGAGAGACTTATTCTTATGTGATTTTATTAAAAATCTAGAGACTGAAACCTAGTCTAAATTGATATATCAGGAATTTTAAGATCCTGAGATTGCTTAGGAGCTTTCAGTTTGTAGGAATTAGAGAAAATATGTTTTATATTGCTTTCTTGTGGTAAAATTTCCATCCTTTAGATCATATATTAATATGAATCTTTTGGCTTTATAAAATAATTATGAAATTACAGATCAAAGGTAAAAAAGATTGAACAAAGTCATTTTATTTTAATAAAAATCTATGACTGATTACCTATAACTAGGATGACCATAAAGCCTGGTGTACCTGGGAGTGTTCCAGGTATATCAGTGATTCTGGTTTAGTTATTAATAATACCCTCTCTCATTCTCTAAAATGTCATGGTTAGGATGATTAACTATATAGCCATACTTCCCATAACTCATTAAAACAAATGCTCTCCGTTTCTATTCTCAATTATTTTAATTTTGACTTCTTCCAGGAGTGAATTATCTTTTCTTTATTTCTCTTTTGTCAGGTTATTCTTTTTCCAGAAATATAAAAATATAGTTACTTGAGAATATTGCTTTGAAGCAAATGTATATTCTCTGCTCTTTGAATTATTAGCATAGGACCATTATATTTCAGTTTAATAAATGCTGAGCTAAAGATTATAATAAAAATAACTTGGACCAACTTGGTTCAATGTGAAAAATTAAGACAATTTATTCATTTCTTATATTACATATATATATGTGCATATGTAAGTATATATTGCATATATGGAGAGAGAGAGGCAGATGGACAGAGACAGAAAAAGATTAAGACACAAATATACAAATGCATATATTCTAGAAAGAATTGAAAAATATTGATCTATACCTAAAAACATTTAGTGCTACATCTAAAAATATTTTTTTTCTTAATATTAATTAGGCTCTTGGAATAAACAGCTTCAAAGTACAGCTTGAAATGGACCGATTGAAAGGAGTAGTGTGGCAAACTTACGTTACCATGCACAACTGTGAATAGACTTCCAGACAGCTAAAATGTGTCATTTAAAAGGAATGTGTCTCATTTATGCACTGTTTAGAGTGATTGAAATACATTCCTCTCACCCAGTTCCTTGGCAAGTGTTTCAATTAAGTGGGCACAAAATTTACCCTAGTGCATGTTCTATTATTCTGCTCTGTAGTATATAATTACATGTGACTTTGGACTTGTGGAAGCCTTCAGTTGTCAGAAAAATGACACATCTCTTTCAAGATAATAACCGTAACTTTTCTCAGTGGAAACTCTTGTTTGGTAAAAAGCCACTGGTGCTGGAACCACAGGGCATTTATTTTCATCAATGTATTAGAAAAAAAATGGGAAATGTACACAACTAGTGAAATCTGCAATCAGTGAAATATTAATCTATGTAAAAAAGAAGCAAAATTGCATGGAAGACAGTACTATATATATTTTGATAGAAATGATGTCTCTATTTTGGAGATGAATCATGGGTATATTAAAGATTATCTAGTACTCACATCTCCCACTGGCGTGAATTAGTAAAGAACTGACAGTAAACAAAGACTTGAGTTCATTCTCCACTGTTGTTGCTGTTTAGTCACTAAGTCAGAGCAACTGTTGGCCTATTTTAGCAATGAAGCCTGTGCGTGCATGCTCAGTCGTGTCTGAATCTTTGCAACCCCTTGGACTGCAGGCCTCCAGGCTCCTCTGTGCAAGGAATTTTCCAGAGAATGATGGAGTGGTTGCCATTTTCTTTTCCAGTGACTTTCCAGATCCAGAGATGGAACCTAACTCTCTTGCATCTCCTGTTCTGGCATGTGGATTCTTTACCACTATACCACCAAGAAGCTCTAACTGTACTGTAATGTAAATATTGTGATACACTGATGTCTTCAGAGCTATTCATGTTAGGTTATAAGTTTAGTTCTACATTGAATGGATTCAACTTTTTGTTGAATTATGTTCCGTAAGTTTCTTATTCCCTTAAGGTAAAAAACTTACAATGTTGGAGTAATGTTTAGTCTAATATTAAAAAAAAATCTAATTTCTATTATTTTAAAAGACTTATACTTGACAAATACAGACATACAGAGGCAGGTACACATACACACTCAATTACACAGAATAAGAACGTGAGAGCAGATCATGTAATTTTATATGTCTAAAACTGTATCTTGCAAAATTGAATAGTAGAAGGGGCTTTGTTTGAGATTAGAAAACCTAGAATACTAGCTCAGCTTTGTCAACATGCTAGCTGTGCATATGTGACTAAATCAGTTACTTTTGAATCTTTATTTCCTTCTCATTCAAAAGAAAGAGTCTGTAAACATCTAAGTAGTTTTCAATCTTTCTATTTTATCTAGAAATGGAAAATTTTGGGGAAGTTTCCACACATGATTTTACTAGTTTAGTACATTAAAATCTCTGACTTTAACTGCACTACAGAAAGTAGTTTAAAAAGATATTAGAGGCAAAATCTCTACATACTGTGAGAAGTGAGAATTATTAAAATTGTTTGACAAGGATTTTAGCCATATTTGTATTGCATTTAATGGAAGCATTTGTTAGCTACAGTATTTGTGCAGGCATTTTTTCCGTGAAAGAACCAGTTATTCTGAGTCTAGTGAACGTGGTTGTAAGTTTCTAGTTTATAGACTTGAAAAAATGAAAAAGATGACAGGAGCAGCATTCCTGCCATTCAAGAGAGTAATGGGTCAATACTCATCAATATAAGGGAGATGTGTCAGGAATTTTGAATGTTCTAAGGGGATCTTTATAATTCCTCTATAAATTCTGACCAAATAAATCTATACTTTTTTTTTTTTTCTGCAAGACCTGTAGCAGGTTTCTACAATGCTCTAAAATGTCAATTTGGCATTGGAAACTGCTGTTTCACAGCAGAAATTGAAAGCAACCATCATGGTTATGCTGAGAAAAGTAACAATTTGCAATTCAAGGGAAGCTTAGACTTAAAAAAAAATAACTGATTTTTTCATGAGGTTTTAATTCAGATATCATTATCAAGAATAGAGTACATGTTGCAATGAAATTCAACAGTTTTCTCACTGAGCACTGCTTTCAAGTGTTCCAGTGAATTGATACAGTCATTATTCTATCAAAATAAACATTCATTGACTAATTATACAGTTCAAGACATTGCCCTGAGCCTCTTTGCATAGTGGAAATATTCCTTCTTTGAAGTATCGAATATATTTGCTTTGTTTCAGATCTTCTGTGTTTGCAGGGAGCCACTGACTTTGGTCCTGGCTAAACATGATAAATTAAAACTGGTAAAAAGCAAAAATAGGAATGTATCATGTATATTCTCTCATGCTGTTGTGACATTAGAGACATTATTGTCATTACTGTTTCTTGTGTTAGTGTCTTAGAAATATAAACCTACTTGGAGTTTCAAAAATAATTGCTCACTTCCAAGATACACTGTTTCTTCAGAATGTACTCATATTACAATGCTCAGTATTTAGAAAGACCCCCTCAGAAAGAAATATACATATGTATGTTTTCATTTATAAACAAATATAAAATATGCTCCCAGTTTAACACTCAAATAAATTCCAACAATAGTACATTTATGTTCAATGAAACATCACTATGAGTGCTTGATAAATGCTTTTCAATGATTCATTTTGGAAATATTGGTATTTATTTATACATAAAATATTATTTGATGACATATATAAAATATATAAAAAAACACCTACAACCGCTTTTTAGGAGAGTTTAAAAATGAGTTTATAATGGTATCAATTGTTAATGTCATCTGTTGGCAAGGTAAATTAATTTAACATTTTGCATCAATTTTCATTTATAAATATATAGGCAGGACCATTTTTATGATATTTACTCATATTAAATTGGCTTTTAATACCATATTATTTTCCCTGGATGATAGTCATAGCATTTTAGTTAACTCTGTTTCACTTTAATAGCTATTAATAGGAAATTTTTTCTTCTTTCAAATCAATTATGAATCCTTATGTTATTTTAGTTGAACCAAACTAAAATACATGCACATACACTGTGATTCAATTTAATAGCCTTAAATAGCTCAATCTGTTCCATCCAGAGCACCTGGAAAAGAATAGGAAGTTTTGCTATATCTGGGTATCTATTTTTTCATATTCCTTTTCATTAGTCAGAGCCTTTTTGTTGTTAAATGGGAACGAGAGTTAACAGATTACCAAAAAAAATGTGGGCAAGATGTGATTGCATTCATTGGAGGCTACATATACAAGGTTTGAAGAAGTCATTTTCAACAATAGAGACTGAACCATGTTCTGAGAGAAAGAAAAAGGGAAGAGGCATGGAAAAAACACAAAATGCGGTAGTATATTCCATGCCAAAGAAAAAGCTAAAGAACAGTTGCTTCATCCACTCATCATTTTCTGGAGTACAGCTCTTATTCCCATGAGGATCAGTTAAGTTTTGTAACCATTCAGTAATAGAATCATTCAAATGAACTTCTGTTTTCAACAAACAAAGCTTCTAAAACTTCTGCAGCTTTAAAACAGTATTCTGGTTCTATTGTGAGTCATTTTATTGAAACATGGTTGGTTTGGTTTTGTACTTATAAGAAAAATATATACTCACAAATAAGTAATTGATTTGATAATTCTCTGCATATTTGAATTATCTATAGCAATGTCCCCTCTATTTTATACTAGTTATTGAATGTTGGTTCTGTTTTTCAAACAGTAAATAATTTTGACAGTGCTATCTATGGTAGAATGTTGAAATGAATCAATACTTTTCATAGAATAAAACCTCATTGTTAGCAAAACAAGCCTATTAAACCTAAGGTTATTTCCTATTGCTTTCAACTTTTGAAAAATGCTAACATTGCCACTAGACCTTCTTGTAAAATTGGAAACAGGCTGGTTAGAGATATATAAGCCAGTGGTACTGTGTCAGCACTTTCTAAATCTGTATTGGTGCTTTCATTCCAAGTATAATCAAGGCCAATCGTGTACCAGCCAACACATCTCGGATGTTGTACAAAAATCTTATGCGTATATCGATAATGATTTGCCAGTACTCTTTACAGTACAAAGAATCTCTTAGGAAGCAAAATGTACAGCTGCCTCAGTAAAAGCATACAGGATTATTCAATTCAAAGTACCCATTTGAAAAGTACAATTTTAGGTTGAAGATATAAACAAAAGAATGCAGTCATCTAGTTATACAGTTTTAGTTCATACATGCTAAGCTGCTTCAGTCATGCCCGACTCTTTGAGACTGAATTGTAGCCTGCCAGGCTCCTCTGTCTGAGAAGGCGATGGCACCCCACTCCAGTACTCTTGCCTAGAAAATCCCATGGACAGAGGAGCCTCGTAGGCTGCAGTCCATGGGGTCGCTAAGAGTCAGACACGACTGAGCGACTTCCCTTTCACTTTTCACTTTCAGGCTTTGGAGAAGGAAATGGCAACCCACTCCAGTATTCTTGCCTGGAGAATCCCAGGGACGGGGGAGCCTGGTGGACTGCTGTCCGTAGGGTCGCACAGAGTTGGACACAACTGAAGCGACTTAGCAGCAGCAGCAGGCTCATTTATCCCTGGGATTCTCCACTGGAGAATCCAATCCGCTGGATTGGGTTGCCATTTCCTCCTCCAAGGGATCTTCCTGACCCAGGAGTCGAACCTGTGTCTCTAATGTCTTCTGCCTTGGCAGGTGAGTTCTTTACCAATAGTGCCACAGTCGGACACAAGTTCAGTTCAGTTCAGTTCAGTCGCTCAGTCGTGTCCGACTCTTTGTGACCTCATGAATCGCAGCATGCCAAACCTCCCTGTCCATCACCAACTCCCAGAGTTCACTCAGATTCATGTCCATCGAGTCAGTGATGCCAACCAGCCATCTCATCCTCTCTCGTCCCCTTCTCCTCCTGCCCCCAATCCCTCCCAGCATCAGAGTCTTTTCCAATGAGTCAACTTTTTGCATGAGGTGGCCAAAGTACTGAAGTTTCAGCTTCAGCATCATTCCTTCCAAAGAAATCCCAGGGCTGACCTCCTTCAGAATGGACTGGTTGGATCTCCTTGCAGTCCAAGGGACTCCCAAGAGTCTTCTCCAACACCACAGTTCAAAAGCATCAATTCTTCAGTGCTCAGCCTTCTTCACAGTCCAACTCTCACATCCATACATGACTACTGGAAAAAACATAGCCTTGACTAGACGGACCTTAGTCAGCAAAGTAATGTCTCTGCATTTGAATATGCTATCTGACTGAATAACAACAACAGTCATATACTAATTCGTTTATGCATTTTTGTGATCATGAGTAAGAAACAAGATACCTAACAAGTACCTATTCTTAAAATAAATTCTATCATGAAAGCATGCTAGTCTAGTATGAAAAATCTTATAAACACATAAAAAATATAATCTATATTATAAATTGTTATGTAAGAGATGTCAGTTCAGTTCAGTTCAGTCACTCAGTCATATCCGACTCTGTGACCCCATAAACTGCAGCACTCCAGGCCTCCTTGTCCATCACCAACTCTCAGGGTTTACTCAAATTCATGTCCATCGAGTCAGTGATGCCATCCAACCATCTCATCCTCTGTTATCCCCTTCTCCTCCTGCCCTCAATCCCTCCCAGCTTCAAAGTCTTTTCCAATGAGTCAGCTCTTCTCATCAGGTGCCCAAAGTATTGGAGTTTCAGCTTCAAATCAGTCCTTCCAATGAACACCCAGGACTGATCTCCTTTAGGATGGACTGGTTGGCTCTCCTTGCAGTCCAAGGGACTCTCAAGAGTCTTCTCCAACACCACAGTTCAAAAGATATACAATAAAATAAATAATCTTGTTAAGTTAGGCTGTAGTATGGTAACAAAATACTTTAAAACTCAGTTATATAAAACAATGAAGACTCTCATTCTCCCTGAGGGCCAGCTGGGATTCTCCTGCTTTCATTCCAACCCCAGGACCCAGGTTGACAGCAGTAAGCTGTCAGTGTTGACAGTGCTATGCTGTTCTTAGCACCATTGCCTATCATAGCCAAAAAGAAAAAGAAATAAAACTGTGGAAATTGTTGAAACATTGCTAAACAATCTGACACAGAAAACACAATCTCCTTTGTGGACATAGCCCACAGAACTCTCCCTAGCCATTAAAGGGCAGAAAGTTCAGGCTTGCATGCACTCAAAAGACAAATAGAATTAATAATTAAGCATAAACAACTAAGGGGTAACACAATGACAAGGAGTTGAAGCTGATCTGATCTTCAAAGATGAATAAGAATTTAGATGTGTTAGGGCAGACTCCATAGGTTAAAATTTCAGTCTCACAAGATAGTTAAATTTCAATCACAAATAGTTAAGTCCTCATCTTACCCACAAGTTCTACCAGGCTTGGAGAAAAATTGCATATTTCTATAACCCCCTACTCACATTCAATAATTTGCTAGAGAGCATATCACAGAACATGGAAAAATAGTTTACTTACAATTTTCAGTTTATTACACAGGAGATCTTAAAGATGCAAATGAACAGCCAAATGAAGAGACACTTAGGGTAAGATCCATAATGGTCTCAAGGTCTCTGTCCCCAAGGGGTTGGAGAGTGCCACCCTCTAAGTACACTGGTGTATTCACCAACTGAAGCTCTCCAACCTCTGTACTTTAGGAATATTAGTGAAGACTCCATCATACACACATAATCAGTTATTAAATCTTTTTGCAACATTTTACCCCTGTCTGGAAGGTGAGGGCTAGGGCTGAAAGTTCTAAGCTTCTAATCATGGCTGGTCTTTCAAGTAACCAGCCACTATTCAGAAGCTCACCTAGAGTCACCTCATTAAAACAAAGATGTTCTTATCACCCAGGAAATCTCAAGGGATTTGGAAGCTCTGTGTCAGGAACTAGAGTTAAACACCAAATACAAGTATGGATTAAAAGAAGATACATTTTAAATTTTTAACTGCTGAAAAATATTGAGATATATAATTAAAATGAATGATTATGATTTGGGGGAGAAGGGAAAGGGGAAAAAAATCAAGGAAAACTTAAGTTTTGGAGCCTGCATAAATTGTAGAAATGTTGTAATATCCTTATGAGAACTGAGGAAAAGAGCAAGAGGCTTAGATATGAAAGTAATTTCTGTGTTTTGAGTTAATTTAAATTCCCCTGCCTTCTTTACAATTAGAGCTACCCTGTTCTGTTTTATCGTTCTTTGTGGTACCACAGGACTGACTGCTATCTTCAGGTCTGCAGGCACTGTCTGCAGCCGCACCTCTTCTGTGGCTTCAGTTCCCACTACACAGGCCCCTCGGATTCCAGCCTTGGGTGGGCGCTTCCATCTCCTGGGCTCTGGTAACACTGCTTCTTCTCTTTGGCTCTCCAGCCTGGTGGTTACAGTGGCTTCTATGGCCTGTATGTAACCCACAGACTGCTTTGCTTTTCCTTGGGGGCTTCTCAGCTCTCTTATGAGCTGTGTGAAGAATTTACCTCATTGAATTCCCTCAGGTTGAAATGACAGACTGCTTTCTGCTTTCCTAGTTGGACTTTGAAATACAACCTCTAAAAATAAAATCATAGTAGACACACTATAATATTGGTTCATAATTTGTGTGTGTCGGCAGAGGGGGGTGGGCATGGAGGGCTGGAGAGATGGGAGGGGAAGTGGAATAAATAAATAAGTAGAGGAAATCGCAGATCCATATCAGAGTCTGAGGATAGCTATAGACCCCTTATTAGCTGTGGAAGGGTTTCATAGCTGTTTATATATGAATATATATATATATATATATATATATACACACACACATACATACACATAAACATACTCACAGCAGTTTTCAATATAATTATAAAGTCTCACTGAAGTGTGATCCATAGACCTCTACTTAGTAATCCTTGATTATTAAGAAATGTGTAAATACTTTAAAAGTAAGTTTGTATTTTATGTTAAATATATTACAAAATAATAACAATATATTATACATATTATAAAACATATAGAAACTTACTATTATAAGATCATAGAAACACAAAATGTCAGCACATAGAAGGAAAAGTAGAGATTACCCAATCCAACTTCATTTTACAGAAAAGAAAATGGTGTTCACATTTGTGAAAAGACATGCCATACTGCGGAGTGGGTCAGTGAATGAAACATAGTTGGTGCCTGGATCTTTAAATATCAAGCGAACATTTCCAGGTCAAAATATGGCAGATAATGGCTTCTTGTTTTTGAAATATAATAGTGCAAAGAGCTCTCTATTGGCCTGACAGGCTTGATGGATCCACACAAGTACATGAAAGGGTCCTTGACATTTTGTAGATGCTTAGGTTAATGTAATAGTTCACACCTATAGCACAATGTCATTCGCTGCTCCCCTAGTTGGGGAGAACACTTACTCTTTGCTCTATTAAGTTGTCTCCTCAGAGACTGGCTTCTTTCAAGGTTGTCTCTTGAGGCACAAAGTGGTGAAGGAACAATTGGATTGGAATATCAGGGAGAATGGTGGAGGGGAGAGAGGAAAAAGAATTGCACAAAAGAGAAAAGAGTTTATCGTGTGTCTCACGTGCAGAATGAGAAAACTAAAAATTTATACTGACCTACTGGTCATTTTATTATTAATTTATTTAATTCAATAGCTGCATTAATTACCCATGCTGTCTAAATTTGCTACATAATTGTGGTATAAAGGACATAATGCTGGACCAGAAGTTCAAATATTTAGTTGTATTTGAGATGAGTGAGTTGCATAATCATTCTAGGTTAAATTCATGCTATTATTACCTCTTCACTTCTTCTTGGTGAACTCTTACAGAGTCTTTAAAATTCATCTTAACTCTCATCCTGACTAAGATACATTTCTTGACCTTTCATGATTAATTATGCTCCTAGCTTTCACATCCCCACAATACTTTGTGTGTACCTAATTCTTGCACTCATGAAAGTTTTGTAGTCACCCCTTTCTTGTCTGTTTACCTTACCACGATGTAAGTTACATTAGTTCAGGGATAAGTTTTATTCATATTTGCATTCCTAACATATTGCGTTGTGTTTTTCATACAGCGAACTTCAGTAAGTACATGTTAAGTGACTTAATAAAAGGATACAATGATAAATGAAGGACTTTGAGTATAGGAACAGTACAGTCTAGTCTGGCTCTTGAATTTTATTATTATTGAATGCAACTATTTACTTTGAATGTAACTATTTATTGAATGTATTATTTACTTTGACAGTGTCCATTTGTACTGATCCATTTTCTCCCTGTTATAGGAGGTCCATCTAAGTCTACCATATATAGCAGGTGCATCAGAGGGTATGTCTTTGAGGGTTATAAATCTATTTCATCAAATATTATTTTAAATTATCCCAAGATATTTTTATATCTTTTTGCCATGTTCTTCTCATTTGAGTTCATCCCAGGAAGCATTCTATTTACAGTAGGGACTAAAATTAATAATGTAGCCATGTGCTTTTATGTGAAAGACGGGATATTCTTCCCACACAGACAAAGTTGTATTTTGTTTTCAACTTCAGGCATTAGTCACAGTAGTTTGCTTTTGAAGGCTATTTACCTCATCTTCTTCCAGATTTCTATTCTTAATATTGGCCCGAATTCTAGACTTCTATTTGCATGTATACAATCTAGGCTTTATTTTTTGGGCTCCAAAATCACTGCAGATGGTGACTACAGCCATGAAATTAAAAGACACTTACTCCTTGGAAGAAAAGTTATGACCAACCTAGATAGCATATTCAAAAGCAGAGACATTACTTTGCCGACTAAGGTCCATCTAGTCAAGGCTATGGTTTTTCCTGTGGTCATGTATGGATGTGAGAGTTGGACTGTGAAGAAGGCTGAATGCCTAAGAATTGATGCTTTTGAGCTGTGGTTTGGAGAAGACTCTTGAGAGTCCCTTGGACTGCAAGGAGATCCAACCAGTCCATTCTGAAGGAGATCAACCCTGGGATTTCTTTGGAAGGAATGATGCTAAAGCTGAAACTCCAGTACTTTGGCCACCTCATGCAAGGAGTTGACTCATTGGAAAAGACTCTGATGCTGGGAGGGATTGGGGGCAGGAGGAAAAGGGGATGACCGAGGATGAGGTGGCTGGATGGCATCCCTGACTCGATGGACATGAGTCTGAGTGAATTCCGGGAGATGGTGATGGACAGGGAGGCCTGGCATGCTGCAATTCATGGGGTCGCAGAGTCGGACACGACTGAGCGACTGAACTGAACTGAACTGAATCTAGGCTTGCATCTACCTGTCTGCCCCTTCTTTTCTCACTACCATATATCATTGACCATTATATATCTTTCCTGTTTTCTTTTCTGCTTTCTCTTCTCGCCTCTCCTTCTCTATTTCACTTTCTGTCTCCCTTTTCCATTCTCTCTCTCCCCTCTTTTCTCTCTTCTTTCTCTCTAGAGATCTATCTATAATATCTATCAATTGATCCATCAGGAAGTTTTATATCTGCAGATTGAAAATATTTGGAAAAGTATTCCAGAAGGTTCCAAAAAGCAAAATATGAATGCACCATGCTTAGGCAACTATTCGCATAGCATATACATTGTATTAGGTGTCTTAAGTAACCTAGAGATGATTTAAGGCATATGAGAGGAAATGTATAGGATATATGCAAATGCTGTGCCATTTTTTATGAGACTTGAGCATCCATTCATTTGAGTGTTCACAGAGTTCCTGATATTAGTACCCCTTGGATACTGAAGGATGACTGCATATAGACAAATAAAGAATTTATCATCAATCTATATAGAGATTTATTTGTGTCATATATGAGAGAGAGAGAAAGACAGAGACAAAGAGAAACAGAGAGACAACTGAGAACAATATCTCTACTTATTCTTATTTCTATTTTTATCTCATTTTTGGGTGGAAGTGTGCATCTAAAAATAGTGATTCAAATGATATAATAAAGCAGAGGGCATGATGATGTTGTGCAAAGAAGGTATATCTGTGATGAAAGGTGAATAAGGGAGTAAAAGAAATAAGATCCAGGAGGGCTAAGTATAGAGCACTGGCTAAAAGAGAGAAATGATACATAAGGATTCAGGTAAACCTGCAGATACTATGGCACAAACTTTGGGAGAAGTTATGTATTTGAGAATTCTTCTCTTTTCCTGTGCTACTCCCTCAAAATGATTTCTCAGAGAAAGAGTTGGGAACATACTGCTGCAGAAGTTCAGCATCTTGTGGTTCAAGGGGAGTCCCACAAAACCTCTACCCCAGAAAAATAGTTACATCACCTTTCCTGTGATTTCTTTTTATACTGTTCCTGTGGACTTGGAATTTTCTAGAGGAAAGATACTAAATATAGATAAAATTTTCCTACTAGTTCAAACTCCTTTTAGAAAATCATTGATACTCATGAAGATTGGAATTCTGGCTCAAGTATATTATACATCAATTAATTTTATGGACTTTCTGGTCAGTGTGGATATTGTAAAATCAATGAAACTTTGAATTATTTATAGACCATTTACCACAGTCAGTGCATTAATAGGAATTTTTTGATCATGGCTTCCCTAGGTAAACTGAATACAAAACCATCTGGCTTTCCCTTCAGGGGTAAAAGTTGGAGTATAATTAAAGAAAACTAGGGGCATTAATATCCATGCTACAAGTTTTTTATTTTTTTCCTATAACAAAACAAGACTTCATTCAGCTTTGTACTGTCAATAAAAATGAAGGTACAGTAAATCTGAGATACTGTAGTTTGCTCTGACTCTGGGCTAATACTTCAAATAAGGAATCACATAAAGTGGTCTTTTCTTCTGGGAACATCTCCAACTTCCAACAATTTCTTTTTTCTCCCTTGGAATTTAATTTTTATACACACTGTTCCCAATGATATTCTATTTTTCTGGATGAAGGCATAAATGACAGTGTCCTCTAACAGCTCACCCAGCACAACATTAGCTAACAATTATTTTCAATATATTCATTGAGATATGATTGAGCTATTTCCCTTTACTCTAACTGCCTTACTCTGAAAGTTTGTCAAGATCATGAAGTGAAGTGAAGTGAACTGAAGTCGCTCAGTCGTGTCTGACTCTTTGCAACCCCGTGGACTGTAGCCTACCAGGCTCCTCCATCCATGGGATTCTCCAGGCAAGAACACTGGAGTGGTTTGCCATTTCCTTCTCCAGGGGATCTTCCCAATCCAGGGATCGAACCCGGGTCTCCCGCATTGCGGGCCGATGCTTTAACCTCTGAGCCATCCTTAAATTGAATCTGTAACCTCAACATAAAACATGAAGGAATCTCCACACTGTTCTCCATAGTGGCTGTGCTAGTTTGCATTCCCACCAACAGTGTAAGAGGGTTCCCTTTTCTCCACACCCTCTCCAGCATTTATTGCTTGTAGACTTTTGGATCGCAGCCATTCTGACTGGCGTGAAATGGTACCTCATTGTGGTTTCGATTTGCATTTCTCTGATAATGAGTGATGCTGAGCATCTTTTCATGTGTTTTTTAGCCATCTGTATGTCTTCTTTGGAGATATGTCTGTTTAGTTCTTTGGCCCATTTCTTTTTCTTTTATTTTTTTTTAATTTTAAAATCTTTAATTCTTACATGCGTTCCCAAACATGACCCCCCCCTCCCACCTCCCTCCCCACAACATCTCTCTGGGTCATCCCCATGCACCAGCCCCAAGCATGCTGCACCCTACGTCAGACATGGACTGGCGATTCAATTCTTACATGATAGTATACATGTTAGAATTCCCATTCTCCCAAATCATCCCACCCTCTCCCTCTCCCTCTGAGTCCAAAAAGTCCGTTATACACAGCTGTGTCTTTTTCCTGTCTTGCATACAGGGTCGTCATTGCCATCTTCCTAAATTCCATATATATGTGTTAGTATACTGTATTGGTGTTTTTCTTTCTGGCTTACTTCACTCTGTATAATTGGCTCCAGTTTCATCCATCTCATCAGAACTGATTCAAATGAATTCTTTTTAACGGCTGAGTAATACTCCATTTTTCTGGAATTGAGCTGCAGGAGTTGCTTGCATATTTTTGAAATTAGTTGCTTGTCAGTTGCTTCATTTGCTATTATTTTCTCCCATTCTGAAGGCTGTCTTTTCACCTTGCTTATAATTTCCTTTGTTGTGCAGAAGCTTTTAATTTTAATTAGGTACCATTTGTTTATTTTTGCTTTTATTTCTAGTATTCTTGGAGGTGGGTCATAGAGGATCCTGCTGTGATTTATGATGGAAAGTGTTTTGCCTATGTTCTCCTCTAAGAGTTTTATAGTTTCTGGTCTTACATTTAGATCTTTAATACATTTTGAGTTTATTTTTGTGTATAATGTTAGAAAGGGAGAGGGAGAGGGTGGGACGATTTGGGGGAATGGCACTGAAACATGTATAATATCATATGAGAAACAAATCGCCAGTTCAGGTTCAATGCAAGATGCCTGGGGCTGGTGCAGTGGGATGACTCGGAGGGATGGTACATGGAAGGAGGTGGGAGGGCGATTCAGGATGGGGAACACGTGTATGCCTGTGGCAGATTCATGTTGATGTGTGGCAGAATCAATACAATATTGTGAAGTAAAAAAAAATTTAAAAATTACAAAAAAAAAAAAAACTGGACACATTTGGCACTGAGTAAGCCAATATTTTATCAAATTCTATTATTGTACCTATTGGTGCCATCACTGACCTTCAGGTAAGATGAGAAGGACCTTTTTTATTAGGAGTATATTTATGTGGGATCATTGCTTTAATCACTTAACATGCATCATGTACCAACATCATATAAGACAGTGCTATTACACTGTTGTTGTTCAATCGCTAAGTCATGTCCAACTCTTTGTGACCCCATGGACTGCAGCATGCCAGTCTCCTCTAGTTACTCCACTATCTCCCAGAGTTTGCTCAAATTCATGTTCATTCAGTTGGAAGCACTAGAAATATATAATATAAAAAGGTAAATGTATTTTATTTTTAGGAGTTAATAATTGTATGTTAAATTTAACTCTAGTATATGTTTCTCTCTTTTAGTCACCTTGAATTTCTATATTAATGTTGCCTAATGGCCATTTTTGGAGCCAGCTTAAAAGAAACACAATTAAAACTCTAACTAATTACCCATACATATAGACATAGTTGCGTTTTTTTTTTTTAAATTAAGAAACAACTCCATCACTATCTTCCATGTTTATGAAAACTGACTAACCACAGTGGGGTCTTAGAGCCTTCTGAGAAGAACAACTTGCCAATCACTTTATGATCATTTAGGAAACTGTCATGGATAGAATTATTCATATTATTACATTTATATAATAAAATTATTATAGAATTATTCATATGAATAGAATTATTCATCTTATTATATTTATACCATTAATATCTTTACTGTATTTCCGCTTTTATCACCTGGTTCTTCCATCATGATTAAATGATAATAAAATCCACACCCTACATTAATATTTCCTTAAGACAGAGAACACATATTTACACTCTTGTAAATACACATTTTAAAATGCAAGACCTAAAAAATAAAGGATCTGTTTTATAATCACTAATAATGCAAAGCAGATTAATTTGTGTCTGTCAACTATGCATCTGTTAAAGATAAGGATTTATTCTTACTAACATGTTAATTGTTCAGCTGGGGTTCTACCTCAAAATGCTGATCCATTTATCTGGTTCTGCTGATCTCCGTTGGCCCCAGTTAGATTTAGTTCATGGTCATGTGTTTAGTTGAGATTTACACTAAGTGCCATTCACTGGCTTTTTGAGACCAGTCAGGCTGCTCAGCATGTCCTCATGGTAGAGGCAGAATGCAAGAGAGAAAGCTGAGTGCATACACACATTTCAAGCCCAGGCTTGCATCACGTCACATCTGTTGATAGCCGATGGGCCCACATCATATGTTCAAGCCCAAAGATGAGGAGAAGATAAATGCACATCTTACACAGAAATATAATTCCAGAGTCTTCTAATATATACGATAACACATAGTTATCACCTTATCACCTTTCTGAATTCCACTCAAAACTTTCCACTAAAACTTAGAGGCTTAAATAAATTATAAGGGTTAATAATTTTTTTAAAAAATGACCTTTGGACCAAAAGATCTGTGTATTAACACTCTATATATTACTGACTTCAGCACAGTACCTGACACATATTAAGCATTCTAAAAAGTTTTACTGAGTTTGGTAAAACTTCCTAAAAAGCTTTACCCAGTTTGGCTGGGTGACATAGTGTACAGGTCATAGTTGTCATTAATATAATAATGTACAACTAAAAGAAAGTGACATTCTTGTACCAAGAAATGGATTATTTCTCCCCAATTTAAAAATAAATAAATATGTAATTCAGTCTTATTGAAGAACAACAATGAAGATGATTCCCACTGAATAATCGCATACAGACATCCTCCAATGTATTAACTTTCCTTGAAGGAGCTGCTTTAATTATTAGATATTTAATTAGATTTTCACTAATGGTGTAAACATAATATGAAAATTCACTTTGATTTGAGTTGTCATTTTAGAATCACTGATCAAATGAGAGGTATGAATAATCACGCAGGAGACTGAGATTTGAGCACTGAGGTCTTTTTATGTTTTTAATAAATCCGGAATCATTAGATGAATATATAGTCTCAATTACAGAATGTGAAATCCTATTACATTATCTCATATAAGTCAATGCCCAGAGGACCATTTTTGATCAGGGTAGAATAACTCATTTTTGAGGACCTTAAAGAAGGCAAATTTCATGTTTCAGTGAAAGGTCACATCATGAATCCTCTTTATTCCTTCACTGTAAAAGACATGATCTGTTATTCCCCTTAATTGAGAGTAAAAATAACTTGAAAAAATAAAAAAGAATTTTGATTTAGAGATGTGAAAACTTGTGTAATTTGTAGTTATTTTGTCAGTGTTTTTACTCGTAACTATTAGCAGTAAAAACTCTAGGTGACTTGGGATCTATGTTCCAATCTTTAGTATTAACTAAATGAACTCACTCTGCAAATAACACATCCTTTCCCACAATGCACATACATGTGTGTGAGTGTACACACACATACATAAAACACACTAAATCCACATATCCCTTTTTACTATTATTTGCTATAATATAAAATCTCCTAAGTTTAAGACCAACATCATTGTTCTGATCTCCTTGTATCTGATAAAGCTACATAAATGATGTCTTCACTGCCTTTCCTTTAAGACAATCATTATCAAACACCTACCTTATTCTGTAATTACTGATTATGTGTATTTAACTATCTTAAGACCACATACTCCAAATTTTAGGCACTGTGGTTTAAATATGCATCTGTGTGCCATGTCCATCCATCCCAAGGCCTAGCCCAGTTTTGTTTAAAACCTGCTTTTTTCTTTTTTTTTAATAGAGTCATAGATTTGATTGGAATTGTCTCTTTGATTTTTGTTGGAAATGAATTTCTAATTTTTTCAGTTGCTTTAGTTATCATCAGGTTTGCAAACATACTTTTCCAAAAATGAATTTTGAACACACAATAATCAAATTTGTATAATTCTGGATCATAGAAATGTGTGCACAATTGGTAAAACATGTACTACAGTAGTTGGGGTAAGTAGCTGTGCTACAAAAAACAATAATAAAATAAAATAAGCATGTGAACAGCTTAGTAAATTATATAAATATTTTACTTATAATCTATATAATTTTCCTTATTTTATTTGGGTATTTTTCTTTTTTGAATCTATCAAATGATAAGATCAAGAGATATAATTTAGAAAGTTCTTTCCACAGAACTTTAAAAATCTACAAAGACTAATGTTAGCATTTTTTATGGTCACTTCCTATGTGTTTTTGGCCAGAAGTCAAAATTACTGGATTTAATGTATTTTGGTTTTCAGTGTTCAATAGCTAAAATTGAAATAAATAAATATTAAAAATAATAACTTAAAAAATCAACTCTAAATTTTTAAATTAAATTAAAATTTAATTAAACTGAATTAAAATCTCAGTGCTGAATTTTCTTTCAAGTAATTTTATCAGAGAAGCAATCACAAAAGATTCAAAGCTCTGTGCATACTTTTCTTGGTGGTATATACACTTCAGAATTCAAGGTAACAGAATTTGTAAGCTATCTAGCTCTGTGTGTAAATGTCACTGATATTAAATAATTAACATATCTTAGAAGTCACCAGTAAAGATTGAGTTAACAGATCATTATTAAATCTTTAGAATTTCTTATGTGTGTACTGTATAAATTTGAAATCTATAATCATAGACTATAGAACAAGCAGGTAGAGACATCACAAATTAAGCACACACTAGAGTAAGAAGCCTCTATTTGGGGGCTTTCCTGGTGACTCAGACAGTAGAGAATCCTCCTGCAATTCAGGAGACTTGGGTTTGATCCCAGGTTGGAAACATCCCCTGGAGAAGGGAATGGCTACTCACTCCAGTGTTCTTACCTGGAGAATTCCATGGACAGAGGAGGTTGGTGGGCTACCATCCACAGAGTCTCAAAAAGTTGGACGCAACTAAGCACACACAAATATTTATTTTCACAGGTTGATTTGTTTAGGGGTACCATTTCAAAATATGCTGTCACAATTATTTTGGAAACAATGATAATTTTATTATTATTTTTTTCAGTATATATTCACATATAATTCCCATTAAGTTACTGAAGCAAAATCAAACATTTGAAGAATAAATAAAGTACAGGAAAATTGACTTGCACAACTTTTTGAAATTGTCCTCTTTGCTAAGCCAAAATTGTTTGCTAGAATCTCCTATACTATGTGATCTTTCATTAATTGGTCCAAACAAGAAACTGTCTTTTATAAGTTCTCGTAGGTGAAAGTAAAGTAGTATTTCTGAAAGCTGTTACTTTATAGGCTGTCAGCAACAAATAAAGACATACTGGTGGATTCTAGCTAGTTCTTGCTCTTTTTGGCTCCAGACCCACCTCATCTTCCCAAGTGAAAATCTTGCTGACCAAGAACTCAGGCCCATCAAACGTGTAGACAGTAGCCTTCCATAATCTTTTCACCAGATCTCCTTTACAGGTCTACTTTGGCAGACGAAATTGCCTTGATTCAAAGGGCTGGTTATGGACTGTTCTCTGATCCTCCAATTCCCCCTTTTAGAAATTTGTAACTCCAGCAGTATACATAATTTGGGGAAGTGTTATCATATATATAACTGCTTCTATAGCTTTCAGATTGAATCTGACTGAGATATCACTTGATGAGATCACACTGCTACTAAATGTCAGTATTAAAAATCAAATATGCTTCTTATTATTACTCAATCTTCAAAGAAAAATATTTTTAAAAAGTGGGGTTGCTAAAATAGATGTTTAGTAAAAAGAAGTTGAAGGTAAGGAATAAGAAGTTTCAAGAGAGCTTGAAGAGAGGAAAAGGAAGATAATCTAGCAGGAGAAATTGATTCATGCTTAAAGACTTTTCATGATAGCCAATGCTATCTACCATGGGAGTGGTTACATCATAAAATACTGGTATAACTGCTAACTTTCAAAGCTTTACATCTCTAACATTCATTGAAGAGAAAAATACACTCATTTTGTCTGGACAGGATGTGTTATATATATCCTGTTTTATATATAAAACATACATTTTAGTGGATTGAATAACAAAGATTTGTAATTTATCCAAGCAAAGTCTATATCAGATGAGAAGCAAGATGAACTGTTCTAAAACCAGCAACTCAGTGATTCAGAAGGAGGAAAGTGCCACCATCTTGGAGCAACATCACATGAACATATTGCCTCCTTTATCTTATGGGCACCTCAGATAAAGAGGCAACTGCCAGGCTACTGATGATTTTTCCACACTTTGTGCCAAAACTTACGTAAGCAAATTCTGCTCCAGGCCATTGGACAAAACTAATCACATGACATAAATTATCTTCAAGTGAATAAAAAATGTAGTCTTATTTGTGCACAAATATTTGATACTAGTGAACACTGGTAATGTTATTTCCATATAACCTAGTATTTGAAATAACTGACTTTGGCATAGGGTTTTATGGTAGGTATTGGGCGCATTAGTAAAATAATCTGTTCCTCAATTTTCTTATTAATAAAAAGGAAGGCAATAATATTCACCTAACAGAACAATTAGGGAGTCAAATGCAAGCATATAGCACTCGATAATATTGGCCATTGCCATGGGCATCATCAACATCATCCTTCTCTATATCTCTAGCCCTTGACAAAGTGTGTCACCAAGGCTGATAGATATCGACAAAAACAGAATATTAGAGTTGGAAAGGATTTTAGAGATTACTTAATCTGGTTCATTCCTTTAATTTATGAGAAAACAGATGCTCATCAAATTAAGTGACCTCCGTTCAGTTCAGTTCAGTTCAGTCACTCAGTTGTGTCCAACTCTTTGCAACCCCATGAATTGCAGCTCACGAGGCCTCCCTGTTCATCACCAACTCCCGGAGTTCACTCAAACTCACGTCTATTGAGTCGGTGATGTCATCCAGCCATCTCATCGTCTGTCTTCCCCTTTTCCTCCTGCCCCAATCCCTCCCATCATCAGAGTCTTTTCCAATGAGTCAACTCTTCACATGAGGTGGCCAAAGTACTGGAGTTTCAGCTTTAGCATCATTCGTTCCAAAGAACACCCAGGGCTTTAGGTGGGTCCTTCTCCTTTAGGATGGACTGGTTGGATCTCCTTGCAGTCCAAGGGGCTCTCAAGAGTCTTCTCCAACACCACAGTTCAAAAGCATCAGGCCCAAATCCAACAAAATTGGTACCAGACATCTCTGTCTAGTGTCCTTTGTTCTCAAGCTTTGGAAATTACAACTTCCTATCAAGCATGGACTGAAGGTACCCAATTGTGTTTCTTCTATTGCTATGCCTTTTTCATATTTACCTCTTCTTAATTTACTAATTAATTTATATTTTGTAATTAGTGAAAATCTTCACAAAAGGTGCCAGCTTAATGACTGTATGAACATGGCAGAAATACATTGATAGGGTAAAGCTCTGGTTGCCTGAGCAAATGTATTTTCTGATTTCCATGAATTTTCTGATTTCCAGTCACCTAAGGAAATTTTGTGTAGTCTACTAAAATTTAGGGTTTTTAATGGTAGAAAATGAATAAGAAAAAATTAAAAAGTGAAACTGTTAATAGGTTAGATTAGGCTAATGTTAAAATATTCAATATATTATTCAAAGGAAGGTAGCATCTGAATTATGACACAAATAATTTTTTGACCTCTCATTTCCCCAGAAACAATAAAATAAAATATGTTATTAGAATTATATGGGGAAAAAATTACAGAACTCAAAATCAAGAATGTAGCAACTGTCTGCCACTATGAACTTTCTTTATGGAAGAAATTTGTACCATCTGGACATACATGAATAAAAGAGAAAAGTCCAAGCAACAAAAGCATGTTAACTTGCTTAATAAGTGGGTAAAATGCAAAATGCTAAAAGCCAAAATGTCAAAATTCCACTTCAAGCATTACAAATGCTATTTTTAAAGACTTTCAAAAGCATTCTACAACTTTTTGCTATAAAACTGAAACTTTTCTTTTTAACTAATCACCTACAAATAAATAAGATTCTTATCCAGAATCACAAAAAGATAAATCAAAAAATATATTTGCTATTCCATGTCATGTTGATGAAGCAATTGAGGGGAAAAAAAAAAAAAACAGGAAAAAAGAGAGATGACTCTGTGTGTGTATGTGTGTGTGTGTGTGTAATTGTGTGTTTTGAGAGAGGCAGGAGGTAAGAGGGTAAAGTAGAGAACAAAGATTCTTTGTTTGGATTGTTTTAAGCTTAAGGGATGATCAAAATGCTGATATAAATTTATTTAAATCTGTAATGTTGCATCATTACAAAGGAACAGAAATTGAAATACATCACTTTTTAAGGTTAAAGAAACTTAAACACTAAAATATAAAGATGTGTTACATAAATGAACTGCACTGAAAAACCTTTATTCTTATTAATATGTATTAATAATCATAATTTCAGTTATATTTGTCAGTTTTTTCTCATTAAGCTTACAAATAAAACTAAAAGGTCATAACAAACTGTGATATATCTTACAGCAGAATGGTCTTCGAGCAAAGAATATGAATTGGGGGAGTATACAAATCAGGAGGCAGAAAGACTAATCATGAAATTACTGTAGTTGACAAGAGAACATGAGTTTATAAAGATGGATTTATTTAAGAACTATTGAGAAAATAGAATTGAGTGAGCTTATTTACTATCTAAAATTAGGGCATGAAGCTAAGTGAGAAATATAGATTGATCTTCATTCAGGTTTCTTTCTGGTACAACTGAGTCAAAGGCATCAACTGCACTAAGAAAAGAGAGGAGATGAAAAGATAAGGAATGTATCAAGTGTAGTAAGTTCGGTTTTGAGTATGTTAAGTAATTTGTGCCTCATGTTAGAAGATATGTGTGGTTTGGGTGTATGAACAGGTACTAGATTTTAAAATAATTTTTATTGGAGTACAGTTGATTTACAAGGATTTCCTTGCTGACTCATTGATAAAGAATCCACCAGCAATGCAGGAGACACAGATTCGATCCCTAGCTCAGAAAGATCCCCTGGAGAAGGAAATGTCTACCCACTCCAACATTCTTGCCTGGGAATCATCATGGATAGAGGAGCTTGGCAGGCTATAGTCCGTGAGGTTGTAAGAGTCAGAAACAACTTAGCAACTAAACAAACAGGTAATGTTGTGCTAGTTCCAGGTGTACAGCAAAGTGAATTAGTTATACATATATCCACTTTTTGAAAGTCTTTTTTCATATAGGCCATTACAGAGTATTGAGTAGTGTTCTGTGTGCTCTACAGCAGGTTCTTGTTAGTTACCTATTTTATATATAGTAGTGTGTATATGTCAATCCCAATCTCCCAATTTATCTTCCCCCTCTCTTTTTCCCCCTGGTAACCGTAAGTTTGTTTTATACATCTGTAACTCTATTTCTATTTTGTAAATAAGTTCATTTGTAGCCATTTTTTTTAGATTTCATGATATCTGTCTTTGTCTGACTTCACTCAGTATGACAGTCTCTAGGTCCATCCATGTCACTGCAAATGGCATTGTTTTGTTTTTTTTTTATGGCTGTCTAATATTCCATTGTATATATGTACCATTTCTTCTTTATCCATTCTGCTGTTGGTGGACATTGAGGTTGATTTCATGTCCTGGCTATTGTAACTAGTGCTGCAATGAATGTTGGGGTGCATCTTTTTGGATTATATACACTGAGGAGTAGGATTGTAAGGTAGCTCTATTTTCAGTTTTTTTGATGAGATGGCTGGATGGCGTCACTGACTCGATGGACATGAGTCTGAGTGAACTCCTGGAGTTGGTGATGGACAGGGAGGCCTGGCATGCTGCGATTCATGGGGCCGCAAAGAGTCAGACACGACTGAGCGACTAAACTGAACTGAATGAACTTCCATACTCTTCTCCACAATGGCTGTACCAATTTACAGTCCCACCAACAGTGTAGAAGGGTACTAGTTGAAACCACAAGATTTTTATATTATTCCAGATGTGTAGGAAGAATGATACATAAGAACAGACTATGGTGGAAGACCAACATTTTAGACATCCCCAAGGGATGGCAAACCGAAATTATTAAGGACTCTTAAAGAATCATAAAAAGGATGGAAGAGCCTGGAAAGAATAAACAGTTTGCTAGAGGAAAAGAAAACAGAGTGTATTATTTGATAAAGGCTGAAAAATACCACCAATTGAATGACTTAAACAGCAGCAATTTATTGTTCAGGAGGTTAAAATTCTGAGATCCAGGCTGTAGTAGGGCTAGTTCCTTCTGAGGGTCATAAGGAAGAATTTGCTCCTTGTGTCTCCCTCAGTTTCTAGTGTTTTTTTGATAGTCTAGCACTCTTTGGTGTGAAGAAGTATCAACCCCATCTCTACCTTCATTTTCTCATGACATTCACCGTGTGTCCATGGGTGTCTGTGTTCAAGTGTTCCCTTTATAGAAACACTCCAGTCGTATTATATTAGGGGCTGCACTAGTCCAACATGACCTCATCTTAACTAATCACATCTGCAACAACCCTATTCCATGTAAGGTCACATTCTGAGAGCTGAGTGTAAGACTTTAAAGTACAGATTTTAGAGGGACACAGTTGATTCCATAACAGAATTTTTGAAAAGACAGCTTTCAAGTAAAAAAAAAAATTATATATATATATGTGTATATATATATATATATATATATATATTTCACAATTCTATCAGTTCAGTTTAGTTGCTTAGTCATGTCTGACTCTTTGCGACCCCATGAATTGCAGCACTCCAGGCCTCCTTGTCCATCACCAACTCCTGGGGTTTACTCAAACTCATGTCCATTGACTGAGTCAGTGATGGCATTCAACCATCTCATCCTCTGTAATCCCCTTCTTCTCCTGCCCTCAATCTTTCCCAACATCAAGGTCTTTACAAATGAGTCAGCTCTTCATATCAGGTGGCCAAAGTTTTGGAGTTTCAGCTTCAACATCAGTCCTTCCAATGAACACCCAGGACTGACCTCCTTTAGGATGGACTGGTTGGATCTCCTTGAAATCCAAGGGACTCTCAAGAGTCTCCAAGACCACACTTCAAAAGTATCAATTCTTCAGCCCTCAGCTTTCTTAATAGTTCAACTCTCACATCCATACATGACTACTGAAAAAACCATAGCCTTGACTAGATGGACCTTTATCTATTCAATAAGATCATGAAGGAAGTCATTTTTACTAACCCATTTCAGCTGGTGTTAGAGGCAGATGCCTAAAATCATTTATCCAGTTTAAATGATGAACTAGAAATGAATTTAAACTCTTATTTTAAAAGACATTTGGATTTGAAATAAAGACCAAATATAAAGCGGCAGTTATAAGAGGGAGTTTGTTCTCAAAATAAAACATGGGGGAAAGAGATGTTTTGATTTTTTTTAATTTGACCTACCATGAAGTTTCTTTTGAGAGAGTATCTTGTGGAGATAGACCTGACCTGCCTGGATCTGTTTCTGGGTGTAACACAGTACATTAGATTGAGCAAGAGATTTGCCATCACAAGTTCACTGGGTCGTTCTGGATCTGACATCTTTAAATTGTGTAAGTTTGAACATGTTTATTGACATCTCAGAGTTTCATCTTTTACTTCTAAATCATAGATAATAGTATTCCTTCACCAGAATATTATAAGCATATATGTTTATGTTTGCTAAAAATGCTGTCTATCAAAATATTATATGGTATATATTTTTATGCCAGCTTCATTTTATTCCAAGTCTTATGTTCCCCCTTATCAAAATTATCTGTGGTAGCAATAAAGCATTTATGAATGTTTAGAAAATGCAGAATTAGATTTCCTCTGATTGCTAGAGTATAGCAAGTATTGTTAGAAACATAATCATCTAACCAAAATACTACAGCTTTTTATTTTGAAATACTAAAGAATGTATTACTATAAAAATCTGTTGTATAATGGCAGTGGCAGAAACAAATCTTAAGAAATCTTTATGAACAACAGTGGAGACAGAATGTGCAAAATGAAGTGGGTGGTAAAAGTAGAAACATTTTCGAATTTAATAAAATAGTACTATCTCATTCTGGCAAATGGACACCAGATCTCAGGAAGTATTAATAACTATTATTCTCACATTTGTAATTCAATAAAACATAATTTTATATCCTTTTGAAAATAACAAAACTCTAATTAGAACAGTTGATTAAATTAAATATGAGTGAGTAACATACAGTAAATGGGAAACCGCAGTTGTGCTCAATCACATAAGCCCTAGGTATTTAGTTCCTCAAGCGGTTAAAGCGTCTGCCTGGAATGCGGGAGACCATGGTTTGATCCCTGGGTTGGGAAGATCCCCTGGAGAAGGAAATGACAACCCACTCCAATACTCTTGCCTGGAGAATCCCATGAATGGAGGAGCCATGAATGGTAGTCTACAGTCCATGGGGTCTCAAAGAGTTGGATACGACTGAGCGACTTCACACATGCCATTTAAAGATTAATATTGAAATTATGCACTTTTTCATCTTAATATGCTCTATTTGTCTCCATACAATGTACAGAGATGTGTCAATTTATACTGTTTATACATAACGCCAGGTTGTCTGACAGACTATAATGCTCATAATTTACCCAAAGGTTTTATTTCATTAAACTCAATATATAAGGATATATATTATGATATATAAAAAGTAGCTTATGTTTTCACTTTGGGGTACATATTTTAGCAAGAAGAGTAATAATCTATCATGTCATATTCCAGAGCATTCTATGTCCAATATCTCCTTCAGCAATCCACATGTATCAATTACCCTGATCACCTGCTCTGGTTAACCTGGCAAGCACGTTGCATGTAAAGAACATCACCTTAATATTTCACATACAAAAGCAAAACTTAAATCTTATTAATCCTGTGGTTAGACATTGATCCTATACTTGTCATTCTAGTCAGTGGCAGAGCTCTCCAGTTGACTGTGATGTAGAATTTCCAATGAAAACACACACCTCCATTCAGCATCTTCTTTATGTATATACGTTGTAACTATCTGCTTCAGTTATGTCTGACTCTTTATGACCCTATGGACTGCAGACCACCAGGCTCCTCTGTCTGTGGGATTCTCCAGGCAAGAATATTGGAGTGGTTTTACATGCCCTTCTCTAAGTGATCTTCCTGATCCAGGGATCAAATCTGTCTCTTACATCTCCTGCATTGACAGGTGGGTTCTTTACAACTAGGTCCACCTTGGAGGTACACATTGGTGACCAAAATATTCAGGTATACTGCTGCAAGTAAGTACACTTAGTGAGCAATACTTTAAAAAGGAAGTTATCTCAGCTCATTAATTTTATTGATTGACTATATTTATATCTAGTCTCTTTCCCAAAACAGGTAGAAGCTGTTTGTCCTTTATTTTACCTTCAAATGCAAGTTACTAAGAATTTATCTCCTGGAGAATAGGAAGAATGTCTTATTTATCTCTAAAGAATGTAATATAATAAATAATATATGTGTTCATGTTCACTTGCTCAGCTGTTTCTGACTCTTTGCAACTCCATGGACTGTAGCCCACCAGGTTTCTCGGTCCATGGAATTTTCCAGGCAAAAATACTGGAATGGACTGCAGTTTCCTTCTCCAAGGGATATTCCTGACCTAAGAATCAAACCCTAGTTTCCTGAGTCTCCTTTGTCAGGAGGATTCTTTGCCACTGACACCAGGACAGCCCAATATATAATATAGCATATATAACATAACATACAGCATAATATATTTGGTATGCATGTGTGTGTGCTGAAACTGTTCATACTGAAATGTTTGCTGATTTTTGAAAAAGTTGTCATCTACTCATTGTACTACAGGCATACAGGGATTTGAAACATGTCATAATTTTACCTATATTTTGTTCTCTCTTTGCTCTCTCTCTCTCTCTCTCTCGATAATCCCTTTAAGGTTATCAAGACTAACAATTCTTGGCATGCATTAAGCTCAATAAATATAAGGTAAACAGATCCAAACATATTTAAAATTATCCAAATATACTTAAAATTAAAAATAGTTGCATGATCCATGTCTAAGCACGTAGGTGTGTGTTAAGTCACTTTAGTCATGTCAGAGTCTTTGCGACCCTATGGACTATATTGCCCACTAGGCAACTGTGTTCATGGGATTCTCCAGGCAAGAATACTGGACTGGGTTGCTCTTCCTCCTCCAGGGTATTTTCCCAGCCAAGGGATGGAACTCGTATCTCTTAAGTTACCTGCATTGACAGGAGGGTTCTTTATCACTAGCGCCGCTTGGTGAAGCTCCTTGTCTAAGCATAGTGCCCCTAAAGGGACCAATATTAATTATGACAATCATAGAACATCCTGAGGACCTTCAGGGTCTAAGACTGAGCTGGAAGTTTCTTTAGAGCATACTACAACTCTTTCACAATAGATTAACTTTGCTTTTGGCATCAGAGAAATATCTTCTCCTCTGCATGAGCATCTGACTTACTAAAAGCAATTGACATGAGGCAGGGGAAGGCAGGATACAAACGCTTACTCCTGGTTCTGAGACTTATTTTTCTTTTCTGTGAGACAAAAGTAAAGAGTCATAAAACAACAGATTTACAAGAGGATTTGCACTGATTCTTGATCAAAGGATATGTTAAAGAGTCTCTGGCAGTTATCTATCATTCTAGGTGCATAGTTATTTTTCTGGGTAGGACAAAAGCTTGTATTTACCTGGACCATTTCCCAGTATGCTTTTCGGCACGATTTGGTGACTAAATTGTAGACAGTAAAATATAAAATAGCATTTTCTCTTGTTCTTTGACAACAATTGTTAAGAGTTTCAGTCCTCTTCTCTCTTCTTCTCAGTTGCCCAAGATACATTTACATTGCCTTGAGAAAGGAGCGTGTTGTTAGAATGTAAAAATGGAAGCCTACCCTTACTTTCTGTCCCTCTCAAAAGCAAAGCAACAGGATAGAAAGTCGTGGTTCCTGATACTGTGACGTGAGGAGCTGTCATTACAATTTAATCACCTCCACTCTACAGAGAACTTGACAAGCCTCATGACCTCATTTAAGACTTCTGGACAGAGAAGCCTGGTGGGCTGCCATCTATGGGGTCGCACAGAGTCGGACACGACTGAAGCAACTTAGCAGCAGCAGCAGCAGCAGCAGCAGCAACATGATGATACACACATTCCAAGCAAGATTTGTGAGCTCCTTTTTAGTGATCTATTGTTGGAAAGCGAAACATTCACTTCCCAGCTTGTGTTTTCTGACATGGGCTGTTTGAAGTGTCCACTATCTTTCAGGTGTCACTTTCAGGTAGCGCTAGTGGTAAAGAACCTGGTTGCCAATGCAGGAACCTTAAGAGATGTCAACCCCTGGGTTGGGAAGAACCCCTGGAGGAGGGCACAGCAACACACTCCAGCATTCTTGCCTGGAGAATCCCATGGACAGAGGAAGTTGGCTGGCTACTGTCCATAAGGTCACAAAGAGTTGGACATGACTGAAGCGATTTAGCACACACTATCTTTCATGTGAAATATTCTGCTCTGAATGCATCGCTATCCGTTTGTCATCGTTTTATCTAGTCTTGTAATATCCTAACTGTTCTCTTACTTTCTAGTCCCATCTCTTGTATGCAAGGAACATGCGTGACATGAATAACTTCAGTGCCAACAGTTATTTGGGTGTGAGGGCTCTGCTCTCACAGTGAGTAGCAGTGATTGTTACCATAAGGAGCGTGGGAATTGCAGTGTCGCAACTCCTGAATCCTTCTGTTTCAGTCAATAAAATAATTTTTACTTCTGATAATGACATAGCCTCTCTGGGTTCAAAAGAATAGAAAAACAGGGAGACCAGAAACCATCTGAGCTCTAGGGTCCCCAGGAAGCCTGGATCCAGTGGGATGCCACAGTACCTCATGAGTCTTGTGGTGAGAGTCAAATAGGATTTAGAATTTTGCCCATTCTTATCTAATTCCAGATAATTTCCCCTGATGTTATGCCAACATGTCATGTTTCCTTGTCCACTCAAACCCCATCTCTTTCTGAAAATTTTATGAATGTTCAGTGCACTGTCATATTAATTATTATGTTCCACTCATTATGGCACTTAAACCAATTATCGCCTTGCATTGTTTCAAAATATTAAATATGTGTAATCACTCTATTTCTGTTTCTCTATTTCAGTTGTGATGATTATATGTTTTCCCAATCTTATCTTCTCTTTTTAAGCTGTCTCCTCAAGCAAAATTGATCTACTCAATGCTTCACAAAAACTTGTACAATTTGACTTCCAGAAATATTACTTTAAATATTCTATTTGAAGTGTTTTCTCTCTTCTCACTCTCTGTGAATAATGTTCATCCTTCGAAAGCTAGTTAATGCCAGTGACTCTGAAAGAATCACCGCTCCTATAAAATACTACTTGATCTTGTGTGTATGCTATTTCTCAGGGGAAAAAAAAAATACTGTAACTTATTTTGAAGATTTTTATATACTGTCATACCTTGTTTTATTATGCTTCACTTTATTGCACTTTTCAGGTACTGCTTTCCTTTTTTTTTTTTCCTTAGAAATTGAGGGTTTACGGCCAACCATGAATGAAGCAAGTCTGTCGGCACCAGTATTTCCAATAGAATTTGCTCACTTTGTGTCTCTCTGTCACACTTTGGTAATTTCCATGATACTTCAAACTTTTTCCTTTTATTATTGCGTTTGTTATGGTGATCAGGGATCTCTGGTGTTACTGACTTAACTGTTTTGGGGTGCCATAAACCCTGCTAGACAAAATGCAAATGATTGACAAACGCTCTCTGTGTTCTGACTGCTCCACCGACTAGCTGCTCCCTCATCCTTTCTCCCTTCCTTGAACCTCCCTATGCCCTGAGAAACAACTATGTCGAAATTCAACCACTTGATAACCTTACAATGGCCTTTAGGTGTTAAAGTAAAAGGAAGAGCAAATTAAGGTAGTTTACGTCATTGTTGCCAACTTTTAAGAAATTACCAGGACTTCCCTGGTGGTCCAGTGTTTGGGAATCCCCCTGCCAATGCAGGGGACACAGGTTTGATCCCTTGTCCAAGAACTGAGATCCCACATGCCATGGGGCAACTAAGCCGGTGAAACATGACTACTGAGCCCATGTGTTACAACTACCACAGCTTGTGCACTGTAGAGCCCATGTCCCACAAGAGAATCCACCTTAATGAGGTGCCCATGCATTTCAACTAGAGAGTAGCCCCCACTCACCACAAATAGAGAATGCCTATGTGCAGTAATGAGGAGTCCATGCATTGCAGTGAAGACCCAGTCCAGTCAAAAATAATACATAAATAAAGATTATTTTAAAAAAAATTGCCACAGACACCCCAACCTTCAGCACCCACCAACAAGGCAAGATCCTCCATCGGCAAAAACTATGACTTGCTGAAGGCTCAGAAGATGGTTAGCATTTTCTTTAATTAAAATAATTTTTAAATTAAGCTATGTGTGTTGTTTTATAGATATGATGCTACTGCAAACTTAACACACTACAGTGTAAAGTAAACATAACTTTTATAAACACTTGGAAACCAAAAAATATCATGAGACTCAGTTAATTGTGATATTTTATTGTGGTGGTCTGGAATTGAACCTGCAATATCTCTGAGGTATACTATGTACCTTCTTCTATCATCCGTCTAATTATGGCTCCATGAATCTATTTTCATACCTACCCATTTATCACTTAGTTTGTAAATGCTAAGAAAATTAATTCATGTTGAGGTACCACTTCATACTTACTAGGACGACTGTCATTAAGAAGATGGGCAATAACAAGTACTGGAAAGTTTGCGGAGAAATTAGAATCTTCATACTTTCCCTTGAAGTGGGGGGCAGCACTGTGTAAAATGATGAAGCAATTTTGTAAGTCAGTTAGTTCCACAAAAAGTTAAGTGCTGCCATATGATCCAGCAACTCCACTCTTAGCAATATAGGGAAGAAAAATTTTAAAATATGTCCCCAAATTTGTGTACAAATAGAAACATTATTCATCATAGACCCCAAATGGAAACAAGCCAAAGTTCATTGACTAATTAATGGATAAACAAATTATGTTATATCCATGTTTGTGTGTCACTTGCTCAGTCGTGTCCACCTCCTTGTGACCCCATGGACTGTAGCCCGCTAGCTCCTCTGTCGATAGAATTTTCCAGGCAAGAATACTGGAGTGGATAGCCATTACCTTCTCCAGGAGACTTTCCTGTCAGGCGAGTGTACACTCCTCAGTTCTGTCCCATCACAACAAAGATTTGGAGTGACAAACATTAAAGCCCTAGGCGTGTCACAGCTCTCGGGTCTTGGACAGACCGTGCTATAGCTCTCAGGTCTCGAACAGCCCGTGCTATAGCTCTTAGACAAATCAGTGTTACAGCTCCGTGTTATAGCTTTATTTTATTTAGAAAATAGCAGGAAAATCCATCCTTGAGGCATGAGGGCATGTCGACCCAAAGACCCGCAGAGAAGAGCACCCCAGCTTGTAAGAGAGAAAAAAGACCCCTGGCCCTTTGGTTCCTCTTTTTATATGGTTTTTTTTTTTTTTTTAATCCCCCTGGGCCGGCCCTATGTAAATTGGGCTAGCCAGCAGTGTTGTGTTTTCTACCTGAGGTCCTCACTCCAGTCCTTGGACCTTCCTTTGTTCTATTTTTTGCGGGCTTTTCTTGTCTTTGAGCCACCACCATTCTGGACTCCTGTTTCCTATTCTAACAACCTAACATTCCCAACCCAGGGTCTCTTGCCTTGCAAGCAGATTCTTTACCATCTGACTCACCAGGAAAGCCTATGGCATATCCACAGACTAAACTATTATTTGAAATGAAGTACTGATTCACACTACAGTGTGGTTAAATCTTTAAAACATCATTCTAAGTATTATTCCTTTTATATGAAATGTTAAATCAGAATAGTTAAATCAATCAAGACAGAAAGTAGATTAGAGACCACCAGGAGCAATAATCAACTGCTATAAGGTTGAATAGAGGATTGGCTGAATTACAAATGATGAGATAAACGGGTACTTCAAAACGATCCAAAGCAATTTTTCTCTTTTTGTTTATTATTTTTGTTGGACTCCTAATCGGTAAATACTTTTTAACAAATAACACCAATTGTAAGAGCATTGCAGTTGTGTGACCATAGACTGCTGTGCTTGCCTAAAGAGACAGAAAAAAAGTAAATGAATCTACACTTAAAAGTGCAAGTTTTCAATCTTTGATCTCAATTTCTCAAAGACATTCCCTGCAGTTGTAGCCATGGCCTTGGCTGTGTGGCAGTCTTTAAAATTGCATGGATTCAATCAATGAGTTTATTGATGTTGAGCAACAGGAACCTGTAAATAGAGGGGTTGGAGTTATCAGTTTACTGATAAAATCTTGCATGGGTAAGCAATTGAAAGTCTCCTGCAGTCAGCGTTGCAGAGCGAACCCTTGTAAAATGGTAGAATCTCTTCTTTTTCTCAGTTTTCAGCCCCAAGTAAGTCAAATGGAATCAAGCCTGTGCTTGATTCTTTCAGTTATTCACAAGAAACAGCCACACACAAAAATCTACAAATGATGATTCAAAGTTAAATCAAAATAAACAGAAAAAAAAAAAAAAAAGAGGTCAGGATATGGCAAAGTTGCCATTTTTTATATAAAAAATTACAATTTAATATAGGAATATCCTATCCTTTGCTTCTAAAATTACTGAACTGAAACAATTCAGTTTATCACATAGTGTTGCACGAAGGCAGACCCCTTCCAGGGCCCAAAATTGGGTTCCTGTCTAACACTCGGAAATGAATTGTACGAGGAGACACATGTGCTGACAAAGCAAGAGATTTTATTGGGAAAGGGCACCCAGGTGGAGAGCAATAGGGTAAGGGAACCCAAGAGAACTGCTCTGCTGCGTGGCTAGCAGTCTCGGGTTTTATGGTGATGGGATTAGTTTCCAGGTGGTCTTTGGCCAATCATTCTAATTCAGAGTCTTTCCTGGTGGTGCAAGCATCGCTCAGCCAAGATGGATGTTAATGAGAGGGATTCTGAGAAGTGGACGGACATGCAGTGTCTACTTTAGACCGTTCCCAAACTCTTCCAGTTGGTGGTGGCTTATTAGTTCCGTATTCCTTATCAGGATCTCCTGTCATAAAACAACTCATGCACATGGTTACTATGGTACCTGGCCAGGGTGGGTGGTTTCAATCAGTGTGCTTCCCCTAACAATAGCATTCAGATATGGAGATACACAAATGTCTGAACCCTTTTTAAGGCTTGAATAAAGCTTGAATAAGCTGAATCATCTATAGAAGTTAGTAATGTTGCCAAGTGCTACACTTCTTTCCATTAAAGGCTTTCTTAATTTTCTCACGACAGGTAGCTGAAGTATATTTTAAATTAGTATGTTATTTTTTCTTTCTACTCTGTTGGTAGAAATTTCATAGCCTTTCACTCATATCAATTTTTATTGAACATGCAAAAGCATTGCAGGGAAATGAGCAAACTGCATAAATCATAGTCATTTACTGAGATGGTCAAACTCCCTTAGCCAAGCACTTCCCTTTAGTATAGTCTAATTTAGCATAGTTTAATTTTGTACTGAGAAACAAAGCTGATCTCATGCTTATGTTTCAGCACTTGCATGTATACAATCTAGTAAAACAGTGTAATCCCATTTGTATTCTATTATCACAGTCTTTCAAAAATATATCTAAAAATGCAACTATTTTCATTATTGAGATGTTCCAAAAGATGCGACGTAAAAAAAAAAATGATGTCTAGAACAGACTGAAATAAACATTTTAAGGAACAATTAGGTCCTTTGTCCCATTCAATTTATTGCTTATTATTTTAACTACCATAAATTGAATTTCTATTCAGCATTCTGGGTAGAAAATATCCTAAAATAAATGTTTTGTGTAGACATTTTTTTTTCTTCTATTACAAAAGAAGAGTAAAGGAGATAATACATACTGAATTTTTGCTTGTAATTATAATATTTGTTAGGAAAAGGGGTAAATGATGAAAATAAATAGCAGTAAATATTTGTCGACTAAAAAAATGCACAATGTGAGAGTTACGAGTTAACTTTCATTTGGGGCAAAATAAGGACTGCAGCCCCGAAGACAACACCTCAGTAAACTCTGAGAGACTGTTCCAAAGAGGTAGTGGGAAAAGAACAGTACTTATGTGATTTTGGAGAAGGGGAAATACATGCAATCAAACACATATATATATATATATATATTTATAGAAAATTTCTGCTGGTCTCATGAAGCTTCTGCTAGTCACCAGAAACAATTGTCACCATAAAGGATTTTAGTGCTTTTCTAGATATGAGGAGATATAAAAACTGGGCTCATAAAATCAGCTCTTGAGAGTATTGACCACATAAAGACCTGTCCTGCCATGTTCCCAGAATACAGAGTGCCTCATTTCTTCTCTCCAGCTTGAACTCCTTCAAGGGGTGCTGGAGGTCAGCGGCTGCAGTGGCACATAATTTAATCCTTGCAGAGACAGATGACAAGCAACCACAACAAGTGCCAGTTTGTAGCTGACATATTTGTTTAGTCAGTCTGTTTAAGTAAAGCGTATTGTCCATAATTAGTCAAAAGTCAGTGGCTTAAAGTTCTGGTTCTTCCTTTATTATTTTTGCATTCATGGACACTTTATTTAATCTTTCTAAATTGTGGTGTCTTGACCTTGGAAAAAAAACTAAACTAGATTCTGGGTGTGGCCTACAAATTGGTACTTGCCATGGGCACTTGCCATCTACCTCTTTAAGGGTCAAATCACATGCTGCTACAGCTGCTGACCTCCAACAAGCCCTGAAGGAGTTCAGAGTGGAGAGCAAAAACGTCGCACTCGGTGCTCTGGAGAAAGTGTCAGGACAGGTCTTTAGACAGATATTCTCTGGAGCTGATTTTATAAGCCCGGTTCTTATATCTCCTCACACCTAGAGAAACACTGAAATCCTGCATGGTGGCAATTGTTTCTGGTGACTAGCAGAAGTGTCACAAGACCAGCAGAAACTTTCTACAAAAGATATGTGCTCGATTACATGTACTCCACCTTTACCAAAAGCACATATATATTATCCTTCCCCCACTACCACTTGGGAATAGTTTCTCAGAACTATCTGAGGTGCTGCCTCCTGGGCTGCAGTCCTCATATTGCCTTAAATAAAACTAAAACTCACTACCTTCACATTGTGCATTTTTAAAATCAACATGGGGACACTAGTGATGAAGAATTATGGAAAGAAAAAGAAATAACTTACTCTAGACTCATAACAATTTGTCTGCAAATCCTTCTTCCTCCATTCTTTTTCCTCTCTTCCTTCCCTTTTTCCTTCCTTCCCATCCTGCCTCTTCTTAGTCCTCCTGCTTTTGATTATTTAATTTACTAGCTAGCAGAACCATTATGGCCATCTCCTTCTACATTATATTAATGTGAAGGGCACATATGTAGAAGATCACTTTATATAAAATACGCAATTTATTTTAATTTGGACTTTAAGTTAACTAGTTATTTAATTCAGATTGTTCATCGTTTCTTAAGTGTCACTGTGAATTCTTTCCAACACTTAAATGAGATATGCAACAATGATCTTTTCAATTGAATATTGATATTAATATTTAGCAATGAAATGCAATAGTTTTGTGGAAATTTATTAAAATAAAATTTGTAAGATCCCTGGTATGTAATGTACAAAATATACATTTTTTCTTCATGTCAAAGAACTCTGCAGGCTTTTGAAAAGAGGGCCTCTAATGCATCATGGATTAGACTGCACTGGTTGCTTGATCCCTTTAAGAGCACATTAAGTCACTACTGTTTATGGCAGTGGTGTTACCAGAAAATCTAACAAATTTTAATTGTTGTAGTTAACAAATAATTGATAGATCATGTGTTATCATGTAACATAGAATAAATGATGGAATGCAAAAAAAAATCCTATATGGCTACTTCTGTTCTATTGAAATGTCCACATCAACAACCACCTTCAACTTATACAGTGGTTGTATTTAGTTAAATGTTGTCTTGTAGAGTATCATTTGGAAACTTAAGGTCTTTGAATGCTAGCACCTTTATGCACAATTTATTCTCACAATCTGTGATTCTAGGAGAGTTGCTCCAAGTCTAGGTCAGAGAATCTGTTCATTAAAATTTGGGGGTGGGTGTGTCTGGGGAGGCATCACTTTCAGGTGGTTTTCTTTTTATTTTTGAGTTAAGACTTTATTGCTGAATTCCTGGTCAAAATGCTTTATTTATTTTAAATTTATACTTTATTCATTTTAAATTTATATTGAAGGAAGATACAATCTATCTTGTATAATCAGTCTATAAAAGATACATTGGTTAGACTGAACTCTCTATTCCTTTTTAACAAGGGTCCATCCCTCTTGTTTTGCATAGAGATCAAGAACAATACTTCAAGACACTAACCAACAGCAAGCAGTTCGCTGATTTGGAATGCCTTGATTTGTTTTTAATTTGCATTTAGACTGTATCTTATTCTAGCTAGGAAGTAGTATTCTCACTTCAGTAAGTAGAGTAGTGAAACTATTTATATGCCTGAAATTGTTATATTTTGGTATTATTGGGTCTATTGGATATCTGGAAATAAGTAACTTTAATAAATTGATTCAATTTTGTGTGTGCTAGAATTTAATGAAACTTAAATTGTTTGGAATGATTCTTGACACTTTAATAGAGGCTAATTTCAGGTCACTGAATTGTTTTACTTATATCAGGGTATTACAACCAGGATGGAATGATACGTTATAATATTTGAATACATTTTTCACACTAGTCAAAACATATTTATCCATCTTCACCAAGGACAGAGGAACAAGAATCCAGTTGTTTATGAAACAGTAAATTCATTGACCATCTGCTCTGTGCATAGAACTGTGTGATCTTTGGCTTGTATTTGAAAAAGGAATTAAAGCTCCTTTTTTTCCTCATTAGATTAAGGGAAAGTCAGGAGAAAAAAATATTAATGCAGGCAATTAGAGGGCAAAAGCAATCTTGTTTGTTAATTAGTACAAGAATGAAAATAAATTTGAAAAAGTGCATCAGTGAAAGTTAACCTAAATCTTGAATTGTGAAACAAGCTATAAGCATGTAATTAAGCTGAACTACTTACAACTGTTCAAATGCTTTGAATTTTTTCTTACCTCAACTCTTTTGCCTGGAATGTTCTTCCCTATACCCTATTAAACTGTCTCTTATTTTGAAGATTTTTCAGAATAGTTCCATGTCATCCTTCTGGAAATTTCCTCTGAACTACCCAGAAGTGAAGTTAAATGTTTCCTTCACTGTGCTCAGTTAGCACCTAGTACATTCCTTTATTATGTAACTATTCAGATAAGTTCTATCCCTCCAACTTGGCCTTAATTCCCTAAAAGGTGAGGTTTGTCCTATTCATTCTGGATCCTCATTACAATGGACATGCTCTCAGATTTTACTCCCTTACCCAAACCCTACTGTTGTATCCAGACAGGAATTATCTTCTCTACATTCTTTCTCTAGAGGAGTCTGGTTCTATGACTTGCAATTGCAGTCTAAGACATCTCTCTTTATCCCACAGACTCCAATTTGACCACCTTCTCTGAGGTTTGATGTATATTCAACTATCTAACTGACATATCTGCTTAAGTGCCATACAGAGGTCTCTAAGGCCACATTTTATAAATTCATCTCAGTTTTTCCCTAAGTTATATCCCATATTTCTCTTGCTGCTTAAGCTTGGATACTAGGAGTCATCCTTGATTCTTCTCTAGTCCTTATTTCTCACATAAAATATATCACCAAATCCTGACTATGATACTTTCAAAATTTATCTCCTTGATCTTTATCATCATGGCCACCACCCAGCATTTTCTATGTCTCTTTTTATTCACTGACTTTCAATCATACTGGACACTTGTGTGTTCATGACTGTGATTATTAGCCATCTTGTTATTTATGCCCGATGCTGTTCTATCAAAAAAAGCACAAATTTAAATTCTTGGACAGGGCTAATTCCTTCTCTTCATTCAGCTCTCAGGTTAATTTTGATTCTCTAAGGACAGTACTAATCTACCTATTTTGTGTTGGAATCTGCTTTCTCCCAGAAATTGTTTCCTTACAGAGTATTTTTCTCCTTCTTAGCACTTAAAACCTCATTAGTTTTTATTCATATCTGCTTTTATTACATATTATTTATTTCCCCATCATAATTTAAGAACCATGAAGATAGTAATCATCTCACCATTATGTACCAAACACCCAGCACAAAGCCAAACGCATATGTCCACCATAAATATTTGTTAAAAAGATGAATACATTGACTGAAAAATCATCAAAAGAAACTCCATAAGTAGAACTATAGAGGATGCTATAATGCCAGCTCAATGGAGGCAAGTACATTTTGTTTTTTACCATAATATTCATTTGTCTAAGGGCATTTTGACATTTTATATGTGTTTAATACAGAAGAATTTAGAAGGCAACACTTTAATTTTGAATGGCAGCATCAATGTTGGGATCTACTTCCAAGATAAATAAAATCGAAATATTTTTTCTTCCATATACATGAGTAGAGTCACTTCATTTTTTTAAATGAAGTTCCTGCTCAGTATATTCACTGCCTTATCAGCCAGTGAATAAAAGGGGTAACAAGAGGTTGTTTTTTTTTTTTTTTTTTTGGGTCACTGTATAAGATAATGTAATCAAGATAATGAAGAAGCCTGAAATAACTGAAAAATCAAGGAACACAGTAATAAATGGACCAACCATTATAATGACTTTCATAGAGAAGAAAGTAAAGAAAAGCACTCATATTTAAAACTTTGATTGCAAGTAACAAAAGGGAAAATAAGAATTTTTTTAAAAGTATACACTTGATGGCGTAAAGCTTTTATACAGATTGGTTTTCTATCATTTGATGCAATAGTTATCCAACCATAAAACTTTACTACAATAGTTCTGGCATTTATTTTTTCTCAGAGTTTATACTTTAGCCTAACTTCTAGCCCACGTGTTTCTTTCTACCCCCTCCATGAGATGATAGAAAAGACTTCTAAAATAACTGCTGCATTTTGGACAATTTACAACAGGGGGGGTAAAAAGTGAACATCATGAGAAGCAAAAATAATCATCTATAGACTAGGTTTTAGCTTTCAAATAGTAAAAACTCCCAATATGATCATATTTTAGAAAGAATTAAAGGAATACATTTTATATAATTATGCGCCCCTCCAATTCTTTACGTTTCATAAGTAAATATAAATAGGTTTGGAAACAATTCACACAAAAACCTGAGCTAAGTAATAATCTTTTGAAAGGTAAATTTAATCCTAATTAAGCTACATATATCTTAGCGTAATGTTCGGTGCTGTGCTGCACTCAGTTGTGTCCACCTCTTTGCAACCCCACGGACTGTAACCCAGCAGGCTTCCCTGGTGGCTCAGACGGTAAAAGCATCTACTTGCAATGCGGGAGACCCGGCTTCGAACCCTGGGTCAGGAAAATCCCCTGGCGAAGGAAATGACAACCCACTCCAGTACTCTTGCCTGGAAAATTCCATGGATGGAGGAGCCTCCTAGGCTACAGCCCGTTGGGTCGCAAAGAGTTGGACACGACTGAGGGCCTTCACTTTCACTTTTCACTTTCAGGCTTCTCTGTCCATGGGCTTTTCCTGGCAAGAGTGCTTAAGTGGGTTGCCATTTCCTTCTCCAATGCTCAATGAGGATTTCATAAAATATGTAATTTCTTTTAATTCCTCTCAAAAAGCAAAGGCAGTACATAGCTTTTCATACTCTTAACAATATGTGTTTTATGGTGTACTATGATCGAAATTTAGAAAAATTCCCTTTTAGGTCCCAAGATCCCTGATATCACCATGAAATGATTCATTTTTGACTTGAGTAACAGACAAGATTTGTAAGCAACAATTTGCGGCTATAACAAGGTTCATTAGCGTCTCTTTGTAAAACTAAAACTGTAAAATAAGAGAAGGTTTACTAAATTAAAAGGTAAATGTAATATGCAATCATTTCATGGAATCCCACACTGGAGGCCTGAGCTTATTGTTTCCCTTTGAATAACAGTTTTTTCCCTAAATCATTTGAAGCTTGTAGTCTGTAAATTTTAAATAGGATAGCATAATTTTGTTATAGCATAGTAGTTTAAATTTAAGCACAACCATTCTGTTTCAATTATAAAAGTGTCATTGAGTTTTAGTGATAAAATTTAAAAGACTGAGAATAAAAATATGTGCATGTTCCTGATCTGTAAGGGCCTGGCTCACCTAGAGCACGGCTTCTGAACCTTGGCATTATTGCCATTTTTTTTTTTTTTTTTACTGGACTGTGTGTGTCTCTGAGTGGGGTTGGGAGGAGGAGTCAGGGAATACTGACTTGTACATTTTAGGATACTTAGCATATCTTTCAGGCATCCTGGGTGGCTCAGTGATAAAGAATCTGTCTGCCAATGCAGGAGACACAAAAGACACAGGTTTGAGCTCTGGGTCAGGAAGATCTCCTGGAGAATAAAATGGCAACCTACTCCAGTACTCTTGCTTGAGAAATCCCATGGACAGAGGAGCCTAGTAGGCTACAGTCTATGGGGTTGCAAAGAGTCAGACACTTCGGTTGCAAGAGTCAAACTTAGCAACTAAACCACCACCACCAGCAGCATCTTGAACTAGGCACCAATAGCACTGCAACCCTAGTATGACAAAAATCTTTCCAGATCTTAGCAAATGTCCCAAGGGAGAAATGGCCCATTTTGAGACCCACTGCCTTGAAAAAATTAAAAAAAAAAAAAAAGTTCATCAACCCACTTTGCCACTGAAAAACATAAGCCTTCAGGCCATGTTGAAACTTTATGGAAACGGGTTCACAGCAGTCACCCATCCTGAAAACCCCTAATGAAATTGCTGGCTCTGTCTAAAGTAGCAAAGCTGAATTTCTGCACTCATGAACATACTACCAAGCAGTGACCAATCTCTCCTCTACAAGTACCACAGATTCAAGTCAGGAGAACTTTATCCTTTACTTTCTCTCCTCATCTTCTAAGGTACATGGAAGTAGTAATCTATGTGTTCTGTCAATAAGACACATTAGGGAAATGAACTTGTTCATCAGTTCACAAACTGGCCACCATACATGAAGGTAACTCACATCTGAGGCATGTTTTGGGTGGTTGCAAGATGAACAGATCTTTACACCTGCCCACCAGGACCGTAAAAGTTGATATTTAGGCCTTAACAGGATTGAGTCACTAGTACTGACCAGAAGGTCTCAGCAACACATTGCTCTCTCAAGGCTGTGTCCTTGAAAATGGCTCCAGCTGTGGAAAGATGATCAAACCTCCCATTTAAAGGGCAGGGGAGGAGGTGAGGGGCATCTGACTGGTGGGCCCAACTCATGAAGTCACTCTCCATGACCTCCAACATCTCCTTGTTTCCTTTTTGAAGTTAAAAGATCAGTCTTTACCTAATTGTCTATATAAAATCCCTGTGTGTTAAGGGGGCTTCCCAGGTGGCACTAGCAGTAAAGAACAGATCTGACAATGTAGGAGACTTGAGAGACATGCGTTTGATCCCTGGGTTGGGAAGGTCCCTTGGAGAAGAGAATGGCGACCCACTCCAGTATTCTTGCTTGGAGAATCCCATGGCCAAAGGAACCTGGTGAGTTACAGTCCTTGGGGTTGCAGAGTCAGACATGCCTGAAGCAACTTAGTATAGCACAGCATGGTGTGTTAATAAGCTGGGCTTGTTTACATTTTATATCTATTAACAGACCATGGTAACATGTCCTTCACTGGGCCAAATTAAGTCCGAAAAGTCTGATCACATATCACCATAGGTTCAAAGTTTCTACCCTGGAGGAAATAATCAATAGGAACAGAACAGAATCCCACCTTCAGATGAGTCAGCCACCTTCAAAAGTGGATGACAGAGGACAAGGTCAAGGCGCCAACTAACGCACTCTCACCCCTCTCCCCCACTACTAAAGAAGCAACCGGAGCTCTGGGTCTAATTTCTTGACGAGAGAAGAAAGCAACATTCTGACAGAGGCTATGGCTAGTGAAATTAGTACCTAGATATTATTTGATATTTAAGTTTTTAGGGAAAACTTATTGAAATAATTTTGTGCAATTCCTATTTGTTGCTATTGTATCGGTTATTTTGTATTGAGTGAAGGAACCACTTGGAAACCTAACAACTTAAAGAGAGAACCACTTCCTTAGCTGAGTGCTCTGTAGGTTGACTATCTAGACTGTACTCAGCTAAACAACTGTTCTACTGGTGCTCCTGGACTTTCTCAGGCATTTCCAGTCACTTACGAGGTTAGCCAGCTCCTCTTCTAGGGGTTGGCTGGTTGGAAGTGGGGTGACAGGAGCAACTGGACCACATGTTTCTCTTTAATTGACAAGCTAGCTTATGCTTGTTTTCAAGCAAGAACATCAGCTGCAAGATGTCTTTGATTCAGAGTTGAGAATATCCACAGTACTTCTGTCAGATTGTTTTTGTCAAAGCAAGTCACAGACAAGTCCAAATCCAAGGATCTGAGGCGTAGATTTTGTCTCCTGATAGGAGGTGCTATAACATATTTTCGTCAGTTTTTGATAATTTCTCACAGGTGTTCTGAATCTCATTTATATTCCAGTTTAGTTAAGTTAGGTGTTTTTCAGATTATTAAATTTACAATATATAATTGCACATTATTTATAGGCTCTCCGTCGTGTCTGACTCTTTGTGACCACATGGGCTGTAGCTTGCCAGGCTCCTCTGTCCATGAAATTTCCCAGGCAAGAATAGTGGAGTGAGCTGTCATTTCCTTCTCCAGGGTATCTTCTTAATCCAGGGATTGAACCCAGGTCTCCTGCATTGCAGGCAGATTCTTTACCACCTGAGCCACCAGGGAAGCCCCCCTCTGAAGAGCAAGCATGGACAACTGTATTTAACAATTGGCAAAACCAGGTACTGCTTCTAGAAAAACTGCAAGCCTTTTTTCTACTTACTTCATTTTCTTCTTTTATTCTATCTACCCAAATTATTGCTATTTGAATATCTTCTTACGGTAGAACAGAAACGGTATTTTTCCTTTTATGAAATTGAATAAATATTTTACTATGTATTTTTACAGTTTCTTGTAATAGTCATCTATAGATTCATTTCCTTTTAGAAGGATTCATGATTCAATTAACATGTCCAGGATCTTTAAAAAAATGTTTTTAGTTCATATTCAGAGATGCTCTGAGGCTGTGTAAACTGCATAACTTTCTCTCTGACATGCCAACAATTATAAGCACTTTGCTTCTGGCTTATTTCCATAGCTTTGAAGATTAAAGAATAATCCACATTTTTTCATTTTGTGTTTGATATCTGCATGTTTGCAAATATGAAAATTTTGCTTATAAGCTTAAAAGTGATCAAAATAGCTATATAAAATTATAGATTGAGGAGTCCCATTAAGTTTGCTATTCTAGGTTGTATACTACATACTATTTCCTTGAATAGTCAAGATATGTTTACAAAGTACCATAAGATTATAGATCAAAGTAAAAAGACTTATGCCACAAAGAAATAAAGCACGGTAGAAACTACAGGACATGAAGAAGAGACATAAGAAAGACTTAAGCCATTAAGAAAAAAAGAACAGTAGAAAATAGGATGAATAGTGGAATGATATAAAGTAGTAAAAAACAATTAAAAAGCAATATGTGTATAATTTATTTCCACTTTCTCATAATTTTATTTGCTTTTATTCTTTCCAGAGTAAGCTGCATAATAAAATAAATTCACATTATATTGCTGAATCCTGAACTATGTTTTGAAAGTTGTTGTTGTTTAGTCATCTCCAAATCTTTCGGATTAGACTGTAGCCATGGACTGTAGCCAGCCAGGTTCCTCTGTCTATGGGATTTCCCAGCAAGAATACTGGAGTGGGTTGCATTTCCTTCTCCAGGGGATCTTCATAACCCAGGGACTGAACCCACACCTTCTGCACTGGCAAGTAGATTCTTTACCACTGAATCACCAGATCATGGTTTAAATTGGGGAGGACGAAGACATGATTTGATTGACGAGCTCAGATCTACACCTAACCTTATTTACCATCTGAGATAACCTGGGTGATCCTTCCTGATGCTCATTCTCTTCAACAGGAAATTGAACATGACAAGAGCTCCCTATTAGTATTGATGCAAAATTTTATTTTCTTGAAAAATTAAAATCTGTACTGAACAATACAATAGTCCAATTAATAAATATGTTTCCAAATACTCACTAGTATATATCTGTAAATTGAAGAGCCATCTTCTATTCCATCTCTGGTGTACATGAAATTTTTATATTTGTAGTAAATAAAACATACATAGACACTTGATGTTTTCCTTGAGCAAAGTGTGGCTAGATTGTTTAATACTTTGGAAATACCAATAAATTTCGGTTGCATTTTGCTCATATTTTTTTTGACAAAATCAAGAGTTTAAAAAATGTTGGTATAAAGTTGATTCATCAAAGACAGATTAAAAAATCTAGCCATAATTACTGGCAGCAATGCAAACCATGCTTTTGTGACTAAAATAGTATTTTTAAGTAATTTCTCTCACAACATAGTGAAGGAAATGACGCAAGCAGTGTAATATATAAAACTAGCAGGAATCCTTTGTATTTTACATACATCTCTAATTTTAATAGCATCTAACTCAGAAACCAATGAATTACATTATCAATTCATTACATTTTAATAGAATGTTTTAAGAAGAAACAACTCACATTAATTTTTCAACTCAATCTATAATCTGTTCTGCCAAACATGTTAAATAATCCTAGTCAGTAACTGATAGTTCTATCCCAGTTATAGAGACAATAATTAAGAGATGGTGTCCCATCTCTACTCAGATACTAGGTTAAACTTTTTCATGAGACACAGATGCAGTATTAGTGTGTGTGTAAAATGTTTTAAAAATTATCTATGAGATAATATATTTGCATTGGAAAAAATGCTCCACTGGCTATCAACTGCAATTACAAGAAAACCTAAAGTATTTTTTCATGGCTGATTTGAACCCACATTATCCCTTCATCCCTACTCCATAAAGCTGTTCATTGTTTTCTTCAGTCCCACTAACATTTTTCTCTTCTTTTTCTCTTACTTTCTCCCTTTCTCTCTCCCTTTCTCTCTCTCTTCCTCTCTCTCTTTCTTCTTTCCTTTTATTTTCCTTTTTCTTCAATTCTTTGGAAACCTCAAGGCACTAACCCATTTAAAATTAAGCTTGAAGAATTCTTCTTCCTATCTCCTGTCATGGCTGACTGTTAACTAGGCACACCCTAAGAGAAGCCATTTACAACACTTATACCAAAGAAACCGTGAAAACTTCTTCACTCTATGTCCCTGTTCCATTAGTTCCTCTTTACTAACTTTTGTGTGTGTTCTAAAATTATCTTACTTAATTTTTTTTCAAGGGTGTCTCTCTGCCAATTAGAATGTAAGCTCCTAGAAGGCAAATTCCACAGCCCTTTGATATGGAAAAAAATGCTTGATGAATGCATTACATACATATATATATATGAGTTAATATATATATAACTCATAATATATATTCATATATATATGAATTACAATATGTATTCATATATATATTTAAATAAATAAATGAACAAATATATTCATATAGGTGAAGGTGAGGGTAGAGAGACTCTGACTCGTTTCATTCACATTTCTTAAACAAAGAACAAGTAAGTGGTTCATCTCCTGGAACACATCTAAATCGGTGTTACACTCCCCTGCCTGGGTGCGGAGGAAGTTTATCATCACTTCTCTGAGTGGCTCACTCAAATATCCTTTTATCCTGAAAATGTTTAGAGAGCTACTGTTCTACTGAAAGAAAAAATGTTAGAGAAAACTGCCCACCTTGTGGTTTATTGCCTTCCAAGTCAGTTATATTTTTCAATTTAAATTTGAGAGATAATCAATACACTGGGATGCATTCCAAATGTGTTTTTCAGACAGTAAACTGCAAATTTAATATGGCCTGAGGTTAGGGGAAAAAAAAAGTGTGTGGGGAGGCATCAGTGAATTTCAGTGACATCACTAAGCAGATCTAGGAAGAGATCTGCTGAAAGAGAGGGAATTCTGAAAGTAGGGAATACAGAATTTTCAGTAACGGCATTCTAAGCTTTAGTCAGTTTCTGCTTTACTCTCTTTCAAAGTTTTTAAGTGATCTTATTAAATGCTATTCATCATTTTTACAGTAACCTTATTTTGCTTATGTACCATGGCTGATTCTACTAGAGGATGAGCTAACTCACTACAAGGAAATAATTTTGAACACAGACACAGTAAATTCCTACAAGGTACAGGATCAAAGTCTCCCGTGTATCTCAAACTGTAAGGAATCTGCCTGCAATACAGGAGACCTAGGTTTGATCCCAGGGTAAGGAAGATCCTCTGGAGAAAGGAATCGCAATCCGCTCCAGTATTGTTACCTGGAGAATCCCATGGACAGAGGAGCCTGGCGGGCTACAGTCAGTGGGGTCGCAAACAGTCAGACATGACTGAGCAGCTAACACTACTACTACTGCTGCTGCTAAGTCGCTTCAGTCGTGTCTGACCCTGTGTGACTCCATAGACAGCAGCCCACCAGGCTTTGCTGTCCCTGGGATTCTCCAGGCAAGAACACTGGAGTGGGTTGCCATTTCCTTCTCCGATGCCTGAAAGTGAAAAGTAAAAGTGAAGTCGCTCAGTTGTGTCCGACTCCTAGAGACCTCATGGACTGCAGCCTACCAGGCTCCTCCTTCCATGGGATTTTCCAGGCAAGAATACTGGAGTGGGGTGCCATTGCCTTCTACTACTACTATGGGTCAAAGTAGTTTCTGGAAAAAAGTTATCTATTTTACTCAGGAAATAACTTACATAGTAGAAAAACTGGATTAACTGTTATTTTAGTTACCTTTCAGATATCATCCAAATAATGAAATATTATATATATATATGTTTATACATGCGCACACACACATACATGTGTATATATACAATAAGGGGCTTCCCTAGTGGCTCAGATATAAAGAATCTGCCTGCCAATGCAGGAGATTTGGGTTTGACTCTTGAGTTGAGAAGATCCCCTGGAGAAGGAAATTGCAACCCACTCCAGTATTCTTGCCTGGAAAATATCATGGATAGGGGAACCTGGTGGGCTACAGTTCATGGGGTCACAAAAGAGTTGAACATGACTTAGCGACTAAACAAAAGTGTACACATGTATATTGTACCGTTTTTCTTTTCTTTAAACTTAAAAGATTTTCTTTTCTTTAAACTTTAAAAGACTTCCTATGAAGTCTTTTCTACTGTCTTCACTATATTTTCCCTTTTATTCATTTATCCATAATGATATGCAGATGACACCACCCTTATGGCAGAAAGTGAAGAGGAACTAAAAAGCCTCTTGATGAAAGTGAAAGAGGAGAGTGAAAATGTTGGCTTAAAGTTCAACATTCAGAAAATGAAGATCATGGCATTTGGTTCCATCACTTCATGGGAAATAGATGGGGAAACAGTGGAAACAGTGTCAGACTTTATTTTTGGGGGCTCCAAAATCACTGCAGATGGTGATTGCAGCCATGAAATTAAAAGACACTTACTCCTTGGAAAGAAAGTTATGACCAACCTAAATAGCATATTGAAAAGCAGAGACATTACTTTGCCAACAAAGGTCTGTCTAGCCAAGGTTATGGTTTTTCCAGTGGTCATGTATGGGTGTGAGAGTTGGACTGTGAAGAAAGCTAAGCACTGAAGAATTGATGCTTTTGAACTGTGGTGTTGGAGAAGACTCTTGAGAGTCCCTTGGACTGCAAGGAGATCCAACCAGTCCATTCTGAAGGAGATCAGCCCTGGGTGTTCTTCGGAAGGAATGATGCTAAAGCTGAAACTCCAGTATTTTGGCCACCTCATGCAAAGAGTTGACTCATTGGAAAAGACTCTGATGCTGGGAGGGATTGGGGGGAGGAGGAAAAGGGGACAACAGAGGATGAGATGGCTGGATGGAATCACCAACTTGATGGATGTGAGTTTGAGTGAACTCCGGGAGTTTGTGATGGACAGGGAGGCCTGACATGCTGCGATTCATGGGGTCGCAAAGAGTCGGACATGACTGAGCAACTGAACTGAACTGAACTGAATGTTTATTATGAAGTTACCAAATGACAGGCACTAATTTATATTGGTGAATTAAAGAGGTCCTCAGTCTCACAGTGCTTACTTTCTATTGGAAATCATTAGTTAGCTGTTAAGAGCACTCATGATATTCCAGCATTCTTCTCAGTACTTTGATAGACACTATGTTAATATTATTTCTCATTCGAATGACAAAGAATCTAGGCCTCTGAGCATATAAAACACTTTTGCAAGATCACCCAAGCTAGTTAAGTGTTAAACATATTTACACTTGTATATCTGACTATGTCTTTGTGTCTAGCTGCCATGCTATTTTTCCCTTTTAACACGTACTTTTCCACTGCATAGATCTATGCTATTCATGTGCTTCTTTTCATTTTTATTTCTTAGGGGAGTTTTTGTTTATTTCTTTTTTTAAAATATAAATTCATTTTAATTGGAGGTTAATTACTTTACAATCTTGTATTGGTTTTGCCATACATCAACATGAATACACCACAGGTATGTATGTGTTCCCGATCCTGAACCCCCCTCCTTCTTCCCTCCCCATACCATCCCTCTGGGTCGTCTCAGTTCACCAGCCCTTTGGCTTCTTTGTGTTTTTAAACACACTTTATATTTTAATTGTCAAAATAATAAATAACAGGATGCTTGGAAAATGGAGAAAATATTCATTGACATAAACTTTTATAACTATTATTTTCTAAATGTTCTCATATGCTTCAATCTATAAGCACTTGTAATCATAGTACCTGAGTAAATGCATCTCCTGTCTTTTCCATTTTATATTTTATTATAATTTTCCCCTTATGTTATGTACAATTCACACACATTTTATTATAGTTTTCTATAATGTTGCATAGAGATCATAATCATTATTTTAGCCTGCTAAATATCCACTGAATTTCTGTATCATTATATAATTTAAGCTCTCATTAATATTTATTTCTTCACTGAAAAACAAAAAAACCCACAGTTTTATCACATAAAACAGCACTTTTGAATTTCAATTCAAATTAAATTAAACATATAAAATTATTTGACAACTTTATGGTAGTTTTCCTTCCATGTTTTGGGTTGGCATAAACCAATCCAATACTATGACATACTTCAACAAATACTTCCTATATCCTACAATCACTGTCTTAAGGATGTTGAATTGATGGAAAACAGTCTCTAAATACAAGATGCTCCTAATCTAGTCAGAAGCAGCTGAAATCCAAAACAGTATGAGATAGGAGAACACATAAACATGCACCTAGTCTGCTAATGTCGTATTGATGAAAATGGATGGGATATAAAGGGCTTCTGAATACTGTCAGATTTACCCAGAAATATGGAAGAGTGGCAGAAATTGTTTAGGGTGGTTTATTAGCCTGTTCAAGCTGCTATAACAAGATATCATGGCTTGTGTGACTTAAACAACAGACACTTATTTTCTTACAGTTCTGGAGGTTAGAATTCCAATACTAAGGTGCCAACAGTTTGGTTTCTGCTAGACTTTGCTTTCTGCCTTGTAGATGGTCACCTTCTCTCTGTTGTCACATGGCTTCTTTGTGTAGGCATAGAGAGAAAGACTAGGCATATTTTCTTCTTTTTATAAAGATATGAGTTTTGTGATATTATGGTCCTACTCTAATGAATTAATTTAACTAATTACCTCATAACAGTCTTATCTAGGAATACAATCACTTTGGGGGTTACAACATCATATGAAATCATATGAAGTTTGGAAAAACACAATTCAGTCTGTAACAGAGGAAGAGAAGAGCAGAGATGAGGGGTGAGATAGATAAAGCTAGTAAGCCATATATTTAAAAAATAATTTTAAAAATTTATGAGGGAGAAATAAGAAATAACTTCCTACTATTTTAGTGAGTGTGTGTGCTCAGTCATGTCCAACTCTGTGACACCATGGTCTGTAGTCGGCAAGGCTCCTCTACCTATGGGACCTTCCAAGCAAGAATACTGGAGTGGGTTGTCATTTCCTTTTCCAGGGGATATTCCCCACTCAGTGATAGAAACTGTGTCTCCTGCATCTCCTGCATTGGCAGGCAGATTCTTTACCTCTGAGCCACTGGGGAAGCTACTAACTTAGAGGGGATTAAATTGAAATTTCCATCAAAATTAACAATCACAGTTTGAAAATGTCACTTAAAATAAGACATCAATTATTTAACAGCATTTCTAGTTTTTAGATTTGCTTTTACTCAGGGTCAAACATGAATAATTAACTTACTTGATTACAAGTTCATTCTGAATAATCTGCTCTTATTTTTCTCAAAAATAATATGAAAACTGCAATCATAAAATGTGAGAGAAGAGAATACAAAGAAAAAAAAAAGAAAGAAGGTTGTTAAGAAATATGTAACTCAACAGTGATCTCTAAAGAAACCAACTAAAATTTGGCAGGAGTAGTAGGTTGGGATAAGATTATGGACCCAGATTCTTCTTTTGACCAATATCTGGACAAACCCAGTCAGATTGATAAAGTGGAGAAGATGACATTTGTTTTAAATATGTTATCTAGTAACACTGTACAAATATTTTGAAAGGCTGTCTGTATTTCAATGTATGACATTTCTCATTATATTTAGTGAGTTAAATTTCATAAAAATTTCCTTTGTTGATTTGCAATATAGGTTAATATGACAGCTAAATTTTTTACATTTTCTCAGAGAATTAAAATGATTTATTAAATGCAATTTTAACACTTTGATTTATAAAAGTGCTAGAGGTGGTAACCCACAATAAATTAATCTACTATGAATTATTAAATTATTAATATAGCTTGACTTAAACATCTGTGGTTCACAGAAATTACATGGAATTATTTATTGGTGCCATTTCCCCTTTCTGCCTTACCTAACTATATTTAATGAATGGAGCTGGTATATCTTTGTCGTTACACAGGGAAGACAGTTTGTGCCAAAACGTATGGCTTAGGGTTTAAAAGTTAAATTGCATGAATATTTATGAATACACTGTTCAATATACAATTTCTAAAATATTTGAATGATTGAGATTTAATGTTCAAATTGATAGAGTGAGAGAATGTTGGCTTTAAATTTAAAATAAAATAACTACTATTTCTTAATTGCTAGACTGGGATAATAGGTTTAACTCTTATATTGAATTTAACTGTTCAAAACATTTTATAAATAAAAATACTGAGGAATTCATGGAAATTCATACTGCTGATAAGTTATGAAGACCAAATTTGAAATCAAGTATGTTTGATTCAACATGCCAAAACCTCATCTGCAAAACTGATAAAATAGACCATGTCCTCCTTAACTCACAACAGTGTTTTGAGGTTCAAATGTAACACTGAAAACATTTTATATGTAGGAACACCTAAATAGTTGTAAAATTACTTCTTTAGTTACAGCTGATTTACCTATCCCATTCTCTAAATTGACTTCCCTGGTGGCTCAGATGGTAAAGCGTCTGCCTACAATGCGGGAGACTGGGGTTAGATCTCTGGGTTGGGAAGATCTCCTGGAGAAGAAAATGGCAATCCACTCCAGTATTCTTGCCTGGAAAATCCCATGGACGGAGGAGCCTGGTTGGCTATTGTTCACGGGGTCGTAAAGAGTCGGACACGACGGAGCGACTTCACTATTCGGTAAATCACCTATTCAAATATGAAATACAAATAGGACTAAGAAGAAGCCAAATGAAAAGATAGCTGAGCCATTCTGTTCAAATATGCACCCAGCACAGTGCCCAAAGTTGTCAAGGTGATAACCCTTTATTCCCACCTATCTAAAATTACATGTTAAAAAGTGGCCTTGGGTATTTAACAGGGGAAAAGGCTGCCAGATGAGTGGAATATAAAGCTTTTTTGATGCCAGACATCAAATTAAAGAAACAAACAACAACAACAAAGCAAGATTTCTAGACAAGTCCAACCAACCAATCAGTTGATAGTGGTGCCATAGCTCCTGGTCATGATTTTAGAATAAGGGAGACTGCTGGTAGTATGCTATGGGAGAGACAAGGCTTATATTTATTGAACTTGATGGGTTAGGACAATTGATGTGCAAATAATTTCTATTTTACTCATTTTTTTAATACCTTAATTCAATTGACTTGAGTCAAAGAAGGATCCTTTGAAGTCTTAGTGTTCTTCTCCCTCCTTTCCTAACATAACTTCAATCAAATTAGCAATTTAACCATTTTCCCAGATCAGAACAAGGCCAGCTGAGATTCTTATAAGTTGAAACTCAAAAAGTCTTTTCTGATACCATCTACAGTTGAGGTTGGAGACAGCTGGATAAATGTCATCCCTATTCCCCATGACATTTGGAACCAATTTCCAAATATACCTAGGATTCAGAGAAAAGCAAATGCAAATGGTAGCTTTATTATGGAAAACACAGAACCAAAGGATGTTTTGCTAAACTATGGTATCAGTGAGCTTCATGGTACAGTAATGAGAATATATGTACCTGGTTAGCAGAGAAAGCAATGGCACCCCAATCCAGTACTCTTGCCTGGAAATTCCCATGGATTGAAGAGCCTGGTGCACTGCAGTCCATGGGGTCCTTAAGAGTCGCACACGACTGAGCAACTTCACTTTCACTTTTAACTTTCATGCATTGGAGAAGGAAGTGGCAACCCACTCCAGTGTTCTTGCCTGGAGAATCCCAGGGACGGGGGAGCCTGGTGTGCTGCTGTCTATGGGGTCACACAGAGTCAGACATGACTGAAGCGACTTAGCAGCAGAGGTAACCATGGATGATGACAGACACACCTAGAGAAGTGGGACATTTACTTCTTTATTAACTATAAGACCAAGAATTGTCTTATCCCTAGGCAGACATAACTGAATGAAAGGAGAAAAAAAAAAAAAAATAGGTTGAGCTATGCATATCCAGGGCTTCACTGGTGGCTCAGCTGTTAAAGAACCTGTCTGCATGAGGGAGACCTGGGTTCAATCTCTGGGTTGAGAAGATCCTCTGGAGAAGGGAAAGGCTACCCACTCCAGTATTCTGGCCTGGAGAATTCCATGGACTTTATAGTCCATGGGGCTGCAAAGAGTTGGACATGTCTGAGTGACTTTCACTCATGTACATCCAAATCCTGAGCCTAAATTACCAATATAATAATTCGTCTTCCTTGTAAGGAGTGATTGAGAGGCTAGAGATAGAATAAAAGAGTTTTCTAATTGATGTTTCTTCATAAGGAAAACATGAAATAAGAAGGAGACCCACATAAGCACTAGACCAACTTTCAGAGTCCAAAAATCCTTTAACATTTTCTTGTATGCACTCAGATAAATATTCCAATTTCTCCTATGACATGAGATCAACCTCTAAAATAAGATTCCAAAATCTCAAACTGTGTCCATTTTCCTTCCCAAATTACAGAAGAACCATGGAGATATTTTGAAAGTGAAGCCAAAATAACCTCAGCCAGACTAGGAACAAAGTAAAAAGGAAAGTGTAGCCTTTACTTCTAAGCTAACTACCTCACTGAAGTCAGAGTATAATCATGGTGGCTTGTGACAGAAAGAAGTGCCATAATACCTAGGAATCTGGGCAACAGAGGAAAATATAGAATCACCTGTGAAGCTCAGGTGATCATTTTTTTACCTTTTGGAGGGTAATCAAAACAAAACCTGCTCATTTATGACTACCTAACAAAAAAGAAAATTTATATTTTCCATGAAAAATTATATCTAATTTTGACCATTTGAACCAAAATCCTCCTGTACCAAAAACTGGAACACAGTTTAACTCTTTTCATAAAAATCATAGTGTAAAATTATGATCAGTTCATTAATATCTTGTTTCCTTGTGCAATACTTATTTTAAAACTGTATAATTGCTATGTTCTATTTTATGAGATAGGGATACTTTTAGAAAATAATTTCTGAAAGAGCCAATCATGTTTTAGATGGTCAGCATAAGTGAAAATTGTATTTAAAGCTTCTCGAAACTTGTAGATAATTTTCATGTCTAGAGGTTTTGTTTCAGTAGCTCTGCAGTTTGAACTTTAGCCTGTACTCCAGAGGGCACTGGCCTTATTCAAGGACCCCTACTTTAAAAATTCCTAAGAGACTATATTTAAGGCCAGACACTATAAAACTCTTAGAGTAAAACAGAGGCAGAGCAATCTTTGACATAAATCACGCAAGATCTTTTTTTGACCCACCTCCTAGAGTAATGAAAATAAAAACAACAAAAGTAAAGAAATGGGGCCTAATGAAACTTAAGAGCTTTTGCAGAGCAAAATAAACCATAAATAAGACTAAAAGAAAACACTCAGAGTAGGAGAAAATATTTGCAAAAGAAGCAACTGACAAAGGATTAATATCCCTTGTCAAAATATAAAAACAACTCAATTTAAAAAAATCAAAAATGGACCGAAAACCTAAAAAATATTTCCTCAAAAAAAGGCACTATAGATGGCCAACAAATACATGAAAAGATGCTCGACATCACTAATTATTAAAGAAATGCAAATCAAAACTACAATGAGGTATGGTCTCAGACTGGTCAGAATGACCATCAATCAAATATCTACAAACAATAAATGTTGGAGAAGATGTGGAGAGACTCTCCCTTTTTACACTGTCCATAGGAAGGTAAATCGATACAGCCACTATGGAGAACAGCATAGAAGATCCTTAAAAAAATAAAAATAGAATTATGATTATTTAACATATGCAGAGTACATCATGAGAAAGGCTGGGCTAGAAGAAGCACAAGCTGGAATCAAGATTGCTGGGAGAAATATCATTAACCTCAGATATGCAGATGACACCACCTTATGGCAGAAAGTGAAGAGGAACTAAAAAGCCTCTTGGTGAAAGTGAAAGAAGAGAGTGAAAAGATTGCCTTAAAGCTCAACATTCAGAAAATGAAAATCATGGCATCTGGTCTCATCACTTTATGGGAAATAGATGGGGAAACAGTGGAAACAGTGTCAGACTTTATTTTCGGGGGCTCCAAAATCACTGCAGATGGTGATTGCAGCCATGAAATTAAAAGATGCTTACTCCGTGGAAGAAAAGTTATGACCAACCCAAATAGCATATTGAAAAGCAGAGACATTACTTTGCCAACAAAGATCCATCTAGTCAAGGTTATGGTTTTTCCAGTGGTCATGTATGGGTGTGAGAGTTGGACTGTGAAGACAGCTGAGCACTGAAGAATTGATGCTTTTGACCTGTGGTGTTGGAGAATACTCTTGAGAGTCCCTTGGACTGCAGGGAGATCCAACCAGTCCATTCTGAAGGAGATCAGCCCTGGGATTTCTTTGGAAGGAATGATGCTAAAGCTGAAACTCCAGTACTTTAGCCACCTCATCCCAAGAGTTGACTCATTGGAAAAGACTTTAATGCTGGGAGGGATTGGGGGAAGGAGAAATAGGGGACGAGAGAGGATGAGATGGCTGGGTGGCATCACCGACTCGATGGATGTCAGTTTGAATGAACTCCAGGAGTTGGTGATGGACAGGGAGGCCTGGAGTGCTATGATACCTGGGATCACAAACAGTTGGACACAACTGAGTGACTGAACTGAATTGATGACCCAGAAATCCCACTCTTGGACATATACTCAGAGAAAATAATAATTCCCAAAGATACATGCACCCCAATATTCATTGCAACACCATCTATAAGAGCCAGGACATGAAAGCAACCTAAATTGTTCATCAATGGAAGAAAGATTGAAGAAGTGGTACATATATACAATGGAATATTACTCAACCATAAAATGGAATGAAACTGTGCAATTTGAAAGGATGCAATGATCTAGAGACTGTCATTCAAACTGAAGTAAGTCAGATAGAGAAAAATAAAATCATATAATATTGATTATATGTGGAAGATAGAAAGATGATCAGGATGAACTTACTTGCAAAGCAGCATGGAGACAGACATAAAGAATGGAGGTATGAGTGAGGCGGTACTTAGGGGAGGGGAAGTGGGATGAATTGGGGATTGGGACTGACATATATGTACATGTTTGCATGCTACATTGCTTCAGTCATGTCCAACTCTTTGCTATCTGATGGACTGTAGCCTGCCAGGCTCCTCTGTCCATGGAATTCTCCAGGCAAGAATACTGGAGTTTCATCCGCCTCATTGGAACTGATTCAAATGTATTCTTTTTAATGGCTGAGTCATACTCCATTGTGTAATGTACCACAGCTTTCTTATCCGTTCATCTGCTGATGGACATCTAGGTTGCTTTCATGTGCTGACTATTATAAACAGTGCTGTGATGAACATCAGTTCTAATCAGGTAGGTGAAACTGGAGCCAATTATACACAGTGAAGTGGGCCAGAAAGAAAAACACCAATACAGTATACTAACACATATATATGGAATTTAGAAAGATGGTAACGATAACCCTGTATGCGAGACAGCAAAAGAGCCACAGATGTATAGAACAGTCTTTTGGACTCTGTGGGAGAGGGCGAGGGTGGGATGATTTGGGAGAATGGCATTGAAACATGCATAATATCATATGTGAAACGAATCACCAGTCTAGATTTGATGCAGGATATAGGATGCTTGGGGCTGGTGCACTGGGATGACCCAGAGGGATGTATGGGAGTGTGGGGGGAGGTGGGAGGGGGGTTCAGGATTGGGAACACGTGTGCACCTATGGCAGATTCATGTTGATGTATGGCAAAACCAATACAGTATTGTAAAGTAAAATAAAGTGGAAAAAAAAAAAAGAATACTGGAGTGGGTAGCCATTCCTTTCTCCAGGGGATCTTCCTGACTCAGGGATCAAAGCTGAGTCTCCCATATTGCAAGCAGATTCTTTACTGTCTGAACCACCAGGGAAGCCCTGGCATATATACTCTACTATGTATAAAATATGTAACTAATGAGAACCTACTGTATAGCACAGGGAACTCCACTCAATGCTCTATGGTGACCTAAATGGAAAGGAAATTAAAAAAGAAAAAAAAAAAAGAGGGGATACATATAAATATATAGCTGATTCACTTTGCTGTAGAATAGAAACTAATACAACACTGAAAAGAAACTATACTCCAATAAATGATAATTTACAAATATATATATACATATACATGTGTATATGTGTGTGTGTATATATATATATATATATATATTGCAAGGGAATGTCATCCTCTGTCTGGGATGAGATTTTAACAAAGCTTTGCTTGGTTTGCTCCTTCCTGTAATCCTGTAAAGGTCATATTGTTAATGTTGACTCTTTCAAGAGGACTTTTTGTGACCACTCATGTCATTCTGTATCACATTTCCCTGTTTAGTTTCTTTATAACTCTTTTCAATAACAGTATTTTGTCGTGTTCATGGATGTATCCAGGTGCCCTTAACAATTCCTGATATGTAATGTAAGATCAGTAAATATCTGCTGGATAACAAAGTAAGGGATCAGAGACTAATTAGACATTTTAATCTTTGCATGAGAAATGAATTAATCTTTCTTACTGAAAATCAAACATATCCATTATAGGAATCCTACAGTCACATAAATGAAAATCCAAAATATTAACAGGAAATCTTCACCAGCAAATGTATTATTATCCCTGATAAATTTTTTGAATATTTTCCAGTTTTATTTTTTATAACTAAATATCATATATAATTACATGGTTTGCTTTACACATTTACTATTTTATAATTTGTAGCAGATTCTTTCAGTAACTCACCCATAATCTTTAACGTTCTCAGTATGCTCCGACCAAATTTTAAAAAATTGTCATTTTTGCATTTATATGATTGGAACACAAATCCCAGGCGTATAAATGCCCTAGTTTCCTTGTACCTCAAGTAGGAAAATTTTGAAAGGTGTTCTATATCATTTCTCAGAGTTAAATTGCTGTGATAGTTGATCTAGTAAAGAAGCTTAATTAGCTCTCCTTTCTCAATATCACTGCACCACCTCTACTGGTATTTCCCCTAAATCAAGTATTTGTCCTTGATTTTTGTCCCAGGTTTGGCTTCTAGGGGAATACAATCTAAGATACATAATATTTCCAGATTTCTTTTCAGACTTAACATAACTGACACATGGTAGGTCTTTAATAAATATTTGTTGAATGATTTAACTATTTCATTCTCTTGTTTTTTTCTTTCAAAACTTTTTATCCATTTTTTTTCTGTCTTTTTCTCTATCATTGTCACCTAGTTACCTACTAAGTATCTTTCAAATCTCAATGTCAGGCTTCTTTTCAAGGCTCTTCACTTTGCAGTCTTATTCCTTCTTGTAGAGTTCCATGATATTTACAAACATTAATAATACGTAACCACTGTTAGTATTAAGTATAGACTGTGATTTCCTTGAGCAGCTCATCCTAGGTTATCATTTATTTTCATACTGACATTAGCACATAACATGCACTTAAGAAAAATTTGGAGGAAAAAATAGAATTAAGGAAGTATATTTGAAATTTTCTGTGCTTTCGTTTCTTCTTGAATTTCACATTTTCATTAATGTCTTCTCAGGGCTTGGATCAATTATTTACCAAAACTTTTGCCTGTTTTCTTTATTCTTAAAAAGTATCTGAGGATCTATATAGCTTGTTTAGAGTAAACATTTGACACAGGAAGAATATATACATATATATATACTTTTTACTTTTCCATGTACATTTTCTCATTTGATATTGTCCTTTAATAAGGTATGTCTCACTTCCTGTTTTGATAGCTTTCCTTCAAAAAAAAATTTTTTGGCATTACCCTATGTCCTTTATTTACCAGATCAACACAAAATGCACCATAACCACTATGAGTGACTGACTAGGTTGCTGAGTAGTAACTAATAAAAATTTAAAACACATACACAAGATTATGGTTGAACTAGAATGAAGTCCTTCAGTGGATTAACAGGAATTACTGAATACTGGTGTTATTTTTGTTGGTAATTTGATCAAATCATGGAAGAAACAATGCTTAAAAAATCCTTTAAATCACATAATCAAAATAGATGCTTGATCCATTTCCAAATCAATCTCCCTTCCTTCTTTTAATTTATGTGTCTAATTCCAACTCACTTTGCCAAATTTTCCAAATCTTTCATATCTCTTTGGGGTTTCACAAGTGGCACTAGTGGTAAAGAACCTGTCTGCCAACACAAGGAGACATAAGAGAGGTGGGTTCAGTCCCTAGGGAGATCCCCTGCAGAGAGAATGGAAACCCACTCCAATATTCTTGCCTGGAGAACCTTAACGGACAGAGGAGCCTGGTGGGCTATAGTCCTTATCATCACAAAGAGTCAGACACAACTGAAGCAACTTAGCACACACACAGGTGAATATTTGTTTTATGTTGGTTTATCACATATTTAAATACTTGCTTTCAGTTGATGTTTGCTATCTTTATTTTCTTGTAGCTCAGTCCATAAATAATCTGCCTGCAATGCAGGAGACTCAGGTTTGATTCCTGGGTCAGGAAGATCCCCTGGAGAAGGAAATGGCAACTCGCTCTGGTATTCTTGCCTGGAGAATCCCATAGACAGAGGAGCCTGGTAAACTACAGTCCATGGGGTTACAAAAGATGTACGTGTCATAGCAACTTACCACCATTTTATTTCCTAAGGTTGCTGTATGATTGTGTCTATAATATATGAAACTGTAAAGATCATGGACTCTATGTAAAACACAAAACCTTTCAACTAATTGTTTCAACTAATTTCAACTAATTATTCTGCAGTTAGCAATGCACATGAAGAAGTAAGCTCTTAATATTTGCTTGTAGTTGACAATTATAATGGCAACATAATTTTCTGGAAAGGTGATAGCTTGCTGGGAATATTTAGTAATGGAAATACGATCTATGTGTCTGTGGCCTGATATAACAGGTGATACTGCATCTATATCTAACACCACGCAGCAGCCCTCTATAATGTAAGAGGTCGAAGTAAGCAAGTCATTAAACTTTCTTTCCATATTTAGAGGCTTTATTCATTAACCAATGTCTGAAAAAATATTTCTTAGTGTATTTGTACAGACAATATGTCTCAAAAATATAGGTAATAATCTACCTTCTGGAATATCACTTAGTACATAACTATGTGTATGTAGGAATATATTTACTTATTTTCACATCTACCTACACACAAGCAAACACAAAAACATCCATTATATGTATTTATAAACTTATATAAAAGCTTCATTTTTTCTGTGGGAACTATCCTAGAAGTACCCTTTTTTTAAAACACATTATGCATCTAATAAAGAGGATGCTATATATATCCCTATGTGTGAGTTTAAGAAATTATTAATTATTTTGAAATAAGAATACCACTCTATGATCTAATATATGTAGATCCAGACTTCTATTCCTTACTGTCTTTTGAAAAGGAAAGTGGAGTATGTGTTGGAGAGGAAAGGTAGATGATAGCTACTCTAAATCAAAGAATGAAAATGTATCTTTTTGGTTGTTAAAAATGTGATACACAATTTAACCACATTCATCAAAGGAAAATATTTAGGAAGAATTAGGAGCCAGGTGGGCTACCGTCTATAGGGTCACACAGAGTCCAACACAACAGAAATGACTAAGCAGCAGCAGCAGTTAGTCCTCTATCTGTATGATAAAGCTGATATGTTATAAAATTACTTTTTGTTTTATGCTTTTTTGGAAAATAATCTTTCCCCATGGAAGAAGTTTCTTCTGCCTTGGAAAACAGCTTGCCATCAGGCATGTTCCCACGACATTTAACGGAGTGAAGTCAAAGCTGCTCAGTCTTGTCTGACTGTGACACTATGGACTATACAGTCCATGGAATTCTCCAGGCCAGAATACTGGAGTGGTAACCTTTCCCTTCGCCAGGGGATCTTCTCAACCCAGAGATTGAACCCAGGTCTCTTGCATCGCAGGTGGATTCTTTACCAGCTAAGACACAAGGGAAGCCCACACTAAAGGGAAGACCTTTGTATATCAGGCCTTTGTAAATTATCTGGGATTAAGATCCAGAAGGGTTTGACCTTTTCTTTTTTTAAATCAGATTCTATAATTATCAATTACTGCCTTTTCAGGGGCTTCTCAGGTGGCGCTAGTGTTGAAATCTGCCTGCCAATGCAGGGAGACATTAGAGACTCTGGGTCGGGAAGATCCCTTGAAGGAGGGCATGGCTACTCACTCCAGTATTCTTGCCTGGAGAAGCCCATGGACAGAGGAGCCTGGTGGGCTATAGTCCATAGGGTTGCACAGAGGTGCACACAACTGAAACAACTTAGCACCTAATAATAAACAGAGCACAGCCATTGCACGGTTCAAAATAGGCTTATATTCAACAACATGAAAACATTGGTGTTGGCCTGGATTTCCTTAAGTGACAACTACAGAACTCAATCTCATTTAAGTTTTGATCCCATTAACAAGAAGCTGTCTCCATTAGCCACAAAATACTATGTAGTAGAAACATCTTAATCCACCTTAATCTCTCTTTGAAGTACATTGCTTTTTAACAAGTTAACTAGGTGCATGAGGAGAATATCATAAGATTTTAGAACTGAACTCTGGTTCACAAATATTCAAAAGGTGGGAGGGCAAAAGCAATGAATAGACTGAGAAGGAGCAGATAAAGAATTATGGTTCTGGGTTGCCAAAAGAATACTGAAATTTACAAGGAGGAGGTGTCAACATAGTGTAAAAAGTCAGGGCTCCCTTGGTTCTGATACTATGTTTAACATTTATAAGCAGCAGGACCTTGAACAGGTAACTAATTCTTGATGTTTTTCTTTTATTGTCAAGTTGGATTAACAATGATACTCACCATCATGGAATTATCAGGAAAGCTTAATAAGATAAAAATGTATAAAATTATTAGAATAGTGTCCAGATTTTATGTTGTATTTTATATATTCTTTTATGTATGTTACTATCATCAAAATCATTATTAAAATTAGAGTTTAAAAGTGATCATTGTCTTCACTTTTATACATACAACTTCATTATCATCATGTTTCTTTATTTCTTATGTCTGTATTCACTTCAAGCTCTCAAGCATAAAGACTATAATTTTGCTATTATTTTAAAGGGTTATCAACACATTTTCTAGAATGGAGATCATGCAGATAAAACAAACTCCCTCTTCTCTTCCCCCCAAATAATCTGCCAGACTAATACCCTGTGCATTATTGAGAATTTGGTAAACCTAAAAACTTACTTTGCTCTTTATTTTAATGATATTAAATTAAGATGGATACAACCATTCTCTAATCTGGAGATAAAGATGAGAGATCCAGCAGCACAATTCTGGTGGTTGAGGCCAAAAAATTAGTCATTTTGAACATTAGGAAGTTTAAACCTTAGGACATTACCTAAGAACATAGTTAATAAACTAACATTAAAATGCAAAGAGTGATGTGTAGGAAACAATTTGTAAAGCTGCTATTAGCAAATGCCAAGGACTTCTCTCACAATAATTTGGTAATTTGTTTTTTCCAAAATGTGGCCAAGGATGGAGTATTTATTAAGAATTAATTGTGATGAGTATCAGAACCATATGTTTTTGAGAAGTGCACTCATGAAATATAATGAGATAATCTATAACCACTGACTCAATATCTTCCTGTTATTCGATTGTGAATGTGGGGATGGAGAAAAAAGCTAATGAAATTCCATTCATGTAAAGATGCAATATCGTTCAATCTCAATATCCCAACAAGTTGTTGAAAACGCATTGTCATATAGCAAATAACTGAACTGTTCATCCAGGATAATGAGCTCAGCTTCTTGGCAGTTACAACCTTCAAGACTTTGAGCGGGAGATATGCCCATTTTCCTCCCCCAAAGGCCTGTCTTGGTTAGGTTTGTTTAAAATTTCATGTATCTAGAATCAACTGGAGAATTTTCAGTAATACTGAAATTATGTAGTAATTTTAAAAAGAATTTTGGTATCAGAGGAAGCATAGACTAATTAGACAAAAAAAAATAGTAAAAAAAAAAAGAATATTTTGCATTTATTTGGCATTCATTTTGACTATTTGGATTCTGCTTTTGAAATAGTAGAAGCACAAACTCATGTTTATGAGAAAAAGGAATGTTCGTTATCCATTAAAAGTACTATCTGAATTAAAACGCACATAGATTAAATAGCCTTAAGGGGCATATGAACAATTCTGAATTGAACCATTATTTAACTCTGAAGACTCAAAACTATACTTGAATATATTTACCATGAAATAATTTTATATATTCTGTACCATTTTTTAAAAAGCAGGATTCCATGATAATTTCTTTGTTTTAGTTCAAATAGGCTATTTATTTGGAAAAGTCTTACAATGTTCATTTTAATTATATACCCTTGTATATTTTAAATATACCCCTGATTGACAACTGCAAGAAGAGAAAGAAATGGAGACAGGAAATTTCACAATGATATAGCATACAGGTAAAAGAACTGAACATAAGTTGTTCTGTTTGAAAATCTTTGACAGAATTTTTAAAATAACTATTTAATTAATGTGTGATGACAAGGAAGTCTGCATCGATGGTACTCATACAATATTCACTTTGATTTCATATCTTTTAAAAATATATTTTCTACAATAACATATTTGGTTCATTGACAGTCATTCATATTACTCATTAGATGATAAGACATGAATTAAATTGTAGCTAAAGGCATAAAATATCACTACATGAGGCAGATTCTGAAGTGAATGTGTTGAAGCTGTGTTTGCCAATTCTGTAAGATATTCCAAGATCTCTGATATTTTGGGTTACCATGACAACATGCAATTTGTATTCTACCTAGTACTTAAGAATTTATTTTTATCTTTATTTGCCTTTTAAATTATATTAAATGATAATTTTTGTTTATTTACGTTTTATATATCAAAACAATAAAACTTTTGAGCACCTTAAATAAATTTTATAATAAATGCTATTACAAATAACATTATTATAATAAGCTATATATCATTTATGGCATTATAATAAGTTATACAGTGAATAAAATATATGTGTATAATTATCTAATACATTATTAAAATGCCATCATAAAAGACACAGATGAACACTTTATGGTAAATCTTTTACCCATATAGAATTCTTCTTTATTTCTAACAATACAACTAATTCTAATAGTTGACAATAGCCTTTGGTATTTAATGATTTAGCCCTCAAAGACACACAAATACACACACACTCACACACTAACAAATAAATAAAACATATATTTAGCAATATTACATGCTCCTTCTCGAAAAGACAGTGTCATATCTAGAAATACACAATTACATATACATTATATTATGGATGACTTTAGGAGCTACTTCATTTAAGGCAAAATATTAGAGAAATCAGTATTATATCATCACTATCTGTCTACATGTTCTGTTTAGTTGTCTTTATTACATTTATAATTTCCAATTACTCTGTCACATATTTTTCTGTTGTCTGTGTTTCCTAATACAATGTAAGCTCCACTAGGGCTTAACACTATTCTTTATTTTGTTCTCCATGGTATCTCCAGGGCTTTTGACAGTTATTAGTATTCAAAATAATTTAATAGTCATTTTCTAGATATCATTTTAAATTTAAAAATATTTTAAAATATTGTAACTTAGAAATTTCAAAATATTTAAAAATTTTGATTGAAAGAGTTCTTTATATGTATTTAGTAATGCCCTCTGTTATTCATGTGTATTTACAAAGGAAAATAGAAGAAAAGTACATTGGTTAAGGTATTCCTAAATCTTCTTTGCATTCAGAATTCAACCATACTAAATCGTGTTTTGTGATTCAGAATTATTATTTTCTTACAGTATAGGCCTCAGTTCCATCAAGAAAGTACTCCACTATTGTCTCTAAATTTTCTTGCACTATAATGATATTTATTCTGAAGTGTTGATGATGACATCTGTATTTTACAAGGAAACACCAACATAGAATCTTCAGATAATAACAACTAGGACCCATATTTCTTTATCAAATGGTCTTTGAGTGGTTTGCTGACTGAAACTTCTAGCAGTTGTAGATGTCCAGGTTTAATACTAGAAATAACATTTTGATTTACCCTTGTGCAGGCCATGATAATGACATCAACAACTACCAAATAAAAAGAACTATTGTAAGAGATCATTAAGTAAAAGAAGCATCTCTATCTATCTGAGATATTAAAATGCAAAAATGTTTAGCTTACGTGGATAAAACATCACAACAATAATATATCGTACACAATATTGCAGAATTCACTATACGCAAGTCCAAAGTTATATTTGTTGCTTTATATATATCATCTCATAAGATGCTAATAGTTTTTGGAGAGAGAGGCAAGTATTAATTACTATTGGGCAACAAAGGAAATTTAGGCCCAAGAAGTTTAGGTGTTTTATCCCAAGTTCACACAATTAGTGTGATGCAATAGCCTTTAGAAGCTAAACCAGTTTGACTCTGAAGCCTTAACCACTATTTAATATAAAAGCAACACTTGTTTTGTTATTTTGGTGGTTGAAAAATCTCTCAGTAAAGACCTTTGTTCTATTGGTAACCCTGTTTTCTCAAAATATTTTCACAAGGAAAATAGTTGAAACAACTATAGCTAAAGAGCAGGATTTATTTTCCTAAAATGTTTTATAAGTGATTTGTACACTCTTTCTCCTATTTTTCACTTTGTGCAGATCAACAAAAGTCAGAAGTTGTGGTAATTAAAAACCATAAAAAGCATTAAGTACACCACTACATAATAGGTCCAGAAATGAGTTTTCATGAGTGTTTATCAGCTTTAATACAAAAATCTAAAGTAAAACCATTCAAAAGAAGAGCTCCATTTTTTCATTGGGCAGAGGGAATGTCATATTAAAATAAAGGTAAAGAAATAGAGCATAGCCTTATACAAGGAAACAGGTAATATAGCCCTGGTTTACAACTATTTCTTAATGGATAAGTGGAGAGCAAGAACGACAAATAAAAAAAAAAAAAAAAAAAACCTTTGATTATCTCCCAACAGCCTGTTCTTCACCACTATTTCTCTGCTAAAACAAACAAACAAACAAAAAACTCCAATAAATTGTAATAAGGTGTGTCAATGTGTTTAAATGATAACCTAAACTCAGAGAATGAACCATATTTAGTCTAATTTGCTTGTTTTGCTAGTGGTTGGCTTAGAGCAGACCATCAGAGAAAATATCAGATGCTTCCAGAAGCAACATTCCTTCTTGATGGAAACAGAGAGTAGTTAAAAAAAGAGAGATCTCCTCTGCACATTTCTCTTCACTTTTGCTGGTTTCAGATATCATTGATTGATGACATAATATTCAGACTCCGATACCGTCTGATGAACAGATGGGAAACAGCCAGCATACTCAGCAGAATGCTTGAAAAGACCTCATTCTACCACTGAAGTACTCTTTGTGATAGTCCTTACCTCTAGAAATTCTGTTAAAAACAAAACACAAGTGCTCACAGTTGAAGTCAAAATTATTCAGGTATCTTGCAACTTGATGACAGCATATCCTCACTGAATGAGGTGTCCACTCTGGAAATCAGATGTGGAACTGTAAATGTTTGTTGTTCTCTCTATTCCCTTATTCCACCAGGAAGTACTTTTGATTAATTTGTAAAATCAGAAAGAGTTTGAAGTCATAACAAATATGCAAATCCTAGCTATAGAGTCTTTGTTTGCCCTTGTTTTGTCCATTTGTAATATTGGTTTGGCCAAAAGGTTTGCTTGAATTTTTCTATAAGATGTTATGGACAAACTTGAATGAACCTTTTGGCCAACCAACTTGGTGCCCTTCTTTTCTCTGTTTCATTTACTTTTAACTCCTCATTTTCATCTCCCTTATCTTTGGTATCAATTAATAGCAATTCTTTTTACCCTATTGTTATGGTAAATTCAAGGTTATTCAAGGTTAGAAATTGTTATCAATGCTAATTCAAGTAACATAAAATTCAGTTATTGAGTATGCATGTATAGTATGTAATATTATACTTGATGTTTATAACTATGCTATATTTACCATAACATTAACATTATTTAAGCTCCTTCTACTGGTGCCAATTAAGAACAGAGAGACAGCAGAGGCAGATAGAACACATTCACAGGAATGCAAAAGCATAACCAAAAAAATGCAACAAATTAGAAAACCAGAAGGTTAAAAATAACTACTTAATACAATTATTTTATTCCATTCATAAGAAAAGTAAAGATGAGAGAGGTAAAGCAACGTCAATACTTGGCAGTAGTACAGTCAAGAAGTGAATAACTTCCTAATTATTGACATCAGTTTAGTTCAGTCGCTCAGCCGTGTCCAACTCTTTGCGACCCCATGAATCGCAGCACGCCAGGCCTCCCTGTCCATCACCAACTCCCGGAGTTCACTCAGACTCACATCCATCGAGTCCGTGATGCCATCCAGCCATCTCATCCTCAGTCGTCCCCTTCTCCTCCTGCCCCCAGTCCCTCCCAGCATCAGAGTCTTTTCCAATGAGTCAACTCTTGGGACGAGGTGGCCAAAGTGCTGGAGTTTCAGCTTTAGCATCATTCCTTCCAAGGAAATCCCAGGGCTGATCTCCTTCAGAATGGACTGGTTGGATCTCCTTGCAGTCCAAGGGACTCTCAAGAGTCTTCTCCAATACCACAGTTCAAAAGCATCAATTCTTCAGTGCTCAGCCTTCTTCACAGTCCAACTCTTGGTCCTCTCTAAATTACCTTATGTGGCATGCTTTCAAATAGAGCATATTGAATGTCACTTGATTTGCGCCATTGATAAATCAAGGCAAGTTAGCCATAATGATGTAAAATAATAAATAAAGAGATGGATGCATTAAAAGGAATTAAACTAATAGATAAACAACTCAAAAAAGTACAGATAGATTTTTCTTTTTTATCCTCTCTTCTCCCAATTCTCCTGTTTACATATTTCCTACAAGTGTTATTTAATTATAATTATTTGTTGACTTCTTATTCCATCTTTATGTATATTTTTCAACATTGGTCTTTCTATTTGTGTATTCATTTAGCAAGAACATAGCCAAGTATTTTCTAAGATCTAGGAAGATTGCAGCAAATATACTGACAAATCGTCCTTTCTCATGTACCTTTTGCCCTAATAGGAGAAACAAATAATAACAAATAACTAGATAACCTTCATTATTACCTGTATATTAAGCACTGTTTTAACCCCTTTAGATAAAGTAGCATCAATATTCTTAAGATACTATTATTATCTTCATTTTTAGAGTTGTGGAAACCAAGGCACAGAGTAGCAAGGTGAAACTGATCAAGGTCACACAACTAGTAAAAGGTGAAACCCAGGAAATATGGCTCCAAAATCTGTGCTCTCAACAACTATGCTATGGTAGCTCTCCATGTGATAAGAGTTCTGAAAAACTGACAATGGGGCTGTTAAAAGGAAATATAATTAATGTGTGAGAGGGAAAGGTGTTTTTTTTTTTTTTGTTTGTTTGTTGTGTGTGTGTGTGTGTGTGTTTTTAAGGAGGTCAAGGAGAACCTCAATGAAAAGAAGAATGTGTTAGCCAGACAACTAGATGAGAAAGAACTTTGAAGGGACTTGCAGAGATAAAGCCTTGTCTTGATATGTTTCCTGTATTCTGGCAAAAATTAATACAACACGTTGGACATTTTGTAGTGAGAGGCAGATGATGGATAATTTACCAGCATGGACAGTGACCAGATCACATCAGGACTTTGGATTTGAGTATGTTATTTTTATGAGTGACGGGAAAAAAAAGAAAAAATGAGGAACTTTGAGTGAAGAGGTGGCACATTCAGGCTAAAAGAATCAGTCTGGAAAATAGCATAAAAGCACTAAAACTGAAAGAAGAAGAATGAGTAAAGATTTGGGAGAGGATGCCTACTGCTTTAACAGCAGAGGTGGTGAATGGTGGTCAGATTTTTTAAAAGATATATATCACAATTTCTTGGACACTGGATGTGAAGAGTGGAGACAATATGGAGTTAAGGCTGGCTTCAAGTTTCTTGACCTTAGCCCACAGGTTAATAATAGTGCCAGGTACTACAATCTTGAAGCCTAAGAAAGAAGTAGATTAGAGGACAGAGTAAAGATTCAGTTTGTGAATCCATAATTTTGAGACAGAATTGTGACCATGATAGTTGCTCAGCTGTGTCCAACTTTTTGCAACCCATGGAATGCAACGTGCCAAGTTCCTCTGTTCATGGAATTTTCCAGACAAGAAAACTGAAGTGGGTAGCCATTCCCTTCTCCAGGGGATCTTCCCAAATCAGGGACTGAACCCAGGTCTCCTGCATTGCAGGCAGATTCTTTACCATCTGACTAGTAGAAACCAACCTTTACATTTTATTTAATTCACTGAATTTAAATTTAAAATGGCTACTCAATTCAGTTATTTAAAAACTTGCTTTGTGTTTGGATTATCTTGGTTTCTGACCCTACTTTTTGAACTGCAAATTTTATAACATCGAAGTACAGATCAAGTAATTGATAGAATTTTAGCATCTGAATTGAGATGTCTTTTAAGTGTAAAATATTCACTGGATTTCAAAGACTTGAATTGAATAGATCATAAAATATATGTTGAGTTCATTGGAGAGGCTGAGATTGGAAACACAAATTTTGAAAGCACCATACTTTTAAGAGTAGAGTAGTGATGTTTTAGAATTCTATCAGCCAATTAAAGAGTGCATTTGATTAGCATAAAGTTAACATTTCCATGTGGGTGAACAATGGAATCTTAGAGTGTGAAAGTGAAAGTCTCTCAGTCGTGTTCAACTCTTTGCAAACCTATGGGCTATAAAGTCCATGGAATTCTCCAGGCCAGAATACTGGAGTGGGTAGCATTCCCTCATTTTGATGAGGTTTAGTTTGTTTATTTGTGCACAGGAGTTGGAGGATGGGTGTGGAAGGACAGCTTCTACCCTCTTTGTTTTAAACAATCTTAGAAAATAGCTAGATTGTTTGGATTTTAGCATTTTTCACTCACAAACTTCAATATACATAGACTAATTTTGACAAGAAAAAAACTGAAACTCAAGATTATTTAGCTAATTTCCCAAAAGTTTTCCAGATGAGCAATGATGCATTAAGATTGCATCATTGGTAAATTGCTTGGTAAATTGCTTGGTAATTTGCTTGGTAAATTGCTTCAATAGTGTCTCACAATATGGATTACAGCTTACAAGGCTCCATTGTTCATGGGATGCTCCAGGCAAGAATATTGGAGTGGATTTCCATGCCCTCTTTCAGAGAATCTTCCAGAGCCAGGGTTTGAATCTGAGCAGGTGGGTTCTTTACCACTAGGGCCACCTGGGACTGGGATTTATATACAGTTCAATTTATTATTTACCAATAATTTTGTTAGGGGAAGCACACTGATTGAAACTGCCCACCCTGGCCAGGCACCATAGTAACCATTTGCATGAGTTGTTTTAGGACAGGAGGTTCTGGTAAGGAACAGGGAACTAATAAACCTCCACCAATGAGAATAATTTGGGAAAGGTCAAAAGGAGACACCACATATCCGACCACCTCCCAGAATCCTTCTCTCTGGCATCCATCTTGGCTGAACAAGATATACACCACCAGGAAGGACTCTGAGTCAGAATGATTGGCTAAGGATAACCCGGAAAGTAAACCCATCACCATAAAACCCTAGACTGCAATCCATGTGACAGAGCTGTTCTCCTGGGTTCCCTTACCTTACTGCTCTCCACCTGGGTGCCCTTTCCCAATAAAATCTCTTGCTTTGTCAGTATATGTGTCTCCTTGGACAATTCATTTCCAAGTGTTAGACAAGAGCCTATTTTCGGGCCCTGGAAAGAGTCTCCCTTCCTGCAACAATTCCATCATATTTGGGGTCACCAAATGCCTCGTTTGCATAAGTCTGCCCTAGTTGTTGTTGTTCAGTTGTTAAGTCATGTCTGACTCTGCAACCCCATGGACAGCAGCATGGCAGGCTTCCCTGTACTTCACTGTCTCCTGGAGTTTGCTCAAACTCATCTCCATTGAGTCAGTGATGCCATCCAACCATCTTATCCTCTGTTGCCCACACCCTTCTCCTCCTGCCTCTGATCTTTTGCAGCATCAGGGTCTTTTTCAATGAGTCAGTTCTTCGAATCAAGTGGCCAAAGTACTGGAGCTTCAGCTTCAGCATCAGTCCTTTCAGTGAATATCCAGGGTTGATTTTCTTTAGGATTGACTGATTTGATCTTTCAGTCCAAGGGACTGTCAAGAGTCTTCTCTAGCACCACAGTCTGAAAACATCAATCTTTGGCACTCAGTCTTTTTTTATTGTCCAGCTCTCACATCCTCACATGACTACCACAAAACCATAGCTTTGACTAGACAGACCTTGTCAGCACAGCATGTTCTTTGCTTTTTATAAGCCATCTAGGTTGGCCATAGTTTTTCTTCCAAGAAGCAAGTGTCTTTTAATTTCATGGCTGCAGTCACCATCTGCAGTGATTTTGGAGCACAAAAAAATAAAGTCTGCCACCGTTTTATCACTCTAATCCAGTCAACAATGCAAATTTCTGTAACTTTAATCTTTCTAAAAAAGGATAAAGAAAGGAATGTAAAGGATTTGGAATGGCAGGAAAGGAAGGAATTCAACATAAATCAAAGTTGGAGGTGGGAGTAGCCTCTCAGTATGCGGACATTTGACAATAATGAAGAGACAAATATTTACTAAGGGGGCGGGGGGTGGGGAAGAAAAGGAAAGAAAAGCTAGAGACATCCCAAAAAAATAAAGAATGGCAAAACAAGAGAAGGTTCTAGACCTCCCTGACACATGGCTGTTAACATTTATTTTGGAAAAACTCTTGAATATTTTCTTTAAATCTCTTCTCAGGGGAAAAAAAAAAAAAAACAAAAAGCAAACTTTTTTTTTTGGCAGAATAATGTTTATTTTCACCTATACACATACTGGGCTTCCCAATTTCTGGATGGCTCAATGGGTAAAGAATCTGCCTGGAATGTAGTAGACACAGGAAAATCAGGTTCATTTCTTGGGTTGAGAAGGTACCCTGTGGTAGGAAATGGCAACTCACTCCAGTATTCTTCCCTGGAATATCCCATGGACAGAGGAGCCTGATGGGCTACAGTTCATGGTGTAAGAAGTTGGACAGTCTAAGCACGCATGAGCACACACGCTGGAGCAAAACACATACATATGAACCAGAAGATGTGATAATTCAGCACTATTATTCTAAACAAAGACACACTCAACAACCCACAGAGATTTATAGTGAGAAGATGTCTAGCTTGTTCAGTATCACATGGAGTAACTTTCAATTATATGCCCTATTTGAATGAACCCAAAGGAGTTCACTTTTCTCTAAATTTGCCAAGAAAGATAAGTAAAAATGTATCACATTTTCAGCTCTTTCATCTGTTTGTCATATGCAGTTTTTCCAAGTACTTTAAAATCCTCTCATAAGACTTTATCTTCCAGTAAGCTATGGGTTTTCCAATAGCCATGCATGTGAGAGTTGGACTATAAAGAAAGCTGAGTGCTGAAGAATGGATGGTTTGGTGTTGGAGAAGACTCTTGAGAGTCCCTTGAAGAGCAAGGAGATACAACCAGTCTATCCTAAAGGAAATCAGTCCGGAAAATTCATTGAGAGGACTGATGTGGAAGCTGAAACTCCAATACTTGAATCACCTGATGGGAAGAACTTACTCATTGGAAAAGACCTTAATGCTGGAAAAGATTGAAGGTGGGAGGAGAAGGGAACAGCATGAGAATGAGATGGTTGGATGGCATCACCGACTTGATGGACATGAGTTTGAGCAAGTTCCGGGAGTTGATGATGGACAGGGAAACCTGGTGTGCTGCAGTTCATGGGGTCGCAAAGAGTTGGATATGACTGAGCAACTGAACTGAACTGAAGGTTTATTTTTTTCTAAGCATGTTTTCTATACTGCAACTATATGTAAGGAGTTGTTTTTGAGAATAACTCTAAAATTCTAAAAGATTGGAAATATAAACATGAAAGAATGCAACTTGCTAAGAATGACTTTTTCCTGCTCTTATCCACCAACCACAAGGGCTTTATTTTTTTTGCAATGAGGATATCATACCTCATGTTATGATATATGATATAAAAATAATGATATATGATATGATAGATGTTAGGAAAATAATGAATCAATTTCTAATTAATAATTCTATGTTTTATACAATTACTTTTAGGGCTAGAGATTCTTAGCATGAAGAGATGCAATATATAGCAACTTCTTTCAAAAATATATAACAGGTTTAGAACCTCAGTGAGGTCATTTTCACTGAGGCATGGGTATAATGATTTAGGCAGAGTACTTGGGAATTGGGAGATCCAAACTGGGATCTTATTTTCACTAAGAAGATCCTCAGAATAGAGACTTTCATTTACTGCTGTGTTCTAGCCTCTAAATCAAAGTGTGGCTTTTATTAAGCACTAAATAAACAGTAATGAATGAATTCATAGATACCAAGCAAGACAGTTAATATCTCATCTGAAATTTAGGGGTCATATCAAAGAATTCTAATGTCTCTGCCACTTGTTATATTGTATATTTTATCCAACAAAGCAATGCTAAATGTTCTCCTTGTTGCCTTCATTTCCCCACATCATTCCTTCTTCTTTCCTTGCCCTCCCCTTCTCTTCCCTTTGTTTACAGTTCTTTTCACCTCCATCTGTGTCTTTCCCCCACTTTTTCTTTGTTACTAACTTAAAGAAAGCAGCAACGTATCTCTTAAAGTTTAAGTACAATGAAGTCATCTTTGCTTAGGAGCAGGAAATAAAAGATGGTTCAGAAGAGGAAAACATAACCCCTTTCCTTGCAGGGAATGCACAGAAGATAGAAAACACTTAACACAAAAAAGGAAAGGCTATGACTTCAGACTATACTACAAGGCTACAATCATCAAAACAGTATGGTACTGGCACAAAGACAGAAATATAGATCAATGGAACAAAATAGAAAGCCCAGAGATAAATCCAATCACTTATGGACACCTTATATTTGACAAAGGAGGCAAATACACACAATGGAGAGAAGCCAATCTCTTTAACAAGTGGTGCCAAGAAAACTGGTCAACCACTTGTAAAAGGATGAAACTAGAACACTTTCTAATACCATAGACAAAAGTAAACTCAAAATGGATTAAAGATCTAAGTGTAAGACCAGAAACTATAAAACTCCTAGAGGGAAACATAGGCAGAACACTCTCTGACATAAATCTTAGCAAGATCCTCTGTGACCCATCTCCCAGAGTAATGGAAATACAGACAAAAATAAACAAATAGGACCCAATTAAACTGAAAAGTCTTTGTACAATGAAGGAAACCACAAGCAAGGTGAAAAGGCAGCCTTCAGAATGGGAGAAAATAATAGCAAATGAGACAACTGACAAATGATTGATCTCCAAAACATAAGAGCAGCTCATTCAGCTAAATACCAGAAAAATAAATAGCCCAATCAAAAAGTGGGCCAAAGAACTAAACAGACATTTCTCCCAGAAGACACACAGATGGTCAACAAAAACATGAAATGATGCTCAACATCACTCATTATCAGAGAAATGCAAATCAAAACCACAATGAGATACCATCTCACATCAGTCAGAATGCCTGCCATCAAAAACTCTACAAACAATAAATGCTGGAGAGGGTGTGGATAAAAGGGAACCCTCTTACAGTGTTGGTGGGAATGCAAACTAGTATGGCCACTATGGAGAATAGTGTGGAGATTCCTTAAAAACCTAGAAATGGAACTGTTATGCCACCCAGCAATCCCACTATTGGACATACACACCAAGGAAATCAGAATTGAAAGAGACACATGTGCCCCAGTGTTCACTGCAGCACTGTTTACAATAGCTAGGACATGGAAGCAACCTAGAAGTCCATTGACAGATAAATAGAAAAGGAAGTTGTGGTACATATACACAATGGAACATTACTCAGCTATAAAAAAAAAAAAAATTTGAATCAGTTCTAATGAGGTGGATGAAACTGGAGCCTATTATACAGAGTAAAGTAAGTCAGAAAGAAAAACACCAATACAGTATCTTAACACATATATATGGAATTTAGAAAGACGGTAACGATGACCTTATATGCAAGACAGCAAAATAGACACAGATGTAAAGAACAGACATTTGGACTGTGTGGGAGAAAGCAAGGGTGGGATGATTTACGAGAATAACTTTGAAACTTGTATATCACCATATGTGCAATAGATGACCAGTGCAAGTTCGATGCTTAAAGCAGGGATGGGGTGGGGAAGGAGGTGGAAGAGGGTTCAGGATGAGGGGACACATATACACCCATGCATGATTCATGGCAAAAACCACCCAAATATTGTAAAGTAATTAGCCTCCAATTTCAATAAATAAATTAATAAAGAAAAAGGAAAGGCTATTAGTTCTGAGATACACAGAGGTTTTGAAATACAGGTACCCTTACAATTTTCAAAAGTTTTATTTATGCCACTTTTACTTTCAAGAAAGATCTACATCAGTACCTGTTTTACTAACCTAAAAATAATATGAAGAGGATTTTTGCTTTTATCACAAAAAGGCAAAAAAAAAAAAAGTGTTCAGTATTTGTTTTGCAGAGAGCTGTTATAGAGGAAGTGTGCACTCCAGCAGAGAGGGGCACCACCAGTTTTCTTCTCTGGGAACCACATACAGCAGCTCAGCATCACGTCATCATATCTCTAAACTATGTCTCTGAGTGTCTGTGCTTTATCTGGATTTATTTGTTGTGGCCACTAACGCTATGTGTCCTAACTTGATATTCTGTTTACCTTACATTATTTCACCTCAAAAATGTTTTACAGAAACACTCTCTGATGGCAGGGGACACCTGCACTACTTTCTTTTCATCTGCTACCTACTTTTTGCTCCAAAAAGCTCTGGCAATTTTAGGTCCCTGCCATGAATGTAGGCTCTTCCCCTGAACATTTCTGTAACTGTAGAGCTGTTTAACTTTATGGAACCCTTCAAGTCGTTTCAGATTCTCTTCCTATTTTAGTTTATCTAGAATGAAATTTATAGCACATTTTTGCACCTGTTCAAGGCCAAGCAATTGATGACATGTGCATTTATAATAGCATTCAATTTTAAAACAATAAGGTGAAAAATAAAAACTCAAAGAATTTCATTGTTAGTCATTGAGTTTTAAAAATTTAATCATTATCACTAATTCTCAGAGATATTTTGAGAGCATACATTGTATCCCTGAAATCATGCTGGATAGTAAATTTGTACCTCTTTGTTTCCAAAATATAAGTATTGTTTCTGCCCAAATCAGATACATTGGACAGTTTTTACCTATAATAGCATTTCTTTTTCTCTTTCTTATTCATCTGATATAATTATACCTAGCAACTTATCTTAGCCTTTTAGAGCACCTCATACCTAACATTTGGAGAAGGAAATGGCAACCCACTCCAGTGTTCTTGCCTGGAGAATCCCAAAGACAGCAGAGCCTGGTGGGCTGCCGTCTATGGGGTCGCACAGAGTCGGACACCACTGAAGTGATTTAGCAGCAGCAGCAGCAGCATACCTAACATACTGATTTAGAAATAACAATAACAACAAAATGTTTGAACAGAAGAGCAGACAGGCGGTTAATGAGTAAAGGAAGATTTTTAAAACTCAAATCCTGTCTCAGAACAAAGGCAAAATAATTCCTTGTGACTACATGTGACTGACAAGCTCCACAACCATTGATTTCCTGCTCTTTTCTGTATTTATGAAAAACTGTATGCTTGTACACCTTTTTCTTTACTTTCATTTTTTATAAGTAGAAAATTATATTACTACTTTCTTAGAAATAATTTATACATGTTCATCATCAAAAGATGATTCCTCTATTCTTTTACATCACGTAAAATACATATATTAGTTTATTCAATGGATTAATGATCGTTGTTGTTGCCTAACTACAGTCCTTATCAACTTGCTGCCTGGTGTATTGACTATTTCCTATGAGTTGTTTGTGTTTTTTTTTTTTTCTAATTTTTTTCTTGTTTTAATTTTTGTTTCTTTAAGTCTGAATCAAATCCTTGTATCATAATTTCAGACGATGCCAGTGGTAAAGAACCTGCCTTCCAATGCAAGATATATAAGAGATTAGGTTATATCCCTGGTTTGGGAAGGTCCCCTGAAGGAGGGCATGACAGCCCATTCCAGTATTCTTGTCTGCAGAACCCCATGGACAGAAGAGCCTGATGGGATACAGTCCATGGTGTGGCAAAGAGTCTGACATGATTGAAACAACTTAGCACACACACACACAATAAATTCTTAGATGTTCATTTCTCTACTATTTCAGATTTTCTAACAGTCTCCCTCTAAATTAATCTCTTCCCAAAGCCATTCAAATTATATCGCTTTCAAAATTCTTTTATATTATGCATTGAAATAAGTCCAAATTTTCAGTTATATGTCACTGATTTAAACTATATTCCCAACTTCTTTTATTTAGTATTCTCAGCAAAGGATGTTGAAACAAATATCCACGTGCAATATTTAGGAACTGAACAAGAGGAGAGAGGTTGAAGAGACCAAATGGAAGGCAGTTAATATGGTGTACATCATCAAACTAGTTACCTTGTGCGTTTGGAGTTTATTGATTCATGTGGAGCTCTTTGGGGATTAGTACAGGCTATTTCTCTTTGTGTATTTTCATATAAGGGAAGAAGATAAGATGAGATATATATCCATTCAATTGATGTAATAAAAATAATGATAAATTTACTAAATATTTAACTTTTGTTAGGCTCTGTGCTACTCTCACATGAATTACCAATGTCACATAAAGTTTATGAGGTTGGTATTATTTCACAATATTTGCAGGTGTTGGGGGAATCTATTCAAATTTAAAACTCACATTCAAACTTTAAACTCAGACCCATTTGTCATCTATAATGTCAGTATTTTACCAATGTTCACTGTACACTACTTTTGGTAATGAGCAGCAATCTTCAATGGGATAACAGAAAATTACCAATGGCTTTATAATTCCATATAACATTCAGTGGCTGTGCACGGGATCCAGTAGGTGACTTATTTTCTCCTCAACTTCTGGAATTATTTCATCAGTCTTAGCTTTGTCTGCTTATATTGCAAGCTTCCTTAGGCCAGTGACAATTTTCTCCATATTATTGATAATATGCAACAATTTAACACATATTTTATATAATATTATTACAAAATATTAATAATTAACTTCATCTTTTGTGTATTACTTAAAAATTGCATGTAAACATCTTTCATGTGCTATCTTTAATACAAATTTTTCTTATATTCATTACTATGTCTACTAAAATTTCTTTTCAATTTCATATATATTGAGTTACATGTCTTTAATAGCAAATTTCAACTCAGCAATCCTAAAGTGTATGTGCATATAAAAACATATGCACATATATATAATGTCATACATCTATTATATTAAATAAATTATCAATAAAATTAGAGTGCACTCAATGCATATTAAAATTTTTAAAGTATTATTAAAATATACTGATAAAAACATCCTATGTAAGGAAACATTTTATTTTTGGCAGTAATAATTCACTATGTATCTCTGTATTCATCATTTTCTACAAGTATAAAGAAACAAGGCAGCAAGAGCATGAAAAGACACAATCAAATGAATAATAGACACGTACAAAAATTTTAAAAACTTGGCTTCCTTCCTCTGTTTAATAATGCTTATGTTATTTATAAGATAATGCAAATATTCTCACATTAATTCACCACACTATCCTTTAAAAATATGAGAAATTGTTAAATGGGGTGAACAATGCAAGACATTTTTAAATTAAGCTATTATGCTAAGTTAATGCAAATATGAATATTGCCAACTAAAATAATAATTTTTAAAATGTTCCCTTTGAAATGTTCATTTCATTAGCATGCACAGTCTTCTAAAAATCCAGCATTTACCATTGTTGTTTGGAGAAAATGTAGTGAGATATATATATATGAGGAGGGCATAAGAACCCACTCCAGTATCTTGCCTGGGGAAGCCAATGAACAGAGGAGCCTGGAGAGTTATAGTCCATAGGGTCGCAAAGAGTTGGACATGACTGAGATATGTAGTAAATGCTTGATTTAATACTGCACTTCATCATATGAGACATAAGGGAAAAGTTCTCAGATTTGGAGGCATCTTCAAGTAGAAGTAAAATATCCATTATATAATTTTCTTTTGTATTTGTGAAGTTTCAATGGTCAGTAAATATTGTGATTTAAATGCCAAAAATAATTGTATGAGTTCTTTGCTTTAAATCATATTTTAAGAATATAAATTTTCAAAGAAAATTAGTTGCAAAACCTGTTCTGACAGCACAATAATATAATCATAGTGCTAGAAAGAAATTTAAATGTTATCACTCTCAGAACATGGAGTTTACCTAGTTTGTTCAATCTTGCATCCTTAATGTCCAAAATACTGCCTGAAATACACGAAGTGCCAAATAAATGTTAGTGAATTCTAATTTACTTGAAAAGCAGCATTCGAGTGTATGTTTGAGTAATACCGTTTGATACATCTTCCTTTAAAAATTATCTTATTGCTAAATCGTTTTAGACGATTTCTCCCCATTCTTAGCCATTTTAAGTAAATTTGAAAAGCACTATTATGACCCCCAAAGGTACAACACATAGCTAAATTGACAACATCTCATAGGATTTTAAATCTATTGAACAAACATAGAAAAAAGCCAATTAAAAAAAAGTGGTGATAATACATCTAGGAAGGCAAATTAATCAGAGAGAGCAAGTTCTGGGAACAAGAGATTCCATGGCAGGCTTTTTGAAAGGTGAGACAAAATTTTACAAAAGTAGGGGAGCACTGAATAAGCGCCTAAATAGAATAGGCTGACCCATCATGATATCTTAGCAAGGAGCGTTCTAAGCAAAGAGACAGAAAAATATCAAACTCTCAGGCAAAAGCATGCTTGGTGTGTCGGGGATCAATCAGAACCTTCCTGTGGCTGAACTTGCGTGAAAAGGGGAAATAGAAGATGACAGCTGGCTAATGCTTATACTCTTAACACAAGCTACTAATTTTGGAATTTTGAAAGAACAGGCAATTTAATATACTCAAGTCTCTAAAAAAGAGAACACCTATTTGTTTCTCAAGGTGTCAAGTCTTAGGTTCAGATGAACACGGATGTACAGGAAAAACTTTTAGGTGACAGATTTGTAATAGTGATCAAGATTGCAGACTGAAATCTCAGCTATATCAACTGGTATATGGGTGACCTTGAGATGTGATTTGATCTTCTAGTGCTTTAGTTTTCCTCAGTTCCAAAATGGGAGTGATGATTGTGACTTACATGTTGGAGCATTAAAAGAAATGCACACACATGCACTCAACACTATGTCTGGCAAAGAAATGTTCCGAAAATACTTGAGGTTTAGTATTATTTTAGAATTTTAAAGACGCAGTTATAGAGTAGTAGTTCTAGTAGCATATGGTTACAGAATTATAATGGGTGGTTGGAGAGTCATAAAAATGATAAAGATGTAAGTCATTTATGCAAATACTCTCTCAATATTCAGAAAAGAACAAAAACTAAAAAAATATGAATCCATTATTACTACACCCAGAAAACGTATGTTGATGACACAGTGGGGTTGTGGGCTTTTTATGAAGGCTGTGATTCCTAGGCAATAGCAAGGACTGAGCAAGAAGAAGCCATCTAAATAAACCATGTCATGGAGTTATGGGCTTCCCTGAAGGCTCAGATGGCAAAGAATCTGCCTGCAATGCGGGAGACCAGGTTCAATCCCTGGATTCAGAAGATCTCCTGGAAAGGGAATGGCAACCCACTCCAATATTCTTGTCCGGAGAATTCTATGTACAGGGGAGCCTGGCGGGCTATAGTCACAACTAGAGCTTTCACTTCTTACTTCACTTCATGGAGTTATGAAAGTAAAAGTTCTGAGAGATGTTACAAGAATCACGCATCTTAATTTTACTGAAGTATTAACAAATCTCTGTGAATATTATCTTTAGGAATGAACAACATCAGTCTTTGAGTAGACTGATGGTGATAGAGTTGTTTTATGCTGGGTTATCCAGGAGGCAGTCTGAGACAAGGCTTCACTGCAGGTGATTTCCTAGTGAGTGTTTAGGGGGAACAAGGCTCTAAGGAGTGAGGTTGCACAAGGGTTAGTAGAACTGTGGTAGAGTTGCAGTCGAGGCTACAGCCTACTTCCATAGGGAGCTCTCAAGCTACAATGGTCATTCATAATTGATCTAAATTGAGACAAGGGGGGTCAAATCTTTTAAATCCCACATCAACCAGTTATGGATATGGGCTGCTCAGGAGGAAAGGTTGTAACCTTAGGACAGGCAGCTCTTTTGGGTGAAGATAAGTCCTAGAGAGGGATTCAGCTCAGTCTGTAGCTGATACTCCTGGAAGCTGAGAGGATAGGGCTTGGTAAGTGTCTAGGTCCTAAAGGGCTAATCAAAGAGACAATCTCTCCATGTTATCCATTTTGGCATCCAAGATTTTGTCCTGTCCTTTTTACAACATATCATTTGTAAAACATTCTGATGCAGCAAAACTCAGAGGATCAATTAATTAATTAATCCAGGACACACTGGATAATATTACAAAAAAGCAATTATCTTAATAGTTCACTGCTGAAACTGGTAATATAACAATAAATGTGGATGCAAAATGTAATACTTAGATTGTAAAACTAAATTACAAAAATGAGAGACCTTAATGACTCAACACATAACAAAACAATCTCCTGTAAAACTACAGAATACCAACAGACTGGACCATAAATTTGCACTGCATAATAGCAATACAGCATCCATATTAAGGAATGCTCCCCTGCTCATATACCTTGCCTGAGTTAGGGCACATGGAATATCTGATGCAGTTTGGAAGCAACTGAATCTGAAATTAGAAGCCACTCTAGAGCCTGCATTCTTAATAACTACCAAACCATATAGCCTTCTTAGGGCGAACAGTCCAACTTTGTAAAGTTTGTAGATATAACCTTGATCAAATTTCCTCTGGACCAGTTTGGGAGCTTTCCTTAAGATTTCTGTTTGCATTCTACCATACTCATATTTCTTATTTTGATGAGAAAATATCAGTACTTTAAGCATATGACACACCCACCCACCGTGTGCTCAGTCATGTCCAACTCTTTGCGACCTCATGGACTGTAGCCCGCCAGGCTCATCTGTCCATGACATTTTCCAGGCAAGAATACTAGAGTGGGTTACCATTTCCTACTCCAGGGGACCTTCCTAACCCGGGGATCAAACCTGCATCTCCTGAGTCTCCTATATTGGCAGACAAATTCATTACCACTGCACCAACATGGGAAGCCCTTTAAACATATTAAGATTATATTAATTTTATTTTATGTTGTAATCCTTACTATGCTAGCATAATATACTATGAAGAATATGTGACTTTATTTTATTATTATTATTATTTTGGCTTGGAGGTGAGTATATATGGTTATGATTATTCTGAGTATAGACTATACATACACATTATACATCATTTTAATATGAAAATTATGTTATTAATAAAAGAAAAATACAAACAAGGAAAACAAAGAACACATAATTTCCCATTACCCCAGGGTGTAGAGATTTTGAAATATATTGTTGACATTTTGAAATATGTATTTGGGTGCAGGTATCAAAATTATGCAGTATATAGATTTTTCAATCTGCTTTTTTTTTCCATTTCTGTGCTTTGAACCTCTTCTTATTCAGTAAACATTTGTTAACAGCTTTATCTTAATGACTGAAGAGTACTCTACTCTATGAATTTACCATCATATACTCAATAATGGATGTACCAGTCATTCTTCTGGACATTTAATGTGCTTCAATTTTTATCTCTACTATAATCCTTTAAGAAACAATATTAAACTTAAAGATTTTTGTTCATCTCTACTATTTCTTTAAGATACACTTCTAAGTATGTAATTGTTGAGTCAAAGTGAAAGTTCAAGTCACTCAGTCCTGTCTGACTCTTTGCAACTTCATGGACTATGCAATACATGGAATTCTACAGGCCAGAATACTCCAGTGGGTAGCCATTCATTCTCCAGGGCACCTTCCCAACCTAGGGATCAAACCCAGGTCTCCCGAAATGCTGGCAGATTCTTTACCAGCTGAGTCACAAGGGAAGCCTGTTAAGTCAAAGTGAATCAATATTTTCAAGGCTTCTTTTTAACATTCATAGCTGCTGGCATTGCCAATAAAGTTTGATCACTCCTGCATCTCTACCAGCATTTTAATTCACTTTCACCAAATTGAAGTCCACTTAAACTATGAGTAAAACAGCCATACCTAAGGCTAAACAATAAACATTCACTGAATTCTGTAGTTGGTTGTGTGTGAAGCCTCCAAGATCTTCCTTCTAGGACTTCAAGACTTATCCCGCAGTTGCTGAGAATGTTGATAATAATACCTCCATGCTATCAACCTGTTCTGAGAATTGCTGGTGCTGAAGACGCTCCTTGCCCAACATCATATCCATGTCCCAGGAGCAGCTAACCCATGATGACTAGCTGATGTTGGGGTATAAAATAACAACCCCTACAAGTGTGGTAGGCTGAGGACTTTGTCTGACTAAAACCCCTTCTTTCAGCCTTTGTCAGGTGTTCCTCCTAAGAGTATTGTACTTCCTAATAGACATCCTACATGCTAATCTCTATCTCAGAGTTGTGTTCACCTTCCATCAAGGACCTACCATGTGCAGATACAGTATTGTGCTTCATAGTCATTGTCTCATTTAATCTACTAAGTAATAGACAAGTGTGATAAGTGAGAAAGTGGTACAATTATTATTTTCACTTTACAGGTAGAAGAATCCCCAGCTATTTAAACAGCTTCTCCTAGGACAAGCCATACAGCTAGTGAAGCTTAGGGTTTAAAACTAGAAATCTGGCCCCTAAACCTAGGTACTGCACTACCCACTATACATCCTCCAGACTCAGACTGAACAGCAAACTGATAACCCTAGTACTTTAGGAATATGGTGAATGACGTTTCTACTCCATTGTCTCCCAGGCTAATTTAGAACTTTTGTCACTTTCACATCGTCTCATTTTGATTTACATTTAACTCTTTTATGTACTTGTCAATCACTCTCACTAAATAGTAAGTTCCATAAGAATAGTTACTAACATCACACAATACATATTTTGCTCAATGAGTAAACTGCATTTGAACAAATGAATTGTTGACTTTGCTCATATTCATTAGAATTATTCATGCTAAATCAGGTCTACAATCTGATCTAGACAGACTTATATCTGATTTGGTCACCAAGGTAAAGGTTGTTCAAAAATCATTCTTTCCTTGATCTCAACTCAGATAAAATATATAGGTATTCTATGACTGAAGAAAAGGATAGGTTTTAATTTGCTGCAAAGTTCTGTATTATTATTCCTCTCCTTCCTGAACTTTCCACTCTCTAGTTTCAATGAGTCTTTTATAAGAATTGTGTACATATTATCATTTTTCATTTCATATACTTTGATCATATCTACTTTCAGCTGTTATCTTTCAGATAAACCATACAACAAATGAATTCCACCCATTGAGAAGTTGCCAGGCACTGTATTAACTAATGAGAAATTCAAGATTTTAAAAATTATATGCTTCCTATACAATACCTTATACTTTTTCTTATTTTTCATTTTTCATTCAAATGACCATAACAGATTTTAGAAAGTGATACCCCACATATTGTTTTTGACTTACTACCATATTTTGTTTTGGACATACTTAGGATATAATTGCTATCTTTTTCAACAGTTTATTTTGGAAATATTATTTTATAGCAAATACAGTAAGTTGGTCTCAATAATCCAGCAATAAGCTAATCTTCTGACAAGATAAAGATAATATTAAATTTTTCTGAATGATTAACTGCTGATCAAAATTTGTAATGACTATTTAATTAAGGTATATACATGTAAAAATAATCATCATTTGACTATCAAGTATAATTTGACTGTTAACAATATTACATTTGTAAGAGAATTTAAGGGACTTCTCTGGCTGTCTAGTGGTTAAGATTCCATGTTTCTAGTGAAAGGGGTATGGGTTTGATCCCTAGTCAGGAAACTAAGATCCCACATGCTATGCAGTAAAGCAAAAAATGAAATTTAAGAAAAAGAGAGAGAGAAGTTGAGTGTGAGTTTGAGGTGGCAGAATTTGAAACAGAAACAAAGAGGAGACAAAGAATCAAAAGGAAAGCAATAAACTAGCACCAGAACAGGTCTTTAGAACTGGCCTTGCTAGTGAACACTCTTCCAGTTGCAGTACTAGAGCCCGTGCCATAGTTTCCTTGAGGATTTGGTTACTCAGGTTTTGTTTTTTTTTTCCTTGATGCCTTATCTCACGTCAAACATTCCACATTTCACTATATCCATGTGTATGTTTCTAATAATTTCCCTGTCAATTTTGGTTATTTTAGTACTTAATATTTCTTGCTATCAAAATGGTCCAACAGAAGAATGCATGTCATAGCAAATGTATTATTAAATGTTGTCAATTTAGAATATGATATCCTACTGCAAAGGTAGAATTTACGTATAAATAATACAGCAAAAGTGGCAATGGTCGCATGCATATTTTCTATCAAAGGGTAACTCTGTGAATATGTAAAGTTGGATTCCTATTGGAATCACACGAATTTAACAGCTCTAGAGTGATCAGCAATCACTACTGAAGAAGAGCAGTGCATCAGTTTCCTCAGGCCACTGTAACAAATCACTGCAAACTGGTTGCCTTAAAACACAACAGTTTTTCCATAGTTCTGGAAGCCAGAAGTCTGGAATCAAGGGGTCTACAGGGCCATGCTCCCTTCATAGGCTCTAAAAGGGAACTCTTTAATCTTCCAGCTGCTGCTGGCTGCAGATGTTCATCCTCTTGTGACCACATCGTTCAAATCTCTGCCTCCATATCTCTGCCTCCATGGCCACACTGCCTCTGTTCAAAACTCATTCTGCCTTTTTATTGCATAGATATATGTGATTATATTTAGAACCCAACTAGATCATTCAGAATAAACTGCCCCTCTCTAGACCCTAAATTAATCTTGTATTTTGCCATAAGTGATGTACAAAATTCACTCTTTTAACAGATAAAGCTATATTTATAGTTTCCAGGGATTAAAATGTGGGCATATCTATTTAGGGGCTACTTCTCAGAAATCATCAAAAAATCACTTCCCATTTAAACTTTGATGTTATTTTGATCAATGCAGTTTGAAAACCCTGTGTCTCTGTAATGTTAACTAAATAACAAAGCTAATTCAGAAAGATGCTTAAAGGTTTGGCCACTCACTGTTCAGATCCTCCATTCTCTCAATTTTATGCTGCATTTGGACTAAATCCCTTAAACTAAATGACCACAAACTATCTTAAGTTTGAGTTATTAATTTGTGGTAAGCATTCTCTTTGATATAAAAGACTTATGGATTTCTAAGTTGAAACAAATACGTAGAAACATATTTTAATAATACTGAAGTCCACCCTAAAGGAAATCAGTCCTGAATCTTCATTGGAAGGACTGATGCTGAAGCTGAAACTCCAATACTTTGGCTACTTGATGAGAAGAACTAACTTGTTTGAAAATACCCTAATGCTGGGAGAGATTGAAAGCAGGAAGAAAAGGGGACGATAGAGGATGAGATGTTTAAATGGCATCACTGAGTCAATGGACATGAGTTTGAGTAAACTCTGGGAGTTGGTGATGAACAGGAAGGCCTGGCGTGCTGCAGTGCATGGAGTTGCAAAGAGTTGGACACAACTGAGCGACTGAACTGAAGTCATTATTAAAAATACAAAATAACATGCCATAATTTATTAATTACTTTTATATTAGCCAAAAAATAATGTAGTGGTCTTTTAAAAGACAAGAATTTACATGCTTACTTTCATTTTTTTTTAAAATTTTGATCTTGAATGTGATGTTAACCGTGACTAACATGTACTGAGTGATATGACATTGTTAAGTATCTGATTAAAGAATTAAATCCTGGTAGCAATCAAGATAGTTGCATACTATGATTTTTACCATTTTTCACATGAATAAATTAGGGAATAGAGAAATTAAATTATTTGCTAAAGATTATAGTGTAGTAGAATGATTCGACTGGGATTTAAAACCAGTCTGTCTCTAGCATATGTGTTTTAGCTAATATGTTATGTTGTAAACTTACCTGCTTTCAGATATCTGTATTTATAGTTAGAATTGATGTAGTGAAAATGTATGTGAAAAGCACTTTTTAATCATAAACTTCACACAGCGATACATCTAAGAGCGTAAATAAGTTGTATTAGATATTTTATATATACATATCTATATGGAACTGATAGCTGGTATGCATCAGTTCAGTTCAGTTCAGTTGCTCAGTCGTGTCCGACTCTGCGACCCCATGAATCACAGCACGCCAGGCCTCCCTGTCCATCACCAACTCCCGGAGTTCACTCAGACTCACCTCCATCGAGTCAGTGATGCCATCCAACCATCTCATCCTCTGTCGTCCCCTTCTTCTCCTGCCCCCAATCCCTCCCAACATCAGAGTCTTTTCCAATAAGTCAACTGTTTGCATGAGGTGGCCAAAGTACTGGAGTTTCAGCTTTAGCATCATTCCTTCCAAAGAAATCCCAGGGCTGATCTCCTTCAGAATGGACTGGTTGGATCTTCTTGCAGCATATATGTGTGTAAAGACATAGTAACTGCATTAAAACCATATTTTTTTTCACTAGAAATCAATTTAGGGTTATTTTACCTTAGCCAGAATACATCTTATATCCTTAAGTAAACTGCTACACATGTATGTGTCATTTTGAGTTTGGCAACTGGCCAAATATACTGAAAAAAAAGATTTAATTTTTTCTATTTTATGATATATAAGAAATTCTGTCATACAATTGAATCTGTAGTTCATAACTCAATAAATCTAACAAATACAGACATTTTATATAATGAATTTTAAAGGTAAGGAGAGCATTTCCTTCTCCAGAGGATTTTCCCCACCAAGGAATCCAACCCAGGTCTCCTGCACTGCAGACAGATTATTTACCAACTGAGCTACCAGGGAAGCTCCCATCCTCTGGAGAAGGAAATGGCAACCCATTCCAGTATCCTTGTCTGGAAAATCCTATGGACAGAGGAGCCTGGCAGGTTACAGTCCACGGGGTGACAAAGAGTCAGACACGACTGACTGACTAAGCATGCACACAAGATGATTGTATAATATCTTAAGTAATGCCACTGAATTGCATGCTTAGAAGTGATTAAAATGGCAAATGTTCTTATGTTTATTTACCATAATACAAAGTTAATGAACGTGACTTGATTTTGAAAGTAGTGTATAAGATTCTGAAGTTTCATATACTAAGACTGTATATTTGGTATTTATTGTAATAAAAACCTACAATTATAATTAGATTTGACTCCAGCAATTTTGACTCTTTAGCAACTCTGCTACTGCTAAGTCACTTCAGTCATGTCCAACTCTGTGCGACCCCATAGACAGCAGCCCACCAGGCCCCTCCGTCCCTAGGATTCTCTAGGCAAGAACACTGGAGTGGGTTGCCATTTCCTTCTCCAATGCATGAAAGTGAAAAGTGAAAATGAAGTCGCTCAGTCGTGTCTGACTCTAGCGACCCCATGGACTGCAGCCCACCAGGCTCCTCCATCCATGGGATTTTCCAGGCAAGAATACTGGAATGGGGTGCCAGTGCCTTCTTCCTTTAGCAACTCATTAGTCTACAAATATCACATCTCCAGCACATGCTCCTCCTAAACAATGACAATTTCTCTTTATTTCTTTTTTTTTTAATGTGATTAAGGTCTTGTGCATGCATGCTAAGTCGCTTTAGCCATATCCAACTCTTTGTGACCCCACGGAATGTAGCCCACCAGCCATCTCTGTCCATGGGATTCTCCAGGCAAGAATGCTAGAGTGGGTACTCCAGGTGATTAGAGTGTTAAGAATGGCATATTGTAAGGACAGTATGATATATCATGTTTTAAAAGTTATGTACTTTTTTCCATCCCTAGAACTTCAAATTACAGGCATAAATTGTTGAATATATTTATATGAGTAAACAGATTTTATTTAGATATACATGTTTTATTTAAAGAGAAGCAAGGAGGTGGAAATGCCTAAGTTATTGTACAAACACTGAGTATTAGATATTTTTTTTTCCTTTCCCTCTTGTACAATCTTTTATCAGTCTCCAAATTCTAGTGTAGGTCTCATTTACCTTCTAAATTTCTCACATTTCTACTTAGCCACCACCATACACCAGACTAAGCCTCCTTGGCTGTCTTGCTCCAGAAAACTTTTTCAGATCTTCTGCTTCAGCACTTGCTCCCCTGCACTCCACTCTCCACACAGCAACTAGGCAATCCTTTCTAAAATAAAATTTCAGAGTGTGTCTCCAATCTTCTGAAAGCACTTCACTCTCTTCCCATTGCCTCTAAGATTTTATATCAACTACATAAATTGGAACACAAATCCTTTTGACACTTACCTACCACTCTGTCTCATTCTTCTTCAAACCTCCCTTTAAGTAATATACTATTTTTGGTATTTGAATGATGTCAAGCTCATTCTCTTCAAACTAATCATGATCATTAAAGATCTCCTATACCTGGGCTTTTATGCATTGTTCACCAGTTCAGTTCAGTTCAGTTCAGTCACTCAGTCATGGCCAACTCTTTCTAACCGCATGGACTAAGCAAGCCAGGCCTTCTGGTCCATCACCAACTCCCAGAGTTGGTGACACTATCCAACCATCTCATCCTTTGTCATCCCCTTCTCCTGCCTTCAATCTTTCCCAGCATCAGGGTCTTTTCAAAATAGTCCATTTTTCACATCAGATGGACAAAGTATTGGAATTTCAGCTTCGACATCAGTCCTGCCAGAGAATATTCAGGACTGATTTCCTTAGGATGGACTAGTTGGACCTCCTTGCAGTCCACAGGACTCTCAAGAGTCTTCTCTAACACACAGTTCAAAGGCATCAATTCTTCAGCATTCAGATGTTTTAGTAGTTCAACTCTCACATCCATACATGACTATTGAAAAAACCACAGTCTTGACTAGACAGACTTCTGTTGGCAAAGTTGTCTCTGCTTTTTAATATGCTGTCTAGGTAGGTCATAACTATCCTTCCAAGAGGTAAGTGTCTTTTAATTTTATGGTTGTAGTCACCATCTGTAGTGATTTTGGAGCCCCTCCCCCGCCTCCGCCAAAATAAAGTCAGCCGCTGTTTCCACTGTTCCCCCATCTATTTGCCACGAAGTGATGGGATCAGATGCCATGATCTTAGTTTTCTGAATGTTGAACTTTAAGACAACTCTTTCACTCTCCTCTCTTACTTTTATCAAGAGGCTCTTTAGTTCTTCTTCACTTTCTGCCATAAGAAAACGTAAGAGCCTCTTGAGGAAAGTGAAAGAGGAAAGTGAAGAAGCTGGCTCAAAGCTCAACATTCAGAAAACTAAGATCATGGCATCTGTTCCCATCACTTCGTGGCAAATAGATAAGGAAACAGTGGAAACAGTGGCTAACTTTAATTTTTCAGGCTCCAAAATCAGTGCAGATGGTGACTGCAGCCATGAAATTAAAAGATGCTTACTCCTTAGAAGGAAAGTTATGGCCAACCTAGATAGCATATTCAAAAGCAGACATTACTTTGCCAACAAAGGTTCATCTAGTCAAGGTTTTTCCAGTGGTCATGTATGGATGTGAGAGTTGGACTGTGAAGAAAAGCTGAGCACCAAAGAACTGATGCTTTTGAACTGTGATGTTGGAGAAGACTCTTGAGAGTCCCTTGGACAGCAAGGAGAACCAACTAGTCTATCCTAAAGATCAGTCTTGGGTGTTCATTGGAAGGACTGATGTTGAAGCTGAAACTCCAATACTTTGGCCACCTGATGCAAAGAGTTGACTCGTTGGAAAAAAAAAACAAAAAAACAAAAAAACAAAAAACACGATGCTGGGAAAGATTGAGGGCAGGAAGAGAAGGGGACGACAGAGGATGAGATGGTTGGATGGCATCACTGACTCAATGGACATGGGTTTGGGTGGACTCCAGGAGTTGGTGATGGACAGGGAAGCCTGGTGTGCTGTGGTTCATGGGGTCGCAAAGAGTCGGACACGACTGAGCGACTGAACTGAACTGAACTGATCTGCATATCTGAGGTTATTGATATTTCTCCCGGCCATCTCGATTCCAACTTGAACTTCTTCCAGCCCAGCATTTCTCATGATGTACTCTGCATATAAGTTAAATAAGCAGGGTGACAATATCCAGCCTTAATGTACTCCTTTTCCTATTTGGAACCAGTCTGTTGTTACATGTCCAGTTCTAACTGTTGCTTCTTGACCTGCATACAGGTTTCTCAGGAGGCAGGTCAGATGGTCTGGTATTCCCATCTCTTTCATAACTTTCCACAGTTTATTGTGATCCACACAGTCAAAGGCTTTGGCATAGTCAATAAAGCAGAAATAGATGTTTTTCTGGAACTCTCCTGCTTTTTTGATGATCCAGCAGACATTGGCATATTGATCTCAGGTTCCTCTGCCTTTTCTAAATCCAATTTGAACATCTGAAAGTTCAGTTCACGTATTGTTGAGGCCTGGCTTGGAGAATTTTGAGCATTACTAGCGTGTGAGATGAGTGCAATTGTGTGGTACTTTGAGCATTCTTTGCATTGCCTTTCTTTGGGATTGGAATGAAAACTGACCTTTTCCAGTCCTGTAACCACTGCTGAGTTTTCCAAATTAGTTGGCATATTGAATGAAGCACTTTTTATTTTTTAATGTTAAGTCCTGCTCACAACTTTTAAACGTTATTTTGCCTGTTTTATTGTCAACATTAGTGATCTGTGTATAAAGAACACTAATATTTTTTAAAAATGAACTAATCCAGTTTCATTTTTCTTTAATTTAAAATAGTATCGTAAAGCATATTATGACAACTTTGGTCTCAGTGAGTACCTAGCTAGAAATTCTTTCCACCTGCCTATGCAAAGGCAGCAACAAATCCAACAATTTGTTTAAACATGTAGATTGAACAGCTCAGACTTGTTGTCATAGCAGATAATCTACAGACCATATATGACTGATTCATAGCAGACATACGTTAATCTGCTATAAACATTGGATTTTTAGTTAAAAACCAGTGCAAATTAAAGTTTATTGTGGTTGTGTTTTATACATATTTAGGAACAGTTTTGATGACTGCTATCCCATGAATTTGTACTACTCTGTGAAGGCCAACATTAACAAACTATAATATTTCATTAGTCTCAACATATGGATGTAGATTTTTTTTTTAGAAAGAGACACTATTTATTGATTAGACACCCTACAGTTCTCGAGTGAAAGATCACCGTCTTTTAGGATTTGAAATAGCTCAACTGGAATTCCATTCATAGTGATGCTTCTTAATGCACACTTGACTTCACATTCCAGGATGTCTGGCTCTAGGTGAGCGATCACACCATCCTGATTATCTGTGTTGTGAAGATCTTTTTTGTATAGATCTTTTGTGTATTCTTGCCACCTCTTGTTAATTTTCTGTTTCAGTTAGCTCCATACCATTTCTGTCCTTTATTGAGCCCATCTTTTCATGAAATATTCCCTTGGTATCTCTAATTTTCTTGAAGAGATTTCTAGTCTTTCCCATTCTATTTCTTTCCTTTATTTCTTTGCACTGATCACTGAGGAAGGCTTTCTTATCTCTCTTTGCTATTCTTTGGAACTCTGCATTCAAATAGGTATACTTTTACTTTTCTCTTTTGACTTTCACTTCTCTTCTTTTCATAGCTATTTGTAAGACCTCCTCAGACAATCATTTAACTTTTTTGTATTTCTTTATCTTGGGGATGGTCTTGATACTGTCTCTTGTGCAATATCAGGAACCTCCATCCATAGTTCACTGGCCTGTCTTTCTATCAGCTCTAGTCCCTTAAATCTGTTTCCCACTTCCGCTGTATAATCTTAAGGGATTTGATTTAGGTCATATCTTAATGGTCCAGTGGTTTTCCCTACTTTCTTCAATTTCAGTCTGAATTTGGCAATAAGGTATTCATGATCTGAGCCACAGTCAACTCCCAGTCTTGTTTTTGCTGACTGTTTGAGCTTCTCCATCTTTGGTTGCAAAGAATATAATCAATCTGATTTCAGTGTTGACTATATGCTGATATCCATGTGTAGAATCTTACCTTGTATTGTTGGAAGAGGGTGTTTGCTATGACCAGTGCATTTTCTTGGCAAAACTCTATTAGCCTTTGCCCTGCTTCATTCCGTACTCCAAGGCCAAATTTGCCTTGTTACTCCAGGTGTTTCCTGACTTCCTGCTTTTGCATTCCAGTCCCATATAATGAAAAGGGCATCTTTTTTGGGTGTTGGTTCTGGAAGGTCTTGTAGGTTTTCGTAGAACCATTCAACTTCAGCATTACTGGTCAGGGCATAGACTTGGCTAACTCTGATTTTGAATGGTTTGCCTTGGAAATGAACAGAGATCATTCTGTTGTTTTTGAGATTGCATCCAAGTACTGGATTTTGGATTCACAATTAATCTGTTTCTGTGGTATGTTACCAAACTCTCTTACCTCACTACAACTTTACTGCATATCTATATGCAGATACACTGTGACTATTTCAGGTCTTTCACAGAGCTACATTCACTCTTGACTCCAGGCTTTTCCACATGCAACTTTTTTTTATGTATAGCATGCTCTTCAATCTCCTTGTTCCCCTTATCTTTGAGCTTTAAAGAATCTTTATTTGTTAATACTGAAGAAGAATTATAATCACTAAAACAACATTTGTTTTCTTATTTATATTGCAGAACTTCTCTATCTCCTTTACCATTTTATGTGGCGCCTTTTAGCATGAGATGGTACAGACTAAAGCCTCAGTGAATATCTATTGACTAGAAGATAACTAAAAGAATGCTTGTGATTAACTATATCCAAAATATAGAGACTAAAGTATAGTATAGGATGTAGATTTTCCATGACAAAAAAATAAAGACTATGCCATCATCTAGTATCAATATATAGTCCCTCTCATTAAAAAAAAAAAAAAAAAGCAACATTGCTTAATAAGTTAAGATCTGGTCTCAAAATCATTGGCTCTAGAGCTTCTAACATTTCAATTTTACTTCATGATACATTGATTGATATGTTAGGGAAACATTTCTTGTTAATTTGTAGCCATTGCTAATAATTATATATAATTCTTTATCTTTATTTTTTTTTTAAATTTTAGTTTTTTTATTTTTTAAATTTTAAAATCTTTAATTCTTACATGCATTCCCAAACATGAACCCCCCTCCCACCTCCCTCCCCATAACATCTTTCTGGGTCATCCCCATGCACCAGCCCCAAGCATGCTGCATCCTGCGTCAGACATAGACTGGCGATTCAATTCACATGATAGTATACATGTTAGAATGTTATTCTCCCAAATCATCCCACCCTCTCCCTTTTTATTGAGCTCTTAGAGGTTATATAAGACTTCATTTCTTTCTAAATAATGTTGGATGTATTCATATACTTTCAGAAAAAATCAGCTTCCTTCTTTGTGAGCTCTGAGGTTTTAATGTAAATTTGGTGGTATGATTATGGATTACTTTGTGTCGGTGGGTTGAGGGGTGGGGAGAGACTCACTCCTTCCCATTGAGAGACCCATAAAATAATGGATTTTCCATTTTTCCAGATTTATTATAATTCTTATTTATTATCATCAGTGTACTATTTATTCACTTAATTTGTTATATTTAATTTATGAGCTCTTATTTGATACCATTAATTCACTAATTATATTTTTGCTGACAATTTCAAATAAACACAGTAATAACTATTGTTTGCTTAACCTTTTCTGTGGAAGCAAAGTACTACTTTCAACAATATCTTGTTTGCCAACAAATCGTGTGTCAGATACTATTAGTAACGTAATGCTACTGATGAAGAAACTCCCAGTGCAATGACGCAGTGGAAATAAAATCCATATATGCTCAGTATTTTAATCATTGTACTATGTCATCTCAAAATTAAAGGAAAATTAATGAAAAATATTAATTGTGCAAAATAAAATGCATTTACAAATGCATTCATTTCTAAAGTATACAGAACCCTTGCTTTGGATAAGAAAAATTAGGTTCATGCAGAGAGAATAAGAGGGGCCCTAATGATTAGAAGCTCTAAATATGCATTGAAAGGAATTAATTCTCATAAAATCGTCCCTGTTCCTTATATTATCAATCTTGTGATGTCTTTTAAATCTACATTCTATAACTGAAAATAGAATACAATTCACAAGACTTTGAAGCACTCAAAGCCATATATTCAGTTTACATTTTCCAAGTAATTTTTAATAGAATGATTTATAAAAGAACTAAATATATTATGTTCTTTATAAATTATGATCATATATGGATATTCCTTACCTTCTTCATATCATTAACTTCAAAGATCCCTTATTCTTCTTGAATCATCATACTACATTAAAATATTCTATTTGTACTAAAACATTTTTAAAATGTCCACCTATATAGATTCTTAACAATGATGGTTTTGGTATGGTGACTCCACACAGCCAAGACAGAAGACCTAAATGCATAAACCAAAGCATATACCTATGTGACAGTGTTCATTTATTTTTAGTTTTTGATTTATTTTTTAATGTGCTAGACAGATTGTGAACAAGTGATTCTAGATTATAAATGGGCCTTGGCTTGGAACACAGAATCTGCATTGAGGTGAGTGAAATGACTGCTTGGTTTTAAAACAGAAGTTATTAGTTAATGCACATTTACTAATCCAGCTAGAACACTGCCCCATTTCTGAGATCAGCTCTGGAAAAATTGCCAGAAGTATCTTTAATGTTTATGAAAAATACTTCCTTATTGTTTTCATACAAATCAATAGCTTCATTGATAATATTTTAATGATAAATTAGTAAATACAAGATTAAATAATGAGCATGGACTTTAGAATTTCCTTTAAAATTATTTTGGTCTTAAGTGTCAATTTTCCACTTAACTAGCTTAAAATATACTCTTTGATAGGAAAACTTACACAGTATTTAGTATAAAATATAATGGATATAGGAAAACTCCACTGGGGAGTTTGACACAGCATTTTGGAAACCCTAGAGTTCTTTCCTCATTGTTTTCTTTAATTTTATTATTTTCCTTTCATATTCACTTGCTTCTGATGCACTGGTATATTTTACTGTTCTGACTAGCTTAAGCAACCTTGTCAACAGTTCAGTTGTTGAATAAGGCAAAGTGTTAGTTATGATGTGAAAATGTAGTGTGTTGTCAGAAAAGGGCAAGCCATTAACTTTCAAATTTCAACTTCTCATATTCCATACCTCAGTGATGGCTAAAAAGCCTCTTGTATGAATTACTATTAAGAGAAACATGGCATATGCATTTATGAAGCTTCATAATTATGCATGATACAAACCTTCATCCTACAAAAACTACACTTATGGGATGTTTGTGGTGGCTTGTTTTCCTTTAAAAAAAAATCAAGGGACCTGTAAACCATAAAACAGAGATTATTTTTAAACATATAATTCAGGGCAGAAACACATCTTGCAAGAAATGAACTAAAAACCCCATGTCAAAGAAGACTGTTGTCAAATACTCTAGACAATAAAGTTGGGAACAATCAGAGTAAATTTATGTTACTGATATAATACATTTATGTCAACATCTTTGTATAAATAAGATATCAGAGTATATGGAAGTTCACAACCTTGCTTCAGAGTAGAGTGGCTGGAAATGGTATGACAGTAGTCATGCAAAATAGCAAATATTATGTAAAGACAGTGATTATGTGTTATTGTTCTGTCAAACCACAGCATTATCATTAGATTCTGTGGTTACATGGAAATTACTCTGTACACTCCTAGAAACTTTGAAACATCTGTGGTATGTGTAATTTCTGTCATTTTAAGATATTTAAGTATCAAATACTATATAGTTTTTAGGATTATTCTGAACTCCTATTTACATAATGTGAGAATGAAGGAAAATAAGACTTTTTCCATAGAGTTCTCAGTAGAGAACCATAGTGATATATGAGAGTTTAATTTAACATTAGTGGCCTAATTCTGTGTTTCTTAACCTTTGGACTCTTGGACATTTTGTGCTGCATAACTCTTTCTTGTTGGGGGAGCATGTACTGTGCTTTGCAATATTTCGTGGTACCCCAGGAATTTATTTACTGAGACCAGTACTGCTGCTCCCTTCCAGACAACAAAAATTGTGTTGAGACATTGCCAAATGTTCTACTGAGGGTCAAAAAACCATGTTAGGTGAGAACCACTGGAATAAAGCAATATGGGATAACTTTTTAAAGCTGAAATAAATGCAAGGGAATCAATTGTTGTCAAAATATCTTTGCATATGATCTCTCTTTTCTCTCTTTTTGTTGCTTCACCGAGAATATCATATCAATGGACTAGAGCAAAGGAAAAAAAAAAAGACAAATTTAAAAAGATATCTACACCTCAATGTTCATAGCAGTATTATTTACAATTGCCAAGATATGGAAGCAATCTAAGTATTCATCAGGTATGAGATATGTGTACACACACACTCATATACACATAGACATACAATGAATACCACTCAGCTGCAAAAAGAATGAAATTCTGCCATTTGCTGCAACATAGGTGAAAGTAGAGGGCATTATGCTAAGTGATATGTCAGACAAATACTGTATGATATCACTTATATGTAGAATCTAAAACATACATAAACTAGTGAATATAACAAAAAGGAAGCAGACTCAAGGATGTAGAGGACAAATTAGTGGTTACCAGTTCAGGTGAGGTGTATTACACGGGGTGGAGAAAGTGTGAGGTACAAAGTACTGGGCGTAAGATAGGCTACAAGAACGTATTGTACAACACAAATAAATAGCCAATATTTAGTAATAAATGGAGTTTTCCCTTCTCCAGGGGATCTTCCCAACCCAGGAATTAAACCCAGGGCTCCTACATTGCAGATGGATTCTTTGCCACCTGAGTCACAAGGAAGGCCCAGTAACTTTAAACACTGTTTAAATAATTGATGTACTTTTAAAATTAATATTACTGTGGTACATATACACAATGGAGTATTACTCAGCCATTAAAAAGAATACATTTGAATCAGTTCTAATGAGGTGAATGAAACTGGAGCCTATTATACAGAGTGAAGTAAGCCAGAAAGAAAAACACCAATATAGTATACTAACACATATATATGGAATTTAGAAAGATGGTAATGATAACCCTGTATGCGAGACAGCAAAAGAGACACAGATGTATAGAACGGACTTTTAGACTCTGTGGGTGAGGGAGAGGGTGGGATGATTTGGGAGAATGGCATTGAAATGCATACTATCATGTAAGAAATGAATCACCAGTCTATGTTCGATACACGAAACAGGATGCTTGGGGCTGGTGCACGGGGATGATCCAGAGAGATGATATGGGGTGGGAGGTGGGAGGGGGGTTCAGGATTGGGAACTCATGTACACCCGTGGCTGATGCATGTCAATGTATGGCAAAACCAATACAGTATTGTAAAGCAAAATAAAGTAAAAATGAAAATTAAAAGAAAATTAATATGACTTTAGTAACATTGAAAGTATAAAAGTGAAAATTTCAGAAAAGCTTTAGTCAACTGTGATATGCACCAAATATAAATGTTTAATAAACACTTATGTGACTTTTTTTGTGCTGACTTCAGAAATTAGGCTTCTTCTCTTAATATCTCTGTTCATATGACACAACTACAAATATTTATAATGGAGAATAAAGACTGACAGTCTTTATTTGACTTTCTTTATGAAATTAGGTGTGTGCAAGCCCGGTCTTCTAAACTTACACTGATAAGCTCCATGTGAAGCACAGGAAAGCTTGCTAATCTGCTGTTGCTGCTAAGTCACTTCAGTCGTGTCTGACTCTGTGCAACCCCATAAACGGCAGCCTACAAGGCTCCCCCTTCCCTGAGATTCTCCAGGCAAGAACACTGGAGTGGGGTGCCATTTCCTTCTCCAATGCCGGCAGAGCCTGCTAAATTGACTGCAATCAATTCTCAGGAATCTGTGCTCTCTACCACATAATTCTTAGTTGAAATTAACAAAAATTTTTCTTCATCCCTTTTCAATTGATAGCATCAAAATATAACTTTTGTGGTAATTTGGCATCTTTCAGTAATCTCTACTTTTATTGACCAGGAGTGAGAAGAGTTACTGAACACTGAATACAAGAATCTCCAACTTCTATTCCAAACATCTCCATTTTTAAAATCTATGGTCCTTTGAGAGGGCCAAAAGTCCTGCGATAATTATTTGCACATTCTTTGATTTGTCTGTCTAAATTCCTATTTTTCTCTAGTATGTAATCAGAAGAAAAAAGAAGAAAAATCAATTGGATAGTGAAATTAATAAAAAAACTTTAATTTTCTCCCATAACAGCTAATGTTAACATATATTTATCAAAATGGATTGACTTTTCATATGTACATAGTTTAACCTTAACTTATACAATAAACTCATGCTGATAAAGCATGCATTTAATCTAATTTTTTTAAACTGGAGGCTAATTAATTTACAATATTGTCTTGGTCTTGCCATACATCAACATGAATCTGCCATGGGTGTACACGTGTTCCCCATCCTGAACCCCCCTCCTACCTCTCTCCCCATACCATCCTTCTGGGTCATCCCAGTGCACCAGCCCCAAGGATCCTGTATCCTGCATTGAACCTAGACTGGCGATTCGTTTCTTATATGATATTATACATGTTTTAAAGCCATTCTCCCAAATCATCCCACCCTCTCCCTCTCCCATAGAGTCCAAAAGACTGTTCTATACATCTGTGTCTCTTTTGCTGTCTCACATTTTTAATATTAAAGGGCTAGTTAAGTTTTAGGGCTTTCTAGGTGGCACAATGGTAGAGGCTGGAGACAAGAGATGCAGGTTTGATCCCTGGGTCAGAAAGATCCCCTGGAGTAGGAAATGGCAACTCACTCCAGTATTCTTGCCTGGAAGCCTGGAAAAAATCCATGGATAGAGGAATCCGGCAAGCTATAGTCCACAGGATGACCCAGAGTCAGACATGACTGAATGACTGAGCACACACAGCACAGTTAAGTTCAATATGAAAAAAAAAGTTCCTACTTTTAAAACTATTTGAAATTCACACCTTTAAGCTACAACAGTTCAAAATTTCTATTAATCTGTGCCAATTTATAAATTGTGAAAGACATTTGAAGGAAAATAACTTTTTTCCTAAGATTTTGTAACTATGTTGTTAAAATAATTATCAAGCCATTTTTCTGAAATTTTACATTGGTGTTAATAAAACATGTTAAAGAATTCAGATTTCTCATTTTTTTCCAATCCATAGTTGTGAGTTTTGGAGTATGACTAGTCCTCTATAAAATGGGTAACTTAGGTTGTTATTTGCACTATTTCAATGCTCTTTGCCAAAACCTGTAAATACTGATTGTGTCTCCAGAACTTAACTCTCCATTGTAAATAGATGCCAGCATAAACCATTGTCAGATGTTATGTTCATAGAAACTATATCCTTTAGCCAAGGATGGTGAGAATTATTTTTCTGCAGGTGTCTTAGCAAGTACGGATAGTGAAATCTACACCTTGCTCTTTACTACTTTCTTTCAAGGGAAGTACACCCTAGTGAAGTTTTCAGCTTAAAATGTCCCTTAAGAATTGAATAAATTGAAACTGCCCAAGGGGATGGATTATTGAATGTTTTCTTCACAAGATATTAAAAACAAAAAGAGGGAGTGCTTTCATGACCCAGCGGTAAACAGTCTTGGTCTCTTAATGGAACACCTATTTGCAGTTGTTATCCCTTGCTTTTCTATAAAAGACACAAGAAAATAAAGAGTAGGAGCAGTGCAAAAATAGACATGTGTATGACAGCAGGAAATCACTGTGAACTTCCTGGAAAATAACGTAGGTGGCATTGTATGCTGTGGTTTAATGTCTAGGCTTTAGAATTAGACACGTCTAATTTTGAATTCTAGATTTGTTTTTGCTAACCAAGAATAGTGTTATCTGCTGTTTGTTTTTTTTTTTTTTTTTAGTCTTTTATTTTTTTAATTTTAAAATCTTTAATTCTTACAGGTGTTCTGCTTTTTTGATGCAGTTTTTAATGTGTTCTTGCTAAAGTCTTTGCATTTTCTCCTTTATCCACACACTCACTTATACTATCAGTATGTTTACTGCTGTTTTACAGATGACAAATCTGAATGAGCCTCAGAGAGGTTGCTTAATGTCACAGAACTGGTTAGTGGAAAGTCCAGGTTAAAGACAAGCTCTGTTACCTTTCCCTTCCCAAAACTTAGGGCTTCCCAGGTAGTAGGGTGGTAAAGAATTCAAATGCCAATGCAGGTGATGCAAGAGACAAGGGTTTGATCTCTGAGTTGGGAAGAACCCCTGGAACAGGAAAAGGCAACCCATTCCAATACTCTTGTCTGGAAAAGTTCATGTAAAGAGGAGCCTGGCAGGCTCCATGGAATCACAAAAAAATCAGACATAACTGAGCACTCACACATGTACACATCCTAAGACTTAACCAAGGAGAGATCAAAAAAATTAGAACAACAAAGCACACAAAAATATTATGGTGCAAGGTCCCACTTTTTTGGAACATCAAATTATTTTCCCTTACTCTCTTTCTGAACTTAAGCACGTGATTAATTGTTATATGATGTAATACAATACCCTGTTTAAATACTCTACTCCTTTCCAATAATATTATGACTTACATCAAGATAATTTCTCAAAACCTCATTTTTCTGTCTTTAGAAGCTATTAAAATCAAACTAAAATTAGGATAAATTTCTACATACAAATCGTAGGATAAAATTCTACAAATTTCTACATACAGTTTTCCATAGTGACTGAAAATTGGTAAGCTTTTTACAAAAGGCATCAATTTTAGCATACTTGCTATGACAGGTTACTGGGTATATAGTGTGGTTCCATCCTTTAAGAGGCTCATACGTAGACAATGATAGCTGGGAAATTCGTAGAAAATTCAATTGTGGAGACTTGATTCTAAAAAATGGTCACATTGTTCATATTCATAAAACACATTATCTAGGCCTGATAGTTTTCATTCACTCACGTAGCAGGCATTTATTGGCACTCATTGCCAATATATATACTTTTAAGCCTAAGTTTCTATATAAAAGGAATTCACAATGTGTTAGAGAATGTGGTTTGATATTAATGACACTGGGGTTCTGCTCAGATAGTTTTACCATGGTCATGACAGCTTAAACCTTGCGTGGTCTTAATTCAGCAGAGCAGAGTGATTCTAAGTATCAAGCACCTGCATTTTGACTAGAAGAAAGAGCTGAAAATGAATGCAGGAAATAATTCCATATTATGTTAGGTTTCTTGGACAAGTTGCCATGTTCATGTCTTAGGGCCCCTATACCTATTTTTCCATCTGTCTGGAACCCTCCCTTCCTGTTTCTCCACTCTATGTTCCAAGGCTTGATTTTCACTTGCTTCCTGTGCCTCTATTCAAATAATCCCTTTCTAGCATTGCTTTTACTGTTTATTTTAAACAAAACCACCACCATTAAAGCTTTCCAAACCTACCATTCCTAAGTCCTTTATCTTTGTCTGCTTCAGTTGTTTTCATAGGAATGTTTATTCCATAGGGAAAAATATTTTTTTAAATACTTTATGCTATTTCACTAGTACCTAGAAGAATTCCTTCCACAGTGAAGTGAAGTGAAGTCGCTCAGCCATGTCTGACTCTTTGCTATCCCATGGACTATAGCCTACCAGATTGCTCCATCCATGGGATTTTCCAGGCAAGAATACTGCAATGGGTTGCCATTTCCTTCTCCAAGAGATCTTCCCAACTCAGTGATTGAACTCAGGTCTCCTGGATTGTAGGCAGATGCTTTACCATCTGAGCCACCAGGGAAGTTCACCTTCCATGGTACTGGTGCTCAATAAATATTTGCGGAATCAATTTTGAGTTGTAAGAATAGTGTGGTCTTAACTCTGCTTATTTAACTTATATGCAGAATACATCATGAGAAACACTGGACTGGAAGAAACACAAGCTGGAATCAAGATTGCCAGGAGAAATATCAATAACCTCAAATATGCAGATGACACCACCCTTATGGCAGAAAGTGAAGAGGAACTCAAAAGCCTCTTGATGAAAGTGAAAGAGGAGAGTGAAAAAGTTGGCTTAAAGCTCAACATTCAGAAAATGAAGATCATGGCATCTGGTCCCATCACTTCATGGGAAATAGATGGGGAAAGAGTGGAAACAGTGTCAGACTTTATTTTTGGGCTCCCAAATCACTGCAGATGGTGACTGCAGCCATGAAATTAAAAGACACTTACTCCTTGGAAGAAAAGTTATGACCAACCTAGATAGCATATTCAAAAGCAGAGACATTACTTTGCCGACTAAGGTCCGTCTAGTCAAGACTATGGTTTTTCCAGTGGTCATGTATGGATGTGAGAATTGGACTGTGAAGAAGGCTGAGTGCCAAAGAATTGATGCTTTTGAACTGTGGTGTTGGAGAAGACTCTTGAGAGTCCCTTGGACTGCAAGGAGATCCAACCAGTCCATTCTGAAGATCAGCCCTGGGATTTCTTTGGAAGGAATGATTCTAAAGCTGAAACTCCAGTACTTTGGCCACCTCATGTGAAGAATTGACTCATTGGACAAGATTCTGATGCTGGGAGGGATTGGAGGCAGGAGGAGAAGGGGACGACAGAGGATGAGATGTCTGGATGGCATTACTGACTCGACGGACGTGAGTCTGAGTGAACTCCGGGAGTTGGTGATGGACAGGGAGGCCTGGCGTGCTGCGATTCATGGGGTCGCAAAGAGTCGGACACGGCTGAGCGACTGAACTGACTGACTGACTGACTGACTGAAGGCTTGCTATGAGAAGATCATGCTCATATTAAACATTCAATAGAATCAACACTGCTAATTACCATGGCTTCCTTTTATTCAAAAAGGAAGTGGAGAGAATCATGTGAAAGTTGCTTAGGGGGTATAGCATCCCTGGAAAGAGGAGGGAATCTGTGGTTCCTTTGATCTCTCAAAGACAACAGAGGAGAATCTTTCAGGAAATCACCTGCAAAGATTAGGTGTACCTCCAAGAATTTAAGACTGATACTTGGCTTCTAAGTTTTTTGTTTTGTCATCTGTCCTACTGCTACCTCTCTGTACAATCTGCAGAATCTTAGGTAAGTGGGGACACAACCTGGGGCTGACAGGGTAGCAGAGTGGAACTGCCTGTGCTCCTGTTATTGATCTGCATAGGTTGAATGAGTCTACACTGAAGTACTTCTTTGGGCTGGAGCCATTTGACCCGTATCTCACATAACAGAATGTCCCTCTTCAGGAAGGAAACTCAGAAGTAAAAGACCATGGGGAAGATGACTGGCCATGAACACTGCCTGGGGAGTTGTGGGTAAAGGTGGGAATTTAGCTTAGTAGTACTAAGTTTAAAAAATTAGGAAAACAAAATGTGAGGGTGTCTATTGAATCTCTCTGAACATCTCTTGCAAGTACCATCAAAGAGTACCATTTGGATACTTCTGCCAGAAAAGACACTGAGTACCAGGCATTGTTAGCAAGAGAAATAGGATGATTAACAAGGAGAGAGGTCTGTTCCATGAACTTATTTAGTAAGGAAATGTTTTTCTTTTCTACCCTTCCTTCTCATTATCACAATAAATGGAAGAGCTAGTTATCAGAAGAGGGAGTAAAGATTGTTTTATAGCCAAAGGATCCTGTCTTTCCTCCATTCCAAACAGCCAGGACCTCCACTTTAATATTTAGTTAGGGGAGAGAAGGAAATAAAGTTTAGAGACTGAGATTGAATTTAAAAAACAACACTAACTAAAAGAAGTGGAATGGGTTTTAATTATCATACTAAGAGCTGTGTGGCTCAAAAACATGAAAACCATTCACATGTCACTATCAAGCCACTATGTGTTGTTTTATCAAGTATACTTCTAATACTGATGGCTATTAGAAGAAATAGACCCTCAATATTTACAAATTAATGAGCTCAATACTATAGTTATGAGATCAACATATTGTTTAGATACCATCTCTCTCAGTAATATAATAGCTACTTGCATTTTTTTCTTTGTCTTTAAAAATTAGATCTAAAATTATAGTCTGAAACATTGGTTGAAGGCAATGGCACCCCACTCTAGTACTCTTGCCTGGAAAATCCCATGGATGGAGGAGCCTGGCAGGCTGAAGGTCCATGGGGTCGCTAAGAGTCGGACATGACTGAGCGACTTCACTTTCACTTTTCACTTTCATGCATTGGAGAAGGAAATGGCAACCCACTCCAGTCTTCTTGCCTGGAGAATCCCAGGGACAGAGGAGCCTGTTGAGCTGCCATATATGGGGTCCCACAGAGTCAGACACGACTGACGCAACTTAGCAGCAGCAGCATAACCAACTTATGATTTATTTGTAGACATAATGGCAATCCACTCCAGTATTCTTGCCTGGAGAATTCCATAACAGAGGAGCCTGGCAGGCTACATATAGTCTAAGGAGTTGCAAAGAGTCAGACACAACTGAGTGACTATCACCCACTCATATGTAGACGTAAAAAGACAACTTCATGGGTATCTCTGTGTACCTTTCTTGAATGAAAATTCTTCCTATCTTTACATCTGGTTATAGAAAAAAAAATTTAATTGAAGAAAAGGAAAAACAACAAAAAAGCATTTAATTTAGGCTCTGTGGTCTCCTATGATTAGCAGTGGTCTCTTTTCCTGCCACTGAGGGCACTTAAGCCATCAGAATTATCCCAGAACACCAGAGTAGCATGAGGAATGGCCATCCCATTACATTTTAAAAATTGTTTAAAACATAGCAATCATTTAAATGGGCACTTTACCCAAAGAGTAATTTTAATACATTAAAAATTAGAATAGGCAGTGAGGAGGAAGTACTAAGTAGTGGTAAGTGGAATGCACATTTTCTCTTCTTGCATTTATGTACCAACTAAATGCAGTGACTCTCCAACATTTCAGTTTCAAAATGCATGCCTTCTTTCTAACCAAATGCTGTTTCTTTTCAAAACAGCAATGACAATTTCAAAGTTTTAAAGTAGGAGGGGGGTTCATGATTGGGAACTCATGTACACCCATGGCGGATTCATGTCAATGTATGGCAAAACTAATACAGTATTGTAAAGTAAAATAAAGTAAAAATTAAAAATTAAAAATAAAGTTATTCTTTAATGATGGACATCTAGTAATCAATGTATAGTTAATAATAGCATTTCATACTTGGCATATTTATCATAAATGATCAAGGTGGTTTAAAGGCTATTAATAACACTGTGGGGAAACAGTTGGCATTATAATTCTTTTTTCTTTAACCTTTGGGAAAAAATTGAAGTAGAAAGCAATTAAATTTTTTTAGCCTCACAGAAGAAAAGTGGCATGTAAATACAAATTATCAGTGAGTGATTTGTTTTTAATTCACAGAATGAATCAGCAAGGAATAGCTGACTTGATTTAGAAATAAGATATTTGACTCTCAACTCTCTTTACTTTTACAAAACGAGTTGTTCACAATTATTTCTTTGATGGCAGTGGTGGTGACAGTGAAAGGGTTGCCCCAGTTTGGCAAAGTCAAGACTCATAAAAGAACATATGACTTTCTTGTCTTTCATTTTAGTGAGACACTGATTCTCAAAGAAATCTAGAAGATTTGAAAACTTAAGTTAAATCTTGAATATTTATTTTCTTTACTCATAATTCTCATTTCATAACAGTAAATTTATTGCATATTTTAGTAAGCACATTTCTAAGTTCTAAATTTAATTAGTATTGACTCTAATTAGAGAGGGTCTTTTTGAACATACTTATAGGCCACTTTATCCCAACTATCTCCCATCTTGCTGGAAATAATACATTTCTGAATGTGTCATTAAACTTTTTAAGCTTATCTAATTTTCTAGATTTTTCTATTTTAGTAGCATTTTACCAAAGATATTTGTGATAATAACTGCTAAAGTTAACCCTTAAATTGGGTGAATTATTGTCATTTAAGGAGAGCAAAGTTGAGCAGGGAAAAGGGTTATCAGTGAAACTCAAAATAGTAGAAAGTTTTCAAAAAGGGAAGAAAATACATTTCTATGATGAATTTGCATTAGTTCAGTTGCAGACTCTAAAGGACATTAGATGATCTTGCTTATTCTCTATTTGTAACAACTAGTACAATGTCTGCCATCAAATAAATATTTGTTGTGTAAATTATAAGTGAATTCATACATATTCAGTCATCAGACCAGTCTCAGTATATTTCTTCTCCTAAGTTTTTTAGTGAGTTTAAAGTGGAATTAAATTTAGTTTATCCTCTAGCTTTATGATTACTTTGAAGTAAATGAATAATTCTAGAACTCAGTTTCTTTATGTCTAACTCTTAAGAGTCATGATCTTTAATTCACAAAGACTGTATAGCTACATTTAGATACTAGTGCTTCTGTTTATATTTGTAAATCACTTACAGTTCAAATACATGACATTTATAGGCACTGTAGAAAATTCATAGTGGATTTACTTTTTGGTTAATCTATTTACAACTTTAGGATTAGACAATGCTATTCCCATTTTTTAAAATAAGTAACAATAATGTTGAAAAAAATATATTGGTTCAGAAAGTTTTTTCTTATTTTTACTCTCCTTTTTGAGGCTATGATATTCATAGTAATACATTTCACAATTTTACTTTTAACGAGTATTCAGTGCTTGCATGCTCAGTCTTGTCCGACTCTTTGTGACCCAATGGACTGTAGCCCACAAGGTTCCTTGGTCCATGGGATTCTTCAGACAAGAATACTGGAGTAGGTTGCCATTTCCTACTTCAGGGGATTTTCCTGACCTAGGGATTGAACCCGCATCTCTTGAGTCTCCTGCACTGTTGGGCAGATCCGTTACCACTACACCACCTGGGAAGCCATTTAATGAACAAGGATTTAGAATTGGTGCAAGGATCAAATAAACTTACCCACTCTGGAAAACATCATAGGGAATAGATACCCTAAACAGAAAATAGTTCAAATAATAGAGGCAATTAACATTTATTTCATGAGTATAGTATTTAAGAAGACTTCACTAACATGAATAATTAGGTATGTGATGGGTCCAGTGTACTCTCATTAATATAAATGAGTATCAGAGATTCTGCTAATTGTTATGAGTAGACTAAATGTCAAAAAGGTATTCAATCTTATGAAGAATTTCTGAAAATTAATTATTCCATATAATTAATATTCAAGATAAATAAAGAAACTCATGTAAGGTAAAAAGAAAATAGTTCTGTGGTGCGTGTGACTCACTCAGTCATGTCCAACTCTTTGAGACTCCATAGACTGTAGCCCACCAGGCTTCTCTGTCCATGGAATTCTCTAGGCACAAATACTGGACTAGGTTGCCTTCTTCTCCAGAGGATCTTCTTGAGGCAGGGATCAAACACAAGTCTCCTGCATTGCAGGTAGATTTTATACTGACTGAGCCACCAGGAAAGCCCAGTTCTGTCATAGGCAGAATGATACTCCCACCCTACCCCAGCAGCTCCAAAGTCAGCATCCTAATTCATGGTTCTGTGAATTTGTCACCTTCCATAACGCAGAAGGGACTTTCAGGATGTAATTAAATTTAAGGACATTGAAACAAGGAGATTATCCTGTATTATCCAGGAGGAACTAATATAATCACATGAGTTCTTAAGAGAGAACTAATTTCTGGATATAGTCAAAGAAAAACATGTTACTATACAAGAAAGGTCAAGGGTTACAGTGTTGCAGGTATTGAAGATGTAAGATGGATACCACAAGCCAAGGAATGCAGGCTGCCAGTAGAAACTGGAAAAGACAAGGAAACAAATTGTACCCTAGATTCTCCAGAAAGGAACACAAAACTGCTGACATTTTGATCTTGGTCTGGAAGTATCTGTGTCAGACCTCTGATAACCAAATAGTCAAGCAACAAATGTGTGTTCTTCTAAACTACTTAGTTTGTGATACTTTGTTACAGCTACAATAGAAATCTAATATAAACTTCAACATAGATTGCATAAATTCTGGCTAATTATTGATCATCATTTAATCATTTTATCAAAGATCAAAGTCATCCCCATGCTTAGTAATGACAACACTAAGCAAAAGTTTAAGAACTGGCTTTTTCCCTTACAATTGGTGATGCTAGATATCTATGAAATTTTTAAAAAAGGAAAAACATTGACAGTAGTTCCTACTCTACATCTGGACTGGGTACTTGCTAAAGGCTACATCATTAGTTGTAATAATGGATGTTATGATTTTCCATTAAACAAATGTGGGAAGTAAGTCTTGAAACATTAAGGCAAATTCCCAATCTCTAGAAGGTTATTAGTGATAGAGTTTGCATTCTAAGGCAGGTTTTAAACTTACCACTTCATGGCTCTGTAATAATTCCCATTCTGACAGCATTTCTTGAATCCCTTCCTTCCTACTCAATTTACTGCTTCTAATCATCTATGGAACAGGGGAATCAAAAGAACTAATTTTCTTAGAGTTGGATATGAAAATAGAGTAGAGTGATAATGAGGACATGAAGGTCAATCTAAGAATAAAATTCATGAGCTTCAGTGGATGAACTTTTTATATCCATATTCATGATGTAAGGACTATGCCAGTTTTTAGACTTAGACGCACTACTAATCTATTAGTAGTGTGCCTGTACTGGCAGAGACAAACCTATTGAATAAGCTAAATATGTAGTGTTATCGACTTTATGTTTATATCCCCATGAAATTCATATATTGAAATCATAACTTTCAATGTGATGACTAGGATGTGGAGCATTTGGAATATATTTAGATCATGAGAATGGAAGCCTCCATGAATGGAATTAGTGCTCTCATAAGAAGAAGGGCTTCTCTGGCAGGTTAAAGCATCTGCCTCCATGCAGGAGACCTGGGTTTGATCCCTGGGTTGGGAAGACCCCTGGTGAAAGAAATGGTAACCCACTCCAGTATTCTTGCCTGGAGAATGCCATGGATGGATAAGCCTGGTAGGCTACAGTCCACAGGGTTGCAAAGAGTTGGACACGACTGAGCAACTTCATTTATAAGAGCTTGCCTTCTTTCTCTCTGCTCTCTGCCATGTGAAGATACAAGATAGTCATCTGAAAATCATGAAGACTGCCTTCAGGAGACAAAAGATAGCCAGCTCCTTTATCTGGACTAAGAGAAATAGATTTTGTTGTTTAAGCCACCTAGTCTCTGGCAATGTTTTTTTAATAGCAGTTCAAACGGACTGAGATAATTGTCAAGCTCAAGATAGAGGGTATATTAATAAAAACTGTGAACACTGCATGATTGAAGTCAAGGATTGTTTAGTTTCTTAAGGCTACCATAACAAAGTACCAAAACTCAATAACTTAAAGCAACAGAAATATATTGTATCACAGTTCTGCAGGCAAGAAGTCCAGTATCAAGGTGTCAGCTAGCTACGGTTCCTCTGAAACCTGTAAAGTTAACTCTTCCTTGCCTCTTCCAACTTCCCCTAGCCCCAGTTGTTCTATATCTTGTGACAGTATTACCTATCTTCCCTTTGTGCGTGTTTTCACATGACATTCTTCTCTGTGTATATATCTGTGCCCAAATACGGCTGTTCTAATAAGGACACTTGCCATACTGGATTAGGACCCTCCCTGATGGCCACATGTTAACTTGATTACATCTGCAAACAGATTAGTTTCAAATAAGGTCACATGCACAAATGTGGACATTAGGACTTCAATGGATCTTATTGGAGCACACAATTCAACTCACGAAAGGAGAGATAGACAAGTACCAAGGAAAACTGAGAAGAAATATTCTTCAGGTGGACTCGATTCCAAATGAGTGATTCTTGAGGAAGGGTTTTGGAGGAGGAATTACAACATAAAATGTTTGAAAGGTGTTTAGATACTATGGTACTCATGACACGTAGATTCCTGATATGGTAGATATCTGAATGAAAACTTTGGTAGCTCATTTTTATTCTGCATTTTGATGTTGTCCTAGTTTTTTTTTATTATTGGTTTAATTATTCAATTAACATTCAATGAAGCCTGTATTTTCTGTTTAGCATAAAAGTTAAGTGGGAATAACACATATTTCACTATGACATAAGAGTGAAGGATGAGTACACATTTAATTAAATTGTAAAAAAAGAGCTTCAGATTATTCATAAAGGCTGAGGTTGTAATTAGGCAGAAAAGGAGGGATGGACACAGGTGAAAACAGAAGAGGAATATGTATCTTAACAACAACAACAAAAAATCCAAACGAACTCTAAGCAGAATAAAAGGATCAGAGGCAGACATAAAAGTAGACATTTAGATAAGAACTAAATATGATTCTAATTTTTAACTGCAACAATGAATTCATAGATTCTTTTCACAGAGCACAAATTGTATCTCAGATAATCAGATATTTAATTGCCCAATTATGAAAATATCACTTTGAATTCTTAGGCCAATAGCTCAGCATGAAATATAATCCCCAAAGGATATCAAGAATTTAGGTAAATTTGCTGTCTTATTCAAGTCAATAAATGATTTTCTAATGAGTTTTATTTTTATCAGTAAAAGATATGTTTAAAAAATCATAGGAGCAAACAAATTCAAAATAAAAGTAATAACTAATTGTTTAAGATTTTATGTATAAACCTTGATCAATGTTTAGAATACAATGGAAGCAATATACAATAATATTATTTTTGTGATTTCATTTATACTCCTTAAAAAAATCAAATAAGTATATACCTTTTGTTTCTGAAAAGAAGCCTCTAAGAAAACAATCAACTATAATTTTCGAAATGATTTTAATTCTGTGAATTCTGTACACCCCTTATTTTTTTTTCTTTAAATGTTTATCTCTGGAAAACTCTAAATATTTTTCACCAATGAAATTTGCTCCCACAATTAAACATGGGAGTTAAGGATTTATTTACTTCTATTTGCTATTAACCAGGCATTTGCAAATTTATCATTTCCAAATTGCACTATATTTTCATAACATTCAATTAAGCCTCTATTTTCTGTTTAGCATAAGAGTTAAACGTTTAATATCCAAAGTGAGAATGCACAGTTTCAATTTGACTTCAAAACATGGTATTTTCTGCTATGAAATTCAGATAATACTGATGCTGAACTCACAGAATTCTGGTCAGGTTTCAATAAGGTAATACTGATGAGGCATGTGTACTGTGCTTATCATATAATCAGCAGAAAATACATATATTAATGTTGTTGTTAAATATATTTTCAGAACCAATGACAATTTCAGTTTTAGAATTTCTGTCTGGGAAAAACAAAATGAAGAAAGAGAAAATAAATGAAACCAACAGAAGGAAGGCAAAAGAGATGGAAGATAATGAGAAAGGGTTTTACAACGAATCATCATTATTTCCATTTTGAGCAACAGCTCTTGTTTCCTCTAGAAACCTCCTTATGATACATATATTCCAATAGACACAGTGCCATAAACAATACATTTAAAATAACTCTTTCTGCTTATTTTACCCCATAAATGTGGCACAGAGTAAGATTTCTTAAAACTCATCTTGTTTCTTCCCTTTGTCATCAATTTCCATACATTCACCAGCTACACACACACTTCTTTCTTCAAAAATGATCTCAGAACATCCTTAGTTATACAACGTAATAGTTCTAGTCCTATTTTTATCATGATTGGAAATTATCTGGTAATACACAAATCCCATAGAGGGCAGGTAAATGAAACTGAAAGTTGCTCAGTCGTGTCCAACTCTTTGGGACCCCATGGACTAGGCAGTCCATGGAATTCTCCAGGCCAGAATACTGGAGTGGGAAACCTTTCTCTTCTCCAGGGGATCTTCCCAACCCAGGGGTTGAACCAAGATCTCCCTCATTGCAGGCAGATTCTTTACCAGCTGAGCCACAAGGGAAGCTAGAGGGCAGTGGAGTGGTGGAAATCCAATTGGCTGAGCCAGAAGCCCCTTTATTCCATACAAAAAGAAAAAATAAAATAAAATAAACTCAAACATTGCTTACTTTATTCACACTGCATAAAAAAGCATTTTATAGTGAAGAGGTAAATGTTTAGATTGCTGTATTAATCAGGGTCTAAACATTTAATAGAAATCATCAGAATATATGAATATAGTAATGTAGATAATGGATTATTCAAATGACAGAAAAGATAAGAACCCAAAATTAGGAGATAGGAACAGCCCAGAGATCAGCGATATTGTGTAGCTACTATAACCTACAGGCTGGAGACATACAGGGAAAATATTTTCATAGGGAGAAGGAAGTGCGATCTAGACACAGGATAGATGAGAGGAGGAAGAATGCACAATGGGTTTCTCTGGGAGAAGTTGCATCCAAAGAGGAAACAGAACCACTCCCATGTAATCCAAGTCAGAGACAGAGAAGGATAGAGTCCATTTATTCCTTCCCTACCCCTGACTAAAAGTCTCCAAAAATGCCTTCCAAGGGTCATACTTAGCTGGAAGTCAACTGACTAAAATCCTTGGGAAATACGACACCAGACACTCCATAACAAACAGCAAAGAAAAGAGCAAGGGTTGATTCAGGGATTCATGAGCAAACAAATGCTGGAAAAACATGGTAAATGTTACGGAGACTGGTCGTCAGGATTCATGAAAACAATTAAAAAAAAAAAACAATTAAATATTATACCAAAGACTCAGATGGATGAATGGATGAACGATGTATAGATTAGAGAGCAGGGAGAAAGAACGAAGAGAGAGAGAAGCAAGCAAACCCAAATCTATCTTGGGTGATAGTAAGCAATTATGAATACAAGTTTCAAGGAAGATTTTCCTAGCTTTGATGCAGGTTTGGTGACTATAAGTGTTATGTTGATTTATGGATGATAACTATCATTAATTTCATGACATTTGTGTTTGTTATAATTTCTTTCTGGAAAATTTTTAACAAATAATATTAAATGGTATAACACTATGGCACTTTTTACCTCGCTTTGAGATACCTTTAAAATTGTAGCTATTCTTTCACGTTTTGCAATGTCTTCCTTTTCACAAGTTGTGGTTTCTTCAAAAACAAACATTAGTATCAGCAAAAACTCTTTAGGTCACTTTTACTTAAAGATTCAGTTTGTAATCTATGTTGTTCCATTTCAATGAATAATGTATATACTTGTGGAAAAACATATTCCTACCTTCCTGGCTATTCACTGGAAAGCCAATACCTTTTTCCTGCATAAACACAGTGCTTTCTTATAGCACTGACAATCTGGATTACAACAAACTAGGTATTGTTGTTATCTTTTTTCATAAAGAATTTAGAAAGCCTGTTTCAGAGTCTCCTCTTTATCCAGAAGTACGGTTGATCAGGTCAAAGTTATTGGGAATCCATGCCAATATTCTTGGATCTCAAATGGATTCTGGGAAAGTTTTCAAGATGAAAACATTTGTGTTTTTCAAACAATATCCTGAGTCCTGCTTGATCACACAGTAAATAATCCATACCAATACAAACTATTATGTTAACCTTTGTAAACCTCAGTTTTCTCACTCACAATGTAATTCCTGTCAATATAAAATGGGTACAATACATACATGTCAATTAAGATTCACATCTTTAGAATCTATTTTTATAGAAAAGATATTGATAGTTTCTTAGGAGGCTTTGTGTTCTGTTATAGTTCTGAATCTCTTTATATGTTTATCTTTCATAACCTCTCTCCATTTTCAACTTCTAGTTCTAAGTGAATCATGAATTAATTTAACCATGCTAAAGAAACAGTTAAATAACAGCAGGTTGGTTCCATCTGGGGTCTAAGAAGTTGGAAAATGAATGTGCTTAATGTGTATCAGCTTTACTACAATGAACTTTATGACATTACTTCTGGTTGGTTAGACTTATTTTTTTTCACTGTTCTTTTACTTCACTGAAGATTGCACAGTTTAGGTTGTAAAAATATAATGATCTTGGTGATGTGATGTAATAGTATGTTTTCTCTATTATCTCTAAGAAATCATAAAAGTGATGCTATTTCAACATTTTGAAAATTATTAAACTATTACATTTTTTCTTGTTTTTACACACAGTTATAATGGTTCTTTTAATAATTTACTTAGTCCTTAATGATGATTTTCTATAGTTGTATAAATAATAACAATGTCATTGGAAAGAATTAAGTAACCATTTAATCATTCTCTGCATTGGTCAGACAATAATTTTGTAGAAGCCATAAGCAATTCAAAACATGAGTATTTACATAGGAAAGATGGAGCAAGTCAGAAATTATTAAAAACCAATTCCCTTTCCCATTACAGCCTAATCATATGAATTGCTCCTCTTTCATAATAGAAACTTCTTTATCAGCTATACATAATGTTTACACACACGAATAAATGCATGATTTAATTACTGCATTCCTGAAATGTTTTGAAAGTGAAGTGAAAGGGAATGTCAGTCAGTCACATCCAACTCTTTGCGACCCCATGGACTATACAGAACATGGAATTCTCCAGGCCAGAATACTGTAGTCAGTAGCTGTTCCCTTCTTCAGGGGTTCTTCCCAACCCAGGGATTAAACCCAGGTCTCTCCTACATTGCAGATGTATTCTTTACTAGCTGAGCCACAAGGGAAGCCTGAAATGTTTGGTTGGTGTTACATCTGTGATTTTATTTTTCTTCTTACTATATAATCATAATGTGTCAATCCCTGAAAGCAAGAGATGAAAATAAATAAATGATGCTGAATATGAGCATAATGATGATTGCAGATATGGATTTCACAATTTTTTACATGGTACCAAGAACTGACTGGAGACAAGTGAGGGTGATTTTTTTTTTTTTATTCTAGTTGAGGTTGTACGAGTCACAACATCCATTCAGTAAATTACTTACTTATTTCAGCAATGCTGTATGACAGAAGTATAACAAAAGTGGTAGAGTTCCTGTTTTTTCACAGTACAATTTGAAGGAAGACAAAATTAGGGGAAATAAAGGGTACACCTAGAATATGACGTGAACATCCTGCTCTTACTAATTGTGCTGATCTCCAATTGTGAACCAGTTTTAACAAGTGCTGGTCCCAGAACTTCCTGTTCAGAAATACAGAGATGACAATGTTACCCAGATGAGATGAGAATGAAATATATGAGGAGCTGAAAGTCTGGCAAAGATGAATGTAAAGACAGATCGCCAAGGCATGTTTTAATAAGTGATCAATGTGCTCTGGGGTCTCTAAAGATGCAGAGCCTAAAATGTATCTATTTCAATTCTGGTTTCCTTGGTGTGTATGCCAGAGGGATGGTGCAGGGAGGAAGGAGGGACGGGGGTTCAGGATGGGGAACACGTGTATACCTGTGGTGGATTCATGTTGATGTATAACCTCCAATTAAAATAAATAAATTTATATTTTTAAAAAATTTATCTAAAATAATAGAATGATTTTTTAAAAACCTGCATTGTTCATTGCTACATTTGCTGCCATTCAAATATTCTATTTGTTCAGTTGAATGAAATAATCATTGGATGTTAAGCACTTATCATGTGCAAGGTGTTGAAGGATAAAAAAAATACCATTTATAGTAACATTGTTCATATGTTCATAGTAACACTGTGTCTTATGAGGGAAAAAGCAGGCAGGTAATAGCAAGCTATAAATAGCAGAATTTTAAATATGTACTGATTTCCAAAAATTTGTGATGGAAGCGTAAGAGAAAAATAGTTTATTCTGACATTAGGAAAATATCCTGGAGGAGAGAGTAATTGTTTTAATTTTTTCAGGTGAATGATTTTAAGAACTGGAAAATGGGAAAGCAGACCTTCTCAGACTGAGCGATAAGGATGGGCAAATATATGAAGCAGGAAAAAAGACTTTAGCAAGCAGAAATAACTGAAATATTGGATAAAAATGCTCCAGGGCAATGAATAATGAGGCTGAAGAAGGAAATTAGGACAAAGTCATAGGGAAATTGGCATTCCATTGAAAGGCATATCATCAGTGTTCCCTTCTTCTTCCTTCCCTGCACATATCTGTGTGCTCAGAAAAGAATGCCTGTTAAGTCCAAGCTATGTAAAGTCAAACTGGGTTCTCAAATACATAGTGTGATTTGTAAGTGCCAGAGAAAACCCCACGGAAGATATGATATCATAAGTCTCAACTATAGTAGTGTGGTTATACATTTTTCACTTTTGTGTCTTTTTTAAGAGACTATGAAAATTGCCAAACTTCTTGGAAGAGTCAAAATTTAATGCATTATTAGTAAATGCCTCAATAAATGAATAATAGCTTGAATGTCTAATAGACATCTCACATTAAGGTGTAAAATGCAAAACCAGTTAGTTCTCGTCTCTCCCAAATCTGCTTACCTAGTTATTACAGCAAAGCAGGTCATGTCAACTCCATCCTCCCATTTTCAAAATAAAAACTTTGGCATTGTCCTTGATTTCTTTAGCTCATTTGTAACCCATATCCAAATTTTCCTGGTTTTGCATTCCAATTCTATTGTATCTCATCAGCTCTACAGCTACCATCCCTGGGTTTTCCAAAAAGGCCTCCCTTCTTCTACCCATGCTTTTCAGTCTTTCTAAATACAATCCTAGAGGATTTTTTTTTTAAACAGAGATAATAGCATCTTGCCTCAAAATCCTGAAAAAATTCTCTGATAGTTAATTGTCTATCACCTTGCCTAGGCCATGAGGACCTCAGACTTTTGGCCATACATTATTCTAAGTGTGTCTATGAGGGTATTTCTAGGTGAGATTAACATTTAAATTGGTAGACTAAGTAAAGCAGAATATCCTTCTCAATGTGGGAGGGCTTCGTCCAATCAATTGAAGAATTAAGTAGGATTCAAGGGGAAATCTTCCTGCCTTATTGTTTGAATGGCGATACTGATACTTTACAAGCTTTTGAACTTAAATTGAAAAATCAACTCTACTTGGTTCTCCAGCCTATAGGATTTTAGACCAGAATATGTACTATTGATTTTCCTAGATAAAAGGACTTTAGACTCAGAATATAACTATTCTGTTGGCTTTCCTGGGTTTGTAGCTTCTCAATTGCATATCTACGGCTTCTCTACCTCCATAATCACATGAACCAATTTCTAATTTTATATATATACATATATATATATATATATATATATATATATATATATATATGCTTCTATTTCTCTGAGCAGTATAGATTTTGGTACTGAGAACCGTTCCAGAAGAAAATAACTTTAAGGATGAGTTTTCTTAGAATTCCCTGGAGGTCCAGTGTTTAGGACTTTGTGCTTTCACTGCCGAATACATGAGTTCAATCCCTGATCCTAAGATCCCACAAGACATGCAGCACAGCCAAAAACTAAAAAGGAATGAGTTTTATGAACTGGTTCTGGGATTTCTGGAATTGACTCTGTAATATGATTAGATGTAAAATGCTACTGATTCAGTCTCCAATAGTAGAACACTGATAGCCCATGGTTTGATCTAGCAATGGAGAGACATAATATATATCCATTGGATACATCAATCACTAATAAGAAGCAAGAAGTTAGATAACCTCTCATATAATACTTTTAGCAGTCAAGGGCAGAAGTTCACTATCTTACTACAGCCCTTAATCCAGCCCTGCATCATAATACATATTGCAGGGAAGTTAATCATCTTTTCCTTTCATAAGATATCATAAAATTTCACTGTACTGATGATACTATGCTGATTGGACCTAGTGAGAAAGAAATAGAAATTACTCTGCACTGATTGGTAAGAAATATTCATGAGAGTCCCTTGGACTGCAAGGAGATCCAACCAATCCATCCTAAAGGTGATCAGTCCTGGGTATTGATTGGAAGGACTGATGTTGAAGCTGAAACTCCAATACTTTGACCACCTGATGCGAAGAGCTGACTCATTTGAAAAGACCCTGATGCTGAGAAAGATTGAGGGCAGGAGGAGAAGAGGATGGCAGAGGATGAGATGGTTGGATGGCACCACCGACTCAATGGACATGAGTTTGTGTAAACTCTGGGAGTTGGTGATGGACAGGGAGGCATGGTGTGCTGCAGTTCATGGGGTCAAAAAGAGTCAAACGTGACTGAGCAACTGAACTGAACTGAACTGATTCATGCCAGAGGATGGGAAATAAATCTGACAAAAGTTCAAGGGTCTTCCACCTCAGTGACATTTTTTTCAAACTAGGCAAACTGGGGCATATTGAAACACTCCTTTTAAGATAAAATAAAAATTATTAAGATATAATATAAAGGATAAGTTGTCATATCTGCCCTTTTCTACAACTGAGAAAACAAGATCTCTACATAATGGACCTCTTTGGACCTTAGAGAGAATGTTCCTCATTTGAGTCTATTATTCTGGCCTATTATTGACATATTTGGAAAACTGCTAGTTGTCAGTGGAACACAGAAGAACAGAAGTCTGTGGAACAGGTCCAGGCTACTGTTCAAGCTGATCTGCCATGTGGGCCATAGAATCCAACAGATCCAATGGTGCTTGAAATTTTAGTAGCAGATAAGGATGTTGTTTGGAGCCTAAGCTAGGCTCCTATATCTGAATCACTGTGCAGGCCATTGGGAACTTGAAGCAAAGCTCTTCTGTCCTTCATAAATATTCTTCTTTTGAGAATATGCTCTTGACCTATTACTGTGCCTTTGTGAAGACTGAACACCTAGTCATGAGTCACCAAATTACCATGTGACCTGAGCTTTGCTTTATGAACCGGATTACCTAACTCATCAAGTCATAAAGTTGGGCAGGCACAGCAAAACTCTATCATCAAAGATGACTGATATATATGTGATCATGGTCAAATAGGACCTAAAGACCTAAGTAAGTCACTGGAGGAAGTGACCCAAATCCCACCCCTGTTACACTGCCTTTTCTGCTCATCTGGCCCACACGACATCATGGGAAATTCCCTGGGATCAGATGATATAGAAAAAAAAAGGCAGGCCTGGTTTACAGATAATTTTACACAATATATAGTTATCACCAGAAAGTAGACAGCAGTAGTGCTACAACCCCTTTTAGAAACATCCATAAAGGACAATGGTGAATGCAAATCTTACTAGTGGTCAGAACTTCTGCCAGTGCACCTAGCTGCTCCCTTTGCTTTGAAAGAGAAATGGCCACATGTGTAACTTTGTACCAGTTCTTGTACTGTGGGCCAAAGTTTGACTGGATGATAGGGGAATTGGATGAAACATGATTGCCAAATTGGTGTCAAAAAAGTCTGGAGAAAAGGTATGTTGATAGACATTTCTGAATGGGCAAAGGAAAAAAATAAATGAAGAAACCCATGTCCCATATGAGTGTTTATCAAAGGATAACTCAAAAAGAAGAAGATTTTAATAATTAAGTAGATATGATAGCTTACGGTGAATGATGTCAGATTCGAGATCGAAGAAGAAGAAGATTTAGCTTCTGGACCAGGGACTAGGCTTGGTCACTCAAGAGCTTTTGTGTAGCAGAGTTATATTAAAGTATAAAAAGGGACAGAGAAAGCTTCTGACACAGACATCAGAAGGGGGACAGAGAATGCCCCCCTCACTAAATTTAGCAAGGGAATTATGTACTTTTAAAATTGGTTATTACAATAAATCAAAAGAATGTCTCAAAGATCTTACTGGACCTACATGTACAATTTACATTTTAAGATAACAGGATTAGTCAGGAGGTTTCAAGAAAATACTGTCCTCAAGCAGGATACATTGTTGTTATATAATCATTGGTAGAAAGGAGCTACCCCACATCTGAGGACAGGAGCGGTGGCTGAAAGGAGCAACCCCATGACCAAGGAGAGGTGGCTGTGCCAATGCAAGGGCCAAGAGGAGCTACTCCACATTCAAAGTCAGGAGGGGCGACCTCGTCCAAGGTAAGGAACAGCAGCTGTGCTTCGCTAGAGCAGCCGTGAAGAGACACCCCACATCCAAGGTAAGAGAAACCCAAGTAAGACAGTAGGTGTTGCGAGAGGGCATCAGAGGGCAGACACACTGAAATCATAATAACAGAAAACTAGTCATCTGATCACATGGACCACAGCCTTGTATAACTCAGTGAAACCAAGCCATGCCTTGTGGGGCCACCAAAGATGGACGGGTCATGGTGGAGAGGTCTGATATAATGTGGTCCATTGGAGAAGGGAATGGCAAACCACTTCAGCATTCTTGCCTTGAGGACCCCATGAATATTATGAAAAGGCAAAATGATAGGATACTGAAAGAAAACTCCCCAGGTCATTAAGTACCCAATATGCTACTGGAGATCAGTGGAGAAATAACTCCAGAAAGAATAAAGGGATGGAGCCAAAGCAAAAACAATACCCAGTTGTGGACGTGACTGGTAATAGAAGCAAGGTTCAATGCTGTAAACAGCATTATTGCATACGAACTTGAAATGTTATGTCCATGAATCAAGGCAAATTGGAAGTGGTCAAAAAGGAGATGGAAAGAGTGAACATCGACAGTCTAGGAATTAGTAAACTAAAATGGACTGGAATGGGTGAATTTAACTTTGATGACCATTATATCTATGACTGTAGGCAAGAATACCTTAAGAGAAATGGAGAAGTCATCTTGGTCAACAAAAGGGTCCGAAATGCAGTAGTTGGATGCAATCTCAAAAACGACAGAATGATCTCTGTTTGGCTCCAAGGCAAACCATTCAATATCACAGTAATCCAAGTCTATGCCCCAACAAGTAACACTGAAGAAGCTGAAGTTGAACGGTTCTATGAAGACCTACAAGACCTTTTAGAACTAACATCCAGAAAAGATGTCCTCTTCATTATAGGGGACTGGAATGCAAAAAAAGGAAGTCAAGAAACACCTGGAATAAAAGGTAAATTAGGCCTTGGAATACAGAATGAAGCAGGGCAAAGGCTAACAGTGTTTTGCCAAGAGAAAGAACTGGTCATAGCAAACACCCTCTTCCAACAACACAAGAGAAGACTCTACATATGGACATCATCAGATGGTCAACACCGAAATAAGATTGATTATATTCTTTGCAGCCAAAGATGGAGAAGCTCTATACAGTCAGCAAAAATAAGACCGGGAGCTGACATTGGCTCAGATGATGAACTTCTCATTGCCAAATCAGACTTGAATTGAAGAAAGCAGGGAAAACCACTAGACCATTCAGGTATGACCTAGATCAAATCCCTTATGATTATACAGTGGAAGTGAGAAATAGATTTAAGGGACTAGACTGATAGATAGAGTGCCTGATGAACTATGGAATGAGGTTTGTGGCATTGTACAGGAGACAGGGAACAAGAACATTCCCGTGGAAAATAAGGCAAAAAAAAAAAAAAAAAGGCTGTCTGAGGAGGCCTTACAAATAGCTGTGAAAAGAAGAGAAGAGAAAAACAAAGGAGAAAAGGAAAGATATAAGCATCTGAATGCAGAGTTCCAAAGAATAGCAAGGAGACATAAGAAAGCCATCTTCAGCAATCAAAGCAAGGAAATAGAAGAAAACAACAGAATGGGAAAGACTAGAGATCTCTTCAAGAAAATTAGAGATAGCAAGGGAACATTACTTATCTAGTGGCTCAGACAGTAAAGCATCTGCCTACAATGCGGGAGACCCAAGTTCAATCCCTGGGTCTGGAAGATCCCCTGGAGAAGGAAATGGCAACCCACTCCAGTATTCTTGCCTGGAAAATCCCATGAAGAGCGGAGTCTAGTAGACTACATTCCATAGGGTGGCAAAGAGTCAGACTCGACTGAGCAACTTCACTTTCTCACTTTCTTTCACAAGGGAACATTTCATACAAAAATGGGCTAGATAAAGGACAGAAATGGTATGGACCTAACAGAAGTAGAAGATATTAAGATGAGATGGCAAGAATACACAGAAGAACTGTACAAAAAAAGATCTTCACGACCCAGATAATCATGATGGTGTGATCATGCACCTAGAGCCAGACATCCTGGAATGTGAAGTCAAGTGGGCGTTAGGAAGTATCACTATGAACAAAGCTAGTGGAGGTGATGGAATTCCAGTTGAGCTATTTCAAATCCTGAAAGATGATGGTGTGAAAACGCTACACTCAATATGCCAGCAAATTTGGAAAACTCAGCAGTGGCCACAGGACTGGAAAAGGTCAGTTTTCATTCCAATCCCAAGGAAAGGCAATGCTAAAGAATGCTCAAACTACTGCACAATTGCATGCATCTCACACACTAGTAAAGTAATGCTCAAAATTCTCCAAGCCAGGGTTCGGCAGTACGTGAACCATGCTGGATTTAGAACAGGCAGTGGAACCAGAGATCAAATTGCCAACATCCGCTGGCTCATCAAAAAAGCAAGAGAGTTCCAGAAAAACATTTATTTCTGCGTTATTGACTATGCCAAAGCCTTTGACTGTGTGGATCACAATAAACTTTGGAAAATTCTGAAAGAGATGGGAATACCAGAAAACCTGACTGCCTCTTGAGAAACCTTTATGCAGATCAGGAAGCAACAGTTAGAACTGGACATGGAACAACAGATTAGTTCCAAATAGGATAAGGAGTACATCCAGGCTGCATATTGTCACCCTGCTTATTTAACTTCTATGCAGAGTACATCATGAGAAATGCTGGTCTGGAAGAAGCACAAGCTGGAATCAAGACTGCTAGGAGAAATGTCAATAACCTCAGATATGCAGATGCCACCATACTTACGGCAGAAAGTGAACAGGAACTAAAAAGCCTCTTTAGGAAACTGAAAGAGGAGAGCTAAAAAGTTGGCTTGAAGCTCAACATTCAGAAAATGAAGATCATGGCATGTGGTTTCATCATTTCATGGGAAATAGATGGGGAAACAGTGGAAACAATGTCAAATTTTATTTTTGGGGGCTCCAAAATCACTGCAGATGGGGATTGCAGCCATGAAATTAAAAGATGCTTGCTTACTCCTTGGAAGGAAAGTTATGACCAACCTAGATAGCATATTAAAAAGCAGAGACTACTTTGCCAACAAAGGTCCATCTAGTCAAGGCTATGGTTTTTCCAGTAGTCATGTATGGATGTGAGAGTTGGACTGTGAAGAAAGCTGAGCACCAAAGAATTGATGCTTTTGAACTGTGGTGTTGGAGAAGACTCTTGAGAGTCCCTTGGACTGCAAGGAGATCCAACCAGTCCATCCTAAAGGAGATCAATCCTGGGTGTTCATTGGAAGTACTGATGCTGAAGCTGAAACTCCAGTACTTTTACCACCTCATGTGAAGAGTTGACTCATTGGAAAAGTCCCTGATGCTGGGAGGGATTGGGAGCAGGAGAAGGGGACGACAGAGAATGAGATGCCTGGATGGCATCACTGACTCAATATACATCGTTTGGGTAAACTTTGGGAGTTGATGATAGTCAAGGAGGCCTGGTGTGCTGTGATTCATGGGGTCACAAAGAGTAGGACACGACTGAGTGACTGAAATGAACAGAGTTTAAACTGAGCTGTTTGTTGTGTAGTCATCAGTTCTTGGCTTAAAATAAACGTTTTATTTTAAAATAAGCAAGTTTTAGGAATGTAGAGTAAGACTAAGGAATGTAGAGAGAGAACAACAACAACAAAAAATAAGACATTTATCTTTTCCTCCTCCTTGAAAATTCCAGACCCCTATCTCCTCTTCGAGAACCTCAGACCCCTCTCTCTTCCTCAGGGACCCTGGACTTCTTATCAACCTGCCTAGGAACTGACTCTTTCAATAAGATGACTTGTTTTGTAGATACCAGCCAGCATCTTTCCTCAGGAACTCCTGTCATTGTCCAGTGGGTCACTGACAAACTGACCATGGTGACAGGGATCTATAATGCATGGACATGGCAATATGAACTTCTGTTCACCAAGGACAGCTGGCTGTGGCTACTGCTGAGTGATCATCATACCAGCTGCAGACACCAACATTTGGGTTTTAATGTGGCAACATTGCCAAGGGTCATCTGTCAGTGTGAGGTAGGTAGAAACAAATAAAATTTCAAATTTTCCTAAATTTTAAAATGTAAGAGTGAAAGGGAGATGGGTAAGAGTTTATTAGGGAACAAATATATGTATAAAGATATAAGCTATTTTAGCATAACTCTTCTCATGCTTCAATAGTGTGTACTTATCTTTAGTAAACAGCCAAATGCCTCTCAAAAACAAGATTTTAATTTGTCATTAACCCAAGATGTATAAAAAATAAAGTTTAGTTCTAGAAGCCAAATTAGAACATAAGTTTAATTAAGCAGTTTTCCTAAAGTTGCCTAGGACTTGGCTCTGGTACATTGTATTCTATAGGGGAGAAAACCGACTGTGTGAAAATAGGTGATGAGTAAATTTTTTCTGGCAATAAGGTAAGTAAGTGTTTTGAAAAGCTCTAACACTGCAAAATGTCAGAAATACAAAATATTGTATACATTGTCAAACACGTATATTAAAAGACATTGCCAAGTTCACGGAGAATTAGGTGAGATTCCAATGGGCCACAGAAAATATACGTACAAAACTTAAACCATAGAGAAAAGTAGAAAGTAGAAAGCTAATGTCTATTTCAGGGACCACGAGGTTTGGGGAACAAGAAACTTAAAGATATAAGTCTCAGGCCAATGTCAGGGGTGAAGACAGGACAATGGGACTGAAATCAACACCTTTATAAAACATTAACCCTGAGAGGACTCACACACCCTCAGGATGAATGAAAAACAAAGTCCACTGATGTGTAGAAAGACAATGAATAATATTTGTTGATATCTTTTCTAAATTAGGTAGAAAAAGAAGCATAAAATTCTAAGAATTTCTGCTAAGATGTATCACCCAGCTCTTCCCTCTGTTGGGGGCTTCCCTGATAGCTCAGTTGATAAAGAATCCACCTGCAATGCAAGAGACCCCAGTTTGATTCCTGGGTAGAGAAGATCCACTGGAGAAGGAATAGGCTACCCAGTCCAGTATTCTAGGGCTTCCCTTGTGACTCAGCTGGTAAAGAATCTGCCTGCAATGTGGGAGACTTGGGTTTGATCTCTGGGTTGGGAAGATCCCCCGTGGAAGGAAAAGGCTACCCACTCCAGTATTCTGGCCTAGAGAATTCCATGGACTGCATACTCCATGGGATCACAAAGAGTTGGGCATTACTGAGCAACTTTCACTTTCACTTTCCCTCTACTGGGGCTGAGGTCTGGATATTTGTTGATTATATCAAAGGTGAGAACAGATGCAAATTCCTATCATCCTTGGATGCCCTACAATCAGATTTCTCAGGATTTCTATAGATTTAGCTCAACTAAATGCTAATTACAATGCAAAAATAATCAAAACCACAAAGAAACAAACAATTATAGCAGGGCTGCAAGCAGGATGGTGTTCTCAAGGCAAGAATACTGAAGTGGTTTGCCATTCCCTTCTCCAATGGACCACATTTTGTCAGAACTCTCCACGATGACCCGTCCTTCTTGGGTGGCGCTACATGGCACAGCTCATAGTTTCATTGAGTTAGACAAGGCTGTGGTCCATGTGATCAGATTGGTTAGTTTTCTGTGAATGTGGTTTTCAGTCTGATGGAGGAGGATAAGAGGCTTATGGAAACTTCCTCATGGGATAGACTGACTGAGGGGGAAACTGGGTCTTGTTCTGATGGGCATGGCCATGTTCAGTAAATCTTTAACCAATTTTCTGTTGATGCATGGGGCTGTGTTCCTTACCTGTTGTTTGACCTGAGAGCAAACTATGATGGAGGTAATGAAGATAATGGCGACCTCCTTCAAAAGGTCCCTTGCAGGCACTTCTGCACTCAGTGCCCCCAAACCTGCAGCAAGCTACTGCAAACCACACTTCTGCCAGAGACTCCTGGACACTCACGGGCAAGTCTGGGTCAGTCTCTTATGGGATCACTGCTCTTGGGTGAAGTCACTTTCTCCTGGGTCCTGGGGTGCACAAGGTTCTATTTGTGCCCTCCAGAGTCTGTTTCTGCAGTCCTGCGTAAGTTCTGGCAGCTCTGTGGTGGGGTTAATGGCAACTTCCTCCAAGAGGGTTTATGCCATACCCAGGTCTACTGCGCCCAGAGCCCCTGCCCCTAAAACAGCCCACTGCTGACCTGAACCTCCACAGGAAACACTCAAACACAGTTCTGTCTCAGACTCTGTGGGGTCTCTGGTTCCTGGTGCACACAAGGTTTTTTTGAGCCCTCTGAACATCTCTGATGGCTATGGGATTTGATTCTAAATGCGATTTTTATCCTCCTACCATCTTACTAGGGCTTCCCCTTTGCCCTTGGACATGGATATCTCCTCAAAGTCACTCCAACACCTCACAGCCACTGCTCCATCCCATGCAGCTGGTGCAATATTGCATAAGAACCTGGAATGTTAGGTCCATGAATCAAGGCAAATTGGAAGTGGTCAAACAGGAGATGGAAAGAGTCAACATCAACATTTTAGCAATCAGCAAATTAAAATGGACTGGAATGGGTGAACTTAACTCAGATAACCCTCATATCTACTACTGTGGGCAAGAATCCCTTAGAAGAAATGGAATAGCCATCATAGTCAACAAAAGTCCAAAATGCATAACTTGGATGCAGTCTCAAAAATGACAGAATGATCTCTGTTCGTTTCCAAAGCAAACCATTCAAAATCAGAGTATTCAAGTCTATGTCCCAACCAGTAATGCTGAAGAACCTGAAGTTGAACAGTTATATGAAAACCAACAAGACCTTAGAGAACTAACACCCATAAAAGATGTCTTTTTCATTATAGGGGACTGGAATGAAAAAGTAGGAAGTCAAGAAACATCTGGAGTAACAGGCGAATTTGGCCTTGGAATACGAAATGAAGCAGGGCAAAGGCTAATAGAGTTTTGCCGAGAGAATGCACTGGTCATAGCAAATGCCCTCTTTCAACAACACAAGAGAAGACTCTACACATGGACATCAACAGATGGTCAATACAGAAATCAGATTGATTATATTCTTTGCAGCCAAAGATGGAGAAGCTCTATACAATCAGCAAAAATAAGAATAGGAGCTGACAGTGGCTCAGATGATGAACTCCTTATTGCCAAATCCAGACTTAAGTTGAAGAAAGTAGGGAAAACCACTAGATCATTCAGATATGACCTAGATCAAATCCCTTATGATTATACAGTGGAAGTGACATATAGATTCAAAGAATTAGATCTGATATAGAGAGTGCATGAAGAACTATGGAGATAGGTTCATGACATTGTACAGGAGGCAGTGATCAAGACCGTCCCCAAGATAAATGCAAAAGGGCAAAATGGTTGTCTGAGGATGCCTTACAAATAGCTGTGAAAAGAAGATACACAAATGGCAAAGGAGAAAAGGAAAGGTATACCCATTTGAATGCAGAGTTCCAAAGAATAGCAAGGAGAGATAAGAAAGCCTTTCTTAGTGATCAGTGCAAAGAAATAGAAGAAAACAATAGAATGGGAAAGACTAGAGATCTCTTCAAGAAAATTAGAGATACCAAAGGAATATTTCATGCAAAGATGGGCATAATAAAGAATGGAAATTGTATAGAGCTAACAGAAACAGAAGATATTAACAAGAGGTGGCAAGAATACAAGAAGATCTAAACAGAAAAGTTCTTTACAATCCAGATATTCATGACAGTGTAATCACTTACCTAGAACCATACAACCTGGGATGTGAAGTCAAGCAGGCCTTTGTTCATCAATACAAACAAACCTAGTGGAAGTGATGGAATAACAGTTGAGCTATTTCGAATCCTAAAGATTATGCAGTGAAAGTGCTGCACTCAATATACCAGCAAATTTGGAGAACTCAGCAGTGGCCACAGGAAAAGGACAGTTTTTTTTTTTTTTTTTCCAATCCCAAAGACAGGCAAGGCCAAAGAATGCTCAAACTACTGCACAATTGCACTCATCTCACATGATAGTAAAGTAATGCTTAAAATTCTCCAAGCCAGGCTTCAACAGTACATGAACTATGAATTTCCAGATGTTCAAGCTGGATTTGGAAAAGTCAGAGGAACCAGAGATCAAATTGCCAACATCAGCTGGATCGTCAAAAAAGCAAGAGTTCCAGAAAATATCTATTTCTGCTTCATTGACTATGCCAAAGCCTTTGACTGTGTGGATCACAACAAACTCGAAAATTCTGAAAGAGATGGGAATACCAGACTACCTGACCTGCCTCTTGAGAAATCTGTGTGCAGGTCAAGAAGCAACAGTTAGAACTGGACATGGAACAACAGACTCATTCCAAGTCAGGAAAGGAGTACACCAAGACTGTATACTGTCACCCTGCTTATTTAACTTATATGCATAGTACATCCTGAGAAATGCTAGGCTAAAAGAAGAACAAGCTGGAATCAAGATTGCCAGAAGAAATATCAATAACCTCACATATACAGATGACACAACCCTTATGGCAGAACATGAGGAAAAACTTCTTGATGACAGTGAAAGAGGAGAGTTAAAAAGTTGGCTTAAAGCTCAATATTCAGAAAACTAAGATTATGGTATCTGGTCTCATCATTTTATGGCAAATAGATGGGAAACAATGGAAACAGTGAGAAACTTTATTTTGGGGGGCTCCAAAATCACTGCAGATGGTGATTGCAGCCATGAAATTAAAAGATGCTTGCTCCTTGGAGGAAAAGTTATGACTAACCTAGACAGCATATTAAAAAGCAGAGACATTACTTTGCCAACAAATGTCTGTCTAGTCAAAGCTATTGTTTTTCCACTAGTCATATGTGGATATGAGAGTTGGACTATAAAGAAAGCTGAGTGCCAAAGAACTAATACTTTTGAACTGTCGTGTTGGAGAAGCCGCTTGAAAGTCCCTTGGACTGCAAGGATCTCCAACCAGTCCATCCTAAAAGGAATCAGTTCTGAATATTCACTGGGCAGATGGATGTTGAAGTTGAAACTCCAATACTTTGGCCACCTGATGCTAAGAACTGACTCATTTGGAAAAACCCTGAGGTTGGGAAAGATTTAAGGGGGAACAGGGGACAACAGAGGATGAGATGGTTGGATGGCATCACAGACTCAATAGACATGAGTTTCAGTAATCTCCAGAAGCTGGTGATGGACAGGGAAGCCTGGTGTGCTGCAGTCCATGGGGTCACAAAGAGTCGGACACAACTGAGTGACTGAACTGAACGGAACTGAAAGTAGGATGAAGTAAGTGAAGCACTGATCATGGGTACAAAATTTAAAAGGGCACCGAAAATCTCTTAGTCAAAACAAACTGTACTTTATTATATTATTATAGCAAATCATAATCAATGCTCAAATTTAAGATAAATAAAATGTCAAGATTTAAGCAAAAGTAGGATCTGCTATAGATGGGTTAGGGTGAAACAAATGGGCTGAATTGTAGAAATTCAAGGTCAGATCTTGTCTTTACCTAAATTTTTGACATTTGTTTATCATGAATTTTCTGCAGTAATTTTGATTTTAAAATTACACTAATAGTATTTATTTTGATTACTGATTATTTGGTACCTATAATTGGCACATACTCTAATGTGAGTGAGTCACTCATCTAACTCTATCCCTGGATCTGTAGCCCAGTCAAGACTCAGCAGTAAAAAGAAATAACATGCTTAACTGATAAAATTTAAAATACTAATATATCAATGACATATGCAGAATATCTATGCATTCAATATGTAAATAAAGTTGAAAATATTAATCATCAAGGCACAAAATTATTTTAAATAATGAAGAAATGTTTTTATGACTATGATAAAATCTCACTGAAAATGTGTTTCATATAAAAGCATAATATGTATATAAACAACTATGAAATTAAAATTCATTTCGAGTCAATATGCAGATTAGACAAAATTGAAAAGAGAATTAGTGAACTAGAAAATAGAATTGAAAATTCCAAAAAGAGATTAATTTGAAAACATAATGAGGACTAATATTCTTCTCATTAAAGTTCAAGAAAAAGCCAAAATTGAGAATAAGAATGAGGAAATAGCTAAAGAAAAAAATAATGGTTAAGAAATTTTCAGAAATGACAAAGGACATAAAGTTTAAAATTCAAAAGTATATATTCTAAACAGGATTAATAAAAAGAAATGCAAACTTACACACAAGAGGTATTTAAAAACAAAACTCATCTACAAACAAAATAAAAACTGTATATTTCAACTTATAGTAGACTTTCCAATAGCAACATTCAGAGACAAAATCAATGGAAGAATGTACTCAAAATGCTGAGAGAAATGAATCCTCAATTTTCAGTTATGTAACTTACAACCTCTCTTTCAAGAATAAGAACAAAATAAATAAGTACTGAGAAAATTTACCATGAATAGACTCTCCCTAAAAGTAATTATTTATGTTTTACATATATGTATATAATTCTAACATCTGTAATATATAGCTACCAAAACTAAATAGATGATGAGAAGATTTCAAAAAGAACCACCAAAAACAGAAAGTATACCTTTCAAATTTTGTAGAGGAAAATTTACAGAATAATTTTTTTCATTTTGAAGTAATAAAAGAGGAAAGAAACAAAATATCACAATATAATTTTACAAAAACAATTTACCAAATTTTAAGTAACAGATACAAATTTTACAAAGCACAGAAATATTAAAAACATTAATTTTAAAAGGCATTTTACTGACACAAGACCAAAAATTTTAATAAAATATATTAAGCACTCATGATCATGTAAGCAAAGCATTTAAATAATGCAATGGATAATATAATCAGATTATATTTTAAAATCTAAACTAAATGAGTTCTATTTCCTAGATTAAAGTTTAATAAAGCTATTCATACTTTTCCTCCATAAAGTGATTAAAGATAAATAAAATATATTCAAGTGAATAAAAATAGATAAAGTTAACATATCCAATGGAGATTTTTTAATCAGTAGTAATGAACAGGAATGGGGACTTCCCAGGTGACCCAGTTGTAAAGAAGCAGCCTGCCAATGCAGGAGACAGAGGAGACACAGGTTCTATTCCAAGTCCAAAAGATCCCCTGGAGGAGGAAATGGCAACCCACTCCAGTATTCTTGCCTGGAGAATCCCATGGACAGAGGAATCTGGCAGGCTAAATTGGAGTCACAAAGAGTTGGAGACAACTTAGTGACTAAATAACAACAATAAACATGGATATTTATGCCAGGATTGTCTGTGGTAGCAAGGTAGCAGTCAAAAAATCCCCCAAATGAAAGAATGGGCAAAGCAATTATATAGCAATACTGTAGAATTAATTATAGGAGTATTAATGAAAGAGCCATAGTCAATCAAATCAAATATATCTAACTCACAAATATATGCAGCTTAGAAATGACTTTGGAAAAAAACACATCTTGTATGCCATCAATTACATGAAAACAAAATTATGTGAAATAAGTATATATGCATATTTATTTAAAGAAATGACTGTCAAGCATCATTGTTTAAATTGCTATATGTGTGATTTGTTTACTTGCTAAAATGTATTTGTAATCTTCAAAACTATAGTCTAGACATCCTCAGCTCCCAGCTGACTGCTAACAAGGCCAGGTGCTCAGCTTTCTCCTTTCAGCTCTCATAGAGATGCCCAGAGGCAGGAGAGGGCAGTGTACTGCAGAGAAGCCACTCTGGCTCTGGGGCCAGGTGGACAGGGACTGAATTCCAGCTCTGGCACCTGTTAGTGGGGAGGCCTAAAGCAAGTCACTTTACCATGCTGAACCTTATTTCCTCTTTTGTAAAATGAGATAAAATCAAATCTGCCAGAGTGAGCTGCTTTCACAGTTCAAGACTGTAATCTATGTGAGGTGTGTGAATGTGTGTGTGTCCATATTTCCTCTAGGAGCGATAGTTAAGTATTTGCTAATGTGTTGAGTGTTCACCTCAACCTTATGCAGCATAAGTACCATGAATAAGGAGAATAAACACATGAGGAAAACCAAAGAAATAATGTATATGTATAGTAATTCTTTCCAGAGAGGAGTGAGAGGTGATGGAGGTAGAAAAGTCATAAAACCAAAAGGGTCACAAAGGGAGTTTTTAACTGCGCTGGTAATGCTCTGCTGGATAATTCAGATGTTGGGTCCTCAATTTCTCACTTTATTATTTATGGCATATGACACATAACATATAAAATTATATTTATAGAATATTTCATAATAATTAATTTATTTCAAAAGATCAATCTGTTTTTGTTTAGAGCTGGGGTCAGTTAACTATGGCCCATGGGTATAGCCACACTCAAGTTTCATTTAGAGCATGAACAGTCAAACTATGGCTCATAATCCAAATTCACCTGTTTTTATAAAATTTTATTAGAGCATAGCCTGCCCATTTTATGTATTTTCTGTGGCTATATTTGAGGTACAAGAGCAGAATTAAATAGTTGCAACAGAGAATTTATGGTTTAAAAATCTAAAATATTTATTATTTGGTCCTTTACCAAAAATTTTGCAAACCCTTAATTCAATGCAACATCTTAATACTCACACTAATTGGTAAGAATAACTCAGGAGGCATAGCCAAAATGAACCATGGAGAGAAACATAGAAGAAAACTTTTTTTCTATATGATAAAGTGGCACAAGCTTTTAATTTTTTGAGACATCCATAAAGCAGCAGGTGTAGGGGGCTGAAGCAATACGCCAACAAATAAAATTGAAAATAAGTCAACAAGAAAACGCAAATATTAATTCATAGAATCCTCACAATCCCTATGCAAGTCAACTGAAGCACCGATAGATTAAGAAAATCACCCATGTTTAAACATGTTGTATCTAGTGAAGCTAGAATTCCATACAACCTCACTTCCTTTGCAGAGAAACCCACATAATCTATTATTAAGGTGATTCCCATGGCAAACTATACACTGTGAGAAAACTCTACTTTTATTATCTCAAAACTTCTGTAAATTGTGTTATTATCCACCTCCCAGAATGCTGGAAATAAAAGCAAAAATAAACAAATGGGATCTAATTAAAATTAAAAGCTTCTGCACAACAAAGGAAAATATAAGCAAGGTGAAAAGACAGCCTTCGGAATGGGAGAAAATAATAGCAAATGAAGCAACTGACAAACAACTAATCTCAAAAATATACAAGCAACTTATGCAGCTCAACTCCAGAAAAATAAACGACCCAATCAAAAAATGGGCCAAAGAACTAAATAGACATTTCTCCAAAGAAGACATACGGATGGCTAACAAACACATGAAAAGATGCTCAACATCACTCATTATTAGAGAAATGCAAATCAAAACCACAATGAGGTACCACTTCACACCAGTCAGAATGGCTGCGATCCAAAAATCTGCAAGCAATAAATGCTGGAGAGGGTGTGGAGAAAAGGGAACCCTCCTACACTGTTGGTGGGAATGCAAACTAGTACAGCCACTATGGAGAACAGTGTGGAGATTCCTTAAAAAATTGCAAATAGAACTACCTTATGACCCAGCAATCCCACTTCTGGGCATACACACCGAGGAAACCAGAATTGAAAGAGACACATGTACCCCAATGTTCATCACAGCACTGTTTATAATAGCCAGGACATGGAAACAACCTAGATGTCCATCAGCAGATGAATGGATAAGAAAGCTTTGGTACATATACACAATGGAGTATTACTCAGCCGTTAAAAAGAATACATTTGAATCAGTTCTGATGAGATGGATGAAACTGGAGCCGATTATACAGAGTGAAGTAAGCCAGAAAGAAAAACACCAATACAGTATACTAACACATATATATGGAATTTAGGAAGATGGCAATGACGACCCTGTATGCAAGACAGGGAAAGAGACACAGATGTGTATAACGGACTTTTGGACTCAGAGGGAGAGGGAGAGGGTGGGATGATTTGGGAGAATGACATTCTAACACGTATACTATCATGTGAATTGAATCGCCAGTCTATGTCTGACGCAGGATGCAGCATGCTTGGGGCTGGTGCATGGGGATGACCCAGGAAGATGTTATGGGGAGGGAGGTGGGAGGGGGGTTCATGTTTGGGAATGCATGTAAGAATTAAAGATTTTAAAATTTTAAAAAATAAAAAAAAAATAAAATAAAATATTCTGATTTGAATCAAAAAAAAAAAATAAAGAGTGAAAGAGGCAGTGACAAAAAAAAAAAAAACGAAAAAAAAAAAAATCAAGAGGCAGTGACAAATTCAGTATACCTCTTGGGTAGGAAAACAAAGATTCAGTGGACTCAAAACATTGGAAAAAAAGAGAAATTTAAGTCTCTTGGTCACCTGTGATGTTATTAAGAGATGCTGGTTTTCAACCGGGGCCTTCCCCTAGTGACTCAGCAATAAAGAAACTATCCAAAATGCAGAAGCCACAGGAATCACAGGTTCAATCCCTGGGGCAGGAAGATCCCCTGGAGGAGGGCATGGCAACACATTGCATATTCTTGCATGGAGAATTCCATGGATAGGGGAGTTTGGCAGGCTACAGTCCACAGGGTCACAGTCAGACACGACTGAAGAGACTTGGGTACTTAGTACTCGTGCACACACTGATTTCCAATCATATATAATATGGAGTTTTGACATTTAGTACGTAGGTGGTTTATGTGCTCAGTATATAAATATTAAAGGAAAGGACATACAAAGGAATTGATATCACCAAATTGATTGATATATGGGCTACTTTTTATGAATACAATGATTATTATTTTATTTTGCAATTAGTCAATTTATACAAAATGAGGATGTTATGGTGGGAAAATATTTATATCTGCTTGCTTTACTTAAAAAGAGCCAGAAGAATTATCTTCACTTGGTGTATAACAAGCCATTGAATGCAAGGATCAAACTAATGTTTGACTTCCAGAAGAGGGGAAAATATTTTTTGAATTCAATTACCAAAAATGAGGAAGTAACATGAGTATTTCCTTGTGTTCTTATTGAAAATAATTATTCCTTTACTAGAAACTAAGGTTTTTATTGAAAATTATTAAAGATAATTAGAATGTCAAAATGAAATTTAAAGCAAATTGACATAATATAATAAATATTACTTCACAAAACATTAAAATATAAGATCTTTTTTAAAATTATATATTTTTAGTTTAAGTGTATACTATATAAAATCAAGTTTGCTCTACCACAAGTGAAAGTTCATTAGAAAGACTATAAGTAATCAGGAGGAAAATCTCTTTTTTAATTGTATTTTCTTAGAGTCCATAGATCAAAGAAATGTAGGCCATAGAGAGATTTGAGATTTAAGTTAAAAGCCTTCTGTGCCCCCAGATATAATTGATGTTGCACAGAAATTGAAAATACTAGCCAGAATTCTTAAGCATAATGGCTTAATTTATTTTTATTATTATACTTTTATGTAGAACAACACATTTATCACACAGACTTGAAGAATTCTGATATGGGTTGAGTGAAGCACATTTATTAATACACTAACTTTTTTAAGTTATCTGAAAAGACAATTATTAGAGTCTTACACTTTGAGAATATTATTTTAGCAATATGACATCATTTAGTGTTTTCATTTATATTCAATTAAGCTTTGATCTATGGTTTCTAAAAGAGATAAAGTCAAAGCAATTTCCATAATTTTGATATTTTAATGTAATATATCTTGTTACTTATCAAAGAGGTCACATTTGTCATCCCATTAATTCCTAGATCATTATACAAACTTTTAGGATTTCTTGTAGGCAAAGATTCTTTCTCCTTTGTCCCTCACATTTCCATGTGTACTTACATGTGTACTTCTAAGAACCCATTTGCTATATTTGCATTTGGAACCTCATTCCCTCTCTTGTTAGGGAAATGGTCCAGAAAACCACTGTAAATCCTCGTTTGCTGATCACAGAGAACTCTTGGTCACTTGTCATGGGATAAATCTTTCTTCTCTGGGAAGTCCACATTTTGCCTACTGATTAACTGTCAGTAGGTAAGCATGCTATTAACAGAATTGGGCCAAAAAGACAAATTACATCTTGCAAAACAAAACATAAGGTTATGAGAAAGTTAGTGGTCATTAGTTTCTATGTAAGTCAATGGGAAATCATTAAACAACCTATGAAGAGTTCCCAATGAGACAGGATATATTGTAGCTGGAGATGATAGCTAGACATAATATAAAAGCAATTGCTTTAAATAAGAATTTAGTAATGTGGTGGTAAGGTGTGGGGAAGGTGGTGTTCTACAGTCCTATGATTACATCTGAATCATTTAGTGAGCCTGTGCTTCTGAAGCCCATTTCCCAGTTTCCCCCACAGTCAGTCTATCCCATTAGGAAGCTTCCATAAGCCTCTTAGCCTTCTCCATCAGAGGGCAGACAGACTGAAAACCACAATCACGGAAAACTAACCAATATAATCACATGGACCACAGCCTTGTCTAACTCAATGAAACTAAGAGCCATGCGGTGTAGGGCCACCCAAGATGGACAGGTCATAGTGGGGAGTTCTGACAAAATGTAGTCCACTGGAGAATGGAATGGCAAACTACTTCAGTATCCTTGCTTTGAGAACCCCATGAACAGTATGAAAAGGCAAAAGTTAGGACACTGAAAGATGAACTCCCCAGGTTGGTATGTACCCATATGTTACTGGAGATCCAGAAGAATGAAGAGACAAAGCCAAAGCAAAAACAACCCCCAGTTGTGGAGGAGACTGGTGATAGAAGTAAAGTCCAATGCTATAAAGATCAATGTTGTATAGGAACCTGGAATGTTAGGTCCAAGGATCAAGGCAAGATCGAAGTGGTCAAACAGGAGATGGCAAGAGTCAACATCAGCATTTTAGGAATCAGCGAACTAAAATGGACTGGAATGGGTGAATTTAACTCAATTAACCCTTATATGTACTACTGTGGGCAAGAATCCCTTAGAAGAAATGGAGTAGCCATCACAGTCAACAAAAAAGTCTGAAATGCAGCACTTGGATCCAGTCTCAAAAACGACAGAATGATCTCTGTTCGTTTCCAAGGCAAACTATTCAAAATCAGAATAATCCAAGTCGATGCCCCTACCAGTAACGCTAAAGAAGCTGAAGTTGAATGGCTCTATGAAGACCTACAAGACCTTTGAGAACTAATACCCAGAAAAGATGACCTTTTCATTATAGGGGACTGGAATGCTAAAGTAGGAAGTCAAGAAACACCTGGAGTAACAGGCAAATTTGGCCTTGGAGTACAGAATGAAGCAGGGCAAAGGCTAATAGCGTTTTGCCAAGACAACGCACTCATCATAGCAAACATCCTCTCAAACAACACAAGACTTTACACATGGACATCACCAGATTGTCAATACTGAAATCAGACTGATTATATTCTTTGCAGCCAACAATGGAGAAGCTCTATACAGTCAGCAAAAACAAGACCGGGAGTGGACTGTGGCTAAGATTATGAACTCCTTATTGCCAAATTCAGACTTAAATTGAAAAAAATACCGAAAACTACTAGACCATTCAGGTATGACATAAATCACAATTATACGGTGGAAGTGAAAATAGATTCAAAGGATTATTGGATAGACAGAGTGCCTCAAAAACTACAGATGGAGGTTCATGATATAATACAAGAGGCAGGGATCAATACTATCCACAAGGAAAGAAATGCATAAAGGCAAAATCATCTGAGGAGGACTTACAATACCTGTGAATAGAAGAAAAGCAAAATGCAAAGGAGAAAAGGAAAGATATTCCCATTTGAAAGCAGAGTTCCAAAGAATAGCAAGGAGAGATAAGAAAGCTTTCCTCTGTGATTAATGCAAAGAAATTTTTAAAAAAAGCAATAAAATGGGAAGAGGTGGCAAGAATACATAGAAGATCTATACAGAAAAGATTTTCACAACCAAGATAATCATGATGGTATGATCACTCACCTTGAGCCAGACATCCTGGAGTGCTAAGTCGAGTGGGAATTAGGAAGCATCCCTAGGAACAAAGTTAGTGGAGGTGATGGAATTACAGTTGAGCTATTTCAAATCCTAAAAGATGATGCTGTGAAAGTGCTGCACTCAATATGCCAGCAAATATGGAGAACTCAGCAGTGGTGACTGGACTGGAAAAGGTCAGTTTTCATTCCGATCCCAAAGAAAGGCAATACCAGAGAATTACCAAACTACTAAACAATTGTAGTCATCTCACACACTAGTAAAGAAATGCTTAAAATTCTCCAAGCCAGGCTTCAGCAATATGTGAACTATGAAATTCCAGATGTTCAAGCTGGACTTAGAAAAGCAAGAGGAAGCAGAGATCAAACTGCCAACATCATCTGGATCATCAAAAAAGCAGGAAAGTTCCAGAAAAAAATATATTTCTGCTTTATTGACTATGCCAAAGCCTTTGACTGTGTGGATCACAACAAACTGGAAAATTCTGAAAGAGATGGGAATGACAGACCACCTGACCTGCCTCTTGAGAAACCTATATGCAGATCAGGAAGCAACAGTTAGAGCTGGACATGGAACAACAGACTGGTTCCAAATAGGAAAAGGAGTACGTCAAGGCTGTATATTGTCACCCTGCTTATTTAACTGATATGCAGAGTACATCATGAGAAATGCTGGGCTGGAAGAAGCAGAAGCTGGAATCAAGATTGCCGGGAGAAATATCAATAACCTCAGATATACAGATGACACCACCCTTATGGCAGAAAGTGAAGAGTAACTAAAAATCCTCTTGATGAAAGTGAAAAAGGAAAGTGAAAATGTTGGCTAAAAAGGAAAGTGAAAATGTTGGCTTAAAAGGAAAGTGAAAATGTTGGCTTAAAACTCACCATTGAGAAAATTAAGATCATGGCATGTGGTTCCATCACCAATATATGGGGAAACAGTGGAAACAGTGACAGACTTTACTTGGGGGGAGGGGGTGCTCCGTAATCACTGCAGATGGTGACTGCAGCCATGAAATCAAAAGATGCTTGCTCCTTGGAAGAAAAGTTATGACCAACCTAGACAGCCTATTAAAAAGCAGAAGCATTACTTTGCTGGTGCAGGTCCATGCTGTGAAAGCTATGTTTTTTCCAGTAGTCATGTATGGATGTGAGAGCTGGACTATAAAGAAAGCTGAGTGCTGAACAATCAATGCTTTTGAACTGCGGTGTTGGAGAAGCCTCTTGAGAGTCCCTTGGAGTGCAAGGAGATCAAACCAGTCAATCCTAATGGAAATCAATCCTGGATATTCTTTGGAAAGACTGATTCTGAAGATGAAACTCCAATACTTTGGCCACCTGATGCGAAGAACTGATTCATTTGAAAAGACCCTGATGCTGGGAAAGATTGAAGGCAGGGGAGAAGGTGACGACAGAGGATGAGACGATTGGAAGGCATCACCGATTCAATGGACATGAGTTTTAGCATGCTCAGGAGTTGGTGATGTACAGGGAGGCCTGGCGTGCTGCAGTCCATGGAGTTGCAAAGAGTTGGACAGGACTGAGTGACTGAACTGAACTGTGCTTCTGGATGATGAATTTCACAAGTGTTTCTCAGTTTTTTATCTCCTCCACACTTTTGAGGAACAAAATGGCTAGTGTTGCCTGGTGTTGAGTATTTTTCTTCCCCCAGGTTCAGTTAGGATCTGACATTACCAGCAGATTAAGCTCTTGTTAAGTAGATTCTCTTAAGGGAGGGCTTTAAAAGAAAATAATGCTCTGGTGTACAGTTGACCCTTGAACAACACAAAAGTGAAATCGCTTCATTTGTGACTGACTCTTTGTGACCCCATGGACTGTAGCATACCAGGCTCCCCCGTCCATGGAATTTTCCAGGCAAGAGTACTAGAGTGGGTTGCCATTTCCTTCTTCAGGGGATTTTCCCGACCCAGGGATCAAACCTGGGTCTCCCACATTGCAGGCAGATGCTTTACCATCTGAGCCACTGGTAACAACGTAACTTTGAATTATGTGGGTTCATTTTTATGTGGATTCTTTTCAAGAAATAAATTTATGTACTGTAAGTGTATTTTCTCTTCATTATGATTTTCTTAATAAAATTTTCTTTTTTCTAGTTTACTTTATTGTATGAATACAATATATAATACATATGTGTAACATACAAAATATGTGTTAATTGGCATTTTATGTTATTGGTAAGATTTCCAGTCAACAGTAAGCTATAACTAATTAAGTTTTTGGAGAGTCAAAAGATATATTCAGATTTTTGAGAGTGTAGGATTTTGGTTCCTTTGTTCCTTCATGATAAGGGTCAATTATATTTCAAAATGTTTCTTTTCCCCTTCCCTCTGGAGGCATCTTGAGATGTTTTCTCTGATATTCATCAGATTGAGCTCCTGGGGGTAACACTCACAAAAATGTTGGGGTGTCTCTATGACTTGGTCCCCCAGAAGATTTTAACTTTTGCAGACTTGTCTGCACTGAGCACATCCAATTCATCAGTTGCACTTCTGGTTTTCCTACCCCAGACCCTGTTCCCTGGGACATTTCTGCCTGTGAGTCTTTGTCTCAGTAAGCTGATCAACTGTATTCATCTGTTGGCCATTCCAATTTGATAGCAGTATTTTGACTGTGTCCTCCCATTTATAAAATCCAAGCCAAGTTGTTAATTTTTCAGTCCGTTCTGCTTTTTATCTATTTTCTTAAGATTTTAAATATTTCTTTATTTACTTTTTTTTTGCCGCACCATGCAGCTTATGATATTTTAGTTCCCTAACCAGGGACTGATCCCTGGCCCTTGGCAGTGAGAGTGTGGAGTACTAACCTCTGGACTGCCAGGGAATTCCCTGTTATATTTTTTACTTGTTGCTTGAATTCTGTTCCTTATAAGTGGAAACTAAAATAGAAATTCTAGGTTATTATTCTAAATATTTGTAATAAAAGAAGGAGAAACATAATTTTACCCCAGAGCAAATAAGCATCAGATTGTGTGCATAGAAACTAACCATAAGTAATCTCTTAGAAGATCTGCCCTAGGATACAGTGTGGGCTTCCCTGGTGGCTCAGGTGGTAAAGAATCTGCCTGCAATGAGGAGACCTGGGTTCAATCCCTGGGTTGGGAAGATTCCCTGGAGGAGGGCATGGCAACCCATTCCACTATTCTTGCCTGGAGAATCCCCATGGACAGAGGAGCCTGGCAGGCTATAGTCCATGGGGCACAAAGAGTTGAACATGACTGAGTGACTAAGCAGAGGAGAGCACAGGATACAGTGAATGCGTGAGTGTTTGGAGGAGGTGGTGGGCAGTAGCGTGGGCAGGGTTCCTCACTCTTAAGACCTTGGAAGCAAGTATAAAGAAACCTTACAACATAGTGCATGTCACACTGATACTTAAAAATAGGGTTTTGACTGGAACATGAAAAGGACATTTTTGAGAATTATTTTTCAAATGTTTATATTTTGGAGTTCTAACTCATCAGCTTCCAATACAAATCAATTAATACAGAGCATGGTGAGAAAAAACAAATCTCCAAAACTTCATCAAGAATTCCACTAAATCTAAGTTAATAGCCAAATTTACCATTATTCCCAGAATTGTTTCTTGTAGAATGAGAACACTTCAAAAAAAAAAAAAAAAAGAATGCTGTAATGCTGTAGGTTAAAGATTAAATATTCCTAGTCTATAAGTTGTACAAATGACTGATGCCTTCCCTCTCTACTCATGCACTTCTTCCATCACCAAACTTCCTCTCTTCTATTAACATTCAAACTAGTGCAACATTTAAATAGCAGTTGTAAGAGTAAAGTAAGTAAAAAGTAAATAAAGTAAGTAAAGCCTCATCTCATCGGCTTTACTTCATTTGACATTAACACTCAAAAACCAGTGAAATGCTATTTCACCCTGTAATGCTTAATATGTCAATAGTCTCCTTGTTAAATCTAGTGGATCCTTATCAGGACACTTCTTACCACTGCAGCACCTGATATTAAGGGCAATTTTCTTTGTATTTTGCATTTCTTCTTTTTTTATTTCCATGACACAACTATTTCAAGGTTTTTTCTTATCTTTCTAGTTGCTCCTTTTTTTCTAATGTGAACTATTTCCGAATCACAGCTTCTAAATTTTGGTGTGCCACAGAAGCAGTGTCCTATACTGTAGGAAAACTATTCATTGTTTCCTGGTATCTCTGTCACTCTAATGGCTTTATATATATATAAATATTCAAGGAGACATATATATATATATTAGATATATATATTAGATATATATATATAGATATATATATATATTCAAGACAGACTTTTCCCCTAGAGCTCTGTACTTATCAGTAAACCTAAATTATCTTCTGATTATCTCCACATAGACATTCTATAGAACTCAACTTGTTGAAATATGAGCTTATTATACCCCTAGAAAATATATATCTATTTTCTCCATCTCTGAAAATGGCACCTGTAACTGCCCCCGCTCCTTGACCCATTAAACTCCTCAGTTGTACTTGTTCCTGTTGGTGTCAGTAGGAACAAAAATTGCCTTTTGGTTGAAGAGCAATCAAAGTTGAAATATAGCAAATTTGCTAAAATCACAAGTTCCAATTTACAAAGCTTCAACACTAAGAAAATGAGTTCTATATCTCAGCAATGATGATGGTCAAACAAGTAAGACTTCACTTAAATACGATCACCTTGTCTGTTTTAAATATTACCTGTGCAACATGGAGACAAAATAAAGCAGTACAACCCATGAAAGTCCTGGCCTTACAAGCTGTGTACATTAGATATCTTTGTGGCCCCATAGGTACCATATTTGATTTCAGCAGCAGCTATGCTGGACACCTCATGTAATACTTGCTCAATCAATTATCTGTATTACCTTCTCTCTGTTAAAATAACTGATGTGACTTCTGTTTTCCTGTCTAAGCCTAACTGACACAACCAGAGAATGAAGATATGCCCAAGATCAGGGATATATGCTTGAATACATGTATCTGTCTCCTCAGGGGCCCTTTTACTTTTCACAGAGGCACATCCAAATTGCAGAGGCCCTAGCAGTGTAGGAGGAATATGGAGTTCATGGAGTAAAAGAGAATAGAGACAGGTTCATTCTTTACTCTGTGTCTATCACACGGGGTTGGGAGTTTGGAGGTGGTTCATGTCAGCATGCAAAGGTCCATATTATGACGATATAATACCTTTCTTTCTTTGCACAGCTAAACAATCAGGTTTAATTTCTTGCAGCTCTAATGGGTCTCTTTCATTATGTCCTCTTTCATTAGGCCTACCCATGACCCACCTCAGCCTGTGTGGTATGGTCCACTTTTTTTCCTTCTGGCCTGCTGCCATCCCCTCTCAGATAGTCAAGGAATAAAACTTTATGTCTATTTTTAAGCATAAGAAAGTTTTTCCTGCATTAGAGCTTTTTTTGCATATGCAGCATTCTATGCCAAAAGTTAACTCCTCTTCTACCATGATACCTTTCACAGTGGTGATTCCTAGCATGTATCTACCTGGATGACTCACACTTATTTTTTCAGGAAACAATGTTTCTTCAGGGAAGCCTTTCTTTATTACCACTCTCTCTCAAGCATCTAGAGTAATTCCTCTTGTTTAGACTCTACCACTTCATAGATCATTGTGTCATGCACATCACTGACAAAAGCTCAGAAATGACAAAAGGAAAGCCAATGAAATCACAGAAACAGCAATTAATAAAAGTTTATTGTTCAGACACTAAAAAGGTAGTCTGTTAACTGATAGCACTCAAACCAAAGCACAGATGAGGCTCAGGGGTATATTGTTATAACATAGCTTATACAGTGAGGAAGAAATGACTATTCTCCCAAGTGATTGGTTATAATATTAGAATTTTCTTAAATGATAGAGAATTGGCCAGTGGTTACCTCATATCATCCTTGGGAAAAGGTTTAAGCTTTGCTTATGATTTCCAACAGCATAAATAAGAAATGACCCAGGTCAACTTGGCCTTGCATAATAAGCTAAATTAAGCTTTGCTTTTATACTGAACTGATTTTGTCTACTTAGGGAATTTTCAAGGCTGGTCTTCATTTGTTTTTCACTTTATGTAGTTTTGTTCATTAATATTTTATTTTTGACTCAATTTCAAGAATATCAGCCTGATGAAAGCAGGCACTGTATTCATTTTATTTATTTTCTAATTCTTGGAACAAAAGATGTGTCTGACACATTATAGATATCCTAAGATATTAGTTAATGACTCAACAAATGGATGAATGACGATTGCTTGAATGTTGCTGTTTATATCAGTTCTTATTTTTTTTTTTTTAGTTTTGGAAATGCTGTATGTCTGAATTACCCGTCATGGAAGACTAGACATGCATAGCTTATAGGACACTTAAGATATGACTAGTGTGACTAAAAAACTGAACTTTTAATTTAATTTTAATTAACCTAAATTTAATTTTAAATAGCTACATGTGGGTAGTTACTAACATATTGGAAAGTTTTAGGTATATGGAACAGAATCTATAGGGATGTTCTTTAAAAGATATGTCTGGCAACCCACTCCAGTACTCTTGCCTGAAAAATCCCATGGATGGAGGAGCCTGGTACGCTGTAGTCCAGGGGGTCGCTAAGAGTCGGACATGACTGAACGACTTCACTTTCACTTCCATGCATTGGAGAAGGAAATGGCAACCCACTCCAGTTTTCTTGCCTGGAGAATCCCAGGGATGGGGGAGCCTGGCGGGCTACCGTCTATGGGGTCGCACAGAGTCGGACACGACTGAAGTGACTTAGCAGCAGCAGCATACAAGAGACAAATTTGCGGAAATGACAAATCCTAAACTGAGCATATATGGAAAAAAAAAATCACATTTTTTTGAACAGAGAACACAAGAACACAGAATTCATATAGCACTCTGAAATAAAATTCTTCTCTAAACATAGTTAAAGCACAAGTTTCCTATATGTGTTAAACTAGAGACATAATATGACCAATATTTGAAAGAGTTATGTTATAACTGTTTGCTCCTCTTGGCCACCGCCCCTGGCCTCAGACGTGGGGTAGCTCCTCTCAGCCATTCCTGCACCGTCGCAGCCTGGCACTCTAGGATGCTTCCCTTGACCTTTTTGGAAACATAGAAAGACTAACTCTCATTGAAAATGCATTTGCTTTGTGAATATGATCCAGCCTCAGTCTTTCATTATATTTTATATAGTGCCTATATAGTTCACACCATCTTACTTGGGTTTCTCTTACGTTGGGCGTGGGGTATCTCTTCACAGCTGCTCCAGCAAAGCGCAGCCACTGCTCTTTATCTTGGATGAGGGGTATCTCCACACCACCACCCTTCCTGACCTTCAACCAACCACCACTCCTTGGACCTGGGGTTGCTCTTCCCGGCCACCACCCCTGGCCTCGGGCATGGGGTTGCTCCTCGCGGCCACCACCCCTGGCCTTGGACACGGGGTAGCTCCTCTCAGCCATTCCTGTGCCGTCACAGTCTGGCACTCTAGGCTGCTGCCCTTGACCTCGGACATGGGGTAACTCCTCTTGGCCGCCGCCCTTCGGGCATGGGGTCCTCCCGGCTTATGCCCTTGACTTCGGACATGGGGTAGCTCCTCTCGGCCACACTTAGCACGCTGGCCGCAGCCGCCTGCACTTAGTGAAACCATACTAAGCACTGAAACCATACTCACAGAAAACTAGTCAATCCAGTCACACTAGGACCACAGCCTTGTCTAACTCAATGAAACCAAGCCATGTCCGCGGGGAAACGCAGGGTGGGCGGGTCATGGTGGAGAGGTCTGACAGAATGTGGTCCACTGGAGAAGGGAATGGCAAACCACTTCAGTATTCTTGCTTGGAGAATCCCATGAACAGTATGAAAAGGAAAAATGATAGGATACTGAAAGAGGAACTCCCCAGGTCAGTAGTTGCCCAATATGTTATTGGAGATCAGTGGAGAAATAACTCCAGAAAGAATGAAGGATGGAGCCAAAGCAAAAACAATAACCAGTAGTGTATGTGACTAGTGATAGAAGCAAGGTCGGATGATGTAAAAAGCATTATTGCATAGGGACCTGGAATGTCAGGTCCATGAATCAAGGCAAATTGGAAGTGGTCAAACAAGAGATGGCAAGAGTGAATGTCGACATTCTAGGAATTAGTGAACTAAAATGGACTGGAATGGGTGAATTTAACTCAGATGACCATTATATCTAGTACTGTGGGCAGGAATCCCTCAGAAGACATGGAGTATCCATCATGGTCAACAAAAGAGTCCAAAATGCAATACTTGGATGCAATCTCAAAAACAACAGAATGATCTCTGTTTGTCTCCAAGGTAAACCATTCAATATCACGGTAATCCAAATCTATGCCCCAACCAGTAAACTGAAGAAGCTGAAGTTGAACGGTTCTATGAAGACCTACAAGACCTTTTAGAACTAACACCCAAAAAAGAAGTCCTTTTCATTATAGGGGACTGGAATGCAAAAGTAGGAAGTCAAGAAACACCTGGAGTAACAGGCAAATTTGGCCTTGGAATGCAGAATGAAGCAGGGCAAAGACTAATAGAGTTTTGCCAAGAAAATGCACTGGTCATAGCAAACGCCCTCTTCCAACAACACAAGAGAAGACTCTACACATGGACATCACCAGATGGCCAACACCAAAATCAGATTGATTATATTCTCTGCAGCAAAAGATGGAAAAGCTCTATACAGTTAGCAAAAACAAAACCAGGAGCTGACTGTGGCTCAGATCATGAACTCCTTATTACCAAATTCAGACTGAAATTGAAGAAAGTAGAGAAAACTGCTAGACCACTCAGGTATGACCTAAATCATATCCGTTATGATTATACAGTGGAAGTGAGAAATAGATTTAAGGGCCGTGATCTGATAGATAGAGTGTCTGATGAACTATGGAATGAGGTTCGTGACATTGTACAGGAGACAGGGATCAAGACCATCCCCATGGAAAAGAAAGGCAAAAAAGTAAAATAGCTGTCTGGGGAGGCCTTACAAATAGCTGTGAAAAGAAGAGAAGCAAAAAGGAAAGGAGAAAAAGACAGATATAAGCATCTGATTGCAGAGTTCCAAAGAATAGTAAGAAGAGATACGAAAGCCTTCTTCAGTGATCAATGCAAAGAAACAGAGGAAAAGAACAGAATGGGAAAGACTAGAGATCTCTTCAAGAAAATTAGAGATACCAAGGGAATATTTCATGCAAAGATGGGCTCGATAAAGGACAGAAATGGCATGGACCTTACAGAAGCAGAAGATATTAAAAAGAGGTGGTAAGAATAAACAGAAGAACTGTACAAAAAAATCTTCATGACCTGGATAATCACGATGGTGTGATCACTCATCTAGAGCCAGACAAGCTGGAATGTGAAGTCAAGTGGGCCTTAGAAACCATCACTACGAACAAAGCTGGTGGAGGTGATGGAATTCCAGTTGAGCTATCTCAAATCCTGAAAGATGACACTGTGAAAGTGCTTGGAAAACTCAACAGTGGCCACAGGACTGGATAAGGTCAGTTTTAATTCTAATCCCAAAGAAAGGGCATGCCAAAGAATGCTCAAACTACCGCACAATTGCACTAATCTCACATGCTAGTAAAATAATGCTCAAAATTCTCCAAGCCAGGCTTCAGCAATACGTGAACCGTGAACTTCCTGACGTTCAAGCTGGTTTTAGAAAAGGCAGAGGAACCAGAGATCAAATTGCCAACATCCACTAGATCATCGAAAAAGCAAGAGAGTTAAAAAAAAAACATCTCTTTCTGCTTTCTTGAATATGCCAAAGCCTTTGACTATGTGGATCACAATCAACTGTGGAAAATTCACACACAAGAGATATGTGGGAATACCAGACTGCCTGACCTGCCTCTTGAGAAATCTGTATGCAGGCCAGGTGCAACTATTAGAACTGGATATGGAAAAACAGACTGGTTCCAAATAGGAAAAGGAATACGTCAAGGCTGTGTACTGTCACCCTGCTTATTTAACTTCTGTGCAGAGGACATCATGAGAAACGCTGGACTGGAAGAAACAAGCTGGAATCAAGATTTCTGGGAGAAATATCAATAACCTCAAATATGCAGATGACACCACCCTTATGGCAGAAAGTGAAAAGGAACTAAAAAGCCTCTTGATGAAAGTGAAAGAGGAGAGTGAAAAAGTTGGCTTAAAGCTCAACATTCAGAAAATGAAGATTATGGCATCTGGTCCTATCACTTCATGGGAAATGGATGGAGAAACAGTGGAAACAGTGTCCAACTTTATTTTTGGGGGCTCCAAAATCACTGCAGATGGTGATTGCAGCCATGAAATTAAAAACGCTTACTCCTTGGATGGAAAGTTATTTCCAACCTAGATAGCATATTCAAAAGCAGAGACATTACTTTGCTGACTAAGATCCGTCTAGTCAAGGCTATGGTTTCTCCAGTAGTCATGTATGGATGTGAGAGTTGGACTGTGAAGAAAGCTGAGGTCCGAAGAATTGGTGCTTTTGAACTACGGTGTGGGAGAAGACTCTTGAGAGTCCCATGGACTGCAAGGAGATCCAACCAGTCCATTCTGAAGGAGATCATCCCTGGGTGTTCTTTGGAAGGAATGATGCTAAAGCTGAAACTCCAGTACTTTAGCCACCTCTTGCGAAGAGTTGACTCATTGGAAAAGACTTTGATGCTGGGAGGGATTGGGGGCAGGAGGAGAAGGGGACGACGGAGGATGAGATGGCTGGATGGCATCACTGACTCGAAGAACGTGAATCTGAGTGAACTCCGGGAGTTTGTGATGGACAGGGAGGCCTGACATGCTGCAATTCATGGGGTCGCAAAGAGTCGGACACGACTGAGTGACTGACTGAACTGATATAGTTCACACATGGAGAAGGCAATGGCAAGCCATTTAGTACTCTTGCCTGGAAAATCCCATGGATGGAGCAGCCTGGTAGGCTACAGTCCATGAGGTCGCTAAGAGTCGGGCACGACTGAGCTACTTCACTTTCACTTTTCACTTTCATGTATTATGGCAACCCACTCCAGTATTCTTGCCTGGAGAATCCCATAGATAGAGGAGCCTAGTGGGCTGCCATCTATGGGGTCGCATAGAGTCGGACACGACTGAAGGGCCTTAGCAGCAGCAGCAGCAGCAGCAGAGTTCACACAAGTGAAAAATTTGGATAGTATAATGACCATTATTTAAGTGCTTTGCCTCTGTTTGTCATATAGTAAATTGAGATAACCTATTGATTGTATTATTACAACCTGTTAACATTTACATTTTATGTTTTAAAGTTTGCACAGCTTTAATACTTTATACATGTTCATATGTACTACAGATGTTGACTACAGATGTTTTAGTCAACATCATCTTAATTTTTTTTTCCCCATGGCTTTTTCTTTCATGACATGTATGTAAACTTAACCATTTTAATTAATTTCTTGTATCATCCATAATAGAATAATATATATTTGTCTTTCACAATTGTATACTTACCACTTCATAAAGAAGTAAAGAGTATATAAGAAATATTGCCAATAAATATTTATCTAAATATATAATAAGCAAACTTTATATGTTAATGTAAATGTATTCTTGTAAATTTGGATATATTTACACTACTTTTGTACTATTAGATTTAAAAAAAATATTTTGGTAATTCTAATTCTCTTGAGCCAAATAACTGTTCCTAAGTTCTCTGAACATTCTCTTCTGCTTGATTTAAACTTGTTTTTGTAAAAGTTAAACTCATATAACTCTATCTGCATTTTGGGTTACTATTTTAAAATTAAATCACATCATCTAGATAGTATTTATCCCTGATCTACATTTCTTCAGCTTTGGAAACAGTGATGATTTCATTCATTTCTAGTAATGCAGTACCACCTTGGTTAAAGATACTTTTGACTTATTTTCATTTCAAACCAAGGAGACTCAAAGCACCACCTCTAGTCACTTCATACCACCTTCTTCAAGCTAGAGATCTTTGCAAACACAACTCAATAAAGAAAAAATAATAATAATCTATTATCTATGAAATGGTAAAATATTTTCTACTAAATACATTATAAAATTAGATCAATAATTTGAGAATCAACTAGTGGTCTAACAATTCTCTTAACCATGTTCTTGGGTCCTGCTCTTTTCTGAAGGCAGATTTCTAGCTCTGGAAGTGTCCCATATACATTTTCAGTAGTATAGAGTAGAATGAGAAGGAAGTATTAGTAAATCCCACTTTTCAGTTTTTCTGAATACATCTCAGCCTCTTAGAGGGCATTTCATCATATCCCTTCCCCCCCTTTCTCCACATGCACAAAAACACACAAAGCTACTTCCTTGATGTCCCAGTGGTTAAGATTCCACTTGCCAACGCAGGGGACAGGGGTTCAATCCCTGGTCTGGCAAGATTCCACATGTTGCAGGGCAACTAAGCCTCTCCACCACAATTACTGAGCCCATGTGCTACAAATACTGAAGCCCATGTACCCTTGACTCCATGCTCCACCACAAGAAAAGCCACCGCAATGAGAAGCTCACAGATCACAACTAGAGAGTAGTCCCCACTTGTTGCAACTAGAGAAACCCTGCACAGCAACAAAGACCTACCACAACAAAATAATTAACTAATTAATTAATAAAAACACACACAAATAATATCAACATCTTTGTTTTCAAGACTGGCAAGCAAGGAATACAACTCAGCAGTAAGTAGTCAATTCTGCTTTCTTTACAGATATTCTCCCCCACTTGCATTTCATTGCATTAATTATCACACCAACACCCCATGAAATCTTTACCAACTTAGCATCATCTTCTGCTGGGGTATATTTGTGCCCCACTAACCTTGCAAGATTCAACCACTAGGAGATGATGAGCCAGTTCCACCTTACCATCTGTGTTCTCAGATCATTCTCAGTGCCAACTGCATGTGACTTCAGACTGTGGTGAAGATCTCTACCTGTGGAAGGAGAGACGGAAGGAAGGAGGATTAGATAAAAAGAGTACCAGACTGCAGTACAGTTCCAAGAGAGGAAAGACAAGTCCAGTGAGCAGTCCTTGGATGAAAGGTGGCAATATAAAAATATGGAAGACTAGTTCTTCCACCTGGAAATATGGAAAATTAGTTCTTTTGGGTGAGGAGGAGTTGACAATACATATCTATAGGATTATTTACTTTGTTATGGTCCTAAAATTCTGAGATAGAACCTTTGTAACTACAACCATATTACACAAAGTAGCTAGTTGAAAAGTTCTGCATTCAATCTAAAGAAGTATTAAGCATCACTTGACAATAACAAATTGTTTTCCTGAATTCAACTTATTAAATTTACCGATTTAGGTATTACAGCTTTTTGCTTGCTCAGATGGATTGAGGTAGAGAAAAAAATTGGTAGCAAGCAGCAACTTACTAATGTTTGATTCTATTTTATATCATGAATTGAAAATCATTTTGGCACAAGATTGTATAAATAATCATAGTCCATACTTCCTTCAGGAAACTACTTTCTTCATGGTCAGCAATGATCTCTTTGCAAAGACTTAAATTAATTGTATTCAATCCTAACTTACTTGACCAACCTGTAGTATATGATCCTGTTGTCCTCTCCCTTCAAAATTGAAAAACAACCAAGAGACTTTGGTTTCTATAAACTGGCACCTACTGTTTTGTTTTTGGCACTTCTTGGCCTCCATTGAGCTCATTTTTACTTTCCTCGCCCTTTTATATAGGTTTCTCTCAGGATTCTGTCATTTGTGCTCTATTTCATCATAACTTTATGTGTTTTGCATGAGCAATTAAATTTACTGTGATGGTTGTAAGTAAATCTTTATATTTCAATTCAGTTCAGTTAGTTCAGTCACTCAGTCTTGTCTGACTCTTTGCAGCCCCATGAATCACAGCACACCAGGCTTCCCTGTCCATCAACAACTCCCAGAGTTCACTCAAACTCATGGGCATCAGGTCGGTGATGCCATACAGCCATCTCATCCTCTATCCGTTTCTCCTCCTGCCCCCAATACCTCCCATCATCAGAGGCTTTTCCAATGAGTCAACTCTTCGCATGAGGTGGCCAAAGTATTGGAGTTTCAGCTTTTGCATCAATCCTTCCAATGAACACCCAGGACTGATCTCTTTTAGGATGGACTGGTTGGATCTCCTTGTAGTCCAAGGGACTCTCAAGAGTCTTCTCAAACTCCAAAGTTCAAAAGCATCAATTCTTTGGCACTCAGCTTTCTTCACAGTCCAACTCTCACATCCATACCTGACTGCTGGAAAAACCATGGCCTTGACTAGATGGACCTTTGTAGGCAAAGTAATGTATCTGCTTTTTAATGTGCTGTCTAGGTTGGTCATTCCTTTCCTTCCAAGGAGTAAGCATCTCTTAATTTCATGGCTGCAGTCACCATCTGCCATGATTTTGGAGCCCAAAAAATAAAGTCGGACACTGTTTCCACTGTTTCCCTATCTGTTTCCCATGAAGTGATGGGGCCAGATGCTATAATCTTAGTTTTCTGAATGTTGAGCTTTAAGCCAACTTTTTCACTCTCCTCTTTCACTTTCATAAAGAGGCTTTTGAGTTCCTCTTCACTTTCTGCCATAAGGGTGGTGTCATCTGCATATCTGAGGTTATTGAAATTTCTCCCAGCAATCTTGATTCCAGCTTGTGCTTCTTCCAACCCAGGGTTTCTCATGATGTATTCTACATATAAGTTAAATAAGCAGGGTGACAGTATACAGCCTTGACGTACTCACTTTCCTCTTTGGAACCAGTCTGTTGTTCCATGTCCAGTTCTAATGGTTGCACCTGACCTGCATACAAATTTCTCAAGAGGCAGGTCAGGTGGTCTGGTATTCCCATCTCTTTCAGAATTTTCCACAGTTTATTGTGATCCATATAGTCAAAGGCTTTGGCATAGTCAATAAAGCAGAAATAGATGTTTTTCTGGAACTCTCTTGATTTTTTGATATTACTTGAAAATCTTGTATTAATCAGGTGGCTCAGATGGTAAAGAACCAATGTGGGAGGCCTGGGTTCAATCCCTGGGTTGGGAAGATCCCCTGGAGAAGGGAACAGCTATACAGTTCAGTACTCTGGCCTAGAGATTTCCATGTACTGTATAGTTCATGGGGTCATGAAGAATTAGACTTGACTGAGCAACTTCATTTCACTTCACCTCTAGAGAAACAAAACTAATAGAATTTGTATAGATATGTAGAAAGGTATATATTATGAGGGATTGACTCACACAATTAGGAAAGCAGAGAAATCCCTCAATCTTTCTTTCGTAATCCGAAGAGCAGGAAAGCCTGCAATGTAGCTCTTGTCTAAATAAAAAATCTGAGAACCAGAGGAGCCAGTGATGTAAAGTCCTAGTTCAGTTCTGAAGGCCTGAGTATCAGGCTGTGTGTCGATGTATAAGGCAAGACAAGATGGATGACACAACTCAAGAAAATATCAAATTAGCCCTTCCACCACCCTTTTGTTCTATTCAAGCCTTCAATGGATTGGATGATTCCTCATATTTTTCTAAGAGAGAGCTTTACTTAGTTCACCAATTTGAATGCTAATCTTTCCTAGAACCACACTCAAATACACACAGACTCAGAAATATGTCTTACTAATTACTATTCCTCAGACCTGTCAAGTTGATACATAAAGTTAATCATCATAAATCCATAATGCTATCTTAGTTATTGTTTCAGGTCTTTGAAAATTGTATATCCATATATTCTACTATAATGACACTAATTGTACTTCAAATCAACATAGGCAATATAGGCACAACTTACAAAATATATCTTGCCTCCTAATATTTTTTTTAAAGATAGAATATAACTTAATTCTCTACAATAATGTATGGGCTTCCCTGGTGGCTCAGCTGGTAAAGAATATGCCTGCCAATGCAGGAGATGCAAGAGATGTGGGTTCAATCCCTGGGTCTGGAAGATGCCCTGGAGGAGGGCATGACAACCCACTCCCCTATTCTTGCCTGGAGAATCCTTTATCCCATGGATAAAGGAGCCTGGTGGGCTTCAGTCCATGTCACAAAGAGTCAGACAGGACTGAACACAAACAACAACATTATGCAATAAAGTATACAAACTCTATGTATAAATCTTGCTCAATTTTTGTTATGTACCTGATATAAATATATCAATGATTAATATATAACACATTTCCAGATCTCTGATTGTGGATTCAGGAACCTAAATCCTAAAGCATCCTAAAGAATCCTCCCTGCCCCTTTCCAGTCAGTACTCTCAAGGTAGCATTACTTTAACTTCTGTCTAAATATACTGATTTTACCTGATACTTTTTAAAATTATTCAAAAAAGAATCCTATGTGTTATTTTGGACCTGGTTTAGTTTGTTCATTATTGGCCCTGAGAGATGCACCCATATTATTTTGTAGTATTGTTTCATTCTTTTTTATTGCTGGATAAAATTTCACTGTATAAATAGATCAGATTTTATATATCCATTCTTCCATTGGTGGACATTTGGGTTATAAATGAGTTATCAATTTCCGTGTAACAAATTTTCCTAAAACACAGCCACTTAAACTAACATTTGTTATCTCACAGTATCTCTGAGTCTGGAATTCAAAGTAGATTAGTTGCAAAGACTTGCTCAGGTTTCTCTTGAGCTTGCCCTCAAGCTGTCAGCCAGGACTTCAGTCATCTGAAGATTTCACTGGAATGAAAGACTTACATTCAAGTTCATTCACATGGCAACTGGCCAACCTTGATTTGTGTTGGCCAGAGACTCATTCCATAGATTTCTTTCATGTCATATAGATGCCTCTATTTTTATCTATTATTCTGGTTAAGTTCTACACAAATATCCTCATTTTCTTTTTTATATAAAAATCATTTTTAAACAATGGATCTATTCCCTGATTGATTATTTTATAGCCTTGACTCAGCTTTTGATCTTTCATGCTGTTATTCCAGGTACTTGAAGACATGAAGGCTTACTGGTAATTTTCAATGATATCACCTTATTGTGATATTTTGTGTACTATTGTTGCTGTTGTTTAGTCTCTCAGTCATGTCTGACTCTTTGTGACCCCACAGTTTGCAACAGGCCAGGCTTCCCTATCCTTTACTCAAACTCATGTCCATTGAGTCAGTGATGTGATAAAACCATCTTATCCTCTGTCATCCCCTTCTCCTCCTGCCTTCAATCTTTCTCAGGATCAGGGTCATTTCCAATGAGTCTGCTCTGCTCATCCAGCAGCCAAAGTATTGGAGCTTCAGCTTCAGTCCTTCCAATAAATATTCATGGTTGATTCCTTTAGGACTGACTAGTTTAATCTCCTTGGTGTTCAAGGGACTCTCACGAGTCTACTCCAGCACCATAGTTCACAGCCATCAATTCTTCCGCACTTAGTTTTTTTGTTTTGTTTTGTTTTGTTTCGTTTTGTTTTCCAGCTCTCATTTCTCTACTTGACTATTGGAAAAACCATAGCTGTGACTACACGGACCTTTAGGCAAAGTAATGTCTCTGCTTTTTAATACACTAAGTTTGTCATTGCTTTTCTTCCAAGGAGGAAGCATGTTTTAATCTCATGGTTGTAGTCACTGTCCACAATGATTTTGGATTCAAGAAAGTAAAGTCTGCTACTGTTTCCATTGTTTCCCCATCTCTTTGCTATGAAGTGATGGGACCGGATGCCAGGATCTTTGTTTTTTGAATGTTGAGTTTTAAGCCAGCTTTTCACTCTCCTCTTTCACCCTCATCAATAGACTGTTTAATTCCTCTTATCTTTCTGCCATAAGGGTGGTATCATTTGAGGTTGTTGATATTTCTCCCCACAATCTGATTACAGCTTGTGCTTCATCCAGCCCAACATTTCACATTATGTACTCTACATGGTAAATAAGCACAGTGACAATATACAGCCTTGGCATACTCCTTTACCAATTTGGAACCAGTCTGTTGTTCCATGTATGTTTCTAACTGTTGCTTCTTGACCTGCATACAGGTTTCTCAGGAGGCAGGTAAGGTGGTCTGGTATTCCCATCTCGTAAAGAATTTTCCAGTTTGTTGTGATCCATACAGTCAAAGACTATTATAGTGAATGAAGCAGAGGTATATGTTTTTCTGGAATTCTCCAGCTTTTTCTATGATCCAAAAGATGTTGGAAATTTGATCTCTGGTTCATCTGCCTTTTTTTAAACCCAGCTTGTGCATCTGGAAGTTTTCAATTCAAACACTGTTGAAATCTGGCTTGAAAGATTTTGAACATGACTTTGCTAGCATGTGAAATGAGTGAAGTCATGCAGTAGTTTGAGGATTCCTTGGCATTGCCCTTCTTTGGGATTGTGTACCATAGATGTTTAACATATTAATTTTGAAAAAATAATAAATGGCTCTAAGACTTTGATACTTTCAACTCCTTGTGACAATGACAAATATCACTTTTCCCTTATATACATCTTATTATCAACTAAACATGTGACTAAGTGTGAATAATAACTCAAACAGTTCAAATTTCCTGCATTCAGTGATCAGAATCCCATGACAGACCAAATTAACCTAGTATTTTAGTACAATTTCTAGTGTTTTAATACAGTTTCAGGTATTATAAATTAAATAAATCTCATAACTTTAGTGAATTTAATTATAAGGATTCACAGCTATTCAGTTCAGTTCAGTTCAGTCACTCAGTCGTGTCCGACCCTTTGCAACCCTATGAATCGCAGCACACCAGGCCTCCCTGTCCATCACCAACTCCTGGAGTTCACCCGGACTCACGTCGATCAAGTCAGTGATGCCATCCAGACAGCTCATCCTTTGTCATCCCCTTCTCCTCCTGCCCCCAATCCCACCAATCATCAGAGTCTTTTCCAATGAGTCAACTCTTCACATGAGGTGGCCAAAGTACTGGAGTTTCAGCTTTAGCACCATTCATTCCAAAGAAATCCCAGGGCTGATCTCCTTCAGAATGGACTGGTTGGATCTCCTTGCAGTCCAAGGGACTCTCAAGAGTCTTCTCCAACACCACAGTTCAAAAGCCTCAATTCTTCGGTGCTCAGCCTTCTTCACAGTACAATTCTCACATCAATACATGACCACAGGAAAAATCATAGTCTTGACTAGACGGACCTTAGTCGGCAAAGTAATGTCTCTGCTTTTAAATATGCTATCTAGGTTGGTCATAACTTATCTTCCAAGAAGTAAGCGTCTTTTAATAGCTATTAATCTATTCCAAATGGTAAAACTGCTATAGTTGTCAGCTACTCAATGCTATTAACACAATCAAGCCCACTGTTTATTTTGATGGCATATCAGACATTTTAAACTTTCTAAAAACTCTCTATTATGCTCACTTTGCCTTTATACTGGTGAGTTCCGAATTACCCATCTTAATTATATAATTTTCTAGTGAAATTTTAAAAGTGAGAAAACGTGTATCATTTCAGTAACATAACTGTGGAATAGAAAAGACAAAAGTGACAATGAGACGGAGATTACCTGGTATAAGATGTACTATGAGTCTGTGAAAGTGAAAGTTACTCAGTCATGTCAGATTCTTTGCCACCCCATGGACTATACAGTCCATGAAATTCTCCAGACCAGAATACTGAAGTGGTTAGCCTTTCCCTTCTCCAAGGGATCTTCCCAACCCAGGGATCGAATTCAAGTCTCCCTCATTGTAGTATATGCACAATATCAAGTTCTTTTAAACACAACAGAAAAAGGATATGTAAATTATTGTCTATGTGAGAAGCTATTATGTCACGCTTTATATATTAATGCAATCATAATATTTGTGGTTTCATTTAATTTACTTAACTCTAGAATTCACATTTCGGAATATAATTTCTGCTTCTGTATTTTCCTTTCTGTGATACACAGATGAAGAAAGATGTTCATTGTGTTTTTCACATAGACAATAACTTACATATCCTTTTTCTGTTCTGATTTTTGAAAGAAATTGATATTGTGAGTATAATTCTAAATAAAGGATGTGTTACCCAAATAACCAAAGTATTTCTAAATATTTTCATTATTAATTACAATATAATTACTACATAAAGACTTTTTTTTTCTAAGTCTCTAAGACAAGAATACACAGAAGAACTGTACAAAAAAGATCTTCATGACTCGGATAAATAATCACAATGGTGTGATCACTCACCTAGAGCCAGACATCCTGGAATGTGAAGTCAAGTGGGCCTAAGAAAGCATCACTACAAACAAAACTAGTGGAGGTGACGGAATTCCAGTTGAGCTATTTCAAATCCTGAAAGATGATGCTGTCAAAGTGCTGCACTCAATATGCCAGCAAATTTGGAAAACTCAGCAGTGGCCACAGTACTGGAAAAGGTCAGTTTTCATTCCAATCCCAAAGAAAGACAATGCCAAAGAATGCTCAAACTACTGCACAACTGCACTCATCTCACACGCTGGTAAAATAATGCTCAAAATTCTCCAAGCCAGGCTTCAGCAATATGTGAACCATGAGCATCCATATACTCAAGCTGGATTTAGAAAAGGCAGAGGAACCAAAGATCAAATTGCCAACATCCGCTGGATCACTGAAAAAGCAAGAGAATTTCAGAAAAATGTCTATTTCTCCTTTATTGACTATGCCAAACCTTTCACTGTGTGGCTCACAAAAAACTGTGGAAAATTCTGAAAGAGATGGGTTTACCAGACCACCTGACTTTCCTCTTGAGAAACCTGTATGCAGGCCAGGAAGCAACAGTTAAAACTGGACATGGAACAACAAACTGGTTCCAAATAGGAAAAGGAATACATGAAGGCTATATATTGTCACCCTGCATATTTACATTATATGCAGAGTACATCATGAGAAATGCTGGGCTGGAAGAAGCAAAAGCTGAAATCAAGATTGGCAAGAGAAATATCAATAACCTCAGATACGCAGATGATACCACCCTTATGGCAGAAAGTGAAGAGGAACTCAAAAGCCTCTTGATGATAGTGAAAGAGGAGAGTGAAAAAGTTGGCTTAAAGCTCAACATTCAGAAAATGAAGATAATGGCATCTGGTCCCATCACTTCATGGCAAATACATGGGGAAACAGTGGAAATAGTGTCAAATTTTTTTTTTGCTGGGGCTCCAAAATCACTGCAGATGGTGATTGCAGTCATGAAATTAAAAGACGCTTACTCCTTGGAAGATAAGTGATGACCAACCTAGATATCATATTGAAAAGCAGCAACATTACTTTGCCGACTAAGGTCCATCTAGTCAAGGGTATGGTTTTTCCAGGGGTCATGTATGGATGTGAGAGTTGGACTGTGAAGAAGGCTGAGTGCTGAAGAATTGATGCTTTTGAACTGCGGTGTTGGAGAAGACTCTTGAGAGTCCCTTGGACTGCAAGGAGATCCAACCAGTCCATTTTGAAGGAGATCAGCCCTGGGATATCTTTGGAAGCAATGATGCTAAAGCTGAAACTCCAATAGTTTGGCCACCTCATGCAAAGAATTGACTCATTGGAAAAGACTTTGATGCTGGGAGGGATTGGGGGCAGGAGGAGAAGGGGATGACAGAGGATGAGATGGCTGGATGGCATCACCAACTCGATGGACGTGATTCTGAGTGAACTCCGGGAGTTGGTGATGGACAGGGAGGCCTGGCGTGCTGCGATTCATGGGGTCGCAGAGTCCGACATGACTGAACGACTGAACTGAACTGATTTGGCTTCTGTAATTGATGTAGTAGGAAGCACAACAAAATGTTTAATAATTTTGAATATAATTTTATATATTCTTACTATGAAGTAATTCAAAGGGATCATAATACGTTTTTAAATTTTTAAGGCATTAAATCTCTACTGCTTGATATCTGTTGCATTCATTGATTTTATTTGTTTCATAAACCGACATTGAGACTTAAACATTATAACATTATAAATTTCATTGTTAAGACACAAACAATCAGAATTAGAATTGGTTAAATCTAAAATATCACTTAGTGTAGTACCCAGTTTAACATTTTTTTTTAAGCATAAAATCTAAACCTAAGTGACTTTGTTTGTTTTATAAACTAGGACATTCCATTCCTAAATGTCCTTAGGGAAGCAGGCAGACAAATAAAAAGTGAAAATTGTAAAACCATAGATGATTGATATTGATAAAATATTATTATAAAATAAGAAAGTAATCTCAAAGATTTTATACACAAAAATAGAATCATCCTATTTCCTCAAAATTGTAATCATACTAATTATTACAGTTTTTGTCAATATTATGTAATCTTTCTATCATATTATTATAAGAAGGTATATAGTAAGTCAAATATTCTTAATAAATATTACTTCCCAAATCATGACAGCTAAAGATTATATACTTGAAAGCATTTTGTGATCATATATTGGAACATTTCAAAAGAAGTCTTTTCAAAATATTGTTTCTCTTATGTTTGGTAAGATGTGAAAATGAGCAGTTAATGTGGGCATTTGAATAAATTTAAATTTTAGAAATCCATGCATAAAATCAAATGATGGCCAGGGAATAATGATGTAGATTAATGTTCCAATTTTATGATTTTTCACATCTTCTGAATACTTAACTCTTTTGAATGACATCTTCCTAGTTCCAGCATGACAAGGGAAACAAAATGAGGCTATTTTGGATGTAATACAACTTGTCTTTTACCAGAAAAGAGGAGAGTAAGTTCTCCTGCTAGCATCATGAGCACAGTACATGAAAGTTTCATGATATTAATAAAATTTAATTCTATAAAAATTCAAAGAATAAAAAAATTTCAAAGAATAAAGACTCTAATTAGAGTCAAAATCCTAATAGCAAAATTAGCTTTTATTGCAGATATTATTCTTTAATTATATTTAATGATCAGAGGAAACACTGTTTCAGTGAAACATTTCTGGTTAAATTAAATATTAAATGTAAACATAATATGGAATTTTCTAAAGGTCTGCCTACTTGACTAAATGAGCCAAACTCATTTTCTTTTTTTTTTTTTTTTTTTGTAATCTTATCTATACAGAGTGCATCATGAGAAACTCTGGGCTGGAAGAAGCACAAGCTGGAATCAAGTTAGCTGGGAGAAATATCAATAACTGCAGATATGCAGATGACACAACCCTTATGGCAGAAAGTGAAGAGGAACTAAAAGCCTCTTGATTAAAGTGAAAGAGGAGAGTGAAAACGTTGGCTTAAAGCTCAACATTCAGAAAATGACGATCATGGCATCTGGTCCCATCTCTTCATGGGAAATAGATGGGGAAACAGTGGAAACTGTGTCAGACTTTATTTTTTCGGGAGGGGCTCCAAAATTACTGCAGATGGTGATTGCAGCCATGAAATTAAGATGACTACTCCATGGAAGGAAAGTTATGACCAACCTAGATGGCACATTAAAAAGCAGAGACAATACTTTGCCAACAAAGGTCGTCTAGTTAAGGCTATGGTTTTCCAATGGTCATGTATGGATGTGAGAGTTGGACTGTGAAGAAAGCTGAGCACCGAAGAATTGATGCTTTTGAACTGTGGTGTTGGAGGAGATTCTTGAGAGTCCCTTGGACTGCAAGGAGATCCAACCAATCCATCCTAAAGGAGATCAGTCCTGGGTGTTCCTTGTAAGGACTGATGTTAAAGGTGACACTTCAGTACTTTGGCCACCTCATGCGAAGTGTTGACTCTTTGGAAAAGACTCTGATGCTGGAAGGGGTTGGCGGCAGGAGGAGAAGGCGACGACAGAGGATGAGATGGTTGGATGGCATCACCGACTCAATGGACGTGAGTCTGATTGAACTCCGGGAGTTGGTGATGGACAGCAAGGCCTGGCGTGCTGCAGTTCATGGGGTCGCAAAGAGTCGGACATGACTGAGCAAATGAACTGAACTGAAGATTCAAAACTTTTGAAACATAGGCTTCCTTTGTATCATTTACTTTGTAAGAGGTACACTTTTCTCACCATCATTGCAGAATCACAGATATAATAGTCATTTAGAGGTAATTTAATATGATCTCAATGGGCTTTTTTTTTTTTAAATTTTTATTTTTACCTTATTTTACTTTACAATACTGTATTGGTTTTGCCATACATTGACATGAATCCACCACGGGTGTACATGCATTCCCAAACATGAACCCCCCTCCCATCTCCCTCCCCATAACATCTCTCTGGGTCATCCCCATGCACCAGTCCCAAGCATGCTGTATCCTGCATCAGACATAGACTGGTGATTCAATTCTTACATGATAGTATACATGTTTCAATGCCATTCTCCCAAATCATCCCACCCTCTCCCTCTCCCTCTGAGTCCAAAAAGTCCGCTATACACATCTGTGTCTTTTTTTGCTGTCTTGCATACAGGGTCATCATTGTCATCTTTCTAAATTTCATATATGTGTGTTAGTATACTGTATTGGTGTTTTTCTTTCTGGCTTACTTCACTCTGTATATTCAGCTCCAGTTTAATCCATCTCATCAGAACTGATTCAAATGTATTCTTTATAACAGCTGAGTAATACTCCATTGTGTATATGTACCACCGCTTTCTTATCCATTCATCTGCTGATGGACATCTAGGTTGTTTCCATGTCCTGGCTATTATAAACAGTGCTGTGATGAACATTGGGGTACATGTGTCTCTTTCAGTTCTGGTTTCCTTGATGTGTATGCCCAGCAGTGGGATTGCTGGGTCATATGGCAGTTCTATTTGCAATTTTTTTAAGGAATCTCCACACTGTTTTCCATAGTGGTTGTACTAGTTTGCATTCCCACCAACAGTGTAGGAGGGTTCCCTTTCTCCACACCCTCTCCAGCATTTATTGCTTATAGATTTTTGGATCGCAGACATTCTGACTGGTGTGAAGTGGTACCTCATTGTGGTTTTGATTTGCATTTCTCTAATAATGAGTGATGTTGAGCATCTTTTCATGTGTTTGTTAGCCATCCGTATGTTTTCTTTGGAGAAGTGTCTGTTTAGTTCTTTGGCCCATTTCTTTCAATGGACATTTAAACACACATGTACAAGAATTGCTTGGTTAAATCTAGTCATCAGTTCAGTTCAGTCCAATGAGTCAACTCTTTGCATGAGGTGGCCAAAATACTGGAGTTTCAGCTTTAGCATCATTCCTTCCAAAGAAATCCCAGGGCTGATCTCCTTCAGAATGGACTGGTTGGATCTCCTTGCAGTCCAAGGGACTCTCAAGAGTCTTCTCCAACACCACAGTTCAAAAGCATCAATTCTTCAGCTTTCAATTTTACTATAGTCCAACTCTGACATCCATACATGACCCCTGGAAAAACCATAGCCTTGACTAGATGGAACTTTGTTGGCAAAGTAATGTCTCTGCTTTTGAATATGCTATCTACGTTGTTCATAACTTTCCTTCCAAGAAGTAAGAGTCTTTTCATTTCATGGCTGGAGTCACCATCTATAGTGATTTTTGAGCCTCCCAAAATAAAGTCTGACACTGTTTCCACTCTTTCCCTGTCTATTTCCCATGAAGTCATGGGACCAGATGCCACGATCTTCGTTTTCTGAATGTTGAGCTTTACGCCAACTTTTTCACTCTCCTCTTTCATTTTCTTTAAGAGGCTTTTTAGTTCCTCTTCACTTTCTGCCATAAAGGTGGTGTCATCTGCATATCTGAGGTTATTGATATTTCTCCCAGCTATCTGGATTCCAGCTTGTGCTTCCTCCAGCCCGTTTTTCATGATGTACTCTGCATATAAGTTAAATAAGCAGGGTGACAATATACAGCCTTGCAATACTCCTTTTCTTATTTGGGACCAGTCTGTTGTTCCATCTCCAGTTCTAACTATTGCTTCCTGGCCTGCATATAGGTTTCTCAAAAGGCAGGTCAGGTGGTCTGGCATTCCCATCTTTTTCAGTGCTTTGCTATAGCAGCCATGAAGAGATACCCCACATCCAAGGTAAGAGAAATCCAAGTAAGATGGTAGATGTTGCCAGAGGGCATCAGAGGGCAGACACCCTGAAACCATAATCACAGAAAACTAGTCAATCTAATCATGCCAGGACCACAGCCTTTTTTAACTCAATGAAACTAAGCCATGCCGTGTGGGGCCACCCAAGATGGGTGGGTCATGGTGGAGAGGTCTGACATAATGTGATCCACTGGAGAATGGAATGGTGAACCACTTCAGTATTCTTGCCTTGAGAATGCCATGAACAGTATGAAAAGGCAAAATGATAGGATACTGAAAGAGGAACTCCCTAGGTCGGTAGGTGCCGAATATGCTACTGAAGATCAGTGGAGAAGTAACTCCAGAAAGAATGAGAGGATGGAATCATAGCAAAAACAATACCCAGCTGTGGATGTGACTGGTGATAGAAGCAAGGTCCGATGCTGTAAAGGGCATTATTGCACAGGACCCTGGAATGTTAGGTCCATGAATCAAGACAAATTGGAAATGGTCAAACAGGAGATGGCAAGAGTGAATTTCGACATTCTAGAAATCAGCAAACTGAAGTGGATTGGAATGAGTGAATTTAACTCAGATGACCATTATATCTATGACTGTGGGCAGGAATCCCTTAGAAGAAATGGAGTAGCCATCATGGTCAACAGAAGAGTCTGAAATGCAGTACTTGGATGCAATCTCAAAAACAACAGAATGATCTCTGTTCGTCTCCAAGGCAAACCATTCAATATCACAGTAATCCAAGTCTATGCCCCAACCAGTAACACTGAAGAAGCTAAAGTTGAACAGTTCTATGAAGACCTACAAGACCTTTTAGAACAAACACCCAAAAAAAGATGTTATTTTCATTATAGGGGACTGGAATGCAAAAGCAGGAAGTTAAGAAACACCTGGAGTAACAGGCAAATTTGGCTTTGGAATGTGGAATGTAGCAGGGCAAAGGCTAATAGAGTTTTGCCGAGAGAATGCACTGGTCATAGCAAACACCCTCTTCCAACAACACAAGAGAAGACTCTACACATGGACATCACCAGATGGTTAACACCGAAATCAGATTGATTATATTCTTTGCAGCCAAAGATGGAGAAGCTCTATACAGTCAACAAAAACAACACCAGGAGCTGACTGTGGCTCAGATCATGAACTCCTTATTGCCAAATTCAGACTTAAATTGAAGAAAGTGGGGAAAACCACTAGACCATTCAGGTATGACCTCAATCAAATCCCTTATGATTATACAGTGGAAGTGAGAAATAGATTTAAGGGCCTAGATCTGATAGATAGAGTGCCTGATGAACTATGGATGAAGGTTTGTGACATTATACAGGAGACAAGGATTAAGACCATCCCCATTTGAAAAGAAATGCAGAAAAGCAAAATGACTGTCTGGGGAGGCCTTACTAATAGCTGTGAAAAGAAGAGAAGTGAAAGCAATGTAGAAAAGGAAAGATATAAGCATCTGCATGCACAGCTACAAAGAATAGTAAGAAGAGATAAGAAAGCCTTCCTCAGCGATCAATGCAAAGAAATAGAGGAAAACAACAGAGTGGGAAAGACTAGAGATCTTCAAGAAAATTAGAGATACCAAGGGAACATTTCATGCAAAGATGGCCTCGATAAAGGACAGAGATTGTATGGACCTAACAGAAGCAGAAGATATTAAGAAGAGGTGGCAAGAATACACAGAAGAACTGTACAAAAAGATCTTCACAACCCAGATAATCACCATGGTGTGGTCACTCACCTAGAGCCAGACAGCCTGGAATGTGAAGTCAAGTGGGCCTTAGAAAGCATCACTACGAACAAAGCTGGTGAAGGTGATGGAATTCCAGTGGAGCTATTTCAAATCCTGAAAGATGATGCTGTGAAAGTGCTGCACTCAATATGCCAGCAAATTTGGAAAACTCAGCAGTGGCCACAGGACTGGTAAAGGTCAGTTTTCATTCCAATTCCAAAGAAAGGCAATGCCAAAGAATGCTCAAACTACCACACAATTGCACTCATCTCACACAGTAGTAAAAGGTAATGCTCAAAATTCTCCAAGCCATGCTTCAGCAGTGCATGAACTGTGAACTTTCAGTTGTTCAAGCTGGTTTTAGAAAAGGCAGAGGAACCAGAGATCAAATTACCAACAGCCATTGGATCATCGAAAGAGCAAGAGTGTTCCAGAAAAACATCTGTTTCTACTTTATTGACTATGCCAAAGCCTTTGATGTGTGGATCACAATAAACTGTGGAATCTAATCATAAATAGCCTCTTATTTTAAACAATGAGTTGCACTGTTAAGAATACCTAATTGTTTGAAATTATATATTTACATTGATTATATACACTTTATAGATATATATATTATAATTTGATAACCATGGTCTAAATTAATCTTCATAAGTTTATCAGAGTCTTTTGACCTTTCAACTTTCAGTTATGAACACACACACACTATTTTTTTTTAAATAAAGCTTGCTTAGGTATAAATTTTAAATTGTTAAAGAAGGGATCTTAAGTGTAAAGTAAAATAAATTTTGATAAATCCATATACCCATGAAACCCAAGCTTTCATATCCAATATATAGAATGATTCCATAGCCAGATATAGATGACCCACTTCTTAGATGACCACTGTGTTTATTTGTCACCAAATGCTAGATCTGACTGTAATAAACGATATAAATGAAGTCATTCAACATATACTAATTTCTGCTAGTTTTTTATCCAGCAAAATGATTTTGCTATTCATCCATGTTGTTACACATACCGGCAGTGATCATTTCCATTGCTCAGTGATGTTTCATTGTGTAAATGTGACTGTTTATGCATTTACACCTTGATGGATACCTGTATTTTTCTTATTTCTGGGCTAATATAAATAAAGCTGCTATAAATATTCTTGTGCAGCATCCTTTGTGAACATGTGTTTTAATTTCTCTTAGGTAAATAGCTAAGCACAGAATCATTGTGTCAGTGTAAATGTACATTTAATTTTCCAATGCATTATTATGAAAATAATCAAGTATACCACAAATTTGAAAAAAAGTCTGCAGTGAATATTAATATCCACCACCTAAATTCTAACAATATTTTAAAATGCTTGTTTCATCACATATCTATTCTATATACACATCAGTCCATTTAAATTTTTAATGCATTTCAAAGTAAACTGCAGACATAAATTTAGTTCTCCTTCAAAACTTCAGCACACATATCACTAAACAGAGTTAAATCTTTATTTACATTTTTTTCTTTTGATATAAAATGTACTTAAACATGGTGTACATTTGCTGAGTATTGATACGTGCATCTATCTATATAACCCAGACACTTGTAACATTAATATTGCTCTGGAAGATAACCTCATGCTTATTTCCAATCAAATCCTTTCAGCATCTTAGCTAATGTAACCACTCTTATGTATTTTTATCAACATCAGTTAGTTTTTCTAGCTCTAGAATTTCAAATAAACAGAAACATATTTATGTAACTATTTTGTGACTGGCTTTATTCATTTTCATTTCAGGATTCCTCTGTATTGTGTTTGTCAGTGGTATGTTCTTTTTTTATGCTTAATAATTTATTATATGAATAAAATATATTGTAGTGATTTTTATACTGACAAATCTAGATTCTTTCATTTTGGCTATTATAAATAAAGTTACTAAGGTTTTCCATGTAATTTTTGCATTAGTACATTTCCTATTTTCCTGAGAATATAACCAGAATTCTTAAGTCAAAGATAGGTGTACTTTAGTTGTTTTTTTTTTTAAATGCTAGAACATTCTAAAGTGGTTGCAACATATTTCTCAAAAACAATCTGAGAGATCAGTTGTTCCAAATCATTACTAATGTTTGGTCTTATCAGCCTGTTTGATTTTTGTGTGTGATGTGAACCATGAGGTGAGGCTCAATTCCTTTCAAAATGAATATTCAGTTTTTTCAGTACCATTTATTGATGAAATTTTTTTCACATTTGTATTGCTTCTGGTTCCTTTGTTGAAAAATCTGTTGGCCACAAAAATGAATGATTTTATCTTGGCTAATTGATTTGCTCAGCTGCTAAGTTGTGTCCAATTCTTTGCTATCTCATGGACTGTAGCCTGGCAGGCTCTTCTGTCCATGAAATTTTCCAGGCAAGAATACTGGAGTGGGTTGCCATATCCTTCTTCAGGGGATATTCTTGACCTAGGGATTTACCTGCATCTCCTACATCTCCTGGATTAGCAGGCAGATTCTTTACCACTTGAGCCAGCTGGGAAGCCCCTCACCCTAAAATAAATCCCACCTCTTCTCTATTATATGAGTTATTAACATCAATACACTTGGAAAACACACATTCATCTCACTTTTCATAAGTCCTTTTATACTATTTTTACATTACCAAGATGTTGGCTCGGTTATAAGTTCAAAAGTGCTCCCAAGGTTCTTGATGATGATTCATAGAGAAATCTTTCCAAGTTATCGTCTTCCAAAGTAATTTCCATGAATATCTTTAGTTGATAGGCATGTTAAAATAGTCATTTATAGTGACAACATAACAAACAGCAACCTCACTAATCATAACAGAAAAATACTTGTTATATATTTTCTTATTTAATTATCTTTATGTACTTTTAATCTCCACAATTGTATGAAGTAGGTGCTATTTTTACTCTTATTTCATCAGTCACAATACTAAGTTCTGGAACTTAACTTGCTCAGTCTCACACATCCCATCTTTCTCACCATTGTGTTTAATTAAATTACCTAAAGAATTGAGAAAAAACAATAGAAATTTATTTCCAATTGACAACAGCCTATAATAAACACAATATTAGGGATAGTATCCAACTGGCAATGAATAAGCCCAACTCAATTATTTTCCAATTAAAAAAAAAAAAGAACTTCAGTTAAAATTTCAAACATTGATCAATTCAAAATATAACTACATTTGTCTGATCCACTGACATGATATAATAAAATACGACCCATAATTTAACATTTTCTATATTATATGAAGTGATTTTGCATTATCTAATTTAATTTGGTTGACTTTTATGCATTAGTTCAAATAAAAAAGCCTCCTGCCTTGGAATCTGAGCATTATTCTTTAAACACTGCAAGCATCTTTTGTGTGTGTCATATAGATTATAATGAAGGTATAGTCATAAAGGCCTATCTGGAATATATTTCAAGTTTGGTTCAAGACCACCCTAACAAAGTGAATATAGAAATAAAATGAGTCAAATAAACTTTTTGGTTTCCCAGTGCATATAAAAGTAATGCTTTCATTACTTTTTTCAGTCTATGCAATAATAGCATCTTGTACTTTAATTTAATTTAAAATGATTTATTGTCAAAAATGTTAACCATCTTCTGAACCCTCAGTGAGTTGTAACCTCTTTGCTGGTAGAGTCTTCCATCCCTGGTTTGGGAAAGTGAAAAGGGAAAGTGAAGTCTCTCAGTCATGTCCGACTCTTTGTGACCACATGAACTGTAGCCTACCAGGCTTCTCCATCCATGGGATTTTCCAGGCAAGAATACTGGAGTGGGTTACCATTTCCTACTCCAGGGGATCTTCCTGACCCAGGGATCAAACCCAGGTCTCCCACACTGCAGGAAGACGCTTTACCCTCTGAGCCACCAGTAAGCCCTGTTTTGAGAAAATCCCCTGAAATAGAAAATGGGAATCTTCTCCAGTATTCTTGCCTGGAGAGTCCCATGGACAGAGGAGTAGGGTGGGCTACAGTCCATGGGGTTGCAGAGTCTGATGTAACTGAGCACACATGCACAAAATTTACTGAGTTAACTGACTCCTCTCAAAAATGATTTCTCTGTAGCATGCAGTGCTGTTTGATAGCATTTTACCCACAGTAGAACTTTTTTTTTTCGCCAAAACTGGAGTCAATCCTCTGAAATCCTGCCAAATATTTATCAACTAAGTTTATATAATATTCTACATCCCAACAATCTTCACAGCATCTTCACCAGGAGTAGATTTCATCTCAAGAAATCACTTTCTTTACTCATCCATAAGAAGCAGTTTTGTCCATTCCAGTTCTATAATGAGATCACAGAAATCAGTCATATTTTCAGGCTCTGCTTCTAATTCTAGTTCTCTATTTATTTCCAGCACATCTGTAGTCACTTTCTCCACTAAAGTCTTAAAACCCTCAATGCCATTTATGAGGGAGGGAATCAGCTTCTTCTAAACTCCTATTAATGCTTATATTTTGACTTCTCCCTATATACCACATGGCTCAGATTGTAGAGAATCTACCTACAATGCAGGAGCCTATGGTTTGATCCTGGGTTGAGAAGATCCCCTGGAGAAGGAAATGGCAACCCACTGAAGAATTCTTGCCTGGAGAATTCCATTGGACAAAGGAGCCAGGCGGGCTACAGTCCATGGGGTTGCAAAGAGTCAGACGTGACTGAGCAACTAACACTTTCACTTTCATAAACCACAAATGTTCATATAGAATGATGAATCCTTTCCAGAAGGTTTCAATTGATTTGCCCAGATCCATCAGAAGACTCACTAAGACCGCATAGACTTATAAAGTATATTTCTTAAATAATAAGACTTGAAAGGTGAAAACACTCTTTGATCCATGGGCTGCCAGAATGGGTGTTATGTTAGCACACATGAAAATCACAGTAATCTCGTACACCTCCATCAGAGCTTTTGGGTGACCAGGTGCATTGTCAATCAGCGGTAATATTTGATAGGGATCTTTTTTCTTTTCTTTTCTTTTCTTTTTTCTTTCTTTCTTTCTTTTTTTTTTTTTTTTTTTTTTAGCAATAGCCCTCAATAGAGGAAAAGATAGAATGGGAAAGACTAGAGATCTCTTCAAGAAAATTAGATATACCAAGGGAACATTTCATGCAGACTTGCTCAATAAAGGACAAAAATGGTATGGACCTACAGAAACAGAAGATATTAAAAAGAGGTGGCAAGAATACACAGAACTATATTAAAAAGATCTTCATGACCCAGATAGCCACGATGGTGTGATCACTCACCTAAAGCCACACATCCTGTAATGCAAAGTCAAGTGGGCTTTAGGAAGCATCACTACCAACAGTTAGTACAGGTGATGGAATTCCAGCTGACTATTTCAAATCCTAAGAGATGATGCTGTGAAAGTGTTGCACTGAATATGCCAGCAAATTTGGAAAACTCAGCAGTAGTCACAGGACTGGAAAAGGTCAGTTTTCATTCCAATCCCAAAGACAAGCAAGGCCAATGAATGCTCAAACTACCACACAGTTGCACTCATCTCACACGCTAGCAAAGTAATTAAAAATTCTCAAGCCAGGCTTCAACAGGACATGAACCATGAACTTCCAGATATTCAAGCTGGATTTAGAAAAAGCAGAGGAACCAGAGACAAAATTGCCAACCTCTGTCGGACCGTAGAAAAAGGTAAAGATTTCCAGCAAAACATCTACTTCTGCTTTATTGATGATGCCAAAGCCTTTGACTGTGTGAATCACAATAAACTGTGGGAAATTCTTAGAGTTGGGAACACCAGACCACCTGACCTACCTCCTGAGGAACCTGTATGCAGGTCAAAAAACAATAGTTAGAACCGGACATGGAACAAAAGACTGGTTCTAAATTGGGAAAGGAGTACGTCAAGGCTGTTTATTGTCACCCTGCTTGTTTAACTTATATGCAGAGTACATCATGTGAAATGTTGGGCTGGATGAAGCACAAGCTAGAATCAAAATTGCTAGGAGAAATATCAATAACCTCATATATTCAGATTTCACCACACTTATGGCAGAAATTGAAGAACTAAAGAGTCTCTTGATGAAAGTGAAAAAGGAGGGTGAAAAAGTTTGCTTAAACCTCAGCATTGAAAAACTAAGGTCATAGCATCTGGTCTCATCATTTCATGACAGATAGACGGAGAAACAGTGGAAACAGTGAGTGACTTTATTTTTGGAGGCTGCAAAATCACTGCAGATAGTGACTGCAGCCATGAAATTAAGATGCTTTCTCCTTGGAAGAAAAGCTATAATCAACCTAGACAGCATATTAAAAAGCAGAGGCATTATTTTGCTGACAAAGGTCCATGTTGTCAAAGCTATGGTTTTCTAGTAGTCATGTATGGATGTGAGAGTTGGACAATAAAGAAAGCTGAGTGCTGAAGAATTGATACTTTTTGAACTGTGGTGTTGGAGAAGACTCTTGAGAGTCCCTTGGACTGCAAGGAGATCAAACTAGTCAATCCTAAGGAAATCACTCCTGAATATTCATTGAAAGGATGATGCTAAAGCTGAAGCTCCAACACTTTGGCCACCTTATTCAAAGAACTGACTCATTTGAAAAGACCCTGATGCTGGGAAAGATTGAAGGCAGGAGGAGAAGGGGACGACAGAGGATGAAATGATTGGATGGCATCACCAGCTCGATGGACATGAGTTTGTGCGAGCTCCAAGAGTTGATGATGGACAGGGAGGCTTCATGTGCTACAGTCCAAGGGGTCACAAAGAGTCCAACACGACTGAGCAACTGAACTGAGCTCTGAGTAGTGGGCTTAAAATATTCAGTAAACCATGTTGTAAACTGATTTGCTTTCATCAGGGCTTTGTTGTTCCATCTATAGAGCACAGGCAGAGTATTTAGCCTACTTCAGAAGGGCCCTAGGATTTTAGAATGTAAATGAATATTGGTTTCAACTTAAAGTCAGCACTTGCATTGACCCCTAGGATGAGTTAGCCTATGCTTTGAAACTTTGAAAGTGAAAGTGAAAGTCGCTCAGTCGTATCCAACCCTTTGTGACCCCATGGACGGAATTCTCCAGGCCAGAATACTGGAGGGGGCAGCTTTTCTCTTCTCCAGGGGATCTTTCCGACCCAGGGATCAAACCCAGGTCTCCCGCACTGCGGGCGAATTCTTTACCAGCTGAGCCACAAGGCACGCCCTTGAAGCTTTGAAACCAGGCTAGATGGCAGCTTCTTCTAATACCTTGTCTTGATATCAAAGCTTTACTTACTTTATAAATTCCATACTATTATCTCTCTTTTCAATAATCTGGAATAACAAGTCGCTCAGTCGTGTCCCACTCTCTGCAACTCCATGGACTGTGACCTACCACGCTCCTCCATGCATGGGATTTTCCAAGCAAGCATACTGGAGTGGGTTGCCATTTCCTTCTCCAAGTTTATCTTTTAGGGGATTTTTTTTTAAGATTTAGACTAAATATTTATTAAAATTATCTAATCCTAAGGACTTGTAACAGGCTGGTTCCAAATAGGAAAAGGAATACATCAAGGTTGTATATTGTCACCCTGCTTATTTAACTTATATGCAGAGTACATCATGAGAAATGCTGGGCTGGAAAAAGCACAAGCTGGAATCAAGATTGCCGGGAGAAATATCAATAACCTCAGATATGCAGAAGACACCATCTTTATGGCAGAAAGTGAAGAGGAACTAAAAAGGCTCCTGATGAAAGCAAAAGAGGAGAGTGAAAAAGTTGGCTTACAGATCAAAATTCAGAAAACGAAGATCATGGCATCTGGTCCCATTACTTCATGGGAAATAGATGGAAACAGTGGAAACAGTGTCAGACTTTATTTTTTGGGGCTCCAAAATCACTGCAGATGGTAATTGCAGCCATGAAATTGAAAGATGCTTACTCCTTGGAAGGAAAGTTATGACCAACCTAGATAGCATATTCAAAAGCAAAGACATTATTTTGCCAACAAAGGTCCATCTAGTCAAGGCTATTGTCTCTCCAGTGGTCATGTATAAATGTGAGAGTTGCACTGTGTAGAAAGCTGAGCACCAAAGAATTGATGCTTTTGAGCTGTGGTGTTGGAGAAGAGTCTTGAGAGTCCGTTGGACTACAAGGAGATCCAATCTGTCCATCCTAAAGGAGATCATTCCTGGGTGTTCATTGGAAGGACTGATGTTAAAGCTGAAACTGCAATACTTTGGCCACCTCATGTGAAGAGTTGACTCATTGGAAAAGATTCTGATGCTGGGAGGGATTGGGGGCAGGAGGAAAAGTGGACAACACAGGATGAGATTGCTGGATGGCATCACTGACTCAATGAACATGAGTTTGAGTGAACTCCAGGAGTTGGTGATGGACAGGGAGGCCTAGCATGCTGCAATTCATGGTGTCGCAAAGAGTCAGACACGACTGAGCGATTGAACTGAACTAAACTGAAGGACTTGTAAAGGAAACACTGACAAATTTGTGTTTTTCTATGGTTATTATTTAATTTTATTCAATCATTTGTAACTTCTCAGGAAAAAATAAAAGATATGTTCAAACTGGTTTCTTAGTAAATAATCATTACTTTCTTTTTAAAAACTCCCTTGACATTGCATTTCTTTTATGTAATTTTTATTGATTTATCTTGGTTTCAGTTTTTTCTAACTTCAGTTACATTGGCTTATTTATTTAATTGTAATGTTCTTATTTATTTAATTGTAATGTTCACCTGAAGTTAGCTAATTTTAACTATTTAACAATTAAAGACTTTTTAGTGTCCAATTTTTATTTCAATAACATTGATTAGTATTCCATTAAGATCAGAAACTATAAAACTCCTAGAGGAGAACATAGGCAAAACACTCTCAGACATAAATCACAGCAGGATCCTCTATGATCCACCTCCCAGAATTCTGGAAATAAAAGCAAAAATAAACAAATGGGATCTAATTAAAATTAAAAGCTTCTGCACAACAAAGGAAAATATAAGCAAGGTGAAAAGACAGCCTTCTGAATGGGAGAAAATAATAGCAAATGAAGCAACTGACAAACAACTAATCTCAAAAATATACAAGCAACTTCTGCAGCTCAACTCCAGAAAAATAAACGACCCAATCAAAAAATGGGCCAAAGAACTAAATAGACATTTCTCCAAAGAAGACATACGGATGGCTAACAAACACATGAAAAGATGCTCAACATCACTCATTATTAGAGAAATGCAAATCAAAACCACAATGAGGTACCACTTCACACCAGTCAGAATGGCTGCGATCCAAAAATCTGCAAGCAATAAATGCTGGCGAGGGTGTGGAGAAAAGGGAACCCTCCTACACTGTTGGTGGGAATGCAAACTAGTACAGCCACTATGGAAAACAGTGTGGAGATTCCTTAAAAAATTGCAAATAGATCTACCTTATGACCCAGCAATCCCACTGCTGGGCATACACACCGAGGAAACCAGAATTGAAAGAGACACATGTACCCCAATGTTCATCGCAGCACTGTTTATAATAGCCAGGACATGGAAACAACCTAGATGTCCATCAGCAGATGAATGGATAAGAAAGCTGTGGTACATATACACAATGGAGTATTACTCAGCCGTTAAAAAGAATTCATTTGAATCAGTTCTGATGAGATGGATGAAACTGGAGCCGATTATACAGAGTGAAGTAAGCCAGAAAGAAAAACACCAATACAGTATACTAACACATATATATGGAATTTAGGAAGATGGCAATGACGACCCTGTATGCAAGACAGGGAAAGAGACACAGATGTGTATAACGGACTTTTGGACTCAGAGGGAGAGGGAGAGGGTGGGATGATTTGGGAGAATGACATTCTAACATGTATACTATCATGTGAATTGAATCGCCAGTCTATGTCTGACGCAGGATGCAGCATGCTTGGGGCTGGTGCATGGGGATGACCCAGAAAGATGTTATGGGGAGGGAGGTGGGAGGGGGTTCATGTTTGGGAATGCATGTAAGAATTAAAGATTTTAAAATTTAAAAAAAATAAATAAATAAATAAAAAAAATAAAAAAAAAAAAAAAAGAACAGTATTTTTGTTATTCCTTTTAAAGGTTATTTTGAATTTAGTTAACCATGCATTTTGCATGTCTCATTATTTTATCTTAATTATTTTTATGAATAATCTAGATGTTTTTCCATTATTTCTACTTGCCTGCCCTTTCCTTAATGCTGGATAATCTTTTAACATTTATGTGCCAATTCCTGATTAAATATTCTTCAGGATTATTTCTATTTAGTTATTTTAAAAACTATGCTTAACTCAACTTAATCGATTTTAATATTACCGTCTTTTTTTCTCATCTGTTTTTCTTATGGTTTCCTTTAATGGCCTCCTCCTGCTTTACAGACACTATTTCCCTTTGCATGTACTTAAGGCACAAGACTATATACTTTTTTCTTGTTTTATATAATACATAGTTGTTGTTTTTTTTTCTTATAAGCTTTTCCAGATGCTCAGAATTCTTTGTTTTCTCTTAGTGCTATAGTGTATTTTTTTTTAAATTTGCCTTATGTTGGTGCATTATGTGGCTACATACTTGAATATGTATACTAATGTAATATACACTGAAGGTGTCTTTCCCAATCCATTCTTCCTATCAGAGACTATGAGGAATACCCTTACTCTGTACTTGTGTGCATGAGCGCTCATTTGCTCAGTCATGTCCGACTCTTTGTGACACCATGAATTGCAGCCAGCCAGGCTCTTCTTCCATGGAATTCTCCAGGCCAGAATACTGGAGTGGGTTGCCATGCCCTCTTCCACAGGATCTTCCAACCCAAGGATTAACTCCCCTCTCCTGCTTCCCCTGCACTGGCAGACAGATTCTTAACCAGTGTGCCACCTGGGAAGTCCCTATTTTGTACTTGGAGTTAGTCAGACACTATCAAGAGACAATGGAGCCAGTTATTGCCATGGAACCTGCACACTTCCATGTCTCCACAGTTATTGATTGAGAAAGAGTATTTGACTAACACCAAGTACGTAGTAGTCAAATACTCTTTCTCAGGTCAGTAACTATGGAGACATGGAAGTGTACAGGTTACAAGGCAATAACTGGATCCACTGTCTCTTGATGATGCTGGCATCCTTTATTTTACTCTTTTGAAAAAGTGTCATCATCTTTCTGCCTTGATTCCTTCATCAAATTCATATTCACTTTTCAGGTGTCTTTTCCTGAATAATTCTTTGCCAACATTAATAAGTCACCGAGTTGTAATATATCCCTTCACCACCCATTGGTAATTTTTTTTATATTACTCACTAAAATAAAGTGAATATTTGTGAGTACTCACTCACAAATAAAGATTGACTGTAAGCAATCTGAAGAGCAGCCCCAATCCATTCAATAGGTAAGGTCCAGTAGCAAAAGAAATTTAAGACATACACAGAGATTTCAGTATGGACACTGGGTTGCAGAAAGTTTGTGTGTCAACCACAGTTGAGAAGTGTGGGAAAAACTCTTATAGGAAATCAACCTCCTATATGTCTGAAAGATACTGACTTGAAGATCTCTGTGAACTACTATATTTAAATGGTCCTCACGGTGTAGACATTCTCAGTTCTGTAAACATAACTCCTTAAAACTACTTCTCTTCCTCTGTCATCTTTTCTCTTTAATGACAAGAAGAAACATCATTTTACTTCATGTTCTGAATATAAAACAGAATACACAAAGGGCTATGGGACATTACCAAGAAAATGAGATTAGATGTTATTATTTTACCTTCACCCAATTACATTATGAACTGCTGTGTTGAAGGTAACAGAAACAGGTCTGCTATTTATAAATGCATATTTCATGAACATTACTGGTTAAAGTTAAATTAAGTATTCACAAGAATGTTTTAAAATAATATTTTGACAGGGATTACAAATGTACCACCTTGTGAACTATTGAGGATATATTTCAATTTTCATAACTATTCTAATGAGAATTATTATAATGAAGTTAAATCCTGGCAGAATTAGATGTGAAAACTTGCCAACACTGCATCAATCATAATTTTAACTCTAAGCCTGCAAAATTCTGTTTAAAATATATAACAATGAAACTTTTTTTAGCTCTAGGGTTGAAAATGAACTCTGGCTGCTATGTCATACATCTTAAATCAAAAATAAGAATTAACCACAATTAGCAAATTTCAGATTTGTTTCTAAGTTATTTTGCATGACTTGAAGAAAGAACAATAGTGTGGTAACTCTCTACACTCCCTTTTAAACCCAGATTGATTGCATAATTATCAGACTCTCCACTTGGCGGAGTCCTTATAGTCACTGAACAATCAAGTAAAAACAACCCAGCTATTTGCATTATGCCCTGTATTTAGAAGTGCCAGGAAGCAACGGACAAAATAAACATTGCTGCTAGAAAAATAAAGGGGGGAAAAAAAAACAGAAAGCATATTCTATTTAAAAATCATCTCCTAGACCTTAATTTAGACTGTATTAAAAATTAAAAGCAGGTTCTTAATTTTGGGGGGATTTTCTGCCATTATAACTTTTAACACTATGTATTGAGTATCATTTTAGACATTAAAAAAAAAATTAGACGCAATTCATGCTTCACAGTACATGTTTCAGAGAGGCGAGAAAACGTGTAATCAAATAAATAAAAAACAAAATGACATGTTCTGGAATCAAAGGCAAAGTCTAGCATCTGTGCATGTCTGACTCTTTACAACCCCATGGACTGTAGCTTGTCAGGCTCCTACACCCATGGAATCTTTCAGGCAAGAATATTGGAGTAGATTGCCATTTCCTCCTCCAGGGGATCTTCCTCACCCAGCGGTCAAACCCACATCTCTTGTATCTCCTGCATTGGCAGGTAGATTCTTAACCACTGTGCCATTTGGGGGAATTACCAAATAGAGGTCAATTATATATGGCTATGAAGTTGAGCTGTCTTTACAGTAAAAGTGAAATAAAACTTAATGAGTAGAATGCTTTCAGTGGTTCATAAAATCCACAGCATGTAAATTTTCAGAGGTAGTGATTAGAAGAATTAATTTATTCTTTTAAGAAAAACTATAGATGGCAATATGGATTTCAATTTAGTTTTGTTTTGTTAGATTAAAATTCCAGGATATTATCTCTAACTTTCACGTGAATGTACCTAAAGAATTAGCCAGGTAAGGAGTGGGAGTAACAGCATTCCAAACGTGAGGCAGGAGAACAGAAATGGCCTGAAATAATGAGAGTATAGGCTTTAAACTAGCAACTTTTCATGAATACACTTCCACAGGGCTTTCCTGATACCTCAGTTGGCAAAGAATCTTCCCGGAATTCAGGAGACCCCAATTCTACTCCTAGGTTGGGAAGATCCCTTGTGGCTCAGCTGGTAAAGAATCTGCCTGCAATACGGGAGACCTGGGTTCAATGACATGTTGGGGTGGGAAGATACCCTGGAGAAGGGAAAGGCTACCCACTCCAGTATTCTGGCCTAGAGAATCCCATGACTGTATTGTCCATGGGGTCACAAAGAGTTGGACCTGACTTTTTCCTTTCACTTTCACTTCTTTCAGGCTTTAAACTAACAACTTTTCATGCATACACTAAAAGATTCTTCTCTACTATTTATAGGAATCATTTTCCCATCGAGTTTCATTTCAGTTCAGTCACTCAGTTGTGTCCAAATCTTTGTGATCCCATGGGCTGAAACACCCCAGGCTTCCCTGTACTTCACCAACTCTCAGAGCTTGCTCACACTCATGTCCATGGAGTTGGTAATGCCATCCAACCCTCTCATCCTCTGTCGTCCCCTTCTCCTCCTGCCTTCAGCCTTTCCCAGCATCAGGGTCTTTTTCAATAAGTCAGTTCTTCACATCCAGGTGGCCAAAGTTTTGGAGTTTCAGCTTCAGCATCAGCCCTTCCAATGAGTATTCAGGACTGATTTCCTTTAGGATGGACTGGTTTCATCTCCTTGCAGTCCAAGGGACTTTCAAGAGTCTTCTCCAACACTACAGTTCATAAGCATCAATTATTCATTGTTCAGCTCTCTTTACAGTCCAAGTCTCACATCCATACATGACTACTGGAAAAACTATAGCTTTGACTAGATGAGCCTTTGTCGGCATGGAATTTGTGTGATATAAATTTCATAATAATCCATTTGCTATAAAATAGGCTATACTCATATGACTTTTTAGGCTTTTAAAAATTATTTTAACATTGTAGTCTTTAAAACCCTCTTTACTATGATTTTTTAATCAATATATATAAAGTGACCAATTATCTTCTAGTTGTAACTAAAACAAAACAGCAAGTTACAATTTTTAAAGATAACTTGCATTCAATGGTTTTATAGTTACTAGAAGACATATTGTGATTATGCATCTTATTTAAGTATCGGCCTGCTCTCCTTTGGACTTCCCTGGTGGCTTACAGGGTAAAGTATGTGCCTGCAAAGGGTTCGATCCCTGGGTTGAGAAGATCCCCTGGAGAAGGAAATGGCAACCTACTCCAGTATTCTTGCCTGGAAAGTCCCATAGACACAGGAGCCTGGTAGGCTACAGTCCATGGGACCGCAAAGAGTCAGACACGACTGAGCCACTTCAATTCACTTCACTTCTGCTCTCCTTTTAAATTTACAACAAAAACTATTGTCTTATTGGCACTTTATGATACCTAGACTGCCCCATGCTCAATCCCAACTACTAAAACACTTGCTACTATAAATTGAAATGCTTTAGGTTTAGACATAGATATGATAAAATAAAAGCTGTGGCATGCAGCATCCATCATGGACAGTAAGTCCTTAATCACCTAGCTCTGTTTACCTAATTTTGTTTCACAGTGTGAGTTAAAAATCTTTTGTTCTAATTTCTATATGCATTCATCTCTGTTAAGAACATCTAGATTTAAAAATAAGTTGCCTTGCTCTCTTTTCAGTATCTGTCTCAGTTTGTTACTCTTTACATAAACCAAAGGTAAGTACTGTCCCATTTGATCCTTGTACATTCCTGCCTTTACGTTTCCTTCCTCTATTGCGTAGGCGCAGTCAAAGCCATTTTAAGGAAATCTCAGTCCCAGAAACTGTTAACCAGAGGCAGCTCCAAGGTTTTCTGGAAAGAAATGTTGGTCCCTGATTTCTGTTGGCTCTATCTTTTTCAAAGAATATTTTCAAGATAGTTGATTGTTATTAACTAAAATCACAAAACTGTGGATTTTCCTTCTGGCTAAAATTTATTTGTAATCCCAAAATCAACATTCATGGACTTTCACAGACATGTACAAAGGGACAAAAAATTAGAGTTATCTAAGGAGAATCCAGAGCTGAGGTCAAATAAGGCTATGCCCTGCCATCTTGTTTCAAGTCTCCTCCTGAAATTACGTGCTTTCTCCCCATATATTTAGTCCCACATTTTTTGCATTTTAGTGCTATTTATCAGAGAATTTGCTATTTAAAATGGCCCCAAAGAGTAACATTAAAGTGCTGTCTGTTGTTTCTAAGAACAAGAAGGCTGTGATGTGCCCTCTGGAGAAGACACAAGTGATAAGACACATTCAGGCTACAACTGTGCTATCTGAGTTCAATGTTAGTCAATCAACAATGTAGTACTTCCGGAGAGGAGAAAATTTACTGATTTTTATAGGGTGATGCGTTACAAAGTGTTAAAATAAAATGTCTAGTTTATGATGAAACTATGGAAAAGATGGATAAGTGCTAAACTTGTGGATTTATGAGATAACTGATAAAATAAGTATTGCACACAGCACTGGGTGAGTTTAAAATCCAAATATATTTGTAACCATGTTATCTAGGTTCATGAAGCTATTAAAGTCTTTTCAGTTAATGCTTTCTTACAGATAAGTACTGCATATCACTAATGATTTCTTAGGACTATATGTTCAGTTCAGTTCAGTTCAGTCACTCAGTCGTGTCTGACTCTTTGCGACGCCCTGAATCACAGCACGCCAGGCCTCCCTGTCCATCATCAACTCCCAGAGTTCACTCAGACTCACATCCATTGAGTCAGTGATGCCATCCAGCCATCTCATTCTCTGTCGTCCCCTTCTCCTCCTGCCCCCAATCCCTCCCAGCATCAGAGTTTTTTCCAATCAGTCAACCCTTCGCATGAGGTGGCCAAAGTACTGGAGTTTCAGCTTTAGCATCATTCCTTCCAAAGAAATCCCAGGGCTGATATCCTTCAGAATGGACTGGTTGGATCGCCTTGCAGTCCAAGGGACTCTCAAGAGTCTTCTCCAACATCACAGTTCAAAAGCATCAATTCTTCGGCCCTCAGCCTTCTTCACAGTCCAACTCTCACATCCATACATGACCACAGGAAAAACCATAGCCTTGACTAGATGGACCTTAGTCAGCAAAGTAATGTCTCTGCTTTTGAATATGCTATCTAGGTTGGTCATAACTTTTCTTCCAAGGTGTCTATAACCAAAGCACATAAAACACAAGCTTATGTTTGACTGGTTAAAGGAAATGTCATGATGAGTGTCTGTCAAGAACCAAACTCTGTGTTTCCTCTAAGAACAATGGTTCTGGATTCATTAAGTCAGTATTGACTGCAACTTTACAAAACAACTATTGTGAAAAATTAGCATCAATTGCACATAAAATGTGATCAAGTTCTTCTTTATGGATAGACAGCATTAGTTTCCTTAGTTTTTTCCCTTAGGGAAAAAATGAGAGAATCTGAAGTTATAGAATAGAAAAATGCAAGATATGAGATCAAATGACATTTTACTCAGTGTTCATAAAGTAGGATTTCTAGAAATAGAATTCATCTAGGAAATGCTACTTTTGTGTCATTTAACTTAGAGAAAATATATTTACCTGTTACAGTATTCCTAGTCAGTAGATGAGAAGATTTACCTGATTTAATAGGTTATATCATAACTCAATTAGGAATTCAAAGAGAAATAGAATACAAAATTATAAATTGAATAAACATAAAATAATAGAAAGGGGTATTAAGGAATATGCATTGAGAAGTAAAAGATCATTTCTGTAAGTTAACTTGCTTGGATAAAAATGTACATTTGTTTCATTTAATGAGAGCAAAGACTTTACATGCTATCAGAACATGAACCCTGTACTTTATTTTCAAGGCCCATATCATCATGGTAAATTTCATTCAGAAAAACAATGTATACACATTTGAAGGTAGCCAAATAGTTTCCATCTGACTGCAGATTTTATTACCAATTTTCTTTTTCAATATTGTTTTATTGAATTGAAATAAATGCTTTAAAGCATGTAGAAAATATTTAAACTATTTTCAGAGGTATTTAATGCTTATTTACATTAAGAAAGTTTCTATATATATATGTAACTCTCTTTTAGAAAGAACCAAAACCTAGCCTAAAAACAATAAGAAAATAATCTCAAATATTATTTTAGGGAATCTAATGCATTTTTGCCTACTCTGTCTCATACTTACTATGTTTTTTAACATATATCTTTGAGTTCTTTTTCTCATATGATGTCTTATATGGATGTACAGAGGAAAGAATGACCTATTTTCCTTTAAAGTGATAACTCTTCTAAAATCTCAAAGTATATATCTCTCTTACACAAAAATGTATGAAAATGATTTGTCCCCAGGCAGAGGCATTGTAAATCAAGGTTTTACCATTATGAAATTTTTGCCATTGAGTTACAAACCTATACAAAAGTTATAAACCTTGAAATATGACAGACTTTATAAGTGTGGCCCAGGTGGTGTTGTCATACTACAGCAGGCACTTTAGAAAGTACCATAAAACTAAATTACAAATGAATGTTATTATCCACAAATAGAACTTCTGCAGGAACCACATTCAAGATAGTATTTTCAGATAATTCAACTAAAAACACATACAACTGAATTTTGTCTCTCTCCAACAATTTTATGAGAATAAGTATTTCCAGAAGCAACATCCATGAGCAAACCTGCTATTGTGGATCGTTCAATGGTACACAAAAATCTAAAAAAGATGCTCCTCAGTTTCACTCTTTTTAATGTGGCTAATGCATAAGTAAAAGGCTCTCAATTTTTTCCTTAATTCAATTTCAAGTTAATCAACATTAAGCTGATTTCTTTAGTGAGAAATTTGTTAGAGTTTTAGCAAATATAAAGTTGATTGAGTGATGAGTGACTGAAAGCTGTTCAGTCATGTCTGACTCTTCATGATTCCGTGGACTGTAGCCCACCAGGCTCCCCTGTCCATGGAGTTCTCCAGGACAGAATATTAGGGTGGGTAGCCATTCCTTTCTTCAGGGGATCTTCCCATCCCAGGGATAGAATCCGGATCTCCTGCATTGCAGGCATATTTTTTACCATCTGAGCTAGAGATGTGCTAAAATGCAGATGTCTATAGACATGTAATTCATATACAGCCTCTTAAGAGGAGCTGAGTGGTTATAAAGCTCCAAACAATGGCATATTTTACTTTTGACTACTTTATCCACAAAACAGGGGTGTGTGTGTGTGTGTGTGTGTGTGTGTGTGTGTGTGACACCTAGAATATTACAGAACACAGAATACATCTTAGGAACTTTCTCATAAAAATATGAGACACATTCCAAATGACCTTAAATGTTTTATTCCTAACTCTTTTTGAGGAATATTTAAATATAATATCCTAAGAAGTTAGGATGAGTTCACTCAAAAATTTTTTAGAAAAATTTATATTACAATTTCTTTTGTAAACATTCTGATTTCTTGGTATAGAAAGAGGAAAAAAATAAATGAAATAAGATATCTAAGATGTGTTTGGTGTTAAAATACCCAGTATATTATATGAATATGTAATATTGCCTCAAATCTTGCTTAGATTTAGGGAATTCATATGACTGATAGTAAAATGCTTGGTAAGTTTCTGTTACTATTCAGTCATCTTAAATGGTCAATGTTTTTGATAACAAACTCTATGACCAAAAGGCTTCATTAATTTCATGGACCATGTGTCTTCTCAGTCGCTCAGTCGTGTCTGACCCTTTGCAACCCCATGGACTGTAACCCAACAGATTCCTCTGTCCATGGAAATTTCCCAGGCAAGAATACTGAGTGGGTTTCAATTTCCTACTCCCGGGTATCTTCCCAATGCCTGTTAGGGATCAAACCCATGTCTCTTGCCTCTCCTGCATTGGCAGGCAAATTCTTTACCACAATTCCACCTAGGGGTCCTTCACAGAGTACACAAGCAACTTATGACAAACTCTACCTCAAGACACAAGAACTTAAAAATTACTCTTTCAAGGCACTATTAATAGTGACTAATATTAGACTAATGTCTACTAGGATAAGAAAACAAAATATTGAACACAGTTTTTGAATTTAGCAGTATTTACTGAACTGCTTTCCAGAAATCTGCACTTATATACAATTTCATAAAAATGTGACAATTAGTTTACTGATATATACATATTAAAAAGTACATTAATATATATTAAAAGCATATGTTAATAGTACTTTTTTACCTGAGATTTTATCTGATATAGATTACATGTAAGAGTCTTGAATGATTTTATTAATCTAAATTCTAAGAGAGGGAGATTTCAGTTAATGGTCAGTTATTAAATGTACAGAACTTGTGATCTTTTTTTTTTTTGATTATTTTATGTACTGTTTGGCCTCAGATCAACTGGAAGTCCATAGATTCATGATGGGTTTTGAGTATGAGATTAGGTGTCTTTTAAATTAGTTTTACGATTAAATTTCAGACTCTCAGTACTCATAGTCCTACACATTAACAAAGATTCAACAGTTTGAAAAAGGCTCACTTTCTTAATAAAGATCTTCTTGCAGATTGAAGAGACTGATCATTAACCAGAATACATGTTCTGTCAAAACCAAGATTTTCATGCATTGATTTTGCAGCCTAACATGTAAACATCCACTCCACACCTAACTTCATTTATCTTTCTAAAACAATAGAATTGATATGCATATAACAGGGAAGGTCTTGTATTTTAAAGTCAAAAATTCTTCAAAAGGAAAATAAGGTATCTTAAAGTGGGTTTTTGAAAAGAAGGAAGGTTAGTAACTGCTCAGAAGAACAAAGGGAGAAAAATCAATGAGGATGTTTAAGGATGTTAGGATGACAGTTAAGGGAATGAAACATTAGAGTTTTATTGTTATTTCAATTGTTTAACAATTAAAATATGTGATATAAAATTCTGCTGACCTTCTCACCCTCTCTCCAGACTAACTCACTCAAGTTCTCTTTTCATGCCTAGTCCAGATGAAGTTCAAGGGCCGTCGATAAGTATTTTCCCACCAGGTCACGTGATACTGGTTTTTATTATAGGCATCACCTTTTCTGCAAGGAATTATTGTTAGCAATCTCTCACCAACTCCTTCTGTAAGGAGTACCAAAAATAAAACATGCATATCTCCGTCTAAAAACTCTATTATATGAAGTTTTACTGAGCCAAGATGGCTTAGTGGGTAAAGAACCTGCCTGTAACGCATGAGACATAAGAGATACAGATTCTATCCCTGGATCAGGAATATCCCCCGTAGAAGGAAATGGCAACCATCTCTAATATTTCTTGCCTGAAAAATCCCATGCATCTGAAATTTCTCCTGGAGTTTCTATACTCTGATTAAATAGACAGGGAGGAAATGGAGGTGAGGTACAGGGAAGTATGGTAATATGGACCTGTTCTGCCCTCTCTTTGTAAGATCTATGGCGATTTCTCTTAGAGAACACAGCAGTATTAATGAGCTATGCTGTTTAGCTTTAGAGCATTTCCCTCATTTGCAAGGCAATGCTTGTTAGGTTCCCCAGCACATAGAAACTAATGACTGATAATTAACCTGAGATGAAATAAATACCTCTTATCATCTCAAAGTGTATTAATATTTCTAATACTCTAATACAAGGAAAATTAGATAAGGTTAATGTATTTTTTTTCAAACAACATTTTAAAACTTTAAAAGTAGGTACTTATTTCTTCACATTCCTGGAAGTTTATCTATAAAAGTTAGATATCACAGCATAATTTTTAAATAATTGGAAATTTTGTGACATGAAAGGTTTTCACAGGCTCCCAGGATCTATGAGACTTGATGGATGAAACTGGAGCCAATTATACAGAGTGAAGCAAGCCAGAAAGAAAAACACCAATACAGTATACTAACACATATATATGGAATTTAGGAAGATGGTAATGACGACCCTGTATGCAAGACAGGAAAAAAGACACAGATGTGTATAATGGACTTTTGGACTCAGAGGGAGAGGGAGAGGGTGGGATGATTTGGGAGAATGGGAATTCTAACATGTATACTATCATGTAAGAATTGAATCGCCAGTCCATGTCTGACGTAGGGTGCAGCATGCTTGGGGCTGGTGCATGGGGATGACCCAGAGAGATGTTGTGGGGAGGGAGGTGGGAGGGGGGGTCATGTTTGGGAACGCATGTAAGAATTAAAGATTTTTAAATTTAAAAAAAACAATTAAAAAAAAAAAGAAAAAAAAGAAAAAAAGAATTGACAGAGACCTTTCACACAGAGTTTACTGTGCAATCCAAAGATTGTGCTTCTTGTTTTAACAAAATTTCATTTGTATCCAAGCATTTTGAGATATAATTTCCTAAGAAAATACCACGGGAAGTTGGTATATAAACACCATGCTTTAGAATTAGTTTTTTAATAAGTCAAATCACATCTATAGAGGATCTTATTTGAAAAGCTAAACTATACACTGTTGCTTAAAGCCATAATATTGGGTGACAGGGTCACCCAAATGAGGAAAAGTAAACTCAGCATCAGGTATACATCATGTTTTTAATGAAAATTTCTAAAAAGTTTTTATTCTGCTTCAATTTGTTCTTTCTGAACAAAATTAGCCTTTCAAGTTCTTTATGACTAAACTATATAAAATACAGCATGTGTACCATTTTAATATGGTACTTAAATATAAATTTATTAGTATTTCTAAATATTCTAGTTTACTAATTCAATTGTTCTTGTTCAATCACTAAGTCGTGCCTGACTCTTTTGTGACCCCGTCAACTGCAGCATGCCAGGCTTCCCTGTCATTCACTATCTCCCAGAGTTTGCTCAAACTCATGTCCATTGAATCAGTCACTGATGCCTTCCAACTATCACACTCTCTGTCTCTCCCTTTTCTTCAATCTTTCCCAGCATCAGAGTCTTTTCCAATGAGTTGGCTCTTCACATCAGGTAGCCAATTAAAAGACTGCATATTAATATAGTCATGTTCAGTTATATGTAAATTATAGCAACGCTATTCAGCATTAGAAAATAGACATCACATTAAACTTTCAAAGCAGTGACAATTTAGTCAGATAATAAAATTACACAGGAAGAAGTGTCCTGATATTACCTATGTAGATAAGCTCCTATGGAGTTAAGCTTTCTTATAATTGAATCAACTCATTATACATCAACAATCACTGTTTAATATAAAATTTTTCCAAGAAGACTGAGCCTTATTTATAAAGATGAGTATACACTAAGGTAAATATAAATACAAATGATTATAGAACACACTGCATCAAAAATATACTATGTGTATTTTTAGTATTTGCACAATCCCAGTCATTAAAGAGTTACAATGTTTTAGCAATAAGTGACATTTTCAAATTCTAAATAAATTTGACTTGTCATTTTTTTCACTGGGGATACAAACACATTTTGCTGCAAATTTATTACAAGACCAAGGCCTATTTATTTTCAAGTTCATGTCCCCTGGGATAAAGTGGCAGTAAATGGATAATCCATGGCTTGATTTCACACAGTTAGGCATCCCATCATGCACCAGGAAGAGAGCAAATGAAAGAATCAGGGCATTTATAGCAAAGCTCCCTGCAGACTCATTACTGGCAGTGCCATGAACCATTACAAACCCAAAGCCCTGAAAGCTCAGAAATGAGTGCTGTGGTATACCACATTCATTGAAATATAGCATAGTGAATTTTCTAACTCTTTAATTTATATTTAAACTTTCATTTCTAAAAGTTAGAGTAATTGAGTTTCACATGAAAACAAAATTTAGTTAATTTATTATATTTTTATAAACCAAATATATTTGGAAATGCAATATACACATATATAAATAATTGAAAAAAGTTTAAAGCATTTTCATTCCTCATAATGGCTAAATATCTGACACTTTGTTTTCAAAAGCACTTTAATATAACATTTAGGTTTTATTTTTTAAAACGGTCAAAGTAAAATGCTACCAAATTGTACATAACAATCAAAAAATACAAAAATGTTATTTCTTTTCACAGCAAAATATAATTAATGGTAATATATAGAAACTCAATGCAGAATAAAACATTATTCCAACCGTATAATTTCTCCTGGTCAAATAATATACATTTAATTATTTCACAGGAGGAAAAGAAATTCTCATAATACATAAAGCAAAGAAATTGAAGCACAAAAAACTCTGGTACTCATATTGATACATAACTATCATGAATATGGAAATAGTGCAAGGAAATTAAGCATTTTGCAATGTTAATAGAACTGTAACTATCTGCAGGGTCAAAATATTAAGGTTTGGCATGGTTGATGTTTTCTGGCTATCTGCAAAATAAATTGAAAAACCCAAAAAGAATCAATAACTTGAATATTAGAAGAAAAATAATTTACAATGTTATAGACAATTAACAATATAAACCTACTTATTACCAAGAGATATAAGATTGGAAACAGATCAATAAGTGAATAAAGGACTGAGTAATCCAAACACAGAGTTCTATAGCTTTTTATATACATAACTTAGCTCCAGTTTTTAAGACTAAACTCATTTTGGGTAAGCTTCTTCCACATGGATAAGCATTAACAATAATAATCATATTTACTTTTTAAAAGATGATCTAAAATGTGGTAGGTTTTATATAATTAGATAATTATTTACTGTAAATCATTTTAAGTCATACTATTTATAGTTTATAAGTTGAAGGATGTTTACAAGAGAATTATTTTCATTCTCATATCATTGTATTAAGAAGGTTAACAGAGTTTTGATAAGTAAAGGAAATACTGGGACATGTTAGCAGATGCAGACTTATTGCCTATAAGATATTTTGAACATTATGAATCTCACTTCATGGCAAATGTGTGAAAAAGCACTTTCAAAATTGAAAATAGTCTCATACACACACAAAATTTCCTAGAGTCTCGATCATCAGTTGGTAGCATATGGCTAGCTCAGCAAATATAGCTGTTGAGATCATTTTTAGTAAAGACTGTAGAAAAATCTATGGATGAATGCAAGGACTAATTTTTGAGGAAAAAAATCATCAGCAAGCAATGTTGGATTTTTTTTATGGCTTTCCCCCACTTCAGCTGGTTATGTCCATTTTCTGAATCTTCTTTTAGGGATGTATTTCTTACCAGCTTGCTCACTCCCCTAATGCACTCTTTCCCTCTCTGGAGTGGTGGAAGCTACCTCCTCTGGACTCTCTTCCAAGACATTCATCAGTGGCTAAAGATTTACCTCATTAACAAAGTTAGCCTGGAATAGTACTTTTAATATAAACTTTGCCTAATTTTATTTATTTAAATATTTTATATATTAAATTAAAAATGACCAAGGGATTAAATTAGGAATTGTTTCACATTCAGTCTTATAAATACTAACAGTTCTGCAGAGTTCCTGTCCCTCAGCACCTCCTCTCTAATCTTATCTCACTAACCTTTTGTAACAACCATGCTGGCATGTGTTGTTCCTGGAACAGGGTAGAAATGCTGTACCTTAAAGTCTTGACACTTGTCTCCCCACCTCCCCAATACATTCTTTCCAAAGAGTCACACCGCTTAGGTTTTAGTCACCTAAGTGACAGGTATTGACAAATACCTGAGATTGGTAGACAATTGTCCTTTTTAAGCTTTCTACCACAAGTTTGCTTTTCTGCTTGAAATATCTTGAAATATCTCTATTATCTTTAATGTCAGTTAAAGGAACTTGCAGCATATCACTTAACGAAAAATTTTTGTTTTGTATTTCTAGTAGAAAACTTCTTAATCTCTATTGATACACTGATAGAAATTATTGCTCATTGTTAATCAAATATTTTCAAGTCCTTAATTATCCTATTGGTAAAAAGTGTTGCACTGCAGTTCAACCAGTTTTTAATTTCCTTGATGACGAGGATCATGACCATTGTTTTCTTGTATGTCTGTTACCCATTACTCTCCTCTCTCTGGTGGGAAACCAGTGTATTGTTGTATGTTGTCATGGTGAGTGGACAAATGCTTTTATAGTCTTTTGAGATGGCTTTGTTTAAACTGATAAATTTGTGTTTGTAAGGCAGCTGTCAGCTCAAAAAGAAGTAAATGCTATATAACATTCAAAAATATAGGTTAGATAGCTGTTAGTAAAGACATTGATTTCTGTTTTTTTTTAATAGGAGTGTAATTGATTTACAATGTTGTGTTGATTTCCGCTGTACAACAACATGAGTCAGCCATAAGTATAGACACAGACATAGATATAGGCAGATATTGATACAGATATTCCCTTCCTTTTCCACTTCCCTCCCACCCCCACCCCACCCCTCTAGGTCATCACAAAGCATCAAGCTACGCTGCTTTCTTTATTTGATAAATATCACTGAAATTCTGCATAGAAATATGTGAAGACTAAGCTTTTGATTAAAGCTTGAATACCCAAACTATTTCGTTTTAATCTGAAATCACTTGAGCATAGCTTTCATGCCTTTACAATCTCTAGTGTGCACCTCAAAAAGAATAAAACGAACTCTGCACAGTTTTACATGTGAATCAAGTTAACCTAGTTGATCAATGATTAATTCTGATGCTGATGAAATGAAGTACTCAAATATCCTAATATGACCCTCACTAAGCCTGGATACAAATTATGTATTTTGATCAGAATTCAAAGCCATTACATAAAAATTATATATAAGCTGAATTTTCTTCATAAGTGTTAAAAAGCAGTTACTCAAAATGCACTATAAAAGGGGGAAAAAGAGGACTAGGAAATTTTGTCATCAGAATGATCTATTTTCAGAGATCTTTGCTGTTTTTAGTATTATTTGCAACTTTTTGACAAGAATCATTTTATCAGTATCTGTTTATAGAAAATTAGAAAAAAAACCCTCCATCATCTATTTATATCCTTCTTTTAGAAACCTGACTAAAGGAGAGAATACTGGAAATCTCTTTGACCTGGGCTAAATGGAATTATTATTAGTTGCATGTATAGCTGAGGACTTTTATATTCATCTCATTTTAAAACAAGTAAATAAAGTCCATCAACATGACAGACATTCAAAATTTTGAGACCTAAAAAAGAAAAGTAGCATCAAAATTCCCCATAGAGAATTCACTATCTTGTGCAAATTCACACTCATATATAATTACAGAGTGTGTTAGGTCCTACTACTATATTTAGATTATATAATATTAATTATATTAACCTCTCTTGCTGTAAACTCAAAGCTAAATTCATATATTTCATGTTTTACCCATTCATATAAAATAAATTAAATTATTACTACAAGATACACCTGAGAAAAGTTGTAAGCTTTTCAGTGTTATGTAAACAAAGCTGGATTTAAAAGATTTAAATATTTAAAATATTAATACTTTGTTACTTCATTTTTTGTTTGTTTGTGTGTTTCCATTAAGAAACTACTTGAAAAAGAAAAGGATTTTCGGTAAAAAAAAAAAAAAAAAAATTCTCATCAGCTTGTTTCTTCACGTTTACATTTGGTCACACATTGTGTCTTGCTGGAGAATTTACATCTAAAACCTTTAGACTTGGACAAGGGTATCTCTGGGGGGAACACTGAAAATGTAAGCTGTTTTCTCTTACTTGCATATATTTAATTACTACAAAAAGCAGATAATCTTAAAAACAACAACAACTAGGGAATATGTATGTAAAATTAAGAGGATTAGGACTTTCTAACTTAGAAAATAAATCTATTTCTCACCTCTAACTTCCCTAGCCAGAGGAAGATTCTCAGTTTAGGACACAGCTAAAGGTCAAAGACAAAGTCCAGAAAACACACGGAGTCAGAATAAAAATCAAACCTGTAATATGCCTCTGCTAGGGGGAACCATGCTCACTGAAACTGCCCACTCTGTCCAGGCTCTCTAGTAACCATTTGCATGAGTTGTTTTATGACAGGAGGTTCTGGGAGGAACACGGAACTAATAAGCCACCACCAAATGGAAGAGTTTGGGAAAGGTCAAAAGGAGACACCACATGTCTGTCCACCTCCCAGAATCCCTCTCACTAGCATCGATCTTGGCTGAGTGATCCAAGCACCACCAGGAAGGACTCCAAGTCAGAATGATTGGCCAAAGACAACCTGGAAAATAAACCCGAGACTGCGAGCCATGTGGCAGAGCAGTTCTCCTGGTTACCCTTACCCTTCTGCTCTCTGCCCAGGTGCCCTCTTCCAATAGTCTCTTGCTTTGTCAGCACGTGTCTCCTCAAACAGTTTTTATCTGAGTGTTAGACAAGAGTCCACTCTTGGGGCCCTGGAGGGGCCCCCCATTACTACAACAACTGGCAACCATGAAAGGACTCCCATTTTTACTGCGGCTGATATCTGGACTGCTCAGTACTCCAGGACCATCTTACCTGCCTCAGACCTGACCCAGTGGCCACAACTGGGACCCGTTTGTCCCTGGTCTCCTCCTGACACAGACAAATGACAAGAGTGCCCTGACCAGGTAAGGAAAAAGAGATTTTGTTGACTCCTTTTGTCTCACCCCTCTTTTCAACCCTTCCTATCCTATTCTATTTTTTTCCTGTTCCCCTGTCCTGGATGCAGGAATCTGGTTGAAGGGCCTCAGTCTGAGCTGAGGATTGGAGACTGATCACCTCCTCTTGGCAGAGAACTTGAATTTCGGTTCTGGTTGGGCTGAGTTCCAGTCCTCCCTTCTCTGGAGGCCCAGGGAAACATCCTGTAATGCCTAGTCATCTGCAAGTGGCTGGAGATGTCTGTAAGGCATCTCCAGCCTCTTTCTCTCCCCAACTCAGACCTCTTTTCTCTCCCCACTCTTTCTCTCTCAACCTGGCCTCTTTTGCTCTCTTTGAAGACCCGTTTACTCTGTCTGTCGATACTCAGCCTGAAGTTCTGGGTCTTTGTAAGATATTTTGAGAGGCTATGCTCTCTCCTCCTCATCAATTGTGTTTTCTGTTCTTGGGGAGATAGAAGCACTTCACTGGGTGCCCGGTTTCTATAAATTCACCCATTTAATTGAGCATTTGGCTGAATGCTTCCACGTGGAAGTGATTGATGGGGTTCAGTATAGTCTCACCTGGTCTTGGGTGAAAATGACCATACTAAACATATGTTTAGGAGTTAATTCACCTTTCAGGACCAGTCCTACAGCCCTCTTGATTGTATTTACTACTGAACACTTCCTTTAGTGCATTTACAGTGAGGAACTTTGGGACCAGGAGAGAACTCACAATCTCTCTTGAGTCAGATATGGGACATCCACCCCAGTACCGGTACCCTGGGAACTAGATACAAACTATATCAACATTAAAATGGGAAATAAGCCTAGCTCTCTTTAGACACCCCGCTGGGTTTTCTTTTGGTCCAACTGGAAGGGATACCAACTGGAAGGGCTAAAAAAAGAAGAAAAAAAAAAGTATCAAATACTGTACTTGATACTGGCCTACTTACTCCTGGAGAAGAGGTGAAAAATGACCCAGTCAGGGTCACTTGGATTCAACACCATTTTACAGCTCAGTCTATACTGCAAATGAAAGGGTAAATAGAAGCAGGTTCTCAATGTCCAGGCCTTTGTGGCCCTCTAACCAAGATTCCAAAAAAAAGAGAGAAAAAATATAAGCTTCAAGACTTTGATAAATGCTCTTTCAAAATTCTTTTGGCAAGGTGTGAAGCAGAAGATCCCCTTGACCTTCTCTTGACAACCCCCCCCCCCCCCGCCTCAGCTTGGGCAGAGAGGTCGCAGAGAAAGGAAGTTCAGACAAGCCTGGAAGTCACGAGGCTAGGCCTGGAAGTCACGGGACCAGAAGGAAAATTGCTTATAGTCACCTTGGCTCTGCCTCCATATGTCCCTTCCCCCATGGGATTAAGATCTGAAAGTAAGCTTTGCCCTCTACAGAAGGAAATGTCATCCTCAGACAAAATCTGCCCCCTAAGAGAGGTATTGGATGGCGAGGGGAAAACTATGCATGTTCATATTCCTTTTTCTATGCAAGGCATTGCCCAATGTACAGAGCAATTGAGTTCGTTCATGTTCTGGGAATTCCCAAAAATGTAGGGATGAATTTGAGCACGTTAGCCTTAACTTCTCCCTCACCTGGATATACTGGCCATCCTCACCCAGTGTTGTAATGATGAAGAAAAAGCTAGAATCCTAGATCAGGCTAGAAAAGTGACTGATGAAAGACAGCAGGTGGATGTCAGTCTGGCCTCTGCTGAAGAGGAAATCCCCTCTAAAGAGCTAGATTGGGATCCCAATACAAGTGTGGGAAAGAAATCCTTAAGATACCTCACTACTTGCCTACTACAGGGAATGACCCGAGGTATCCAAAAGCTTGTTAAGATAAAAGTGGTTACACAAGGAGAGAATGAAAATCCAGCTCTTTTGTGGGGAAGACTCACAGAGACCTTTAAAAACTTCACCCAGGCAGATCTAAAAAGTATGGAAGCAAGAGTCCTGTTGGCCCATTCCTTAATAACCCAGGTAGCCCCAGACATAAGGAGAAAATTGCAAAAATTGGGAAAAAGACTGGAGACTCCAATCTCCAATTTGGTGGAAGAGTCAAATAGCGTGTTTTTGAATAGGGACTGGGAGGAGGAAGACAAAGGGGAGGAAAAGGAAGCCTGAAAAGATAGGAAAATAGAGAGGCAGACCCAAGCCTTGGCCTGACAACAGGCTAAACTCCTGGCCTTGATTCATCCTGTCACTATGCAAGATTCATGGGGAGAGCAAGGAAGAAAAAAGGATCTTAGAAATCTACCACAGCTGAGATGAATCCAGTGTGCCTACTACAGAGAGGATGGGCATTGGGAAGGGGAGTTTCCATATTGCCTTAAGGAAAGGCATATGAAGACCCCTACACCTGCTCCCTCTGTGTTAGTCCTGGGCGACCCAGATTGATTCTCAGCAGCTCAAGAAACCCCCGCGAATGGTGAGATCCAGATCACACTTCTCAACCCTTGGGTGACTCTACAAATAGAAGGTAAGGATATGAACTTTCTTTTGGACATGGGGGCTGCCTTCTCTGTTCTTCCTTTCCTATTAGGACCTTTAGATTCCCTGATTAAAATGGTGATGGGGTAGATGGAAAACCCCAAAGCCGAAATTTTACTAAGCCCTTCAATTGTAAGGTGGGCAATTGGCAAGGAACCCACCCCTTCTTATACTTCCCTGGTTGACCTGCTCCCCTACTGGGGAGAGACCTTCTTTGCCACTTCCAGACCAGAATGACTTAGGGAAAGCTAGAAGCCAATAAATTCCTTTGCCTAGTGTCTGAACATTTGCAGTCAGCTGTAGAAAAGTAGGAGTCTGTCCCTTTCTTAGATGAGGTCAGTCCCCAGGTGTGAGATGTCTCCAGTCCTGGCCTAGGCATAAATGTTGCACCGGTGAAGATTCTTCTAGGCCAAATGTTTCCTACTCCTGGAAAAGACAATATCCCTTAAAACCAGAAGCTCAAGGGTCTTAGACTATTAGTTAACAAATACTGAGATATTGGAATTCTAATCACCTATAAGTCTCCCTGAAATACTCCAATCTTGCCTGTTAAAAAAACCAAATGGATCTTATCGATTTGTCTGGGATCTAAGAGCTGTTAATGAAGCTTTGGTTCCCATCCACCCCATAGTCCCAAACCTTTATACCCTCCTATCCCAAGTCCCAGGAAATGCTAAACACTTCTCAGTCTTGGACCTTAAGGATGCTTTCTTTTGCATTCCTCTCCATGCTGTATCCCCAAATCTGCCTTTGAGTGGCGGGACCTGGGAACAAAGGAGGCCATACAAATTTGCTGGAATCAACTACCACAAGGATTTAGGTACAGCCCTCATATTTTGGGGACTTTCTTGGGAACAGAACTAAGGGAGTTAACCTTAACAAACAATAATCGAATACACTATGTGGATGACTTGCTCATAGCTATTGCAGATTTTACCAGCTCTCAAATGGATGCTATTAAAACTTTAAATTTCCTTTATGAAAACGGTTATCGACTATCCCCCAAAAAAGCTCAGATTAGTTTAACCCAAGTAAAATACCTTGCATTTATAAGAATGGAGGGAAAAAGAATGTTCAACCACCAAAGGATATATCTCATCTTAAATACCCTATACCCCTAAATGAAAAAGTACCTTAGGGGATTTTAGGAACAACTGGGTTTTGCAGGATCTGGATCCCTGGTTATGGAAATCTGGTCCAACTACTATATGAGAAGTTAAGAGGAAAGAGGAAGAGCCACTTGATTGGGATGAGACCTGCAAGGTTGTCTTTAATGCCCTGAAAGAGACTATCACTATAGCCCCAGCTTTAGGCCTCCCAAACCTGGAAAAGACTTTCAGGTTGTATTTCTCTGAAAGGATAGGAACTGCTCTTGGGATGTTAGGGCAAATGATGGGGCAGGTATTACAACCCATGGCTTACCTCTCAAAACAACTAGACAACATGGCCAGACGGTGGCCCACTTGCCTCTGGGCAGTAGTGGCCACTGCTCTTATGGTTAAAGAAGCATTTAAGCTGACCCTGGGTCAGTCCACCACAGTGTATATGCCTCACCAGGTGCAAGCAGTCTTGGAAACTAAAGGGGATAGATGGATGACAGGGGGAAGGATCACCCAATACCAAGCCCTCCTCCTTGACATTCCAGAAATAAAGTTGAGGGTCTGCTAGACTTTAAATCCAGCCTCCTTAATGCCAGATATCTCTGGATCACCAATGCATACAAATCATAGACAAGTTATACTTTTCTTGCCCTGACCTATCAGAGATAATTTTATCTGACCCATAGGAAGAATGGTACACAAATGGCAGTAGTTTTGTAGAAAAAGGAGAGAGGAAAGCAGGTTATGATGTAGTGATCCTAGAAGAAACTTTGGAAAGTGGGTTTCTTCCCCCAGGCACCTCATCCCAGAAAGCTGAACTTTTTGCCCTGACAAGAGCTTTGGAATTAGGGGAAGGAAAGAGGATTAATGTGTATACAGACTCTAAGTATACTTCCCTCATCCTGCATGCCCATGTAGCAATTTGGAAGGAAAGAGGGATGCTCAGTGCTCGAAGCTCTCCTATTAAACACAAAGAGCTCATTCTCAGGTTCCTGGAGGCAGTCAAACTTCCTGCTAAATTAGCTATCATCCACTGCAAAGTTCACCAGAAGGGGCAAAAAAAAGGAGGCCCAGAGAAATAGGAAAGCTGATAAAGAGGCAAAACAAGCCACTAGGAAAGCTGCCCTGGTCACTGCTATCTGCCTGCTTTTTCCCAAGGTAAGCCTGACTCCAAATTATACCCCAGAGGAACATTCCTTATATGCTAAGCAGGGCTGGGAGATTGGGTCACATGGGTGGTTTCAGACTGATCAGGCCCAAATAATACTCCCTGGCTCTCACGTTTGGAAAATTACTAACTCCTTACATAAAAGTACCCAATTTGAAAAAGATAATCTGTAAACTTGCTCAAGCCTATTCTCTATCATTCCCAGTTGGCTAAGGTTGTTCAACAGGTCACACAAAATTGTGATACTTGTCTAAGAAAAAAATCCAAAAACCAGACCCCTGCCACCTCCTCTAATTAAACCTGTCCAACATTGGAGATCATGCCCAGGAGAGGACTGGCATGTGGATTTTACAGCCATGCCGAAGACTCAAGGTTCTCTTATTTGCTAGTCTTTATTGACACATTCACAAGAAGGATTGAAACATTCCCAACTAGGACAGACAGAGCTACAGAAGCCTGTAAAGCCCTGCTGAAGGAGATAGTTCCTAGGTTTGGGCTGCCTCAATCACTTCAGAGTGACAATGAGCCCTCATTTACAGCCAAAATATCCCAGAACTGGGCCGTATGCTTAGGAATCAAATACCTCTTCCATTCATCCTGGTGGCCGCAGCTCTCGGGAAAGGCAGAAAGAACCAATCAGATTCTTAAAAGGGCTCTGGCCAAACTACGTCAAGAAACACATAATAAATGGATCCATACACTACCCATAAGCCTCATGAGGGTACGGGCAGCCCCCAAGTGGCCACTATTACTAATGAAATGATGAATGGACTTATGAAATGATGTATGCACGTCCACTCTTAACTTTGATTTGTTTTTTGATGAGGATACCAATACACTCCTAAAACATGTAATTAACCTGGGAAAGTTTCAGTAAGAACTCCAACAATATGGAGAAAAGATCCTCCCTAGACCACAGGAAGACTTGAAAAATCCCCAAGTAGAGCTGAGGGATCAAGTATTGGTAAAGACCTGGCAAGAAATAGGGAGTGCAAGCCAGCTCTCCAAGAAATGGACAGGGACATATCAGGTTGTCCTAGTAACCTCAATTGCTGTAAAAGTTAAGGGTCTGTCTGCCTGGGTCCATAATTCTAGAATAAAATCCTATGACCTACAGGATGTGGAGATGGTGACTGATACTCCAAAACCAGAAGACAACTATTCCTGTGAACCTGTTGAAGACCACAGACTCTTGTTCAAGCAGAAACCCATCAAATCTCCCTCAGATAAGTAAAATGCATTCTTTTTTTTTTTTTTGGTATGTTACAATCTTTATTCAAAACTCCTGAAACAATACAGCATATGTCTTGTCAAACAAAAATATAAGACTATATCTCTCATGAATAGATAAAACAGGTAGGAGTTTTCTTTTGCTCAATTGGAAGATAAATGGATACATATGACTTCACGTGCATTTCTGTTCTATAGCAGCCAGACATTTACTTTCCCTAGGATGTAATTCTTTTTTTTTTTTTTTTAAATCTTTAATTCTTACATGCATTCCCAAACATGAACCCCCCTCCCACCTCCCTCCCCATAACATCTTTCTGGGTCATCCCCATGCACCAGCCCCAAGCATGCTGCATCCTGCGTCAGACATAGACTGGCGATTCAATTCACATGATAGTATACATGTTAGAATGTCATTCTCCCAAATCATCCCACCCTCTCCCTCTCCCTCTGTGTTCAAAAGTCCGTTATACACATCTGTGTCTCTTTCCCTGTCTTGCATACAGGGTCGTCATTGCCATCTTCCTAAATTCCATATATATGTGTTAGTATACTGTATTGGTGTTTTTCTTTCTGGCTTACTTCACTCTGTATAATCGGCTCCAGTTTCATCCATCTCATCAGAACTGATTCAAATGAATTCTTTTTAACGGCTGAGTAATACTCCATTGTGTATATGTACCACAGCTTTCTTATAATAGCCAGGACATGGAAACAACCTAGATGTCCATCAGCAGATGAATGGATAAGTAAAATGCATTCTATGATGTTCTTCCTCTTCCTGATCATGTCTTCCTGTATGGCTATTAGTTCAATTCAGTCGCTCAATCATGTCCAACTCTTTGCGACCCCATGAACCGCAGCACGCCAGGGCTTCCTGTCCATCACCAATTCCCGGAGTCGACCCAAACCCATGTCCATCGAGTCAATGATGCCATCCAACCATCTCATCCTCTTCGTCCTCTTCACCTCCTGCCCTCAATCTTTCCCAGCATCAGGGTCTTTTCAAATGAGTTAGCTCTTTGCGTCAGGTGGCCAAAGTATTGGAGTTTCAGCTTCACCATCAGTACTTCCAACACCCAGCACTGATCTCCTTTAGGATGGACTGATTGGCTCTCCTTGCAGTCCAAGGGATGCTCAAGAGTCTTCTCCAACACCACAATTCAAAAGCATCAATTCTTCGGTGCTCAGCTTTCTTTATAGTCCAACTCTCACATCCATACATGAACACTGGAAAAACCATAGCCTTAACTAGATGGACATTTGTTGACAAAGTAATGTCTCTGCTTTTTAATATGCTGTCTAGGTTGGTCATAATTTTCCTTCCAAGGAGTAAGCGTCTTTTAATTTCATGGCTGCAATCACCATCTGCAGTGATTGTGGAGCCCAGAAAAATAAAGTCTGACACTTTCCACTGTTTCCCCATCTATTTCCCATGAAGTGATGGGACTGGATGCCATGATCTTAGTTTTCTGAATGTTGAGCTTTAAGCATACTTTTTCACTCTCCTCTTTTGCTTTCATCAGGAGCCTTTTTAGTTCCTCTTCACTTTCTGCCATAAGGGTGGTGTCATCTGCCTATCTGAGGTTATTAATATTTCTCCCAGCAATCTTGATTCAAACTGTGCTTCATCCAGCCCAGCATTTCTCATGATGTACTCTGCATATAAGTTAAATAAGCAGGGTGACAATATACAGCCTTGACATACTCCTTTTCCTATGTGGAACCAGTCTGTTGTTCCATGTCCAGTTCTAATTGCTTCTTCCTGACCTGCATACAGGTTTCTCAAGAAGCAGCTATTTATCTCTCCCTAATGATGCACATATGCTTGCAAACTGCACTGCTTCTCAACTCAACCTAACCAGCCCTTGCTGGATCTGCATTAATAGCAGAAGTTGGGGGGTATATCCAACCTATTCCAGAGTATCAGTGGTCCACCTTTCCAGTCCAGCTACATGCTGTCACCCAGTGTACCCCATCTGGTCATTTTATGGCCTTTTGGGAAAAGGGGTGGGGGAAAATTCATGCCTTGGTATCAGCAACAACTGTCTATATTTACTCCCATGATAACATCTGCAATCCCACCTGAGCCCTTATTTTCTCTCTTGACTAACACTCCCCAAATGCTCTTCCCTATCTGCCTAAAAAGTGACTTCCTAACAGGAGTGTCAGTGGGAAACCTGGACAACTCACGATGTGGGGTCACTTTCATTGTCAGAACTGATGGAGAAAAACCAGGATCTAGAAATTTTTCTAGGGTATTACAATTTAGGCCAAAGTCTCAGAGCTAGAAGTTCTGGCAGAATGGACACACTATATCTATCCCTGAGCATGAGGCTTTCCTTGGATGCTATTAACCAATCTCAAATATCCATGTTCTGTTCTGGATGACAGAAAACAACAACAACAACAACAACAACAACACCCATTCATCCTGGTTTCTAAATCTGGCAAGCAACTCTGTCCCCTGTTATTCTCTTGTTGGGGTAACCATCCCTGAAAACCTAACCCCATGGTGGGAGCCTAAACAAAATACTCTCTATCTTGAGGACAAAACCCAGGATGCCTCACAACACTTGAGCCCCTTCCTAAATGCCCTCACTGCTGCCAGTTTTGCAGCAAGTGGAGTGATGGTCTCCTCTCAGCTAAGACTGCCCCTGTTCCATTATGCCATGTTCCAGTTGCAAGGCAGATGGAAACCCTGTTCCCCTTTGGCAAACCTGTTTTGCTGCCCAGCTTGAACCAGTTATGGTGTCTACTTCATATATGGGGATAAAGCTTATTTATCCCTGCCACCTTTTTGATCAGGAAACAAAAATTACAATTTAGTGAATATAACAAAAGAAGCACTCACAGAGAAAACTGGTTACCACTGAGGAGACAGAAGGGGAGAGAGGAAATAAAGGGACAGAGAGTAAGTGGTACAAACTATTATGATAAAATAAGTGATGAATATGTTGTACAACACAGAATTTTATGTTTTATATTGGAATACAATTTATTTACAATAAGTCTTTCAGTTATACATATACATATATCTATTTTTTCAAATTCTTTCCCCACTTAGGTTATTACAGAATGTTGAGTGGAGTTCCATGTGCTATGTAGTAGGTCTTTGTTGAATATATAGTAATATATATATATATGTATATATATATATATATATATATAAATCCTATACTCCTAATTTACCCTCCACCTTTCCCCTTCAGCAACCATAAGTTTATTTTTTAAGTCCATGAGACTGTTTCTGTTTTTTAAATAAATTCATTTGCATCATCTTTTTAGATTCCAATATAAGTGACATCATATGATACTTATATTTCTCTGTCTGGCATACTTCACTAGAATGATAATCCCTAGGTCCATCCATGTTGCTGCAGATGGCATTATTTCCTTTTTTGTCATGACTAGGTAATATTTCATTGTGTATATGTAGCACATCTTTATTCATTCATCTATTGATTGGCATTGAAGTTGCTTCCATATCTTGGCTATTGTTGACTACTGCTGCAATGAATGTTAGGGTGCATGTATCCTTTTGAATTATATGTGTGTGTGTGTGTGCTCAGTTGCTCTGTCATGTCCAACTCTTTGCAACCCCATGGACTGTAGCCCATCAGGCTCTTCTGTCCATAGGATTTTCCATACAAGAATACTGGAGTGAGTTGCCATTTCCCTCTCCAGGGATCTTCCCAGCCTAGGGATCAAATCTACATCTCTTGTGCCTCCTGCATTGACAAGCAGATTCATTACCACTGTGTCACCTGGGAAGCTATTTCTGAATTATGGTTTTCTTCAAATATATGCCCAGGAGTAGGATTGATGGATCATAAGTTATCTCTTTTTTAGTTTATTTTGGGGGGCGCACCTCTGTGCTATTTTCCACAGGGGTTGTCTGAATTTACATTCCCACCAACAGTGCAGAAGGATTCCCTTTTCACCACACCCTCTTCAGCATTTACGGTTTGTGGACTTTTTGAGGATGGCCATTCTGACTGGTGTGAAGTAACACTTCATTGTAGTTTCAATTTGAATTTCTTAGATAAATAAATAAATTTAATTATTTTTTAATAATTTCTCATTATTAGAGCAATGTAGAGAAGCTTTACACATGTTTTTTGTCCATCTGTATGTCTTCTTTAGAGAAATATCTATTTAGCTCATTGTTGAATCACTCGGTCATGTCTGATTCTTTGAGAACCCGTGGACTTCATCATGTCAGTCTTCCCTGTCCTTCACTGTCTCCTGGAGTTTGCTCAAACTCATGTACAGTGAGTTGATGATGCCATCCAACCATCTCATCCTCTGTTGCTCTCTTCTCCTCCTGATCTCAATCTTTCCCAGTATCAGCGTATTTTCCAAATGAGTCAGCTCTTTGCATCAGGTGGCCAGAGTATTAGAGCTTCAGCTTCAACATCAGTCTTTCCAATGAATATTCAGGGTTGATTTCCTTTAGGATTGACTAGTTTGATCTCCTTGCTGTCCAGGGGACTCTCAGGAGTATCCTCCAGCACCACAATTTGAAAGCATCAATTCTTCGATGCTCACCTGACTTTATGGTCCAGCTGTCACATGGATAAATGACTACTGGAAAAACCATAGCTTTGACTGTATCACATAATATATATCTATTTAGATAATATGGAGATTATAGTCAATATCTTATAATATCTATAAATGGAAGGTAATCATTAAAATTGTGAATTAAAATCGTGCTATATTGTAATCCTATAACTTACACAATATCATTTATCAACTCTACTTCAATTAAAAAAAAAAAAGAAAACAGTACTAGAGCATGAAACTCACCTCTGAGAAAACAGTGAGCTGTGAAACTCTCAGGGAGCAGAACAATAACCTATTCAACAAGCATCTCATATCCAAAGAGTGGATGAAATTGGCAAAAAACACCCAGTGGAATAAAGTTGGTATGTACCAATGGCTCCATTTACCTATGGATAATACAGTTTCCACTCAGACATTAAAAATAATTTCAAAGGTAAATCTCCAGATATGTAAAAAGTGTCAGGTGACACCTTACAATAACAGTACCCTGACAGCAATTATTTATGGAGACACAGAAGGATGGTATGCTAATGACCATGAAGGTATGACATGGTCATTGTCCATGTCCAAGGTCAAAGGTATGACGATGATGGTATGACAATGAAGGATGGAACAATGACAAAGAAAAATCTAGCTTGTAGTAATTCAGAGCAGAAATGGCTATTGAGGACCTCATCCTCATCCTGAACCCAAATTGTTGTCAACAGTTGGCCAAGAAAAATTATTGAAAGAAAAGAAATGAAAGGAAGTTAGAAACGAAGTAAGGGGAAAGTTTCAACTCAAAGACATAATTATTAAGTGTGTAATGTATTAAATTTGCATGTTCACTACTTATATAGAGTTATACATAGATATTAAATAGCTTTTTTAATAGTACACAACACATATATGTCATACACTGTTTTAGGTGCATTACAAATATTAAATCAATTAATCCTTATAACAATTATTTGAAGAAGGAACTATATAAGCACCGTTTTACAAATAAGAATCTGATGCCAGAGAGGCTTATTGACTCTTTTGATGTTCACTAAGCTACTTCACATGCTAGTAAGGTTACGTTCAAAATCCTTCAAGCTAGCCATCTTGACTCAAACTTTTAGATGTACAAGTTGGGTTTGAAAAAGGCAGAGGAACCAGAGATCAAATTGCCAGCATTTGTTGGATCATAGAGAATGCAAGTACCTGTTTCATTGACTATGTGCAAGCCTTTGACTGTGTGGATCACAAAAAGCTGTGGACAACTGTTAAAGAGATGGAAATATTAGACCATCTTACCTGTCTCCTAAGAACCCTGTATGAAGTCAAGAAGCAATAGAATCTTACATGAAACAACTGACTGGTTTAAAACTGGGAAAGAAGTACTATAAGGATATATATTGTCACTCTGTTTATATTAAGTTGTATGTAGAGTGCATCATGTGAAATGCCAGGCAGGATAAGTTATAAGCTGGAATCAAGATTGCTGGGACAAATATCAACAACATTAGATATGCAGATGATACCACTCTAATGGCAGAACATGAAGAGGAACTAAAAAGCCTCTTGATGAGCATGAAGGAGGGGAGTGAAAAAGCTGGCTTAAAACTCAGCATTCAAAAAACTAAGATCATGGCATCCAGTCCTATCACTTCATGGAAAATAGAAGAAGAAAAAGTGGAAGCTGTGACAGATTTTCTCTGCTTGGACTTCAGAATCACTACAAAATGGTGACTGTATCCATGAAGAAACTTGCTTCTTGGGAGGAAGGCTATGACAAACCTAGACAGCATATTAAAAAGCAAAGGCATCACCTTGCCAACAAAGGTTTGTTAGTGAAAGCTATGGCCTTTCCAGTAGTCAAGTATGGATGTGAGAATTGGACCATAAAGAAAGCTAAATGCTGAAGAACTGATACTGTTGAATCGTGGTGCTGGAGAAGACTCTTGAAAGTCACTTGACAGCAAGGAGATCAAACCTAAAGGAAATCAGTCCTAAAGGAAACCAACCCTGAATATTCATTGGAAGACTGATGCTGAAGCTGAAGCTCCAATAATTTGGCCACCTGATTTGAAGAGCTGACTCATTGAAAAAGACCCTGACGCCTGGGAAAAGTGAAGGCAAAAGGAGAAGAGGGCAGGATGAGATGGTTGGATATCATCACTGATTCAATAGATATGAACTTGATGAACTCTGGGAAATGGTGAGGGACTGGGAGGCCTGGCTTGCTGTAATACATGGGGTCACTTAGAGTTGGACATCACAGAGACTGAACAACAACAGCTAATAAAGTGACAAAGTGTAGGTTATAGGTACACCTGTAACCTACATAATAAAAATTAAATATTTTATAAAGAAATTGGTACTTCCCTGGTGACTCAGATGGTAAAGAATATGCCTGCAGTGTGGGAGACCTGGGTTCAATACCTGGGTTGGGAAGATCCTTTGGAGGAGGGCATGGCAACCCACTCTAATATTCTCACCTGGAGAATCCCCATGAACAGAGGAGCCTGGTGGGCTACAATCCAGGGGTCACAGAGACTTGGATATGACTAAGTGACTAAATACACAAATCAAAAAAAATTAAATTAAATGGAAAATACTTAGACATGTCTGGTACCCATAAATTTTGTTAAAGAAATCAACTCATAGTTTAAAAAAAAAAGAAAGGAAGAATATTTACAACCTCCATTCCTAGATAAGACAATGATATTTTTTTTTTAAGTCAGGCTCCTTAGCACAAAATGATGTTAACTATATCTCCATGGGGGTGGGGGGATGGGGAGAAGGATTAGAAATACATATGACAGAAAATACTTGAGATAATGAAAAAGCAATTGCAAATGCCAAAAATATATTAAGGACCAGGATATATCTTGCATAGCTTCTATTTTCAATGAGGACTACTCAAGTTTTTAAGAGGTTAAGCAAAAATGTGTCTAGTAGCCTTAAAACAGAAACTACACAGAGTGAATGAGACAGAAAGACACATAGATAAATAGAAAAAAAGAAAAACAGACTAGAGAGAGATATGGAAAGAATACAGAGAGAAAGAAAAGGAGGGAGAATTCAGACTATATAAAATTTATATGTAGAATCTCCAGTAGTCAGATCACTGTGTTAAAAATATTAGCAGACATGATAGATTTAAAATTTCTTATTTTATCCTTTTAACTGATTTACCCTTGATATTTTCTGTTTATAATAAAAGTTATAAACCTGTCTTTATGCATGAAATACTTGAAAAGTGTTATTAATCTGAATCGGAATAGGCAATGGCACCCCACTCCAGTACTCTTGCCTGGAAAATCCCAAAGATGGAGGAGCCTGGTGGGCTGCAGTCCATGGGGTCACTAAGATTTGGACATAACTGAGAGACTTCATTTTCACTTTTCACTTGCATTTGGAGAAGGAAATGGCAACCCACTCCACTGTTCTTGCCTGGAGAATCCCAGGGACGGCTGAGCCTGGTGGGCTGCCATCTATGGGGTTGCACAGAGTCGGACATGACTGAAGTGACTTAGCATACAATACCATAGCATTAATCTGAATATATTTTAAATCAGTTTGCAGTGTTAACAGAACTCTGAAGGATGTTCACTATTTTAAAATAACTAAAACCTTAAAATCTGATTTAGAATCTATTTCCAGAATGAGTTGAAGTGTTCTAGATAATCAGTGGGCTTCCCTGATATTTCAGCTGGTTAAAAATCTGTCTGCCATGCAGGAGACGCTGGTTTGATTCCTGGGTCAAGAAGAACCCCTGCAGAAGGGATAGGTTACCCCCTCCAATATTCATGGGCTTCCCTGGTGGCTCAGGTGATAGAGAATCTGCCTGCAATGTGGAAGACCTGGGTTCAATGCCTGGGTCATAAAGATATGCTGGAGGAGAGCATGGCAACTCATTCCAGTTTTCTTGCCTGGAGAATCCCCATGGACATAGGAGTCCACTGGGCTACAGTCCATGGGGTTGGAAGGGTCAGACATGACTGAGCAACTAAGCACACATGTAACTGCTGCCCAACGAAGTAACAAATATATGTATATACTGTCTTTTTTTCTTTTAATAAAATGATATACCCTTAAAAAGTCACTTCAAAGAACCTGTGCTGTCACAAAGCAAACATGTGCTTTAGACTAATAATCATTATAGTTTCCCGGGCTGTTCAGTGGTAACAAATTTCCTGTCAGTGCAGGAGAAGAGGGTTCAATCCCTGGGTCGGGAAGATCCCGTGGAAGAGGAAATGGCAACCCACTCCAGTTTTCTTGCCTGGGAAATTCCATGAAGAGTGAAGCCTGGTGGGCTATAGTCCATGCGTTTGCAAAGAGTAGAACACGACTGAGCACACACACCACAGCACATAATAACCATTATAAACTTAATGGTAAATCTTTTGAAGATTTATATTAAAAATACTAACACATGTCTGAGAGTGTTTTGCCTATGTTCTCCTCTAGGAGTTTTATAGTTTCTGATCTTACATTTAGATCTTTAATCCATTTTGAGTTTATTTTTGTGTGCGGTGTTAGAAAGTGATCTAGTTTCATTCTTTTACAAGTGGTTGACCAGTTTTCCCAGCACCACTTGTTAAAGAGATTGTCTTTACTCCATTGTATATTCTTGCCTCCTTTGTCAAAGATAAGGTGTCCATATGTGTGTGGATTTATCTCTGGGCTTTCTATTTTGTTCCATTGATCTATATGTCTGTCTTTGTGTCAGTACCATACTGTCTTGATGACTGTGGCTTTGTAGTAGAGCCTGAAGTCAGGCAAGTTGATTCCTCCAGTTCCATTCTTCTTTCTCAAGATTGCTTTGGCTATTCGAGGTTTTTTGTATTTCCATACAAATCTTGAAATTATTTGTTCTAGTTCTGTGAAAAATGCGGCTGGTAGCTTGATAGGGATTGCATTGAATTTGTAAATTGCTTTGGGTAGTATACTCATTTTCACTATATTGATTCTTCCAATCCATGAACATGGTATATTTCTCCATCTATTAGTGTCCTCTTTGATTTCTTTCATCAGTGTTTTATAGTTTTCTATATATAGGTCTTTAGTTTCTTTAGGAAGATATATTCCTAAGTATTTTATTCTTTTCGTTGCAATGGTGAATGGAATTGTTTCCTTAATTTCTTTTTCTACTTTCTCATTATTCGTGTATAGGAATGCAAGGGATTTCTGTGTGTTGATTTTATATCCTGCAACTTTACTATATTCATTGATGAGCTCTAGTAATTTTCTGGTGGAGTCTTTAGGGTTTTCCATGTAGAGGATCATGTCATCTGCAAACAGTGAGAGTTTTACTTCTTCTTTTCCAATTTGGATTCCTTTTATTTCTTTTTCTGCTCTGACTGCTGTGGCCAAAACTTCCAGAACTATGTTGAATAGTAGCTGTGAAAGTGGACACCCTTGTCTTGTTCCTGACTTTAGGGGAAATGCTTTCAATTTTTCACCATTGAGGATAATGTTTGCTGTGGGTTTGTCAAAGATAGCTTTTATTATGTTGAGGTATGTTCCTTCTATTCCTGCTTTCTGGAGAGTTTTTATCATAAATGGATGTTGAATTTTGTCAAAGGCCTTCTCTGCATCTATTGAGATAATCATATGGTTTTTATTTTTCAATTTGTTAATGTGGTGAATTACATTGATTGATTTGCGGATATTGAAGAATCCTTGCATCCCTGGGATAAAGCCCACTTGGTCATGGTGTATGATCTTTTTAATGTGTTGTTGGATTCTGATTGCTAGAATTTTGTTGAGGATTTTTGCATCTATGTTCATCAGAGATATTGGCCTGTAGTTTTCTTTTTTTGTGACATCTTTGTCAGGTTTTGGTATTAGGGTGATGGTGGCCTCATAGAATGAGTTTGGAAGTTTACCTTCCTCTGCAATTTTCTGGAAGAGTTTGAGTAGGATAGGTGTTAGCTCTTCTCGAAATTTTTGGTAGAATTCAGCTGTGAAGCCATCTGGACCTGGGCTTTTGTTTGCTGGAAGATTTCTGATTACAGTATCAATTTCCGTGCTTGTGATGGGTCTGTTAAGATATTCTATTTCTTCCTGGTTCAGTTTTGGAAAATTGTACTTTTCTAAGAATTTGTCCATTTCTTCCACGTTGTCCATTTTATTGGCATATAACTGCTGATAGTAGTCTCTTATGATCCTTTGTATTTCTGTGTTGTCTGTTGTGATCTCTCCATTTTCATTTCTAAAACTCCTAGAGGAGAACATAGGCAAAACACTCTCAGACATAAATCACAGCAGGATCCTCTATGATCCACCTCCCAGAATTCTGGAAATAAAAGCAAAAATAAACAAATGGGATCTAATTAAAATTAAAAGCTTCTGCACAACAAAGGAAACTATAAGCAAGGTGAAAAGACAGCCTTCTGAATGGGATAAAATAATAGCGAATGAAGCAACTGACAAACAACTAATCTCAAAAATATACAAGCAACTTATGTAGCTCAACTCCAGAAAAATAAACGACCCAATCAAAAAATGGGCCAAAGAACTAAATAGACATTTCTCCAAAGAAGACATACGGATGGCTAACAAACACATGAAAAGATGCTCAACATCACTCATTATTAGAGAAATGCAAATCAAAACCACAATGAGGTACCACTTCACACCAGTCAGAATGGCTGCGATCCAAAAATCTGCAAGCAATAAATGCTGGAGAGGGTGTGGAGAAAAGGGAACCCTCCTACACTGTTGGTGGGAATGCAAACTAGTACAGCCACTATGGAGAACAGTGTGGAGATTCCTTAAAAAATTGCAAATAGAACTACCGTATGACCCAGCAATCCCACTTCTGGGCATACACACCGAGGAAACCAGAATTGAAAGAGACACATGTACCCCAATGTTCATCGCAGCACTGTTTATAATAGCCAGGACATGGAAACAACCTAGATGTCCATCAGCAGATGAATGGATAAGAAAGCTGTGGTACATATACACAATGGAGTATTACTCAGCCGTTAAAAAGAATTCATTTGAATCAGTTCTGATGAGATGGATGAAACTGGAGCCGATTATACAGAGTGAAGTAAGCCAGAAAGAAAAACACCAATACAGTATACTAACACATATATATGGAATTTAGGAAGATGGCAATGACGACCCTGTATGCAAGACAGGGAAAGAGACACAGATGTGTATAACGGACTTTTGGACTCAGAGGGAGAGGGAGAGGGTGGGATGATTTGGGAGAATGCCATTCTAACATGTATACTATCATGTGAATTGAATCGCCAGTCTATGTCTGACACAGGATGCAGCATGCTTGGGGCTGGTGCATGGGGATGACCCAGAAAGATGTTATGGGGAGGGAGGTGGGAGGGGGGTTCATGTTTGGGAATGCATGTAAGAATTAAAGATTTTAAAATTTAAAAAAAAAATAAAAAAAGAAATAAAAAAAAAATACTAACACATATATATGGAATTTAGAAAGATGGCAATGACGACCCTGTATGCAAGACAGGAAAAAAGACACAGCTGTGTATAACGGACTTTTGGACTCAGAGGGAGAGGGAGAGGGTGGGATGATTTGGGAGAATGGCATTCTAACATGTATACTATCATGTAAGAATTGAATCGCCAGTCTATATCTGACGCTGCATACAGCATGCTTGGGGCTGGTGCATGGGGATGACCCACAGAGATGTTATGGGGAGGGAGGTGGGAGGGGGGTTCATGTTTGGGAACACATGTAAGAATTAAAAATTTTAAAATTAAAAAAATAAAAAACTAAAACCTAAAAAAAAAAAAGTTAAGAAAATCACTAAAATGAACTAATGTCTATCATACCTTTTTTAGGATGCAAATATTTACTCAAAATATTTAAAACAAAATCTTCTGAAATAAAGGGAAAATAAGGGATGGAGCCAAAGCAAAAACAACACCCAACTGTGAATGGGACTGATGATAGAAGCAAGGTCCAATGCTGTAAAGAGCAATATTTCATAGGAACCTGGAATGTCAGGTCTATGAATCAAGGCAAATTGGAAGGGGTCAAATAGGAGATGACAAGAGTAAACATTGACATTCTAGGAATCAGTGAACTAAAATGGACTGGAATGGATGAATTTAACTCAGATGACCATCAGATCTACTACTGTGGGCAGGAATCCCTTAGAAGAAAATGGAGTAGCCATCATAGTCAACAAAAGAGTCCAAAATGTAGTACTTGGATGGAATTAAAAACAAAAACAAAAAACAGAATGATATGTGTTCATTTCCAAGGCAAACCACTCAATATCACGGTAATCCAAGTCTATGGCCCAAGCAGTAACGCTGAAGAAGCTGAAGTTGAACAATTCTGTGAAGACCTACAAGACCTTCTAGAACTAACACGCAAAAAAAGATGTCCTTTTCATTATAGGGCACTGGAATGCAAAAGTAGAAAGTCAAGAAACACCAGGAGTAACAAGCAAATTTGGCCTTGGAGTACAGAATGAAGCAGGCTAAAGGCTAATAGAGTTCAGCCAAGAGAATGCACTGGTCATAGCAAACACCCTCTTCCAACAACACAAGAGAAGACTCTACACATGGACATCACCGGATGGTTGACACGGAAATCAGACTGATTATATTCTTTGCAGCCAAAGATGGAAAAGCTCTATACAGTTGGCAAAAAAAAAGACTGGAGTTGACTGTGGCTTGGATCATGAAGTCCTTATTACCAAATTCAGACTTAAATTGAAGAAAGTGGAGAAAACCATTAGACCATTCAGGTATGACCTAAATCAAATCCCTTATGACAATACAGTAGAAGTGAGAAATAGATTTAAGGGACAAGATCTGATAGACAGAGTACTTGATGAACTATGGAATGAGGTTCATGACATTGTACAGGAAACAGGAATCAAGACAATTCCCAAGAAAAAGAAATACAAAAAAGCAAAAAGGCTGTCTGAGGAGGCCTTACAAATAGCTGTGAAAAGAAGAGAAGCAAAAAGAAAAGTAGAAAAGGAAAGATATACCCATTTGATGCAGAGTTCCAAAGAATAGCAGGGAGAGATAAGAGAGCCTTCCTCAGTGATCAATGCAAAGAAATAAAGGAAAACAATAGGATGGGAAAGACCAGAGATCTCTTCAAGAAAATTAGAGATAACAAGGGAACATTTCATGCAAAGATGGGGACAATAAAGGACAGAAATGGTAGAGACCTAACAGAAGCAGAAGATATTAAGAAGAGGTGGCGAGAATACACAGAAGAACTGTACAAAAATGATCTTCAGGACCCAGATAATCACAATAGTGTGATCACTCACCTAGAGCCAGACATCCTGGAATGTGAAGTCAAGTGGGCTACTGGAGGTGACAGAATTTCAGTTGAGCTATTTCAAATCCTGAAAAATGATCCTGTGAAAGTGCTGCACTCAATATGCCAGCAAATTTGGAAAACTCAGCAGTGGGCACAGGACTGGAAAAGGTCAGTTTTCATTCCAATCCCAAAGAAAGGCAATGCCAAAGAATGCTCAAACTACTGCACAATTGCACTCATCTCACACGCTAGTAAAGTAATCCTCAAAATTCTCCAAGCCAGGCTTCAGCAGTACATGAACCATGAACTTCCAGATGTTCAAGCTAGCTTTAGAAAAGGCAGAGGAACCAGAGATCAAATTGCCAACATCTGCTGGATAGTCAAAAAAGCAAGAGAGTTCCAGAAAAAACATCTATTTCTTCATTATTGACTATCTCAAAACCTTTGACTGTGTGGATCACAATAAACTGTGGAAAATTCTGAAAGAGATGGGAATACTAGACCACCTGACCTGCCACTTGAGAAACCTGTATGCAAGTCAGGAAGCAACAGTTAGAACTGGACATGGAATAATAGACTAGTTCCAAATAGGAAAAGGAGTACATCAAGGCTATATATTGTCACCCTGCTTATTTAACATGTATACAGAGTGCATCATGAGAAATGTTGGGTTGGAGGAAGCACAAGATAGAATCAAGATTGCTGGGAGAAATACCAATAACTTCAGATATGCAGATGACACCAACCTTATGGCAGAAAGTGAAGAAGAACTAAAAAGCCTTTTGATGAAAGTGAAAGAGGAGAGTGAAAAAGTTGGCTTAAAGGTCAACATTCAGAAAAGTAAGAAAATGGCATCCAATCCCATCACTTCATGGCAAATAGATGGGGAAAGAGTGACTGACTTTAATTTTCTGGGCTCTAAAATCACTGCAGCTGGTGATTGCAGTCATGAAATTAAAAGACACTTACTCCTTGGAAGGAAAGTTATAATCAACCTAGACAGCATATTTAAAAAGCAGAGACATCACTTTGTCCACAAAGGTTCGTCTAGTTAAGGCTATTATTTTTCCAGAGCTCATGTATGGATGTGAAAGTTGGACTATAAAGAAAGATGAACGGTGAAGAATTGATGCTTTTGAACTGTGGTGTTGGAGAAGACTGTTGAGAGTCCCTTGGACTGAAAGGAGATCCAGCCAGTCCATCCTAAAGGAGATCAGTGCTGGGTGTTCATTGGAAGTACTGATGTTGAAGCTGAAACTCCAGTACTTTGGCCACCTGATGCCAAGAGCTGACTCATTTGAAAAGACCCTGATGCTGGGGAAGATTGAGGGCAGGAGGAGAAGGGGACAACAGAGGATGAGATGTTTGGATGGCATCACCGAGTCGATGGACATAGGTTTGGGTGGACTCTGGGAGTTTTTGATGGACAGGGAGGCATGGTTGTGTTGTGATTCATGGGGCTGCGAAGAGTCGGACATGACTCAGTGACTGAACTTAACTGATCTGATATAGGTATTTATTATATATATATATACATATATATGCAATACACACACATGTATGTTTTACTATATATTTATACTGTATACTATCATCATTTTGTCACCATAAAGACATCCAGAACTTGGCAAAGGCTGATAATGATGATAATGTCTAGCGAGGGGAACAAACTGTATCTGTAATGTTATTCTAGCGTCTCTGAATTAAAATCAACTTTAAGCACTCTTTTCTCTAGACTTTCAAATGCTATCTTTTAGAGTCTGGGTTGAGTTTTCCTATTACCTAAAACTCAGGACTTCCCATTAATATAACAAATCACATTATATCTAAGCAGTTTTTAAATATGTTTTCTTGGATTTTCTAGGGAGAGATAGATGGTAGATATAGATGTTACTTCATTTCAGTTCAGTTCAATTCAGTCACTCAGTCATGTCTGACTCTTTGTGACCCCATGGACCCCAGCAGGCCAGGCCTCCCTGCATATCACCAACTCCCGGAGTCTACCCAAACTCATGTCCATTGAATCGGTGATGTCATCCAACCTTCTCCTCCTCTGTCATCCCCTTCTCCTCCTGCCTTCAATCTTTCCCAGCATCAGGGTCTTTTCAAATGAGTCAACTCTTTGAATCAGGTGCCCAAAGTATTGGAGTTTCAGCTTCACCATCAGTCCTTCCAATGAACACTCAGGACTGATCTCCTTCAGGATGGATTGGTTGGATCTCCTTGCAGTCCAATGGACTCTCAAGAGTCTTCCACATCACAGCTCAAAGATGTCAATTCTTCAGCACTCAGCTTTTTTTATAGTCAAACTCTCACATCCATACATGACTACTGGAATAGCCATAGCCTTGACTAGACGGACCTTAGTCTGCAAAGTAATGTCTCTGCTTTTGAATATGCTATCTAGTTTGGTCATAATTTTCCTTCCAAGGAGTAAGCATCTTTTGCTTTCATGCTACAATCACTATCTACAGTGATTTTTGGAATGCAAAAAAATAAAATAAAATAAAGTCAGCCATTGTTTCCTCTGTTGCCCCATCTATATGCCATGAAGTGATGGGACCAGATGCCATGATCTTAGTTTCCTGAATGTTGAATTTTAAGCCAACCTTTTCAGTCTCCTCTTTCATTTACATCAAGAGGCTCTTTAGGTCTTCTTCACTTTCTGCCATAGGGGCGGTGTCATCTGTATATCTGAGGTTTTGATATTTCTCCCAGAAATCTTGATTTCAGCTTGCACTTTCTCTAGCCCAGCATTTCTCATGATGTACTCTGCATATAAGTTAACTAAGCAGTGTGACAATATACAGCCTTGATTTACTCCTTTCCCATTTCTATTATTTTCCTTTATTTCTTTGCACTGATCACTGAGGAAGGCTTTCTTCTCTCTCCTTTCTATTCTTTGAAACTCTGCATTCAAATGGCATATCTTCCTTTTCTCCTTTGCTTTTGGTTTCTCTATATTTCACAACTATTTGTAAGGCCTCCTCAGACAGCCATTTTGCTTTTTTGCATTTCTTTTCAAATGGGGATGGTCTTGATCCCTGTCTCCTGTACAATGTCACGAACCTCTGCTGATAGTTCATCAGGCACTCTGCCTATCAGATCTAGGCCCTTAAATCTATTTCTCACTTCCACTGTATAATTGTAAGGGATTTGATTTAGGTCATACCTTAATGGTCTAGTGGTTTCCCCTGCTTTCTTCAAATTAAGTCTGAATTTGCAACAAGGAGTTCTTAATCTGAGCCACTGTTAGCTCCTGGTCTTGTTTTTGCTGACTGTATGGAGCTCCTCTATCTTTGGCTGCAAAGAATATAATCAGTCTGATTTCTGTATTGACCATCTGGTGATGTCCATCTGTAGAGTCTTCTCTTGTGTTGTTGGAAGAGGGTGTTTGCTATGACCAGTTCTTTCTCTTGGCAAAACTCTATTAGCCATTGCCCTGCTTCATTCTGTACTCCAAGGCCAAATTTGCTTGTTACTCCAGGTGTTTCTTGACTTTCTACTTTCTGCTCTCCCTAGAATGAAAAGGCAGAGAAGGCAATGGCACCCCACTCCACTACTCTTGCCTGGAAAATCCCATGGACAGAGGAGCCTGGAAGGCTGCAGTCCATGGGGTCGCTGAGGGCGACTGAGCAACTTCACTTTCACGTTTCACTTTCATGCATTGGAGAAGGAAATGGCAATCCACTCCACTGTTCTTGTCTGGAGAATCCCAGGGATGGCGGAGCCTGGTGGGCTGCCATCTATGGAGTCACACAGAGTCGGACACTACTGAAGTGACTTAGCATAGCATAGCATAGCATAGCATAGCATAGCATAGCATAGCATAGCATAGCATAGCATAGAATGAAAAGGATATCTTTTTTGGGTATTAGTTCTAAAAGGTCTTGTAGGTCTTCAAGAACTGTTCAGCTTCAGCTTCTTTAGCATTACTGGTTGGGGCATGACTTGGATTACTGTGATATGGAATGATTTGGCTTGGAAATGAACAGAGATCATTCTGTCATTTTTGAGATTGCATCCAAGTACTGCATTTCAGACTCTTTCGTTGACTTGATGGCTACTCAATTTCTTCTAAGGGATTCTTGCCCATAGTAGTAGATATAATTAATGGTCTTCTGATTTGAATTCACACATTTCAGTCCATTTTAGTTTGCTGATTCTTAAAATGTTGATGTTTACTCTTGCCATCTCCTGTTTAACCACTTCCAACTTCCTTATTCATGGACTTAACATTCCAGGTCCCTATGCAATATTGCTCTTTATAGCATCGGACCTTGCTTCTATCACCAGTCCCATCCACAACTGGTGTTGTTTTTGCTCTGGCTTCATCTCTTCATTCTTTCTGGAATTATTTCTCCACTGATCTCCAGTAGCATGTTGGGCACCTACCAACCTGGGGAGTTCATCTTTCAGTTTCCTATCTTTTTTGACTTTTCATATTGTTCTTGGGGTTCTCAAGGCAAGAATACTGAAGTGGTTTTCCATTCCCTTCTCCAGTGGACCACATTTTGTCAGAACTCTCCACCATGACCTGTCTGTCCTGCATGGCCCTACATGGCAAGGCTTAGTGTCATTGAGTTAGACAGGTTGTGGTCCATGTGATTACATTGGTTAGTTTTCTGTGATTGTGGTTTTAGTCTGTCTGCCCTCTGATGCCCTCTTTCGGTGTCTACCGTCTTACTGGGGTTTCTCTTACTTTGGACGTGGGGTATCTCTTCACGGCTGCTCCAGCACAGCTCAGCTGCTTCTCCTTACCTTGGATGTAGAGTATCTCCTCTCAGCCGCTCGTGACTCCAGCACCGTGCTGCCATTGCTCGCCACTCTCAGTAATAGATGTTACTAAGAGAGCCAATTTTTTGGCAGGTCGATAAGTCCAGGGTCCCTGAGGAGGAGAAAGGCTTCTGGGGCTCTTAAGGAGGAGATAAGGGTCTGGACTTCTCAAGGAGGATCAAAGGACATACGTTTTTTTTTTCTGCATTCCTTAGTAAGATTATATAACAACAATGTATCCTTCTTGTAGACAGTTTCTCCTTGAGAACCTTCTGACTAATCCTGTCATTTTAAAATTTAAATTGTGGAAGTGGGTCTGGTAAGATCTTTACAACCTTGAGACATTCTTTTGATTTATTGTAGTAAACAATTAAAAAGTATATAACTCCCTTGCTTAGTCTAGCAAGGGGGCACTCTCCATCCCTCTTCTGATGTCTCTGTCAGAAGCTTTCTCTGTCCCTTTTCATACTTTAATAAAACTGCTACATAAAAGCTCTTGAGTGACCTAGCCTGGTCCCTGGTACCGAAGCTAAATCTTCAGAGATCACTAATTTGACATTGTTCACTGTAAGATATCATTACTATGTATATGGATGTATTGCTACATATTTATAGCATATATAATCCTGTTATAAACATGAAATCAACAAAGACAGGAAAATGATGCTCCGCTATGTTATAATCATATTGTACTAGTAGCTATAAGTGCAATTTTTTATTTGTATTTGGGAAAAATAATAATTAAAAATAGGTTGCATAAAGAATGATTTCAATTATATAAAACTATGTGTTAGGAAAAGAAGTAAGTAGTGATTTTTTGTCTACTGTATGAATAGTTAAATAATGTATAATTCATAAAGTTGTTAAATATTCTAGATTTAAGAAATTTATATATATATGAAGAAAAATAGTGTTATTTAAATACTTTAAAATATACTGTATATGTATACTTTATTTTTATGATATAAATATATACATATATGAGCAATATGACATTAAAATATATAATATATTATGCATATATAGCCTTATTAAACTCTATATATGATATATATTCTCTTTAATAATTAAAAAACAAAAATGAGAAATACACAATATATTTATTTTTAGAAAAAAGTGTATACATTTATATATTATATATATATATATATATATATATATATAAAGAGGTATTATTTACTAGTAGACATTGTTGCTTCAACAATTAATGCCACCATACTACTGGTAAACATTATGGTTTGAGATGCTGAAAAAGACACAAAAAAAGCGAATAAAATTATCAATTGTCCACATAATAATACAATAATATTGACAGTTTGAATTGATATACTACTCAAAAATGTCAAGCAAAGTGCTGAATTTTGGTTAAGAAAGATATATTTGTTACTTTCAAATGAATTAATTAAAAATAAAATATAAGAAAAAATAAGACACAACTAATATATCCAGATGCTTATATCTTTCCTTTTCTCCTTTGCTTTCAAAAGCAAAAAGCAAAGGAGAAAAAGAAAGATATAAGCATCTGAATGCAGCATTCCGAAGAATAGCAAGAATAGATAAGAAAGCTTTCCTCAGTGATCAATGCAAAGAAATAAAGGAAAAGAACAGACTAGACATCTCTTCAAGAAAATTAGAGATACCAAGGGAACATTTCATGCAAAGATGGGCTCGATAAAGGACAGAAATGGTATGGACCTAACAGAAGCAGAAGATATTAAGAAGAAGTGGCAAGAATACACAGAAGAACTGTACAGAAAAGATCTTCATGACCCAGATAATCATGTGGTGTGATCACTCATCTAGAGCAAGATTCTGGAATGTGAAGTCAAGTGGGCCTTAGAAAGCATGACTACAAACAAAGCTAGTGGAGGTGATGGAATTCCAATAGAGCTATTTCAAATCCTGAAAGATGATGCTGTGAAAGTGCTGCACTCAATATGCCAGAAATTTGGAAAACTCAGCAGTGGCCACAGAACTGGAAAAGTTCAGTTTTCATTCCAATCCCAAAGAAAGGCAAGGCGAAAGAATGCTCAAACTACCGCACAATTGCACTCATCTCACATGCTAGTAAAATAATGCTCAAAATTCTCCAAGCTAGGCTTCAGCAATATGTGAACCATGAACTTCCCGATGTTCAGGCTGCTTTTAGAAAAGGCAGAGGAACCAGAGATCAAATTGCCAATATCCGTTGGATCATGGAAAAAGCAAGAAAGTTCCAGAAAAAACATATATTTCTGCTTTATTGAGTATGCCAAGCCTTTGACTGTGTGGATCACAATAAACTGTGGAAAATTCTGAGAGAGATGGGAATACGAGACCACCTGACCTGCCTCTTGAGAAATCTGTATGCAGGTCAGGAAGCAACAGTTAGAACTGGACATGAAACAACAGACTGGTTCCACATAGGAAGAGGAGTACGTCAAGGCTGTATATTATCACCCTGCTTATTTAACTTATATGCAGAGTACATCATGAGAAATGCTGGGCTGGAAGAAACACAAGCTGGAATCCAGATTGCCAGGAGAAGTTTCAATAACCTCAGATATGCAGATGACACCACCCTTATGGCAGAAAGTGAAGAGGAACTAAAAAGCCTCTTAAAGAAAGTGAAAGAGGAGAGTGGAAAAGTTGGCTTAAAGCTCAACATTCAGAAAACAAAGATCACGGCATCTGGCCCCATCTCTTCATGGGAAATAGATGGGGAAACAGTGGAAATAGTGTCAGACTTTCTTTTGTGGGGGCTCCAAAATCACTGTAGATGGTGACTGTAGCCATGAAATTAAAAGACGCTTACTCCTTGGAAGAAAAGTTATGATCAACCTAGATAGCATATTCAAAAGCAGAGACATTACTTTGCCGACTAAGGTCCATCTAGTCAAGGCTATTATTTTTCCAGTAGTCATGTATGGATGTGAGAGTTGGACTGTGAAGAAGGCTGAGGGCCAAAGAATTGATGCTTTTGAACTGTGGTGTTGGAGAAGACTCTTGAGAGTCCCTTGGACTGCAAAGAGATCCAACCAGTCCATTCTGAAGAAGATCAGCTCTGGGATTTCTTTGGAAGAAATGATGCTGAAGCTGAAACTCCAGTACTTTGGCCACCTCATGTGAAGAGTTGACTCATTGGAAAAGACTCTGATGCTGGGAGGGATTGGGGGCAGAAGGAGAAGGGGACGACAGAGGATGAGATGGCTGGATGGCATCACTGACTCGATGGACGTGATTCTGAGTGAACTCTGGGAGTTGGTGATGGACAGGGAGCCTGGCATGCTGCAATTCATGGGGTCACAAAGAGTCCGACACGACTGAGTGACTGAACTGAACTGAATGTATCCAGCTGAGTTATTTCAAATCCTAAAAGATGATGCTGTGAAAGTGCTGCACTCAGTATGCCGGCAAATTTGGAAAACTCAGCAGTGGCCACAGGGCTAGAAAAGATCAGATTTCATTGTACCGAACAATTGCACTCATCTCACATGCTAGCAAGGTAATGCTCAAAATCCTCAAATCTAGTCTTCAACAGTACGTGAACCAAGAACTTCCAGAATTTCAAGCTAGATTTAGTTAAGGCAGAAGAACCAGAGATCAAAATTGCCAACATTCGTTGGATCATAGAAAAATCAAAAGAATTCTAGAAAAACACATCTACTTCTGCTTCATGGACTACTAAAGCCATTGACTGTGGATCACAAAAAAACTGGAAAATGTTTCAAGAGATGGGAATACCAGGCCACTTTACCTCCCTCCTGAGAAACCTGTATGCAGGTCAAGAAGCAACAGTTAGAATGGGACATGGAACAATGGACTGGTTTCAAATTTGGAAAAGAGTATGTCAAGGCTGCATATTGTCACCCTGCTTATTTAACTTATATGCAGAGTACATCTTGAAAAATGCAGACTGACTGAAGCACAATCTGGAATCAAGATTGCTGGGAGAAATACCAATAACCTCAGATATGCATATGACACCACCTTACTGGCACAAAGTGAAGAGGAACTAAAGAGCCTTTATTATTATTATTATTTTTACTTTATTTTACTTTAAAATACTGTATTGGTTTCGCCATACATCAACGTGAATCCGCCACGGGTGTACACGTGTTCCCAATCATGAACCCCCCTCCCAAGTCCCTCCCCATACCATCTCTCTGGGTCATCCCAGTGCACCACCCCCAAGCATCCTGTATCCTGTATTGAACCTAGACTGGCGATTCGTTTCTTATATGATATTATACATGTTTCTATGCCATTCTTCCAAATCATCCCACCCTCTCTCTCTCCCACAGAGTTCAAAAGACTGTTCTATATATCTGTGTCTCTTTTGCTGTCTCGCATACAGGGTTATCATTACCATCTTTCTAAATTCCATATATATGTGTTAGTATACTGTATTGGTGTTTTTCTTTCTGGCTTACTTCACTCTGTATAATTGGCTCCAGTTTCATCCACCTCATTAGAACTGATTCAAATGTATTCTTTTTAATGGCTGAATAATAGATGAAGATGAAAAAGGAGAGTGAAAAAGCTGGCTTAAAACTTAATATTCAAGAAGCAAAGATCATGGCATATGCTCCCATCACTTCATGGCAAATAGATGGGAAAACAATGGAAACAGTGACAGACTTTATTTTCTTCGGCTCCAAAATTGCTGTGGATGGTGACTGCAGCCATGAGATTAAAAGTCACTTGCTCCTTAGAATAAAATCAATGACAGAAGCAATGACAAAAAACCTAGACAGTGTATTAAAAAGCAGAGACATTACTTTGTGTAAAAAGGTATGTCTAGTGAAAGCTATGATTTTTCCAGTAGTCACAGATGTGACAGCTGGAAAATAAAAAGAGGCTAAGCACCAAAGAATTGATATCTTCAAACTGTGGTGCCAGAGAAGACTCTTGAGAGTCCCTTAAAAACAGCAAGGAAATCGAACTTGTAAATCCTAAAGGAAATCAACCTTGAATATTCATTGGAAGGACTGATGCTAACTCCAAAACTTTGGCCACCTGATGCAAAAAGGTGACTTATTGGCAAAGATCCTGATGCCAGAAAAGATTGAGGCCCCTAGGAGAAGGGGACAAGAGAGGATGAGATGGCATCACCAACTCAGTGGACATGAGTTTGAGCAATCTCCAGGAGATGGTGCAGGACACAGAATCCTGGAGTGTGGTAGTCCACAGGGTCACAATGAGTAAGGCATGCCTGAGAAACTGAACAACAACCAAATGAATTCTTTTTTTTTTTTCTTTGTATTGAACTGGGATGAAAAGTAATGCTTCAAAATGCTATATAGCAGCCTCAGTAATGCTGGGCATATTTGAATGAACCACCTCTCACCAAAAAAAAAAAAAAAAAAGACTATATCTCTACTTATATGAAGCACAATAGAATATGGATTAAAAGGCTAAAATGTTTATGAAAAGCAATGTTACTAAAGATTTTAGTTTTTTTGTTTATTTAAGAAATGGAATTTTCCATTATTATTATCTTCTCTTAAACTGAAACTGGCTAAGCATTGATAATTTTAGTCCAAGTACCATGTTTCTGGCATTAGAAGGCCTCCATTTGGAAAACAATGTCATAAGGTTCATGTAGACAGATGGATAAATGAACAAAAGCAAAATAGCATCCTAAGTTTTCTCCCTTTGTTGGTTTTCTGCCAAATGGAACTGTATTTCTGTACAAAACTGAAAAAAGTATATATATGCTGGCGTAAATTTAACTCTTACTACATCAATTTCTCTCTGAATTTATCTTCTCTGGCATATCTCTATTTCACAGAATGATTGTATCAAAAACCTCTTTAGTGTGAACATGTACTCAAATTCCCTCAGTATATAAATTATTCTTTGGTATAAGGTTAAATTTATATTAACTACTACATTTTTTGTTGTAGTTGGCATGGGCTCAGTTGGATCCTCCCAAGATACATATGTTGAAGTCCTAACCCATGTGCCTGTATTTGGAGATAGCATGTTTAAAGAGGTCATCAAGTGAAAAGAAGATCATTAGGTAAAGCCCTAATCTTCTGAATGATGTCTTTATAAGAGATGAAGACACAGACAGGACTTCCCAGGTGATGTCAGTGGTAAAGACTCCTCCTGTCAATGTGGGAGAGGCTAGAGTTGTGGGTTTGATCTATGGGTCAGGAAGATCCCCTGGAGTAGGTAACTGCAATCCATTCCAGTATTCTTGCCTGGAAGATTCCATGGACAGAGGAGCCTGGTGGGTACAGTCCATGGGGGCAGCAAAGAGGTGGTCATGACTGAGCACACATACACACACTCATGTAGAGGGAAGACCCTGTGAGGACATAGAGAGGGGAAGGCCATCTCCAGCCAAGAAGGAGGCATCAGAAGAAATCACCTTTAAAGACGTTTTGATCTCAGCCTTCTACTCTCCAGAATTGTGAGAAAATACAGTTCTGCTGCATAGCCACCCAGTCTGAGGTACTCTGTTGTGGCCCACTAGGACACTAGTACATCTATAATAAAAAGCTAGCTATTTTGAGTTTTACTGGTAGCTACTTTCAATATAATTGGTCCAAGTATCTATGTGTACTCCTAAACTATGAAGTTTCAGTAATTGTTGCAGTCAGTTGTACCCGCAAGATTTGAAAGCTATAAGACTATCTATCCCATGAATTAGAAGATTTCCATATCTGACACAAAATAAATTTATTCTCTTTTGTAAATCAACAATGATACCTACTTTTAGAGATTATGTGAAAATGAAGCAAGGTATTTGTAGAAACACCATATAATCAATAGCCAATATTATACTGAGCTGATTTGAAAAAGATACCCTCCTACTTACCAAGACTACTTAATCAATACATGAAAGATATCAATGGAAATGTTAGAAACAGCTTATTTTATACAGGAAATTCATTGTATGATAGTGTAGAAAGCTGAAGGAAGTTGATACCAGAAAATATTATATATAATAATATGTCCAGGGAACAATAAGAGACTTTACTTCTTAGACTGAGAGGCATATGATAGGTACTATTAGGACCTATAGATTAGGTCATCAGAAGTTAAACCGGGGAGGCAGAAATTAAAAAGTTAGAAATTATGTGGGAGAAAATATGCTCCTAAGGAGAATACATGCTGAAAGGAGTGCTTAAAAAAAGATTTGTCTGACAATGCAGGCTCTTCATTCCTTGATATTTTACTTTAATGCTTGTAAATCAAGGATAATGAAATATGACTTATGGGGAAATTGAGAGGATTAATTACAGATGCTAATGTTTGTAAAGAGCTTTAAGAAATGCTGAATTCAAAGTCTTATTGCATCTCAGGTCAGAGTATTTGCATTCTTCCTCTTGTGAATTTCTGTTCATATTTTCTGAAGCTACTTTAAATTGAACTCTAATAAAAGCAATTTCTGAAAGCATTTAATGAAAAAGAGGCACCTGAGAAGAGCAACTGGCCCTGTCAGACCACCTCAGTAGAAGAAAGGCTGGATTCCCAAAATGAAAGGTCATTAGTAAGGGTTTCTAAGAGAAACCAGACAGCCTTCTACTGTTTTCCTCACCAGTTATCCTCTACTGACATCTTCACTTTCTCATTCTCAGATTCCAGATACTCTCAGGTCAATCCATATGATAAATAATAATTAACCATAGAGGTAATCCATAAATGATTAAGGGATCAAAACTGCTCATTAAATAGTTGCTATAAATTTGATTACAATGAAAGTTCCACATTCTTTTAGAATAAACAAATAATTCTTACAAGGCAATTAAAAATGTAATATATAAACTGCCCACGTGAAAAATTTCTCACTTACAAATTACACAAAGGCCGTAGAAAATCAGTAATCTCTTCATGAATTTTGTTTCATTGTCATATATCATTTTTACTAAGTGTCCTCTGGGAGTGCAGAAACTTACATGCCAGCTCTGTTGCTTAATCACTGTTACTATTAGTAATGAAATTCCTTTATGCAACTAATATGAAGATATAGTATTTGTCAGGCACTATTCTTGGCATGTCCGATTGTGAGTGGATAAGTGAGACTAAAAAGTAAATTTAAATTTTTTCATCTTTATACGCATCTCTTATTTTTTATATGTTTCTATTGCATTTATGACAAAATGTATTAAAACTAAATTTCATACAATCATTATTTCCCCCAATAAATCATTTTTCTTTGAAATATCATCTTTCGCATCATAGATTGTTCTAACCAAACTGTGCCCATGAATTTAGTCTCTCTACTCTTGCCTTTTCATCATTAGCTTATATCAAAAAGTCATCCTTTATATTCCATCTCTAATTCCCACTAATGTAATTAATCAAGGCCTTAAATCAGGCATACCTTTATCAAGTGGCTTGTCCACTTTGCTTTCTTTTCTTCATCTCTCATTCCGCTCAGTCTGCAAAACCTGTGGTTTTTGTTAAATTTAAAGAACAATAGTATGGTGATATTCAGTTCTGAGTTTCACTAAAATTCCTCATTCTGTGACCTTGCTAATGTCACTTTAAAATATTAAGTTTTAGTGTCATCAACTTGGAATGGAGGAGATATTACCAAAGATAGCACTATTTTTTCCCTTACCATAAACATTTTTGAAGCTGCTCTTTTTTAAACATCTATACTGGAGTCACGATATATTTTTTTTAATTTACTTTTTGCCTCAGCTTTTTTTTTTTTCCCCACTACTCTATCACTGTGTTCTTTGATCTAAAAAGCAGGTTAACTTAGTTTAAGAGCTCCTTCCCCATAAACCTTTTCTCTAGTTATTTAAATAAATATACATATTTGTTTACATAAAATTTTATTTATCTATTATTGATACATGGATATGATCTATGTACATAAATACATTTTCATAAATTATCTTCATATGTAAAATTCTTACTTCAGCTTCAAATACAATTCCTGCTTTTTTCCTTTACAGTCTTCTACAATAATGCAAGCCATTAATGCAATACTTTTTTACCCAAAAGCTTTTATCAGGATTCAATGCATGATCAAAACTATAGTATATTCCTATTTCAAAACTACTCAGATGGAGGATGGGATCATCTCTCTGGCTTTACTAACCCTGATTCACTACATTAAGTTATGGAGAGACACAGCTTCCCATGAAGTACAAGACTGCCTAGGTCCCAATAGCAAGCATGGTGCTCTACCAAGGAAGATGTTGAGGAGCTTTAGAACTGACATAATACATTGTTTCTATAGGTCCCAATAGCAAGCATGGTGCCCTACCAAGGAAGATGGTGAGGGGATTTAGAACTGACATAATACATGGTGTATAGACACCGTATGCTATGTGCTATTAGCAAGTTCCCAAATACTTTATCAAAATTTTAAGACCTAGAAGAGGAGAAACAGAATTTACATCTGCACAGTTGTTTAGTGGAAGATTAGAGCTACATATAAAAGTAATGGATTTTTTTTTCGGACTCTATAACGCCTGTTGCTGTACCGTTGCACCTCTTTTGGTGTAATGCTATTTGGCCAGTTTCCTCGTGTTAGTGATGGTCTTGAGGGAAGGGAATTTAGTAAATCACAGGCTTCTGATTTGAGTGTTCATATGAAAAGTGAAACTATTTAGTAAGATAGAAAATGTCATGGAAGGGTAAATTTTAGAATTTTAGGAGATGAATATGAGAAGAACTAATGGATGTAAAAAACCTGCACAAATGAGAGATTCAGTAGAAAACTGACTGCTGATGCCAATATTGCCCAGCACAGATATATTAGAAAATATTTGTCATTTATAAAAATGTATAATATTTGAAGCTACTGGGCACAGATGAAGTGTTATTCTAAAGAGATTGAATATAGAGGTCTAATTAACACCAACATAGAGTTATGTATATAATTAATTGAGACTTCAGGCTTTATCTGATGACTATATATGTGTGTATATATATTTTTTAATTCAAAAGTAACATTTCATCCACCTCATTAGAACTGATTCAAATGTTCAGGATGGGGAACACGTGTATACCTGTGGCAGATTCATGTTGATGTATGGCAAAACCAATACAATATTGTAAAGTAATTAACCTCCAATTAAATAAATGCTGCTAAGTCTCTTCAGTCATGTCTGTCTCTGTGCGACCCCATAGATGGCAGCCCACGAGGCTCCCCCATCCCTGGGATTCTCCAAGCAAGAACACTGGAGTGGGTTGCCATTTCCTTCTCCAATGCATGAAAGTGAAAAGTGAAAGTGAAGTCGTGTCTGACTCTTAGTGACTCCATGGATTGCAGCCCACCAGGCTCCTTCGTCCATGGGATTTTCCAGGCAAGAGTATTGGAGTGGGGTGCCATTGCCTTCTCTGAATTAAATAAATAAATTTATATTAAAAATAAATAAATAAATAAAAATTAAAAAATAAAAATAAAAGTAATATTTCAGGAACTGCTTTGGTATTTTTAACTGCATTTAACCTTGGCAATTGTACACAGCTAGTATTTTGAGAAAAGTCTTATTTTTAATAAATGTTAGAAATATATTTTGGAAAAAAATATATTTATATGTAAATAATTTTGCCAATTAAATTTCTCAATATAAATGATCTTTTCATTGTGCCTCACATTTTGCTTGCTTTTGGTTTCTGATCCCCGAATTCTTTGTTTGACTAAGTTGCAAAATGTAATAAAGACACAGTGCAATCAGATAATTTTTTTTCACTGGAATTAGTTGCTGATAAAGTGCGTAGAATTAAGGGGAAATGAGGATATAGATAAGCCAGCTGCTTTTAGTGATTGTTAAAAATCAAATTCCAAATAGAAAATTCCAAAAGAATCTACCATTATTTTCTGGGAAATAAAGAATTAGCTATGGGTTAAGGATTTCATTTTATAAATTTGATCTTTCCTGCCATTACCATTTCATTATCAGGCATATGATATTTTGGTTAACAACAACAACAAACATTTTTTCTTCTTGTTAATGATTATTAAAAAAAGAACTTCATATCCATGCAGAAAGATAACACATAATGCGAATTTGTAAATTTATTTATCTATGTCTCCAATCACTTTTTCAAAAATATTATCATAAGTACTAGAGAAGTAAATATGTTTATTTTCTTTATTCAATAACTTTCCAGAAGACTACTTAACATATAGCTCATACAATAAATGTTTATAGAGTGGAGGAGTAAATAAAAGTGATAAAATAAATATACCTTTAAACTATTAATTATAATGTAATATGATAAGTTCTATAATAAATATCAGAAAAGTTACTAAGTTACTATGAAAAGACTGCTGTTATAAGAAGGTTTCACATGCAGATATGACTATGGAAAGATCAAATGTCAGTCATATAGGCATATATACACTATTTAAAGATGTGAATCACAGTAAATATGGAATTAATAACTGAATATATTAGTTAACTGGAGAAGGAAATGCCAATCCACTCCAACATTCTTGCTTGGGAAATTCCACAGACATAGCAACTTGGAGGGCTACAGTCCGTAGGGCTGCAAAGAGTCAGACATGACTTACGGACTGAGCGCAAGCATGATATTAGTTAATACTTGATCAAAATGGCTTATACAAAAGGCTTTGTTTCTCATATCACTTTTTTCTAATTTATTTATTTTTAATTGGCAGATAATTGGTTTACAATATTGTGTTTGTTTCTGCCATATATCAACATGAATCAGTCATAATTATACATATGCCCCTTCCCTCTTGAACCTCCTCCCACTTCCTACCCCATTTCACCCCTCTAGGTTGTCCCTGAGCACAGGATTTGAGCTCCCTGCATCTTCCACTGGCTATCTAATTTTATATATGATAATATATATATTTCAATGCTAGTCTCTCAATTCATCTCACCCTCTCCTTTCCCACTTTTGTCCACAAATCTGTTCTCTATGTCTGCATCTCTATTGCTGACCTGGAGATGGGTTCATTCGTATCATCTTTCTAGATTCCATTATTGTTCAGTTGCTAAGTTGTGCCTGACTATTTACAACCCCATGGACTGCAGCATGCCAGGCTTCTCTGTCCTTCACTACCTCCTGGAGTTTGCTCAAATTCATGTCCATTACATTAGTGGTGCTACCTAACCATCTCATCCTCTGCTGCACTCTTCTTCTTTGACTTCAATATACGCACTAATATATGATATTTGTCTCTCTCTTTCTGACTTACTTCACTCTATATAATAGGTTCTAGGTTCATCCACCTTACTAGAAGTGAGTGAAATATGATCCTTTTATGACTGAGTAATATTCCATTTTGCATACATACCATACTTCTTTATCAGTTTATCTGTCAGTGGTCATCTAGGTTGCTTCCTTTCCTAGCTATTGTAAACAATGCTGTGATGAACTCTGGGGTGCATATCTTTTTTCAATTATGGTTTCCTCAGGGTATATGCCCAGTAGTGGGATTGTTGGGTCATTCTTCCCAAGATAGGTAGTACTAAAGAATGTGCTAACCACTGGACAATGGCATTCATCTCCCATGCTGGTAAGGTCAATGTTTAGAATCTTTCATGCTAGGCTCCAGCATTATGTGAACCAAGAACTTCCAAATGTCCAAGCTGAATTTAGAAAAGGAAGAGGAACCAGAGATCAAATTGCCAACATTCACTGGATCATAGAGAAAGCTAGAGAATTCAAAAAAAAAAAAAAAAATATATATATATATATATATATATACCTCTGTTTCATCAACTATGCCAAAGCCTTTGACTGTGTGGATCATAATAAACTGTGGAAAGCTCTTAAAGAGATGGGAATACCGGACCATCTTACCTGTCTCCTGAGAAACCTGTATGCAGGTCAAGAAGCAACAGTTAGAACCCTGTATGGAACAACCGATTGGTTCAAGATTGAGAAAGGATTATGACAAGGCTATCTGCTGTCACCCTGTTTGTTTAACCTATACACTGAACACATCATGAGAAATGCTGGGCTGGATGAGTTATAAGCTGGACTCAAGATAGATGGGAGAAACATCAACAACCTCAAATATGTGGATGATACCACTCTACTGTTAGAAAGTGAAGAGGAACTAAAGAGCCTCTTGATGAAGGTGAAGGAGGAGAGTGAAAGAGCTGGCTTAAAACTATTGAAAAAACTAAGATCATGGCATCCAGCTTCATTAATCTATGGCAAATAGAGGGTGAATATGTGGAAGCAGTGACAGATTTCCTCTTCTTGGGCTCTAAAATCACTGCAGACAGTGAATGCAGCCATGAAATCAGAAGACGTTTTCTTCTTATAGCAGGAAAACTATGACAAACCTAGACAGGGTGCTGAAAAGCAGAGACATTACTCTGCCAACAAAGGTCCATATAATCAAGGCTATGGTCTTCCCAGTGGTCACCTATGATTGTGAGACTTGTGCTCAGTCCGTGAGGTCGCAGAGTTAGACAGAACTTAGGCAACTGAACAACAACAGCATGGTAGTTTTATTCCTTTTTTTTTTTTTTCCCCCAAGAATCTCCATATTCTCCATCAGTTCAGTTCAGTTCAGTTCATTTCAGTCGCTCAGTTGTGTCTGACTCTTTGCGACCCCATGAATCGCAGCACGCCAGGCCTCCCTGTCCATCACCAACTCCCAGAGTTCACTCAGACTCACATCCATCAAGTCAGTGATGCCATCCAGCCATCTCATCCTCGGTCGTCCCCTTCTCCTCCTGCCCCCAATCCCTCCCAGCATCAGAGTCTTTTCCAATGAGTCAACTCTTCGCATGAGGTGGCCAGAGTACTGGAGTTTCAGCTTCAGCATCATTCCTTCCAAAGAAATCCCAGAGCTGATCTCCTTCAGAATGGACTGGTTGGATCTCCTTGCAATCCAAGGGACTCTCAAGACTCTTCTCCAACACCACAGTTCAAAAGCATCAATTCTTCGGCGCTCAGAGTATCTGTATTAATTTGCATTTCCACCAACAGTGCAAGAGAGTTCCCTTTTCTCCAAATTCTTTTCAGCATTTATTGTTTGTAGAGTTTTTGATGGTGGCCATTCTGACCAGTGTGAGGTGATACTTCATTGTAGTTTTGATTTGCATTTCTCTAATAATGAGCAATGGTGAGCATCTTTTCATGTGTTTGTTAGCTATCTGTATGTCTGCTTTGGAGAAATGTCTGTTTAGGTCTTCTGCCCGCTTTTTGATTGGGTTGTCTGTTTTTCTGGCATTGAGTTGTATGAGCAGCTTGTTATTTTGGAGATTAACCCTCTGTCATTTTGTTTTGTTTGCTATTATTTTCTCCCATTTTGAGGGTTGTCTTTCACTTCGGTTATAGTTTCCTTTGCTGTGAAAAAACTTAAAAGTTTAATTAGGTCTTATTTGTTTATTTTTTATTTTGAAATGTGTGTGTTTCAGTGTCATAAGTCTTGCTTTTTTAAAAAAGATTGTCAGCAAATATACTTGGAGAGAAAAATGCAAAAAGTAAAGGATCTAATAAATATTTCTGGCAATATAAAGCACTTTATAAAGCATATATGTGTTATGTAAACAGGAAATTGAAGTTGTTAGTCAAAGGAAAATTTAACTATAAGAAGAGCAAAAAACTCCTACTCATCCCATAAATATACAAATCATTACTACTTAGAACATTTAACTATAATAAGGGGAAAAAACTCCTTCTCATCCCATAAATATACAAATCATTCTCATTTATCATAGATACTTGAGTAATTAGGTAGAGGTTTTCTTTTTCTTCCTTTTAAAAACCCATGTTTATAACCCTTTGTGTTGTGAATATACATTAGATATCATACTAACTAAGTTTGGATATCATTAAGCAGATTAAATTGAATGATGAGAGCTCTTTCTAATAAAATGAACATGGTTCTCTTTCTTGTTAACTGTATTAAACAAAATCTTCCCTTGGGATTGAGTCATTAAACTTATCTTCTCAACCTATAAAATAGAGCCATTATACATTCAACTTGATCAATATAAATGTCCAATTAAGGCAATTCTGAACTAAATACTTTTCCTATTCAAATGCTATTTGGTTTACTTGATCTACCAAGGCGCTTTTAATAAAAATGGAAGCATTATTATTTTGCTTTTTATATATTACAAAGCAAAGCAAAAATGAGACATATAACTATTGCTTAATCTTATTTGACCTATTTTTATTGAGCTATAATTGACATATAATATTATATTCATTTAAGCTGACAATATAATGAGTTAGTATGGGTAAATATTGTGAAATGATTACAATACGTCTATTTAACATCCATAACCACACAGTTACAATTTTTTTTCTTGTGATGAGAAGCTTCAAGGTTTACCCTTTTAACAACTTTGAAATATACACTAGTATCATAACTATAGTCTTCATGTTGTATGTTATATCTTCATAACTTATTCATTTTATAATTGAAGGTTTTATCTTTTGACCAACTTCATCTTTTTGTCTACCTGTATACCACTACCTCTGGCAATCACTGATCTGTTTTCTTTATCTATGAGCTTATTTTGTTTGTTGGTTAGTTTGGTTTTCAGATTTCATATATAAGTGAGATCATATGTTATTGGTCTTTCTATGTCTGATTTATGCCCTCAAGGTCTATCCATTTATCCAAAAGGGCAAGATCGCCTTCTTATTTTTTTTAATCAAACTTCAGTTTGATTCCATTTCAAGGCAACATTTTCAATATCCTCCCATGTTTGATGTTTTTGATGTCACATATTACATTTTTTAATTCTGTGTATCCCTTAATAAATTGTGTGTATAAATTTTTATCTTTTAACATTCTTACTAGAGTTGTGAAATCCACTACTTACATTGTAAGTTTACTTTTACAGTTAGATTTATTCTTTAATATGCGTTCTTGTCCTTTTCATTATAGGGGACTGGAATGCAAAAGTAGGAAGTCAAGAAACACCTGGAGTAGCAGGCAAATTTGGCCTTGGAATATGGAATGAAAAGCAGAGAAAAGGCTAATAGAGTTTTACCAAACAACGCACTGGTCATAGCAAACACGCTCTTCCAACAACATAAGAGAAGATTCTACGCATGGGCATCACCAGATGGTCAACACGGAAATCAGACTGATTATATTCTTTGCAGCCAAAGATGGAGAAGCTCTATACAGTCAACAAAAACAAGACCCGGAGCTGACAGTGGCTCAGATCATGAACTCCTCATTTCCAAATTCAGACTTAAATTGAAGAAAGTAGGGAAAACCACTAGACCATTCAGGGATGATCTAAATCAAATCCCTTATGATTATACAGTGGAAGTGAGAAACAGATTTAAGGGACTAGACTGATAGATAGAGTGCCTGATGAACTGTGGACGGAGGTTCGTGACATTGTACAGGAGACAGGGATAAAGACCATCCCCATGGAAAAGAAATGCAAAAAAACAAACTGGCTGTCTGGGAGGCCTTACAAATAGCTGTGAAAAGAAGAGAAGAGAAAAGCAAAGAGAAAAGGAAAAATAAAGCATCTGAATACAGAGTTCCAAAGATTAGCAAGAAGAGATAAGAATACCTTCCTCGGTGATCAATGCAAAGAAATAGAGGAAAACAACAGAATGGGAAAGACTAGAGATCTCTTCAAGAAAATTAGAGATACCAAGGGAACATTTCATCTAAAGATGGGCTCAATAAAGGAAAGAAATGGTATGGACCTAACAGAAGCATAAGATATTGAGCAGAGGTGGCAAGAATACACAGAACTGTACAAAAAGATTGTCATGAACAAGATAATCACAATGGTATGATCACTCACCTAGAGCCAGACATCCTGGAATGTGAGGTCAAGTGGGCCTTAGAAAGCATCACTATGAACAAAGCTAGTGGAGGTGATGGAATTCCAGTTGAGCTATTTCAAATCCTGAAAGATGATGCTGTGAAAGTGCTGCACTCAATATGCAGGTAAATTTGGAAAATGCAGCAGTGGCCACAGGACTGGAAAAGGTCAGTTTTCATTCCAATCCCAAAGAAAGACACTGCCAAAGAATGCTCAAGTTCAGTTCAGTTCAGTCACTCAGTCATGTCGGACTCTTTGCGATCCCATGAATCGCAGCACGACAGGCCTCCCTGTCCATCACCAACTCCTGGAGTTCACTCAGACTCACATCCATCAAGTCAGTGATGCCATCCAGCCATCTCATCCTCTGTCGTCCACTTCTCTTTCTGCCCCCAATCCCTCCCAGCATCAGAGTCTTTTCCAATGAGTCAACTCTTCGCAAGAGGTGGCCAAAGTACTGGAGTTTCAGCTTTAGCATCATTCCTTCCAAAGAAATCCCAGGGCTGATCTCCTTCAGAATGGGCTTGTTGGATCTCCTTGCAGTCCAAGGGACTCTCAAGAGTCTTCTCCAACACCACAGTTCAAAGGCATCAATTCTTCAGTGCTCAGCTTTCTTCACAGTCCAACTCTCACATCCATACATGACTACTGGAAAAATCATAGCCTTGACTAGATGGACCTTAGTTGGCAAAGTAATGTCTCTGTTTTTGAATATGTTATCTAGGTTGATCATAACTTTTCTTCCAAGGAGTAAGCGTCTTCTAATTTCATGGCTGCAGTCACCACCTGCAGTGATTTTGGAGCCCAAAAAAATAGTCTGACACTGTTTCCACTGGTTCCCCATCTATTTCCCATGAAGTGATGGGACTGGATGCCATGATCTTCATTTTCTGAATGTTGAGCGTTAAGCCAACTTTTTCACTCTCCACTTTCACTTTCATCAAGAGCCTTTTTAGTTCCTCTTCACTTTCTGCCATAAGGGTGGTGTCATCTGCATATCTAAGGTTATTGATATTTTTCCCGGAAATCTTGATTCCAGCTTGTGTTTCTTCCAGTCCAAGAATGCTCAAACTACCGCACAATTGCACTCACCTTACACACTAGTAAAGTAATGCTCAATCAAGCTGGTTTTAGAAAAGGCAGAGGAGCCAGAGATCAAATTGCCAACATCCGCTGGATCATGGAAAAAGCAAGAGAGTTCCAGAAAAACATCTATTTCTGCTTTCTTGACTATGCCAAAGCCTTTGACTGTGTGGATCACAATAAACTGTGGAAAATTCTGAGAGAGATAGGAATACCAGACCACCTGACCTGCCTGTTGAGAAACCTATATGTAGGTCAGGAAGCAACAGTTAGAACTGTACATGGAACAACAAACTAGTTCCAAACAGGAAAAGGAGTATGTCAAGTCTATATATTGTCACCCTGCTTATTTAACTTATATGCAAAGTACATCATGAGAAATGCTGGGCTGGAAGAAGCACAAACTGGAATCAAGATAACTGGGAGAAATATCACCATTCAGAAAACGAAGATCATGGCATCTGGTCCCATCACTTCAAGGGAAATAGATGGGGAAACAGTGGAAACAGTGTCAGAGTTTATTTTTTTGGCCTCCGAAATCACTGCAGATAGTGACTTCAGCCATGAAATTAAAAGACGCTTACTCCTTGGAAGAAAAGTTATGACCAACCCAAATAGCATATTGAAAAGCAGAGACATTACTTTTCCAACAAAGGTCCATCTAGTCAAGGCTATGGTTTTTCCAATGGTCATGTATGGATGTCAGAGTTGGGCTGTGAAGAAACCTGAATGCCGAAGGATTGATGCTTTTGAAGTGTGGTGTTGGAGAAGACTGCTGAGAGTCCCTCGGAATGCACGGAGATCCAACCAGTCCATTCTGAAGGAGATCAGCCCGGGGTGTTCTTTGGAAGGAATGATGCTGAAGCTGAAACTCCAGTACTTTGGATACCTGATGCAAAGAGTTGACTCATTTGAAAAGACTCTGATGCTGGGAAGGATTAGGGGCAGGAGGAAAAGGGGATGATAGAGGATGAGATGGCTGGATGGCATCACAGACTTAATGCACATGAGTTTGAGTGAACTCCGGGAGTTGGTGATGGACAGGGAGGCCTGTCTTGCTGCGATTCATGGGGTCGCAAAGAGTCGGACACGACTGAGCGACTGAACTGACTGTTCTTGTTACAAAAGAGTGTCCCTTCTTTTCAAGTTAAATAAGTAACTTGACCATTTCTTATAAGAAAAGCTTAGTGTGATGAACTCTTTTAGTTTTTCTTGTATGGAAAATTATCTTTCTTTCATTCTGAATAACTTTATTGGAAGAATAGTCTTGGTTGGAAGTTTTTTGTGTGTATGTTTCATCATTTTGAACATATCATGGCACTCTCTTCTGGCCTACAAAATTTGTACTGAATGATTTGCTGAGTCTTACAGTCCTGCCATCTATGTAACACATTGTTTTAGTCGTGCTGTTTCTAATGTTATCCTCTTGTTTCTAACTTTTGTTATATTACTTATCATATGTTTTGGTGTGTGTCTCCTTGGGCTTTTCAAGTAGCTCAGTGGTAAAGAATTCATCTGCCTATGCAGGGAACACAGGTTCAACCTCTGGGTCTGGAACATTCCCTGGAGGAAGAAATGGCAACCCAATCCAGTATCCTTGCCTGGAATATCCCATGGACCGAGGAGCCTGGCAGGATGCAGTCCATAGTGCTGTAAGGAGTTGGACATGGCTGAGTGACTGAGCATGCACACATGTGGATCTCTTTGGGTTAAAAAACATATATATATATATATATATAATTCTCTGGGCTTCTCCAGTCCAAATGCTTGTTTCCTTTCCCAAGTTAGTAAAGTTTTTCAGTCATTTTTTCACATAAGATTTCTGCCACTTTCTCTTTCTCTTCTACTTCTAGGAGTCCTGTATCATATCATTTAAAATGATGATTAGCTTCCTTGAAAGACTGTTAAGATTGTGGATAAAATACCTGGAAGGACACACACCCAAAATTAAAAGAATATTTAAAATCCTTCACAACTTGCTAAAATTAGGTTATACATATTTTCCCATTCTTAAAATATGTGCTAAAATGAAGGTTGCAATTCAATTTTATTTTTTACTTTTTATACATATGAATACAGACTCATAATATTCAAGCTGCTTTTTTCTTAAGGTCCTGTTCACAATGTGAAGAAATATGGCATTCTAAATCAACCTTAGTATTCTCTCTTCCATTTGTTTCTACAAAAGCATTTAATCAAAAATGATGGAATCATTTTATAGCAAATAATTTAACTTATTACTCTTAATAGAAAGAGAATTTAACTTTGCCTAGCCCAGCTTACTTTTCAAAGCTGTCCTGGATATATTACCTCATTTTTTATATTCACAAGGTCATATATACTTGCATGTATTTTTTCTCTTATTTAACAAACACATACAACATATGCCAAATGAGAATATAGACATAATTTTCCATAATTTCAAGGTGAGGAAACTAAGGCATGAAAGGTGATATGCTTGCCCAAGGTCACTCAAGTAGTATTTGGTAAAGTTAGCTTTTGAATCCAGATAATCTGGCTCTTTGCTCACAAAAGTCTGTATAGTCAAAGCTATGATTTTTCCAGTAACCATGTTTGGATGTGAGAGTTGGACCATAAAGAAGGTTGAACACTGAATAACTGATGCTTTCGAATTGTGGTGCAGAGGACTCTTGATAGTCCTTTGGAGAACAAGAAGATCAAACCAGTCAATCCTAAAGGAGAACAACCATCAATATTCACTGGAAGGACCGATGCTGAAGCTGAAGCTCCAATACTTTGGCCACCTGATGAGAAGAGCTGACTCATTGGAAAAGATCCTGATGCTGGGAAAGACTGAGGGCAGGAGAAATGGGCAATGGGAGATGAGATGGTTAAATGGCATCACCAATGTAGGGACATGAGTTTGAGCAAACTCCAGGATATGGTAAAGATCAGGGAAGCCTGCTGTGCTGCAGTTCATGGGGTCACAAAGAGTTGGACATGACTTAACCACTGAGCAAAAACAATCTGGCTCTAAATTAAATCCCTTTAGTCCCTACACCGTATAGATATAAATTGTCAGCCAATCTTTCAAAGCAGTCTTTAGGTAAACAGACACACCCTGATCATGCTTTCATATGGAAGAGAAAGATTAATAACAAATTGGATGAGCAATGATTTCAAAACATTTTCTAGATTAGATACATGTTTGTTGACCATTTAAGAACACTTTCATGGACATACTGTTCAAGCCACTTTATATTTCTTTTTAAAAAGTATTAAATTATATCACTAAATATACTTTTTCTTCCATTGTTTTTCTTTCTCTGAGGATTACAAATATTTGTACTTGATATTCACTATGTCTGTTTTCTATACATAACACTTTCTCTCGAGATGTTTATTTTTCATATTTACTCTTTTCTCTCTAGACCTTGTTTGTTTATTCATTGTTTTTGGGCAAGGTTAGGCTTTTGAAATGAGCTTAAATATTTATTTCCCCTACCAGCTATCATATATCTTATTTATTAACAGGGAAATAAAGTATTTCATGAATTTAAATCTCACAAGTCTCATTTCTGGGCAATTAAAATTTAATAAAACAAATATTGAAGTACACTGCAACTTAGTCAAAGACATATCTCAAACTCTTATTTATATTTTGGTAAGTTAATGCATGCTATTCCATGTAATATTGTTTATAAGTCTGGATTCTCTTTTTATATAATTAAGAATCATTCATTCTTATTCTTATATAAACAAAGAGTTAAACTGAGGGGAGTATTTGAGGAGTGGTACTCAAGATAAAAACCCCTAACTTCATTTTATCAGTTTATGAAATATTTACAACTATAAATTCTGGGTAGTCTTTATGCATTTATAATACTCAAAGATTTTATTTTTATTAATATGAATTACTAGTATATTTACTTATTTATAGAGACAGCATATTAAAAAGCAGAGACATTACCTTGCCAACCAAGGGCCGTCTAGTCAAGACTATGGTTTTTCCAGTAGTCATGTATGTATGTGAGAATTGGACTGTAAAGAAAGCTGAGTGCCAAAGAATGGATGCTTTTGAGCTCTGGTGTTGGAGAAGACTCTTCAGAGTCCCTTGGACTGCAAGGAGAGCCAACCAGTCCATCCTAAAGGAGATCAGTTCTGAGTGTTCATTGGAAGGACTGATGCTGAAGCTGAAACTCCAATACTTTGGGCACCTGATTCAAAGAGCTGACTCATCTGAAAAGACCCTGATGCTGGGAAAGATTGAGGGCAGGAGGAGAAGGGGTTGAGAGAGCATGAGATGTTTTGATGGCATCACTGAATCAATGGACATGAGTTTGGGTAGACTCTGGGAGTTGGTGATGGACAGGGAGGCCTAGCATGCTACAGTCCCTGGGGTGGCAAAGAGCCAGACACGACTGACCTACTGAACTGAACTGAATATTTATTTATAAATAAAGGGATGTGTCTTGGGCCTAGTGGAGCGAAGACAGAAAAAATGTCAAAACTCAGATGAATTCATTCACAAGAATAAAGTAATTAATCTTTGGTTTTCATATGACAATTTGCCTTTTTCTACTATGAACAAGAGGAGATAACCTGGATATTTTCTCACATCCCATTTACCAGTCTAAATTACCACACTGTATGTTTCTTTTTCAATCACAATGCTTAAACAGGGATAACAACAAGGATACTGCAACTTAATTTCGAATGGAACACTTTATAATCAGGACTCAGCAAGAAATTACAATATCAGAGCAAAGAGTCATTGTAAATCTGCTCCTTTTCTGATATATCTACAACTAATTTTCACTTAAGGCTATCTGGATAAATAAACCCATATTTCTGACATAATTGAATCTTAATCCTTGGCTCCAAAAAGATAAGATTTATATATATGTATGTATAGGTGTGCTTGGAAAAATAGTTTATCAAGAAAGCAATAAAATATTACTGTGGGTAAATGAATCCAATCAAATATTTGATTTAGAATATCATCAGTAATTCAATAGGAAATGTTTATATCAGTAGTTACAAAAGGTAGAGTGCATCTGAGATTCTTCTAAACAAACTAGTAATCATTCTCAGTTAGGTGGTGATGATACTAGAAGATGTAATGATAAAGATGAAAATATGGAATATCCACTTATTTTTATCTGAGTCATTAAAAATGCTCGATTACTTAAATTCAAATAAAAATTTTTCAATTGGGTGAATATTTTATTTGAAAGATGGTGATAGTAAAAGCAGTCAGTTTTGTGTAAGCTTAAATAATATAAGAATTTCAGTTTATACTGCAACATCCATCCAATACAATCTTTTATCATGATAAATTATGCTTTTAAAGAATTTATTTCAGAATTAAAGTCTTTTCACTTAAAATACAATATCCATAATTCTTCATATTTTTACTTTACTCACAAATATCCCATGTAAATTTCTTATAAACTGTGTTGTGCCCACATCTCCCAGATTCACATATTGCAACCCTAACCTCAATGTGACTGCATTGGAAGATAAGGCCTATAAAGACAGTAATTAAGGTTAAATGATGTCATAAGAGTGAAACTCTTCTAAGGGTAAGAGATACTGGGAATGTGTGTGACAAAGGGAAGACCATGTGAAGACACAGTGAGAAGGTGGCCATCTGAAAGTCATGGAGGGAGACCTCAGGAGAAAGTGACTCTGCTTGGACTTTTTGCCCCCAGAACTGTGACAAAATAAATTTCAATCATTTACTCCACCCAGCCTGTTATTTAAGTTCTGGCAAAGTAATATGAAGTTTTAAGACCAAGTTGTTTAACTTCTGTAAATAAGTTTGGGGACAAGGAAAATACATACAGAAATCTATAATTTAGTACTTTGGCTTGAATATTCAAAGATTTTACCTGAAACCTTAAGGGTATTAAGTTTTAATTCAAAACAAATGGCTGAGATGGAAAAGCCAGATGTTTCAGTTCATTGTCCAAAAATGAAGCAAAATGAGATATGGGAAATAATGGGAAAATATATATATATATATAAAGTTCAAATGGATTGTCAGGGTTTAAAAGCAGAATTCAGAAAAACCTAAATTGATAAATTCATGTGCAGTTCTGATATGTTTCCACTCCTACTAAGACAGTGACTGGTTGAATATAAGGAATAGATCTGGTCTTTGGCAATGGCACCCCACTCCAGTACTCTTGCCTGGAAAATCCCATGGACGGAGGAGCCTGGTAGGCTGCAGTCCATGGGGTCGCGAAGAGTCGGACACAACTGAGCAACTTCACTTCACTTTGACAATTTAAACAATTAAACAAGATATCAGTAATTTAGACAAACAGACCAAAAATGGACCTCAGAGATATAGGAGCATTGGAGTACTTTGCAAATAGAATGCTGCATATGGTTGGTTAATAGGATCCAGCACCCTTGAAGGGTGCTTTTCTGTACTGCAAAAGAAGACAGCTAAATATTTGTTTCCTAGATTTTCAAGTCATTAAGAATACAAAATAGGTTCTATCAGTTAGATGCATTTATATAAGTTTTTTTAAGGGAAAAATTGAAACGAAGCCATCTTTCTGTTGATTTTTGTTGGTTTGTTGTTATTGTAAGCAAGCTGTGAGGATGCAGTTTTGTTCTGTGGCTTTGGTTCAGAATACAGTTTCCAGCTTCACTGGTGTTTAAGTATAGTTTGGAGGTGGCAGCTTCCTGATTCATCCAGACAGTATGTCAAACTCCATGGTGCAGTGGTAGCCTTTTGATTTTCCACTTTTCTGACTATCAGAGGTCAGCCCGTGGTTGATCAATTCAGTATGTAATGTTCTAAGGTATTTCTCAGAACCTATTCTTCCAATAGTTCTCTGGATTAAACCCCATTCTGTTCATACTATTTAGTGCATTCTGACTGGTAGATAAACCAACAAGAAAGGGTAAGTTTTCCATATGGAATCTATTCTACTGGTGTTTGAGAAAGTAATGTGTTATCCATACTCTAAATTTGATAAAATATAAAATGTATACAATTAAAACCCATAGATACCTCCAAATGTATAATTGAATATGTAAATATCCCTCAAGCATGAAAATATCTCCAATTTCATACTTTGAACTTCTTTTTTCTTTGATGCACAGATTCTTTCTAACTTCCTGTCCCCACATAATGTGATATACATTTGCTGAATTAATTATCATGACTAATAGTTAAATAGAAAAAAAAAAAAAGGTCAAACTATTTTCTCAACAAGGGAACATCCTTGATTTCATTATCAATTAGCCAAAAAATTGAATCAGCACATAACCGCAAACATACACACTGGTATTAAACCTTATTTCTCAGACCTGGTAACAATAAATAGGAAGAGTGTATGAAAGAAAAAAATAATAATAATGTTTTTTCAGCCTTTTGTTCAATTTGATTACTTCCCTTCCTTACTAAGAGACTAAAACTGTATTGAGCTATAGACCCTTGCCCTAATATTTACCTGAGCTAAACCTGAAGAAATATTTTAAACAGAATTTCTTAAAATTATTTAATGAAAAGGAAAGGAGGAAAAGTTTGTGTTCCTATGGCTGCAGTGATTAACTACTGAAGAGAACTTCATTAGATCTCTCTGAGGCTGAGATTTCACTACAGTTAAAATCCGAGGTGAGCTAAATGATCTCTAAGACACCCAGTTTCTCTCCTGGCTATGCTATTCCAGGAAGGAATATTTAAAGAGAGTGTTTAAAATAGGCTGTTAGATTATGAAAGAAAATGCTAAGTTAGAACCTATAAATTAAATATGCAGAGAAACGTGGGAAGAAACACGGCATTTCCCAAAGGAGAATCCATAATCTAATGCAGATTTTAATTAATATAATACCAGAAACTATCAATAAATATTATGAAAGGAGCTTCTTTCTCCACCAAGCTTACTATACTCCCATATGCCTTATACTGTCCCCTGGGAGAAATGCTGGCACATATTTTCCTAAATCTTAAAAATATACTTATCTACAAAGTTGTGTATTTTTGCTGTTTTTCTCTCTTAAAAGAGAGTAAAAAATGAAACTATCTGAAAGTCATAATTTTCAAGGTGATTTTTAGAGAAAAGCATAAGGATGAAGAAATTTTGTCATGATGTTGGTGATAGCAGATTATCCCTAGGATATTTACTTTTATTAAAACCTGTGGCTTCACTTTCTTAATATCTGTAGGACTAAGATTGTTTAGATGTTTGGAGAAGACAGCAATGGCAACAACTGTTTAGAATTTATCATCATCCTATCTAAAACACATTTATGTTCTTTGAGCTGACTGAATACATGAAAAAGAAAAAACATGTTTATGAAAGAAGCTGTAGAGTTCAACTTTTATTATAAAATCTAAAAATTAATATAATTACCCAAATCCACTCAATACTATAAATTGGTTCTCTTAGGTGAATGGAACAGTGCATAGAAAGTTGCATTATCAGTGGGACATTATGGCATTTTTCCATAGGATGGCCACATATAGATTCTTCATAAAAAGAAAACACTCTAGTGCTCACTTTGGTAGCATATGTGCTAAAATTGCAACAATACAGAAAAAAATTAGCATGACTCCTGCATATGCCAACTTGTGAAGCATTCCATATTTTTTATAAAAAAAAAAGCTTTATAATTTCAGGCATATTGGTAATTGTCTGTAAGTTGAGAAAAAACATTGCTCACACTGCATAGTTTGACCATTTGCCTAAGCACTCTAGTCAATCAGGAGAGTGAACATAATGATTAATGAAATGAATTGACAAGCTGAGTGACTGAAGTAACCAAATAATATAATTCATCTAACGTGAAATATGTGCAGTCTAACTACTGCAAAATTCTTTAATTCCACTATTTTTTTTCATGCTCTGGGAAGTCTCTGATCTCTTCTAATCTGCAAATATCACCTTCAAAAACTAAATAGGCTACATGCATCATATTGTTGGAAAACTCAAACACCTAAATGCATTGTCAAAACAAACATATGCTTATGGAGAATTAAAACTGATGTATCTAGCTTCTGGTATCTTTCTATGCTGAAAACTAGGGAAACCTCCAAAGAGACAGGAAAACACGTTGTGAGTTAATGATACAGGATTAATAATTTTCATTGCACAAAGACTGTCTTTTAAATACTGGAGAGCAGAAAGACAGAGTTTCCAAGTCAAAAAGGTTTTTATATACAAGTGCCATTATGCAGGACCTTAGGGGCCTTCCCAGAAGCAATACCCCTGGCATATCCCCTCTCATCCTGTGTCTTCCACCTGCCTCTTATCAGCTGAAAAACTTTAGACTATTAGGCCTTCCCCAAGTTCCAAGAAGTAAATATAATCATAGAAATAAGAAAATCCAAAAAAATGTAAGGAAAACAGTCAAAGAAGACAAAATAATAATAGTTTAGCCATTAAACAAAGTCAAAGAACTTTAGACCTTCAGACCTTCTTCAGGGGCTATAGATGATATTATGAAAGATAGCCTTTGAGCTGTTTCACAGATACAGAAACATTCGCTAGATGGAAGAAGTTAACTATAGCTGACCACAAGTATGTAGACGCCAGATAAGTTGGAATCAGAAGGTTGACGATGTTGATTTCTTGCACCCTGTAACTCTCCTCCCCATCTGATACCCTGTCTTTAAAGGCCTTTCCCTGAAAGTAATCAGGGAGTTTGGGCCTTTAAACACCAGCCACTTGGACTCCTTCATCAGTTCAGTTCAGTCGAGTTCAGTCACTCAGTCGTGTCCGACTCTTTGCAACCCCATGAATCACAGCACCAGGCCTCCCTGTCCATTACCAACACCCGGAGTTCACTCAGACTCATGTCCATCAAGTCAGTGATACCATCCAGCCATCTCATCCTCTGTCGTCCCCTTCTCCTCCTGCCCCCAATCCCTCCCAGCATCAGAGTCTTTTCCAGTGTGTCAACCCTTCACATGAGGTGGCCAAAGTACTGGAATTTCAGCTTCAGCATCATTCCCTCCAAAGAAATCCCAGGGCTGATCTCCTTCAGAATGGACTGGTTGGATCTCCTTGCAGTCCAAGGGACTGTCAAGCGTCTTCTCCAGCACCACAGTTCAAAAGCATCAATTCTTCAGTGCTCAGCCTTCTTCACAGTCCAACTCTCACATCCATACATGACCACTGGGAAAACCATAGCCTTGACTAGACTGACCTTAGTCGGCAAAGTAATGTCTCTGCTTTTGAATATGCTATTGAGGTTGGTCATAACTTTTCTTCCAAGGAGTAAGCATCTTTTAATTTCATGGCTGAAGTCACCATCTGCAGTGATTTTGGAGCCCCAAAAAATAAAGTCTGACACTGTTTCCACTGTTTCCCCGTCTATTTCCCATGAAGTGATGGGACCGGATGCCATGATCTTCGTAGTACCCTGCAATTAATGCTGCACTTTGCTTCAGCACAGCCCAGTATCAGTAGATTGGCTTTATACTGTGCGTGGGTAATCAAACCCAAGTTTGATTAAGTAAAACAAGGAGTGTGGATGTATCACTAGATAGCTTCATTAGTATTAACTTTACACATAAAGACCCACATACACTCTGCAGCCCAGTGGAAAGCACAGAGGCTTTGGGGCTAACAGAGCCTGTAATTACATTTCAAACAATCTTACTGCATATGACTCCACAATAAATTTTGTGTGATATAAAGATATGAGACATGAGATAAGCAACTCACACTCAAAATACATAAGTGACTTGCCAATGACCACATAAGTAATAAATATTAGAGCCAGGTTTAGTATTCACATTTTTAAACTCTTAATTCATTGCCTATTTCTATTGCACATATTAAATCTTACATGTTACAATTATAAATCTTACATGTTACAGTTATAAATGAAAGTGTCAAATAAAATAAACTCCATCTCCCAAACATAAGCCACTATGGAGAACAATATGGAGATTCCTTAAAAAATTAAAAAGAGAGGAACCATATGATTTAATAATCCCACTCCTGGGCATATATTCAGAGAAAACCATAATTTTAAAATATGCATGCACCTCAGTGTTCACTGAAGCACTGCTTGTAATAGTCAAGACATGGAAGTATCCTAAATGTCCACTGATATATGAATGGGTAAAGAAGAGCAATGGAATATTACTCAGCCATTAAAAATAATATGATAATATGAAATAATGCCATTTGCAGAAATGCGGATGGACCTGGAGATTATCATACTAAATGATGTAAGTCAGACAAAGACTAATTTTCACATGTTATCACTTATATGTAAAATATTTTAAAAATCACAGAAATGAACTTATTTGTAAAACAAAAACAGACTCACACACTTAGAGAATGAATGTGTGGGGGTGGGGGGAGGAATAGATAAGGAATTTGACATTGATATGCACACACTGCTATATTTAAAAGAGATAGCCAACAAAGACCTGCTGTAAAATAAAATAAAATAAAGCGGTATATTATAAAAGAACAAAAATATAGAAACTATATCACTGGAATTTTTATTTCAATAAACATTTTTTAATACAAGACCAAGTTTAAAACACTTAGAACATTCTATTATTCTACTGAAACATTCTATTACTTGTTAATATATGATCAAGTCATCCACTTCTAAGAGTCTTTCTAGAGTTTTTCTACCTATTTCCAAATGATTTTTACAATCATATTGTCCAGATACTAATGCATACATATGAAATTTAGAAAGATAGTAATAATAACCCTGTATGCAAGACAGCAAAAGAGACACAGATGTATAGAACAGTCTTTGGAACTCTGTGGGAGAGGGAGAGGGTGGGATGATTTGGGGGAATGTCATGGAGACATGTATAATATCATATAAGAAACAAATCTCCAGTCGAGGTTCAACACAGGATCCTTGGCGCTGGTGCACTGAGATGACCTGGAGGGATGGTATGGGGAGGGAGGTGGGGGTGGGGTTCAGGATGGGAAACACGTGTACGCCCATGGTGGATTCATGTTGACGTGTGGCAGAACCAATACAATATTGTAAAGTATTTAGCCTCCAATTAAAATAAATAAATTTAAATTTTCCAAAAATGGTTGGTTTTTCAGTTAAGTTAGTCATGTAACTGCATGTTTAAGAACAAATTATTGGTTGTTATTATTAATTTTACTGTTTCTACATTCAAATTTGTAAATTGAACTTTTTTTCTTTTCATAAATTTTTTGTTTCACTTAAACGCCATCATATTTTTCTATCTCTGAATTTAATTTATGATCATTTTATTTCATAATTTACACATTAAAGTTATAAAACAATTTTGAAAATAAAAATATTATATTTCCTAATCTTCCCCTTGCTGCTGCTGCTGCTGCTACTAAGTCGCTTCAGTGGTGTCCGACTCTGTGCGACCCCAGAGACGGCAACCCACCAGGCTTCCCCATCCCTGGGATTCTCCAGGCAAGAACATTGGAGTGGGTGGCCGTTTCTTTCTCCAATGCATGAAAGTGAAAAGTGAAAGTAAAGTCGCTCAGTAGTGTTCAACTCCTAGTGACCCCATGGACTGCAGCCCACCAGGCTCCTCCGTCCATGGGATCTGCCAGGCAAGAGTACTGAAGTGGGTTGCCATTGCCTTCTCCGAATCTTCCCCTTAAGTAACTGTTACTCAGTATTTTTTAATCTTTCATGGTCTACATGCTTTTGAAGAGGACCAGTCAATTATATTGTAAAATGTCCCTCAGTTTTAGATTGTCTCACATATTCTTATTATTAGGTTAATGCTATGCTTCTTGCAGCAAAGATACCACAGAGTAATGCTGTGTTCTTCTCAGCATGATACCAATATATGATATTACTGAAGGTGTTAACTTTAAGAACCTGCTGGGTTTCTCCATTATAAAGTTACTTTTTTTTTGCTCTTAATTAATAAATATATTAGGGTATATTACTTGAAGACAATGCAAGTATACTGTTCATTTTCAAAATTTGGTCCACCAGTTTTTTTTTTTTTTTAATTTTAGTTTTTTATTTTTTAAATTTTAAAATCTTTAATTCTTACATGCATTCCCAAACATGAACCCCCCTCCCACCTCCCTCCCCATAACAACTTTCTGGGTCATCCCCATGCACCAGCCCCAAGCATGCTGCATCCTGCGTCAGACATAGACTGGCGATTCAATTCACATGATAGTATACATGTTAGAATGTCATTCTCCCAAATCATCCCACCCTCTCCCTCTCCCTCTGAGTCCAAAAGTCCGTTATACACATCTGTGTCTCTTTCCCTGTCTTGCATACAGGGTCGTCATTGCCATCTTCCTAAATTCCATATATATGTGTTAGTATACTGTATTGGTGTTTTTCTTTCTGGCTTACTTCACTCTGTATAATCGGCTCCAGTTTCATCCATCTCATCAGAACTGATTCAAATGAATTCTTTTTAACGGCTGAGTAATACTCCATTGTGTATATGTACCACAGCTTTCTTATCCATTCATCTGCTGATGGACATCTAGGTTGTTTCCATGTCCTGGCTATTATAAACAGTGCTGCAATGAACATTGGGGTACATGTGTCTCTTTCAATTCTGGTTTCCTCGGTGTGTATGCCCAGAAGTGGGATTGCTGGGTCATAAGGTAGTTCTATTTGCAATTTTTTAAGGAATCTCCACACCGTTCTCCATAGTGGCTGTACTAGTTTGCATTCCCACCAACAGTGTAGGAGGGTTCCCTTTTCTCCACACCCTCTCCAGCATTTATTGCTTGCAGATTTTTGGATCGCAGCCATTCTGACTGGTGTGAAGTGGTACCTCATTGTGGTTTTGATTTGCATTTCTCTAATAATGAGTGATGTTGAGCATTGGTCCACCAGTTTTAATACCTATCGATGGATCCTGCCTGTATCATTTCCTGTCTTGTTCCTTTCCTCTAGTCTTTTTTTCTCTATTTTTTCTATATTATAGTTATTAACTAGAGATTTCTCTTCTCTTTTACCTACTTATGTGTTCAGCTTTCAGTTTATATTATTAAGTGCACATGGACATTTATTTTATTCTGTGCTTTTTGATACTAAATTATTATTGTGTTTTTCAAAATGTTATAGCTTTAACCAAGAACTATTTCAAAGTGCTTCTTATAATCTTCTGATATGTACCCCTCTTCCTGTGAGCACTTTCTTACTTTCTGTCACCATACAATGCTCCAGATACACTTGTATTTCCTATGCTGAACTTCTGGCCTCTGGAATCAATAATTTCTTGAATAAGGCCTTGTTCCTCTTATTCAATGTTGATGTTTATAAACCAATACCTTGTATTTAGAAATAGGCCTAACAAAGTGTCCTTGTTTCCAGGCCTTCTGAATGGATAGAACTTGGAAAATATAAATATATTTTCTGTATATGGATGGATGGATAGATATCTATACATACCATTAGACAGAATACGTTTAATTATCAGCAAGCACCACAGAGTTCATCCTAACAAAGTGAAAAATCTGCTTCTAATCATTCACAAAGCATTTACTTATTTGTACTATGCAGGTCAGGAAGCAATAGTTAGAACTGGACATGGAACAACAGACTGGTTCCACATAGGAAAAGGAGTACGTCAAGGCTGTATATTGTCACCCTGCTTATTTAACTTATATGCAGAGTACATCATGAGAAATGCTGGGCTGGAAGAAGCACAACTGGAATCAAGGTTGCCGGGAGAAATATGAATAACCTCAGATATGCAGATGACACCACGCTTATGGCAGAAAGTGAAGAGGAACTAAAAAGCCTCTTGATGAAAGTGAAAGTGGAGAGTGAAAAAGTTGGCTTAAAGACCAACATTCAGAAAATGAAGATCATGGCATCAGGTCCTATCACTTCATGGGAAATAGATGGGGAAACAGTGGAAACAGTATCAGACTTTATTTTTGGGGGCTCCAAAATCACTGCAGATGGTGACTGCAGCCATGAAATTAAAAGATGCTTGCTCCTTGGAAGAAACGTTATGATCAACCTAGATAGCATATTGAAAAGCAGAGACGCTACTTTGCCAACAAAGATCCATCTAGTCAAGGCTATGGTTTTTCCAGGGGTCGTGTATGGATGTGAGAGTTGGACTGTGAAGAAAGCTGAGTGCCGAAGAATTGATGCTTTTGAACTGTGGTGTTGGAGAAGACTCTTGAGAGCCCCTTGGACTGCAAGGAGATCCAACCAGTCCATTGTGAAGGAGATCAGCCCTGGGATTTCTTTGGAGGGAATGATGCTGAAGCTGAAACTCCAGTACTTTGGCCACCTCATGCGAAGAGTTGACTCATTGGAAAAGACTCTGATGCTGGGAGGGATTGGGGGCAGGAAGAGAAGGGGATGACAGAGAATGAGATGGCTAGATGGCATCACTGACTCGATGGACATGAGTCTGAGTGAACTCCGGGGGTTGGTGATGGACAGGGAGGCCTGGCGTGCTATGATTCATGGGGTTGCAAAGAGTCGGACATGACTGAGCAACTGAATTGAACTGAGCATACACAATTTCAGAACTGATGATCTCTGAGAAACAAATTTATTACTGTATGATATTTGTGCGTAGTTATTTTTGTCTTTAGCCTTTCAGTTTCCAGGCAGAACACTATTTTCCAAAGTAGCATTGGTTATTCTTTCTCTACATGTTTCAATGAAGTACATCATTCATACTTTGTCCATGTGGCCTCAGATGTTACATTTAACTACATTAATTTCTTCTCACATGTTGCTTGATTTTTCATATCTACAGAGTATGCCTTGTCAGTTAGTTCAGTTGCTCAGTCATATCCAACTCTTTGCTACCCCATGGACTGCAGCACACCAGTCCTCCTTGTCCATTGCCTACTCCTGGATTTTTCTCAAACTCATGTCCGTTGAGTCAGTGATGTCATCCAACCATCTCATCCTCTGTCATTCCCTCCTCCTCCCACCTTCAATCTTTCCCAGCATCAGGGTCTTTTCAAATGAGTCAGCTCTTCACATCAAGTGGCCAAAGTATTGGAGTTTCAGCTTCAGCATCAGTCCTTCCAGTGAATATTCAGAACTGATTTTCTTTAGGATGCAGTGGTTGGATCTCCTTGCAGTCCAAGGGGCTCTCAAGAGTCTTCTCCAGCCCCACAGTTCAAAAGCATCAATTCTTCAGCTTTTAGTTTTACTATAGTCCAACTCTGACATCCATACATGACCACTGTAAAAACCATAACCTTGACTAAATGGACCTTTGTTGGCCAAGTAATGTCTCTGCTTTTGAATATGCTATATAGGTTGGTCATAACGTTTCTTCCAAGGAGTAAGCGTCTTTTATTTTCATGGCTGCAATCACCATCTGCAGTGATTTTGGAGCCCCCCAAAATAAAGTCTGACACTGTGTCCACTGTTTCCCCATCTATTTGCCATCAAGTGATGGGACCAGATGCCATGATCTTCGTTTTCTGAATGTTGAGCTTTAAGCCAACTTTTTTGCTCTCCACTTTCACTTTCATCAAAAGGTTCTTTAGTTCTTCTTTACTCTCTGCCATAAGGGTGGTGTCATCTGCATATCTGAGGTTATTGATATTTCTCCCGGCAATCTTGATGCCAGCTTGTGCTTCTTCCAGCCCAGCATTTCTCATGATGTACTCTGCATATAAGTTTTATAAGCAGGGTGGCAGTATACAGTCTTGACGTACTCCTTTCCTGATTTGGAACCAGTCTGTTGTTCCATGTCCTGTTCTAACTGTTGCTTCCTGACCTGCATACAGGTTTCTCAAGAAGCAGGCCAGGTGGTCTGGTATTCTTATCTCTTGAAGAATTTTCCACAGTTTGTTGTGACCTACACAGTCAAAATCTTTGGCATAGTCAATAAAACAGAAGTAGATATTTTTCTGGAACTCTCATGCTTCTTTGATGATCCAGCAGATATTGGCAATTTGATCTCTGGTTCCTCTGCCTTTTCTAAATCCATCTTAAACATCTGGAATTTCGTGGTTCACATACTGTTGAAGCCTGGCTTGGAGAATTTTGAGCATTACTTTACTAGCATGTGAGATAAGTTCAATTGTGGGTAGTCTGAGTATTCTTTGGCATTCCATTTCTTTGGAACTGGAATGAAATCTGACCTTTTCCAGTCCTGTGGCCACTGCTGAGTTTCCAAATTTGCTGGCATATTGAGTGCAGCACTTTCGCAGCATTATCTTTTAGGATTTGAAATAGCTCAACTGGAATTCCGTAACCTCCACTAGCTTTGTTCTCAGTGATGCTTTCTAATGTGAATTTATTTGAAACACAAATGTAAATTTATGTTTGTAGAAGAAGTGGATGCGTAGATGGACCAATAAACATTTTTTTCTAGGAAAGTTTCTCTGGCTTGTCTCTCAGATCATTTACCTGTTTTGGTGATTATCAGATGTGGCTTGTCATATTCTTTCAACATTTTTGATCATGTAACTGCTCAGTGTTCTGGGTGCATTTATGTACAAGTGTGAGAGAGAGAGTGAGAGAAAGATAAACACAGAGACAAAGTCAGAGACCAAGACATAGATCAAAAGGTCACAAGAGATGATGGGAGAAGAATACTTCCAACTCTGGTGTTTTCCTCATTGATTCATCCTCTGGTCTAGTGCCTCCAGATTCTGTTTATTGCCTGCTTCTTGAGACCATTTAAAGCTTTCTCAGATACCATACCAGTTTATTTGTCCTTTCATAGAGTCACACTCTTGAGAGAATTTCTCTTTACTAGGTTCCTGGCCCTGTTGTCCATATTGAACTTCTTATTAGCATTAATAAAATATATTTCTAAAACTAAATTATAAATATTCAACAACTTCAGTCGCTAAAAGAGAATCAAAAGTATAAAATTCTGGCTGAGTAGCAAGATTAATTTTGCTACTTCATGGCTTCAATATACAAAGTTTGCCTGGAGAATAAGAATTTAGATTCACCAATACTAATATGAAGAGAGTGAGGTAATTGCCTTAAGGCATAAAATTTAAAAGAAGAAACAAAAATACTCAGTAATCTATGTAAGATATTTTAATGCAATATCATTGAATGTTTCCTTTGCCTCAGGCTCAAATACGGTTTATTAAGTTATAGTTGTGGATCTTGCCTGAATCTAAAAATTTGATAGTTTGTTCATTAATCATTTGCATTAATTTTCATCTTAAAATATGCATTACATAATATTCATCTTGATTACTGAGTTGTGGTGTACATTCTTGAATGTTCCTGAGGTAACGTCCTACCCACCTCACTCACGTCACTGTAACCAGCCCTGTTTAGTCTCCATTTTTATCTGCAATCAAGATAGTAAATGTCATCCCAGAGTATATATAGTGGTGTCTGTGTATAAACATATGCACACACATATAAAATGAAAGAGGAATAATATCAACAAATATCAAAATAAACAGTTTATCTCTTAATAATGTATTAATACTTTCTTAAAGAAAATATCAGAGTATCAAATATTCACAAAATGTTTCAGCTAATGCTTCCTACAACAGCGAATAGCAAACTCACAATATTTCAAATAAAACAATGAATGTAAAAGAAACTTTATTAGGCTGTTGTAAGTTAGTTGACAGAAACATATGAGAATTCTATTATAGAAGTGAAGACATTAATTATAGATTCCTCGTCAGGATTGATGAATGCATGTCTAACCACAATATAAGAGGGGTTCTGCACTAGCCACTTTCTTTCACCCTATCAAGCAGGGACTTCATATTGTTTTACATTATTAAATACAAAAAGAATACAAATTCCCAACTGCTTCAATTGCTAAATTTCACTTTAAATGCTACTAGATATTTTGATATCTCAAGTGTCTTATGATTAATATATTTCTCTGGTGTAGTATATTAAGAAGTTAATACTAACCCATTCTGGTGCTCGATGTCCCAGCGTCCCTATTCACAATGTAAGAGTATTGCCTAAAATAAAGACATATTTATTTTACTAAATTGGTTGCCTAAAAATATCTAGAGAGAGGAGAAGAAAGAAAAAAAATTGCATGTGATTCTGTTGTCAAGCTCATCTCATATAGCTGGAATAGCATTTACTCTGAGTTTCAAATCATCCAATACTGAAGAACCCTGCTTTCAATTTAGAAATGAATAAAACCCAAAGTGACATTAAAATATATCTGTATTTCCCAAATTACCTCTAAAAGGCAGTATTTTTAATATTGGCATTATATGACACCAGAACATCACAGAAGATCCCAAATGAGTAAGCTCCAATGGTTGCTTAACAACTCCTGAGCTAGTAAAAACTGAAACAGCTATTTTAGAATGCTAGTCTTAGTCACTCAGCCATGTCTGACCCTTTGTGACCATTCTATGAACTATAGCCAACCAGGCTCCTCTGTCTATGGGATTCTCCAGGTAAGAATACTGGAGTGGGTAGCTATTCCCTTCTCCAAGGGATCTTTCCAATTCAGAGATCAAACCTGGGTCTCCTGCATTCTTTACCATCTGAGTCACCAGAGAAGCCCACTTTACAGTGCTAGAATCTAGTCAAATACTTTAGCCAGGGACAGGGAAGTGCTTGATGAAGAAAGACTCATATATTTCAGTGAATTTTGAAATTCCTGTGTAGCTACTATTCCCTAACCCCCTCATCTCCTATCTCTGTGAGTAAGGCCTAATGTGCTTTCCTAGGTCTGGGGAAGGAAATAGAAACCTTCTTCTCCAAAAAGTTGCCTTTTCCTCTGTGATCGCTGCTACTGATTGCTGAAGAGCGAGCACAGAGTTTGGCCATTGATTTTATGCACATAGGCTAGTGATGAAATGAAATTTTAAAAGGTAGACTTTTAATTTTTTTTCTCTCTTTTATTCAAGCCAGGCATTTAAGGAAATTTCTATCAGGCTGCCTGTTAATTGAGAGAATAATGGAATAGAGACAGTAGTGAACACATACAACAAGGAACACAATCTTTGTAAAAAGAATCTAGAAAATTCACTGAACAGACTGATGACTGCAACCTTCATCAGGTAACAGCAGTAATCCTAGTGAGAGAGAGGATGTGATGTTCAGAAATGCCTCACTAAAATATTCAAAATGTCTAGTTCTAAACAAAAAGTTATAAACCATACAAAGAAATATGGAAATGTGGCCTAATCATAAGAAAGATTAATTGATAGTAACTCTCCATGAAGAAGCTGTTGATGGTTTTGATTGTTAAGCTGACAAAAGCTAAAATGAGAAAGAGAAAAATACAAAGAGGAAAGAAAGGGGAATGGAAGGAAAAAAGGAAGGAACAGAGGCAGAGAGAGAGGGAGGGAAGAATATGAGGCACTAATTCAGCTGCAATAAAAAGGTATACTGGAGTATGCTTGTGGTTAGAATATGGTCTGGTAGTGAGAATATACTGCTTTTATTCCTAGCCTTGCTGTTTACTCTGCCCTTGGCTTTCTCTACCTTGAACAGAGCTTGTGATGTCTTTAAAGGACTTTGATCTCATTTGAAAAAGATGATGGGGAAGGCATAATTTTCCTCAGTTCTAGTAGACACTTGACAGCAAGAGCTATCAATTTCTCTTACGAAGTATTGGAGTATCCTTTTCTGGAAATCTTAACAATTGACTGGTCAAATCATAAGAAAATATTGTAAGAAAAATGGAAAGAAACAGTTTTGTGCCTTTGGGAAATAGACTGACAGCAGTGGCAGACTTGGAGGTTTATTATATTCTTTGTTTTAGTAGAGCTACAATTTTTAACACACTTTTTCTTTTAAAAATTGTGTATCCCATTTTAAAATAATTTGAAAGAAGCAGCATCTGTTACCTTCCTCAGAAATCTATCTTTCCAAATTTATGGCTCATGCTGTGATTTTTTTTTTCTTCATGAACAGCCGCTTTCTTTAGATTCTTGTAAGCTTTTATGAACAACATCAATTTAATTTCCTTGGGGTTCTGATCTAAATTTTCTCTCTTCTCTGCTGTACTGGATACTACAATTTCAATTTTAACTTCTACAATGTGTGTGTGTGTATGTGTGTGATCAAAAGTATTACATCACAATTCCTACACATTTTATGGTGCCAAATAAATCAAATGGCTTGTGTATTTTAACATGTATTCAAACATAATACATTAAAAGGAAAAATTATATAATGTTGTGAGACATACTCAGTATTATGGAGATAAATTTTACATTTCTTTTAGCTCAAACAAACTGGTATGTCAGTTTTGGGACAATCAGAATCTTACTTCAGATTATCTGTGATTATATTAACAAGAAAATTCTGAAAATTTCCTTCATATTCATTATTCTTCAATAATATTAGTTCTTCCATGAATAGCTTCTCTTAATTAAATTTCCAACATAATCAAATATTAAACCTGTGAGGTTTTGGAAAAACTATGTATTTATTTGGAAATACTTCATAAGTAGGGATATAAAAATCCTTGTGTGATAACTATTGATGCTTAATGTCTCTTAATCTTTTGAGTTCATATGATTTTTAAATACTTTTAACTATTGTGTTAAACCAAAAAGTATTTTGGTTTAAAAAGAATCATTTAAAGAGTTTCTAAAATAAACTAATTATACCTTCTTATATGAAAGAATCAAAAAGTCTTCACAGTTTTATGTTTAAATGATCAATATTTGAATGCTGTGACATTGACTTTACCTATTACAGAAAAATCTGTTTTTATAACGATAAATGCTGTATTTCTAAATTATTACTTATTCAAATTTAATATATCATTTTCTTTTTTTTTTCCTGTTATTTATTTTTTATTTTTTTTTCAAAATAATATACTATCTTTTAATGTTTTCCAGGTAGCTTTTATGAGCAGAAAATGTTATCTAGATATCATTTTTAAAAAATTCTATTAGTTAAGGGTCCACATTCAAAAATCTTGCTCTTCTTTTATCTATTACTTTTCTTTTTTTTTTTTAATTTTAGTTTTTTATTTTTTAAATTTTAAAATCTTTAATTCTTACATGCATTCCCAAACATGAACCCCCCTCCCACCTCCCCTCCCCATAACATCTTTCTGGGTCATCCCCATGCACCAGCCCCAAGCATGCTGCATCCTGCGTCAGACATAGACTGGCGATTCAATTCACATGATAGTATACATGTTAGAATGTCATTCTCCCAAATCATCCCACCCTCTCCCTCTCCCTCTGAGTTCAAAAGTCCGTTATACACATCTGTGTCTCTTTCCCTGTCTTGCATACAGGGTCGTCATTGCTATCTTCCTAAATTCCATATATATGTGTTAGTATACTGTATTGGTGTTTTTCTTTCTGGCTTACTTCACTCTGTATAATTTAGTATATCATTTTCAATCACAAGCTAAACTTGCTGCTGCTGCTGCTGCTGCTGCTGCTGCTGCTGAGTTGCTTTAGTCGTGTCCAACTCTGTGTGACCCCATAGACAGCAGCCCACCAGGCTCCCCCGTGCCTGGGATTCTCCAGGCAAGAACACTGGAGTAGGTTGCCATTTCCTTCTCCAATGCATGAAAGTGAAAAGTGAAAGTGAAGTTGCTCAGTCGTGTCTAACACTTTGCGATCGCATAGACTGCAGCCTACCAAGCTCCTCCATCCATGGGATTTTCCAGGCAAGAGTACTGGAGTGGGTTGCCATTGCCTTCTCCAAAGCTAAATTTAGATGTATGAATTTAAATATGACTAGTAGAAACAATTTAAAAGCAGTAGAACAAAAGGGTAGACTTTTTAATATCATTTCTATGTGTTAGAGCATGAACATATCAAATATGCAGTTATTTTTATATTTACAATACATCAATTCAGGAATATTTCTTAACCATGTAATGGTTAACTTTATGAGTCACCCTGGAGGGTGTTTTGGGATGAGATTTAAGTTAGTACATTTTGGGTAAAGCAGATTGCCCTTCATAATGTAGGTGGGCCAATCCAATCAAATGAAACATTGAGTAGAACAGAAAGGTCTGCCTTTCAGAGCAGATGAGTTCTCCAGTAGGCCACCTTCAGACTTTCAGACTTCTTCATCTACACCATTAAATCTCCAGAGTTCCCAGTCTGTTTGCCCACACTGAAGATTGTGGACTTAACTAGCCTGCTTAATTATGTAACCAAATTTCTTATAATCTTTCTCTGTATGTATATATCTATAGATACTACTGGCTGGAGAACCCTGATTAATTCAAGTGTTGACTGTATCACTATTTTAAGTGCTATTTGAGACTTTTAGAAGGTTGGTCAGGAACAGATCTGGTGAACATCAATCATGCCTACGCTTTGAACTATGGTATATTCTATTGCACTTTTTTATAATAAACATTCCTGTGGTTAGATGCATATCTACAGAAAGAATCTAAGTTACTGACAGAAATATATAGCAACTGAAGTAGACCCATTTCAGTTGCATTTACAATCCTTGTTAGCATATCCCCTCCCAGCTGTCTGCCCACCACTTTGCTCCTTTAGATGTTATACCCATCCATCCCCTGAGTCAGCAGAACTCTCTGCTAATCAAAAAGCTTCCCAGGCCCCTCTTGTGAAGAAGAGGAGGGAATGACAGGAGAAGCCCTCTTTTCTACTCTTTAATGTGCCACCTCCTGACTCCCAGTGTGCAGAGCTTACATTTGGACTGCCTTTGAAGATATTTCACCTCATCGGGAGCTTCATCTGCTATAGTAAGTCAGATGAATTGGTAAAAGTGAAAGTGTAAAAACTCATAATGTTTTACTTTTTGTAGCAACGGTCCTCTTTATTCTCCAATTCTAAAACACTTCCCTTTGGTGGGAAAAGAGGACTTCTGAGACATAAATATCCAAGTGGACATACAGCCAAGTTTTACATGTTAAGAGATATGTCCCTTGATTCTTAGTAACTAAAATTCATCTTCCTCTTTCACATTTGATGCATTCTGCTTTATTTTTCTTCCTAGAACTCACAAGTCTTTGACATTATATATTTTATATATTTATTATAATAACTGCTATTTCTTTGTCCAGAATCTATGTTTTGTGGAGAAAGGAGCTATATTTGATATTGTTTAAACTCAAATTCCAACTGCTATAACAACTAGTAGATGATCGTCAAATACTTCTTAAATACTCTTGAATAAAACTATTAACAGGTAAATGAATGAATTGTATGTTTTGGAATAAATTATTTCCTTCCGTGGACAGTCTCAGTTTCCACCTATATCTTTTTTGCCATAAAAAAAAAGAATCTTCTCACATTTCTATTCACATTAAAAAATATTTTTCTTAAATTAATGAATTTTTAAATTTCTTTGTGAAAAAGTCTCAGAGCAATAAATGGTAAAATGTGCTAAAATTTCAATTAAAAAATTTATGCAGTTTGTTCAGCAATATTTTCTTAGCCTTGTATTTTCATTATGCAATACTATCCTAGTATATTGCACCTGAAATCATTTTCCCAGACCTCTTTCTTTGTAAAACCCCATGTATTTGGTAGTTGGATATGCTTAATCAACAGTAATAAAATAGTTACAGCTCAATCTCTTACAGATTAAAATATCAATATATAAAAAGAGGTGATGTCTCTGACTATCTTTTCATCACATGAGGTTTTTTTCTGCTTCATAAGTAACCCTGACCTCTTGTAATTCATCATTCTTCATAGTCTTAACAATGAGCACTGGATATCATGCTCAGCACAGTGTGTGATACAAAGTTATATAAGATATGGTTCCTGACCTTTGAAGATTATTTTAAAAACATTAAATATTCATAGTGTGAATAACAGCAAATTCACAATTTGCTGTTACACAATTTTATACAATTTTATTTATCTTAAAACTCATACTTAGAAATAATTCAACATATAGTTTGTCAAGGCATTTCTGATCCTCCTTAATGCTATCTCCAAGTATTGAAATTCATATACGGGTTCCTTTAACATTAATGTTGAAATCCTTTGTCTAAATAGTATCATGTATGACCCACAACTGCTAATACATGAGTAATCTCAGGCTTTTTCTTCCTTTTCCCTCATAAAAGAGAAAACTGTTTGCCCTACTCATTTTCTTCTCATTTCTCCAATTTACAAAAAAAACTACTGCTTGCCAAACCAATTATTTTTTAGTTTTATTAGTGTTATTGTTTGTTTGCATTTGTTTTTATTTGTGTTTTGCTTTTTGGAGTGTAAAATTTGGACAAAGAGGAACAAGGAAAGAAAGGAATGGGATGGGTCAAATTAGAATTTAAAAAGGAAAAAGCTGAAAGCAATTATGTCAAGAGGAACATGGAAGCGAATAAAACCTTTTTAAAGGAACATGGCTTAGGTCAAATATGCATATGCCACAGTTTTTGAAAAACACACACAATAACCCTGGAATGCATTTAAATTTGGCTATGGATAGAGTTTATTCACTCCTGACACTACTATGAGTTTAGATCATGTCCATGGAACCACATAACTATTAACATGTTTAATTTTGATTTCCATCTATATATATTAGATGTTTATTCTAAGCTGAGCACTCTCCTAGTGCATATTTATCTAGATGTAACTCTTGTAGAAGGCTCAGCCATCATGAAATTTACATTCTAGGAAAAGGAGAGCAGAAGTACATTAAAACAAAACCTAACAAAAATATCTTCCTATAGTAAAAATTGCTAAGAAGAAAAACAATGGTCAAGTCAGAATGTTTTGGGAAAAAAAGGAACTACCCTGGGGATATCAAAATATGGTCAAAAACAATTGAAGCAAAGAGAATCCTTAGAGCAAGGGACTGCAGTCAACAACAAGCCTGGCATGTTAAATACAAGCAAGCAAGAAGGCCAGTGCAGGCAACAGGAGCATAGGGTGTAAACAGAGCATGCTTAAGCTGAGATAAAGGAAGTAGGGATAGACTTATTGCATTAAACTGTGTGGGTCACAAAAAAGGAAACAGGGTTAAGTTCGTATGTTTGCTTGTTTGTCTTCTAGAACTCATGTAAAAGTTTTACAGCTTAGTCAGAAATGATCTGTACCAGATAGTAAAACTTGAGGCCAGAATGATAAAATTGCATACTCCTAAACATTTGGGAAAGAAAATTCCAGGAACTGATATAGGAATGATTTATATTCATTGAAGTTGAAAAAAAGATATATTAACATATGAGCTGAACTTCTATCAAATTGAAGAGAAAGATTTATAGAAGGAATAGAAACCAACAAAAATCCACTGGGGAGCCTTAAGCACTGTAGCTAGCTTTTAATAGAAATGTTAACTGAAATGTAGCACACAGGAAAGTGTGCAGACCATGCAAGGACATGCAGTGAGTTATAAAGGAACACATGTGGAGCTTCACCAAGACTGAAAAAGGAAAAATAAAATAAAATTGACACCTAACGCATTCTGGAAGTGTGAAAATGCCACATCTCAGCCTGTCTTTTTCCCAGAGGGTAATGCTATCCTTACATCATAATTTTTATTGTTTCCAGTTTAACTGTGGTAGTATACACATATACATAAATGTTCAGAAAAATCTCCTGATTAAAAAGTGGAAATCCTGTTGTCAATATTTTGACATGGATAAAGCATGAGGATAATATGCTAAGCAAAATAAGTCAGATAGATAAAGATAAATAGTGTATGACTGCACTTACATGTGGACTCTAAATAAACTGAACATACAGGAATAGAGAAGAGATTAGTGGTGGTCAGGGTGAGTGGTTGGGGGTGTGGAAATGAGTGAAGTGATCCAAGGGTGAAAGTGAAACTGTTAGTCGCTCAATTGTGTCATACTCTGTCTGAGTCTTTGTGACCCCATGGGACTGTAGCCTGCCAGGGATTTGTCCATGGGGTTCTCCGGGAAAGAATACTGGAGTGGGTTGCCATTTCCTTCTCCAGGGGATCTTCCCGACCTAGGGATCAAAACTGGGTATCTGTCATTGCAGGAAGATTCTTTACTGTCTGAGTCACCAGGGAAGTCTTGTCAAAGGGTACAAACTACTAGTTACAAAATTAGTAAGTTATGGGATGTAATGTACAGCATGGTGACTATAGTTAACAATAATGTTTTATTATTTGGAAGTTGCTAAGAAAGTGAATTTTTTATTTTTTTTAGAAACTAAGTTTTAAGATTTTAACCACACACACAAATTTTGACTACGAAAATTGATGAATATGTTAACAGTGTCAAACTTTATTTTGGGGGCTCCAAAATCACTGCACATGGTGACTGCTGCCATGAAATTAAAAGACGCTTACTCCTTGGAAGGAAAGTTATTACCAACCTAGATAGCATATTCAAAAGCAGAGACATTACTTTGCCGACTAAGGTCCATCTAGTCAAGGCTATGGTTTTTCCAGTAGTCATGTATGTATGTGAGAGTTGGACTGTGAAGAAGGCTGAGCACCGAAGAATTGATGCGTTTAAACTGTGGTGTTGGAGAAGACTCTTGAGATTCCCTTGGACTGCAAGGAGATCCAACCAGTCCATTCTGAAGGAGATCAGCCCTGGGATTTCTTTGGAGGGAATGATGATAAAGCTGAAACTCCAGTTCTTTGGCCACCTCATGCAAAGAGTTGACTCATTGGAAAAGACTCTGATGCTGGGAGGGATTGGGGGCAGGAGGAGAAGGGGACGACAGAGGATGAGATGGCTGGATGGCATCACTGACTGGATGGACGTGATTCTGAGTGAACTCCGGGAGTTGGTGATGGACAGGGAGGCCTGGCGTGCTGCAATTTATGGGGTCACAAAGAGTCGGACATGATTGAGCAACTGAACTGAACTGAACTGAACTGAACCTTATTATGGCAATCATTTTGCAATATATACATACATGTATCAAATCATTACATTGTACACCTTAAACTCAGGCCATATTATATATTAATTGCATCTCAATAAGGGGGCTTCCCTGGTGACTGAGATAGTAAGGAATCCGCCTACAACACAGGAGACCTGGGTTCAAATCCTAGGTGGGGAACATCCCCTGGAGGAAGACATGGCAACCCATTCCAGTATTCTTGCTTGGAGAATCCCATGGACAGAGGAGCCTTGTGGGCTACAGTCCATAGTGTCACAAAGAGTCAAATATGACTGAAGAAACTAAGCATGAATGCACTATTAAAATCATTTTGCATATCCTAAATTCACAAAAATTTGTGCAGACAGGCAGAGGGCTCAGAGATTTGTAGAAGAAATTTTCCCAGAATTAAAAACAGACTAAAATAGATCTTTGCAGCCAAATTCTCACATGGATAATTAAGAATGAACAAGATATAAAGCACATAGTACAGAAATCTATACAGGAATTCATTTCCATTTAAATTAGTTGTTCTCTCGCCTAATAGGAGGTAATAATAATGATGATGACTGTAATGATAAGGGTAATAACAGTAAGACTCTTTTTTTGCAACTACCACTAAATTAAATGATTACTATGTGCCAGGTACTGAGTTAACCACTTTACAAATAGTATCTCATATAATCCTCATAACATTCCTACATGTCTGTACTAAAACCCCCATTAAAGATGAGAAAAGTCCATCCTAAAGGATATTAACATGGTTTTCCTGGGTAATATATTTAATGTATGACAGAGCTAGGATCCATACCTGAACATCTGTGAATCCAGAGCCCATACTTTCAGGGACTGTACAATAAAATGTGGTGATAAAATCTAGATTTATTCTATAACTTATATGGTGTTTTTTCTTACTCTTTGCTTGTTTCTCTGAATAATACCAAACAACATCAATAGAAAATAAGGACTAGAGATTTTAAATTATTTTCCAATTATGTCAACGAGATGACATTTGCAAAGTTTTCATATCTTGTTTTAACATCTCAGGAAGGCACCAGCTGAAAGATATTGCCTATGTCTATATTCATGTTTAACTCCTTCCCCCATATTCTTGTATGAGGGGAGAAGATGGAAATATAAACAAGTTGCCATAGGTCTGGAATGACAAATGTTACTTTTCTAGTCAAAAATAACCCATTCAGGAGTAACATAAATCTTGAATACATGTTTACTGAATGCATATTTACTGAATCTGTTGAAATTCTGAGAATTCAGCCAGTATCTAAGATATTGGGCAACGTTCTAATTTTGCTTACATTTTCTTTGAAAACTCTGTTTTCTTAAACACAGGATGCTATGTTATTTGTGTAATTTCCTACAGGACAAATCATTGTTCTGGACACTGGGTGCAGCAGGAGTTTCTAATACCTAAATGAGATTATACTAATCCTCAATTTAAAGCACTTAAATATCTTCCCATTGATTGTAAAATATAATCCAAGACTTTTATCATTGAATATGTGGCTTTTTATTAGTCAGCAAATGTCTATTGACATGTAATGCATTGTTATGGTTTAAAGACCAATTATATATTGATTTCACAGAAAAGAAAACCCAGAATGAGGCTGCTGTGGGGCTGGTGCAATGATCCAATGACATCATCAGACATGATTCCAGGTTCTTTTCATCTTTCACCTCTACTCTTCTTAGCACATAGTTCTCTATCCCCTCTCTTATCATTTCCTGGTTACCAGATGACAATTTTTCTTCAGCTCCTGCCTTCATAACAGCCTAACTGGGGTAGGTAGGTGGGGAAAGAGAAAATTATGCTCTTACAAGGGAAACAATGCAGGCAGACTACTTAGTGGAATAGGACTATTTTACAAACCACCTCTAGTGTGGGGGGAGTGCTGGGAAATAGACTTTAGACAGACAGGCTGGAAAACTAAAAATAAACGTTTATGTTTAAGGGAGAAAAACTAAATAGACATTGGGTTGGTACCTAGTGGTACTTGACTAATACATGGAAAAAAATGTTAGTCACTGGGGTTATAAATTACTATTACTGTTCCCACTTAGAGAACTTATTTTATATAATCTAGCTTATTCAAATTGTTTCATCTCTTGTCCTGACATAATCTTCATTTTCTCTCTACTGTATTTTAGCTGAACCACTAATTCCTTGAATCATCTGTGTACTTTCTCTGTTGTTTTACAGTTGCAGTTACTATAACTTTAGTTTGCAGAGTTCTGTCTTCTTGAATTGACTGCTGAGTTTCTTCTTTACCTAGATGTCAATTCAAGCATCTTTTACTTTATTCTCATATTCTCTTAAATGCATTTAAAATACCATTCTTTTATATTAATACTGTTCAGCCATAAAAAATAGAATAATGCTACTTGCAGCAAGATGGGTACAACTGGAGGTGATCATACTAAGTGAAGTAAGTCAGAAAGGGAGAGACAAATACTATATGATATCACTTTTTTGTGGAATCTAAAGTATTACACAGATGTGCCTATCCACAAAACAAAAGGACTACAGACATAGAGAACAGCTTGTGGCTATCATGGGGGCAGGGTTGGGAGAGGGATGGAGTGGGAGCTTGGGATTATAGGACGGGCGAACAATACGGTCCTACTAAATAGCACAGGAAACTATTCTCAATATCCTGTGATAAACCATAATGGAAAAGAATATAAAACATGTCCATATGTATAAAACGGAGTCACTTTGCTATATAGCAGAAATTGGCACAACATTACTCCAATAAAAAGATAAAAATTTTGAAATATTTATCTTTTTGTCACATCATACTGTGAACATTCATGTATGCTTACATTATTATGAAAAAGTGATTAACACAGCTGAGAATTGAGGATATATTCAATCTGTGGACACAGGAAAATATTTAAGTGATAATGTGATGAATATCATTAAGCATTTGCAAGTTGTGTTAATTCCATCCTTGTGGCCATAAGAATATATATATGTGCATGTGTGTGTGCGTGTGCGTGTGTGTGTGTATGTGTGTGTATACTGGAAGTTTATTCTTTTGTTAAATTTTTTGAAAGTTTATTTTTAGTGAAAACAAATGTTTAGGTTGGTTGTATTATTAAATTTAAGGCACTGTAGAAGAGATAATAGTGGATATGTGAATAAGTAATCTTCTAGATGTCTTATACTATGATGACATAAATACTAACCTAGTAATGTTGGATAATTGTTTATAATGTTGAATATATCAATCTATAAATAATGTTAGTATAGCACTTTAGTGTTTTCAATTCGCTTTTATACCCTACTGACTTGTTTTTTATAACAGTCTAGTAAAGTAAAGATGATAAATATAATTATTTTTCTTTTACAGAACAGATAAATGTGTGGTTCAGAGAGATTCACAGATATGCCAAAGGTCAAAATGTGAGTGGTAAAATTAGAAATTAAATATAGATGTTTTATTCCAAACCCACTGTTTAGTTAATGAATTCTGACTCTTGTGAATATGAGTATATAAAATTATCTACTTTTGTCCTCCTGAGTGTTTTGTATTCATATTTTATTAACAGGTCTTCCCTGGTGGCTCAGTGGTAAAGAATCCGCCTGCCAGTGCAGAAGAGGTGGGTTTAATCCCTGGGTTAGAAAGATCCCCTGGAGAAGGAAACATCAATCTACTCTAGTATTCTTGCCTGGGAAATCCCATGGATAGTGGAGCACAGGCTACAGTCCATGGGATCACAAAGAGTCACATATGACTTAGTAACTGAACAAAAACAACAATTCATTAATGGGATTTCCCTGGTGGTTCAGTGGTTAAGAATCCACCTGCCAATGCAAGAGACATGGATTTGATCCCTGGGTCAGGAAGATCACCTGGAGAAGGAAATGGCAACCTACTCCAATATCCTTGCCTGGGAAATTCCAACGACAGTGGAGTCTGGTGACCACAGGTTCACAAGAGTCAGACACAACTTAGAAACTAAACAACAAAATTTATTAATAATGAATGATACCTACTATATTTTTAAAACATTCAGTTCAGTTCAGTCACTCAGTTGTGTCCAAATATTTGCGACCTCATGAATTACAGCACTTCAGGCTTCCCTGTCCATCACCATCTCCCGGAATTCACTCAAACACACCTCCATCAAGTCAGTGATGTCATCCAGCCATCTCACCCTCTGTTGTCCCCTTCTCCTCCTACCCCCAATCCCTCCCAGCATCAGAGTCTTTTCCAATGAGTCAACTCTTCACATGAGGTGGCCAAAGTACTGGAGTTTCAGCTTTAGCATCATTCTTTCCAAAAAACACCCAGGACTGATCTCCTTTAGAATGGACTGGTTGGATCTCCTTGCAGTCAAAGGGACTCTCAAGAGTCTTCTCCAACACCACAGTTCAAAAGCATCAATTCCTTGGCATTCAGCCTTCTTGACTGAAGGCACTCAACCATAGTCTTGACTAGACGGACCTTTGTTGGAAAAGTAATATCTCTGCTTTTGAATATGCTATCAAGGCTGGTCATAACTTTCCTTCCAAGGAGTAAGGGTCTCTAAATTCCATGGCTGCAATCACCATCTGCAGTGATTTTGGAGCCCAAAAAAATAAAGTCTGTCACTGTTTCCACTGTTTCCCCATCTATTTCCCATGAAGAGATGGGACCAGATGCCATGATCTTCATTTTCTGAATGTTGAGCTTTAAGCCAACTTTTTCACTCTCCTCTTTCACTTTCATCAGGAGTCTTTTTAGTTCCTCTTCACTTTCTGCCGTAAGGATGGTGTCATCTGCATATCTAAGGTTATTGATATTTCTCCTGGCAATCTGGATTCCAGCTTCTGCTTCTTCCAGCCCAGTGTTTCTCATGATGTACTCTGCATAGAAGTTAAATAAGCAGGGTGACAATATACAGCCTTGACGCACTCCTTTTCCTATTTGAACCAGTCTGTTGTCCATGTCCAGTTCTAACTGTTGCTTCTTGACCTGCATATAGGTTTCTCAAGAGGCAGGTCAAGTGGTCTGGTATTCCCAACTCTTTCAGAATTTTCCACAGTTTATTGTGATCCACACAGTCAAAAGCTTTAGCATATTCAATAAAGCAGAAATAGATGTTTTTCTGGAACTCTCTTGCTTTTTCAATGATCCAGCGGATGTTGGCAATTTGATCTTTGCCTTTCTAAAACCAGCTTGAACATCTGAAAGTTCATGGTTCACATATTGCTGAAGCCTGGCTTGGAGAATTTTGAGCATTACTTTTTACTAGCGTGTGAGATGAGGGCAATTGCGCGGTAGTTTGAGCATTCTTTGGCACTGCCTTTCTTTGGGATTGGAATGAAAACTGATTTTTTCCAGTCCTGTGGACACTGCTGAGTTTTCCAAATTTGCTGGCATATTGAGTGCAGCACTTTCACAGCATCATCTTTCAGGATTTGAAATAGCTCCACTGGAATTCCATCACCTCCACTAGCTTTGTTCATAGTGATGCCTTCTAAGGCCCACTTGACATCACATTCCAGGATGTCTGGCTCTAGGTGAGTGATCATACTATCGTGATTTTCTTGGTTGGGAAGATCTTTTTTGTAGAGTTCTTCTGTGTATTCTTGCCACCTCTTCTTAATATCTTCTGCTTCTGTTAGGTCCATACCATGTCTGTCCTTTATGGAGCCCATCTTTGCATGAATCTTTCCTTGGTATCTCTAATTTTCCTGAAGACATCTGTAGTCTTTCCCATTCTCTTGGTTTCCTCTATTTCTTTGCACTGATTGCTGAAGAAGGCTTTCTTATCTCTTCTTGCTATTCTTTGAAACTCTGCATTCAGATGCTTTTATCTTTCTTTTTCTCCTTTGCTTTTCACTTCTCTTCTTTTCTTAAAACATTATGTATACCCAAAACATCTTGAACATATTTTCTATGTAAAATGCTCATTACTGAAAGTCTAAATTGCCCATTCCTTGGTGGAGTAAACAACTTGCCCAGCTTTGCCAAGAACTTCTCTGTTTTTCAAAGTCCTAAGCCCCAGTAACTTCCTTGGTCTGGGAAAATTAGAACACTTGATCACCCTCCTGAAATTGTGGAAGACAGAATGCTAGGCCCTATGTTATTTTGAGCAGTCTTAGAACTGTAGATGCTTCAACTGATAATAAGGAATCTTGAAAGACAAGAAATTGTTGACACAGTTTAATAAAGGGTTCAACTTTTTATTAAGCTATTAAGCATTGTAAAAATAATTTATCCAAAGTCTAATGAAAGGAAGCAGAGAGTAGAAATATTTTAAGAAAAAAAATATTTATATCAACAATTTCTAAAGCAATACCAGTATACTAACTGAAAGAGGGTTTGCTATATTGTGTGGATTGTGACTGTGTGTGACCTGCCAGGCTGTAGATGACCAGCTAGTTCTGGTTTGATCCTCACAACATGGACAGCAATGTTGATCGTAAGAGAATGATTGAAAAATGACTCTATCAAAAACTATTTCTGGTTATAAAAATACTATATATGTCATTGAACCAAGCCAATTTATGACTAGAAAGAGGTGTAATGGATGAACATGCCAAAAGAATTTTGAAAACAAAGGTGTAACAGATAACATTGCTGGAACTTCACAAGAGATGTGTCATTTCCTCTTGGATAATGAGAATGTTACTAATGACTACACATTCTCTAGGGAAATGTTGCTGAGCATCATATTGGAACTTAGGGAATATCTTTGTTAAATAAACATTTAAAATTATTACAATGACAATATATTTGGCATATATTGTAAGCATACATAATATTTATATGTATTTTCATTACTAGAGTTATCCCATGTGATTTCCATCTATGCAAAATGATTTTATATATTTAATGAATGTTTTCATTGGTTTCAACGACATGGATAGATATTGATGATATATCTTTAATTGTACCTCCTTTTGTTTTTAAAATATAAAATACCAGATTAAAAAAAATTGGGTGGGGGAGAAGAGGGAAAGGATGAGATAAATGAAGAGAGTAGCCTGGATGCATATACAGTAACACATGTAAATAGATAGATGATGGGAATTTGCTGTATGACTCAGGGAACTCACACTGGGGCTCTGTAATAACCTAAAGGGGTGGGAATAGGTGGGAGGTGGGAGGCAGATTTAAGAGGGAAGGGGCATTTATATACTTATGGTTAATACATGTTGATGTATGACAGAAATGAAACCAATATTGTAAAGCAATCATCAACCAATTAAAAATAAATAAATATAAATACATTGAAAAAATCTATATATTATCTGTGGTTAAAAAAAAAAAAGAAAAGTTGCACTTTATTTGTAGAACTCTTCCATTATTATATAAAGAGGGAACATGTAGTAGACACCTAGCTCAGATTACTCAACCTCTTACCCTTACCTACTCTAAATCACATTAGAAAGTCTATATGAGTCACTTGTTCAGACTCCCCTGAAGCCGGGAGTGGTCAGTGAAACATGAGCACAAATCTGATCATACTCCCTACCCCTTGTATGTTTCCCTTTTCTCTTTTGGAACAGGAGAAAACAATTAATAATTGCACAAACTTTTGAGTCACTGGTTCAGCAGCTGCCTATCTCCCATTTTTTTATTTTATTAGAGAAATAAACATTATTTATGTTTATAGCAACAAAAGTCATGTTTTCCATTATTTTCAGCTGAAATCTTGTTTAACTGACATTAACAGATAGATTTTCAGACAAAGTTGAATTTATACTATCAATATCTTTTGAATCAGTTATGTATTAAATTTAATTTAATAGTTAGTAAAACAATGAAACAGAAGTGAAAGGGAAGAAATTACTGAAAATCAGATATGTTTACAAATGATATGTTTGTAAAAAGTGATACTGAACTTAAAAAGTATATCAGAGATAATTTTGATTTTAGAGATTATATTTTAAAAATTTAAGCTTCTTAATACTCTCTTGACTCTCCTCTGTGAAAAATGATAATACTGCCATACAGGAGGTTCCTGCTAACTCTCATTCTTTATCTCCTATTGTTTTGTTAATTGAGTTATTATTTTTAAATAAGGTTTATAATATTTATATTTTACAAACATTTTGAAATGGTTTAGTAGGTTTCTTTGTTCATTTTTTAAAGAGATGTAATGCCCACACCTTGCTTCTCCATTCCAGGTTCCTGCATTATCTGACTAAATATTTGTCTGTCTTTTACTAAGGACCTCAAATATCAATGTTCTATTCCTGAGGTTCTGGCATACATAAAATATTTTTCATGTTGCCTTTGTAACTGAAGAAAATGTATCCTGTATACAATTACTTAGATGCTTTATGTTTTTTGAGAACTATGTAAATATTACTCAATCATAATTTTTTAAAAGGAAGTATTTATTTCAGAAAGATTTTTCTTCTTCTATGCCTAAATCCTCATGTTCTATTGCTTTTTTTGTCAGAAGTCATAATTTTGCTTATGTTATTCTTTATAATATTGCATATTCCAAATCACTTATCTTCTCAAAAATCAGCCATTAATCATTTTATATTTCAATTTTTTATTTTCTATTATGGGATAATCACTCATAATCACTATGTGATTTTGAATTGCATTTATTTTTATGTCCCTCTCTTCTAACATGGCATTTATTTCTGTTATCTTTTTCTGGGCTATCGTTTTCTGCTAGATTCTTTTCCACTTCATTCACATTTCAATTATCTATTCTTCAATCATGTTCACTTACTCTTTGAGTTTCTTTTATTATTAGATCATTTGAAGCAATGTCTATTACAAATGTTATGTTTTCTTGATAAGTGCCCTTGAAATGTAATGTCTTTGTATGCTTTTGCCTTGTGTGTCTTCTATTTTCTAATGGGCAAGTTATGTCTTGTGTCTTTCTGCTTATCACTCATCTTTTTTAGTGGAGCCAATTATCTGTTGGTAAAGATTATGGAAACTATAAAGTGGAGTGAGACAAGGCAGCTCTCAGCTTTAATTAGGGTATGCCATATCAACATATCTATTTTGTTAAAAAAAACCATTTCTGTGTATTTTTTGTTTAAAATCTGTGAATCACAGGTTAGTTCTCTACATCTCAGGCTCTACGTGTTCATAGTTTTCTCAGCCTCTTTCCTCCATCTCCCTGCCTTACATCTGTTCACCTCCCTCTGTAGAGAATTGCGGTAGTTGTCAGTATGGATTTTTATTTGAGTCTACCTCAACAGGCCATCCTGTTGAGCCTAACATAGTCATTCCAAGCACATAGTCCTAGAGCTTATCACTCCCATCACTGGCCAATTCCATATCCCTTTCAAAACTATGTATTTAAGTTAATGGAAATTTTAAGTTTTATTTCATTTTTGGAGAGTAATAAGCTATAGGAAACTACCAGAAATAATGACCTTAAACTTGGAGTGAGACTTGACTTTACCATGTAAATAAAGTAATAACAATAGACTGCAATGTTTAAGCAAACACTATGTGTTTGTTCTCTGAAATAGAGACTGCAATCTACAAAAACAAAAGAGATCATACAAGCTGTAAATCCCCTATTAAAAGTCCCTCTTGGTTGAGAATTTATTTGTTGATTTCTAATGACTCTATCAAAATTTGATGAGGGTTTGGCAAGAAAAGCAGCCCTGCATTGCCCTCAATGAGCTAAAGGCACTTATGTTTACATATCACACAGAGTCCATAGAATGTACCCCTAGGAAAGCAGTTCAAATCAGAGCATCCATTTCCTGTGCATGTGCTCCTGGATATGCCTGCTGAGCATTGGCTATATATCTTAGGAAATACCTCTACCATTTTCCTCCATCACTGAAGCTCAGGAATCAAACTGAATAGTCAGAGAGAGAGCAGAAGCAGGGCAGGTAATACCTGGACATTCCTAAGGACTTTGATGGAAATTGTTTGAAATTTATAAAAATGAGGATTCTTATTAACTCTCGCTACATGCTACTTTTTAAAAATACCCTAGTGATTGAATTCTCTATCTAGGGACTCTGCTATGATATTTTAATAAAATTCCAGTTTGTGTCATAGCTATATGTATTCTTTATTAATTTCTGCTACCCATAAGGATAGCATTTAAAGGCAAATGGGCTTCCCTTGTGGCTCAGCTGGTAAAGAATCCACCTGTAATGTGGGAGACCTGGGTTCAATCCCTGGGTTGGGAAGATGCCCTGGAGAAGGGAAAGGCTATCCACTCCAGTATTCTGGCCTGGAAAATTCCATGGACTACATTCCTTGGGGTCGCAAAGAGTTGGACATGACTCAGTGATTTTCACTTTCACTTTCTAAAGGCAAATATTATTATAATTCAGCAAACCTTCATTCTAATTAATCAATAAAGTCTTGATGAATATATACAATTGTTTTACAAAAGACAATGTATTTCTAACAAAAGGAAGGTATAAGTCAAGCTGTAATTATTTGATGTCCGGGATAAAAGAATGTATCTTAAGATATAGCTGAAAGTAATCGAACAAATATATTTATATTTATTGCAAGATCATATGTTCTATTTTGTCTGAACATATTGGAGAAATGGCAACCCACTCCAGTGTTCTTGACTGGAGAATCCCAGGGATGGGGGAGCCTGGTGGGAGGCCATCTATGGGGTTGCAGAGTCGGACACGACTGAAGCGACTTAGCAGCAGCAGCAACAGCATACAGACTTGAAGGGGCTTCTGGCTGGCTTAGTGCAGGAGATGAAGGTTTGAACCCTGGGTCAGGAAGATTACCTAGAGATGGAAATGGCAACCCACTCCAGTATTCCTGCCTGGGAAATTCCACAGACAGAGGAGCCTGGCGGCTACAGTCCATGAAGTCGCAAAGAGTCGGACATGACTGAGCATGCAACATGCATGCAGAGACATAAGAAGCATTAGTTAAGAAGCCTATGTCAAACTGCAATTACAGATCAATCACAGAATTGTACTCAGTTGACACAGAAAGAAACAAACAAACAAAATTGTATCTCTATCTCTCCACAGATAGCTAATGTTGGTCAGAGTAGAAAAAAGTCTCTCCACCCACACATTACTTAACAGACTCAGGCTTACTGAGCCTCTACCATCTGATAATTACATATGGACCCTGTGACCCAATTTCTTATTATGATAGGTGAAAAGAGGTTGTAGTACACTTGCTATCTTATACTTCATTTATCTGGAGAAGGAAATGGCAATCCACTCCAGTATTCTTGCCTGGAGAATCCCATAGACAGAGAAGCCTAGTAGGTTACAGTCCATGGGGTCGCAGAGAGTCGGATACGACTGAGTGACTTCACCACCACCACCACCACTTCATTTATATACTTCAGAGATGATCATTTTCCCTTAGAACTGATTCTAAAAGTAGCCATATCACCTCTCCTGAATGCACAGGGACTATAAAAAATAACTAATCATTTTTTCTATGGAATAAGATGGATACTAGCCAATTAAATGTATTTTACGATGTATGTGTGTGATGTATATATGCATCAACTATCAAATAAATCCTGATAAATACTGTGTCATCTGTTTGGGAACACAGTGTATACCTAAAATGTGGAAGGTGTGTTACCTGCTTCACAAATTTCTAATTCTGAGGAAAAATGTGTGATTATTAAATATCCTATATACAGGCTTCCCAGGTGGCCATAGTGGTAAAAGAGTCATCTGCCAATGCAGGAGACCTAAGAGATGCCAGTTCGATCTCTGGAACTGGAAGATCCCTTGGAGAAGGAAATAGCAACACACTCCAGTATTCCTGCCTGGGAAATGTCACAGACAGAGGAGCCTGGTGGGCTACAGTTCAAGGGGTCACAAAGAGTTGGACATGACTGAATGACCGAACACACGCATTATCTTGTCATTTAAGGAGTCCAGGATTTGAGGGGAGTGTTCAAAAAATAAATCTATAACTTAAAACATCACCTCACTAAATAAGCTGTCTCTACCCCTGTCAATAATCACTCTAGCATTAACTGAAACATACGTATGACACGCATTATACAAATGGTCTTTTTGAAATACAGATGGCTCTTAGAAATCTACTGTAGATACTTTTACCACATATTACTATTTTGGCTTCCTTTTTTATTATTGCTTTGAATATACAAATTAAAGTATTAGATTAAAATTTCATATACTTTTTGACAAAATATTTTGAAGAATCACATCTATGTTTCATCAGTATAAAAGAGATTATATGGCAAGTAAGAATATTTGCAGCAATATGGAAACTCAAGTCATTTTTCTTCCCTTATTTTACTATTTTTCAAAAAACAATACAAAATAATATGTGGTGAAGCAAATAACTTATGATATATTGCAGTAATACTCTCACCACAGTCACCAAAAAGTTCAAGAATTCAGCAGAAGTTCAAGATATAAGAATATCTGGGAAACTTTGTAAGTAACTCAACAATAATTAGAAAATATATAAAACATTTTACTTTAGGCTGTAGTACTGACATTTTCTAATTACCTTCTTAACTCATGAAGTACTTCTAAAGTTTTCATAAGTAGATTTAGAAAGCACTAGAGATTAGGCTAATCGTACTAAGTGCATTAAATATCTATTGATTGCAAGATAATTTATATATTATGACATAGTTTCTTCCCACCTAAGAACATGGGATGACTTTTCTTTCTTGCAGATCTCATGTTGTCTCTCAATTACTGTACTCTCACTTTGTTCATATGCAGTCTCTGTGTTTTTCATTAAATTTATGGGTAAGCATTTCATAAAGTTTCCTGATTTTGGTTTGATGAATTTGTTATTCTTATTTGTTCATTGTGAATAGATTAATTTCCCCATTTCTTTAATTAGTTGTTTACTGCTAAATTCAAGACAACATATTGATTTTTGTAGTCACTAATTTTATATCAAGTCACATTATCAAGTTACCTTATTCATTTCAGTAGTTGAGAATAAAGATCAGGGCTATAGGTATTAATCATATTATCACAAAAAAACATAATTTTATCTCTTTTACAAAGTTTATATTGACTTATGAATTCTTATATTTGTAAAAACTCCAAAAATATTACATAAAATGATGAGAGATAGAGTCCCATTAACTTATTTGTCCTAAATAATTTTAGAATTTTGTCCTATAAGGTAATGTTTGTTTAAAGATTCTGGTAAAAGGCTTCTTCCTTCTGTTTCTGTTGTACCCATACTTTTCATTAGGAATGAATTTTTACATTAGAAAATGCCTTATTGTAACCTACCAATAGAATTTTTCACTTTTTCTCCTTGAATATGTGAAGGTAAAATTTATAATATATAAAACTTTTTATATTGAATCACACTTTTGCTAATGAAATAAAGCCTTTTTGGTAATTTTACATTATATTTTCATATATTCCTTGCTTCTATTTGTTGATATTTTATTTAAGAATATGTATTTTTATACTAATAAATAATTTCTCTGTTTGTTTTTGTCTCTTACTTTTTCTCTCTTGTTTTTCTTTTTGAAACTGGAAACTTAAATCAAGTTGATCTCATAAAACAAACTGAAGAATTGTCTCTCTTTATACATTGAAAACAATGCAAACAATCAGTTCAGTTCAGTCGCTGAGCCGTATCCGACTCTTTGCAACCCCATGAATCGAAGCACACCAGGCCTTCCTGTCCATCACCAACTCCCGGAGTTCACACAGACTCGCAAACATCGAGTCAGTGATGCCATCCAGCCATCTCATCCTCTGTCGTCCCCTTCTTCTCCTGCTCCCAATTCCTCCCAGCATCAAAGTCTTTTCCAATGAGTCAATCTTCACATGAGGTGGCCAAAGTACTGGAGTTTCAGCTTTAGCATCATTCCTTCCAAAGGAATCCCAGGGTTGATCTCCTTCAGAATGGACTGGTTGGATCTCCTGGCAGTTCAAGGGACTCTCAAGAGTCTTTTCCAACATCACAGTTCAAATACATCAATTCTTTGGTGCTCAGCCCTCTTCACAGTCCAACTCTCACATCCATACATGACCACAGGAAAAACCATAGCCTTGACTAGACAGACCTTAGTCGGCAAAGTAATGTCTCTGCTTTTGAATATGCTATCTAGGTTGGTCATAAGTTTTCTTCCAAGGAGTAAGCATCTTTTATTTTCATGGCTGCAATCACCATCTGCAGTGATTTTGGAGCCCCAAAATATAAAGTCTGACTCTGTTTCCACTGTTTCCCCATCTATTTCCCATGAAGTGATGGGACCAGATGCCATGATCTTCATTTTCCGAATGTTGAGCTTTAAGCCAACTTTTTCACTCTCCTCTTTCACTTTCATCAAGAGGCTTTTTAGTTCCTCTTCACTTCCTGCCATAAGGGTGGTGTCATCTGCATATCTGAGGTTATTGATATTTGTCCCAGAAATCTTGATTCCAGCTTGTGTTTCTTCCAGTCCAGCGTTTCTCATGATGTACTCTGCATATAAGTTAAATAAGCAGGGTGACAATATACAGCCTTGACGTACTCCTTTTCCTATTTACAACCAGTCTATTATTCCATGTCCAGTTCTTACTGTTGCTTCCTGGCCTGCATACAGATTTCTCAAGAGGCAGGTCAGGTGGTCTGGTATTTTCATCTCTCAGAATTTTCCACAGTTGATTGTGATCCACACAGTCAAAGGCTTTGACATAGTCAATAAAGCAGAAATAGATGTTTTTCTGGAACTCTCTTGCTTTTTCCATGATCCAGAGGATGTTGGCAATTTGATCTCTGGTACCTCTGCCTTTTCTAAAACCAGCTTGAACATCTGGAAGTTCACGGTTCACGTATTGCTGAACCCTGGCTTGAAGAATTTTGAGCATAACTTTACTAGCGTGTGAGATGAGTGCAATTGTGCGGTAGATTGAGCATTCTTTGGCACTGCCTTTTTGGAATTGGAATGAAAACTGACCTTTTCCAGTCTTGTAGCCACTGCTGAGTTTTCCAAATTTTCTGGCATATTGAGTGCAGCACTTTCACAGCATCATCTTTCAGGATTTGAAATAGCTCTACTGGAATTCCATCATCTCCACTAGCTTTGTTCATAGTGATGCCTTCTAAGGCCCACTTGACTTCACATTCCAAGATGTCTGGCTCTAGATGAGTGATCACACCATCGTGATTATCTGGGTCATGAAGATCTTTTTTTTATAGTTCTTCTGTGTATTCTTGCCATCTCTTCTTAATATCTTCTGCTTCCATTAGGTCCATACCATTTCTGTCCTTTATTGAGCCCATCTTTGCATGAAATGTTGCCTTGGTATCTCTAATTTTCTTGAAGGGATCTCTAGTCTTTCCCATTCTGTTGTTTTCCTCTATTTCTTTGCATTGATCACTGAAGAAGCCTTTCTTATCTCTTCTTACTTTTCTTTGGAACTCTGCATGCAGATGTTTATATCTTTCCTTTTCTCCCTGGCTTTTTGCTTCTTTTCTTTTCACTGCTATTTGTAAGGCCTCCCCAGACAGCCATTTTGCTTTTTTGCATTTCTTTTCCATGGGGATGGTCTTGATCCCTGTCTCCTGTACAATGTCACGAACCTCATTCCATAGTTCATCAGGCACTCTATCAGATCTAGGCCCTTAAATCTATTTCTCACTTCCACTGTATAATCATAAGGGTTTAGGTCATACCTAAATGGTTTTCCCTACTTTCTCCAATTTCAGTCTGAATTTGGTAATAAGGAGTTTAGGATCTGAGCCACAGTCAGCTCCTGGTCTTGTTTTTGTTGACTGTATCAAGCTTCTCCATCTTTTGCTGCAGAGAATGTAATCAATCTGATTTCGGTGTTGATCATCTGGTGATGTCCATGTGTAGAGTCTTCTCTTGTATTGTTGGAAGAGGGTGTTTGAAATGACCAGTGCATTTTCTTGGCAAATCTCTATTAGTCTTTGCCCTGCTTCATTCCGCATTCCAAGGGCACATTTGCCTGTTACTCCAGGTGTTTCTTGACTTCCTACTTTTGCATTCCAGTCCCCTACAATGAAAAGGACATCTTTTTTGAGTGTTAGTTCTGAAAGGTCTTGTAGGTCTTCATAAAACCGTTCAACTTCAGCTTCTTCAGCCTTACTGGTTGGGGCATAGACTTGGATTACTATGATATTGAATGGTTTGCCTTGGAAATGAACAGAGATCATTCTGTCGTTTTTGAGATGCAAGTACTGCATTTCAGACTCTTTTGTTGACCATGATGGCTACTCCATGTCTTCTGAGGAATTCCTGCCCGCAGTAGTAGGTATAATGGTCATCTGAGTTAAATTCACCCATTCCAGTACATTTTAGTTAGCTGATTCCTAGACTGTCGACGTTCACTCTTGCCATCTCCTGTTTGACCACTTCCAATTTGCCTTGATTCATGGACCCGACTTTCCAGGTTCCTATGCAATATTGCTCTTTACAGCATCAGACCTTGCTTCTATCACCAGTCACATCCACAACTGGGTATTGTTTTTGTTTTGGCTCCACCCCTTCATTCTTTCTGGAGTTATTTCTCCACTGACCTCCAGTAGCATATTGGGCACCTACTGACCTGGGGAGTTCCTCTTTCAGTATCCTATCATTTTGCCTTTTCATACTGTTCATGGGGTTCTCAAGGCAAGAATACTGAAGTGGTTTGCCATTCCCTTCTCCAGTGGACCACATTCTGTCAGACCTCTCCACCATGACCCATCTGTCTTGGTTTGCCCCATGGGCATGGCTTAGATTCATTGAGTTAGACAAGGCTGTGGTCCTAGTGTGATTAGATTGACTAATTTTCTCTGAGTATGGTTTCAGTTTGTCTGCCTCTGATGCCCTCTTGGAACACCTACCATCTTACTTGGGCTTCTCTTACCTTGGGCATGGAGTATCTCTTCATGGCTGCTCCAGCAAAACACAGCTGCTGCTCCTTACCTTGGATGAGGGATATCTCCTCCCACCACCCTTCCTGACCTTCAGTGTAAGATGGCTCCTCTAGGCCCTCCTGTGCCCACACAGCGACCACTCCTGGGATGTCAGGTTTCTCCTCCTGGCCACTGCCCCTGGCCTTGGGCGTGGGGTTGCTCCTCCAGATCGATGAGAGACTTTATTTTGGGGAGCTCCAAAATCACTGCAGATGGTGACTGGAGACATGAAATTAAGACAGTTGCTCCTTGGAAGAAAAGCTATGACCAACCCAGACAGCATATTAAAAAGCAGAGACATTACTTTAACAACAAAATTCCATCTAGTCGAAACTATGGTTTTTCCAGTAGTCATGTATGGATGTGAGAGTTGGACTATAAAGAAAGCTGAGCACAGAAAAATGGATGCTTTTGAACTGTGGTGTTGGAGAAGACTCTTGAGAGTCCCTTGTACAGCGAGGAGATCCAACCAGTGCAGCTTAAAGGAAATCAGTCCTGAATATTCATTGGAAGGACTGATGCTGAAGCTGAAGCTCCAATACTTTGGCCACCTGATGCAAAGAACTGACTCGTTGAAAAAGACCCTGATGGGGAAATATTGAAAGTGGGAGGAGAAGGGGATGACAGAGAATGAGATGGTTGGATGGCATCACAGATGAGATGGACATGAGTTTGAATCCACCCTGGGAGTGTGATGGACAGGGAAGCCTGGCATGCTGCAGTCCATAGGTTCACAAAGAGTCGGACACGACTGAGCAAGTGAACTGAACTGATAACTTGAAATAATTTAAATGAACTGAGAACGAAGCTGCATAACAGTTGGTTAAAACTTAGTTGATCCAGGTTCCTTACACTGTAGTTTTTAAACATATATTCTGTTTCTTCCATTGTAATGCATATTTTCAACTTGTCTATTTCTTGAATCAATTTTGGTAATTTGAATTTGTTAGAAATCATCCATTTCCTCAAAATTTTTCACATGTGTTCTATAAGGTTTAGTATGAGGTGATGTTTAATGCTTTTATTTCGTCTATATCTTTATTATTTCTCATTTTTCACTCTCATTCATGCATGTTTACTCTGTCACCCTTTTAATAAATATCATTTGACTTTTAAAAATATAAGCTTTTGAATTTTATGCATAGTGTTACTATCTCTTGTTTTTTCTTAAATTTTATTCTATCTTTATTAAATTCATCTTTCTTTTTTATCTTAGTTTATCTTGTTAAATAATGGTGTTTATTGCCCATTTGCTTAAAAATAAATCAATTAAATTTGGTCATTCATCTTTCTAATAATGACAGTACCTAAAACTACAAACTTACACTTGGTACATAAACTTCATCCCATAGTTTTTGATATGTTCTCATATTTATTGCTTTTTGTATATTTTAAAATTTCCCATTGGACTCTCCAAAGGTACTCTATAACTATTATTCTGAACACAAAAGTAGTTGCAGATGACCAAAACAGGGCCTAAAAATGTTCAGCTTTATAGAACTTACAAAGATTTATTTTATGAATCTATTTATGAGTTCTAGTATGTGCACTATTTTGTAAATTTTCCACTAATTTAAGAAAACATAAGCATCCTGTATGAGATAGCCATGATTCTAAGTATCCCTATCAAATTTATTTGATTAATTGCATTTTTGTTCTATGTTAATGTTTGTTGCCTTTTACATCAGTCAAACTTTGAAGAGATTATTGGAATCTACATTTCTAATTTTGTAAATTGTTTTGCATTTCCAAGATTTTCTTTTATGTATTTAGCTGCTGTTTGCTCTATAAGGATTTTTAACTCTTATCTACTACGTGTTTTCAAATCAACAAAAAATTCTGTCCTTATTAATGCTTTAGGTAGCCTTAAAAATTCTAACTTGTCTAAATATATTTCCTCTTCATTATTATGTGTATTTAATCCTTATTTCCTTGTTCATTTTATTTCATTTCAATATCCTTTTATTTCTTTCATATTATTTTTTTCTCTTTTTGATGTTTAAGAGCATATAATCCAGCAGTATTTTTTGACCTCTCATCTTTTCTTTCTAATGAAAGAAATCAATGCATTCACATTCAATGATGATGTTTAGACAATTGTGCTTCTTATATCTCACATAATTTTTTTTTTACTTCATTAGTTGCTCATTTTGATTTTCCATATGTTTTTTTGTTGGATAACACTTTTTCCCCCCAAGGGAAAACCTCTGTGTTTCAGTCAACTATATTTTGAGAAGATGGGGGCAGTAACAAACGACCTAATATTCCCTGGTTTTCTAGCAGCAACCAAAAAGTAACCATAGTATATAATCTCATACGTCACGTTCTTAACGTCTATTCAGTAAACCGTTTTTTCCATAGAGAAACATTGATGAAGGCTGTGTTAATCCATTTAGAGGGTTTGCCAGAGGACCTATGGCCTTGCCAATCTAGGCCGTTTTATTTTCGTATTAACTTTACATAAGCAAAAGTCTACCAAGTATTTAAGATTGTGCAACACGAGTGATTGTCTTCCAGCCTCTTATAATAGACTGTCACCACCAATATGTCAAATTTTAGTTCACTTTTCTTTTATTTGGAGCAATTCTGTTTTATTCAGCTTTGCTATATGGGCTGTTACAGATCAACTATATGGGCAGTTACAGATCAGTTTCAGCATTCCTATCATATGGGTCTGCTTATAATATTACCCAGGCTGAAGATACAGCTCTTATTTAGAATATGTTGTGCTATAAGTGGTATAAGGAAAAAAGTAAAAGAGAAAGCTGAACCACAACTGTACTTAAAGCTTTTGTTCCAAGAGGGTATGTTTTATCTACTCTGATCCAATTGGTCAAAGCTAGTCAAATGAAGTAGACCATCAGTGGTACAAGCAAGTAAAAATCTACCCACAGAAGGAACTGCAAGTCGCATGGCAATAGGAGATGGATAATTCCCTTACAAGGAATGGAAGGACTGAATACTAAAGGACAACACTGTGCTCTATGCTGTCCCCTCATTAATTCTGAAGTGGTCTTTACCTTTCCTTCAGTGGCTACCACTCTCTTCTTTCTCTTCACACTTAATTATACATACCTTTTTACTAATATTTTCTAACAAAAGAATTATGTTTCCCTCCTCACACTGCCCCTCCTCCAACTGACATTCATAAGATAAAAGTACAATAAAATTTTGAGACACTTTCTTTTGCTATATCATAAAAAAGCCATCATGAAAGGATTCTAATTACATTTTCTTTCTTATCCCTAGATATTAGTCCATTATTTTTTGGTTTTATGTACTGCACTAACTTTAGTATGGTTCTTTTTTTATTTATAGATAGTACATTTAGTACCAGAGGCTTATAAAATTTTTTCTATATTTTTAGAATGTAAAGATTTTATCAGAATATGCTTTATTGTATTTCTTTTCTCAACAATTATTCCTGAAATTCAATGAACTGTTTAATTTATAGGCTGGAATCTTTATATTAGAAGAATCATTTTTCTAGTATCTTTGATCAAATGTTACTCCTTTTCCACATGTGTCTTTTTTCTTCTCATGCTTAGGATAACTTTATCCCCATTTGCCACACACAGCCCTAGTTTATACCTGTGGTTTCAGCAAATCTATTAATGTCCATCCTCTTTCACTCTGAAACATGTCCAACTTTGATAATAAATTATACAGTCAGCCTACCTATAAATCTTACTATTTGCAGATAGAACTCCTGAAACTATTCTCTAAAAACTTTACCTTTCCCTCATATGTAGTTGAATAAACTGTTCAACTACAAAATGTATCTCCACCATTTTCTATGTGACTGCAGTTATCCCACCAAAGGTGGAGTAAACTTTCCACCTCTTTGGCCTTAGCTATATACTTCTTTTGCCAATGGGTTGTCAGCAGATGTGACTGAAGCAAAATAGGAGATGTGTTTTTGTAATAGAAGTTGGCCTCTTGTTCTTCAATCACCATGAGAAGAATATGTCCTTTAAGGGTCCTCCTTGACCACTCCTGCTGCTGTTAAGTTGCTTCAGTCATGTCTGACTCTGTGCAACACCATAGATGGCAGCCCATCAGGCTTCTCTGTCCCTGGGATTCCTGCTACTCAGTTAATGAATTATTTAGTCCTATCAACTTCCTCATCTTTCACCAACACCATCCCAGTGACACCAGTATTTCTCACTCAAATTACTCCAGTAGCCTCCTATTTATAGCTTCGCTGGTAGCTCAGATGGTAAAGAATCTGCCTACAATGTGGGAGACTCAGATTCATACCTGGGTGGAGAAGATACCCTGGAGTAGGAAATGGAAACCCACTCCAGTATTCTTGCCTGAAGAATTCCATTAGACAGAGGAGCCTGGAATGCTATAATCCGTGGGGTCAGAAAGAGTCCGACATAACTGAGCAACTAACTCTACTACTAATAGCCTTTTATTTGGCTTAATATGTTTTAAAATGGACATGAGTTTGAGTGAACTCTGGGAGTTGGTGATGGACAGGGAGGCCTGGCGTCCTGCGATTCATGTGGTGGCAAAGAGTCGGACATGACTGAGTGACTGAACTGAACTGATCATTTAAAATCACAAAACAAATCAAGCCATCCTTCTCTGTTTAAACCTTTGGAGTAACTTCTTTTTTTATTTTATTTTACTTTATTTTACTTTGCAATACTGTATTCGTTTTGCCATACATCAACATGAATCCGCCACGGGTGTACACGTGTTCCCAATCCTGAACCCCCCTCCCATCTCCCTCCCCGTACCATCTCTCTGAGTCATCCCTGTGCACCCGCCCCAAGCATCCTATATCCTGCATCGAACCTAGACTGGCGGTTCATTTCTTATATGATATTATACATGTTTCAATGCCATTCTCCCAAATCATCCCACCCTCTCCCTCTCCCTCAGAGTCCCAAAAGACTCTTCTATACATCTGTGTCTCTTTCGCTGTCTCGCATACAAGGTTATCGTTACCATCTTTCTAAATTCCATATATATGTGTTAGTATACTGTATTGGTGTTTTTCTTTCTGGCTTACTTCACTCTATATAAGCTGTTCCATCTTCATCCACCTCATTAGATCAGATTCAAATGTATTCTTTTTAATGGCTGAGTAATACTCCATTGTGTATATGTACCGCAGCTTTCTTATCCACTCATCTGTTGATGGACATCTAAATGACCCAATCAAAAAATGGGTCAAAGAACTAAATAGACATTTCTCCAAAGAAGACATACAGATGGCTAACAAATACATGAAAAGATGCTCAACATCACTCATTACCAGAGAAATGCAAATCAAAACCACAATGAGGTACCATTTCACACCAGTCAAAATGGCTGCGATCCAAAAGTCTACAAACAATAAATGCTGGAGAGGGTGTGGAGAAAAGGGGACCCTCTTACAGTGTTGGTGGGAATGCAAACTAGTATAGCCACTATGGAGAACAGTGTGGAGATTCCTTAAAAACTGGAAATAGAACTGCCTTACGACCCAGCAATCCCACTGCTGGACATACACACCGAGGAAGCCAGAATTGAAAGAGACACATGTACCCCAGTGTTCATCGCAGCACTGTTTATAATAGCAAGGACATGGAGTAACTTCTAATTTCACTTTAAAATGTGATATGGCTAACCATTTTCTAGCCATGCTTAATGTGACTCTTCCTCATTCTTTCTCACTTTGCTTCACGTTTCCCATTGCTCTCTCTCATTCACCCATGGTAATCTGCTCCAAGATCCTCAAACGTCATGGCCTCAAGAAATAAAGGTAAACCTGAATCTGTTTCTTTTCCTTTCTTTTTAATTTACAAATCGAGGCTTCTCTGGTTGTTCAGTGTTGAAGAGTCAGCCTGCCAGTGCAGAAGACGTGGGTTTGACCCATTGGTGGGAAGGATCTCCTAGAGAAGGAAATAGCTACCCACTTAGTGTTCTTGCCTGGAAAATCCCATGGGCAGAGAAGTTTTGTGGGCCTTCATGAGGTCACAAAGAGTTGGGCATGACTGAGCGACAAACAAACAACAATGAAGAATTTAATCTTTACTATTTCTGAGATATCAGCTAACATATTACTTCATGAAAGAAAACTTTGTCATACCAGATCAGGGTAAACTCTCAGTTGGATTGGCTCTCAATGTTTCTTCCCTTTTTGATAAATATTTATTTAATATGCTTCTGTGTAGATGGGCTTTAAATTCCCAGAGGCAACATGTGTGTATATCCTAGACAGCTCTATGTTCTAGTAATGAATATATTTAATAACTGTGAATGACTAATTCATATGTTTTGGACAACATAGGAATCAACCTTACTGTAACGATTTTACATCAGATTTCTATGTCAGTTCCTCATCCCTAATCCACTTTTTTACTTTGTCTCAGCTGTTCAATATGTGGATGTAGAGTATGTTTTTTACTTTACATAATTATCTCATTTAATTTCTTGAGCAAATGGATACTGACTTCTTGAAGTTTAAACAATGATTCAACTCTATGTTCTTACACTAAAAATATGGTAGCAGAGAATTTATTTGCATATTTTGACATGTATTTTAATTAGTTTAAGTTTCCATATAAGTCAGGATCATTTTAAAATAAGAAAAGAGGGGAAATTTTTTTAGACACATTCTTTAATGAAATATTTTCTTTATTTTTTCAAAACTGGAAAATGACTTAGTCACACCATCATTGAGAGGATTAAATGAAGAGAATAAAAAAATATTTTTAGTTCAGTTCAGTTCATTCTCTCAGTTGTGTCCTATTCTTTGTGACCCCATGGACTGCAGCACACCAGGCTTCCCTGTCCATCACCAACTGCTGGAGCCTACTCTAACTCATGTCCATCATGTCGGTGATGCTATCCAACCATCTCATTCTCTGTTGTCCTCTTCTCCTCTCGCCTTTAATCTTTCCCAGCATCAGGGTCTTTTTCAACGAGTTGGTTCTTCACATCAGGTGGCCAAAGTATTGGAGTTTCAGCTTCAGCATCAGTCCTTCCAGTGAATATTCAGGACTGATTTCCTTTAGGATGCACTGGTTGGATCTCCTTGCAATCCAAGGGACTCTCAAGAGTCTTCCCCAACAGCATAGCTCAAAAGCATCAATTCTTCAGCTGTCAGCTTTCTTTATAGTCGAACTCTCACGTCACATTTTTATAGTCCAACTCTCACATAAAAACATTTTATGAAATACATAATATTAGATTTGTTATTACTATATTAATATTAGTCTTGTACAGATGGTATTAAAATCATACATCTTTACATAATCACTATATTATTTCAATCAAACCTCCTTATTTTTCTAATTTTTACTTTTGGTCTCATGAATAATTATTACTCAAAGAGTGCAGGTTATGTTCAAAGCTAGTGTTGTGGGCAACAAGACTTTTCAGAATAGTTTCCTCTAAAGATAGAATCTAATTGGCTGACCAAATGCTCGAAATAGGGATTCTAGATGATCACAGTTAAAATTTACTAATATAGGGAATAGACTTATGGACATGGGGAGAGGGGAGGAGAGGATGAGACATATGGAAATAGTAACATGAAAACTTACATTATCATATGTAAAATAGATAGCCAATAGGAATTTGCTGTATTGCTCAGGAAACTCAAATAGGGGTTCTGTATCAACCTAGAGTGGTGGGATGGGGAGGGAGATGAGAGGGAGTTTCAAAAGGGAGGGGATATATGTATACCTATGGCTGACTCATATTGAGATTTGACAGAAAACAGCAAAATTCTGTAAAGCAATTATCCCTCAACAAAAAATAAATTAATTTTTAAAAATTACTATCACCATTAAATATATGGGGGAAAAACATTGCTATGAATTTGAACTAGAAAATTCTCATCTCCATTGCCTTAGGGTCCATTTTTAGAAACTTTTATTAACATTTATATAAAAAGATTCCTCCACTCAGGATCCTTATTAGAAACTGACATTCCAAAGCCAAACATGCTACCATTTTTTAAAGTTATTCTTTTTTTTTTTTTCTTGCCATGGGATTTTAATAGTCAGATCCCCCAAGATCTATGATTATGCAGGTAGTTTCTGAGACACACAGCTCTTAAAGTTTTTTTAGGACCAAATGAGGCTCTAAACATCACATACCATTTGTAGAATAATAATAGGCTGGACATTCATTTGCTCAAGCAATAAACTGGTCTCTCAATAGTCATATGGTTATATCTTCTTTACAAATTGAGCTATCAGGGAAGCCTTGGCAACCCACTTCAGTACTCTTGCCTGGAAAATTCCATGGACAGAGGAGCCTTGTAGTCTATAGTCTATGGGGTCACAAAGAGTTGGACACGACTGAGCAACTTCGCTTCTATATCTTCTTGGAAGCTTTAGCAATTGATGAACATGTTTTAGTATTGCCAAATAATATTTATATATATATACACACATATATATTACTGCATATATATGTGTGTATATATGTGTATATATATATATATATATATATATATATATATATATATATATATATATATATATGCTGCTGTTAAGTTGCTTTAGTCATGTCTGACTCTTTATGATCCCATGGACTGGGGCCCACCAGGCTCCTCTGTCCATGAGATTCTCCAGACAAGAATACTGGAGTGGGTTGCCATTTCCTTCTCCAGAGGATCTTCCCAATCCAGAGATCAAACTGGTGTCTCTGGTGTCTCCTGCACTGGCGGGCAGGTTCTTTACCACTAGTGCCACATGGGAAGCCCATATGTGTGTGTGTGTATGTATACATACACACACACACACACACACACACATATATATATATATACACATATATATATAGTGAAATTATTCCCATTTGAAAAAAGAAAAGAATAATGAATTTTCAATTAGTTATCTCATATAAAAATACACTCTGAAGCAAAGTTATTAAAGTCCCAAATAATCTGCCTGCAATTCAGAAGACCTGGGTCCGATCCCTGGGTTGGGAAGACCATCTGGAGGATGGCACAGCAAACCACTCCAATATTCTTGGCTGGAGAATCCCCATGGACAGAGGAACCTGGCAGGCTACAGTCCATGGGGTCACAAAGAGTTAGACATGACTGAGCAACTAAGCACAGCACAGAATGTGGAATAAAATAATGATTCAATGTATTCATTATGAGCTAAACTAAAATATGCAAGGCATTTTAATGACACAAATTCCAAATCCAACTTTAACATATTAATTTCCAAAATATGGACAGTTGTCAGAGAAAGCTGGAAAGAAATAAAAAGAGAATTTGAGTTTTTAAAATTCACTATCTACAATATCAAATTAAAACTTACTATTTCTGCATTTTTTTCTTAGTAAAGATGAATGATTTTGCTTTCACTTACAACCATGCATAAATAATTCCAATCTGCTTATTGTTTTCATTTAGCATTTTGCACAAGAATATTAAAGACATTACTGAACTCTGAGAAGCAGTTAGCACAATCAGTCATTTGCTCTTAGGATTACACTGCTATGCTAAGTTGATTTTTACTTCTGCTGCACTTTAGAATATAAGCATTACTGTATTTCTAGTCTAAAAGTGGTGTTATTTGAAATAAAACTTGCTTGGCATCATGTCACAACAACTAGATGTTTTTAATTTAAAAATAAAAATACTAGCATTAATAATAATAATTGTTGAAAATGTAAAAAAAAAAATAGTTACATTTCCATACGAAGCTTGACCATGAGATAGATAACACTAAGGCCTCCAAATGTATTCAAAAGTGAAGGTGAAAGTGAAAATGTCAGTCACCCAGTCCTGTTCCACTCTTTGGAACCCCATGGACTATAGCTTGCCAATCTTCTCTCTCCATAGAATTCTCCAGGAAATACTGAAGTGGATTGCTATTCCCTTCTCCAGGGGATCTTCCTCACCCAGAGATTGAACTTGGGTCTCCTGCATTGCTGGCAGATTCCTTACCTATTCAAAATTAGATGCTGCTAAATAACTTATTGGGTGATGTTCTATACTTCCTGTAAGATGTAATCAAAGTGTATAGATAATACTCAGATTTTCTAAAGCACTATAAAGGACTTTGTGATTCTGGATTATATATCCCAAGGTGTCATATTGTGAAGCTGCAAGATGAAAAACCCTTGCTATTCAACTTAGTTGCCTTGTCCTTCAGAAACTAAATTCAGTTTTAGACACCTCATTCCTAATGAAATATAAAAAGCCAGATAGATTTCTGAAAAAGATCGACAGTAATGTTCAGAGAGCTGGAGAGCATATTTTTAATAAGATAATGTTCATAGCAGTTTTTTTCTCACATCTCTAGAACATGATTAGATGTCTGCTGGTCTTGTTTTCTGTGTAAGCACACGGTCTTTTGATTGAAAAAATGAGTTTACTTAAAATAAGATTATTTTCATAGGATTTCCTAACCAGAAAAATCAATAAGTATCACCTTATTCAGTATCCACTACTTAAAAATGAGGATTTGAGCCCAAAGTTGTCATCACAAAAAAGTCCCTGGAGCCTTCTGGTGTCAGAACCAACATTAAAATCCCACATTTATTATAATAGACTTCCCTGGTGGCTCAGATGGTAAAGCGTCTGCCTAAAGTGTGGGAGATCCAGGTTCTATCCCTGGGTTGGGAAGATCCTCTGGAGAAGGAAATGGCAACCCTCTCCAGTACTCTTGCCTGGAAAATCCCGTGGATGGAGAAGCCTGGTAGTCTACAGTCCATGAGGTCACAAAGATTTGGACACGACTGAGTGACTAAACTTTCAAACTTTGTTATAATAAAAAGTTTTTCCCAATTTGTCACATGCTCTAAGTATCTCTAGTTACTGTCATTTTACTGAATTAAAAGTACCACATTATAATTCTTTTCCAAAAACATTTTGGGCATTCTTACTATTAAAATGGACTTGGTATAAAACAACATAATTTAAGTCCATGTGGCTTAGACGGTAAATCGTCTGCCTACAATGCAGGAGACCCGGGTTCAATCCCTGTCTTGGGAAGATCTCGTGGAGAAGGAAATGGCAACCCACTCCAGTATTCCTGCCTGGAAAATCCTATGGATGGAGGAGCCTGGTAGGCTACAGTCCGTGGGGTCTCAAAGAGCCAGACACAACTGAGCGACTTCACTTTCACTTTCACTTTCTGTAACCTAGGTATTTGACCTTGGCCTAAATATTTATGGGCTTCCCTGATAGCTTAGTTGGTAAAGAATCTGCCTGCAATGCAGGAAATCCCAGCTCGATTTCTGAGTTGAGAAGAACCCCTGGATTACTTCTGTTTTCATTTTCCTATTTATTTGAAATTTTAAATGATATAAATTTTGAAAAACACAACTACATGAAACTCATACAAGAATAAATAGGAAACCTGATTGTTCCTATATATTAAATAAATTAAATCTAGAAAAATCCAATCAGAAACTTCCTTACTCAAGTAACGCCTGTGAATCACTTTAAATATTAAAGAATAATCTGCAGTGATCTTAAATATTTCCAATTATTAGAAAGGATGCGGGAAGTCCACAATCCATTTTATGAGCTAAGCATGAATTTAATAACAAATTGTGAAAAAATACAAAGGACATATACAAATGAAAAATAATAATACATGAACCATCTTCACGATATACAGAAAAACAAATTCCTCATCACTTATAGACAATATAAAAGTTAAAACAATGAAACAGCATTTTTCTGACTTTGGTATAACAAAATGTCTTAAGCAAAATTTCTGTATGTTAAAAGACAATACTAAAAAAGTAAAAAAGCAGTCCATATTTGATGCTAATTAACAATGACATACTTGGAATCCAAACATAAAAAAGAATTCCATATTTTCGTAGGAAAAGACATAAACTCAGGAAAATAATGGCAAAATTTCTTGCAACAGGTTAAGAGACTGTTCAAATAGTCAACAGGCATGCAAAGTGTTATCCAGCCTTATTAGTGATAAAGGAAACACAAAACTAACGTGTTACAAATACAGTCACCAAAATGGCTAAAATTAAATGACTGGCATCACCTACAAATGGTGTGATGTAAGCAACTAGAATGCTTATACACTCTTGGCAGTGTCAAATTTTTTTAACTATCTTGGAAAAATATTCAGCAGTATTTACTAAAACTGAATGCAAACATTCCCTGTTGATCAATAATTCTCATATTTGCATCACAGGACACACACTATACTGTTTATAGCAGTATTATTTCCAATAGTGCGAAAATTAAAATAGAGTCCAGAACCCTGAAGAGCGATCTCTTACACTCTTTGTTCTCCGCATACCCTAAACAAGAGAGCTGCCCTGCATCTCCAACAAGAATGTTACCACTTTATTACTCCAGCAAAAGGAGACGATTCTCTCCTTGCCCATCAATAGCCCCAGGCACTGAGATATCACCACCACAGAGCCAATGAGAAACTGTCACTACCCTGAACTCTTGCTTTCTGCTGGATGGACTTTGTTTCAAAGCAGTCCTTCTCAGCTTTCTACCTTCAGTTCAGTCAGTCACTCAGTCGTGTCCGACTCTTTGCGACCCCATGAATTGCAGCATGTCAGGCCTCCCTGTCCATCACCAACTCCCGGAGTTCACTCAGACTCACGCCCATCCAGTCAGTGATGCCATCCAGCCATCTCATCCTGTCGTCCCCTTCTCCTCCTGCCCCCAATCCCTCCCACCATCAGAGTCTTTTCCAATGAGTCAACTCTTCAGATAAGGTGGTCAAAGTACTGGAGTTTCAGCTTTAGCATCATTCCCTCCAAAGAAATCCCAGGGCTGATCTCCTTCAGAATGGACTGGTTGGATCTCCTTGCAGTCCAAGGGACTCTCAAGAGTCTTCTCCAATACCACAGTTCAAAAGCATCAATTCTTCAGCACTCAGCCTTCTTCACAGTCCAACTCTCACATACATACATGACTACTGGAAAACCATAGCCTTGACTAGACGGATCTTTGTTGGCAAAGTAATGTCTCTGCTTTTGAATATACTATCTAGGTTGGTCGTAACTTTTCTTCCAAGGAGTAAGCATCTTTTAATTTCATGGCTGAAGTCACCATCTGCAGTGATTTTGGAGCACCCCAAAAATAAAGTCTGATACTGTTTCCACTATTTCCCATGAAGTGATGGGACCAGATGCCATGATCTCCTTTTCTGAATGTTGAGCTTTAAGCCAACTTTTTCACTCTCCTCTTTCACTTTCATCAAGAGGCTTTTTAGTTCCTCTTCACTTTCTGCCATAAGGGTGGTGTCATCTGCATATGTGAGGTTATTGATATTTGTCCCGGCAATCCTGATTCCAGTTGTGCTTCTTCCAGTCCAGCATTTCTCATGATGTACTCTGCATAGAAGTTAAATAAGCAGGATGACAATATACAGCCTTGACATACTCCTTTTCCTATTTGGAACCAGTCTGTTGTTCCATGTCCAGTTCTAACTGTTGCTTCCTGACCTGCATACAGATTTCTCAAGAGGCAGGTCAGGTGGTCTGGTATTCTCATATCTCTCAGAATTTTCCACAGTTGATTGTGATCCACACAGTCAAAGGCTTTGCCATAGTCAGTAAAGCAGAAATAGATGTTTTTCTGGAACTTTCTTGCTTTTTCCATGATCCAACGGATGTTGACAATTTGATGTCTGGTTCCTCTGCCTTTTCTAAAACCAGCTTGAACATCAGGAAGCTCACGGTTCACGTATTGCTGAAGCCTGTCTTGTAGAATTTTGAGCATTACTTTACTAGCATGTGAGATGAGTGCAATTGTGCAGTAGTTTGAGCATTCTTTGGCATTGCCTTTCTTTACCCTCTGTAAAGTAACAATCCTCTCCTTTCCTGGCGTTTTCCTATAGTATTGTCATAGCTTTCAAGTCCAGAACTGCAGTTCCTCTGCTATCCCAAGTAAACCCAATTTGTTCATAAAATAACTGGCTGTTTTATTTTAAAGGTTGGCATTGCCTTTAAATTAAAAACAATCAAAAGTCCAGAAGCATCAGAATGGATTCATCTTAATAAAATCATAAAATAGAATACTATCCGTTAAAAAGATAGTATTAAAACCACAAAAACATGTCTGAATTATACTTTATGTTGAGAGAAAAAATATTGGTACAAACACGCATACTCAAATGCAAGTAGAATAATCCCGCTGTGTGTGTGTATGTGTGTGTTGTAAAACAGGCACCATCCATGAACAGAATTCAGGAAAGTAAATGTCTTTAGGGAGGGGTATGAGAGGGGCTTCTGGGAATTGGCATTTGTCTAATTTTTGATGTGAGTAGTGGTTGCACAGTTGTGATCACACTGAGTGAAATTATAGAGCTTTACATTTTATAATGTATTCTTTTTTTATATGTGGATACTTTTTTCAGAGAAAAGTGTAAAATATGTGAATACAAGCTCATGTAATTCTCTTGAATGTTCTTTGGATTCTTGCTTCCTAAAAATCTGTCACTTTTCAGGGTTTTTTGGGCTCTTTGATACCCCCACTTCTCTTAGGTTAGTTTATAGTTTTGAGCCTCTCTCTGACAACTTTTCAGCACACTTAAAATGTCTATTCAAAGGCTACTGCCAAAAAAATTCTGCTCATGATATCTACTGAAAACATGACTCGTTTTATTTACTCTGAAGAACACATCTCCCGTCTCATCTGCTCAAAGGTTTTTAAAAATGCTTTTCCAAGAAACTCATGACTAACATCATTGTTTTGATGTGAAAACAGCTAACATCTGTGGCTTCAGAAAAAATAATAAAACATGCTTCAGAAAGAACTTGTTCCATGTACTATACAAGTTCTGTATTATCAATGCTCGTACTTAGAAAGAATCTGTTCTAATTATTTTTTTTCCAGCTATACCAAAAAGAAGAGAGAGGGGAAAAAAAACAACAACTATGAACTGCTTTTTCATAATTCAGTTTTGCTATTGATGACAACTGACCTTCAAAAATTGACACTGGTTTATTTGCAATTACTTATCACATTTTCTTTTTTTAACTAAAGTCAGCCACCTGTCAGTCAGGAAGATCTGTAGAGTCTTAAATCAGATGAAGTGTTAGGATCCATATGTCTGCATGCTTAACTCTATGGTATTTTATGAGAATTTTAATATACGTGTTTTTACTTTTCTTTAATTTTAAAACACTCCTGAAAAATAATTAACTCTTCCAAAGTCCATTTTATGCCACTTATATTTTAATTATGTTTTGGGATTTGAGGATAGTATTTTATAATTAAAGATAATTTATAGCATAGGATCTGATGAATGAAATTCATCAGAACTACTTTCATTTCATTGTATTATATAGAAAATGTGAACATTATACCTTAGTGTAATTAATTAATCCATCATAGCTTAGCATATGCTATATACAAACTTTTTATGAATAAGTACAGCAACTAGATACATTTGAAATTTGAATGGTCATTTCTGTTTACTAAGAACTATATTTACTATGGTTATCAGACAATAACTTAATTTTTACTCGAGTTATTTACAGCTGTTAATAACCCATCTCTCAAATGTACTAAAATAATCATGTTCATGATCTTAAATATTACCAGGTAAACCACATTTTGCTCTCTGGGAGGTAAGTAAGAAGGAAGGCAGAGTTAAATGAAATCAACATTTCTCCTCAAAAAGCTTTTCAGAAACATGAAGAGAAAATTATGAAGCTTTCTCTGGTCTGTTAAATAGAGCTGTTTCATCACATTTATGAGCCTAGAATATCATGCTTTTTGACTGAACAGAGACAATTTTCACAAGCTAGAATAGGATTACAGAGAACAGTGAGATGTCTTTCTTTGAGACTGTGCTGGAGAAAGCTGAGAAGAAATGACTTGCAGAGGATATGTTCCTAAGGCTAACTTCCACAGCACATTCATTAAAGAAACAAAACTAAAAATGAATAATATGTAAAGAAATGTTTTATTTTTTAGAGATTTCTGCCAGCCCAATTATTTCAATACTGAATATTTCAAGTCTTTCATCAGGAATTCATCAATAGATAAATAAATATGACTTTATTACAATCAATACAAATAATATGTAGTTTTAGTTTTGTGTGAATTAGAATACAGTGAAAGCCTCCACATCAAGGTATCCTTATTTATTTATTATTAAATGACTGTTGGGACTTCCCTGGTAGCTCAGCTGGTGAAGAATATGCTTGCAATGCAGGAGACCCAGGTGTGATTCCAGGATCAGGAAGATCGCCTGGAGAAGGGATAGGCTACCCACTTCAGTTTTCTTGGGCTTCCCTGATGGCTCAGTCAGTAAAGTGTTTGCCTGCAATGTGGGAGACCTGGGTTCAATCCTGTTGAGTACTTACTATCAGTTATTTGGTCTACTAGACACTAGGGATACAAAGAAATATAAACAGTGGTCTCTGTAGTCAGACACTGTACAGGAGATTGGCGGAAAGTGGCAAAAAATTCCAAATGACAACACAGTAGGATAAGTAAAATAACAAGGATGTGCAAGGCTGTATATTGTCACCCTGTTTATTTAACTTATATGCAGAGTACATCATGAGAAATGCTGGACTGGATAAAGCACAAGCTGAAATCAAGATTGCCAGGAGAAATATCAATAACCTCAATATCAATAATATGCAGATGATACCACCCTTATGGCAGAAAGCAAAGAACTAAAGAGCCTCTTGATGAAAGTGAAAGAGGAGAATGAAAAAGTTGGCTTAAAACTCAACATTCAGAAAACAAAAATCATGGCATCTGGTCCCATCACTTCATGGCAAATAGATTGGGAAACAATGGAAACAGTGACAGACTATTTGGGGGGGGGGGGGTCCAAAATCACTGCAGATGATGACTGCAGCCATGAAATTAAAAGACACTTGCTCCTTGGAAGAAAAGTTATGACCCACTTAGCATATTCAAAAGCAGAGACATTACTTTACCAACAAAGGTCCATCTAGTCAAAGCTACGGTTTTTTCAGTAGTCATATATGGATGTGAGAGTTGGACTATAAAGAAAGCTAAGCACCAAAGAATTTATGCTTTTGAACTGTGGTATTGGAGAAGACACTTGACAGTTCCTTGAACTGCAAGGAGATCCAACCAGTCCTTCCTAAAGGAAATCAATCCTGAATATTTATCAGAAAGTCTGATGTTGAAGCTGAAACTCTAATTCTTTGGCCACCTGATGCAAAGAACTGACTCATCTGAAAAGACCCTGATGCTGGGGAAGATTGAAGGCAGGAGGAGAAGGCGACAACACAGGATGAGATGGTGGATGGCATCAATGACTCAATGGACATGAGTTTGAGTAAACCCCGGGAGTTGGTGATGGACAGGGAGGTCTGGCGTGCTGCAGTCCATGGGGCCGCTAAGAGTAGGACATAACTGAGCTACTGAACTGAACTGAATTGAAGGATGTGCAAAGAGTAAAACGGGGAATACCAGGGAGGTAAAACTGTTTTGTATTTAAATAAAAAAAGAGGTTATTTTCAGGTGAAGAAATAATTAATACCAACCAGCAGAAAAAGCATTTACAAGAGTGGCAAGATGAGAAGGCACGGTGTTAGGTAATTATACACAGTTCAATATGGATTAAGCATATGTTACAAAGGAAAAATATGAAGAGATAAATTTTGAGAAGTAATTAAAGAAGACATAAGATATCTCAGTAAGTACAATACGGAGAATGGATTTAATCTGATTTGCAAATGAGAGAGGCTTTGAAGAAATTCAAGAAGAGTGACTGGTGCCAACTTGTACATTAGGAAGATCACTTAGGCCACAATGCAGGGCATGGACTAGAATAGGAACAAAAGGGTAAGGCAGCTGCTTGGAAAATCAAGTGAGAAACAATTAAATCCTGAACTAAAATAGTGGCAATTGAAATAGAAATAGGATAGTTGTTCCCATTAAAGAGTTAGACTAAACAGCACTTAGTAATTATTTGGATGTGTGGTAGAGCAAGACTTACAGTCATGGATATCTACAAGTGGAGAGGTTTAATACCAAATGGAGAAGATATACTTGCAATATTCACCAAAAATGAAAACTACAGAGAGAAACATGTTTGAAGGAAAGTGTAAGTTTACTCTGGACATGCTGAGATTCAGATAAAGGTGATTATCATGTTCAGACAACAATGGACATAGCTTTTAGAACTCAACAAAATAATCTGGACAAGGGATATACTAATTTAGGAGTTCCCCAAACAATTCCCATTGCTGACATCATTGAAGTTTCATTTGCTTTTCCCGGAGAAAGCAGAAATGAAAGTTTTTGAAACTTGGTGAACACTAAAGTCTAATGAATATGAAATGGAAGAGAAAATTATAGAGACTCTAAGAGAAAGCATGAACTGAAAATATATGATATCACAGAATCCAGGAATGGAAAGAGTTTCCAGTCAAAAAATCTAATAAAATCTTAAAGCAGTTTTGTTAGCAGGATATGAACTAAAATGCCTGTAATGAATTTAACTATAATCAGGTTTTAGTTAACTTAGTTCAGTTCAGCCGCTCAGTCATGTCCTACTCTTTGTGGCCCTAAGGACTGCAGCATGCCAGGCCTCCCTGTCCATCACCAACTCCAGTAGTTCACTCAAACTCATGTCCATCGAGTCGGTGATGCCACCCAACCATCTCATCCTCTGTTGTCCCTTTCTCCTCCTGCCTTCAATCTTTCCCAGCATCAGGGTCTTTTCAAATGAGTCAGTTCTTCACATCTCATGGCCAAAGTATTGGAGTTTCAGCTTCAGTATCAGTCCTTCCAATGAATATTCACGACTGATTTCCTTTAGGATGGACTGGTTGGATCTCCTTGCAGTCCAAGGGACTCTCAAGAGTCTTCAATACCACAGTTCAAAAGCATCAGTTCTTCAGCACTCAGGGTTCTTTATAGTTCAACTTTCACATCCATACATGATTACTGAAAAAACCATAGCTTTGACTAAACAGACCTTTGTTGGCAAAGTACTGTCTTTGCTTTTTAATACGCTGTCTAGGTTGTTCATAATTAACCAATTTCACTGCTGTGAAAATAATAGAAGCCAGACTCCTGTTGGACAAGAAAAAAATAATGAAAAAATTAAGAAGTAACACATATAAATTACATATTTCAAAATGTGTCAGGATGGGGGCAGAGACATGAATTAAGTAATATAACAGAATTCCTTGACTGTGCTGCAATAAACAACCTTAATTTCTTACTGCTTAAAATACCAGAAGTTATTTCCTTCTTAGGTTTCTTGCTCATCTCATGTAAGTAGACAATTCTGATCCACATTATTCTCACAGAAAATTCAGGCTAAAGCAGGGCACTCAAAGCCAGTGCTCTGGGAAAACCCAGAGGATGGGATAGGAGGGACATGTCAGGAAGGTTCGGGACAGGAAGACCCATGTACACCCGTGGCTGATTCATGTCAATGTATGGCAAAAAGCACCACAATACTGTAAAGCAATTAGCCTCCAATTAAAATAAGTAAATTATTTTTTAAGCTAAAAATATTAAAAATAAATAATTTTTAAAAATCCATTTGAGCTTCCGTAGAAAAACCAGGAGGCAAGTCATCCAAGTTTAATTGTGGATTTTTCTTTAACTCTTGCTGTTAAAGTTCACTTACCATTAAAAAAAAAAAAAAAAAAGAATTCAGGCCAATCTAACCTTTAAAATTTGGAATTATCGTGGCAGGGAGGGAGAAGAAACAGAAAACTGTACACTGAATTTTGAAGATTTCTGTCCTCATATCATAGCCAAACAAGTTACATGGTAATTCCTGTGTTTGTGGAAGTAAAATTTATTTTTCTATCAGAATGAAAAAGACAGAAATATTTATAAAAACTTCAAATACTACTACAATTTATTCTGGTCACCAAATACTCTGTTCACTCTCCTTCCTGAATCCAAAGTTTACTTACCTCAGCCATAAAACCATTTCAGTCATGGCATCAACCTAAAAGTACCAGTTTTCTCAGTGAAAAGGTCTTTTTCCTAGAATGACAAATAAAGAGATTTTAGATAAATCATAGCTGTGGCTATTCTTGTCTTGGAGATCTCTGAATTTAGAAAGACACGTTATGTGTTCCCCCAAACACACCTCAATAAATATTTGGAAGAACAGGGTCTGGATAATTACAATAAATACTTATTTTTAGAAAACAGAAGAACTGCAACACAAATCAAAAACCAATTATTCTTTTCTTCTATCTTCCTTTGCCACAGATGAAATGGACATCATGGACCATGTTCTCCTAAGACACTACACATGATTCTCAGATTATTATCTCTCTATAGATAGTTGAGGCTAAGTGTCATCTCAAGTCTCAAATGGCAACAATATTCCCTGGGCCTAGTTGGTTTTGTTTTCTGCTTTTTGTTTTTCTGACAGCACTTTCTTTTTAAAAACCTAGTTGGTTCTTACCAGTTTGATTCCAGTCAGATTTATCTTTATATCTCAGTATTCATAAGCACATTTCTTTGCATGACACAAATCACATACATAGTATATTTCTCTCTCTCTCTTAGTCTCTCTCCCTTTCTTAGTCTCTCTCTGTCTCTCAATACTTTGACTTAACAAATACTTGGAGATTAAATTGCTGAGGTCGGCAAGTATACAGTCTCTGTTTTCTGAGGCGTGTTGCCCATTTAAAAATATTTATCGGATGTCATTATCTGTATCTTAGTCAGGGTGGTTTTGAGTATGACTTTCATGGTCACTTCCTTAATTTGATTTTTGTTCTCAGGCAACTTAAATTGTTGAAAAGTATTCACTTTATTTTTACGTGCAAGACTCAGTTTAAATCAACATTTTATTTAATCCTTGAAACTTTCCTCACTTTCCTCCCCCTACTGTTTAGGGCCTAAAAACAGTTGTCTTTTTAATATCACAAGACTTCATATTCTGGAAATGGTTTATTCCATTTTATTCATTCTTGAAAACTGGCCGATTTATTTTGAGATCCTACTATTTTTGTAATGCCTTGTAAAATATATTGCATATACACCACCTCCTCCAGTTTTTCTACTTCCTTCATCAACACTCACATCCACAACCAGCATGGCCTGCTTTCTAATTACAACCAACAATATTTTTACTAAAAGTTTAGTGACTAATGTGTATCACTATTTTTTCAGCTTTAAATAGCATTTTTCTCTTTGTTTACCACATGGATAGTAAGACACTATCCTATATTTTAAATTTTTGATATGTTAGCACCCAAATTCTAGGACTCAGTTTCTATATTAATGCAGATAAGAGAGATTATGCTTTGGTAAAGAGAAAACCCACAATTTCAGAGCTTAAAATAAAGATGTATTTCCTACTTATACCACAGTATTTTCATTTCAAGTCAGCAAGGTTATCTACTCAACATTATGATCACTCAGGGACCTAGTCTGACCAACATCTGCCTCCTGGATAAATGAAAAGTGTACAGAAAAATGGAGAACTTTGAGCTGGCTCATAAGGCTTCTGCTCAAATGTAAGTTTCAAAAAATGTCATCATCAATCTTACCACATGGCTGAAAGAAGAAGAATATCAATGTAAGTGAACTGACCTATTGGTTAAAATAGACAATATATAGAGAGGTAAGTGGAATTAGAATATCATTTTTTATTTTATTTTTAAGGGGTAAGTAATTAAATATGTTTATTTGCTGAGAAGAAGCTTCAAATGAGAAAGAAATGATGAACAAAGGAAAGAATAGTGGTCATTGTTGGAGCATCTTTGCTGAGGACACTAAAGAAGATAGTGTCTGTGTAGAGGTGAAGTACTTAACAAGCAAATGGACATTTTTCTACCCTTTGAAAATGGGAGAAACAAAGTTAGATGGCTGTAGAGAAAGGTAAATGTGAATGTGAGGAGCTGAGAATCATAACTGAGAATCAGGACTTTCTCAAAGAAGCTAAAAGTCAGTGCAAAGAAATCAGAGTACATATAGTATATTCAAAATATTTTCCAAGGCCTCGATCAATCTGAAGATAAACAATAGGAGAAAAATTTAACCTGAAATAGTTTCTATTTTGTAGTATAACCAGGTATTTCATCTCAGAGCTAAAACTCAGAAGACAAAAAGACACATTTTATTGAGCTTCTTAGCCAGAGTAGGCATGCAATCAGCAGACTATCTGATTACAAAGTGCTTCTCACTTTCCTTCTAGGCTTCCTAAGAGAAATGCAACTATGATAATTCCTATCTCGTATATTAAAGAATGAGGAAAAGAAAAAAAAATAGCAAATGAAAGAGAAAACAAAATTTGCATGTGAGTGAAATAATTCTTGAGTGATTTTTTCCTGTCATGAGGATGTGGCTTATGCAAAATTTTATAAATCGACAGGAAGAAGCGTAAAACTGCTAGTTGTTTTTTTTTAATTACTTGCTTCTAAGTACCAGCTAATTCTTGTTTACTAAGTGCTTTCTCCTTAATTCTCATTCTAGTGAGAAAGATGACCAATTATTATTACTTTAAAGGTTGATAAACTCATAAACTTTTTGAGATTCATGCTTAGTCACTCAGTCATATCCGACTCCATCACCCCGAGGATGCCAAGACTGTCAGGATCTTCTGTTCATGGAATTTTCTAGGCAAAAGTACTGGAGTGAGTTGCCATTTCCTCCTCCAGGGGATCTTCTTGACCCAGGGGTCGAACCTGCATCTCCTGTGTCTCCTGCACTGGTAAGTAATTCTTTACCTGCTGAGTCATATGAGAAGACCCTCTCATGAGATTGGCAAGATCTAAATGACAATGATAAACAGGAAATTCAGAACTGATTTCCTAAAGCTTTTTTTTTTTTATTTAGCATTTATAGTTTCACTTTTCCAATAAGTATTTTTAATTGCCTAATAAGGGAATCTAGTTACATACTGACCCTCTTTTTAGAATTTATACCATGGAAGGGAGAATAAGACACACATTTGTGTGGTTTAATCTCTGAACTTCACATGTGAAATATAAACATAGAGTTATATATCTCACATATTCTTACGTTTCCAAAGTAGCAAAAGTCCAGATATCTCTCCCTCAGTTTCCTACCAATTTCTCCGCCTCCTACAACTAATCATCCAAAAAAGAAAAGGAAAGGAAAAGAAAGAAAAGGAAGGAGGAAAGGGGAAAAAGATAAATGAATACAGGATTCAGGGTGCTATGAACTGAATTATGTTCCCTGAGAATTCATATGCTGAAGACTTACCTCCAACATGATTGCCCACGAGGTCCTAAACCTAGGTTCTAATCCAGTAGTTATCAGTAGTTTTATAAAAAGAGGAAAGAGAGAAAGATATATGTCTCTCCAGGAACACACACTGAAGACAGGCCACGAGAACACCCTGTGAGAAGGCAGTCATCTGCAAGCCTGAAAGAGGGCTCTCACTGAATCTGAGCATATTGGCATCCTGAGAGAGAGCATCCAGTCTCCAGAACAGTCAGAAAACGAATCTGTCATTTCAGCTACTCTACTCAGTCTATGGTATTTATGATGGCAGCCCAAAGAGACACATAAGGAGGAAATTTTAAAAATTGAAACTAATGTCCACAGTTCTACACAACTGGAAATTAAACATCTACTGTAATAATTTATAAAACAAAAAGATGATAAGATGGTTCTAAATAGCTTTTGTGCTGCTACTACATAAGTTCTCAATTCCTTTCTGCTTTAGCAGAAAGGGGTTTTCCTGGTGGCCCAGCCGGTAAAACTGCCTGCATGTGGAAGACCTGGATTCTATCCCCAGGTTAGGAAGATCTCCTGGAGGAGGGAATAGCTACCCACTCCAGTATTCTTGCCTGGAGAATTCCATAGACTGAGGAGCCTGGTGGGTGGGCTACAGTCCATGGGGTCTCAAAGAGTTGGACATGACTGAAGCAACCAACACTTTCAGCAGAAATGAATCAACTGACACACTTCAACGAACTTAATCAACTTTGGGGCTCAACTTGCAGTTATACCTGGGGATCCCACTGAATTTAAACAAGGCATCCTATACAGTCTTAAGGGAGTTACTGAACTTAAAACAAGTGTGCTTCACTTTATCCAGAACTAAACCTGTCCTAAATTCCTAATGGTCATAAACTTATTGCCCTAAAATATCTCCTAAGGATCACAGAACACTGATCTAATGAATAATGAATTAAAGTTAAGTATTTAGTACTTAGAAGTTTGCAGAGTACATCATGAGAAACACTGGGCTGGAAGAAGCACAACCTGGAATCAAGATTGCAGGAGAAATATCAATAACCTCAGATATGCAGATGACACCACCCTTGTAGCAGAAAGTGAAGAGGAACTAAAGAGCGTCTTGATGAAAGTGAAAGAGGAAGAGTGAAAAAGTTGGCTTAAAGCTCAACATTCAGAAAACTAAGATCGTGGCATCTGGTCCTGTCACTTCATGGGAAATAGATGGGGAAACAGTGGAAACAGTGTCAGACTTTATTTCGGGGGACTCCAAAATCACTGCAGATGGAAAAAGACGCTTTCTCCTTGGAAGGAAAGTTATGACCAACCTAGACAGTGTATTCAAAAGCAGAGATATTTCTTTGCCAACAAAGGTCCGTCTAGTCAAGGCTATGGTTTTTCCAGTAGTCATGTATGGATGTGAAAGTTGGACTGTGAAGAAAGCTGAGTGCCAAAGAATTGATGCTTTTGAACTGTGGTGTTGGAGAAGACTCTAGAGTCCCTTGGATGGCAAGGAGATCCAACCAGTCCATTCTAAAGGAGATCAGTCCTGGATGCTCATTGGAAGGACTAATGCTAAAGGTGAAACTCCAATACTTTGGCCACCTCATGAGAAGAGTTGACTCATTGGAAAAGACCCTGATGCTGGGAGGGATTAGGGGCAGGAGGAGAAGGGGACAACAGAGGATGAGATGGCTGGATGGCATCACCGACTCGATGGACAAGAGTTTGAGTGAATTCTGGGAGTTGGTGATGAACAAGGTGGCCTGGCATACTGCGATTCATGGGGTCCACAGATTTGGACACAACTGAGAAAGTGAACTGAACTGAACTGAACTGAGAAGTTTATTTGACCAAATGAAAACTTGATGGATCTTCTCCACTCCCAACGTTGAAAATTTAAAATAGTTAAGATGACCCAATGGAAATTAAACAGAGACTTTAAAAATTGAACACAGTATACAAGACCTACTCAGAAAATGGGTTATTACCCCCATTGCTTCTCCATTTAACAGTCCAATTTAAAGTTTTCTTAAACTTGGAAAGCATGACATGCTGAATTCAACCCCCATGCTAAATTACTGCTACCTTAATGCCCCCATCCATTAAGGCCCCATGCTCAATATTATTGAAATCACTGACTCCATCCAATCATGAACTGATAAATACTTCACTACTATAGACCTGGCTAATATGTTTTGTTCATCACCTATTTCAATAGCCTCTCAACTGTAGTTTGCCTTCACTTTTGAATGGAGATAATGCACCTTTACCAGGCTGCCCATGAAATAACTCAAGACAAAGGCATTGTACACAGTCTATGCTGGCAAAACTTTAACCACATCTAACTTACTCCAAGAATATAGGTATAAAATCAATTTAATAATATCTGCTCCAATGAAACTCATTTGACACATTTATCCAGGATATAAAATATTCACAGAAGAACTCAAAAAAAGGGTACACTCTCCCACTGCCACCCATAGTGCAAGGCTATATGCCCTCTCATTTAACTTTTTGAAAATTATTGGTAAACCGAGGGCCACTCCAGTCCTGACACTATCAAAATCCTCTCAGCTCCCACAACAAATTTTAAGTTTCAAGATGAAATTTATTTCTTATTTACACATTTTACTTTAGTCCATTTATCATGTATTTGCAAACTGGCTAATTCTGGCTCATTTATTCTTTCTAATAAAATACTCTATGTCTGTCCAACAAGCATTCCCACAGGTGTCCCCAAGAGACTGTTTCACTGTAAAGGTCTTAGCAAACTCCTTTCATACTTCTGAAGTTTCAGAATATCTGTGATGCCCATAAGTGGTTCTTAAGTTTCTGACACATGAAACAGCTCCCCTCAGCTCTGCATTATATGCCATTAGAGTGAAAATTGCTGGCTGGGTCTCTTGGAAACAGAGGTTCTCACAGGTCCTAGCCTGTGACCCTCCATACCCAGGTGCTTATTATGCCTTGGCTCATGGAAGCAGCACCCTATAAGCTTGACACCCAAGACTTGACACCCTGACACCCACAGACACCCAAGAATGTCTACAGATAGAGCCAGACTTAGACACTCTGGTATATCCCACCTCCGAAAGGACTTGTCTCAGTCACTTGTCGGATGTCACAGCACTGGAGGAGACTATTTCTCTCCCAGACTCCTTGGCTTCTAAACATCTTGGGATCAATAGAGTAAACAATAATGAAAGCCCTCCCTTTACAAAATGGCCACCGTCAGATGTATTGGAGCTCAGTGGAATGTTTTTCCTTTTCATCCCTTATCTAGGATGCCATGATGAAGGACAGGAATCAAAGTTCAGCACAACTGACTGAACTTCAGGCAGCCATCTTAGTTCTGGAAGCCCTGGCCCACAATCTTCACATTTGTACCTTTTTACAAACTCTTGAGCCCCTGCAATTGGTCTGACTGCTAGATCAAGCCAATGGCAGCAATGATAATTGCTTATCTAAGGTTACCTGTGATTCATGGGGTCGCAAGGAGTCGGACACGACTGAGCGACTGAACTGAACTGAACTGAACTGAAGGTTGTGTTTTGTGATTAAAAAAAAAAGAAAAGAAAAAAAACCTCTAGGAATCTCTGACCTTACTAGGACCCAAAGTATAAAATCAAGGTTCTGCATGTCTCTAAATCCACAAAAGCTACAATACAAGGTCTCCTCATGACACTCTTTCTCCATTCCAGAGTCCTAGATATCATTAATAGTGACCAAAGCAACCACTTCATTTCCCAGAATGAGATTGCACAATGCTGGGATTATGCAGCGCACAGTCGACAGAATGTTCACCTCTCTTACCAGTATTAGGTGGCTGCCTTCATACATACCCCTCAAAATCTACTTAAACAACTTCAAATTCAATTAAATGAAAAATGGGAAATTTCAGTCACTAAAAATCAGCAGTGTCCCTGACTATTTTTTGATGGAGCTTTTAAGGCTCAACCCTACTTTTCCCCCTTGTACTCCACATCTGCTAAGAAAAATAATGATAAGAAATGTGATTTTTTAAAAATCATTGATGTTCTCTCCTTTAGTCCTCATGAGAGGTTCAAGCCACAGCAATCCCTTTGCTTGCATGGGAACCCTCATCATGATCCACCCACTGACCACACAATAAAACCCCCAAGTCACTATTTTTTTCCCTAAGATCTCAAGCCATGTTTAAACTTGGTTTGGAGCTGACCTGCTCTTCCAGGAAAGTTTTATCATGTGACTAATAATCTTTCCATATCCTCTTGGGATGTATGTGGCATCATGAATCTCAAAATCTGAGAAAAATTTTGGGTGGAGCTTCATCTTACTTCTGGAAAATGGTCACAACAGCTAGATAGGTAGGTAGAAATATAGGTGACAGATAATGACTAAAGTTGAAGCAAACTCACACAGCTCTAAAGAGTGAACCTCAGCCTGAACTTCCTAGCATTTGTTTTGGTGGTAGTGGTTTAGTCACTAAGTTATGTCCAACTCTTATGACCCCATGGACTGTGGCCTGCTGGGCTCCTCTGTCCATGTAATTCTTCAGGCAAGAATACTGGAATGGATAGCCATTTCCTTCTCCAGGGACTCTTCCTGATCCATGGATTAAGGCTGGGTCTCCTGTATTGCAGGCAGATTCTGTACTGACTGAGCTATGAGGGAAGAATTTGTTTTCAAATTTAGGAAATAGGATGTGTTATTGACCTATTTTAGAATAGTGTTTCTCAATTCTAATGTGCATGTGAATCACCTAGGAATCTTGTTAAAATGCAGATTTTAATTTAATGAAGGTAGAGTGGGGCCTAAGATTCTGCATATCTAACAAGCTTTCATCAGGTTTCCATATACACCATTCCAGTCCTAGATTAAGGTATAAGGTGTAAGTATTTTGATTCACAGTCAGTAACACCATATACACTGACAGAGAGGTAGTTCCCCCAATAAAGTTGTAGCCAAGGTTAAAAAAAGAAAAATGAGAAAATGCAAAAAATGGATGCTTTGCACAAAATAACTAATGCTTCTTCAACTTGGAAAGTGAGTTTCATCAGCTGAGTAATGTTTTATTGAAGTGATTTATTTCTCCCTGAAACTCTTCTTCCTCACTTGATGGCAGCTACCCTTTCAAAACTCAAAGCCCATGCTTATTACTACTATCGTTGAGAAAAACTAGACCATAATATATAGAGTGTCCACTATAACAAAGCTTGTCTTGCTGTCATGGCTCACAGTCAAGCCAAGAAATAATATCTGAAAACTGGAAGCACAAATTTGTGGGTGATTATCTTAGTGTTTGTCAGTGTTGGTCTATCTTGGTGATTTCTCTTTTAGAAAATCAGTTCCTATTTGCCTCAGCCTCTATCTATTGTCAAACTCTTCAATATCCCAAAGGCAGTAGTGTCTTCAAGAAAATTATGCAGACATATATACAAGATAGCATGCATATCTAGGATCTGCTCTTATTTACAACTATATATGCAGCATCGATATAAATTATATGATTTTTCTGACATCCCCATAACTGTCTCTTCTACTGCTAACTTACTAAACACATGTGGATTTTTGTTATTAATGGTTATTTTTATGTCACTTGTCAGATTTTTTTCTCTGCTATGGCCATTGTTGGTGTTTTCATTATTGCTTATTTAAGTTTCCCATTTTGATCCACAGTAAGAAAAAGTTGTCTATTTCTAGATTGGGTGTTTGCTCTCTGCTATGTATAGATTGGGAGCAGAGAAATTTAATGAACTTGCTTCATGTTTACTTTGATTATATGCCAAGTGATGAGGCTTTATTATAGTTATTCCCTTGCCTGTCTTAAATCCTGTCAACATGCACAGGGCATATGCTTCTTGGACCACAAGACCTTTACCAATTGTCACAAACTTGAAATCACATCGTTTGTTTATTAAAGTCACCGAGTCATCATTAATCACTAATCCTGTTTCTGGCTATTTCCATTATTCATTTTGTTGGAGCTCTTCTTATGTACATACTCTTAAATGTAAGTTTCTAGGATTGTCCAACACACCTTGATAATATAAATGAAACATTACTTTGATTTACTTCATTGATTCAGTCTCTGATTTATGCATTTTTCCTCTCTGCTGCAGGAAACTCATGACTAATAAGTCATCCTTACTTGATGACATAGCTATATGGGAAACACTAGACTGTGTATTGTCAACTCTGTCACTTCAAAATAACAGACAACTTAAAGGTATTCATTTTTTCTTATGTACCCATTGCAAAGGATACTAGCGATTCTTATCTAAAGAAAGATTTGTTTGTTGTAATCTTAACATAAAAAGGATAGTCTATATTTGTTAATTCCACCTAAAACTAGCTACTATGCATCTGCTTGTAAATATTTCCTTGATGTTATTTAAACATTATTTCCTGCTTATTAGAACTCATGTTGTAGAATACAAAGACTAGCCTTGGATTTTAACTTGCTACTTTCATACATTTTTTTTTAAATTTCCAGCACTTAATTTCTTTCTGCTTCATTTTAAAATCCTATTAAATGTTAAAACCAACAATGACCATTATCAGTGAAGCCAATGAAATGAGAATACTGCAATCTAGCTGAGAATAGAAATCAGTTACATAACTTCATCTCTCCAATTGATGCTATAAGTGATCATAGAGTTTTGCTTGCTGTATGTCTTCAGAGAAGGGCATAATGTAGGAATCTTTGTGAGGGAAAAAACATCCTTAAGAGCAATGCATTTGTGACAGTCTTCTTCCTCATTCAAAAAAGAAGAAATCTCTACATTTTTAAGTTAGGAAGAAAATCCATATAGTAACTTGAATATTGCCAGTGTACTAATAGATAAAAATATAGTGAATCTGTCTAATGGCTATGACCCTAAAAGGAGGCCTCAGATATAATAAAACTTGTTGTAAGCTTTGGTAATTCATCACTAATTCTTCTTCCCTTCTGACTCTAACTGTTGGGAGATTCAAATGCAAAGCCAAATAAAAATTGAAATATCTGTAAATTAATAGCATCGAGTAAAGAGTCAATATGCAGAGCTCTCTGAAATATTCTGGATGAAGTAATACTGCATAGTCTACTTTCACTACAGTGAATACATTCAGGAATCTGAGTCAGCCTCATTCTACCCACCCATGTGAAGCAGAAAAAGGTTACCCTGTGGCAAGAAATCCTATCTAGTATGCCTTTTACAGGAAAACAGGAACTGTAAGAACTCACAGCCCTTGGGCTTGTGCACATTCAGTGGAAAACAAGAAATGAATTAGTAGAGAGCTGAAGTCAATACATCTTGTCAGTACACAACTATTGACCTTCCACTCAAAAACCCAACTCAGTAGAGAAAGAGGGCCAAGAACATGTCCAATAATTAGAAAAAAAAAATCATTACTTCTCCCTTGGTGTCCTAGCAATATATAGGTGGGTCAAAATGTTGGAAAAATTCTCATTCTCTCTTTACTAAAGGAGAGACATAAGGGCATAAATAGAAGGGATCTCCCTCAACCCCCTATTTCTTAACCTAAAGATACCACAGAAAATTGTACTTTTTTTTCATCTGTTTTTATTGAAACTATCTCTCACAGAGTTTCATTTGAAACTGCATAATGCTAATAATGCACAAGACACTGTTCTAAGTTGTGTAAATACAGCAACAAATGAAACAGAAAAGCACCTGTCTTCCTGGAGCTTACATCTTAAATCAGTAACTTTTGTGTACCACATTTTTCAGTTCAGTTCAGTTCAATTGCTCAGTCATGTCCAACTCTTTGCAACCCCATGAATCGCAGCACGCCAGGCCTCCCTGTCCATCATCAACTCCTGGAGTTCACTCAGACTCATGTCCATCGAGTCGGTAATGCCATCCAGCCATCTCATCCTCTGTATCTCCTTTTCCTCCTGTCCCCAATCCCTCCCAGCATCAGAGTCTTTTCCAGTGAGTCAACTCTTCACATGAGGTGGCCAAAGTACTGGAGTTTCAGCTTTAGCATCATTCCTTCCAAAGAAATTCCAGGGCTGATCTCCTTCAGAATGGACTGGTTATATCTCCTTGCAGTCCAAGGGACTCTCAAGAGCCTTCTCCAACACCAAAGTTCAAAAGCATCAATTCTTCAGCAGTCAGCTTTCTTCCCAGTCCAACTCTCACATCCATACATGACCACAGGAAAAACCATAGCCTTGACTAGATGGACCTTTGTTGGCAAAGTAATGTCTCTGCTTTTGAATATGCTATCTAGGTTGGTCATACCTTTTCTTCCAAGGAGTAAGCATTTTTAGTCTTTCAGAATTCCAGGACTTAAGATCAGGAAAGTCTAAAGGCCCATGCTATTAGAAATGATTCTGTACAATCTTATAGTTTAAAATACAAAGAAACTAAGCCATAAATCACTATTTGCAAGTTTTCTTTTAATTTGTTTTTAATTGTTATTTATTCTTTAAGCCTGACAACTTCAAAGACAGTGGTCTTGTATTTTTATTCAGCAAAATCCCCATGGTGTTTTGTAGTAGCTTAAAATATACTAATTATGTTAATACGAGACTGATATGAACCAACTTTCCAAAATGGAATTATAACTCATGTAACATTATTGCTATTGATTCTTGGACCACACTTTAGGGACTAGCAAGACTTTCAACTTTAAAGGAAGACCTTTATCTTATACAGGAAAAGGACTACTATGAGATGAATAGGAAAAAGATAGGTACAGGTGAGATGGAGAGAAATTCCCATTTGTATCCCCTGATTTGTCAATATATAAGAGGTTCAGTTCAGTTCAGTCGCTCAGTTGTGTCCAACTCTTTGTGACCCCATGAATCGCAGCACGCCAGGCTTCCCTGTCCATCATCAACTCCCGGAGTTCACTCAGACTCACATCTATCTAGTCGGTGATGCCATCCAGCCATCTCGTCCTCTGTCGTCCCCTTCTCCTCCTGCCCCCAATACCTTCCAGCATCAGGGTCTTTTCCAATGAGTCAACTCTTTGCATGAGCTGGCCAAAGTACTGGAGTTTCAGCTTTAGTTCAGTCCTTACAATGAACACCCAGGACTGATCTCCTTTAGAATGGACTGGTTGGATCTCCTTGTAGTGCAAGGGACTCTCAAGAGTCTTCTCCAACACCGCAGTTCAAAAGCATCAATTCTTTGGCGCTCAGCTTTCTTCACAGTCCAACTCTCACATCCATACCTGACCCCTGGAAAAACCATAGCCCTGACTAGACGGACCTTTGTTGGCAAAGTAATGCCTCTGCTTTTGAATATGCTATCTAGGTTGGTCATAACTTTTCTTCCAAGGAGTAAACGTCTTTAAATTTCAGGAAAGATAGATTTAAGGGGAGATGAGTGGGTGACACAATATATTTTCTAGGCAGAGTTAGATTCTATTTAGTTTTAATATTCACTAATTTTTATTATGGGCTTTCCAGGTGGCTCAGTGGAAAGAATCTGCCTACAAATGTAGAAGACGCATGTTGGATCCCTGGGTCAGAAAGAACCCCTGGAGAAGGAAACGGCAACTCACTCCACTCTTTCATGTCCAAATCCCATAGACAGATGAGCCTGGCTGGCTACAGTCCATGGGGTCACAAAAGAGTCAGACATGATTTAGTGACTACACAACAATACAACAATTTTTAGTACAGCCAGTTAGCCTTATCCGTTTGATTTTCTGCAGCTTTTCTTCAGGAATGAAGAAGTCATTTCTTAGTTTAAACAAGGGTTGAGTTTTACCATGTTTATGATACAGAATGAAAGAGAGCAGTGAGGGTATGATTTGGGGACAAGAATGACTAATAGTAAACCATGAGATCCAAGCTGCAAAAGGAAGCAAATGAAGGTAAGTGTTGGGATAGTGAAAGAAAGTCAGCTACATGGTTCTCATGAACTCAAAGAATTGTAGAGAAAGAAGTACAATACTAATAGAGAGGAAATAATAAAAATTTTAGGTAAAGGTACATCTTTCTTTGTACATTATTTGGGCATAGTGTTAATAATTTGGAAGTTTTTTTTTAATTCTCTATTTTCATAAATCAGTAAGAAAATACATTTAGATAAAAATATTGGATACTGTGAATTCTAAATCACATCTATATTGCTGTACTGTTTTTACAGATGAGAAATAGATTGGTACTAATTACTAATATTGTTGGTAAAATAACAAATTCCTGATAAATATACTATTGAAGTGAGAGCCAGCCAGTATAATAGTATATTTATCAGGAATTGGCTATTTTACTAACATTTAGCTATCTTAGTAATATTTCATGCAAAGATGGTCAATAAAGGACAGAAATTGTATGGACCTAACAGAACGTGAAGATATTAAGAAGAGATGGCAAGAATACACAGAAGAACTGTACAAAAAAGATCTTCATGACCCAATCATGATGGTGTGATCACTCACCTAGAATCAGAAGACATCCTGGAATGTGAAGTCCAGTGGGCCTTAGGAAGTATCACTAAAAACAAAGCTAGTGGAGGTGATGGAACTCCAGTTGAGCACTTTCAAATCCTAAAAGATGATGCTGTTAAAATGCTGCACTCAGTATGCCAGCAAATTTGGAAAACTTGGCAGTGGCCACAGCCCTAAAAAAGGTCAATTTTCCGATCCCTAAGAAAGGCAATGCCAAAGAAAGCTCAAACTGCCACACAATTGCACTCATCTCACACACTAGTAATGCTCAAAAATCTCCTAGCAAGGCTTCAACAGTAAGTGAACTGTGAAAAACTAGATGTACAAATGGTTTTAGAAAAGGCAGAGGAACCAGACATCAAATTGTCAGCATCCACTGGATCATCAAAAAAGCGAGACAGTTTCAGGAAAACATCTATGTCTTCTTTCTTGACTGCCAAAGACTTTGACTGTGTGGATCACAATAAACTGTGGAAAGTTATGAAAGAGATGGGAATACCAGACCACCTGACCTGCCTCTTGAGAAACCTGTATGCAGGTCAGGAAACAACAGTTAGAACTAGACATGGAACAATGGACTGGTTCCAAATAGGCAGAGGAGTACGTCAAAGCTGTATATTGTCACCCTGCTTATTTAACTTATATGCAGAGTACATCATGAGAATTGCTGGACTGGATGAAGCACAAGCTGGCATCAAGATTGCTAGGAGAAATATCGATAACCCTAGATATGCAGATGACACCACCCTTATGGCAGAAAGTGAAGAGGAACTAAAAAGCCTCTTGATGAAAGTGAAGAGGAGAGTGAAAAAGTTGGCTTAAAGCTCAACATTCAGAAAACAAAGATCATGGCATCTGGTCCCATCACTTCATGGCAAATAGATGGGGAAACAGTGGAAACAGTGACAGACTTTATTTTGGGGGGCTCCAAAATCACTGCAGATGTTGACTACAGCCATAAAGTTAAAAGAGGCTTACTCCTTGGAAGGAATTTTATGACTAACCTAGACAGCATATTAAAAAGCAGAGACATTACTTTGCCAATAAAGGTCCATCTAGTCAAGGCTATGATTTTTCCAGTGGTCATGCATGGATGTGAGAGTTGGACTATAAAGAAAGCTGAGCACTGAAGAATTGATGCTTTTGAACTGTGGTGTTGGAGAAGACTCTTGAGAGTCCCTTGGACTTCAAGGAGATCCAACCAGTCCATCCTAAGGAGATCAGTCCTGAGTGTTCACTGGAAAGACCGATGTTATATCTGAAACTCCAATACTTTGGCCACCTGATGCGAAGAACTGACTCATTTGAAAAGACCCTGATGCTGCGAAAGATTGAAGGCTGGAGGAGAAGGGGACAACAGAGGATGAGATGGTTGGATGGCATTGCCAACTCAATGGACATGAATTTGGGTAAACTCTGGGAGTTGTTGATGCTCAGGGAGGCCTGGCATGCTGCATGCAGTCCATGGGACTGCAAAGAGTGGCTGAACTGAACTGAAGAGCCAGTAGTTTATAAGTATATGGTTTTAGGATTCTTAACTCTTTTGACACATTGTCTGATAGCATTCTAGATGTTTACTGATAAATATTTGCTGAGTGCTTAATCTATGCCAGATAAAACAATCCTTGCACCAGCATCATTCAGTTCAGTTCAGTCACTCAGTCATTTCTGAATCTTTGTGACCCCATGGACTGCAGCATGCCAGGCTTCCCTGTCCATCACCACCTCCCAGAGCTTGATCAAACCCATGTCCATTTAGTGAGTGATGCCATCCAACCATCTCATCCTCTGTCATCCCCTTCCCCTCCTGCCTTCAGGGTATTTTTAAATGTGTCAGTTCTTCACATCAGGTGGCCAAAGTATTAGAGTTTCAGCTTCATCATTAGTCCTTCCAATGAATTCAGGAGTGAATTCAGGACTTTAGGATTGACTGGTTTGATCTCCTTTCAGTCCAAGGGACTCTCAAGAGTCTCCTCCAACAGCACAGTTCAAAAGCATCAAGTTTTTTAGCGCTCAGCTTTCTTCATAGTCCAACCCTGCTTACCTCCTTATATTTTCATGTGAAAACAAAAACCCAGAGAATTTTAAATTTTGACTCAGTTTTCACATTTTATGTGGTTTTTATTATGTCATGCTATAGCCACTTAAAGACTACAACTATTTCTCCAGATATTAAAAGGATTTCTATAGCTCATATAGTTCACATTTTATGCCTTTTATGGCAATATTCTTTAAAAATACATTATTTGAGAATTTGTATGTATACCTTATTTTTCTGTCACAGAATAAATGCAATAATATTAAAGAGCTGTAAGTAAAGTGATAAAACGGTCTTCTTCCTTCTTAATAACCCTTCAGCAATGTGCAACTTTCTCTATGTACCTGTAGTCCTATTTGTCTTGTTCATACTCCTATTATAGTGCTCTCCTTCAGAGACTCTGGTGGAGGGGAGGGAGTAAGAGCCAAATCAGTTTATTTGTATTTCAAAATTGCTAAGGGAGTAAACTCTGGGGGAAAAAAAAATGTCACAAGGGCCTCAGCAAAAATACTATTATTTCTTGAAAATGATATATGTACCAGGACTCTGTTATCATGTTATTCACAATGACAAAGAAAGGAGAAAAAAATAAACAGCTATCAGAGTGTTCATTAACAAAGGATTGTTTGAACAAAAAGTATTATGTCCAAATAGGAAATATCATTTGAATTTTAAAATAATTAAGTAGGATTCTACATACTGCTATCATAATGCTATGGAATAACACCTCTGATGTACCATTCTTTGGGGAAAAAATACATAAAATAATATGTATGATAGGATCAAATATATACACTGGCACAGGTATTAATAATATCGTGGGCAAAAAGTAAAGGAGAAAGATTTCTTAGGTTAGTCACTCTATTACTCAAGCAATAAACATTGCTTTCTAATTGTCTGGAACCCCTTTTGAAAATGCATACATTTTTATCAGTGAACGATTTAGACTAAAGAGTCAAAAAACAAGTATGTAAAAATACCTTCCCAACCTGTTCCTGTGAAACATATTAGGAATTTTATGTTATACATGATTGCATTATTTACAAATATTACTTATGTGAATCACATGACTGAAATGGTCCATATGATTTAAATGTGTCACACTGACCAGCCCTACTCACAGATACAGATATGTGCTTAAGTTGACAGAAGATGACTCATGCAAAGAATAAAGTTACTGAACTTCTCTTCACTTGGATTAGAGTATTAACTAATTCACAAAATAATCCCAGTATCACTTCAGACAATAATGTGTTTTTTTTTAAGTGAAAAAGTGAAAGTTGCTTAGTTGTGTCCGACTCTTTGAGACCCCATGGACTGAATTTTCTAGGCCATAATACTGGAGTGGATAGCCTTTTCCTTCTCCAGGGGATCTTCCCAACCCAGGGATCCAACCCAGATCTCCCACATTGTAGGAGGATTCTTTACCAGCTGAGCCACAAGGGAAGCCCAAGAATACTGGAGTGGTTAGCCATTCCCTTCTCCAGAGGATCTTCCCGACTCGACCCAGGGATCAAACCTGGATCTCCCACATTGCAGGCAGATTCTTTACCAACTGAGCTCTCAGGAAAGCCCCCATTTTTCTTTTTAAGCAACTTCATATTCATATTTTTAAACAACTTCATCTAGCAGTCGCACTGGCATTATTTGCACATTATAGCGACAGTAAGTTTTATTTTTTTTTATTTTTGGCTATCCTTGGTTATCATAGCTACGTAGGTTTTTCTCTAATTGTGGCAAGTGAGGGCTACTCCTTAACTGTGGTGCATGGGCTTCTAATTGTGGTGACTTCTCTTGTTGCCGAGCACAGGCTTTAGAGCAGGTAGACTCAGTAGCTGTGGCATGTGCGCTCAGTAGTTGCAACTCCTGGGTTTTAGAGCACAGGCTTAATAGTTGTGGACCACAGGGTTAGTTGCTCCAAGGCATGTGGGATCTTGCCCGATCAGGGATCCAACCTGTGACTCTTGCATTGGCAGATGGATTCTTTACCAGTGAGCTGCCAAGGAAGCCCTGTTTTATCATTAAGTCACATTTAGCTGATCTCAGAGAAATTTTAGTTTATAGATTTTGTTTTCTCAGATGAACACAAATAGCCTGAACTTTGCAGTAGAAAAGGAATTTAAATAAAAAGGCCCACTGAAATATCTGCACTTTATCTCTTTTCCTCCTCTTAAAAATATCAGCAGAAAAAGAAACACTTTCCTCAGTAATCAAGTCAAAACTGCTTAGTAAAATTTAATTAATATGCCATGCTTGGTGATATAACTTTGATCTGCTGCACTTCACTGATAACACAGCAGCTACAGACATGTCAAAGTTTTAACATGGTCAATTATTTGAGAAATTGGATATCAATTTTATTGTGATCAAGTGGAAATTGATTTTCTAGGATATATGTGGGAGTGAGTTAAGTGTGTTTCATAGGAAAACAGATGGAATCATTTCAGAAAGTAGCATTTACTTTAAAATGTTTTTCTAGAATCTCTAACAAAATTTAATGCTTATCAAGTAAAGCCTTACTTTGTAGATGTGGAAGAATTTGATATTTACAAGGAGTTTCACCCAGTAATAATTTATTGCTTCCCTTTGAGTGATTCAGAGCTCTGTATTTCAGTCAAGACATTATTTTATATTAGTGTAATGAAAAAAAATCCTTTATTCTATTGATCAGAAAATGCTTACTTTAAAATAAAAGGGTGAAGGTAACAAAGCACATTGACAAAATATAAAGTGTTCATGTTTGAAATAAGGCTAAAATTTGAATGCAGACTCTATTCTAATGGTTATGTGACTTTAGTCATGCCATTTAATTAGTGTCAGCTTCAATTCCCTCATATGTAATTAAGACTAAAGTACATGAGATTAAATATATAATATATTTAAGAGGAAGCCTAAAATACAGTAATAAAATCATTAACAAGTATAGACTACTGACCTGCCCCGAAATATGTTCCAAGGACTCTATATGTATTACCTCTAGAGTAGGTATAATTATGACTCTGACTTTACATATGAGCAAACTCAGGAACAGAGAGGGTAAATAATAATTAGGCCAAGGCAGGACACGGATAGGAAGTGAGAGAACCAGATTTGACTTCTTAGAGCCAAGATACTAAATTGTCTCTCTCTTTAGGAACTCAGTGATCACTAATGATTTAATAATTATCTTTATTAAACTATAAGAGTATCTTCTTATAAACTGGTCACAGTGTTATAATATTAAAGAAGCATTTCTGATTTATTTTATTGGATGACAAAGTTCTAAGTATATAGTTGCCAAATAAGGATTCTTTTCTTTCCCTAACACAGAAACCAAGACTTGGAAGTTATTTGTGAAATCTGTGCAACACAAGATGAGAGCAAAAAGAAAAAAAATTAGATATTACTTTTTGAATACATCTTTGAATTTCTTTGTTTTATAAATCCTTCAAGTTCACTGCCATCTTTTATTGATGGAACACTAACAACTGACATATTCATATCTTTCAAAATGTCAGTTTAATTAACATAACTCACTCACATCATTTTCTATTTAACACAAAGGACTGTTTTCCTAATTTGTGTTTAAATGCATAAAAGTCATTAATTAACAACCATACAGCCTTCTCTCTTTCAAAGTCTATAATTCCTCTTCTCTCCTTTTCTTCAATTTCTATTATAAATGAATTTAATTAATTTCATACCATCTCTTTGATTTCATTCCAAGTATTTTCCAGCCATCTTTATTGGTTGTGTCCCAGTCTGGACACTGAACAATGAAAAAGAATGCTCTTGATATAGCATCAAGAAGCAAATTTGACTGAATTATTAAAATGTAAATGTCAAGATTGCCAAGAGAAATATCAATAACCTCAGATATGCAGATGATACCACCTTTATGGCAGAAAGTGAAGAAGAAATAAATGGCCTCTTGATGAAAGTGAAAGAGGAGAGTGAAGAAGTTGGCTTAAAGCTCAGCATTCAGAAAAATAAGGTCATGGCATCCGGTCCCATCACTTCCTGGCAAATAGATGGGGAAACAGTGGAAACAGTGTCAGACTTTATTTTGGGGGGGCTCCAAAATCACTACAGATGGTGACTGCAACCATGAAATTAAAAAGTGCTTTCTCCTTGGAAAGTAAGCTATGGCCAACCTAGACAGCATATTACAAAGTAGAGACATTATTTGTCAACAAAGGTCCGTCTAGTCAAGGCTATGGTTTTTCCTGTGCTCATGTATGTATGTGAGAGTTGGACTATAAAGAAAGCTGAGCAACAAAGAGTTGATGCTTTTGAACTGTGGTGTTGGAGAAGACTCTGGAGAGTCACGTGGACTACAAGTAGATCCAACCAGTCTATCCTAAAGGAGATCAGCGCTGGGTGTTCATTGGAAGGACTGACATTGAAGCTAAAACTTCAATACTTTGCCTACCTGATTCGAAGAGCTGACTCATTTGAAAAGCCCCTGATGCTGGGAAACATTGAGGGCAGGAGGAGTAGGGGATGAAAGAGGATGAGATGGGTGGACGGCATCACTGACTCAATGGACATGGGTTTGGGTGGACTCCAGAAGTTGGTGATGGACAGGGAGGCCTGGAGTGCTGCAGTTCACCAGGTCACAAAGAATCAGACATGACTGACTGACTGAACTGAACTGAAAAGGCTTTTATCAGCTACAAATAACCTCATCTCCATCTGCCATCTCCGTCATAGTGTTTCTTGCTGCACAGTTTTGATATTCAAAGGAGTTTTGCTCATACATTTATTTATTCACTTACACATTACTCAGAGCAGATAGAGAATATTTATCATATATATAGCACTGTCTTAGATCTTAGGTGAAAAAGAAATAACTAAAGTAGTTCTTGACCCTGAGAAATATAGAATATAGTGGAAGAAAAGATGGGTAAGAGACTATGTTTTTTGATGACATATAAACCTCCATGCTCCCCATCTCTGTCCCCCATGGGAATAAACATTATGTGTTCTCTAGTTGCAAATGCCCAATGCTATAAAAATTTTAAACGTAGGTGATAAACATCAACAACAAAAAAGGAAATAATATTGTCAAAGAAGTTCAGATAGAATTCATAAAGGTTCTTTCTGACACCCTATTATTGAGCAGTTTATAGTACTATTACTATTCTGTTCATAGAATGTCTATTACCTTGTTAAATTGAATTGGATGGCTATTTTTTTTTACTATTTTACCCCTTTAATAGATTCCAGTTAACCAAATGAAATATTTATTTTCTATTATATGCTTTAGTACTCATAATAAATGGGTTCATGATATAAACTTTAAAAACCTGATAATATATGGAAACCGTAATTATTGTTTTGTTTTGGAATTACGAACTTTGTGAAAAAAACATTTTGATTTATATAAATTTGCCAAATAAAGTTTTAGAAATTAAAATACCTGAATATGTAACAAAAAGAAATAGTTTTTTAGTTTGATTATAAGATTTTCTTATTTGAAATAGAGAAACCTAAATATAATATAAATTTAACCATATAAACATAAACATGGTATATAATCATACGTTTTCATTAATAATGAAATGTTAGTAATAATATCAGTAAATAAAGATTTTGTTTTGTGGTATTCTATTATGTGGGAGTATATAATTTATTTAACTAATCTTTAATTGAGAGGCAATTACTCTGTTTTCGGAGATTTCCTATACATAAATAATATTGTGAGGATCATTTTCCTAAGGGGCAAGTCCCAGCATTATAATTGCATTTACATCATTATTACTCATATGGTTAAACTGTTCCTTAAACAGTTGTACTGATTTCTAATCGCGACTGCAAGTTTTCTATTATTCTTATATTTGTGTGTGTGTGTTTCTGGCTCAGTAATGTGCAACTCTTTGTGACCCCATGAACTGTAGCCTGCCAGACTCCTCTGTCCATGGGATTCTCCAGGTGGGAATACTGGAGTAGGTAGCCATTCCCTTCTCCAGAGGGCCCTCCAAACTTGACCCAGGCATCAAACTCTGATCTCTCACATTGCAGGCACACTCTACCATCTGAGCCACCAGGGTACCCCTGGTGGCTTTGGATTTAAAACTGCCACTTTTTTCTCTTTGGTTCCAGGTCCTGCCTGCCTAATTGGCCTTAGTCTCAGGTCCTTGTGGCCTGTATTCTCATTCTGTTTTTTCAGACCTTTGTAAGACAAAGACAGTTGTTTCAATTTCCACAAACAGTTCTGTCACCTAAAGTTACTAAAATCAGTGACAAGATTTTTAATCAAACTGAAATTTATTTTACAGAGTCCTATGTTCTATAGCTTATCGTGTCTTTAAAGGGTTGTATAAGGCATTTAGGAAAGACCTTTCTGAGTTTATGAATTAGTAAGTATCAATATATATTTGTACATACACACACTTATTCAGTGACTCCTTATGCACATGTTATGAATTGTTAAACCTTCCAGCACAATAGTTAAAGGGTAAGATTTACTTTCTTTCTTGACTAGTAGTATAAAGATGCATTAGACAATAGGATCAAATGTACCAGGTACATGAAGTTATAAAAGCAAAATTGCACACTTCTTTTAGAAACCATTTATTTAATGGCTCAATTGTGTCCGACTCTTTGCATCCCACAGATTGTAGCCCACCAGGCTCCTTTGTCCATGGGAGGACAGGCAAGAATTCCATTCCATTCCAGGCAAGAATTCTGAAATGAATTGCCACTTCCTTCTCCAGGGGATCTTCCCAACCCAGGGATCAAACCCATGTCTCCTGCATTGAAAGATGGAAATTCGTTCCCACTGAGCCATCAGGGAAGCCCTTAGAAATCACATTATCAACCTGAAATTTAAGAATAAATATAAGTAAAATCTAACCCGAGTCATTTTCTTTTTCTATAAAAAAAATTCAATAACTCTCTCTTTCATTAGCTCCAATTTTAAAAAGTCTATTTTTTTCCTTCAAGGGAAATGGAGATAAGTGTATCCATCATACATTTGTTTCTATTTATTCTAAAATATAGACTCCATTTCAAATCCTCTTAATCCATATTATTCATGTTATCTATTCATGGCTGCAAGAACATGTACAAAGAGGGAGAAGGCTCTTGTAAACAAAAACAAATTCATTAAACTTAAGGTTTCAGTGTGAGTATCATTGTTAGGACAACTAAACTTCTAAAAACTTTATGAAAGAAAAGGATATCACCTTAAGAAATGTTTTAAGCAGTCATAGCAACTACTATTTTAAAACCAAGTGTTTTCTTTCTTCCTCCTGAATTAAGATCTGTAAATAATAGTTTCCCTCTTTCCACAAGTTTTAAATATTTTTATATCATAAAAAATACAAATTTTAGATGTGCCAAGCTGTCTCCAGTAGTTTTATTGGTAGTAGATAGATATCACCATCATGAGGATGATGTTAAAGGTGTAATTATCTTCACAGATTTTACAAGCATTAGGTTTCATATTCACTTGAAATGGAAAACAGGCTTTCGAAACATTTGCTACAACACCCCACACAAAAATAAACTCAAAATGGATTAAAGATCTAAATGTAAGATCAGAAACTATAAAACTCCTAGAGGAGAACATAGGCAAAACACTCTCAGACATAAATCACAGCAGGATCCTCTATGATCCACCTCCCAGAATGCTGGAAATAAAAGCAAAAATAAACAAATGGGATCTAATTAAAATTAAAAGCTTCTGCACAACAAAGGAAAATATAAGCAAGGTGAAAAGACAGCCTTCTGAATGGGAGAAAATAATAGCAAATGAAGCAACTGACAAACAACTAATCTCAAAAATATACAAGCAACTTATGCAGCTCAACTCCAGAAAAATAAACGACCCAATCAAAAAATGGGCCAAAGAACTAAATAGACATTTCTCCAAAGAAGACATACGGATGGCTAACAAACACATGAAAAGATGCTCAACATCACTCATTATTAGAGAAATGCAAATCAAAACCACAATGAGGTACCACTTCACACCAGTCAGAATGGCTGCGATCCAAAAATCTGCAAGCAATAAATGCTGGCGAGGGGTGTGGAGAAAAGGGAACCCTCCTACACTGTTGGTGGGAATGCAAACTAGTACAGCCACTATGGAGAACAGTGTGGAGATTCCTTAAAAAATTGCAAATAGAACTACCTTATGACCCAGCAATCCCACTTCTGGGCATACACACCGAGGAAACCAGAATTGAAAGAGACACATGTACCCCAATGTTCATCGCAGCACTGTTTATAATAGCCAGGACATGGAAACAACCTAGATGTCCATCAGCAGATGAATGGATAAGAAAGCTGTGGTACATATACACAATGGAGTATTACTCAGCCGTTAAAAGAATTCATTTGAATCAGTTCTGTTGAGATGGATGAAACTGGAGCCGATTATACAGAGTGAAGTAAGCCAGAAAGAAAAACACCAATACAGTATACTAACACATATATATGGAATTTAGGAAGATGGCAATGACGACCCTGTATGCAAGACAGGGAAAGAGACACAGATGTGTATAACGGACTTTTGGACTCAGAGGGAGAGGGAGAGGGTGGGATGATTTGGGAGAATGCCATTCTAACATGTATACTATCATGTGAATTGAATCGCCAGTCTATGTCTGACGCAGGATGCAGCATGCTTGGGGCTGGTGCATGGGGATGACCCAGAAAGATGTTATGGGGAGGGAGGTGGGAGGGGGGTTCATGTTTGGGAATGCATGTAAGAATTAAAGATTTTAAAATTTAAAAAAATAAAATAAAATAAAATTTAAAAAAAAAAAAAAGAAATAGTAAATTATCTTTGAGAAGCTTAATATTTTTAGTATATTTTGTTGTTTTTTTGTAAAGCCAGATTTATCTCTAATAATAATTTCAGCATTTGCTTTCCTGAGATTTAATTTTAAAAAATTTTTCCTTCCTCTTTCCTTCCTTTATTTATTTTTTAGTTTGCCTGAAGTAAAATATTTTAGACCTTCTCTTAGGTTTTTATTCTTAATCCTAAACCTATAACAATCTTCTGTTAGTTACACACTGTATTCTGTCATGGTGCAGCTCAATCCCCTTCGACATTCCTCACTCATTAAACCCCTTTGATAAATGAAGCTGAGGACTAAAGATAGAGTTTCAGTGCTCCAAAGAGAAAATTTTCTTGGGAGAGGCTAAAAGAAAATTTACAATTTTGTGATTTTTCTTTCTCTCTTCACTTCTGGTATCTTCTTTAGATTGCATTTCCCTTCATGGGAAATAGATGGGAAACAGTAGAAACAGTGTCAGACTATTTTTTTGGGCTCCAAAATCACTGCAGATGGTGATTGCAGCTATGAAACTAAAAGACGCTTACTCCTTGGAAGAAAAGTTATGAGCAACCTAGATAGCATATTCAAAAGCAGAGACATTACTTTGCCAACAAAGGTCCGTCTAGTCAAGGCTCTGGTTTTTCCAGTAGTCATGTATGGATGTGAGAGTTGGACTGTGAAGAAAGCTAAGCACCAAAGAATTGATGTGTTTGAACTGTGGTGTTGGAGAAGACTCTTGAGAGTCCCTTGGACTACAAGGAGAACCCTAACCCATCCATTCTGAAGGAGATCAGCCCTGGGATTTCTTTGGAAAGAATGATGCTAAAGCTGAAACTCCAGTACTTTGGCCACCTCATGCAAAGAGTTGACTCATTGGAAAAGACTCTGATGATGGGAGGGATTGGGGGCAGGAGGAGAAGGGGACGACAGAGGATGAGATGGCTGGATGGCATCACTGACTCGATGGACGCGAGTGTGAGTGAACTCCAGGAGTTGGTGATGGACAGGGAGGCCTGGCGTGCTGTGATTCATGGGGTTGCAAAGATTCGGACACGACTGAGTGACTGAACTGAACTGAACTGACCTTATCTCTGGGCTTCCCACATAGCTAAGTCGGTAAAGCCTGCATTGTGGGAGACTTGGGTTCATTTCCAGGTTTGGGAAGTTCCCCTGGCAAAGGAAATGGCAACCCACTCCAGTATTCTTGCCTAGAGAATCCCATGGATACAAGAACCTGGTGGGCTGCAGTTCATGGTATCTTTAGGACCCTATTTCTTAAAATCCTGTTTCTTGAGTCTCCCTCATTCTCAGTAGGACTATAAGGAACAAGGGGAGCTCTAGGATAAAGAAGAAATAAACTGAATAAATTATTGTAACTCCCTAGATTTTAAGGAGAACAATTTATCTATGCTTCTCTTTTGCAAGATTTGTCTCTCCACACTCCACCGTATGTGTCACAGGGTAACTAACACCCAGTTGCTGATTCCATTTCTTTCACAATTACTTTTTTTTTTTTTTTTTGGCATGATGATGAAAGTATTTATAAAGGAAGTGCAAGCCTAGGTATCTAAATGAATGTCAATAAAGTTTTAGTATATCAATTAGGCATTGCTTTTGTTAGAAAATCCCTGGAGGATGATGATGCCAAAGGACAACAGTGGTGTGCAGTGCCCACTCATGTGGTTACAGATGGTCTGAAACGCTGGTTCAGGTCCTTTCCTGAGTGTTCCTGAGGCGGGGGTCGGGGTAGGAGGTGAGGGGGAGGACGCCCTGTGACAGTCAGGACACTATGTGGTCCTGTTTCCAACTCTTCAATGTGGTGGCTGATGTCAATACCTCCTGTTGGGTCCAACCTATGACCTCATTTCAGGTTCTAGAAACTACCTCATTTCAGGTTCTGGAAAAATATTCTTTTCCTCTATCTTTCCCAGGAAGCTGGTCTATCTAGTTTTCTCTAGGATTGAGTAGTCTGAATCTTTATCTACAGTACTTTTAATTTCATTCTGTACCTCTCTTTTATTTGGGGCTTTGCTTTTATTCTTTTGGGGTTTTGCTTTGATTATTTTGAGCTTTTTGTTTATTTGCTTTATAGCACTTTCTTATTTTCACATCTGAATACTGCAGAATTTGGTTTTCAAAATTTCTGTGTCTGGGGAGAATTTTAAGAGAATATTGTAGATGGCATAAAGTATACTTGTTTTTCAAGAAGTAACACGGATCCTCCATCTGAATGGGGAAATGGTCACTAATGGAGAAATGAGCAAAGAAAAAAAGGAAGAAATTTACTCAATTAAACAGCTTCTCAAGTGGCACCAGTGGTAAAGAATCTGCCTGCCTATGCAGGAGACAGAAAAGAGACACAGGTTCTATCCCTGGGTCAGGAAGATCCCCAAGAGGAGGGCATAACAACCATGCCAGTATTTTTGCCTGGAGAATCACTATAGACAGAGGAGCCTGGCAGGCCATAGTCCATAGATTCACAAAGAGTCGAACACGACTGAAACGACTAAGCATGCACAGAATCATTTAAAATATTATCTGCAAAATATTTCCTGATGGGAAAGGAATCAAGAAGACTTTTGACTACAGGGGTAAATGAAATCCTTCAGTTCAGTTCAGTTGCACAGTCGTGTCCGACTCTGCGACACCATGAATTGCAGCACACCAGGCCTCCCTGTCCATCACCAACTCCCGGAGTTCACTCAGACTCACGTCCATTGAGTCAGTGATGCCATCCAGCCATCTCAACCTCTGTCGTCCCCTTCTCCTCCTGCCCCCAATCCCTCCCAGCATCAGAGTCTTTTCCAATAAGTCAACTCTTCACATGAGGTGGCCAAAGTACTGGAGTTTCAGCTTTAGCATCAGTCCTTCCAATGAACACCCAGGGCTGATCTCCTTTAGAATGGACTGGTTGAATCTCCTTGCAGTCCAAGGGACTCTCAAGAGTCTTCTCCAACACCACAGTTCAAAAGCATCAACTCTTTGGCGCTCAGCTTTCTTTATAGTTCAACTCTCACATCCATACATGACCACTGGAAAAACCAGAGCCTTGACTAGACAGACATTTGTTGACAAAGTAATGTCTCTGCTTTTTAATATGCTGTGTAGGTTGGTCATAACTTTCCTTCCAAGGAGCATGCATCTTTTAATTTCATGGCTGCAATCACCATCTCCAGTGATTTTGGAGCCCAAAAAAATGAAGTCTGACACTGTTTCCACTGTTTCCCCATCTATTTGCCATGAAGTGATGGGGCCAGATGCCATGATCTTCATTTTCCGAATGTTGAGCTTTAAGACAACTTTTTCACTCTCCTCTTCACTTTCATCAACAAGCTATTTAGCTCTTTTTCACTTTCTGCCATAAAGGTGGTGTCATCTGCATATCTGAGGTTATTGATATTTCTCCCGGCAATCTTGATTCCAGCTTGTCCTTCCTCCAGCCCAATGTTTCTCATGATGTTATCTGCATACAAGTTAAATAAGCAGGGTGACATATACAGCCTCGATGTCCTCCTTTTCCTATTTGGAAGCAGTCTGTTGTTCCATGTCTTGTTCTAACTGTTGCTTCCTGACCTGCATATAGGTTTTTCAAGAGGCAAGTCAGGTGGTCTGGTATTCTCTCTTTCAGAATTTTCCACAGTTTATTGTGATACACACAGTCAAAGTCTTTGGCATAGTCAATAAAGTAGAAATAGATGTTTTTCTGGAACTCTAGCTTTTTCGATGATCCATCAGATGTTGGCAATTTGATCTCTGGTTCATCTGCCTTTTCTAATACCAGCTTAAATATCTGGAAGTTCATGGTTCACATAGTGCTGAAGCGTGGTTTGGAGAAATTTGAGCCTTACTTTACTAGCGTGTGAGATGAGTGCTATTGTGATGTAAATTTCCATTTATGTTGTGGATTTAATGAATAGGTTTTTGCAAAAGGGTTTCCCCAAAGAACTCTGTGTTCAGAGTTTGTGCCACTATCCCAGTCACCACTTACATCATGCTTACTTATGTGGAAGAAAGATTAAGATATTAAATGTATATAAAGTAGCAGTTGTCACATTGCAACACATTGCTATGAACTGAAAAACCATGGACAGTTTCCAGAACACCTTGCTCTGCAGGTCTTCCTCAGTAATTTATATTCAAAATCTCTTAGTTAAAGGTACAGACATGTGGAATCCTTGCTTCTCTTAATTATTCTTTGTACTCCACCATCATTTACTTAATGCTTATATGGAAATAAAACATTAAATATTAAATAGATATTAAGTTGTAACAATTTTAGTTGTTCTATAATCTGAAAATCACATGAGAATTATATAAGATTTATGGTTTTTGATTCTATCTTGATAAACTAAACCAAAATCTATAAGATCTTATATAAAAACTACAAACTAAATAAACTAAATGATATTTCACTCTATTATCCACCCCTTCAAGCAAAAATGATCTTACTATGTTTAGTAAGGAAATACCCTTCCTTTTTAAGCAACCATGTAAAAAAGGTATGCATTATAATAAATTAAGGTATAAGTAAAAAAGATGTCCTTTTCATTATAGGGGACTGGAATACAAAAGTAGGAAGTCAAGAAACACCTGGAGTAACAGACAAATTTGGCCTTGGAATACAGAATGAACCAGGGCAAAGACTAATAGAGCTTTGCCAAGAAAATGCACTGGTCATAGAAAACACCCTCTTCCAACAACACAAGAGAAGATTCTACACGTGGACATCACCAGATGATCAACACTGAATCAGATTGATTATATTCTTTGCAGCCAAAGATGGAGAAGCTCTATCCAGTCAAAAAAAAAAAAAACAAGACTAGGAGCTGACTGTGGCTCAGATCATGAACTCCTTATTGCCAAATTCAGACTTAAATTGAAGAAAGTAGGGAAAACCGCTAGACCATTCAGGTATGATCTAAATCAAATCCCTTATGATTATACAGTGGAAGTGAGAAATAGATTTAAGGGACTAGATCTGGTAGATAGAGTGCCTGATGAACTATGGACAGAGGTTCATGACATTGTACAGGTGACAGGGATCAAGACCTACACCATGGAAAATAAATGGAAAAAAGGTAAATGATTTTCTGAGGAGGTCTTACCAATAGCTATGAAAATAAGAGAAGTGAAAAGCAAAGGAGAAAAGGAAAGATACAAGCATCTGAATGCAGAGTTCCAAAGAATAGCAAGAAGGGATAAGAAAGCCGTCCTCAGTGATCAAAGCAAAAAAATAGAGGAAAACAACAAAATGGAAAAGACTAGAGATCTCTTCAAGAATATTAGAGACACCAAGGGAATATTTCATGCAAAGATGGGCTCGATAAAGGACAGAAATGGTATGGACCTAACAGAAGCAAAAGATATTAAGAAGAGGTGGCAAGAATACACAGAAGAACTATACAAAAAAGATCTTCACAACCCAGATAATCACGATGATGTGATCACTCACCTAGAGTCAGACATCTTGGAATGTGAAGTCAAGTGGGCCTTAGAAAGCATCACTAGGAACAAAGCTAGTGGAGGTGATGGAATTCCAGTCGAGCTGTTTCAAATCCTGAAAGATGATGCTGTGAAAGTGCTGCACTCAATATTCCAGCAAATTTGGAAAACTCAGCAGTGGCCACAGGACTGAAAAAGGTCAGTTTTCATTCCAATCCCAAAGAAAGGCAATGCCAAAGAATGCTCAAACTACCGCACAATTGCACTGATCTCACATTCTAGTAAAGTAATGCTCAAATTTTCCAAGGCAGGCTTCAGCAATATGTGAACTGTGAAATTCCAGATGTTCAAGCTGGTTTTAGAAAAGGCAGAGGAATCTGAGATCAAATTGCCAACATCCACTGGATTATGGAAAAAGCAAGAGAGTTCCAGAAAAGCAACTATTTCTGCTTTATTGACTATGCCAAAGCCTTTGACTGTGTGGATCACAATAAACTGTGGAAAATTCTGAAAGAGTTGGGAATACCAGACCACTTGACCTGCCTCTTGAGAAACCTATATGAAGATCAGGAAGCAACAGTTAGAACAAGACATGGAACAACAGACTGGTTCCAAATAGGAAGAGGAGTATGTCAAGGCTGTATATTGTCACCCTGCTTATTTAACTTCTATGCAGAGTACATCTTGAGAAATGCTGGGCTGGAAGAAGCGCAAGCTGGAATCAAGATTTCCGGGAGAAAAAACAACCTCAGACACACAGATGACACCACCCTTAATGCAGAAAGTGAAGAGGAACTAAAAACCCTCTTGATGAAAGTGAAAGAGGAGAGTGAAAAAGTTGGCTTAAAGCTCAACATTCGGAAAATGAAGATCATGGCATCCGGTCCCATCACTTCATGGGAAATAGATGGGGAAACAGTAAAAATAGTGACAGAATTTGTTTTGGCGGGCTCCAAAATCACTGGAGATGGTGATTGCAGCCATGAAATTAAAAGATGCTTACTCCTTGGAAGAAAAGTTATGAGCAACCTAGATAGCATATTCAAAAGCAGAGACATTACTTTGCCAACAAAGGTCCGTCTCGTCAAGGGTATGGTTTTATCAGGGGTCATGTATGGATGTGAGAGTTGGACTGTGAAGAAAGCTGAGCCTCGAAGAATTGATGCTTTTGAACTGTGGTGTTGGAGAAGACTCTTGAGAATCCCTTGGACTGCAAGGAGATCCAACCCATCCATTCTGAAGGAGTTCAGCCCTGGGATTTCTTTGGAGGCAATGTTGCTGAAGCTAAAACTCCAGTACTTTGGCCACCTCATGGGAAGAGTTGACTCATTGGAAAAGACTCTTATGCTGTGAATTATTGGGGGTGCTAGGAAAAGGGGATGTCAGAGGATGAATGGCATCACTGACTCGATGGACGTGAGTCTGAGTGATCTCCGGGAGTTGGTGATGGACAGGGAGGCCTGGCGTGCTGTGATTCATGGGGTTGCAAAGAGTCGGACATGACTGAGCGACTGAACTGAACCGAACTGATTATGTCTATGGGCTTCCCAGGTAGTGCAGCGGTAAAGAATTTGCCTGACAATTCAGGAGACACACGTTTGATCCCTGGGTCAGGAAGATTCGCTGGAGAAGGAAATGACACCCATTCCAGTATTCTTGCCTGGGATTCCTCATGGACCATGAGCAGGATCATGGGATCACAGAGTATGATGACTTAGTGACTAAACAGCAGTTATGTCTATAGAATAATCTTAATAACTTATTAAAATATTATTAATTAAATGCTGAATTGTTTTCCCACATGGACAGCATTGTTATATCACTTTAGGCCTTATGAACCATTATAATTTTGCTAATAAATACTAGAAATCTAAAATAATATTCTTTTCTTTAATTCCATTGCTTTGATTACCATCTGGATCATCTCAACACACTTTTTAGTTTTTATATTTCTATCTTTGTAAATTGTCTATTCATAATTTTTTCTATTTGTCCACTTGAAACTGATGTTTTTTTGACTTTTATTTGTAGAACTAAATTGATTTCAGATAATTCTTCCTTGTTTCAAATACTGCAAACATTTTTTCCCATTCTGTAATCTATTATCTTTGTCTGCAATATTACTTATTTAGCAAAACTGATTAATCATATGAAATAGAATTTAACCATTTTTTGCTCTGTGTTTTTGAATGGAAAATTTTAAAATACTTTCCACCCCTGGGTCGCAGAAATATTCTATAACATTTCTTATATTAATTATACATTTCATTTTTCACAATTCTGTGTTTAATTCATCCCAGTTTCTATCTTTGTGTAAGACATTATGCAAGGATTAAAATGCATTTTTTTTCATTTAACTGGCACTGAGACTCTTTTATAAAGTGATATTTTCTAAGCACACTTTTCAATTCATTTACAGCTTTGAGACAGTGTTCATAGAGCACTTGACACTCAGAAAAGAAATTGTAAAAGTCTTCTTCTCCACCTTGACATAATTATTTTCATTAATCAATACATTAAACAAAAACAATAACTATTTCCTTGATTCATTCAATGAACAATTAACAACTCCCAAGGAGTATTATTCATATTTCGTGAAGTATTGCTTGCATGAACTTCAGTTTAACTTATAAACAAAAATGCCACACCATGCATTTTGTACTGTTTCTCTAAGTTAAAATTTAAACACAAATAAAAAGTTCAAGTGCTCACACAGAGACAAAACTGAAGTGAAGTTTTCACTGCTTCTTCATCATTGTTTTGCTTGTACTATCAGTATTTATCTTGAACTTACTGTTTAAACACAAAGACGTGAAGTAACACAGAGAGTACAGACAAGAATGATTCCAAAATGTTACTGGGTCTCTAAATACACGGGTGCAAATGAGTACAAGGCTGTCATGACCCAACTATATAAATGGAGGTTCTTTGTATTAATGTCCACGAATCATCCAATGTTAATTAAAGAGTAATAAAGCATAAACTAATTTGACATTTTCATAAATATTAAAATTCACAATAACCACAGAACTTGTTAACAACTCAGCCCAGGAAAAATATTTTTAGGAGACATACTTTATCACTGATATTATTGAAGATCACTGGTACATGGTAATGAAATGAAGCAGGACATTTAGAGAGTTCGACTATGGTGTTTGAATTCTTACAAACAATGCACCTATGCACTGGGAGCACCTGTAGATCATACCTCCTGCCATGCCTTTGGAGATTAGAATATGAGCTTACAGTTCCAGGCCAAAGCATCATCCTATGTATGTTTGTATGATACCCAAGGCTTCTTCTGGTGGCTCAAGAGTAAAGAATCCACCTGCAATGCAGGAGGCCCAGGAGAAGCAGGCTCAATCCCTGGATTGGGAGGATCCCCTGGAGGAAATGGCAACACACTCCAGTAGTCTTGCCTGGGAAATCTCATGGACAGAGGATCCCAGTTGGCTACAAACCATGGGTTCGCAAAAGAGTTGAAAATGACTTAGTGACTAAGCAAAACAAGTTTAACAACACGTCGATTGTAGTTTTTGATCAGCAATGATTTCTCTCTGTGATTTCAGTAGGATGACTTCCCTGGCAAAAAGGAACTGTGACATCAGACAGTCTGTGTAGTTGGGAAGAGCCATGGAAAGTAGGAAACTTCACTCACTTCCATCTGGAAAGTTGCACTGTGCACCACAACACAGGAGTGTCCTTTCATTTATAATGATGTTACAGTCTATCCTTGTGTGTGTCTTAGTCACTCAGTCATGTCTGACCCTTTGCAACCCACAGACTATAGCCCCCTCAGGCTGCAGTAGCCTGTAGTAGCTACTGAAGCCCACGAGGCGCCTCCGTCCATGGGATTTTCCAGGCAAGAATACTGGAGTGGGTTGCCATTTCCTCCTCCAGGCAGCCTATCCTTGCTGTTCAATAAACTGAAGCACCATGGGCTCTATGGTGGGACTTCTCAAATTAAAAAGCCACAGCACATCTGGGCTGGCTTGAGCATGAACAAGCAAAGGACCCCTGTCAAATGGAATGATTAAAAGTTTAAAAATGCTGTTTTAATCCAATCAATTAAAAGCATAAACAGCATGGGTTTGATTGAATCAATTTAAAGAATTACACAGCAGTCAATGTGCTCATCAGCAGGAGTGAAAAATTCACGTACCACCTACAAACAGCTTGAAATCTGTATCCTTCAATTAAATGTAACAAACAATCTTTTAGCACATTCCAGAAAGGTGACTCTTTCCCTAGAAGCAAATAATGGTGCTACACCAGAGGGACATGCTATTAGTTATAACTAGTGCAGCTGTCATCCAGTTTGATATATTTAACAAATATCATATCTTCATTATTAATAACTGTGTCTTCTGTACTCAAAATTTGATTCTAAACATGAAAATGTACTTCTCCTTTTATTTAAAAATCTTGAATTATCAAGATGCAATCTTAAAATAATGTAAAATAATATGTGTACAGAGGCAGTGGTGGTTTAAGATAATCATGAACTAACTGAAGTAATTGTTGTGTGTCTGCTTACTCTAGCAAGAAGCTGCAAATATATACATATATATATATATATATTTACAGCTGCAGCTAAATAAAGCTAATAGAGACAGATAAACCTGAGATTTCTAAAAAAGATAATAATACTCCAAACTTCTAATTCACTCTCCTTTTAATAATCCTGTAGTCTGACTATGATTAATAGAATTGTTTTGAGGGGAAGAGATTTTTAATATAATTTTCACCACTAAAACTGAGCCAAGACAATCATAGATTCAGTGGAAAAAACAGGGTAAATCAGTATGCATGAAATTTCAAGTAAAAAAATAAAATAAATCACAATAACCTGAGCATTTCCATTTCACTAGCACAAAGCTTTATACATTTTGATTCCTAGACTTGTAAAGGATGTGTTCCCTTAATCATATCTGGTTTTAAAAGCTATACAATTTAGATGCAAATTAAAAAACTGTAGATTCTTCTTTCCCAATGTCATCTAAACTGAGTCTATTCCAGTCTTTATCCTCATGCATACTCAGTTTGTATGGAAACCATGATGCCATGAACTGAATTGCCATGAGAAAACTCTGTCCAAGAGTAAATGTTCAGTTAATGTTAGAATTAACATCTTTCAGATTTCATATCAAATTAATTTAGGATCATTAATTTCATTATTAATGTTGTTTAGTTGCCAAGTTGTGTTCGACTCTTTCACAACCCCATGGATCAAATCTATATCTCCTGAATTAGCAGGTGGATTCTTTACTAAGGTACCTGGGAAGGGAAATTTGGATTTCAGAAAGCCAATATAGTTTGTATGTGTATGTATAGACATGTATAGACATATATATTATAAATTATAGCACCTGCTTCATGTAGAGGTAGGAAGTAACATAATCAAATTTATTGATGCTTCTGGAAAAAGAACACATTAATAGCCACCCTACTCAGAATAAATAAATTCAGTTTTTGTCACAAAATGAGTTAAAGTTTTTCTTTTATTTAAAAAATTTGAGAGCTCTCTGCATTCTCTCTATGTGAATCTATACCCATGGTAAAGAATAGATTGCCATGTTGGAGTGATTTTATACTTATGGGAAAAATGCAGAGACAGGCCTAGAGAGGTGAAGTAAAACCATCTAGCTAAGCAGTAATGGAGCCATCATTCGAAACAAAGTCAAATGGTTCCAGAGCCCACATATTTATGCCTCCTTTCTCCCTCCCTCTCTGGTTGTGTGCCACAATCATTTCACACTCTATAGTCACCAAAGAGCAGGTTTTCTAACTTTAGAAGGAGGCACTGCCTCACAAGGCAAGTAGGAAAGTAACAATCAACAATTTACCTGTCATGTGTCCCAGGACAGAGCTTATCCTGATGGTGTTACCGATGCAAGTGTTCTAACAGGGTATTAATAGATCTGTAGCCCTGATGTCTCAAATACTACACCAAAACTTTGATTAGTTATCAGTTAACAGATTAAATGTACTGTTTGTGCCAGAAATGAGTGTCATTTTTCAAAAAACAGATGTCAGGTTAGCATGTTCATGTCTCATTTATGTCAGTAGCACTTGGCCTGCACTGACCTTGATGAGAAAACGCAGTCAAGTTCACCTGTGAGTGTCCGTCAACAGTCAGAGGCAGGTAGGCAAGCTCTGTAAGTCCAATATCATTAAGATACAAATCTCCTCATCTGTAGGGCCTGTACACCAAAGCAGAGTTGTAGGAGATGAGGCAAAAATTATGACTGTAGATGATTAGAAACCAATTTGAATGTATGCCAATGCTGAATCCTATTATTTACAAAGTAAAAATTTTTTTTTAAATGTAAAATTTCAAGGAAATAGCATCAGGTAACTTAGAAGTACTTCTCATCTTGTCACTCATCTTGTCACTCAGCATTATAATTTTTTGAATTATAATGCTGCTCATTATAATTCCATATTATGAAGTCAGTGAAAACTATTTAAGCTAAATATCACTACACAAGCAAGTTATATAGGACAAAAATCACCACTGGAATAAAAAATGTATGTGCAAGTAATATTTTAAAAATAAAATGCAATTGTTAATGAACAGAACATAAATTTCTAGCAACACAGTCCACCATAAACAGGCTATGAAACTGAATTTTGTGAGAAAGAATCTACAAACAACATTAAAGATCTTGCTTTAAACATTTTGAAAACATGTTTCTCAAAAGCACTATGACTGAGACTTTTGCCATTTTTATGTTCTAAACCTTTTCAACTTAAGAAGTATTCCTAATGTAAACTTGTCTTCTAATGTGGCAGAGAAGAATCTGCATATGTTTCAGTGAGAAACATGATCTCACATTGCGAAAAAAGATGTGATGGAACATGATATCTTCAGTGCATAAATACATACTGTAAACTGTAATTTTTAATACCCTATCTTAAATGCTTTGCTCTAATTTCTGTGCACAAATTTCTTTCTCTTTGCCAACTCAACAGTTATCATCATGAATAAATTCCATCATCTGAGGAAACTCCACACTTAGGCTTTAAGTGGCAATTTATTTGGTATTTCAAGATTCTTTCCACAAAATAACCTTATACTATCTGATGCTTATTAAAAGAGTAATAAAATGTGACAAACATAATGGATAAGAGCAAATTAAGGGTGAAACATTTAATTATTACCAGTAAATGATTGTTTTGAGTCCTTGACATTTTTTCTTCTCAGAATCTCCAAGGATTGTTTATACCTCATAAGATAGCATATATACATAAGAAGAATAAACCTAAATCAGGCTCTTGACATATAAATTAAATTCATAAGAGTTATGAATTTATGAGTTAAGGATAAAGCCATTGGTAAGGCAACTGTAGAATTAACAGAAGTGCCTAATCTATGTTACAAATTAAACAATAATATAGTAACATAGTTTCTAACAAAATAGTTGTTATTTCCAACAAAAAATGTATAATTAGTCATTGGTTTCTTTCTAATTTGCTAAACTTGTTTTTTTTGTTTTTTTTTTTTAGTTCAGTTCAGTCCCTCAGTCGTGTCCGACTCTTTGCAACCCCATGAATTGCAGCACACCAGGCCTCCCTGTCCATCACCAACTCCCAGAGTTCACTCAGACTCACATCCATCTAGTCGGTGATGCCATCCAGCCATCTCATCCTCTGTCATCATCCCCTTTTCTTCCTGCCCCCAATCCCTCCCAGCATCAGAGTCTTTTCCAATGAGTCAACTCTTCACATGAGGTGGCCAAAGTACTGGAGTTTCAGCTTCAGTATCATTCCTTCCAAAGAACACCCAGGGCTGATCTCCTTTAGAATGGACTGGCTGGATCTCCTTGCAGTCCAAGGGACTCTAAAAAGTCTTCTCCAACACCACTGTTCAAAAGCATTATTAAAATTTTTTATTTTAATATTATTTAAAATTTCAAAATGGCCACAATATCATATTCACAATAAATTGTATATATTAAAGTACAGATTAAATTCAATTGCATAGTAAACTATGCATGAGATATCTAATCAGTAAAATAGAGATGCCAAGTCATAATTATATTTTTCCAAGAGCTTTAAGATTATTTTATCCTCTGAGAGTGCATCAACAAAAATAAATGTATAAATAGCATTACTTTATTTTTATTTTTTTTTTTACTTTATTTTTTAAATGCCTTTAATGATACTAAAATCTAGTAAGCTGTGGTCTTACACAGAGGTCAGACTTATCATCATTTTATAAAATAAAATGGATTTCTATGATGTGATGAACAATTTTTCTAGAATAAATGTCTTCCAAAAGTAATGTATTTTAATCTGTTATTTTTCCTCTGTTTAAAATATTTACCAATCTATTTCAAAATTATAATTATCAGCTCCTTACTTTGTGGCCTCTGAAGTTTTCTCAATTTGGGTTGTCTCTTTAAGAAAAAATATATAAAACTATTAATGCAATTACTTAAAAAAATATTAATGTGAGATAAAAAGATAACACATTATGAATTTTAAAATCAGGCTTTGTATTTTCAACTCTTTTTATTTCACTTTCTATAGAGGTACTGAAAGGTAATTCCATTTACCTTCTACATGGTTGGTAGAAATATTTCTGTTATTTCTAATATTAGTTTAGGAAATTTCAGATTTGCAAATGATTATTAAACATGAAAAATTTGAGGAGAAAGTCTTTCAATTTTCACATATGGGCTAAAATTTTGAAAAATTTTTTTCGAAAGATGAGTTTTTGGCTCCATGCATTTCTAAACTTGTTTCTCTTCTCTCACCCATGTATTTCCAGTTCAAACAGCACTGTGAGTTCAGACAATGCATCTCCATGCCCAGGTACCAACTAACCTGACATAATGAGCTGCAGGACATTCCTGTGTGCCATTCATTCACTCAAATGGGTAATAATAATTTAACAATATACATGGCATGACTATGGAGCTACACAAATATATAACCCACTAAGCCCAAATTAAATGTATACATAACTTTTCAGTCACATAGTCTCAAAAATGCTGGGGTTGAAGAAGAAAAGCTGGTATGAAAACAGATCAGTTCAGTTCAGTCACTCAGTCGTGTCCAACTCTTTGCGACCCCATGAACCGCAGCACACCAGACCTCCCCGTCCATCCCCAACTCCCAGAGTTTACCCAAACTCATGTCCATTGAGTCAGTGATGCCATCCAGCCATCTCATCCTTTGTTGTCCCCTTCTCCTCCTGCCCTCAATCTTTCCCAGCATCAGGGTCTTTTCAAATGAGTCAGCTCTCTTTGAATTAGGTGGCCAAAGTACTGGAGTTTCAGCTTCAACATCAGTCCTTCCAATGGACACCCAGCACTGATCTTCTTCAGGGTGGACTGGTTGGATTTGCCTGCAGTCCAAGGGACTCTCAAGAGTCTTCTCCAACACCACAATTCAAAAGTACCAATTCTTCAGTGCTCAGCCTTCTTTATAGTCCAACTCTCACATCCATACATGACCACTGGAAAAACCATAGCCTTGACTGGATGGACCTTTGTTGACAAAGTAACTTCTCTGCTTTTCAATATGCTGTCTAGGTTGGTCATAACTTTCCTTCCAAGGAGTAAGCATCTTTTAATTTCACAGCTGCAATTACCATCTGCAGTGATTTGGGAGCCCTAAAAAATAGTCAGCCACTGTTTTCACTGTTTCCCCATCTATTTGCCATGAAGTGACAGGTCTGGATGCCATGATCTTCGTTTTCTGAATGTTGAGCTTTAAGCCAACTTTCTCACTCTTCTCTTTCACTTGCATCCAGAGGCTCTTTAGCTCTTCTTCACTTTCTGCCATAAGGGTGGTGTCATCTGCAAATCTGAGGTTATTGATATTTCTCCTGCCAGATAATAGTCTTTCACAAATTGTAGTTAAAAATATCTTACTCTTCCAATTTGCACAAAAACATATGATCCTGTGAACACATTGCAACGCTTCCTTCCAGGACCTTGGAAGGGGTATAAAATTGAAGAACATTTCACTTTAGGCTTCATAAGCTTCATTTCTTAGCTCATCATATCAATAAGACTTTTAAGGTTACAAAACAGTTTTTCATTAAAAAAAAAAAAAAAAGACAAAATTAAGCTACCCCTGTGCCTTTGGAGAAGGAAATGGCAACCCACTCCACTATTCTTGCCTGGAGAATCACATGGATGGAGGAGCCTGGTGGGCTACAGTCCATGGGGTCGCAAAGAGTCGGACATGACTAAGCGACTTCACTTTCTTGTGCCTTTAAAACTCTGATGGGTTTAATATGAATTTCAGCAAAGGTTGGAAATTTTACTATAAGGTAATATTGTTCCATGATAAGTTCATCCTCCAACGCTGACTCATAGTGAATCTATGCTATTTTTTAAAAGAGAGTAACAATAAATTCCCTCAAACATTAAAACAATATATAATAAAGTATTTAATGCCAAAATTTTCCAAAGAACACTGGTTACAATGATAAAAATGTGGTCACAATCCAAGTCTGTGAGCCAGAAAAAAATCAATAGGGATCAGTAGCACTTTCTGATCAAGCCCACTTGAGCACTTTCCTAGGTTTGGTGTAACCACTCACTATTGCTAAAATAGTTTCTGAATAAAACTGAATGAGGCAACAGAAGGGACACACATTAATAATAGAACACCACAATGTGTGTAATTAATACTCATTCATTCAATTATTGAAGAATTATTAATTGAACACAGACAATGCACCATGGTGCTCTTCCAGAAACTGGGGATATGACAATGAAATCCAATAAAACCTTTGGCTCTGTTCAGTGGAGAATTTTGTTATAAAAAATAGAAACATATATAGAAGTTACCATATATATTATACTCTTCCTACTTTGAACTGTTACTGATGGTTTATAATCTAACTTCTATAAAAACTTAAGCCTCTTGAATACAAGGTTCCTTTTACAGGATGCTGCATACATTCAATAACTGTATGATGATTATAGAGATGACATATATCAGTTTTATATTTCAAACTAGACTATAAGCTTTTTATTATACCATGTATTTGGCATTTACTATACTTACTGGTTAACTGATTGTTGAATGAGATTTTATTCTCAGTACAGGTGATCTTTCTATCAATAATCCCTCATAGCATTAAAGAATAGAAAGCTGGGCCATTCAAAGATAATCACTTCATATAAATTGAATATAATAGATATAATTACACATGACACTATAAACTTTTTACACTACAGCACAAACTGATTGATTGTGCTGAAGTGTTTTTTCTACATAAGACATAACACAAAGGAGTCTTATTATCCATTTGGAAATGTATTCATTTTATCTTATAATCCAAGGAGATTGTCTCATACCATGATACTTTTTAGAGTCCAGAAGGCATATTTATTGACTATATGAATTAATTCATTATTGTTCTAATTTTCTATTGTTACAAACTGATCTAATTCTATTTAGTTATGATAGCTCTCAAGTTTTCAGAGATAACTAATCATCAAAGATTTAGATGGTAAGAGTCACCTACCTATTTTCAATACCATATACAATAAAAGCACAATCAATATTTTTAAAACAATTAGCAAATCAGGTACAGAAAAGAGCACACAATTTGTTCTATGAAGTTTAAGTTCTCTGAACTGTTAAGTTCCAACCAGAAACATTGGGCAGAAATGACAGAATGCTGACAGAAATATTCACACAAGGCAAACAGTCTAACATTCCAGAAGGAGTCTTCATTTCCTAGTCTGTATCAGAACAATTAAATTCTTCTAAATCAATGGCTGGACGTGCACAGAGTTAAGTGACAAATTCTGGGTGACATCCCTAAGATTGAAGGCTTTTAGCTGTTTTTCATCCTTCTCATGAAAGATGAAGGAGGATTACTGAAGTAACTTTAGGCAATATGAATCTACATTTGACTTTTTTTTTTTTTTACTCGAAAAGTCATTAAGTAGAAAATGATAGGGTCCTTCTTGATGTGACATCTACTGACAACTTCTTCACTATTCTTTCTTGATGGTGACACAGTTATAACTTAGTCTACGTAACACACATAATTGTTTTACTGCATACACTGAAGGCATGCAAGGTAAATGATAGACTATAACACCCATATGATATTCTCTTTAATGAAGCTTATACTATGCACTTAAATGAGGAAGTACTTCAGAAATGAAAGTGTGAGCTCTGTGAATCTGCTGGCCAGCATATCAACCATAATTTGTGAAAAGTATAAAAATAACCATAAAAATCTCTGGCAACTTTCCTAAGGGCATATAGCAGAGAAATGTTTATGCAAGAAATTTACTATATCTCTGTAACAACAGAGACTTGATGGCTTTTGAGCCACGACCTACTCCCTGTACCAGCCCCCACAACTCAATGTGGTCAAAGTTTTACCAAGGGTAATGAAACCAAGAAAATGGGGATGTTTTTCTCCCATTTCCATTTAGGGTGATAGTTTCTCCCTAGAAAGGGCAAGCAACAGCATTCTCACTGCCCTCCAGCTTTATGCTATAGAATCCTTTCCAGGCAAAGCATAGAGAGAGATCTGGGGCTTCTTCCTGCTACACAATACCCACCTGCAGAGTGGAAGCTCTCATCCAACCATGGCAGGGCAAGAATCCTGGGCCTTTAAATACCTTACCCCAATTGTTCACAGCATGGATATTCATAGTAGGATACACAAGCCATGAAGACAAGAGGCTACCACCTCCAGCCACCGCCCTTTGTTAAGAGGAGAATTGTCACTCCAAGAAAAGCCGGTCTTAGTCTAGGCCTATAACTCAGACACACTGCCACAAAGATTCTGTCCAGGAAATGATGTGAGTTGTAAGAACAGTGAGTTCTCTATTTCTCCCCATGATAACTGATTTTTCTTTTGGGCGGGGGCGGGGGGACAAATTATAGGAAGTTTCAGCATATCAGTTCTTTCGAAAACAATGAAGATTTTCTTGCTGAACAATTAAGAGGAGATATGTTCCATGTTAGCAAGAAATGAAACAGTCAACCAAATATATATAAAGAAAATCAGGAAAAGAGACAGTTAACAAGGACAAGTCTGCCGTCAGAGAAAGCTTAAAGACTGGTTACAAAAACTACCCCTGCAAAGAATTTGGACTTTAATTGATTTAGATTGTGGGGCATTTTATACTACAGGTCATTACTGGAAACAACAATCGACTACCACTTAGTGTATGCTAACAGCTTGGAGAGATATCAATAAAGGCTGGCCAGCCAGAGGCTTAATAGGGAAAGAGATAAAGAGAGCCAGCTGAAGTCTATCATCCATTGGGGTGAGAAGTGGGAGGAACAAGTGACTGGAATTATTCTGTGTATACCCAAAGCAGTGTCCTTTGAGAAATGATATCAGAGATTACACATTGTAGAGGAAACAGACTGCACTGAAAAATTTAATGCAACACAGGCCAACACAAACAAGCAAATGTATAACAAATTCAAGCCTCAAAGGGGGAAATCATCATCCAAACTGAATAATATATGATCTCAAATGTCCAATTTTAAACAAAAATCACAAGGCATGTAGAGAAATAGGAAAATGTGATGCATACACAAGAAAAAAATGGCTAAAGATAATTTGTCTTTGAGAGAGCCTTTTGACTTAATGGACAAAGACTTCTAAACAGTCATTATAAATGTATTCAATTAATTAAAGAAAATAATGTTTTGAAAATTAAATAAAAATATAATAATGAGGTCTCATCAAGTACAGACTACCAATAAAGAGAAATAACTATTTTGAAATGAAAGTATAATAAACAGATTAAAAATTTCACTAGAAGGGCTCAACAGTATACTAAAGCTGGCAGATGGAAACATCAGCAAGCTTGAAAGTAAAAGGATAGAAACTATGCAATCTGGAGAACAAAGAGAAAGAAAGGGAGAAAAATGATCAAGCCTCAGAGGAATGTAAGGCACCATTAACTGGAAAAACATATATATACATGTATATTTATATACTTGAAGAGTTAGATAAGAGAGAGATAAAAGGGCAGAACATGAATTTTTAGAAATAATTGCAAATATAAGCAAGGTGAAAAGACAGCCTTCGGAATGGGAGAAAATAATAGCAAATGAAGCAACTGACAAACAACTAATCTCAAAAATATACAAGCAACTTCTGCAGCTCAATTCCAGAAAAATAAACGACCCAATCAAAAAATGGGCCAAAGAACTAAATAGACATTTCTCCAAAGAAGACATACGGATGGCTAACAAACACATGAAAAGATGCTCAACATCACTCATTATTAGAGAAATGCAAATCAAAACCACAATGAGGTACCACTTCACACCAGTCAGAATGGCTGCGATCCAAAAATCTGCAAGCAATAAATGCTGGAGAGGGTGTGGAGAAAAGGGAACCCTCCTACACTGTTGGTGGGAATGCAAACTAGTACAGCCACTATGGAGAACAGTGTGGAGATTCCTTAAAAATTGCAAATAGAACTACCTTATGACCCAGCAATCCCACTGCTGGGCATACACACCGAGGAAACCAGAATTGAAAGAGACACATGTACCCCAATGTTCATCGCAGCACTGTTTATAATAGCCAGGACATGGAAACAACCTAGATGTCCATCAGCAGATGAATGGATAAGAAAGCTGTGGTACATATACACAATGGAGTATTACTCAGCCGTTAAAAAGAATTCATTTGAATCAGTTCTGATGAGATGGATGAAACTGGAGCCTATTATACAGAGTGAAGTAAGCCAGAAAGAAAAACACCAATACAGTATACTAACACATATATATGGAATTTAGGAAGATGGCAATGATGACCCTGTATGCAAGACAGGAAAAAAGACACAGATGTGTATAACGGACTTTTGGACTCAGAGGGAGAGAGAGAGGGTAGGATGATTTGGGAGAATGGGAATTCTAACATGTATACTATCATGTAAGAATTGAATCGCCAGTCCATGTCTGACGTAGGGTGCAGCATGCTTGGGGCTGGTGCACGGGGATGACCCAGAGAGATGCTGTGGGGAGGGAGGTGGGAGGGGGGTTCATGTTTGGGAACTCATGTAAGAATTAAAGATTTTAAAATTTAAAAAAAAAATTAAAAAAAAAAGAAATAATTGCAAAAATTTTCCAATTATGATGAAAGATACTGGTTTACACATCCAAGCAGCATAATGAAATACAAGTAAGCCAAATACAAAGAGATCCATACCCAGATACTTATAGTCAAAATGTTGAAAGACAAAAAGGAAAATCTTTAAGGCAGGAAGAGGAAATAACTTATCAAGTACAGAGGAACTCAAGCAAAATTACAGCTGTCTTTTCATCAGAAACAGCTAAGATCAAAGGTAGAGAGATTATATTCAGAATGGTGAAAACAATTGTTAACAAAGAACCTTACGTCTAGTAACTTTATCTTTTAATATTGAAGGTGAGGTTAAGATTCCCACATAAACAATGAGAGAATTGATTACTAAGAGACCGACTTTATAAGAAAAGCTTTTCTTAAAGAAAGTTTTTCAGGCTGAAAACAAATGACACTATACAATAATCAAATGTATAAGCCATGAAATTAAAAGACGCTTACTCCTTGGAAGAAAAGTTACAACCAACCTAGATAGCATATTCAAAAGCAGAGATACTACTTTGCCGACTAAGGTCCGTCTAGTCAAGGCTATGGTTTTTCCTGTGGTCATGTATGGATGTGAGAGTTGGACTGTGAAGAAGGCAAAGCACTGAAGAATTGATGCATTTGAACTGTGGTGTTGGAGAAGACTCTTGAGAGTCCCTTGGACTACAAGCAGATCCAACCAGTCCATTCTGAAGGAGATCAACCCTGGGATTTCTTTGGAAGGAATGATGCTAAAGCTGAAACTCCAGTACTTTGGCCACCTCATGCGAAGAGTTGACTCTTTGGAAAAGACTCTGATGCTGGGAGGGATTGGGGGGAGGAGGAGAAGGGGACGACAGAGGATGAGATGGCTGGATGGCATCACTGACTCGATGGATGTGAGTCTGAGTGAACTCCGGAGTTGGTGATGGACAGGGAGGCCTGGCGTGCTGCGATTCATGGGGTCACAAAGAGTCGGACACGACTGAGCGACTGAACTGAACTGAACTGAACTGAACTGAATGTACAAACACACAAAAGAGAATTCACAAAAGTGATTATGCAGGTAATGGTAAAACTGTACCACTATATATTTCCTATTCTTAACTGATTTAAAAGTGAGTATCATGAAACAAATGTATATAATTATATTGTTGGGCCTATAACAAACACATGTAATACCTATGATAATTACAAGACAAAGGAGTCAGGTGGAGCAAAACTATATGGGATTAAGAAAATGACACCAGATGGTAACAGATGGTAACTCAAATCTACAAGAACAAGTGAAGAAAATAAGAAATTGAAATAATGAAGCAATATATATATGTAACATACATATATAGGTATATGTATGTATATTTGGTCTACTTTCTCAGTTTCTTTAAAGTATATGATATATATATGTATATATATATATATATATATAAATTATAAAAGTACATCTGGGGGGTTGTAAAATAAATACAGGTAAAAGGTATTAAAACAGCACAACCACAAGAGGAGGTCATAGAGTACATAGGAGTTACATTTCTAAATCTCACTTAAAATTAAGCTAGGAAAGATCCTCATGGCTCAGATGGTAAAGAATCTTCCTGCAATGCAGGATACCCAAGTTCCGTCACTGGGTTGGGATGAATCTCTGGAGAATGGAATGGCAACCCACTACAGTATTATTGCCTGGAGAATTCCATGGACAGAGGATTCTGGTGGGCTAGAGCCCATGGGGTCGCAAAGAATTAGGCACGACTGAGTGACTAACAGGCACAGATATTTGAAATAATTTCTGATACATTAACATGAACACTAAATCCTAGAGCAACCAATAAGAAAATCATTCAAAAAAGGTAGTGAAAAATATAGAAGGAATTAAAGTATTACATGAGAAAATTTACTTTTGTCTGGGAAAAGACAGCAATTTAAAAAATGACAAATGGCAGGGAAAAATTCAACCTTATTAATAATAAATTACTTTTGAATGAATTGAACAATATCATCAATAGGCAGAGACTGTTAGACTTGAGTAAATAATATATAATTATATGTTGCATTCAGGTGACACAATTCATTATTAAAGATTCAAATAACTGTTATTTAAAAGAAAGGTATATTATATTTAATACAAACAGTAAGTATCAAATTGGAATAAATATTATACCAAAGTAAAATTTAAAATAAACTATATTACTATAAAGTGAAAGTGAAAGTCACTCAGTTGTTTCCGACTCTTTGTGAACCCATGGACTATACAGTCCATGGAGTTCTCTAGGCCAGAATACTGAATTGGGTAGCCTTTCTCTCCTCCAGGGGATCTTCCCAACCCAGGGATCGAACCCAAGACTCCCGCATTGCGTGCGGATTATCTACCAGCTGAGCTATCAGGGAAGCCCAGGTAAACATTTATAATGATCATTTGCAACGATCTTTAACTATCATTGATCTTAATGACATTAAGAATAGAAAAAAAGGGAAATCAATAAATATAAAGTTAATTTGAAAAATCAACAAATTTTTTTAGAATTAGCTACACTGAATAAGAAAAAAAGCATTTCAAAGAAAATGAAAGAGAGAACATCATTAATGGCCACACAAGAATTACAAAATAATTTAAAATATTATAAGGCAACTACATAAATATATGGATATCAATGAAGTATGTAACTCAGATGAAATGGACACATTTCTAGAAAGAGAAATTACTGAAACTGACTCAAGACGAAAAAGAAAATCTGAAAGATTTATAAAAAGTAAAGTAGTTGAATTAGCAATTAAGAAAAAACTACCTAAATAAATAAATAGCCCAGACTTTTGTTCCACCAGTGAATTGCACCAAATACTCATAAAATAATCAATATCATTCCTTCAGAAATTTTTCCAGAATATATGAAGGGAAGGAATAAATTTCATCTAATTCTATGAAGTCAGTTTTACACTGACAACAAAACTATACAAAAATATCATAATAAAATAAAAATTCAGACCGTTTTCCCTTAGAAATATAAATTTAAAAATCCTAAATAAAATGTTACCACACTGAATCCAGCACCATATAAAAAGTATTGTCACAAAGAAGAACAAACCTGACTCCATATTGGATCTATTTCTCTAGAGCTAACCTTTGTGCTCTGTTGCTTGGGTTTACTCAGGAGGGCTCTGCACTTTTGTCTCCCCAGTCAGCAAAAGAATGTTGCCTATAGCCTGAAATATGTTGTAAATAAGAGTCCTTTCTCAAGGTTCTGCCTTCCAGGCTGGACATTTAAAGCCATATCACTTTTTGTTCGCATAGAGATAAAAATGTGCAGAACAGAAAATAACATTTGTCTTCTTGAAGGTTTATAGGAACGTCGTGACCAGACCTATGTGGACAGCTGCAAGATCAAAGGCTTATCACATCCCTTTCAGGGTCTGGCCAATACCAAGAAGTGTGTAACAACCAGACCCCCACTATTTCTTTTAGTATAAAAGAAGTCTGAATTCTTAAACTCTTGATTTATTGGCCTGTCAGGTGGCAAATAGTATGAGCTTGGATTCAGTAACATTATTATACACAATGATCTAATGGGATTTATCCCAACAGTACAAGTTTGGTTTAATATCTGAAAATGGATTAATATGTCATATAAATGAAATATAGGTAAAAATTCAATGATAATCCCAAAGTACACAAAAAAAAGACATTTTACAAAATCCAACACATTTTCATGACCAAAAAAAAATAAGTAGGAATAGACTATAATTTATCAAACTGATAAAGGACGTGTATGTAAAGCCCACAGCTAATACATTAGAGTATGTCATCACTTCTGGAGCTGCAGTAGTACCAGCTTATTGTCCATCACAGCAAATGAGGGGAGAAAAGCCAATCTTTACATCATGCAAAGGTATCATTGTTTTCCCTAATTTTTAATATCATGTTTAAAACTCTAGTATGGAAATGTTTAACCATATATAATACTATAAAATTTATTATATTATTTAACACACTTCTTGAGCAGTTTTAAGCTTATGAAAAAATCTAAGTAGAAAATAAAGACTTCCCATATACTAACTTTCCCCTAGCAACCAGTTACTCCTATTACTAATATCATACATTATGATAGTACATATGTTACCATTAATGAACCAATATTGTTAAAAGACACTTACTCCTTGGAAGAAAAGTTATGACCAATCTAGATGGCATATTGAAAAGCAGAGGCATTACTTTGCCAACTAAGGTCCGTCTAGTCAAGGCTATGGTTTTTCCTGTGGTCATATATGGATGTGAGAATTAGACTGTGAAGAAGGCTGAGTGCCAAAGAATTGATGCTTTTGAACTGTGGTGTTGGAGAAGACTCTTGAGAGTCCCTTGGACTGCCAGGAGATCCAACCAGTCCATTCTGAAGGAGATCAGCCCTGGGTGTTCTTTGGAAGGAATGATGCTAAAGCTGAAACTCCAGTACTTTGGCCACCTCATGCGAAGAGTTGACTCATTGGAAATGACTTTGATGCTGGGAGGGATTGGGGACAGGAGGAGAAGGGGACGACAGAGGATGAGATGGCTGGATGGCATCACGGACTCGATGGACGTGAGTCTGAGTGAACTCTGGGAGTTGGTGATGGACAGGGAGGCCTGACGTGCTGCGATTCATGGGGTCACAAGGAGTCGGACACGACTGAGTGACTGAACTGAACTGATTGATATGTTATCAACTAGAGACCATAGTTTATATTAGGGCTTATTCTTTGTGTTGTACATTCTATGGGTTTTGACAAACACACAATGACATATATCCACCATTCCAGTATCATACAAAATAGTTTTAATATCTTAAAACTATCCCTATTTTCCACCTACTCATCCCTCTAGTTCTTTTCATGACTGAAAATTCATTTTTTGTGTCTGAATGATATTTCATTATATAGATATACAACAGTTTCTTTATCCACTTATTCACTGAAGGACATATTGATTGCCTCCAACTTTTGACAATGATGAATAAATTGCCTATAAAGATTTGAGAGTGAGTTTTTATATGGACACAAGTTTTCAATTCATTTGGACATATACCAAAGAATGCAAAGGCTGGGGCATAAAGTAAAAGTGTTTTTAGTTTTGAAAGGAACATTTCAACTGATGTTCAAACTGACTGGACCATTGTGCATCCCCACTGACAATGAGAGTTAATGTTGTTTGCCTGTATTGTTAGTGTTTTAGACTTTGGACAGTCAGAGAAGTCTGTCCACTTTATATCATCATTATTTGGTCATTATATCTAATTTGGTAGATGATGCTAAAATCCTAGGGGGATTTTAGTAGGTACTAGTATTATTTTATAAAAGTATTATTTGCAAGTTCTGGCATAGACATTGAATAAATTAAAAAAAGACTTTGAAGAACTTATCTAAAATTTCTCTGGTATTTCATTCTGATGTTTAATAACTTTCACTATGAGAAAAATATGTATATATCTTAATCTTGAAAATAGTTGTTTAAACCAATATTTTCCTCTCATTATTTTTTATATATTGGGCTTCCCTGGTGGCTCAGACAGTTAAGTGTCTGTCTATAATGCAGGAGACCAGGGTTCAATCCCTAGATCGGGAAGATCCCCTGGAGAAGGAAATGGCAATCCACTCCAGTACTATTGCTTGGAAAATCCCATAAACAGAGGAGCCTTGTATGCTACAGTCCATGGGGTCGCAAAGAGTCAGACACGACTGAGCGACTTCACTCACTCAATCTTCTTTTAGGTCCACTGAATAGAATTCATAATCTAACATTTGGATACACTCTATTCTTTTCTATGTTTGGGGGGTAGATTAATAAATATAAATAACTCCATCTCTTCCATTAATATTTACATTTTTAGATATCTCTTAGGACAGATTCCATGCCTTTCCAAAGGACTTTTCACAAAGTATGCAGATGCTAAGGGAAGCCAGTCTGCAACTATAAGTTGCCACTGATATACATGTACGAAACACAGGATATATTATAGACAACTTCAAGCAAAACTTTCCTAAATATAGGGAATCTTAAAGTTTGAAACACCGAATCTTATAATTATTTCATATGTTCCAAGATTTTCACCAAAAAATCATGAAAATCAAAGTAACTCATGGCCCATTTTGATATAATTCATGGTTCTACCCTAATTGTGAGCAAAAAAAAAAAAACCACCTCTACATATATATGTATTATTCCATGAATTTTATCAAAAGTTACCCTTGACAACTATAAATTTTCATTAATATGTCATTTTTTAGTTTATACTCAAGATAAAAGAAAATTCTAATTTATTATCTTGCTATTTGAACATCAATTTTGTGTTGTTCAAAGATTTTTTTCTTTTTTGATGTGGACAATTTTTAAAGTCTTTATTAAATTTGTTACAGTATTGCTTCTGCTTTATGATTTGTTCTTTTTGGCTCCAAGGCATGTGAGATATTAGCTCCCCCAACCAGGGATTGATCCCACACCCCCACATGTTGCAGGCATTGGAAGTCAACGTCCTGACCACTGGGACCACTAGGGAAGTTCCTTGATTTTGTATTTTTTTTTCTAATTAGCGATCACCACATAGCTATTTATTTTCTAAATATGACAGGCTATTTCTTAGAATTGTACATTGAAGTAAGACTTTATCTGGTATTTTTTTAAGGCAAGTAGCTAGATAGCAGATATTATGAATGATGCAGATATATTTTAAACTGGAGGTTTTCATGTATAGAATTTTATGTAATTGAAAATGACATACACACATATATACATCCATCCCTAATATATATAGAAATGTATATAAATTCACATACAGACATTTATCAAAAACATTGTACATGTCAATACACAGACATTCTCTGAGTTTTCAATTCTATGAAAACTTGATTATCAGTTTTTGTGAGTAGTTTTGCACTTGAAGCGTCCACTTGATCTGTAAAAATTTATAATGAGTTTATAGATCTTGCCCTGAAAAGTGAAAGGTTGAGTGCAAATGAAGAAAAGATGGTCTCAACCTGAAAAATTTAGTAAGTGACTGAATTTTTAATACTCTATAGTAGAATGAAAACAAGTATGAGATATGTTTAAATCTTATAATCAAAGTGTTTAATTTTTCAGTTAAACTTTAAAATAACAAATCAAACAACTTCATGCAGCATATCCTATGGTGAGAAAATTGACTCCATTAGACAGTGGGAGCCACTTAAGATTACCCAATTAGATATGGACAGGTGTGAGTATGTCATTCACCCAGATGGAGAAATTCAGACACTGGAGGATTAAGGAATTCATTTAGGAATCCACAGCTGTTCAAGTTAGTGCAGACATGATGAGAACCCAACAAGAATGGAACCTAATCCTGGGGTTTGTTTGCCTGATTGATCTGCCTTTTATTTAGTTGCTTTAGATTCATATTTTTGATTTCCTGTTAGTAGAGTGCTATTTATATGTCAAACAATTGGGCATAAAAACAAGTAGTGTTCCGAATTAATGTTAAGTATCTATAAAGTCAAGAACTCTGCCTATATTTATCTTTGTATTCATAAGAAACGAATTCATAATTAACTAAGCTACAAGATCAATTCATTGATTAAGTTATAAATAGGGAGAATGCTTTTCTTCTTTGTACATAAATTTCCATTCCATTTCTCTAACCATATAACCAGTCTTGAAGTTGCTGTTGCCCTCCTCCTGTCAACTAGCTTCCAGGTGAGCATCGAGTGTTTCAGAAACAGGAGAAGCGCATTTTCCTAATCCTGGCCCAGAACCTTGGTCAATTACGGTTCAAAATGTACCACTACCTTCTGTTTCTCCTCATTCTCCACCTCAGCTTATTGTAATTATAGTTAATATAGTACAATTTGTTTAACATCAATATTCTGTGCTAACAGATGGACAGGATTTGGGTCTGCAACTGGCACAATAGTGTTAGTTTGTGTTAGTCGCTCAGTTGTATCTGACCCTTTGAGACCTCATAGACTGCAGCCCGACAGGCTTCTCTGTCCATGGGATTCTCCACGCAAGAATACTGAAGTGAGTTGCCATGCCCTTCTCCAGGGAATCTTCCTGAACCAGGTATGAAATCCAACTCTCCTGCATTGCAAGCAGATTCTTTACCATCTCAGCCACCTCAGTTCAGTTCAGTTGCTCAGTCATGTTTGACTCTTTGCAACCCCATGGACTGCAACACGCCAGGCTTCCCTGTCCATCTCAAACTCCCGGAGCCTACCCAAACTCATGTCCATCACATTGGTGATGCCACCAGGCACTTCATCCTCTGTCGTCCCTTTCTCTTCCCACCTTCAATCTTTCCCAGCATCAGGATCTTTTCCAATTAGTTGTTTCTTCACATCAGACAGCCAAAGTATTGGAGTTTCAGCTTCAGCATCAGTCCTTCCAATGAATATTCAGGACTGTTTTCCTTTAGGATTGACTGGTTTAATTTCCTTTCAATCCAAGGAATTCTCAACAGTCTTCTCCAACACCACAGTTCAAAAGTTTCAATTTTTCGGCACTCAGCTTTCTTTATAGTCCAACTCTAACATCCATACATGACTACTGGAAAAACCATAGCTTTGACTAGATGGACATTTGTTAGTAAAATAATGTCTCTGTAGTAGGAAAAGGCAAAACGGTATGACACTGAGCCACCTACTTGCCATTAAATAAACTAAACTTTATTAGCTAAGGTGACTGAAATTTTAATTCACCATTTTCTGTTATTCTTGTCCTTCCATTTAGCCTCTTTTCAACCTCAACTATTATGGCTTGCATTTTATTTTACTGGTGTGAGAGGGTAGTGTAATTAAGCTATGCTATGGGGGTGTTATTCTGAAAAACACAGGGTTATTTGTCCACTAATTATGTTAGTCTAGCCAGATGCTTCCTGAGAAAAAAAGATATCTAGACAAAGCTCAACAGAACACTTTCTTTAAAAAACATGAACATTCATGGTTGGCCTCTGATTACATTTTGAAACTAAACACAAATGATTTTACAGTTTTTTCATTGTATAGTATACATTCCACTCACCTGTAGAAATAGTCCAGTGTTGACAGTTCCTTCCTTTGGACTTCAGAAAAGGCATTCAGAGGATTCACTCCAAACTAATTTTGGCACTGATTAACTTCACTGGCATTTCTCTCCACCTGATTCAGGATACATATCATGTTGAGCTTAATCAAATAATGGTTTACAATTCCTTTGTGAATATAGCACAATAACTTTTGTAACCTTTATGTCACTGTGAAAATTTACTGTTTTCATCATTGTTATTCTAAGAGTCTATTGAATCTCTTACTTTACAACTTGGTATCACTTTGCAAATACTCATGGATATCACTTAAATATATAGAATTAATAGAAATAATCTATTGAAACAGAAAACATACAAAACTATACCTCAGGAATAGCTAAGAGAATATATGAAAGACATAAGTTGGTTACTGCCTTTGGGTTTGGAAACAAACAAACTGTGATGAAGAGAGATTTACTTGTTGATGCTATTCATTGATATATAACATCTTGAGCATTTGAAAATTCTGTGTGTGTGTGTGTTTAGAGAGAGAGAGAAAAAAAAAAACAGTACATTTTGTTAGGTTCAGTTCAGTTCAGTTCAGTCGCTTGGTCATGTCCGACTCTTTGCAACCCCATGAATTGCAGCACACCAGGCCTCCCTGTCCATCAGCAACTCCCGGAGTTCACTCAAACTCAACTCCATTGAATCGGTGATGCCATACACTCATCTCATCCTCTGTCATCCCTTTCTCCTCCTGCCCCCAAGCCCTGCCATCATCAGAGTCTTTTCCAATGAGTCAACTCTTCACATGAGGTGGCCAAAGTACTGTAGTTTCAGCTTTAGCATCATTCCTTCCGAAGAACACCCAGGGCTGATCTCCTTTAGAATGAACAAGTTGGATCTCCTTGCAGTCAAAGGGAATCTCAGCAGTCTTCTCCAACACCACAGTTCAAAAGCATCAATTCTTCAGTGCTCAGCTTTCTTCACAGTTCAAGTCTCACATCCATACATGACCACAGGAAAAACAATAGCCTTGACTAGACGGACCTTTGTTGGCAAAGTAATGTCTCTGCTTTTCAATGTGCTATCTAGGTTGGTCATAACTGTCCTTCCCAGGAGCAAGCTTCTTTTAATTCCATGGCTGCAGTCACCATCTGCAGGGATTTTGGAGCCCAAAAATATAAAGTCAGACACTGTTTCCACTGTTTCCCCACATATTTCCCATGAAGTGATGGGACGAGATGCCATGATCTTCATTTTCTGAATGTTGAGCTTTAAGCCAACTTTTTCACTCTCCTCTTTCACTTTCATCAAGAAGCTTTTTAGTTCCTCTTCACTTTCTGCCATAAAGACGGTGTCATCTGAATATATGAGGTTATTGATATTTCTCCCAGTAATCTTGATGCCAGCTTGTGCTTCTTCCAGCCCAGCATTTCTCATGATGTACTTTGCATATAAGTTAAATAAGCAGGGTGACAATATACAGCCTTGATATACTCCTTTTCCTATTTGGAACCAGTCTGTTTTTTCATGTTAGGTTCTAACTATTGCTTCCTGACCTGGATATAGGTTCCTCAGGAGGCAGGTCAGGTGGTTTGGTACTCCCATCTCTTTCAGAATTTTCCACAGTTTATTGTGACCCACACAGTCAAAGGCTTTGGCATAGTCAATAAAGCAGAAATAGATGTTTTTCTGGAACTCTCTTGCTTTTCCATGATCCAGAGGATGTTGGCAATTTGATCTCCGGTTCCTCTGCCTTTTCTAAAACCAGCTTGAACATCTGAAAGTTCATAGTTCACGTTTTGCTGAAGCCTGCCTTGGAGAATTTTGAGCATTACTTTACTAACATGTGAGATGAGTACAATTGTACAGTAGTTTGAGCATTCTTTGACATTGCCTTTCTTTGGGATTGAAATGAAAACTAACCTTTTTCAGTCCTGTGGCCACTGCTGAGTTTTCCAAATTTGCTGACATATTGAGTGCAGCACTTTCACAGCATCATCTTTCAGGATTTGAAATAGCTCAACTGGAATTCTGTCACCTCCACTAGCTTTCTTCGTAGTGATGCTTTCTAAGGCCCACTTGACTTCACATTCCAGGATGTCTGGCTCTAGGTGAGTGATCGCACCATCGTGATTATCTTGGTCGTGAAGATCATTCTTGTACAGTTCTTCTGTGTATTCTTGCCACCTCTTCTTAATATCTTCTGCTTCTGTTAGGTCCATACCATCGCTGTCCTCTTTTGAGCCCATCTTTGGATGAAATGTTCACTTGGTATCTCTAATTTTCTTGAAGAGATCTCTAGTCTTCCCCATTCTGTTGTTTTCCTAGGCTGCCATAATAAAAATATCACAGAAGGCGAGACTGGGAGGCTTAGACAACAGAAATTTATTTTTTTTTTATATATCTGGAGTAAAGGAAGTCCAAGATCCAGGGCTAGCAAAGTATATTTCATTCTGAAACCCCCTTCTTTTTAGCTTTTGAGTGGCCTCCTCCTTGCTGTGTGTTCAGATGACTTCTTTACTCACACATGAGAAGAGAGAGAAAACAAATTTTTTGGTGCCTCTTTTCACAAGGACACTAGTTTTATCAGATAAAGCCCCATTCTTAACATTCTCATTTTACCTTAATTATTTCTTTAGAGGTCCCATCTCAAGCTACAACCAGTGGGGATTAGAAAATCAGCATATGAATTTTGGGGAGACACAATCATTCATATATATTCAATAAATACATATGTTCACTTATATATACATGTATATCTATTTAAATTATATGCAGAGTACATCATGAGAAATGCTGGGCTGGAAGAAGCACAAGCTGGAATCAAGATTGCTGGGAGAAATATCAATAACCTCAGACATGCAGATGACACCACCGTTATGGCAGAAAGTGAAGAAGAACTAAAAAGCCTCTTGATGAAAGTGAAAGAGGAGAGTGAAAAAACTTGACTTAAAACTCAACATTCAGAAAACTAAGATCATTGCATCTGGTCCCATCACTTCATGGGAAATAGATGGGGAAAAAGTTGAAACAGTGTCAGACTTTATTTTGCAGGGCTCCAAAATCACTGCAGATGGTGATTGCAGCCATGAAACTAAAAGATGCTTACTCCTTGGAAGGACAGTTATGACCAACCTGGATAGCATATTCAAAAGCAGAGACATTACTTTGCCAACTAAGGTCCGTCTAGTCAAGGCTATGGTTTTTCCAGTGGTCATGTATGGATGTGAGAGTTGGACTGTGAAGCAAGCTGACTGCTGCAGAATTGATGCTTTTGAACTATGGTGTGGGAGAAGATTCTTGAGAGTCCCTTGGACTGAAAAGACATCCAACCAGTCCATTCTAAAGGAGATCAACCCTGGGTGTTCTTTGGAAAGTATGATGCTGAAGCTGAAACTCCAGTACTTTGGCCACCTCATGCAAAGAGCTGACTCATTGCAAAAGACTCTGATGCTGGCAGGGATTGGGGGCAGGAGGCGAAGGGGATGACAGAGGATGAGATGAGTGGATGGCATCACCGACTCAATGGACATGAGTTTGAATGAACTCCGGGAGTTGGTGATGGACAGGGAGGCCTGGCGTGATGTGTTTTATGGGGTTGCAAAGAGTCGGACACGACTGAGTGACTGAGCTGAACTGAACTGAACATGGTTATATATATAACACTGAAACATTATGTACTTAAACTACATTTTTTTAAGGTATCATATGTTAGACACCCATATAACTGTATAGAACCTTACCATACAACCTAGCTCAATAGCAACTAATATTATTTAGGAACACTTTTAAGAAATTCTCCGTGAAGCTGTTTATAGCAATTAAGCTCTCAACATAAATGTGAATCCTATAATAGAGTGATATGATACAGAGACTAACTCCTCTCCACTAAAGTTTCCTGGAATATCCAGTGGGTGGTAGAGGCTTTTTTCTATCATGGCAAGGTAAGATAATGGAAAAGGAAAAGAAATAAATAGTATTGCTATGCTGAGCACACAAATAATGATAATCTCTTCCTAAAGTGTTACTGTGGAGAAGGAAATAGCAACCCACTCCAGTATTCTTGCCTTGAAAATCCCATGGACAGAAGCGACTGACAGGCTACAGTCTGTGGAGTCACAAAGAGTCGAACATGACTGAAGCGACCTGGCACCCATGCAAACTGTTAACTGAAAAAACTTTAGGGGAGCATGTTCTTGTGCCAAGACTAGGATAACCAGGTAAATAAACAGAAAATCTTATCAATTTCCCAAAGGTCAAAATTGAAGAGAATTAATATGAAAATAATTAAAAAGTAGTAAAAAGTGATAATTTTTAGAAACAAGTGATAATTTCAGGGAGAATACAGTTAAAAGATTCTCCGCATTCTTTTCAAGAATATCAACCCAAACATTCTAGAGCTGGGAAGCAGAAGAATCAAATCCAGAATTATAAAAAATCTGGTGACTGCCATAGAAATTATTTCCAAACTAAATTTGAAGAAAATGTACAAGGATTGATGTTCTCTAAAAGCTCAGCTGACCCCTGGAAAGACAGGAAAGAAAACCAAATAGTAGAAGTTAGAATCTCTATGAGATGAGGATGGTTTGAATGAGTGCTATAATACCATTTTTGATTAGTTTCCCCTTAATACTGCTAGGTCTGTAAAAGAATTATATTTTAGAGATGGCACAGAAAAAGTCATGTACAAAAAACGGCTGTTCTTTCTAGTCAGTGAGTTGTTCTTGAATTTACTGCAAGAAGGTTTCTCTCTCCCCACACCTTCAGCCCAGCACCACTTTTAGAATAAACTTCCCATCTAATACAAGGATAGGAAACACAGCACACACACACACAAAATCCCACTTGGAGAAAATCTCATGAAAGAAGTTTGTATTTGTTTTTGTTGTCACTATATAATGTCCACCTAGTACAATGGACAAAGTAGATTCTCAATAATTATTTGTTGAATAATTAATAAATTTGTGTAATTTAGTCACCTGAGTTTTCACAGCAGAATTCCATTTGGCTATCTGCAACACACCTCTCAATAACTAGAGGAGTCTCTTCTGCCTGGCATGGCAGTAATACAAGTTCTCTAACTGCAATTTGGCTGACAACTTCTGACCCTCCTCACTGTGTTGACTGCTGCTTTTTTCAGTTCAGTGATTGACTTCTTGGCTTTATGAGAAGCTGAGGTTGAATTGACTTCCTCTTTCGTCACCGACATTGTCATTATTTTCCTATGGAATTTGGTCATCAGAAACTACTGCAAATGGAATGCCGATGAAACCATATTGCCATGCTTTAAACTCCTAGGCAACAATAGACCAGTGGTACTATATGAAACTAAAAACTTCTGCACGGCAAAGCAAACTATCAACAGAATGAAAAGGCAGCTTGTCAAATCAGAGAAAATATTTATAAACCATCATCTGAGGAAGGCTACATTTTTAAAATGTACAAGAAACTTTTATAAATCAATACAAAAACAAACAAGCAAACAAACCAATTAAGTTTTAAACTGTGCAAAGGACTTGAACAAATGTTTCTCCAAAGATGGCATACAAATGGCCAACAGGTATATGGAAAGATGCTCATCTAAAAAGATTCCCTAATTAATGATTGAGTGAAGTCGCTCAGTCGTGTCCAACTCTTTGCGACCCCATGGACTGTGGCATACCAGGCTCCTCTGTCTATGGGATTTTCCAGGCAATAGTACTGGAGTGGATTGCCATTTCCTTCTCCAGGGGATCTTCCCAACCCAGGGATTGAACCCTGGTCTCCCGCATTGTAGACAGACGCTTAACCATCTGAGCCACCAGGCAAGTCCAATTAATGATTAGGGGAATGCAAATCAGAAGTTAAATGAGATATCTCATTCCTGTTAGGATAGTTATTATCAAACAAAACAAAAGATAACAAGTGTTGACAAGCATGTAGATAAAAGGAAACCATTGTGATCTCTTAGTGCAAATGTAAATTTTTAGCCACTACATAAAACAGCAAGAAAGTGTCTCTAAAAAATAAAAGTTGAACTAATTTATGATCCAACAATCTCACTTTTAGGTATACAACCAAAAGGATTAAAATACATATGCCAAGGAGATATTTACAATTAGTTTGATCACAGTATTGTTTACAATAGCCAAGTTGTGTACAGATAAATGGATAAAGAAAAGGTGGTATATAAATACAATAGAATATTACTTGCTCTTAAAAGAGAGAAATCCTACCCTTTTTAACAGCATGGATGAACCTAGAAGCCACTATACTAAGTAAAACAAGCCAGTGGCAGAAGAATATTGCATGATTCCATTTATATGATGTATCTAAACTAGTAAAACTCATAGAAGTGGAGAATACAATAGAACTTGCCAGGGGCTAAGGAATACAGAATATGAGGAATCAGTGATCAATGAGTATAAAGTTGAAGTTATATAAAGATGATTAAGTTTTAGAGATCTGCTCTACTATAGTTAACAAAATGGTATTGCACACTTCAAATTTTGTTAAGTTAAATCTCATCTACAGTGATCTTACCACAAAAAAAAAAAAAAAAAAAAAGCCTAAAACCCAAAACAAGCAAACCTAAGAGAGTCACAGAAACACAGAGTGCTGCCTATGCCTATTATTTTGATTCTGGTAATGGTATCACAGATGTTGGCATAAATCTAAATTCATCAAATTGTACACGTTAAATAAGTATAATTATTTGTATATCAATTATATCTACATAAAGCTATTAAATAAAACTCTCAAAAAATCCTAGATATGCAAAGACTAATATATCCACCATACCCTCTCCCACCGTGGTTTTTACATTTGTACATGACCGCATAACAAAAAACTTCACATCCTATTCTCCAACTTTGCAATTTGCATAATAATCAGTTCTTATATTATTAACAGCTTTCAGTAATGTGACTTTTCAAAATTTACATACTAGTAATTGAAGAATTACTGACTTCCAGATTCAAGTCTTTTTTTTTTCTTTACTGCTAGTATTTTTATACACCTCCACAGCCAGAGTAGTTATAAGCTAAAAATGTTTACATAAATAAAATTTTAAAATAGTAAACATAAAATAAGACTGGTATTTATAAAATCAGAGAACCAAAACACCCTATAGGCAAAGAGGAGGATGATGCCTCTTTCCAGCAATGAGAAGGGACAATATTACACATGCGCGTTGGTGGTCAATGAGAATCACCCAGAAGAACTAAGGAGACAATTGTATCTTTATTCTTAGGCTGACAGATGATATTCTAGAGTAACCAGTACTTTAAGAGCTCGGGTCCCAACTTTCTTAATTCCATTACCTATCAAAATTTCTACTGCAGAGTTATTTCTAAAAGATGAAGAAGAAAGGACATTAACTTTGAAAACAAACCAGTCAATCCTGAAGGAAATAACCCTGATGACTCATTGGAAGGACTGATATTGAAGTCCAGTACTTTGGCCACCTGACGCCAAGAGCCAACTCAGTGGAAAAGACCCTGATGCTGGGAAAGAATGAAGGCAAAAGGAGAAAGGGGTAACAGAGGCCTCGATGATCAGATAGCATCACCTATTCAACAGACATGAATTTGACCAAGCTCCAGGAGATAGTGAAGGAAATGGGAGCTTGTCGCGGGCTCCAAAATCACTGTGGATGGTGACTGCAGCCATGAAATTAAAAGACGCTTACTCCTTGGAAGGAAAGCTATGACAAACCTAGACAGCATATTAAAAAGCAGAGACATTACTTTACCAACAAAGGTCCATCTAGTCAAAGCTATGGTTTTTCCAGTAGTCATGTACGGATGTGTGAGTTGAATGATAAAGAAAGTTGAGTGCCTCAGTATTGATGCTTTTAAACTGCAGTGTTGGAGAAGACTCTTAAGAGTCCCAAAGAGATCAAACTAGTCAATTCTAAAGTAAATTAGTCTTGAATATTCATTGGAAGGACTGATGCTGAAGCTGAAACTCCAACACTTTGGCCACCTGTTGTGAAGAACTGACTCCTTGGAAAAGACCCTGATGCTTGGAAAGATTGAAGGTGGGAGGAGAAGGGGAGACAGAGGATGAGATGATTGGATGGCATCACCAACTCGATGGGCATGAGTTTGAGCAAGCTCCAAGAGATGGTGAGGGACAGGGAAGCATGTCATGCTGCAGTCCGTGGGGTCACAAAGGGTCAGACATGACTTTGGACTAAACAACAACAACACTAACTACCAAGGACATACAGCTAATAAAAATCCAACTAATGCTGGACTTCAGAACCTTCTGTTTAAAATACCTCCATTCATTGAAGAATGCCCAAGAGAGGCAAGCTATTCCTTTGAAGATAATCAGCAGTCAGTGGCTTTAGGCACCCCTCTTGGAGCCCTGGCTCCTCCCCTCATGTTCCATTTGCACTTTCCCTCCATGTTAACCGATAATGAACCATATCTTTCCCATCCCCCATATTTCTTAAGGAAAAAGAAGAATGATAATCACCATTCTCAATAGTGCTAGCTTTTTTTCTTCTCTCTGTTTTTCTTGTTTGTTTGTTTTTTAAATTTGCTCTCCAAACCAGGCCAGTTGAAGAGAATGATAAACTTTATCACATAGAGGAAAAATCTCATCCAGATAAAATTATGAGTGCCAGAAGAAAACAAAATGCTGAAACTGCAAGATAGACAGAAATCATTTTGCCTGATAAGAAATTGTTCAAAGTAAAGGTAAACATTATTTAGAGACCTCCTATTTACATTTTACGAAGATATCGTTTCTGATTGTGACTTAGCAAACATTTTGGAAGACAATGTCAGTTTCCTCCCTTATACTGAACTCAAATATTCAGAAATACACACCTAAGATTTTTTTTAACATTTTATTATCTTTTAACCTGCCCAAATATTTCTTATATGTTAGCATATTTTTAACAAAACCAGCAGGAGTTGAAAACACATTCAATTTAATTCCAAGTACATGAAGAAACATGAATTTACATAACAGGGGCAATGGCTATTTTTGTAGGTAACCAGGAACAACTTAAATCTTGTGACTTTTACTACTGGTAAGGTTTTACTAATTGAATGAGCTAGAGCTAAGAGCATACATTTTCTTTTCTTTCTTTTACATAGTCATAATTTTGCTGATTTATTTCATAAGTTTGTTCATCCAATGAGACATTTATGAAAATATGACAATAATTAGGATGTTTGTAAAATATCATTTTTTAAATGGCAAGTAACTCTTCAGTCACTGAAATACCTTCTAGGAATTCACCTTGAACTTCATTCTTGGCACTTATTTGACAACATATATTACAGAATAGAATCTAAGCCTTGTTAAAGGAAAGTTAAATCATTTGTTCACTTGTCTTTTTCACACTTTTAGACACCTTGAACTCTTCAAGTATGAATCAGAACTTTGGGCTCGGTAAAAATAAAATCAATTTACTGTTGGAAGGCAATGTTTTTTATTCCATCTCTGATTTCCATGAGAAGAGATTCCCCTCCATTCCCCTTAACATTTCTCTACCTACTTAATAGCTCTGCCTTTCTTCCTCTTGTTTCCTATAGAGAACACACATCCCCCTACCACCACTCATGCTGTGAGGAGCTGTCCCAGTTCAGTCTTACTTTAGAGCTGACTAAGCAAATCTCCCTAGATCAGGCACTCAAATACTAGGTCAATCTATCTTTTACCCAGAGTATACTCATCTTACTTAGCTTTGTCAGTAGTAAAGGTGACATTAAGGACTCTTATGACTCTCCTTTGTTTATGTTATTTTACTTTTTATTTTAAAAACAAAGTTTTGAAGACTGTTTAATAACATAACAAATTCTTAGTTCATTGGTTCAGTCACTCAGTCGTGTCCAACCTTTGCAGCCCCATGAATCGCATCATGCCAGGCCTCCCTGTCCATCACCAATTCCCGGAGTTCACTCAAACTCATGTTCATAAGTCAGTGATGCCATCCAGCCATCTCATCCTCTGTCGTCCCTTTCTCCTCCTGCCCCCAATCCCTCCCAGCATCAGAGGCTTTTCCAGTGAGTCAACTCTTCGCATGACGTGCCAAAGTATTGGAGTTTCAGCTTCAACATCAGTCCTTCCAATGAAGACCCAGGACTGATCTCCTTTAGAATGAACTGGCTGGATCTCCTTGCAGTCAAAGGCACTCTCAAGAATCTTCTCCAACATCACAGTTCAAAAGCATCAATTCTTCAGCGCTCAGCTTTCTTCACAGTCCAACTCTCACATCCATACATGACCACTGGAAAAACCACAGCCTTGACTAGATGGACTTTTATTGGCAAAGTAATGTCTCTGCTTTTTAATATGCTATCTAGATTGGTCATAACTTTCCTTCCAAGGAGTAAGCGTCTTTTAATTTCATGGCTGCAGTCACCATCTGCAGTGATTTTGAAGCCCTAAAAAATAAAGTCTGACACTGTTTCCACTGTTTCCCCATCTATTTCCCATGAAGTGATGGGACCAGATGCCATGATCTTTGTTTTCTGAATTTTAAGCCAACTTTTTCACTCTCCTCTTTCACTTTCATCAAGAGGCTTTTTAGTTCCTCTTCACTTTCTGCCATAAGGGTGGTGTTATCTGCATATCTGAAGTTATTGATATTTCTCCTGGCAATTTTGATTCCAGCTGTGCTTCTTCCAGCCCAGGGTTTCTCATGATGTACTCTGCATATAGTTAAATAAGCAAGGTGACAATATACAGCCTTGACGTACTCCTTTTCCTATTTGGAACCAGTCTCTTGCTCCATCTCCAGTTCTAACTGTTGCTTCCTGACCTGCATTTATGTTTCTCAACAGGCAGGTCAGATGTTCTGGTATTCCCATCTCTTTCAGAATTTTTCACAGTTTATCATGATCCACACAGTCAATGGCTTTGGCATAGTCAATAAAGCAGAAATAGATGTTTTTCTGGAACTCTCTTGCTTTTTCCATGATCCAGCGATGTTGGCAGTTTGATCTCTGGTTCCTCTGCCTTTTCTAAAACCAGCTTGATGTCTGGAAGTTTATGGTTCATGTATTGCTGAAGCCTGGCTTGGAGATTTTTGAGCATTACTTTACTAGCATGTGAGATGAGTACAATTGTGTGGTAGTTTGAGCATTCTCTGGCATTGCCTTTCTTTAGGATTGGAATGAAAACTGACCTTTTGGACCTTTTCCAGTCCTGTGGCCACTGCTGAGTTTTCCAAATTTGTTGGCATATTGAGTGCAGCACTTTCACAGCATCATCTTTCAGGATTTGAAATAGGTCAACTGGAATTCCATCACCTCCGCTAGCTTTGTTCATAGTGATGCTTTCTAAGGCTCACTTGACTTCACATTCCAGGCTGTCTGGCTTTAGGTGAGTGATCACACCATCATGATTATCTTGGTCATGAAGATCTTTTTTGTACAGTTCTTCTGTGTATTCTTGCCACTTCTTCTTAATATCTTCTGCTTCTGTTAGGTCCATACCATTTCTGTCCTTTTTCGAGCCCATCTTTGCATGAAATATTCCCCTGGCATCTCTAATTTTCTTGAAGAGATCTCTAGTCTTTCCCATTCTGTCGTTTTCCTCTATTTCTTTGCATTGATCACTGAAGAAGGCTTTCTTATTCCTTCTTGCTATTCTTTGGAACTCTGAATTCAGATATTTATATCTTTCCTTTTCTCCTTTGCTTTTCACTTCTCTTCTTTTCAAATTCTTAAGTTAATATCAATTCTTAAAATTTAAATCAAAATATAAATGTAGCATAATCTTATTTTTAAATATAAATATACTCATTAAAATAAGCAGAATAATTAAATAATGGGAAAGAAATATATCTAAATTTTACAAAAGATCATATTCCATAGAAAACTTATCATAAATTTTTTTTCCACATTTTAAAATATTTTCTAAAGCTTTGACAATAAGCGTGTATTTGAAGAATAAATTCAAGTGAAAAAAATTGAATTCAAAATTAGTATACTATTATTTGATCATAACTATATAGCAAAATACTGGAAATGTTAATTAAAATATTAATAATGATTTTTTTACTTTTTTATAAATTATTGTTGTTGTTTTCCACAGAAAGACTCTCCTTTGATTTTGTTTGTTCTCAAATTCCTCAGAACTGTATTGAAGAGAGATGCTATTTATTAAAGAGCCCCTGAGAAACTTGACTTTCTGATTTGTTTAAAGATTCAATTCCCCTTGCCAAATCTACCCAAATCAGATGGACTGTGTTTAGAAGACTCCATAGACTTGGGTTTGCTTCTGAAGCAGATGGTGAAGATGCCTTTGACTATATGCTTCTAAGGTGAGTGTGGCTGGCAGCTGATTCTTTGTGGATAATTCCACAGTGAACTCACAGGAAAATTATGCATTATTTATCAGGAATTGAAATTTTAATACTTCAAGACAACATGTCCTGAGAAAATGACAAAATTAAAGGAACTCCACTTTTTGAGTTCCTAGAATATGATGGTTTCCCCGATGGCTTAGACAATAAAAGAGTCTGCCTGCAATGCAGAAGATCTGGGTTTGATCCCTGGATTAGGAAAACCCCCTGAAGAAGGGAATGGCAATGCACTCCAGTATTCTTGCTTGGAGAATTCCATGAACAGAGAAGCCTGGTGGGCAACAGTCCATGGGGTCTCAAAGAGTCAGCAATGACTGAGCAACTTTCACCTTCAGAACATGACAAGTCCTTTGCAAGGCATTGAAACATGCATACTATCATGTAAGAATCCAATCGCCAGTCTATGTCCGATGCAGGATACAGCATGCTTGGGGCTGGTGCATGGGGATGACCCAGAGGGATGTTGTGGGGAGGGAGGTAGGAGGGGGGTTCATGTTTGGGATCGCATGTACACCTGTGGTGGATTCATGTCAATATATGGCAAAACCAATACAGTATTTTAAAGTAAAATAAAGTAAAAATTAAAATTAAAAAAATAAAATACATTAAAATATACATATATATAATTTGAGAGTTGAGAAATTGGGCCTCAGGGGAGTTAAATAATCTATGTAGAGAAACTATCAGGGAACTAATGGAATGAAGATTATAACTTAAAAATTTTGCTCCAAAATCTGTTCTTTTAATAGTACAAAATAACATTTGCATTCTGTAAAAAATTCACCCTAGTTCAAAGATAAGATTTACAGTATAGTAATATATAATATATGTATAATCTTTCCCACTTGCCAAGAACATTTTTTAATATTATTAATATATATATCAAAATAGTGATAGCATAAAGTTCATACTCGAATTCAGTTTCAGAGAAAAAAATGAATAAGGCTTAACCAGGAGTGAAAAAATGAAGAAAATCATATACACACATATATGTGAGTGTACATATACATAACACAGTCCCTTCTCAATAGACAGACCTTCCATTAACTTCAGCAGGCAAATGCTTGAACTGCACCCATTATCTACATAAATATATAATGTCCCAAGTGTGCAATTACGTTATTCCACAGCGAAGAATGACTTGGTTTCACAATGCGTGTGCTAGGAACCTGACTGATTCTGAAATATTTGCATTTGAAAGGATAGAGACTATTCACATAAACTGTCAGTAGCTTAGTGCATCCTATTAGTGTGCATTTTATACTAAAGAAAGAACATTATGGCTGGGAATTCTCTCTTTCTTCCCTGCCAGAGTGACATACTTTCTCTATCATAGTCTGTTGTGTCTGGGGTTAGTCGGCTCATTGCTTATTCCTTCAATGTAGAATATTCTGTCCATGCATATTTGGGCTTGTAATATGTAAGAAGATCCTATCTGAAACATAATATGGGCAGTCCATTTACTATTCAATCAATAATATCATGCACAGAACTAAATATACATGTTTACTATTTCATCACGACTGCATTATCATCATTAAAATATTCCACAATCTTCTTCCTAAGTGCTTGACTAGACACAGTATGACCATATATCTCCTTAAGAAGTTAAAAACCTAAATAAAATTGCAGACCTTGTAAGAGTGGTGTATTACCCCATACAGAAGAGAAATCTGCTTAATTTTAAATTTGATTAACGTGTTTTTATATAATATTACCATTAATATTTCATTGGAAAATATATTTTTAACAAAAATGATAACTTATTAATGAAAGAATGACTACATTTAAATACTTACTGAATTCTGCTAAGCAAAATAAGTAATTTATTTTAAGATACTATTGTAGCTATTATGCCCTAAAACAAATTCTTTTTTTTTAATTTATTTTTTAATTGAAGGATCATTGTTTACAGAATTTTTCTGTTTTCTGTCAAACATCAAAAAGAATCAGCCTTGGGTACACCACCAAGAATCAACAAGAATCAGCCATAGGTACACTATTGTAGCTATTATGCCTTAAAACAAATTCTTATAATGTTGGAAACATAAGACACCTTCACATGTGAAAATTAATAATATAAAGCACTGTATAATAAACACTTTTTAAAGTGGCAGTTTGAACTAAAGGAATTCTAAGAAATAACTGATCATAGTAGATTGAATTAAACATGGAATATTACAAATTATATGGAAGTTAAAGTAGTCCTTGAAGGATAGGTAATTCAAAATAAGTTTATTATTACTCCCATTTCTCCTTCCATATATCTTCTCCCCATCTTTCCACCAGTAACCACAGTTTGCTACAAGTTTTGAAAATGAAAATAACACGAGAAATCCCCAGACCCTAGAGGGAAGAAGTTATGAAGCAAAATAGACTTGAGGACATTACCAAATTAAACAGATCTTACAGAACCAAGGAAACTGGCATCAAGAAGTAAAGACTTTGAAGTCACGTTGTACCGTGGTCTTTAGCATTCACTGTGCTATGTCATACATCTCCTCGGGGCTAAAAAAAAAAAAAAGTTAAGAGTGGATGACTCTCAGATGTCAGGAGGGCATTTTACTAAACACAGCCAATTAGCTACAAGAGAAGAGATCTTAAGGAAATGGAAGTTAGGCAAAGGTGCCACTGTCACTGTGGACTTTCCATCAGATAAAGGTTTCCAGGAAGATTCTTTAGGGTGAAAGAAATTGGAGTTCCGTAAAATTGTTATTCTACTGAGTTTGTGGGAGCATTAGGCGTTCACCAAGTATTTGTGAGCAATCTACTATGCTTGATAGTCTGCAACATACTGAGGAAATAAAGATACGTGAGATCGAGTACTGCTTTTTAGAAACTTCAAATTCTAACAGGAGATGATGGGTGGAGAGACGGACAGACAGACAGGAGAAATAGCAGCCTAATGAGTGGTTTAATACGATAGGGAAAAGAAGGAGTAGGTGCCTTATTCTGCCAGAGACACATGGAAATTGAATAAATTCAAAGTATTTGAAGTGCAAATCTCTAGGATCAATTCATATTCCAGCTAGTTATTTTTCAGTCACTAAGTCATGGTCAAATTTTTCTGGACTCGTGGACTGCAGCACATCAGGCTTCCCTGTCCTTCACCATCTCCTGGAGATTACTCAAACTCACATCCTTTGAGTTGGTGATACTATCCAACCATCTCATCCTCTGTCACCCCTCTTCTCCTCTTGCCCTCAATTTTCCCAGTATCAGGGTCTTTTCCAATGAGTCAGCTCTTCGCCTCAGTTGGCCAAAATATTGGAGCTTCAGCTTCAGCATCAGTCCTTCCAAAGACTATTCAGGGTTGATATCTTTCAGGATCCTGGTTTGATCTCCTTGCAGTCCAAGGGATTCTCAAGAGTCTTTTCCAGCACCAGAGTTCGAATGGTCAATACCAAAATCAGATTGATTATATTCTTTTCAGCTGAAGATGGAGAAGCTCTATACAGTCAGCAAAAGCAAGACTGGAAGTGGACCATGGTTCAGATCATGAGCTCCTTATTGAAAAATTCCAGCTAGGTTGTCTCCTATTATCTGTGCTTTGGACTGCTGCTGCACAGACATCTGACAACCTCGGCCATCTTATACTTTGCCATCAGTGGTCGAGCTTTCCTTAGTTTTTGACACTCCAAAGTGTAGATACAAACTCTCGCCTTCCATTTTCTTGCTGTTGCTGCTGCTGTTTAGTCACTAAGTCATGTTCAACTCTTTGCAACCCCATGAACTGTAGCCTGCAATGCTCCTCTATTCATGGAATTCTCCAGGCAAGAATTCTGGAGTTGGCTTTCCATTTCATTCTCCAGGGGATCTTCCAACCCAGGGATCAAACTCACATCTCGTGCTTGGCAGGATTCTTCACCACTGAGACAAAGAGTTAATACAAGACCATACTCATTTTCACTCCTTTTTAAAGGCTTGAAAGAAGTAGCGGGAACTATAACAACAACAACAACAATAACAAAACCATGGAGCTGATATTATCAGATTTCTTATTTTTAGATCCCAATGAATATGTCTCCTATTGAGCATATTTCTCTTTAGCTCCAACAGACATCCATTTTGCAGAAATGTCATACTTTTCCAGACCGAAATTAACTTATTTTTCCTCACTTTACTGCTACCAACTGTCTTTATTACTAACCAGCAAGAGTGAAAGTTGATGACAATATGTCACTCTCTTCAAACTATAATCTGGGTTCACATGCTAAAACCAGATATCCTAGATTTCCATCCCATTATTGTCATTTACCAGCTGTGTGATATTTGGGAAATTACTTAACCTGTCTGTGCCTCAGTTTTATGAGTGTAATGAGGTTAATAATAGGATTTTTCTCATTGGGTGGTTCTGAGAATAAATTATTATAGTATTAATTATAAATTGCTTAGCAAATAATGTTCAACAGGCATTAAAAATATCATTACTATTATTCAAAATAGACAAATGTATTCAACACCCTCATCTGATATATACTTACTCAGACACCTTCCCAAGTCAAGTCTTCAAAAACAATTGTTTACAACCTATTTACATTTTCTTCCCTTGCGGCTCAAATGGTAAGAATCTGCCTGCAATGCTGGAGACCCAGATTCGACCCCTAGGTTGGGAACATCCCCTGGAGAAGGGAATGGCAACCTGATCCAGTATTTGTGCCTGGAGAATTCCATGGGCAGAGGAGGCTGGCAGGCTACAGTCAATGGGGTCGCAAAGAGTTGGACAAGACTGAGCAACTAAAACACACACGTTTGTTTAATTAAAAGATCTATCCTAGAATAATGGGTTTCTGCCTCAAATGTACGTAACACCTTAACTCTTAACTTCAGTAACTGAAAAGGGTAGTAAATTACAACCAGACATTTACAATTTTTGTCTTTATCATTTTATATGGTCTCCATCAGGCTCCATACATTAGAAAAGTGGAGCAAGGCTATAATCTGAGAACATGCAGAAGACCATAATGTTGTAGTTTACATTAAGAACATAAGGACACTTTTATTAAAGTAAAAATGTTCTCAGAACCTCATAAGATAATCTTTCTCTGAATTTACTGACTGAAAAATGCATAATGACAACACACTACTTTGCAAAGCTTTTAAAGACTGTGTTTTATTCATTATGACTATGCATCTAAATCGGTTCAAAATTGGGAAAGAAGTATGCCAAGGCTGTATACTGTCACCCTGATTATTTACTTATATGCAGAGTACATCATGCAAAATGCTGGGCTGGATGAAGCACAAGCTGGAGTCAAAATTGCTGGGAGAAATATCGATAGCCTCAGATATGCAGATGATACCACCCTAATGGCAGAAAGTGAAGAGGAATTAGGGAACCTCTTGATGAAGGTGAAAGAGGAGACTGAAAAAGCTGGCTTAACACTCAACAGTCAAAAAACGAAGATTATGGCATCCAGTCCCATCACTTCATGACAAATAGATGGGGAAACAAGGGAAACAGTGACAGACTTTATTTTCTTTAGCTCCAAAAATCACTGCAGATGGTGACTGCAGCCATGAAATTAAAAGACCCTTGCTCCTTGGAAGAAAAGCTATGACAAACCTAGAAAAAGCTGTTAAAAAGCTGACACATTACTTTATTGACAAAGGTTGTCTAGTCAGAGCTATGGTTTTTCTAGTAATCATGTGTGGATGTGAGAGTTGGACCATAAAGAAGGCTGAATGCCAAAGAATTGATGCTTTTGAGCTGTGGTGTTGGAGAAGACCCTTGAGAGTCCCTTAGACTGCAAGGAGGTCAAATCAGTCCATACTAAAGGAAATCAGTCCTGAATATTCATTAGAAGGACTGATGCTGAAACTGAAGCTCAATACTTTGGCCACTTGATGTGAAAAGCCAACTCATTAGAAAAGACCCAATGCTGGGGAAGATTGAAGACAGGAGGAGAAGGGGATGACAGAGGATGAGATGGTTAGATGGCATCACTGACTCAACATACATGAGTTTGAACAAGCTATGGGAAATTATGAAGGACAGGGAAGCCAGCTGTGCTATAGTCCATGTGTTGCAGAGTCAGGCATGACTGAGCACTGAACAATAGTAACAATGTATCTAAAGTCTGATTTTCTCTGTTTCTGGGACCAAGATGTCAAGGATGCCCAACCAAAATGGAATAAAGCAGGGCAGGCAGATTCACTGTTGACCATTGTCACCTGCTTCAAAGGTACACTCAACTCTACCCAGAACTGTATTTTCAATCTCAGAACATCTTACTCTGCCATCTCTCTCACAAGTGTTTAAACTCTCTAAACCTCTGCCTCTCTACAGCTTCTTCCACACACCCTTTCTGGCCTCAAATTCTAATTTCTGGAAGAAGCAGAAGCCATCAAACTGAAAATACTTCCTTTACTAATATGAAAAATATATAATCCTACCTAGATTGACACCCATTTATCTTCAACAGACTGTTAGTAACTCTACTCACAATGCTGCATATTGCCTCCCCAGGACTTCTTTATGTCATATTTGGGCATTTGTTTTCCTTCACCTATTTCATCCAACCCTTTTTCTCTCACCTCTGGCAAACACCTATGGGTTCCCTATAAATTCATTTACATTGCTATTTGTTTTACATTCCACATATGAGAACTTAAGTATTTGTCTTTCTGTGTCTGACTAATTTCACTTAGCATGATGTCCTCAAGGTCCATCCATATTGTCATAATTGACAAGATGGCCTTCTTTTTTAGAGCTAAATAATATCCTTCCATCCTTTTCAATATGCTCAAGTCTCTCTTAACATGAAAATCCTCCTTCACCCTACTTCAAACTATTTCCTTCTCTCTCTTTACTTTCTCAGGCAGTATGGAAATGTTTTTACTAGTATTTAGTCTATGGATTTCCATCTTCTCCATTCAATCTTCCAGTCACATTAATATGGCTTATTTCTTATCATTTAAAATACAATCTTGATAATACTTACTATATTTATTTTTCTTAAAAACTTTGAATAGAATGGAATTATGTATGACAATATTTTGTATATTTCCTCCTAAAATCATTTGGAATTGATGATATTTACTGAACAGAATTAAAATTTTTAAATGATTCAGTTCAGTTCAGTCGCTCAGTCATGTCCATCTTTTTGCGACCGCATGAATCACAACATACCAGGCCTTCCTGTCCATCACCAACTGCCAGAGTTTCTCCAAACTTATATCCATCGAGTCAGTGATGCCATCCAGCCACTCATCCTCTGTCATCCCCTTCTTCTCCTACCCCAAACTCCCCCCCCCACCCCAGCATCAGGGTCTTTCCCAATGTGAAGAGTTGGTCTTTCCCAGCTCTTCACATCAGTGGCCAAAGTACTGGAGTTTCAGCTTTAGCATCATTCCTTCCAATGAACACCCAGGACTGATCTCCTTTAGAGTGGACTGGCTGGATGTCCTTGCAGTCCAAGGGACTCTCAAGAGTCTTCTCCACAGTTCAAAAGTATCAATTCTTTGGCACTCAGCTTTTTTTACAGTCCAGCTCTCACACTGATACATGACAACTGGAAAAACCATAGCCTTGACTAGAAGGATCTTTGTTGGCAAAGTAACGTCTCTGGTTTTTAATATGCTGTCTAGGTTGGTCATAACTTTCCTTCCAAGGAGCAAGCGTCTTTTAGTTTTATGGCTGCAGTCCCCATCTGCAGTGATTTTGGAGCCCCCAAAATAAAGTCAGCCACTGTTTTTATTGTTTCCCCATCTGTTTTCCATGAATTGATGGGATCAGATGCCATGATCTTAGTTTTCTGAATGTTCAGTTTTAAGCCAACATTTTCACTCTTCTTTTTCACTTTCATCAAGAGGCTCTTTAGTTCTTCTTTGCTTCCTGCCATAAGGGTGGAATCATCTGCATATCTGAGCTTATTGATATTTCTCCCAGCAATCTGGATTCCAGCTTGTGCTTCTTCCAGCCCAGTGTTTCTCATGATGTACTCTGCATAGAAGTTAAATAAGTAGGGTGACAATATACAGCCTTGACATACTTCCTTTTCCTATTCGGAACCAGTCTGTTGTTCCATGTCCAGTTCAAACTGTTGCTTCCTGACCTGCATATAAGTTTCTCAAGAGGCAGGTCAGGTGGTCTGTATTCCCATCTCTTTCAGAATTCTCCACAGTTTATTGTGATCCACACAGTCAAAGGCTTTGGCATAGTCAATAAAGCAGAAATAGATGTTTTTCTAGAACTCTCTTGCTTTTTGGATGATCCAGCAGATGTTGGCAATTTGATCTCTGGTTCCTCTGCCTTTTCTAAAACCAGCTTGATGTCTGGAAGTTCATGTTTCATGTATTGCTGAAGCCTGGCTTGGAGAATTTTGAGCATTACATTACTAGCATGTGAGATGAGTGCAATTGTGCAGTAGTTTGAGCATTCTTTGGAATTGCCTTTCTTTGGGATTGGAATGAAAACTGACCTTTTCCAGTCCTGTAGCCACTGCTGAGTTTTCCAAATTTGCTGGAATATTGAGTGCAGCACTTTCACAGCATCATTTTTCAGGATTTGAAATAGCTCAACTAGAATTCCATCACTTCTACTAGCTTTGTTCTTGGTGATGCTTTCTAAGGCCCACTTGACTTCACATTCCAGGATGTCTGGCTCTAGGTGAGTGATCACACCATCATGATTATCTGGGTCGTGAAGATCTTTTTTGTACAGTTCTTCTGTGTATTCTTGCCATCTCTTCTTAATCTTCTGCTTCTGTTAGGTCCATACCATTTCTGTCCTTTATTGAGCCCATCTTTGCATGAAATGTTCCCTTGGTATCTCTAATTTTCTTGAAGAGATTTCTAGTCTTTCCCATTCTGTTTTCCTCTATTTCTTTGCGTTGATCGCTAAAGAAGGCTTTCTTATCTCTTCTTGCTATTCTCTGGAACTCTTCATTCAAATGGGAATATCTTTCCTTTTCTCCTTTGCTTTTCACTTCCCTTATTTTCACAGCTATTTTTAAAGTCTCCTCAGACAGCCGTTTTGCTTTTTTGCATTTCTTTTCCATGAATATGGTCTTTATCCCTTTCTCTTGTACAGTGTCACATACCTCCATCCATAGTTCATCAGGCACTCTATCAGATCTAATCTGTTAAATCTATTTTTCACTTCCACTGTATAATCATAAGAGATTTGATTTAGGTCATACCTGAATGGTCTAGTGGTTTTCCCTACTTTCTTCAATTTAAGTCTGAATTTGGCAATAAGGAGTTCATGATCTGAGCCACAGTCAGTTCCCGCTCTTGTTTTTCCTGACTGTATAGAGCTTCTGCATCTTTGGCTGCAAAGAACAAAATCAATCCGATTTTGGTGTTGACCATCTGGTGATATCCATGTGTAGAGTCTTCTCTTGTGTTGTTGGAAGAGGGTGTTTGCTATGACCAGTTTGTTCTCTTGGCAAAACCCTATTAGCCTTTGCCCTGCTTCATTCTGTACTCCAAGGCCAAATTTGCCTGTTACTCCAGGTGTTTCTTGACTTCCTGCTTTTGCATTCCAGTCCCCTATAATGAAAAGGACATCTTTTTTTGGTTGTTAGTTCTAAAAGGTCTGGTAGGTCTTCATAGAACCATTCAACTTCAGCTTCTTCAGTGTTTCTGGTTGGGGCATAGACTTGGATTACCAGAATATTAATTTTTATTCTTTAATGAATTTTGGTAGTCTATATATTTATGCTTTTTGCTTTCCTTGGGTTCATTTTCCTATTTTTCCTTAAGATTTTAAGATGGATGCTTAGCTCATTGATTTTCAGTCTTTTGTTTTTTCAGAAATAAGTATTTAAATCAGTTTTAAAATGAAGTCCTTGCACTATTATTTTGTATTCATGTTTAAATATTTGTTATTTTCTTTGACCAAATAGTTATTTGGAAATGTAATATCTAATTTACAAATACATTTAGTATTTTTAAATTATCTTTTCATTATACTCATTCTAATTCAATAAAACTACAGTAATTTTATATAATTTGCTCAGCATTATCTGGAGTTTCATTAAATTTGCATTACAGTTTATTTCAATGTCAGTTTTATGTGTATCTAATGTATTCTTGAAAAAAAATGATATGCTCTTTAATTTTAAGACTCAGGGTTCAATGTATGTTATTGAGAATAAGACTATCAATTATGTTGTTTGTTCAAATCTTCTATATCTTTACTAAGTTTGGGTTTTGGTTTTCATAGTATCAAGTTGAATGAAATCTCCCTGTATGTTAGTAGATTCATTGCATTATGCCTGCCATCTGTTACATCTTTTTCTTTATAGTACATCTTTGACTATCTTATTCTGTGCAAAAAAAATGTAAAATTGCTCTATATTCCTCATATGAAATGAAAGCTTTTATCCCACATAATGATTTTTTGCCTTAGGGTCTATTTTGTCTGATATTAAAATAACTGTAACAGCTTTATCTTAGTAGGTGACTCTATGCTTTTTCTTTCAAACTCCTCAAGTATTTAACTTTTACATGAATCTCTTGTGAATTACATATAGATGGAATTTTAAAAATAAAATCTGATAATCCTTATAGCTGTTTCTTTCAATCCATTCTACTTTCCATTACTGCTCATTTACATTTTTCTCATTAATAAAACATGCCTTCTTTTATATTGATATTTATACTGATATTTAAGTGATGGACATTTCTCAATTTACCCCACATGCATTTTGATATTTAATGATTTAATTGTATATTTTAATGGTTGCATTTAAGTTTAAACACACTAAATCAATTCTGAAGGAATATAATATATATTTCTCCTCTAAACAAACAGAATTTGCATATCTTAAACTATGATTATAAAGTATTCAACATTGCTAACATTCATGCTTTCTTCAACAAGTATTTCAGTTCTACATTACTGATATATCCCTTTATCCTTTTATTACTTAACAAACAGTTATAAAATTCTGGCCATGTTCACAGTACTACTTGAAACACTTAAATCTTTTTAATTCTCAAAATAATCTTATGATATTATTCTTCAATTCAACATTTTTGTTTTCTCATTTCTGCATATGTTTAGCATTTTATGTTGTCATATATGTCTAGATTTAAGTCTTTTTCTCTATATTCAATTTATCTGTTCCTGAAATATATTATTTAGAAGTTCTGCTAGTGGGAATGCACTGTTGGTAAACTTTGTACAACTTATCCATAAAATGACTTTATTTTGTGCTTGTTCATAAATCATGGTTTACCTACACTAAAAAATCATGCATTATACTTATTTAAATTAATTCAATTTTCTGAATGATTTTCTAAATTCAGTTGGTACTCAAGAGAACTCTCCTGTTGGTATCATAGCTTTTACTTTATGTGTAATTTTTGTTTCACTTTAGATGCTTTTAAGATCTTCTCTTTATCTTTGAAATTTAAAACTTTACCAAAATTCTCTTAAATGCGGTTTGCATTTGTATAACACATTTGTGTTTTATTGCACTTCCTAAATCTGAGCATTTCTGTCTTTCACCTATCCTAGAAAAGTGTAAAAAATTGTCTCTTAAGATATTGCCTATCCAAAACCATCTGGATTTCTCCCTCTGGAATTCCCATTAAATATATCAAACTTTCTCTTATCTATCATATCTATAACTACTGCTCTTTAATTCTCTTTTTCTTCATACATTTCATTATATATCTATTTCAGACTATTAAGCCATTCTCTCAAGTTATTAACAATATAATTTTAATACTCCCACTGACTATGAAACTGAAATATATCTATTTTGCATTTCTGTAAGTTTTACTTGGTTCTTTTCTAAAGTTGTCTGTATAATCTTGATTTTCTATTGTTATTTCTATTTTACACTTCTCACAAAATATTATATGAGAAGTGTGAGAGACTTTTCAAAATCTGTTTCTCTTCAAAATGCATTGGCATCGATACTGTGGGGTTTCCCAAGGTGCTTATGATCATATTAAATGAATTTTTTTGGCTGGAGGTTTTCTAGACTCTAAAAAAGTAAATATTCAAACACGTTATATGGATGAGAGCTGAACTCTGGTTATTGATTCTCAAAATAGAATACTTTCCAAACAAGATCAGATCATAACAAGTGTAAAATACCTTATCATCTCTCTTTTCTTGGGAGTAGGATTTTTATGTTTTTGTTTATTCTTTCTTCACTGATAGTCATTTGAAGGTCTAGCCTTTATTACGGTATCTCAGTTTTAACTCCGCATTTTGCATATACCCAAAGCCCTATCACCTATGCTTATCTTAAGTGTTAAAACCCACAGTTTTAAGTACAAAGAAAAGATGTTCTCTCAAAAACTCCATCATTAATTCAGGTTTACCATTCAGGTTTTAAGCTTTTCACATTCTTCTGAAATGTGGCTACAAGCCACATAGTAAGATTACTATAGGCAGTAATCTTACTCCCTTCTGGACTCAGTTACATATTATTATTTTTATCCAACAGTATTAGGATTTATTTTGGTGTGTGGTGTATATGCCTGTGTATGTGTGGTTTGTTTAACACATAATCATTTCCTTCCTCTTGCTCAAATCAAGAATGATCTCCATGTCTTTATGCCTAAGGCATAGTTGATTAATTCTTCTAAAGTTCAATGTACCTTTTAGTAGCATTGAACACTGTAGACCCCACTTTTAAGGTACTTCCTTTGTTGGCCTTCCACTATATTACCACATTCCTGTTTTTTCCCTGTCTCACTGTTTTTTCTTTCTGATTGGTTTAATACCTCATGTTCCTTTCAGTTCGGCTCATTTGATCAGTCATGTCCAACTCTTTGCGACCCCATGAATGCCAGACCTCCCTGTCTATCACCAGCTCCTGGAGTTCACCCAAACTCATGCCCATTGAGTCAGTGATTCCATCCAACCATCTCATCCTCTGCCGTCCCCTTCTCCTACTGCCCTGAATTTATCCCAGCATTAGGGTCTTTTCAAATGAGTCAGCTCTTGGCATCAGGTGGCCAAAGTATTGAAGTTTCAGCTTCAACATCAGTCCTTCCAATGAACACCCAAGACTGGTCTCCTTTAGGATGGACTGGTTGGATCTCCTTGCAATCCAAGGGACTCTCAAGAGTCTTCTCCAACACCACAGTTCAAAAGCATCGATTCTTCAGCACTTAGCTTTCTGTATAGTCCAACTCTCACATCCATATGTGACTACTGGAAAAACCATAGCCTTGACTAGACAGACCTTTCTTGCCAAAGTAATGTCTCTGCTTTATAATATGCTGTCTAGGTTGCTCATAACTTTCCTTCCAAGGAGTAAGCATCTTTTAATTTCATGACTGTAATCACCATCTGCAGTGATTTTGGAGCCCCCCAAAAATATAAAGTCAGCCATTGTTTCCACTGTTTCCCCATCTCTTTGCCATGAAGTGATGGAACCGGATGCCATGATCTTAGTTTTCTGAATGTTGAGCTTTAAGCCAACTTTTTCACTCTTCTCTTTCATTTTCATCAAGAGGCTCTTTAGTTCTTCTTTGCTTTCTGTCATAAGGGTGGTGTCATCTGCACATCTGAGGTTATTGCTATTTCACCCAGCAATCTTTTTTTTTTCTCCCAGCAATCATGATTCCAGCTTATGCTTCTTCCAGCCCTGCATTTCTCATGATGTACTCATGCTCCTTTAATAGACTCCTTTAAATAATAAAAGTAAGCTTTATCCAGTGTCTTCTCTTCTTCAACCATACTCTATGAGTGTTCCTGCCACATTCATTATAAATAATTACCAACAAAGACTGTTTTAAAGTACAAATCTGATTATTTCACTCCACTGCTTATATTTATTCAGTGATTTTCAATACTATAAGAAGAAAGATGGTGTTTATTAGCATGGTCTACAAAAGTCTTAAAGAAGATTTCTCCCCACCTACGTGCCTCCCCAGTGCCATGCTTTCTCTCCTTCTCCCTTCATGTTGCCCCTCACTTTCTTTAGTTCTTCATATTCACTATTCTTATTCCTAATGCAGAGCTTTTATATAACATTTCCCTAGGCCTGACACAACCTTACATCTTCTTTCATCTAAATATTGCATACCCGTTCTTTAGAACACAGAATTCAGCTATGTCAGGTGTCTTTACTAGTTGCTTTGAACATATCAAATTTATCTTTAATTTACTCTCAGTTATTCAAGAAATAAATAATTATTATGAAGCTACTGTGTGCCCAAAACTGCCCTATATGTTGGGCTATATTTAGCACTAAATAAAATATATCAAATCTCCTTCCATACAGTTGAGAGAGGCAATAGGGAGAAATGGTATAGAAACATACATAGTATACATAAAAATACATAGTGTTCAGAAACTGTTTGCTAATTGAGAAACAGAGTCCTTAGAATTTGCAACAGATTATTTAAATTAATAATATGTCTATGTTAATTTCTACTCACTACTTGACCCCCAATATTTTTCCATAATGCCTACTGTGCTCAGTTGCTCAGTTGTGTCTAAACCTTTGTGACCCATGGACTGTAGCCTGCCAGTCTCCTCTGTCAATGGAATTGCATAATTCCTATCACACTGTAAATGTTCATTAAAAATTTATATTTGTATCATATTTATGTGCAATGAGACGTTTTATGTCACATCTGCAGACATCTTGATACAATATCATTCTTTTCATTAGACAACAAATATTTGTTAGTTAGTTCAAGTATAACCTTGTGTCCTGCACTATATACCATCTTAAGGTTTGTATTCTCTTGGGTACTGAAATGAAATAATAAGCAGTTTAGTAAAAACAAACATGAATTCTTAAATCCATCATAATAATCTTATACCTTTTAATAAGGAACCAACACTCATCAGCTGGAGAATATAAGTGCTGTAATTTTAAACTCTCAAATTTATATAACCCCTATTATGCTCTGCATTAAAATTGAGTAGTCTACAGCCAAAGCTAGCACGGTATCTTTTCTACCATTCAAACAAGGTCATTTTGTACTACAGTATGTTATACATTGCATAATGTATCTAAGGATAATCATGTTTAACCAAAAAATATTATTCTAGGACTAAATTCAGTTGCATAACAAAGAACCTAGCACAGTACATGATATAAAGTATGTTTTCAAACAATATTAGTTCCTTCACCCCAAGTACAAGAATATCTGAACAGATCCAACTTATCTCTATTTTTTTGTTGTTGTTCTTTGACAGGGGGTCAGGGATGGAGGGCGTTAACTTAGAACATATTCCAGTGCTTGTACAACTGAACATAGGAAGAGATAAGAATGATAAAATGAACCTTGGCAGCTGGGTACTAAAATGAAGTTGAGTTAATTTCTAAAACTTTCCCAACTTCTGTTTTTTAGGATTGTTACTGTCCTTGTATTGATCCCTCTTGCCCAGAGGCTTTCAGTGGATATTTCATATGAGTTATCTGTGGAAGATGGAATACAAAGATATATATTCTACTCCACAAATGAGAGCAATATAAATACACAAAAAAACTGTCAAACTAAGGAGATATACAGTGTATTAATGCAAAGTAATCAAAATATACTCTAAACACAAGTGATGAAAAGAAATTTTAGAATTCTACCAAGTGGTACCTTATGATCCGATATGCCTTTCCACGATGGAAAAGAGAGTCATTTGGAAAGACTCATCAACAACTCTTAAAGATAAAAAGCGGGGAGTGGGAATGGAGCAAAAGAAGGGAATGAAGAAAACAGGGGAGCAGAAACCAAGAAAAAGTGAACAGCAATCAGCTGCTGTGGATCATATCCACAAATATTGCAAGAGGGTATAAAAATATATGCATTTTATTTTTTCTCAACCTCTTCCTAACTGTTGAGGGAAAAAAAAAGAAGGGAATTGAGTTAAAGCCAAGGCAAGAATCATTAATCTGGGAACATGACTTAAGGCAGCTGGCCAAAAGTAAGGCAAGAGAAATAAAAAGATGATCCATCAAAAAAGATCCCTTGATCCAAGAATCTTTACAGCGACCTAGAATCCTGTTGGGTGATATATACTCAACCTAAAGCAAGGAAAATATATATCTATAAGCCCCCTTTAACCTCCTTTCCCCTTGGGAAAAGGCTGGGATTCAACAGAGTGTAGGGCAACTGCTGTCTGATTTACCCCTCTGGTTCTTCTGAAACACAGGGTTAACTGTTAGCTCATAAATGAGAAACGTGCAGCTTCCCAGCCTAAACGCTAAAATAATGATTTAATCATTGCCCGGATAAGCAGTTACAGTAAAATGGAGAGAGAAAAGAAAACACAGGTTAAAAAAAAAAAAAAAAACTGACCTAATTCACTGTACACATCTATAAATGAGAATCATTAAGGGGGAGCAAGAAACAGAGAAGTGAAAATCACCTAACATGGGGACCATTTTCCTCCTGTATACTTTAAATAATCCCCAGATTACTTACAATACCTAATGCAATCCATATGTTATATAAATAGTTGTAAATACAATATATTATGTAAATAGTTGTAGGCACAAGGCAAACTCAAGTTTTGGTTTGGAGAACTTTTTAGAATTTGTCTTTTAATATTTTCAACCTGCAGTTGATTGAATCTGCAGAGTTAGAATCTGAAGATATGGAGGGCTAACTGTATATGTATTAATATGCATATATTTATACATAATAAGATGACATAATGAAAATATGTTATGATTATAAATAAAAAAGGAGTAAGACAATCTGGGTGATAAACATAAATTACATGCAGTCTTTAAGGTTTGGGGACAGGTTCATCACTCTAAGACATACATGTTTAGTGGGATACGAGGAGATTCCTGATTCAGGAAATGACCTTGTAAGAAAAAAGGAATCTATGGAGCACAGTAGGCTTCCCTGGTGGCTCAGCTGGTAAAGAATCCACCTGCAATGTGGGAGACCTGGTTCGATCCCTGGGTTGAGAAGATCCCCTAGAAAAGGGAACAGCTACCCACTCCAGTATTCAGTCCATGGAGTCACAAAGAGTTGGAAACAATGAGCAACTTTCACTCTCTTGGAGCACAGCAGCTGGCATCAGACTGTACCTACATTAAATTCACTCAGAACTGCTCTTGCTAAACTATAAAAGGAGACAAAAGACAGATGCAAGGGAAAGACAGTGAGCTACCCAAGTCATTGGAATTAGCCTCCCCTGAAGTTTAAATAAAATTATCATAATATATTTTGTAACGAATCATTTAGTATTAAAAGTCAAGCCAAACTTCAAGAAATGCAAGCAGAAAATTTATATAACATAATCAAAAATTTTAATTATATTCTGTGAATCTAGAAGAAAGTATCTAAACCCCTTAATTAATAAATTTGAGCATATTTGTATCTATAGCCACATATACACAACAGGAGAATGAGAATAAAACTTCTTTAAAATGAACTATGAACTATTAGTATATGAAGATAAATTGGATCTCACCAAAATTTGGTAAATGAGAAATAAGAGAATCTTGAAATAGGATGTCCTGATTATTAATCCTGCTTTTTTTTAAAGTGGATTTTTTGAAGTAATTTTAAGTGTACATAAAAACTGAGTGAAAAGTATAGCAATTTCCCCTATACTCCCTCATGCCTATTTCCCAATGTCTGCTATTATTAGCATCTTGAATTACTATAGTGCATTTGTTACAATTGGTGAGCCAATATTGCTACATTATTATTAACTGAAGTGCATAATTTATACTAGGGTTCATTCTATGTTGTATATTCTATGGGTTTTGATGATTATCTTAATTATAGTATCATACAGAATAGTTCCACTGACCTAAAATTTCCCATGTTCTTTTTTTTTAATATAACTGTATTTATTTTAATTGGAGGCTAATTACTTTACAATATTGTATTGGTTTTGCCATATATTGACATGAATCTACCACAGGTGTACATGTATTCCTCATCCTGAACCCCCTACCCATCTCCCTCCCCATCCCATCCCTCTGGGTCATCCCAGTGCACCAGCCTCGAGGATCCTGTATCATGCATAGAACCTGGACTGGTGATTCATTTCACATATGATAATATACATGTTTCAATGCCGTTCTTCCAAATCATCCCACCCTCTCCCTCTCCCACAGAGTCCAAAAGACTGTTTTATACATCTGTGTCTCTTTTGCTGTCTCGCACACAGGGTTATCATTACCGTCTTTCTAAATTCCATATATATGCATTAGTATACTGTATTGGTGTTTTTCTTTCTGGCTTACTTCACTCTGTATACTAGGCTCCAGTTTCATCCACCTCATTAGAACTGATTCAAATGTATTCTTTTTAATGGCTGAGTAATACTCCATTGTGTATATGTACCACAGCTTTCTTATCCATTCATCTGCTGATGGACATCTAGGTTGCTTCTATGTCCTGGCTATTATAAACAGTGCTGCAATGAACATTGGGGTACACTTGTCTCTTTCAATACTGGTTTCCTCAGTGTGTTTGTGCAGCAGTGGGATTGCTGGGTCATATGGAAGTTCCATTTCCAGTTTTTTAAGGAATCTCCACACCATTCTCCATAGTGGCTGTACTAGTTGGCATTCCCACCAACAGTGTAAGAGGGCTGCCTTTTCTCCACACCTTCTCCAGCATTTATTGCTTGTAGACTTTTGGATAGCAGCCATTCTGACTGGCGTAAAGTGGTACCATATTGTGGTTTTGATTTGCATTTCTCTGATAATGAGTGATGTTGAGTATCTTTTCATGTGTCTGTTAGCCATCTGTATGTCTTCTTTGGAGAAATGTCTGTTTAGTTCTTTGGCCCATTTTTTTTTTCATTTTACTTTATTTTATTATTTTTAGATACTTTTTTAAATTTTAAATGTATTTATTTTAATTGGAACTAATTACTTTATAATATTGTATTGGTTTTGCCATACAGCAACATGAATCTGCCACAGGTGTACATGTGTTCCCCATCCTGAACCTCCCTCCCCATACCATCCCTCTGGGTCATCCAAGTGTACCAGCTCCAAGCATCCTGTATCCTGCATCGGACCTGGACTGGCAATTAGTTTCTTATATGATATTATACATGTTTCAATGCCATTCTCCCAAATCTCCCACTTTTTGATTGGGTCATTTATTTTTCTGGAATTGAGCTGCAAGAGTTGCTTGTATATTTTTGAGATTAATTCTTTGTCAGTTGCTTCCTTTGCTATTATTTTTTCTCATTCTGAAAGCTGTTTTTTCACCTTGCTTATAGTTTCCTTTGTTGTGCAAAAGCTTTTAAATTTAATTATGTCCCATTTGTTTATTTTTGCTTTTATTTCCATTACTTTGGGAGGCGGGTCATAGAAGATCCTGCTATGATTTATGTCAGAGAGTGTTTTGCCTATGTTTTCTTCTAGGAGTTTTATAGTTTCTGGTCTTACATTTAGATCCTTAATCCATTCTGAGTTTATTTTTGTGTATAGTGTTAGAAACTGTTCTAGTTTCATTCTTTTACAGGTGGTTGACCAGTTTTCCCAGCCCAGTCGTTAAAGAGATTGTCTTTTCTCCATTGTATATTCTTGCCTCCATTATCGAAGATAAGGTGTCAAGTGTGTGGATTTATCTCTGGGCTTTCTATTTTGTTTCATTGATCTACATTTCTGTCCTTGTGCCAGTACCATACTGTCTTGATGACTGGCTTTGTAGTCAAGGCTGAAGTCAGGCAGGTTGATTCCTCCTTCCCTGTGTTCTATTCTTCCTTTCCTCCCTCCCTCCCTTCAAGCCCCTTGTAACTACTAATCTTTTTTATGGTCTCTAAGTCCACTGGAGAAGGGAATGGCAAACCACTTCAGTATTCTCGCCTTGAGAACTCCATGAACAGTATGAAAAGGCAAAATGATAGGATACTGAAAGAGGAACTCCCCAGGTCAGTAGGTGCCCAATATGCTAATTGAGATCAGTGGAGAAATAACTCCAGAAAGAATGAAGGGATGGAGCCAAAGCAAAAACAATACCCATTGTGGATGTGACTGGTGATAGAAGCAAGGTCTGATGCTGTAAAGAGCAATATTGCATAGGAACCTGGAATGTCAGGTCCATGAATCAGGGCAAATTGGAAGTGGTCAAACGGGAGATGGCAAGAGTGAACGTCGACATTCTAGGAATCAGCGAACTAAAATGGACTGGAATGGGTGAATTTAACTCAGATGACCATTATATCTACTACTCTGGGCAGGAATCCCTCAGAAGAAATGGAGTAACTATCATGGTCAACAAAAGAGTGCAAAATGCAGTACTTGGATGCAATCTCAAAAACGACAGAATGATCTCTGTTCATTTCTAAGGCAAACCATTCAATATCATGGTAACCCAAGTCTATGCCCCAACCAGTAATGCTGAAGAAGCTGAAGTTGAAAGGTTCTATGAAAACCTACAAGACCTCTTAGAACTAACACCCAAAAATTTGGCCTTGGAATGCAGAATGAAGCAAGGCAAAGACTAATAGAGTTTTGCCAAGAAAATGCACTGGTCATAGCAAACGCCCTCTTCCAACAACACAAGAGAAGACTCTACACATGAACATCACCAGATGGTCAACACCGAAATCAGATTGATTATATTCTTTGCAGCCAAAGATGGAGAAGCTTTATACAGTTGGCAAAGACAAGACCAGGAGCTGACTGTGGCTCAGATCATGAACTCCTTATTACCAAATTCAGACTTAAATTGAAGAAAGTAGGGAAAACTGCTAGACCATTCAGGTATGACCTAAATCAAATCCCTTATGATTATACAGTGGAAGTGAGAAATAGATTTAAGGGCCTAGATCTGATAGATAGAGTGCCTGAAGAACTATGGAATGAGGTTCGTGACATTGTACAGGAGACAGGGATCAAGACCATCCCCATGGAAAAGAAATGCAAAAAAGCAAAATGGCTGTCTGGGGAGGCCTTACAAATAGCTGCAAAAAGAAGAGAGGCGAAAAGCAAAGGAGAAAAGGAAAGATATAAGCATCTGAATGCAGAGTTCGAAAGAATAGCAAGAAGAGATAAGAAAGCCTTCTTCAGCGATCAATGCAAAGAAATAGAGGAAAGCACAGAAAGGGAAAGACTAGAGATCTCTTCAAGAAAATTAGAGATACCAAGGGAACATTCCATCCAAAGATGGGCTCAATAAAGGACAGAAATGGTATGGACCTAACAGAAGCAGAAGATATTAAGAGGTGGCAAGAATACGCAGAAGAACTGTACAAAAAGATCTTCATGACCCACATAATCATGATGGTGTGATCACTCACCTAGAGCCAGACATCCTGGAATGTGAAGTCAAGTGGGCCTTGGAAAGCATCACTAGGAACAAAGCTAGTGGAGGTGATGGAATTCCAGTTGAGCTGTTTCAAACCTTAAAGATGATGCTGTGAAAGTGCTACACTCAATATGTCAGCAAATTTGGAAAACTCAGCAGTGGCCACAGGACTGGAAAAGGTCAGTTTTCATTCCAATCCTAAAGAAAGACAATGCCAAAGAATGCTCAAACTACTGCACAGTTGCACTCATCTCACATGCTAGTAAAGTAATGCTCAAAATTCTCCAAGCCAGGCTTCAGCAATACGTGAACCGTGAACTTCCTGATGTTCAAGCTGGTTTTAGAAAAGGCAGAGGAACCAGAGATCAAATTGCCAACATCCGCTGAATCATGGAAAAAGCAAGAGAGTTCTAGAAAAACATCTATTTCTGCTTTATTGACTATGCCAAAGCCTTTGACTGTGTGGATCACAATAAACTGTGGAAAATTCTGAAAGAGATGGGAATACCAGACCATGTAACCTGCCTCTTGAGAAATCTGTATGCAGATTGGGAAGCAACAGTTAGAACTGGACATGGAACAACAGACTGGTTCCAAATAGGAAAAGGAGTACATCAAGGCTGTATATTGTCACCCTGCTTATTTAACTTATATGCAGAGTACATCATGAGAAACGCTGGACTGGAAGAAACACAAGCTGGAATCAAGATTGCTGGGAGAACTATCAATCACCTCAGATATGGAGATGACACCACCCTTATGGCAGAAAGTGAAGAGGAACTAAAAGGCCTCTTGATGAAAGTGAAAGAGGAGAGTGAAAAAGTTGGCTTAAAGCTCAACATTCAGAAAACAAAGATCATGGCATCCAGTCCCATCACTTCATGGGAAATAGATGGGGAAACAGTGGAAACATTGTCAGACTTTATTTTTGGGGGCTCCAAAATCACTGCAGATGGTGACTGCAGCCATAGAATTAAAAGACGCTTACTCCTTGGAAGAAAAGTTATGACCAACCTAGATAGCATATTCAAAAGCAGAGACATTACTTTGCCGACTAAGGTCCGTCTAGTCAAGGCTATGGTTTTTCCTGTGGTCATGTATGGATGTGAGAGTTGGACTGTGAAGAAGCCTGAGTGCCGAAGAATTGATGCTTTTGAACTGTGGTGTTGGAGGAGACTCTTGAGAGTCCCTTGGACAGCAAGGAGATCCAACCAGTCCGTTCTGAAGGAGATCAGCCCAGGGATTTCTTTGGAAGGATTGATGCTAAAGCTGAAACTCCAATACTTTGGCCACTTCATGCGAAGAGTTGACTCATTGGAAAAGACTTTGATGCTGGGAGGGATTGGGGGCAGGAGGAGAAGGGGACGACAGAGGATGAGATGGCTGGACGGTATCACTGACTCAATGGACATGAGTCTGAGTGAACTCTGGGAGTTGGTGATGGACAGGGAGGCCTGGCGTGCTGCGATTCATGGAGTTGCAAAGAGTCGGACACGACTGAGCGACTGAACTGAAGTGAACTGAACTAAGAGTGTTGCTTTTTCCAGAATGTTATATAGTTGGAATCATAGTCTGTAACCTTTTCAGATGGGATTCTTTTACTTAGCTATATTCATTTACATTATCTCCATGTCTTTCATGGTTTGATAGCTCCTTTGTTTTTAACACTGAATAATATCCCATTTCTGGATGTACCAAAGTTTGTTTACTCATCCATCCACTGAAGGACACCTTGATTGCTCCCAGGTTTATAAACTGAAGAGTAAGAAAACATGTGTAAGTTTTTGGCTACCTGCAAGCTTTCAATTTATTTGGGTAAGTATCAAGGAAAGCAACTGCTGAGTCATATATATGAATATTTTTAATATAGGAAACTGCCAAACCATCTTCCAAACATGCTTTAACCATATTGCATTCCCACTTGCAATGAATGAGAGTTTGTATTGCTCTGTCCTCAGTAACATTTGGTGCGGTCAGTGCCATGGATTTTGGCCATGCTAACAGGTATGTAGTCATATCTCATAGCCATTCTCATTTGCAATTCCTTAATGACATATCTTTTCTTATGCTTATTTATATTTTATACATCTTCTTTGGTGAGGTATCTGTTCAGATGATTTGCCCATTTTTTAATTAGGCATTTTTTTTCTTATATACTGGACTTCTGTGCTGTCTAACCAATTACCACACACTTGGCAACTTATTACAACTCACAATTATTATCTCACAGATTTCCTGGCTCAGAAGTTTGCATACAGTGCAATGAGGCACCCTATGCACAGAGCCTCAAAGCTGGGAGGGGCTGTGATCTCATTTGGGGTTCTAGATCCCAAGATGAGCAGTGCCAGGCTCACTGGTGGTGGGCTGGATTCAGTTCCTTGCAGTTGCAGGATTGAGACCCTCAGCTACTGGAAGCTTCCCAGGGCTCCTTGCCATTTGGCCTTCACAGTATAAAAATTTGCTCCTTCAAGGTCAATAGGCTAGCTTCTGCTGCTGCTTCAAGTCTCTTTTAAAGGGTTTTTCTGACAAGGTCAGGCCCACCCAGGAAGATTTTCCTTTTAATTAAAGTCAACTGATGCAGGCTTTGATAATATTTCCAAACCCTGACCTTTACTATCCCTGACCCCACCACCAAGATGCTATCAGTACTTGAGATCCTTTGGCTTAGTGTACACAGTTCCTAGTGGGCAAGCTTTTATTCACCAATAGCCTGCGCTTGTGGGTCTTCATCAGTGGGCTTCCCTCAGGCTGACACAGAGAGCCCATGCTACGTGCACACACAGGGATTTCTGCTTCCTCGTCCCAGTCCTTATGATTGACAGCTGAGTGCAGGACTCCAGCTCTCTCGCCCCCACATGGGACAGCTATGGGGGAAGTCTCGGGGCAGTATTATCTCTGTGCAACTTGGCCTCATTGTGCACTCTTGCTTGGTTTCCATCCCTTCTTCTTACTCCCCTAATCTTTTCTCTGGGAAAAAATTCTAATAAACATTGCTTATTCTCATTCATGTAAATCTTATTCTTAGTTCTGCTTCTGGAAAACTGAGCCCAAACCACCACATTCAGTTCCATTCAGTTCAGATCAGTAGCTCAGTCATGTCCAACTCTTTGTGACCCCATGAACCGCAGCAGGCCAGGCCTCCCTGCCCATCACCAACTCCCGGAGTTCACCCAGACTCATGTCCATCGAGTCAGTGATGCCATCAGCCATCTCGTCCTCTGTCGCCCCCTTCTCCTCCTGCCCTCAATCTTTCCCAGCATCAGGGTCTTTTCAAACGAGTCAGCTCTTCAGATCATGTGGCCAAAGTATTGGAGTTTCAGCCTCAGCATCAGTCCTTCAATGAATATTCAGAACTGATTTCCTTTAGGATGAACTGGTTGGATCACGCTGCTGTCCAAGTAACTCTCGAGAGTCTTCTCCAACACCACAGTTCAAAAGCATCAATCCTTGAGCACTCAGCTTTCTCTATAGCCCAACTCTCACATACATACATGACCACTGGAAAAACCATGGCCTTGACTAGAAAGACCTTTGTTGGCAAAGTAATATCTCTGCTTTTTAATATGCTGTCTAGGTTGGTCATAACTTTCCTTCCAAGGAGTAAGCGTCTTTTAATTTCATGCCTGCAGTCACCATCTGCAGTGATTTTGGAGCCCAGAAAAATAAAGCCAGCCACTGTGTCCACTGTTTTCCCATCTATTTGCCATGAAGTGATGGGACCAGATGCCACGATCTTAGTTTTCTGAATGTTCAGCTTTAAGCCAACTTTTTCACTCTCCTCTTTCACTTTCATCAAGAGGCTCTTTGGTTCTTTTTCACTTTCTGCCAAAAGAGTGGTGTCATCTGCATATCTGAGGTTATTGATATTTGTCCCAGCAATCTTGATTCTAGCTTATGCTTCGTCCAGCCCAGCGTTTCTCATGATGTACTCTGCATATAAGTTAAATAAATAGGGTGGCAATATACAGCCTTGATGTACTCCTTTTCCTATTTGGAACAAGTCTGTTGTTCCATGTCCAGTTCTAACTGTTGCTTCCTGACCTACATATAGGTTTCTCAAGAGGCAGGTTAGGTGGTCTGGTATTCCCATCTCTTTCAGAATTTTCCACAGTTTATTGTGATCCACACAGTCAAAGGCTTTGGCATAGTCAATAAAACAGAAATAGATGTTTTTCTAGAACTCTCTTGCTTTTTCCATGATCCAGCACATGTTGGCCTTTTGATCTCTGGTTCCTCTGCCTTTTCTAAAACCAGCTTGAACATCTGGAAGTTCACGGTTTACATACTGCTGAAGCCTGGCTTGAAGAATTTTGAGCATCACTTTACTAGTGTGATATATTAAATATATTAAATACATATTTAACTTGAAAATTAGTCATCTTTATACACTAAGTTCACTACATACAAAAACCTTCAAGTTATAGACTTTCAAAGATGTCAATCTGTAGTCCATCAACATCAGGATTGAATGAAACTGCAAAGCTTGCCCTCTGTCCTGGTGATGATCCTTCAGCTCTACATCTCCCACCTCCTCTCCCTTTTCCGGTCAGTAACTCTTCTTGCCAGTTCACTAGATGCCTCCCCTTCTATGCCTGCTGTGGACTGAACTACTGTACTTTTCAAGGTACTGTACTGTACGATTTAAAAGTGTTTTATTTTTTATATTTGTTTTCTATGTATTATTTGTGTGAAAAGTATTTAAACCTATTACAGTACAGTACTATATAGCTGGTTGTGCTAGTTGGGTTAACTAACCTAAGGTAAGTTTGTTGGGCTTATAAGCAAACTGGACTTATGAACACACTCTATGAATGGAACTGATTCATATGTATGGGACTTACTATAATCTAATATATGCTGAAGTGTTAGAGACTGCTAATGAGTTATTACTTCTAGATAAGTTATTTAGGTTTACACAGTGGCATTCTGAAAGCAAAGCCTCACTATGAAATAAATTGGTGGTTATTTCAGGTACCCATAAAAAGCAAGCCGAAATAGGAAAAGGCAAAAAAAAAATCACAAAGATTGGTTTCTTAAAACTGTCTTACAGGACAGAGCTGTCTTTACTCTTCTAATTATTTAGTCCTAATTCACTTTAAGAGCCCTCTGACTGCTACTGGTTCAGGGCATTGCTGTTTCTATTTCATTAAAATCAATTTCAGCTGAATTCTGAAGACCCTCTGCAGCTTGGAGATGGAAGTATGAAGAGTATGGAAAAAAAAAAACAAGAGAATCCTATTTCAGCTTCTTAATGTAGTACCTAGCCTAGAGAAGAATATCACTATATATCAAAGATACATCTCCAAACAACCAGATTTCTCCATCTCTACTGCTACCCCCACTCCCCCAAAGCAATACAGCAGCAATCTGAAATAGGCTCCTAACTGATCTTCCTGCTTTCTCTCTGGAAATACAGTACACCATTTTCTATATATCAGTCAAGGTATGTTTCAGTCATAAATTACATCATATACTTTGCTACTTAAAATCCCACTTTTTATTGCAATAAGAGAAAATGCATTTTTTTAAACAATGGTCTGCAAGGCTCCATGCCAAGTCCTCTGCCCTCTAGTGCTAACCAGCTCAAGGAGTAATACTCCAGCCGCACAGACCTCATTTCAGTCCCCTCATTTGTAACCCAGATAGACTCTCTGCCTAGTGTTCAGTCACCAGCTCTCTACCTACCAGGCTACTTCATATTCATTCTACTCTCATTTTAAATAGACTGTACACCACACCACCTTGTTTTATCGTCTTTCAGTACATTTCACTATATGAAATTATTTCATTCAATTAGATGTCTGTTTGCTTATTGTCTGAGACCCTCCTATACACACACATGCATACACAAACACACCGACACAGGATTATAAGAATAAAAACAGTGACCTTGATAGTCTTGTTCACTGCTACATCTCCTGCCTCTTGACAGTAACGAGGAATCTGTAAAGACTAAAAATTAAATGAATGAATGAAGGCACAAATGAAAAAATCAATGGATGGAATTTTTCATCTCTTCTCTTCTGTTAGTGGGAATTGAACAATCTACATCCAAGTTCCTGTTATGGACTTTCTGACATTTTGACTTATAAGCAGTTTGTGTCATGATTTGATCAGGCTAAAATCATGTTCAGATATAATTTTCTTCCAATTAATTGGCAAAGATGAACTAAATTCACATTATAAGATGCAGGATGGTTCAAGAAAATAAGTGCTTTAAGTACAACTAGTGAATAATAATTTGATTATGCATTTAAAAATAATTTTCAAAAATAAAATGGCATAGATATTTAATCTAAGAAAATGATGTAAATATTTGCCAATACAAATTTCCACATCAAACCATTGAGCTAAGAAGTATGTACAAAGGGACAATATGGGAATACTTATCCGGTAAATATATTGAAAGCAAATATTTATTAAAATGAAAGATACTCCAAATAGTATTGTTATATCAAAAACAGTATTATAGTAAGTATGTAATACTTCTTTCCATCTATATAAGATATATGTGTGGGCAGGTATGTACTCAACAAATAATCTGAAAAGATATATCAGATTCATCAGTGGTGACTATCTCTAGATGGTAAAATTAGAGGTTATTTTTTAATTTCCCTCATTATTGATTTACATCTATACTTCACTGCTGCTGCTGCTGCTAAGTCGCTTTAGTCGTGTCCAACTCTGTGCGACCCCATAGATGGCAGCCCACCAGGCTCCCCCGTCCCTGGGATTCTCCAGGCAAGAACACTGGAGTGGGTTGCCATTTCCTTCTCCAATGTATGAAAGTGAAAAGTGAAAGTGAAGTCGCCCAGTCGTGTCTGACTCTTTGCGACCCCATGGACTGCAGCCTACCAGGCTCCTCCATCCGTGGGATTTTACAGGCAAGAGTACTGGAGTGGGTTGCCATTGCCTTCTCCGATACTTCACTGGTTTTATTTAAAAATAAATATTTTGTATTTTTAAAAATGCAGTCACATATACTCTAATATTGAACCCTCTGCATGCAGACAGAATAATGCATGCATGTATACTCCGTTGTGTCTGACTGTTTGTGACCCCATGGGTTGCAACCCATCAGGCCCCTCTGTCCACGGAATTATTCAGGCAGGAACACTGGAGTGGGTTTCCATTTCCTTCTCCAGGGTATCTTCCAAACCCAGGAATGGAACCCATGTGTCCTGCATTAGCAGGCAGATTCTCTACCATTGAGCCACCTGGGGCTACTCTAGACAAAATAATGCCTCCGCCTCAAATATGTTCATATCCTGATCTCTAGAACCTGTGACGATGTTATATTACAAGGCCAAGAGGACACTGTAGATGTGATTAAGTTAAAAACTTTCAGATGAGAAGATTATTCTGGATTATCTTACTGGAGCCAACATAATTGTTATTAACAAGGGTCCCTATAAGAGGGAAGCAATATGGGTCATAATTTTTTTTTAAAAAAGCAGAGTTTTGGATACAAGCTAAGGAATGTGGGCAGTTCTGAGAAGCTGGAAAAGACAAGAAAACTGATTCCCCCCTAGAGCTGCCAGACAGAACATAGAGCCCTGACAATACATCTAGACTTCCTACCTCCAGAAATGTAGAATAATAAAGGAGTGAGGTTTTTAAAGTCACTAAGCTTGTGGTTATTTATTAGTACACCAGTAGGAAACTAATACCACCACCACCACTACACTGCCATATAAAAATTAAGACAAAGTAAGAGGATATTTGGGGCTTTCCCACTGGCTCAGTGGTTACAAAAAAAAAAAAAAAAAAAAATCCGCCTGCAATACAGAAACAGCAGGAGATGTTGGTTTGATCCCTGGATTGGAAAGATTCTCTGGAGGAAGGCATGGCAATCCGCTCCAATATTCTTGCCTGGAAAATCCAATGGACAGAAAAGCCCTGTGGGCTATAGGCCACAGGATCTCAAAACTCTTCAGACATGACTGAAGCTACTTAGCATGCACACACAAGAGGATATTTATAGAATAACAATGTTCATAGTGACCTACATGGACAAGGGTATTAAAATCACATTTTTTTAGATGAAGTGATTTTTTTAAATTTTTGGACCAACTGAACCTATCTAATATAAAATCTTTTAATATACAAACTGTGATCACAACAGTATCCACATAGCAGAGAGAGGATGGGGGCGTGCGTGGGGAGCATGGCTGGTAGAGGAGGGAGTTTTCAGGTTAGTGCTTCCCTGGTCTGCACTGTGGCCTCTGGGAGCATGAGGTCTTAGCAAATGTTAAATCAAGGCCACCAGAAGCAGAGGGGCCCTGATACCAATATTGAGACAGACCAAGGACAGCAGGCCCCTCTAGCATGCCATCTTCTCACAGGGGCAGCCTCCAGGGAAAGCCAGATCCAGTTAAAAGGAAAGAGTTTGAGATGTTCAAATACAAATGTTCGAGCCTGTTTGTTCAGGCATTCGATAATCATACCAAAATTTATACAAAGATATTCTGGAAGTAGTATTACAGCACCCAATGACAGTAACAAAAAAATGTATACCACTCATACATATGGACACTCCAGAACATGCTCCATCACATCAGCAAAATCATCCCCTTCCAATCTTTTCCTTTAAGTTCGCTTTACTAGCTCATTTTAATCATTATTTTTAGTCTGAATAAAAATGATAAGGGGACAACTGAGTATAATTTACTCCAGACCTACCAAGTAGAAAATGCAGTCATTACCTGCTTTTTAAAAAAACACAAAGGCATGAGTTTGTGATTTGGTAATATTTGTCTCTACCAAGATATGTAAATTCAACAGTAAGTAAGTGGAAATATTTTTAGCCTACTTCAGAAATGGTTGTTTTGAAGCATTCTTCTCCAAAACCTATGATCATGGAAAGCTTAGAGATTTTTTTTTTCCTTTCTACTGCCCAGCATGCAGAAACAGCATGCCAACTTGTTGAAGTAGAAGAAAGTACATATTTTTCATATTTTTTAAAAATCATTCAACTGATTACTCTGATAGCATAAAAAAAATTCTACTTTGGGGCTGAAGTCAAACATTTTACATTTAACAGTATTAATTTTTGAGTCACTAAAATGGTTTTGTATAAAGGGCTGTTTACCGATTAGCTAGTTTTTGGTGGCTGTTATTGCTTGCTTTATTTTATAATCTGTGCTGTCATTCTGGATTCAAAGTCATGGCAGCTGATGGGGATGTGGTCCAAATTTCTGAGTAATACAAAGTGCTTTGAATGACCAAAAGGCAGCCTTGGACTAAATTATGAAATTGACAAATGTGTTTTGTTTTCTTCTTACGCCCCCACCCCTTGATCTGGCTACTTCCAAGGAACCTAGCAACCATAGCCCTCACACTGCTTCTGTGACTCTCCCAGGAACCATACTCTTCTGCTACAAGTTGTTTTTGTGCTTTTATCCACAGAAGAGAATGTGCCTTCTTCCTTTTCTACTTTGGATTTTGTCATGTAATTTGTCTAAAAATATTGCTGAATCTTCTAGTTAAGAAGGTTTTGTGAGCTCATACTTTGTTATTCCCCTTCTACTTCAAACACTAAGGTACTTGAAAATAGGGAGATTCAGCACTGTATAAATCAAAATAGTGTCTCTAGCGGTACACGTATGAAGATGCATAGACACTCAGGGGAGCAAGCCAGAATGAAGACTGTGTGACTACTGGATCTGGGTCCAGATTCATGCAGAGACAGATGAGAGTTTATTTCCTTCAAGTTTCCCCATTTGAGGTAAATAGTTCAACTGTGCACATTTCATAAAAATACCTGACATGGATTCAGTTCAGTTCAGTTGCTCAGTTGTGTTCGACTCTTTGCAACCCCGTGAATCTCAGCATTCCAGGCTCCCTGTCCATCACCAACTTCTGGAGTTCACTCAAACTCACGTCCATCGAGTCAGTGATGTCATCCAGCCATCTCATCCTCGGTCATCCCCTTCTCCTCCTGCCCCCAATCCCTCCCAGCATCAGAGTCTTTTCCAATGAGTCAACTCTTCAAATGAGGTGGCCAAAGTACTGGAGTTTCTGCTTTAGCATCATTCCTTCCAAAGAACACCCAGGACTGATCTCCTTTAGAATGGAACAGTTGGATCTCCTTGCAGTCCAAAAGACTCTCAAGAGTCTTCTCCAATACCACAGTTCAAAAGCACCAATTTTTCAGCACTCTGTTTTCTTCACAGTCCAACTCTTGCATCCAGACATGACTACTGGAAAAACCATAGCTTTGACTAAACAGATATTTGTTGGCAAAGTAATATCTGTGCTTTTCAATATGCTATCTAGGTCGGTCATAACTTTCCTTCCAAGGAGTAAGCGTCTTTTAATTTCATGCCTGCAGTCACCATCTGCAGTGATTTTGGAGCCCAAAAAATATAAACTCTGACACTGTTTCAACTGTTTCCCCATCTATTTGCCATGAAGTGATGGGACCAGATGCCATGATCTTTGTTTTCTGAATGTTGAGCTTTAAGCCAACTTTTTCCCTCTCCTCTTTCACTTTCATCAAGAGGCTATTTAGTTCCTTTTCACTTTCTGCCATAAGGGTGGTGTCATCTCCATATCTGAGGTTATTGATATTTCTCCCAGCAATCTTCATTCCAGCTGTGCTTCTTCCAGCCCAGCATTTCTCATGATGTACTCTGCATATAAGTTAAATAAGCAGGGTGACAATATTCAGCCTTGACATACTCCTTTTCCTACTCGGAACCAGTGTGTTGTTCCATGTCCAGTTCTACTGTTGCTTCCTGATCTGCATACAGATTTATCAAGAGGGAGGTCAGGTGGTCTGGTATTCCCATCTCTTTCAGAATTTTCCACAGTTGATTGTGATCCACACAGTCAAAGGCTTTGGCATAGTCAATAAAGCAGAAATAAATGCTTTTCTGAAAGTCTTTGGCTTTTTCCAGGATCCAGCAGATGTTAGCAATTTGATCTCTGGTTCTTCTGCCTTTTTTAAAACTAGCTTGAACATCTGGAATTTCATGGTTCATGTATTGCTGTAGCCTGGCTTGGAGAATTTTGAGCATTACTTTACTAGCATGTGAGATGAGTGCAATAGGCCTCTACAAAAAGGAAATTCATCCATACATTTTCATTTTTTTTGTTAGGTTAGTGATTTTGGTTTGGTTTTTTGTACTAAGGAATCTTACTTTATCCCATGATTATAAGGATTTTCTTTCATGTTTATCCATAAATTTTAAAGTTTTAGTTTTCATATGCACATCTATGATCCTACAGAAATTAATTTTTGTGTTTGGTGTGAGTTAAGGCATGAAGTTACTCTTGTTACATGTGTTTATCCAGTTTTTGTAGTATAATTTCTTGAAAGGCTTTGTCAAAAATCAACTGAATTGCATATATGCAGCTCTGATTCTGGACTCTCTACTCAGATTTTATGACTTGTCTATCTTTATATAAATCCCACAATGTCTTGATTAAAGTGGCTTTGTAAGGCTTAAAATCAGGTAGTATAAATCCTCAAATTTTATTCCTTTCATCAAAAATGTTTAGGCTGTTCTAGATTTTGCATTTCCATATATATTTCAGAATTATTCATTTTATTTAAAATGTTTCTAGGATTTTTATTGCATTTTAGAATTTACAGAGCAATTTGAGGGGAACTGATAACAATATTTGGAGAAGGCAATGGCATCCCACTCCAGTACTCTTGCCTGGAAAATCCCATGGACGGAGGGCCTGGTGGGCTGCAGTCATGAGGTCGCTAAGAGTCAGACACGACTGAGGGACTTCACTTTCACTTTTCACGTTCATGTATTGGAGAAGGAAATGGCAACCCACTCCAGTGTTCTTGCCTGGAGAATCCCAGGGACAGGGGAGCCTGTGGGCTGCCATCTATGGGGTCGCACAGAGTCAGACATGACTGAAGCGACTTAGCAGTAGCAGATAACAATATTGAGACTTCCAATCCATGAGATGTACATATGCGTTTACTTAGGTCCTTAACTTCAACAATAGCTTTTATTTTTGTATTTAGGAATTTTTTTTATGCTACTATAAATCATTTAGTTTATATTTCTTCCAACTGTTGCTATCATAAAAAATACAATTGAATTTTGTATACTGACTTTGTTTCTTACAGTATTACTAAATTTACTTAATACTTAGTCTTAGCATTTTAGTCCTAGTACTGTAGATGACTATTTAAAATATTCCTGCATCTACTATCTAAAAATAAAAACAATCCTTAATTCTGTTTTTTTTTTTTTTTTCCTTTCCCTATTTTACTGGCTGGGTCTTTCAATCTCATGTTGAATCAAAATAATAAGAATTAACATCCTTGCCTCTGTTTTTAATTTTAGAGGGAAAATAATTATTATATCACCATTTAGTATGAGGTTATTTTAGACTTTTATTAGATGCTGTATTAGTTGATTTGGGCTGCCATTACAAAGTACCACAGACTGGGTGGCTTAAACAGCAGATGCTTATTTACTCACAGTTGTAGAGGCAGGCAGTCTAAGATCAAGTTGCAGCAGTTTGTTCCTGATGGAGACTTTTTCTTGGCTTAAAGCTGGTACATTATGTGTCCTCATAATGTCTTTCCTCTGTGTACACACACACATATACACACATGCACACAGAGGCCCCTCTATGTTCTAATAAGGATATCAATCCTATCTGATCAGGGCCCCACCCCAAGATCTCATTTAACTTAAATTATAATCTACAAGACTATCTTGAAATATAGCCACATTTGGGATGAGGGCCTCAATATATGAATTTGGAGGGAAATATAATTCAACCCAAAATGTCTTTAATACATTCAAAAACATGTCATCAGTTTCTGGTTAGCTAATTTATTTCATCATGAAAGGGTGTAGAATTTTATCAAGTAATATGTCTGCATATATTGAGATACAAATTAAGTTGGGATAGTACATTACATTGTTTGATTTATTAATATATAAAGAACTTTGCATTTCTGTAATAAATCCCACTTGCTCATGAGACATATATATATATATATATATATATATATGACAGTATTTTTGTAACTATGTGACTAAGCAACATTGGTTTGTTAATTTTATTGTAATGTCCAGAAAAATATTGTTGTTGTATAATATTAGGAATGGGTATCTTCACTGGGGTTTATAAAATAAATTAGAAAAAGTTTTCTCCTTCTAAACTTTCTTAAAGACTTTTTATAAGATTGATATTAGTTATTCTAAACTTTTGATACAATTTATCTGTGAAATTATTATGGCCTGGAGTTTTCTTTATAAGAAAGTTTTGAAAACAATTTCAATTAGATATGGGGCTTCAGATTTGGATACCAGGTATATTCATATTTTCAATTACTTTTTGAATCAGCTTTAATAGAGAAAGACACTGCTAATATAAACCTCAGAAAAAGTACATTCACAGAAACGTTAAAAATGAATAAAACCGTATTCAAGGCAAAGGTTAATAAAATAACTAGTGTAACTATATTTGTACCAGGTAATAAGTGAGAATTAAAACAAATTAATAAAACTGAAAGTTTTAAATTAATTAGAAAATATAATAAATGTATAATTTTATGAACCTAGTAAGTCATTAAAATTTATAAAGCAAACAAATATTAATAGAACTTGCACAGAGAAACTGGCACATTTATCTTCAGTAGATTTTTGGTACATCTCAGAAGTTGATTTATCAATTAAATAAACAAGCAAGTAAAAAGAAGGTGAAGAGCAAACAAGCTTAACCTAATAAACCCATATGGAATTTGTTTCTAAATATATTACAGTAGAAAATGAGTTTCATCATATATTCCCCAAAGTCTTGTTCAGATATGCAGATCCTAAATAATGAAATACGGTTCTACTGTACCTTCACCATAATACACAACTTTTCAATAGTCACTATTTTGTTTTCTCGGAGAAGGCAATGGCACCCCACTCCAGTACTCTTGCCTGGGAAATTCCATGGACGGAGGAGCCTGGTGGGCTGCAGTCCATGGGGTCGCTAAGAGTGGAACACGACTGAGCGACTTCACGTTCACTTTTCACGTTCATGTATTGGAAAAGGAAATGGCAACCCACTCCAGTGTTCTTGCCTGGAGAATCCCAGGAACGGGGGAGCCTGGTGGGCTGCCGTCTATGGGGTCGCACAGAGTCGGACACGAATGAAGCGACTTAGCAGCAGCAGCAGCAGCATTTTGTTTTCTACTTCTTATAAAAACACCATTGCTGAGAACTGTGTGTAAATTTAACAGCATATTTATAAATGGAATATTAATATAGAGAAAGAGTCCTCAGACATTAAATTTTCATATTTCATCTAGATTTTGATGAAGTTGTTATCATCAAAATATATCTTCCTAAAAACTAAATCAAACTCTAATGCAGCTTAACAGCAGCATGTAGAAATGAAACTGAATAGAGTATATGTCAGGGCACTAGAGTTATTCAGATTTACTTAAAAAAGCAATTTTTATTCTGTGATGATACTGACTTTCTTTGGAGAGAAAATTTTAAAAACACCATAAGGAAGTACATTCTAGCACAAGATAGTGTATTCTTTTTTAAAACAATATGCAAAAATGTTAGATACTGCTTTATACTGATGAAATATCTTGCTATTTTATAAATAGAAAATGCTTCCAGCATTGTCCTAAATGATGCACAAGACAGCATATTTATTGGTTGTAAAAGTATGTTCATGGTATTAACTTTATGACCTTAATGGAGCAATAATTTAGAGGCTGCTGAAACCTGAAAAATAACTCATGGTTTAAGCCAGATTAAAGCAACAATTGATATTGAGAACTTCTGGCAAATTTCCCAATCCATTACTGTTTGCAGATATTGAATTGTTGTTGCCAATATTTGTTGTAAAGGAGATGCAGAAAAATATACAGCAGTATTAGCTTCATTTTTTGATGTCTGTTCATTGAACAAATGTTTGGAATATGTGATTGATGTTCTTAACTAAGAAAGTACATTAGCTTAGAGCTTGAGATTCAAGTCAGATTTCATTAAACAAAAATCATATTAACAAAGCCCTCACAATTTCTAAACATTACTCATTAACACTAGTTCCCATTCATATAGGTAGTAAAGAATCCGTAGAGTTTATGTACGTGATTTACTGCTTTCCTTACCCATCAGGTTTATTCAAATTTCCAAGCTTTGTAGGGAGAAAATGATTAAACTTTAAAACAAAAAGCTGGCACTCCTTTACGCACTGCTTCTACTTTACTTCCTCCAGAGCCTGAAGGATAAAATCTCTTTTCCATTTATTTCTGATTGGGAAAGACTGTGTCATATAACTAGCTCCAATGGGAAGAAAGGTAGGGAAATGTTTCCTTTTTTTTTTTTTTTTAAGCTGTGCACATAGCCATCCCAAACAATTTCTGTCAATTAAAAAAAAAGAGCAAATGGATATTAATTAGGTACCTAGCAGTGTCTGCCTTAATAATCATTATCTCCTAGGCATATATTTGAAGAAAACCAGAATTCAAAAAGTTACATGCACCTCAGTCTTTACTGTAGCACTATTTACAACAACCAAGACATGGGAAGCAAGGTTAATGCCCATCAATGAATGAATGTATATATATGATACATATAAACAAAGGAACAGTACTCAGCCATAAAAAAAAGCAATGCCATTTTCAGCAACATGAATGGACCTAGAGATTGTCATGCTGAGTGAAGTCGATCAGAAAGAGAAAGACAAATAACACGATGCTGTTTATATGTTAACAACAGTACAAGTGAACTTATTTACAAAACAGAAGTAGAGTCACAGATCTAGAAAACAGATATGGTTACCAAGGGGAACATAGGGAGGGATGAATTAGGAGATTGGATTGACATAAACACACTACTATATATATATATATATGATAACTAATAAGAACAGGAATTCTACTCCATACTTTGTAATGATCTATATGGGGAAAGAATAAAAAAGAGCAGATACCTGCATATGTATAACTGATACACTGATGTACAGTAGAAACTAATACAACATTGTAAATCAACTATACTTCAATAAAAATTTTTATTAAAATCATTATCTAACACTGTTAATGTTTGATTTATTATCTTGATGTTTCATAATAAAAATTCCCCCCAAAACCATATATTCTTCAAAACCTGAAAAAAAATTTTTTTTGAAAAGCCAAAGAGTTGTCAGCCAGAGGAAGGGAAGAATTTACCTTAAAATTCTCAAGAGCATCAATCCCAAATGACTCCTTCTTTTCACGGATCCAAACAATTGGCAAGAGTAGTTTTATAATTTATATGTACATGACATGTCAATTACTTGAAGAACTCTGGGAAATAGTTTGTGGTTTTCTCTGAATTTTTACAAAAAAACAAAAAATAGAAACTAGTTTTATTATTAAGCCATTGAAATATAAAATTCAAACTCATAGCTTTACATTAGATCTTGATTCTTTGTTTACAAGCAGGGATTTACTGTTTATACATGACTTTCTGTTTGTTCTGTTGCTTTTAGACATTTCTTTAAAAAAAAAAGTTATAGCTAATATATTGCATTCTTTGTACTCTTTCCTGATTTCTCCTTTCCTATCTATACATAGATACAAGCACAAATTTGGAACAATTCTAACAGTGAACAGTTGTTATTATTCAATCCCCAGGTTTGAAACAATTTTCACGCTTGTGGAGCATCATGTTATATGTGCATGACTTTTACAAATGTACAAGTTTAAACTCACTCACACAGTCTTCCTTGTCTCCTGGTTCTGTAGTCAGAAGCAATCCTGTTAGACTCGGGTTTGAAAGCATGATGAAACAGGTGTTGCAAGAAATCCATTCTGGAAAGGGTACTTAGCAAGATTCATCTTTCAGTGGCTACAGCAGAAGAGGCTCTAGCAAGAACATCTAATTTTCAGCTCCAGCAAGTCAGAAACTTTTTCCCAGTGGTAAGGGCAGTGTGATTTTCAGAGCACTGCCCTATGTCCTAGTTGGTAATATAAGCTCTAGTGCCAGCAGTCAAGTCTGAGCATTTTGACCTTTCAGATATTTATAAGTTCCCTAATCATCCAGATCACGGTGTTATTTGTTTTTGGTTGTTTTTTTTTTAGTGAAACAGGCAAATACAGATCTTATCCCAGGCAAATTGACATGTGGTCACCTTATACAGAAAGCAGTCATAAATAAAGTGAAGTAGAGAAGAAAGATCAAAACAGAGAGATTTTAGAGGGTGGTTATAGTAATGTAATTAAAAATCAGGGGTAGCTTTAAAAATTAAGAAAAATCACCAGTAACTAAGAATAAAAAGAAAGTGATTATTAATATCAGTCTTTTCATTGTTAACTCTAGGTTTACAGACTCCCCTCTAGCCTGAAGTTTGAAGAATAAAGAAGAAATTAAACATAAATTAGGTTAAGAAAAATTTTCTACAAGTAACACTGGTTTTGAGTACAAAGTTAACACCATCTCACACATGCCCTCATTTTCACTAGAGGCTAACCAAGAAAAAATGGATTTCTCTTCTAAATAAACACATGATCTTGGAAAGGAATGATTGTATATGATCCCTTTGAAAAACAAACAAGCAAAATTATTATCCAAAAGTGCCAATGAAATGATGACTACATGCTTTACTGAGGGTGAGATCATAATCAGGACTCAATTTATGGAGCAGCTTTTGTATGCGTTTTATTTCCCCCCCAAGAGAACAAGAAGTCTGGTCATTGTTCATCTGGACTGAATTCAATCCATCAGTCTGCAAGCCAAGATTCAATTTAGTAGGTTGGTCCATCACTAACTAAAATATTAATTCCTTTGAAATATTAAATGACTTGGAACTACAGGCTTTGTGTGTGAGAAGAGGAAGAGCCAAGGGAGCTAAGGAATGAAGTGAAGATAAAAAGCACAAGATAACATCTCTCTAAGGTTTGCCACCTCACCCTCCCCATGTGACTCAAATACTCAAGTGGGGTAAGTAGGGGCCACCATTTCTCACAGCTTTAAAAGAGCTGACAAACACTTCTCACTGTCACTCTCCTTTCAAATAATAAATGTTTCACCTGTGAACCACGATGAGTGTTTGGGTTATCAGATGTCCAGGAAAAAAAAACATCAATATGACAAAGTGACATTTTCATGAGTGGCCATTTCAGGGTTATTGAACTGAACCCTTCAAATTAAGCATTGCTGTAGGATTTTGATTTTCTTTCCAATTTCAAATGAGGGTATAGGGGAAAGTAATTCATAACCTAACAAGGGAAGTAACAACCAGGCTGTCAGGAGGAAGAATGGAAGATTGAGCTTACTGAAAACCAATAATAGGCACGTAAAACAGGCATAGATTTGACAATCTCCTAGTAACTTGAGATTGGCACTAACCTTTCATAATAGCCAATGTCTTAGAACATTGCCAAAGTTCAAGGTTACTTTCATCTATGCTAAAGCAAGAATGGGATATTCTCATCTGTTGATTGTGACAGAGACTTCATTTCTTAAGGGTCCTATGATCAGTGTCTGATCTAGAATTAGATGGCCCCTGAAACACTTGGTACATTCTTGGGACTTCAACTTTGTGCTCTAACAGATGGTGGAATAATTCAATCTAATCCTTGTATAGTACAAGTGGGTTAATTTTATTCATATCTTTTTTCTACCCTTGTCCAAGCATAAAATTTGTGAAAGGACATTGCCCTTAACTATGTTCTATTATTTTGTCATAAATTTTCCTTTGTTTATTACACCTAAGGCATTTTGGTTGCTTCTTGAAATCTCTGCTTCCCGTCACATTTTAGGGCTTCAATGTTTCCATGGCCTAAAATAGTCTTCCCTTCTCTTACCCACCATCACCCAAATATCATGAGCCCCAAATCTCATTCACATGATTGATATCTAATCAACATTAACATTCTGATATAAAATTACCTAGTCTCTTTATTACAGTTTCTAATAACATCCTGTATTTCTCCTCCAATTCACCTGCAATAATTACAGCTAGTAGCAAAAATACAGAATATTTTTGTTTAAAGATTGACTTCAGTAACATTTAATATCTCTGAATATAGACAGTTGTTTATCATTATCTTCTGTACCTAAAGTGTACCAGACTTATACTAGGTATGCAACAAAAACTCCTTGAAAGGATAAATGATATAAGAAATGCTTTCTTACAAGGCTAAATAGTTGGTCTTCATTTTGTTGAGGTATACCCTGCTATGTCCACTTTCTGGAAAGTGTTTTTATCATCAACAGATGTTGAATTTTATTAAGAGCTTTTTCTGCATTTACTGAGATGATCATATGGTTTTTATTCTTAACTTGCTAATGTGATGTATCACATTGATTGATTTGCAGATATTTAAAAAACACTTGCATCCCTGGAATAAATTCCACTGATCATAATGGACAATCCCTGGAATGTCTTATTGGAGTTGATTTGCTAGCATTTTACTGATGATTTTTATATCTATGTTTTATAATGATATTGGCCTGTAATTTTCTTTTTTGTGATGTATTTGTCTGATTTTTGTATCAAAGTCATGCTAGCTTCATACAATGAGTTCAGAAGTGTTCCTTCCTCTGCAAATTTTTGGAATAGTTGCATAAGGATAGGTATTCACTCTTCACTACATTTTTGGCAAAATTGACTTGTGACACCTCTAGCCCCGGACTTTTGTTTCTTGGGAGTTTTTTAACTATTTATTCAGTTTCAGTACCTGTGATTGGTGTGCTCACTTTTCCTATTTCTTCCTGGTTTAGTCTTGGGAGATTGTACCTTTCTAAAAATTTGTCCATTTTTTCTAGGTTGTCCATTTTATTTACCTCTAGGTGACTATAGTATTCTCTTAGTATCATTTATATATTCTCATATCATTGTGGTTGCAAAAGATGCTTGCTATGATTTCAGTTTTCTTAAATTTACCAAGGCTTAATTTATGACCCAACATGTGATCTATCCTGGAAAATGTTCCATGTGCATGTATTTCGCTGATTTGGGATGAAATGCTCTATAAATGTCAATTGAGTTCATCCAGTATAATGTGTCATTTAAGGCTTAATGATTTTTTGCCTGGATGACCTGCCCATTGATGAAAGTGGGGGGTGTTAAAATCCCCCACAATTATTATGTTACTGTCAAATTCTCCTTTTATGATTGTTAACATTTACCTTTTATATTGAGGTGCATTTATGTTGGGTTAGTATATATTTACAATTGTTACATCTTTTTTGGGGGATTGAACCTTTGATCACTGTGTAGTGTCTTTCTTTGTCTCTTGTGACAGTATTTTATAAGCTACTTTTGTCTGCTATAAATATTGCTACTCTGCTTTTGTATGCATGGGATACCTTTACTCATCCCTCACTTTCAGTCTCATCCCTCACTTTCAGTCTCATCCCTCACTTTCAGTATGTATCTCCAGATCTCCAGTTAGCACAGTCAAGAAACAATGGAAACAATGGGAAAGAAATTAGACCACTTTGCAGTTCAATAAGTAGGTCTGCTAAGTTTCTTGCTATCAAAGATAGCAATAAATGAGAATATTATTAAATGAAACCTTTTATTTGAAATTGGCCAACAAATTAGTTTCAAACACTAAACCAAGAATAAGGAGACTTGAGTTTTAGCTCTTTTACCCAGGATTTTTATGATTTAGAACTTCTGCTAACCTTAAAATTTTCCTCTGATAATTAGAGAAATCCTCAGTTAATACAATCATAGTTAACTCTAGAGGTTAATCACTGTGAAGGTCACTAATGTGAAACATACTACAAATGTGAAGAACTATTATTATGTCTGATTTAATGCTAATAAATATATAATTAGAAGAAAGATATATGTACTTCTGACCTTTGGTAGTTTGATAGGTACACAGAAACATATATGTCACATGCAGTATATAAATACTATAGATTATAACATAGTAGCAATTTTTATACTTATGCTTCATGTAAACTCATATACTTGATCACAAACTGCAAAGGAATTAGAATATTAATATCATGTCTGAAAAGAGGCAAGAGCCAGATTTATACCTGTCTCTCTGACAGGTGTTTGTAATAACTATCAATATCAATTTTACATATATTTAAAGTTCTAAGCATAATACTATATATATGCAAAAATTATTCAGATATACTGCTTTAATCAAGTCATTTGAGGATAAAGTAAGGTTGTCTTGCATTTCTTCTCCATGGGGATAGTCTTGATTCCTGTCTCCTGCACAGCCTCAAGAATCTCATTCCATAGTTCATCAGGCACTCTATCTATCAGATCTAGGCCCATAAATCTATTTCTCACTTCCACTGTATAATCATAAGGCATTTGATTTAGATCATACCTGAATGGTCTAGCAGTTTTCCCTACTTTCTTCAATTTAGGTCTGAATTTGGCAATAAAAAGTTCATGATCTGAGCCACAGTCAGCTCCTGGTCTTGTTTTTGTTGACTTTATAGAGCTTCTCCATCTTTGTCTGCAAAGAATATAATCAATCTGATTTCGCTGTTGACCTTCTGGTGATGTCCATGTGTCTTCTCTGGTGTTGTTGGAAAAGTGTGTTTGCTATGATCAGTGCATTTTCTTGGCAAAATTCTATTAGCAATATGTGAACCATGAACTTCCTGATGTTCAAGCTGGTTTTAAAAAAGGCAGAGGAACCAGAGATCAAATTGCCAACATCTGCTGGATCATGGAAAAAGCAACAGAGTTCCAGAAAAACATCAATTTCTGCTTTATTGACTATGCCAAAGCCTTTGACTGTGTGGATCACAATAAACTGTGGAAAATTCTGAAAGAGATGGGAATACCAGACCACCTGACCTGCCTCTTGAAAAATCTGTATGCAGGTCAGGAAGCAACAGTTAGAACTAGACACGGAACAACAGACTGGTTTCAAATAGGAAAAGGAGTACGTCGAGACTGTATATTGTCACCCTGCTTATTTAACTTATATGCAGAGTACATCATGAGAAACGCTGGACTGGAAGAAGCACAAGCTGGAATCAAGATTGCCGAGAGAAATATCAATAACCTCAGATATGCAGATGACACCACCCTTATGGCAGAAAGTGAAAAGGAACTAAAAAGCCTTTTGATGAAAGTGAAAGAGGAGAGTGAAAAAGTTGGCTTAAAGCTCAACATTCAGAAAACGAAGAACATGGCATCCAGTCCCATCACTTCATGGGAAATAGATGGGAAACAGTGGAAACAGTGTCAGACTTTATTTTTTGGGGCTCCAAAATCACTGCTGATGGTGACTGCAGCCATAAAATTAAAAGACGCTTACTCCTTGGAAGAAAAGTTATGACCAACCTAGATAGCAGATTCAAAATCAGAGACATTACTTTCCGACTAAGGTCCATCTAGTCAAGGCTATGGTTTTTCCTGTGGTCATGTATGGATGTGAGAGTTGGACTGTGAAGAAGGCTGAGGGCCAAAGAATTGATGCTTTTGAACTGTGGTGTTGGAGAAGACTCTTGAGAGTCCCTTGGACTGCAAGGAGATCCAACCAGTCCATTCTGAAGGAGATCAGCCCTGGGATTTCTCTGGAAGGACTGATGCTAAAGCTGAAACTCCAGTACTTTGGCCACCTCATGCGAAGAGTTGACTCATTGGAAAAGACTCTGATGCTGGCAGGGATTGGGGGCAGGAGAAGGGGACGACAGAGGATGAGATGGCTGGATGGCATCACTGACTCGATGGATATGAGTTTGGGTGAACTCGGGGAGTTGGTGATGGACAGGGAGGCCTGGCGTGCTGCGATTCATAGAGTTGCAAAGAGTCGGACACTACTGAGCGACTGAACTGAACTGAATTGAAGGTTGTGTTGATTGAGACAGATATTTCTGTCAAAGGCCTTACTAGTACCTTCTGAAAAATTTTACAGTTTATTATAGCCATAAAAGATGTGTTTGTTTTCAGGTGAAAATATTGCTGGATGAAAAAATATGCCAATTGCATTTTATTGGTTCCCTAGCTTTGAAGAAAAAACACTGTGAATATCTTACACAAGGGTAAAGAAAGAAATATATTTTGCTGAGTTAAACAAATAATTCAAAATTAACATAGATTTTATATTTAATATGCCTTACACTGATAATTTTGAGTCTTATTACAGAAATTTAATGAAAATACACAAAATTATACTGACAAGTTCATATGCGTGAGGCACTTTTTTTATAAACAGAAAATAACATTTATTTCTCTGAATATTTTGTGTGTGCTTGATCATTATTCTATTGGAGTTATGATGCATTTCTCGCTGAATCACAAACACATTTGTGAAAATATTAATTCTTGATATGGTTTATTTAGGTAGCTCTTTTTTCTGACTTTAGTTTTTGCATTTCATTTTATTTATTATGCATTAACAAAATATTTTTAAAAATTTTAAGTCAGATTCACTTCTCTTCTTGGGGTTGTTTGTTGTTTTGGATGTTTTCCTTCATTGCTGTTATGCACGGAAAGGACTCTCATATTCCAAGATGACGAGTCATCAGTTTTTAACTTAGAATCTCTATATATCCAAATTTTACATTTAAATGTTAATGCCTCTGGAATTAAATCTACATGTATAAGGACATATAGAAATGACTTGATTTTTTTTTTCAAGTATTTATTGCAATTCCCCAGAGAAGGCAATGGCACCCCACTCCAGCACTCTTGCCTGGAAAATCCCATGGACCGAGGAGCCTGGTGGGCCGCAGTCCATGGGGTCGCTAAGAGTCGGACAGGACTGAGCGACTTCATTTTCACTTTTCATTTTCATGCATTGGAGAAGGAAATGGTAACCCACTCCAGTGTTCTTGCCTGGAGAATCCCAGGGACGGGGGAGCCTCATGGGCTGCCGTCTATGGGGTCGCACAGAGTCGGAAACGACTGAAGTGACTTAGCAGCAGCATTATAATTCCCAGTATCAGTTACTAACTAATCCCTTTTCTCCACTGATTTTTTGACTACTTTCATTATATAATCAATGAAATATACATATATATATATATATATATATATATATATATATATGGCTATGCTTATAAATTTTGTGTTTGTGAGAGGGATTTCATTAGTTCTTATTCTTTAAAGTTATTGTAACTTTCTGAATATACTTTAATGTTACTGCTGCTAAGTCGCTTCAGTCGTGTCCGACTCTTTGCGACCCCAAAGACAGCAGCTCACCAGGCTCCCAAGTCCCTGGAATTCTCCAGGCAAAAACAGTGGAGTGGGTTGCCATTTCCTTCTCCAATGCATGAAAGTGAAAAGTCAAAGTGAAGTTTCTCAGTCGTGTCTGACTCTTAGCGACCCCATGGACTGCAACCTACCAGGCTCCTCCATCCATGGGATTTTACAGGCAAGAGTACTGGAGTTGGGTGCCAACATGTGTCTAAACTAATTACAGTTCCAGAATAACCTTAATATGACTTAATCAAGTCACCACAAAATCATAAGGGGCCTGGGACTGGAAAATTATTAGATTTATAAATTAATTCAAGAAGATTAGAAATCTTTATAGCAACAATATTTCCATCTAGGAACTTCTAGTTCCTTAATAAGTTTTTAGATACATCTTTGAAAAAAATTATTTTTTCTTCTTATAAATCTCATAATATGTATTATTGCTAAATGATTGCATATAATGTTATATTTTAGAGCAGTTAATAATTATATTTTCACTCTATAACTGTTCATGCAGTTTCTTAGTAAACCTATGAATGTTTATCTATTTGCTTAGTACCTTACCATCCTATTGATATTTATTAAACATTTCTATTTATTCTCCTAGGTTCCTTAAGTAAAGTTAATTTATGTTTCTTTTGATTTTAGTCCCCTACACAACAATTCTAAGATTTCATTAAATTCTTATGTTAAATATTCCTTCTAAAAATTATTTTACTAACTCTAATACAAGTAAAGTGTTATATATTTTTGTTACGTTAGCCAGCAGCTAATATATATCTAACCACAATATCTGTTAGTATAAGCTGATATGTGTCAGTCATCACAGAATTTATAGTAAAAGTTATCCAGTAAGCTCTCTAGCAATTACATATCTCTTGAGTTGTTCCAAAATAATGTCTTATTCTCATGGAAGAATTATACTTTTGGGTCTAAATTCTCAAGCCCTAGACACTGGATTTCATTAAACTTCTCTAATCAACAGAATTCAGTAGATAAATTTAGTATGACAGGAATTTGACTCATCAGAACCAGACATAAGAGCAATCTTCCTTAATGCCCTTTTCCAACTTCTATTTCTCATTTTCTACTCTACATGAAATTTCTTCCCCATTAATTTCACTGTTCACACATACAGCTTTTAGTTAAATGGCTGTTCTATGTTTGGGTGGGAAATGAATTCACATTCTGGGGTTTTCTCTCTGATCATTGGGTTATATACTTCTCTGGGATTTGAAAGAGAACTGAAAGATTCTTTTTATTTCTCATATAGATATCTCATATAGTTGTGGTTAGACTAGGCTACAACAAATAAATAGAAATAAGCAGATATCTGAAAGAGAATATACCAAAATATTTTTATGCTTTTGAAGTGAAAGCTTGGGAGTTTCAATCTTTTACATGCTTTGAGAAGATAAGATTATGCTGATTAAAAATGCAGTTGAAAGTTACCAATAATAAGCTAAAATTTTCTATTAAAAGAAACAAGTATTTCAGATCTTTAGTTTATTCAAATAACTATAATGTTATTAATATTATATGATCAATAGAATAATGACCCAACTGTATGTGGGTTAAAACCCATTCTAAAGTATCTAATTCCTACCCAAACAACATTTGGGCAGGGGATTAATTTCTGAAGCACTGGCTATCTACGTATTTGGTAGAAACAGTGTCCTAGGTCTATTAAAGATCTATTAAATGATTCACTAAATTATTATCTACTGGCATTATACAAAGTTAATTTTTTATTTAAAAAATACCACACATCTGCTATAGAAGATTTGAACTAGTAATCAATGGAGAAGTGAATGCTGAGGATTCCTTAGCTAACATTAATGGGTCACACCAAATAAAGTCAGATTCACACAAATCAGAAACCTTACTAAAGTAGCATTTCTAGTAACTTCAAAGATAAAGCAATCAAGGAGTATAAGTAAATTAGAGACAGTGAAAATTTTGTATGACTATGTCCTTTCTGTAAACACTAGGCATTCACTCCCAGGCTCAGAGTAATATAAGAAATGTCCCATGAAGTTTATGGGATACCTTAAAGAGTAAGGAGAGTTTATTATGAAACATACCCATTTTATACAACCTCTGTTATATGGCTTACATGACATTTTTTGGAAGCCATGTCTCATTAGTTCCTACAATACTTTTGCTTATTGTAAACAACCCTAAAGCAGAAACGTCATGCTAAAAGCATTTCATAGGCAAGTACTAGCCTCCTGGCAAGCACCATTTTTATCTTTTCTAGGAGGTCCACTTACCAAGATGTTTACAAGAAGATTATACCAAGTTACCTGCCTTCTTTCTTTCCCTAGCGGTGATCACAAGCCAACTTTTTAAACTGCTTTTCTTTCAATAAATAACTTTGTGTGTATGTAATAAAATGCCTATTGAAAATCACTATTAGTTTTGACATTGACTTCTGAATTTAAATATTTCAGAAATATCCCCTTAATTCTTTTTGACTTTAGAAAAACTAAATGTCAGATGTAAGAAAAATTCACAGGAGACTTTTTGTAATATAGGTGTGTGAAGGTTGAAAAAGTCAAAGTGTTAGCTGTTCAGTCGTGTCCAACTCTGTGGCCCCATGAACTGTAGTCTGCCAAGCTCCTTTGTCCATGGAATTCACCAGGCAAGCATACTGGAGTGGGTAACTGGCATCATCATAACCCAGGGATTGAACCTGAGTCTCTCGCATTGCAAGCAGATTCTTTACTGTCTGAGCCATTAGGGAAGCCTGTGAAGGTTACATATAGCAATCAAATATTTCTAAATTCAGTAATGCCTGTTTATTGGTATGAAATATGATTGGAAACCCTAGATAATAAAATATAAAATTAACTGTAGGCCGCCCATTTATATGGGCAAATTTTTCTGAGTAAAGCAACAAATACATGGGAATCTACATTTCTGAAATTGTTCTTCAAATATGCATAATATTAATGTCTGATTTTTGTGTTATGACTATATGTTCCCAGGATATAGGCTAATAGATATTCAACACATGACTTACCTACTGCACAAATTTATTGTGCAGGGTATTCAACACATGACTACCCACCACTACACAAGTTTTTATTATAAAAAACAGAATCTTTAACTAAAGAACACAATCTGTATAGATAAAATAATTACATTTCCAATGGTCCCAAGTTCCAGAGCCCAAACACTAAAGATACATGGAATCAAAATTTCCCAGGAAGTTTGCAAACTTTTACTGTTTTTAAGTAATAATATTGCACTCATAAAGAGTCACAGCTCTCGATATATATGACTCAAGTTAATCAAAACAGTTTAACAACTATTCTAAAGTTTTGGCTCTCTTGAGAAAAATGTCATTTATCTGCATTCCCATCCTCAGTTCTCCCCTTTCATCCCACAAAGGCATATAGGTTTACACTGAGTTGTATAATTAAGCTATAATTGAGAAATGTAAGAATTTCTCAATCATCCTGTCATAAGGCATCACTAGTAAATAATTCTACTACAGAAGTTGTATATTTATCCGACCTGCATTTCTTATGCAAATATTCTCCAAATTTACAACTGTCAGTCAGTACTCTCCCTGAGCTAACATTTCCTCTTTAGTTTTGAAAGGTATAATTAGCAAGGGTTATCTTGCAAAAAGTGATTTTTTAAAAAATCTGAGTGCTTCAGAAATGTGAACATTTGAAATTGAATTGAGGTGACAATACAGTTTCCTCAATCTTTTCTATTGCTTCTGGTCTCTCTGCCGGGAAGCTCCACATGGCTTTCACTGAATTTAGGTATATGATATTCTATCAGATTAAGGGCTAGGCTTTTCTTCTCTATCCAGGAATTTGAAGTCTCACTAGACATAAACTAAAAAAGTTGTGTGTTTTTTTTTTTTTAATGGGAACTGAATTGGAGCTCAAATTCATAAGAAATATGACTAAAACCATGTACAGGAAAGAAAATTATTTATTTCAGAAAGCCATCTTCAAGTAACAGCTGCGAATACATTTTTAAAAAGTGACCAAATAAGTAAGGCAGAGTTAGTGAATCCTCTTTAAGGCAAATGTCACAGTGATTTCTGGGCCACCGATATAAAAAGACTATTGTGAAGAAAGCACAAGACCTATTACAGAGCTGCACATTGTCATTTCTGTGAGGCCAAACAAAGCCCTGAGGAAATTGGTACACCCAGTACATTCCTCTCTGAAATATTAAATTACTTAGTTCTGAAGTGCTATTGTTGAGTTGCAAAGCTATTTCCTAGAAGCATTTCTCAATGTGTCACAGATTGCTTTAAAAAGAAGTTGATGACAACAGGAAAAAAAAAGAAAAAACAACACCCACACACACAATAACAATATCAGTGATAGTTTTAACAAATCTAGACTAAGAAATTCAGGGCTGGATGATGAGCAGCTGTCTCACATAAATAAATGGCACTCAGCTACATGTAAGAGCACATATGTGTTTGAGGAAATAAAAGATACTTTCCACCTTCTCTTTGAGTGCTTATAAAAGTGGTAATATCATAGAATGGTTAAAGTGGAATCTCAATTCATACAGACCTGGTGTTGACTCTGAGTCTACCACTGTACATGCTATTTAAGCCTGATCCAGTTACTTGTGGTCTTTTTTATGGATACTTATATAACATAGATATGTATCAATTCAACAATGTAAAAAAATCCCTAGGAATCTAGAGAATCACTATCAACAATGAAGGTGACTATTGTAACATTATTTTTCTTTGTAATATTATTCCTAGATGAATATAAAATGAACAAATATCATGATTTCAGGCATCCACTGTGAGACTACTAACTATATTGCTGCTAGTTTATTCATTCATTTACTCAAAGAGTACAAACTTGAACATCTTTCATGTGCAGGGCATTAATCTAGCTACTTGGAACAGTCAAATAAAATAGACAGAGTTCTCTAGTCTTTCAGATTTAGCATTCTAGCAGACAATAGTACATAAATACCACAAATACTATGACATGTTAAAAGGACAAAGATAACGTGGAAAAATATAAAGAGATTGGGATAAAGAGAACTGGGAATTGAGAATGGTGTAATTTTAATTTCAACTCATTGAGAAGGTGGATTCTGAATAAAGGTTTGGAGGAGGTTTGCGCTACACACCAGGAATAGCTGGTACAAAGGCCCTATGACAGCAGAGAGACAAGAGTAACTGGAGCAGAATCAGCAAAGTAGAGAGAAGGATGACATGAAAAGATGCCAGAATCAGCTACTACATTCTCAGGCATGGTAAAGGCTTTGAATTTTCCTTGCAGAAAAATGTAGAACAATTTTAGGGTTTGTTCAGAGGAGTAATGACTATATTTGTTTGTAAATGATCATTCTAGATGCTTTACTGAAAATAGAGCAAGGGGTCAGAGGGTAGAGAGGGTATTTAGGAGTCTATTCAAATAATCTATGAGAGGAATGTTGATGACCCCAAGGAGGGTGATAGCAGGAAAGAGAGAGACAGGGTTAGATATAAGATATACTTTGGATGTTAATGCCTGTCAGACAGTATGGAGGTTGTGAGAGAAATAGAAGAATCTACACTGACTCAAAGTTCTTAGAATTGAGCAGCTATAAAGAGTTGCCCAAAATTAGATCTGGGATGAATGTATCAAGAGCAGGATAATTTTTGGTTTTCTTTTAGGGTTGTGGGGGGGAGCTCGGGAGTAAAAGAGGAGAAAGAAGTCAAACTGAAAGTGCAGAAATACTGTTTTTGAGAAATTTATCAGATATTCAAGTGAAAATATCAAATAGACTATTGATAAACATGTAATGGGGTTCAAGAGAGAAGCCTGGATTGGATGTATACATTTGAGAGTCATCCACATATAATTGGTATTTTAAGAAACGAGGTAGAAAAACTCACCATATAAGTGAGAAGAAAAAAGACCAAGGCCTAAGCCCTGTTGCATTATGAGGCAGGAAAGTAATAATCAAAAGATATTTTAAAGAGTGACCATTGAGTTAGTAGAGAAAACAAGAGCATACAATTATGGTAAATGCTCTTAAGAGATACAGATATTGAAAATAGAGAAATAACTACCAGAAATAATAATATAAAGGTCATCAGTGACCTTAAAGGCAGTTTCACCATACCAGATGGTCAACATTGAAATCAGATTGATTATATTCTTTGCAGCCAAAGATGGAGGAGCTCTATACAGTTAGCAAAAACAAGACCAGGAGCTGACTGTGGCTTAGATCAGGAAATTCTTATTGACAAATTCAGACTTAAATTGAAGAAAGTGGGGAAAACCACAAGACCATTCAGGTATGACCTAACTCAAATCCCTTATGACTACACAGTGGAAGTGAGAAATAGATTTAAGGGACTAGATCTGATAGACAGAGTGCCTGATGAACTACGGATGGAGGTTTGTGACATTGTACAGGAGATAGGAATCAAGACCATCGCCAGAAAAAGAAATGCAAAAAAGCAAAATGGCTGACTGAGGAGGGCTTACAAATAGCTGTGAAAGAAGAGAAGTGAAAAGCAAAGCAGAAAAGGAAAGATATACCATTTGGATGCACAGTTCCAAAGAATAGCAAGGAGAGATAAGAAAACCTTCCTCAGGGATCAGTGCAAAGAAATAGAGGAAAACAATATAATAGAAAAACTAAAGATCTCTTCAAGAAAGTTAGAGATGTCAAGGGAATATTTCATGCAAAGATGGGCTCAATAAAGGAGAGAAATGGTATGGACCTAACAGAAGCAGAAGATGTTAAGAAGAGATGGCAAGAATATACAGAACAACTGTACAAAAAGATCTTCACAAACCAGATATTCAGGTTGGTGTGATCACTGACACTATCTAGAGATGTCTGTGAGTGTCTGTCTAGAGCCAGACATCCTGGAATGTGAAGTCAAGTGGGCCTTGGAAAGCATCACTATGAACAAAGCTAGTGGAGGTGATGGAATTCCAGTTGAGCTATTTCAAATCCTGAAAGATAATACTGTGAAAGTGCTGCACTCAATATCTCAGTAAATTTGGAAAACTCAGCAGTGGCTACAGGACTGGAAAAGGTCAGTTTTCATTCCAATCCTAAAGAAAGGCAATTCCAAAGAATGTTCAAACTACTGCACAATTGCACTCATCTCACACACTAGTAAAGTAATGCTCAAAATTCTCCAAGCCAGGCTTCAGCAATACATGAATCATGAACTTCCAGATGTTCAAGCTGATTTCAGAAAAGGCAGAAGAACCAGAGATCAAATTGCCAACATCTGCTGGATCATGGAAAAAGCAAAAGAGTTCCAGAAAAACATCTATTTCTGCTTTATTGACTATGCCAAAGCCTTTGACTGTGTGGATCACAATAAACTGTGGAAAATTCTGAAAGAGATGGGAATACCAGACCACCTGACCTGCCTCTTGAGAAACCTGCATGCAGGGCAAGAAGCAACAGTTAGAACTGGACATGGAACAACAGACTGGTTCCAAATAGGAAAAGGAGTACGTCAAGGCTGTATATTGTCACCCTGCTTATTTAACTTCTATGCAGAGTACATCATGAGAAATGCTGGGCTGGAAGAAGCACAAGCTGGAATCAAGATTGCTGGGAGAAATATCAATAACCTCAGATATGCAGATGACACCACCATTATGGCAGAAAGTGAAGAACAACCAAAGAGCCTCTTGCTGAAAGTGAAAGAGGAGAGTGAAAAAGTTGGCTTAAAGCTCAACATTCAGAAAACAAAGATCATGGCATCCGATCCCATCACTTCATGGGAAATAGATGGGGAAACAGTGGGAACAGTGGCTTACTTTATTTTGGGGGCTCCAAAATCACTGCAGATGGTGATTGCAGCCATAAAATTAAAAGACACTTACTCCTTGGAAGGAAAGTTATGACCAACCTAGACAGCTTATTAAAAAGCAGAGACATTACTTTGCCAACAAAAGTCCATCTAGTCAAGGCTATGGTTTTTCCAGTGGTCATGTATGGATGTGAGGGGTGGACTATAAAGAAAGCTGAGCACAGAAGAACTGATGCTTTTAAACTGTGGTATTGGAGAAGACTTGATTTTCTGTTGGACTTCTAGGAGATCCAACCAGTCCAACCTAAAGATCAGTCCTGGGTGTTCATTGGAAGGACTGATGCTGAAGCTGAAACTCCAATACTTTGGCTACCTGATGCAAAGACTTGACTCATTTGAAAAGACCCTGATGCTGAGAAAGATTGAGGGCAGGAGGAGAAGGGGACGACAGAGAATGAGATGGTTGGATGGCATCACCAACTCAATGGACATGGGTTTAGGTGAACTCTGGGAGTTGGTGATGGACAAGGAGGCCTTGCATACTGCGGTTTTGGGGGTCACAAAGAGTCGGACATGACTGAGTAACTGAACTAAACTGAACTGAACATCATTGCAGGAGGGAGAAGACATCTGACTGAAGTGGGTTTTAGAGAGGATGAGAACAGTGTGTATAAACTAATACATATTTTGAGAGTTCAGTTTTCAAGTTTTGGCATGAAAGGATACTGGGAATTATGAAACAATAAGAACTGGGTTTGGAAGCTGGCCAAAGTATAAGAGGATCAGGAGGAATTGCTCAAAGATAAAGAGGCTTCTTTCTTTTGCCTAGATAATATCATGAGTGGATAAGTGGAGAAGTTAGATGAGAAGTGAATCAAAGAACATTGCGGAGTAAAAGAACCATATTGGTTCAGACCCACTGTCCTCCAAGGTAAGTATTCATTCCATTTTCAAAGACTGATAGAATAAGCAGTAGTATATGTGGTGGGTGTGATTTGAATTGCATCCTTAAAAAAGTAAAGTTCAAGTGCTAAGCCCTCCTGCTGTCTGTGAATGTGAACTTATTTGGAAATAGGTTCACTGCAGATGTAATCAAGTTAACATAAAGTCATATTGGATTAGGGTGACTCTAAATCCAATAACTGGGATCCTTACCAAAAAAATAAAAAGTCATGTAAAGATGTTTTAAGTTCAGACAGAGAAGAGAAGCTATGTGATGACAGTAGAAAACAAAGTTCCGCAGTTGCAAGCCAGAGAATGCCAAGGATCGCCAGCAACCATCAGAAGCTAGGACAGGACAAGGAAGTTTGCTCCCTTAGAAAATGGACTTGTGAGTCCCTTGATTTTGGAATTCTGGCTTTCAAACTGAGAGAATAAAATTGTTTTTAAGTTAGTCATTTTGTGGTACATTGTTAGAATAGCCCTGGGAATTTTATATGGTGGAATTATTCAAAGAAGGCTCTAATTTTTGTGTTTGTTTTAATAACTTCTGCTTCACAGGATTTCTAATGTTTAATAATCCAGAAGATGTGTTCAATCAATAAGAGGACTGACAGATAATTAGCATTTTCAAATAAATTCAAGATTATTGATTACATTTACCTTAGTAGAGCTGCATTTCAAGTTATTTCTTCTTAGTAGGATCTGATGGAACAAACACCCAAAGGAACCTGAAATGGTAATGAAAACAACTTTGAAGTCACTAAAGATAAATCAGTATAATTCATAATAACCACGTGCAAGTTCAATGCATGAAGCAGGACACTCAAAGCCAGTGCTCTTGGACAACCCAGAGGGATGGGGCGGGGAGGGATGTGGGAAAGGGTTCAGAATGAGGGGAGGCACATGTGCGCCTGAGGCTGATCCATGTTGATATTTGGCAGGGGCCACCACAGTGTTGTGAAATGATTGTCTTCCAATTAAAATAAATAAATTAATTAAAAAAATATCTCATACTGATCCTTCAACTACTTTAATTGCTATCTCGTAAGTTAGATGTATACTTTGTGCCAGCTCTACTAGGCAATACTAGACCAAAGTGTGCAGTTGGTTGTACCAACTGTGTCCTACAATACTCTCTCCAGTCTCTCAGAGGAGCTAGGGTATAGGGACTGAAATTTACCTCATCCTTTGCTCACCAGTCTATACCCCTAGGTCATTGGGAATTGCTGGGTTTAATTCTGTAGTAATGTGTCATGCCTGCAATTGCTAATACAGAGATAAGAACAAGGTTCTAGAACTCTTCTTAGGAGGTACCAAGAGAGATAGTCTAGGTTCCCAGAGGAGTTACTCCTTAAATCAAAGCTCAAAACTGAGTAAGAATTAGTCATAGGAAGAAATGGAATAAAAGAAATATCACTTACAGCAAAAATCCTATGCAAAGTCCAAGTAGCCAGAAAGGGTATGCTTGTTCATAAGGCTGCAAAATACTCAGTTTAACAAGACCATAGAGTAAGTAGAGAGGGCAGAGGATAAAACAGGTATAAGCAAAGACCAAATCATGAAAGTTCTTGAATGCATGTTAGAGAAAAAAAACAGAGCCAAGCACACAATTACAAGCAAGTAAATTAATCAGATTAAATACTAGAATGATTACTAATATATACTGGAAAAAATAGGATGGAAGGCAAGGCTGGAATCTATTGAAGTGAATATAAAATCCAGGATTAAATATGAGGCCTGAAGCATGAATTTAGAAGAAAAGAAGTAGATAAATGCAAGAAATAACAATGAGTACATATGACTGATTGCATGTAAAGGCATAAAATAAATAAATCAAGAAAAACTCTCAGGATTTGGGAAGACAAGATAGAGAAAAAGGGAGGAAAATGAGGTGAAGTATAAGGAGTAGTTAGGTTTGGTTTTGGATGTTGGATTTGATGTCCTTAAGGTGCATTTTTGGTAGAAATATTTAACAATACGTTGTATTAATTGTAATTGTGTTACACTGTACTAATATATAAAAGCTCAAGAGCGAGATTGAACATGAGAATTTGTGTCATCATCTGCACATACCTTTTAGATGAAGAAAAGCAGTGAGAGGAAAGCTAAGATCCACAGAGAAAATACACAGGAAAATAACAGAATAGGGCTTATAACAGCACCTCCAAGAACAACTAAATTGTATGGCACAGATGGAAAAGAGGAGACCGTGAAAGGAGTTTAGGTGTAGGCCAAAAATGTGTGCTGATTCGTGGAAACTCATGGAGTGTTCCAAATAGAATGAGGTCACCAGTTTCAAATATTCAGAGGATTATGGTAGATGAAGACTGAAAATTATGATCTGCCACAAAGAGAGAACTGTTTAGTGCAATTACTGGTCTAAAAAGTGCCTCAATCTCTGAGTTGGTTCACATTCTATTGTTAAAATGTTTTAGTTAAGGACATAAGGTCACTTATAATATTAGTAAGTACTAATAAACAGTAGTTGATTGATCAGCTAATCTTTCATTATCATAACCAATTAGGATTCTGTACACAAAATCTGTACATTGAATATAAATCCAGAAAACCTGTGAACAATTGAAAGGGGCATTTTTACAATGCTGTAAATGGTCTCTTAATTAATTTTCTATATATAACTGAATACCCACCCTTAGATTATATCCAGGGACCTGATTCTAAATAATTCACATTAATATTTAGTAAATATACCAGAAAACTGAGTATGGCTTAGCATTCTGAATAAATAATAATTCTATACCTAGGAGAATTTTTTGGCTGCATACAGAGTTGAGATTCATCCTAGAAAAAACTGTTTCCCATGGATGACTGCCCACGGAAAAATCATGAAATGAATGAATGAATATGTTTGTGAATGAAAAAAAGTACATATGTGTAATGGAAAACAGATTGTGCTAGGCTAATGGGATTAACCCAGATTATCCCAAAAGGGAATTTTAGACCATGATTCATGAAGAAACAAACTTTCACGAAACACAGAAAAACTATAACATGTAGTTATCTTCTATAGGTGGTTTGTTTTATTTGCTCTTCCTCTGCTTTCAGCACCCTTCCTTGCTAGCAAATTTTCACTAACAAATATCTCTTACTGTCATAGTTCTGAAATTTACTCTATAACTGTACCCATGAATCAATACCATTTTCTTCCATCTCTTACCAGTCCAAGGGAATCTGTCCCTTGTTCTTGTCTAGCAGGCCAGATACTCAGAACTACTTTGAACTATGGGGAAAATATCCCAGCTCCCTTCAGAATATACATGTTCTTAATAGGCAATTAATAGAACATTTGCAGATGTTTTCAGTTTCCCCTTACACTGTAATCATGGAGACTGATTGTATTGTTAAATTTGTGCCAAGCAGAAGTATTTTACTTTTTAAAATGCTAATCATAAGTAAGTTCTTTATAATTTGATTTCACCACAGTGTTCCATTGATTCAAAACAAGGCTAAAGAGGAAAACAGTTGTCCATCAGCTTTTAAAGAACTATACTTCCAATGGAATCATACTGCTACTCAAGACAATTGTTTGTACTGCTGTAAAATTTGACATATACACACACAAACATATGCACAAACACGCTGTCCTCAAATAAATAAGACACTACAAAATATGAACTCATTGGTGACATAGGTCCTACTTCATTTGAAAAGTAAAAGTCACCATATAATTATGGGACACAAATAGAAGATTCAGATTCAGTAAGATATATTCTGCTAATTCCACTAACATACTTTGGTTCAGACATTTAAGGGAAAAAAAAAATGGTAGGGGGAGATAAGGAAAAATTATCTTTGTCTCTCTGTCTCTCTCAATCCATTTTTTTTTGGTGACTGCTCTATCAAAGGACACAAAAATCCTCAGGGATGATATTCTTCTTTCCTCCTAAATAGCCCTTCACAGTAGTGCTTTATGCTAACTTTTCCAGGGCTTTTAACTTTCAAACATAACATTCTGAAGAGCTACTCTTGACAGCACAGCTACAAAAGTAGTCTTCTACATTTAACAATTCTTTACATAAGCGCATTTTTCTTTTTGAGATACCTAGCACAGAATTTAAACACTACATATATATATATATATATATATATATATATATATATTCTTTCAGTTCAGTCGCTCGGTCATGTCTGATTCTTTGCGACCCCATGAATCTCAGCACGTCAGACTTCCCTGTCCATCACCAACTCCTGGAGTTTATTCACACTCACATCCATCGAGTTGGTGATGCCATCCAGCCGTCTCATCCTCTGTCATAACCTTCTCCTCCTGCCTCCAATCCCTCCCAGCATCAGAGTCTTTTCCAATGAGTCAGCTTTTCACATTAGGTGGCCAAAGTATTGGAGTTTCTGCTTCAACATCAGTCCTTCCAATGAACACCCAGGACTGATCTCTTTTAGGATGGACTGGTTGGATCTCCCTGCAGTCTAAGGGACTCTCAAGAGTCTTCTCCAACACTACAGTTCAAAAGCATCAATTCTTCAGTGCTCAGCTTTCTTTATAGTCCAACTCTCGCATCCATACATGACCACTGGAAAAACCATAGCCTTGACTAGATAGGCCTTTGTTGGCAAAGTAATGTCTCTGCTTTTGAATATGCTGTGTAAGTTGGTCATGACTTTCCTTCCAAGGAGCAAGTGTCTTTTAATTTCATGGTTGCAATCACCATCTTGTGCTATTTATAAATGGTATGTGTGTGTGTGTGTGTGTGTATATATATATATATATATATATATATATATATATATATATATGTATGTATGTATATGTATATATAGCATTTAAATTGACTTTGAATCTGAAAATACATATAGCATATGTAGCCTTGAAACAAATATAATTTTAGTATGCTATATTTGAAATTTGACTTCATAACTCCTCTGTGAGCTTTTAAGTTTCCCTATTACTTCTGGTGGGAAATGGCAACCCACTCCATTATTCTTGCCTGGAGAATCACATAGATAGAGGAGCCTGGCAGGCTACAGCCCATGGGGTTGCAAAGAGTCAGACACCACTGAGTGACTAAACACAGCACATGTTATAAGCCAATGGTGTCCTATAGTAATGGTGATCCTAATGTAATGGATTTTTCTACATGTGTAAAATACTTCCAATTAAATCTTCAAAAAGACTAAGAATTTGAGTAATACCCAAAGTAAGTATTTGGCTTTCCACAGCACTCCAATAAAGGATATTTTAAGCTTTGTAAGTTTTCTAGCCCCTGAATCAAACCAGATAAGTAATAGACTACTCCACCTCTGCCTAAGGTGAGCCCTAACCTCTAGACTGATCAGCAATGCAACAAACTATTTGAAATATTAATTGAACTTAATTCAATCAGAATCTCAGTCCTGTCCAACTCTTTGTGACCCCAAGGACTGTAGCCTACCAGGCTCCTCTGTCCATGAGGATTCTCCAGGCAAGAATACTGAAGTGGGTATCCACATACCCATTCCTTACTCTAGGGATCTTCTTGAATCTTCTTAACCTAGGGATCAAACTCAGGTCTCCTGCATCACAGGCAGATATATATATATATATATGTATATATGTGTATATATATATATATATATATATATATATATATATATATATATAAAATTTGATCTGAAATGTCCAGGTAATTTTTTAATATTTATAGCAACATCATTCCTCCCAATGTACAAAGACCTAATCTTAGAAAACCTTCAAAGTAAAAAAAAAAAAAGAATGCTATATCTCTTTTGAAGTTTTATCTAATCTTCACTTAATATTTATATATAAAATCATATATTATAAATATTTTAAATGGTAAAAATAAATAAAATAAACTACTAATCCCTATAACTACTTTAAAATCTTGAAATATTTTAAGTATATAAATTTTTTAAAAATCAATTAAACATTTAATTGAAGCACTTTGATGAAAAGTCTTAACAGCTGCCCTTTGATCACAGAATCGAATCCAAAGCCAATTAAATGTCAATACAAGGCTCTGTGAAAATTGATTCTTAATAAACTTCTAAATTCCATTCTTCTTCACATTTACCTCTTTGCTCTCATTTGCCTTTGGGCCTTTTCACAGTTTTTCCCCTAAATCTGGAACACTTTTCCCCCAGAATTTCATATATCACTCTTTACATCTCATTTGAGGCATAACTCCATGAAGCATTCAACCCACAATCCCATTCTATCCCCTGATCTCCACACACATTGACTGTTTTTACTGGAGTCCTCTCATGTGAAGTCACAGCACATGGGACTTCCTCCATCACAACCCTAATCACATTATACTTTGATTTCCTGTTTGAACTATTATCTTGGAGGGTAGGCACCATGTCTGTTACATTCAACATTTTAATCTCTAGTGCTTAGCCTAGTGATGAGCATATAATAGATACTCAATACTATTACATATAGATTGATGAATTATTGAAGTTAGTGTAAGAATTAATGAAAATACACAGCATCAATAATTTTAAAAACACATTTATTTAAATAAGGGTGCTAAAACAAAAAGGCCTTGCTGAAAAGAAAGAAGAACACACAGCCGAAAAATATATTTGTCCTGAAAGTTTGAATTAAGACTATTTTCTCCTGTTTCTGAAAAAATATTACAACAAAATAATTTTTTCCTGAAATGAATTACTTTAAAGGTGCATGAATTGGCCATTCCAAAATTATAACTTTCCCATTTGTTCTGCATTTAATTCCTTTCTATGCAGAGTAATGTGTGTTTTGGTCACTCTGCACATCACTGTTATAACTTATTTTACATTTATAAAATAACCCTTCTATCTTTAACCAAGCTGTTCAAGTCATCAGGTTAAAAAGAAAAAAAAATAAATTTACATTTTTAAAAAGAGGTTCAAGACAGATTTGACCCTTTAGAATGTCATGAGTCCTTTTCCATTTCCCAATACCTTTAAAAATTCTTTTGATTTAAAAACAGATATTTTTCTACCAATTTTACAGTTTTAACAAAAACTCTGTTCTACTTGTTAACATGAGAAGTTTTTCTGAAAATTTTAAAAAAACAGAACTCCATTTAAACACAAGATATATTTCCACTCATAATATTTATTTATATGCCTATGCATTTATTACTTATTATTATAAGATCACATGAAACTTCATAATATAAAGAAAGTAATCATTAATGTAGGGCTTCCCAGGTGATTCAGACAGTAAAGAATCTGCCTGCAATGCAGGAGACTCAGGTTCAATCTCTGAGTCAGGAAGATCTCCTGGAGAAACAAATAGCTACCCATGTCAATATTCTTGCCTTGATATTTCCATTGACAGAGGAACCTGGCGGGCTACAGTCCATGTGGTGGCAAAGAGTTGAACATAACTGAAAGACTAATAACACTACAATAATAATATTATAATCATTAATGTAAAATTCAGTTATTTATTGCTAAGGGTTTTATATGCAAGGCTTATTTTAACCACCACCAGCAACGGATATTATAAGAAATGTAAGTGTGCTTGAAAGTGAATGTCCACTATTTGTGACCCCATGTAACTCACCAGGCTCTTCTGTCCATGGAACTCCTCAGGCCAGAATAGTGGAGTGGGTTGCCATTTCCTTCTCCTGGGGATCTTCCCAACTCAGGTATCGAACCTAAGTCTCCCACATTGCAGGTGGATTCTTTACCATCTGAGCTACCAGGGAAGCAAACATGTGCTTACTTAGGGCACCATCAATTCTTGAATAACCTCCTCCCAAAAGAGGATAGGGAAATTATTTCATATGTCATATTTTTTAAATGGCATATAATTTTGCCATAGGGAAAATAAAACTTTGTTGAACTCTCTTCATAAGTCATAATTAATGGTTTAGAAATATTTCCATTTTTGAATTGCATATGAGGAAATTTAATATGTCAGTGTTTGAGCCCTCTAAACTTCTCAATTTGCCCCTATTTCTTACAACAGTCCTGTGAGATAATTAATAGTCTCTAAAGTACTGATAAAGAAATGGAGATGTATACTACCAAAAGCCATTTAAAAATTCAACATAATTCCTATCAAGATTCCAATTGAACTTTTTATAGCAGTAGAAAAAAAACACTCTTAAAGTTTATGTGTAACCACAAAAGACCTTGAATTGCCAAAGATACCCTGAGAAAGAAGAACAAAGCAGGAGGCATCATACTTCCTGATTTCATACTGAACTATGAGGCTATGGTCATCAAATGAGGATGGTACATAAAAACAGGCAAATATACCAATGGTACAGAATTAACAGCCCAGAAAAAACCCAAACACACACAATCAACTAATATTTGACAAAGTAACCAAGAATACTAAATGGAGAAAAAAATTAGTCATTTCAATGAATAGTCTGGGATAAGGGGATATTCACATATAAAAGAATGGACTTATATTTTACATCACTCAAAAACTTAACTATAAATAAATGCTTAAATGTAAGACCTCTTAGAAGAAGGAAACCATAAACCTCCTAGAAGAAAACATAGAAATAAAGCTCCTTGAGATAGGTCTTAGCAAAGATCTTTTGTGTGTAATGTCTAAAAAACAAGTAACAAAATAAAAAACAAACAAGTGAAAGTACATCAAATAAAAACTTTCTGAACAGCGATAGAAACCAGCAACAAAGAGACAATCTATGGAATATTAAAAAAACCACAAACCATACATCTGATAAAGGGTTAAAATTCATAATATATCAATATTCAAAACAACTCAATGTGAAAAAAAAAAAAAAAGCCAAATAACTCAATCTAAAAAATGGGCAAAGGACCTGAATAGACAATAGAAATTTCTCCAGAAAAGATTTATAAAAGGTCAACAAGTCCACGAAAAGATGCTCCTTAGGAAAATGCAAATTAAAATAACAGTATGATATCACCCCATGCCTGTCGGAATGACCGTCATCAAAAAGACAAGAAATAACAAATAATGGCATGGATGTGGAGAAAAGGGAACTCGTGCACAGTTGATGGGATGGTAAACTGGTATGGCAACTAGGGGAAATAGGAAGGGGTAGTCTCGAATAATAAAAACAGAACTATCATATGATCCAGCAATTTTACTACTGGATATTTATCCAAAGGAAATAAAATGACTAAACTGAAAAAAAAAAATCTATTACCACATCTTCAAAGCATCATTAACTAACAATAGCTAAGAACAGAAACAAGAATCCATTGATGGATGATGAAAAAATCAAGCTGTAGAAAAAAACAAGGAAATCCAACGATATATGACAACAAGGATAAACCTTGAAGGTATAATACCTATGCTAAGTAAAGTAAGTCAGACAGACTAATGCAGAATCTAACAATAAACCAAAAGCAAACACAGAGAGATTAGACTCTATGCTTACTAGAGATTGAGTAGAAGTAGGAGAAACTGAAGGAAGGTGGTCAAAGGTACAAACCTCTAGTCATAAAATAAATAAATACTTTGGATTCAATGTAACACATAATACCTATAAATAGAATTTATGTACAATGTATAGGAAAGTCGTTGAGAGTAATTCCTAACAGTTCTCATCACAAAGGGAAATACTTTTTCTTTATTCTTTAAAGAATAAAGAAATGAAAAAAAAAAAAAAAGAATAAAGAAATGTCCTCTTTGTTTCTTTTTTTATCATCGGTTAGACATACCAAGGGAAAATTTCATGAAAAGATGGGGACAATAAAGGACAGAAATGGTAGGGACTTAGCAGAAGAAGATATTAAGAAGAGGTGGCAAGAATACACAGAAGAACTGTACAAAAAGATCTTCATGACCCAAATAATCAGGATGGTGTGATCACTCACCTAGAGCCAGACATCCTGGAATATGAAGTCAAATGGGCCTTAGGAAGCATCACTACGAACAAAACTACTGGAGGTGATGAAATTCTAGTTGAGCTCTTTCAAATCCTGAAATACGACACTGTGAAAGAGCTGCACTCAATATGCCAGCAAATTTGGAAAACTCAGCAGTGGCTACAGGACTGGAAAAGGTCAGTTTTCATTCCAATCCCAAAGAAGGCAATGCCAAAGAATGCTCAAACTACCACACAGTTGCACTCATCTCACACTCTAGTAAAGTAATGCTCAAAATTCTCCAAGGCAGGCTTCAGCAATACATGAACCATGAACTTCCAGATGTTCAAGCTGGTTTTCAAAAAGGCAGAGGAACCAGAGATCAAATTGTCAACATCCTCTGGATCATGGAAAAAGCAACAGAGTTCCAGAAAAACGTCTATTTCTGCTTTATTGACTATGCCAAAGCCTTTGACTGTGTGGATCACAATCAACTGTGGAAAATTCTGAAAGGGATGGGAATGCCAGACCACCTGACCTGCCTCTTGAGAAACCTGTATGCAGGTTAGAAAGCAACAGTTAGGACTGGACATGGAACAACAGACTGGTTCCAATTAGGAAAAAGAGTACATCAAGGCTGTATATTGCTACCCTGCTTATTTAACTTATATGCAAAGTATATAATGAGAAACGCTGGGCTGGAAGAAGCACAAGCTGGAATCCAGATTGCTGGGAGAAATATCAGTAACCTCAGATATGCAGATGACACCACCCTTATGGCAGAAAGTGAAGAGGAACTAAAGAGCCTCTTGATGAAAGTGAAAAAGAAAAGTGAAAAAGTTGGCTTAAAGCTCAACATTCAGAAAACTAAAATCATGGCATCCGGTCCCATCACTTCATGGGAAATAGATGGGGAAACAGTGGAAACAGTGTCAGACTTTATTTTGGGGGGGCTCCAAAATCACTGCAGATGGTGATTGCAGCCATGAAATTAAAAGATGCTTGCTCCTTGGAAAGAAAGTTATGACCAACCTAGACAGCATATTAAAAAGCAGAGACATTACTTTGCCAACAAAGGTCTGTCTAGTCAAGGCTCTTGTTTTTCCAGTGGTCATGTATGGATGTGAGAGTTGGACTGTGAAGAAGGCTGAGCACTGAAGAATCGGTGCTTTTAAACTATGGTGTTGGAGAAGACTCTCGAGAGTCCCTTGGACTGCAAGGAGATCCAACCAGTCCATCCTAAAGGAGATCAGTCCTGGGTGTTCGTTGGAAGGACTGAGGCTAAAGCTGAAACTCCAATACTTTGGCCACCTCATGTGAAGAGCTGACTCATTTGAAAAGACCCTGATGCTGGGAAAGATTGAGGGCAGGAGGAGAAGGGGACGACAGAGGATGAGATGGTTGGATGGCATCATCGACCTGATGGACATGGGCTTGGGTGAACTCCAGGAGTTGGTGATGGACAGGAAAGCCTGGCATGCTGTGGTTCATGAGGTCGCAAAGAGTCGGGCACGACTGAGCGACTGAACTGAACTGAACTGATGGCTCAGCAGATAAAGAATCCACCTGAAATGCTAGAAACCCAGGAGACATGGGTTTAATCCCTGGGTTGGGAAGATCCCCTGCAGGAGAAAAATGGCAATCCACTCCAGCATTATCACCTGAAAAGTCCCCACAGAGAGAGGAGCCTAGCACGGCTACAGTCCATGGGATCGAAAATAGTGGAACATGACTGAGCAAGTTGAGAATATAGACTTTGAGAGAAAATATACTAAAGTAATATAGAAATTATTTCATAGATAAATTGCAGTATGAATAAGATCACTTTTTGGATTCAATTCAGTTCAGTTCAATTGCTCAGTCATGTCCAACTCTTTGCGACCCCGTGAATTGCAGCACGCCAGGCCTCTCTATCCATCACCAACTCTGAATCCACTCAAACTCACGTCCGAGTCAGTGATGCCATCGAGCCATTTCATCCTCTGTTGTCCCCTTCTCCTCCTGCCCCCAATCCCTCCCAGCATCAGAGTCTTTTCCAATGAGTCAACTCTTCACATGAGGTGGCCAAAGTACTGGAGTTTCTGCTTTAGCATCATTCCTTCCAATGAACACCCAGGACTGATCTCCTTTAGAATGGACTGGTTGGATCTCCTTGCAGTCCAAGGGACTCTAAAGAGTCTTCTCCAACACCACAGTTCAAAAGCATCAATTCTTCGGTGCTCAGCTTTCTTCACAGTCCAACTCTCACATCCATACATGACCACTGGAAAAACCATAGCCTTGACTAGAGGGACCTTTGTTGGCAAAGTAATGTCTGTGCTTTTCAATATGCTATCTGGGTTGGTCATAACTTTCCTTCCAAGGAGTAAGCATCTTTTAATTTCATGGCTGCAGTCACCATCTGCAGTGATTTTGGAGCCCAAAAAAATAAAGTCTGACACTGTTTCCACTGTTTCCCCCTCTATTTCCCATGAAGTGATGGGACCAGATGCCATGATCTTCATTTTCTGAATGTTGAGCTTTAAACCAACTTTTTCGCTTTCCTCTTTCACTTTCATCAAGAGGTTTTTAGTTCCTCTTCACTTTCTGCCATAACGGTGGTGTCATCTGCATATCTGAGGTTATTGATATTTCTCCCAGCAATCTGGATTCCAGGTTGTGCTTCTTCTTGCCCAGCATTTCTCATGATGTACTCTGCATATAAGTTAAATAAGAGGGTGACAATATACAGCCTTGATGTACCTCTTTTCCTAATTGGAATCAGTCTGTTGTTCCATGTCCAGTTCTAACTATTGCTTTCTGACTCGCATATACTAGTAAAGAGCAAAATGAGTATTTCAGGTGGAGAACAATATGAAAGAATTATTCATGAACAAGTTTTGTTTTGTTTTTAAAATGAGGAAACCAACACCTTGGGTGTAAAAAATAATGCATAAAAAATGTAAATAGTTTAAATATACTCTATTGGACACAAACTAAGCAATTGACCCAAGAGACAACAAAGAATAATTATTTTTCTTAAGCACAAAAGTGACCAAAGACAATTTTAGAAAAATAAAATTACTAGTGAATGTATTAGAGAAAGGTATTATTAGATTTAAGGAGATCACTGAAGGGGCTTCCCTAGTAGCTCAGTTGGTAAAGAATCTGCCTGCAATTCAGGAGACCCTGGTTTGATTCCTGGGTCAGGAAGATCTGCTGGAGAAGGGACAGGCTAATCACTCCAGCATTCTTTGGCTTTCCTTGTGGCTAGCTGGTAAAGAATCTACCTGCAGTACAGGAGACCTAAGTTCAATCCCTGGGTTGGGAAGGTCCCCTGAAGAAGGGAAAAGCTACATACTCCAGTATTCTGGCCTGGAGAATTCCACAGACTAAGTTGCAAAGAGTTGGACACGACTGAGCGACTTTGACCAAGCAATACCAAAGTAATATATGTAGGCCAAATCATGTATTTTGTTAGTAATGCTTCTTAATTAGATCCAAGTTTTCAAGCCTAGTTATCTTAGATTGAAATGGCAGGGAAGATAACCAAAAGACATCTAGTATGTTGTAACAGGAATTCACACAGGTAGTCCTAACTCACCTTGTGCTTATTTATTACCATAGGTTTCTTGGTTCTTCATATTTTCTCCTTCCATCTCTATATCTCTTTTCTTGCCGAAGTTCTCCTATTTGTACACTGAAGGACTGTGTAAAATCTTTCATGATCATTCAAGTCAATGATATTGTGATATTAGTCCTATTCACTGAATATCTACCAATTCAGATTCCTTCCAGGCAAATAGCAGGCATATAAAAGGAACACATATTCACTTTTCCCTGAAGATAGTTATAGCCACATAGTTTGAATTGGACAATAAAATGTGTGTCACAAGAGGGTGGAGTTTTTTAAGAGATAAAATTCAGTGCTGCATAACTTTCACTCTGACATTTTAGATTGGAATTTTCAATAGGCTGTGTCCCTAAAAAGGAGTACAATATATTCAAGAAACTAAATAAATAAATAACCTGACCTGCCTCTTGTGAAATCTGTATGCAGGTCAGGAAGCAACAGTTAGAACTGGACATGGAACAACAGACTGGTTCCAAATTGGGAAAAGAGTACGTCAAGGCTGTATAGTGTCACCCTGCTTATTAAACTTGTATGCAGAGTGCATCATGAGAAATGCTGGGCTGAGAGAAGCACAAGCTGGAATCAAGAGTGCCAGGAGAAATATCAATAACCTCAGATATCCAGATGATACCACCCTTATGGCAGAAAGCAAAGAACTAAAGAGCCTCTTGATGAAAGTGAAAGAGAAGAGTAAAAATGTTGGCTTAAAACTGAACATTCAGAAAACTAAGATCATGGCATCTGGTCCCACCAATTCATGAAAACAGATGGGGAAACAATAAAAACAGTGGCTGACTTTATTTGGGGGGCTCCAATGGAACTGCAGCCATAAAACTAAAAGACGCTTGCTCCTTGGAAGGAAAGTTATGACCAACCTAGACAGCATATTAAAAACCAGAGACATTACTTTGCCAACAAAGATCTGTCTAGTCAAAATTATGGCTTTTCCAGTAGTCACGTATGGATGTGAGAGTTGGACTATAAAGAAAGCTGAGCACTGAAGAATTGATGCTTTTGAACTGTGGTGTTGGAGAAGACTCTTGAGAGTCCCTTGAACTGCATGGAGATCCAACCAGTCTTTCCTCAAGGAAATCAGTCCTGAATATTCATTGGAAGGACTGATGCTGAAGCTGAAACTCCAATACTTTGGCCACCTGATGCGAAAAACTGACTCATTGGAAAAGACCCTGATGCTGGGAAAGATTGAAGGCGGGAGGAGAAGGGGATGACAGAGGATGAGATGGTTGGATGGCATCACCGACTCAATGGACATGAGTTTGAGTAAACTCCGGGAGTTAGTGATGGACAGGGAGGCCTGGCATGCTGCAGTCCATGGGGTCGCAAACAGTCAGACACAACTGAGTGACTGAGCTGAACTGAACTGAACTGAATTTTCTAAAAGAGAAAGGCAAAACCTTGGTGAGTTCACTGATGAATTCTACCAAACTCTTAAAGAAGGAATAAAATCAGTGGTGTGTATAAACCCCTCTCCTCCTTCCTCCAGTAAAACCACATGGCCATTTGTAATGACTCTCTTATCCCTTGAATTGTGAAAATATACAGCATAGGCCCACACAAATAGTAGATGTTTAACAAACCTTTGTTTGTTTTCTTTTCTTGAGTGGCTAAGATATCCCATCAGCAGTTGAAAAATTGGAACCTGAGCTTGACAGGTGATTGGTACTAAGAATCTCTATTGTGATGTCACAAATATTAGCTCTTATTTCACTATGTGTTGAATTTTCTGGCATTATGTGCTAACCAGAGCCCATCATTACAAACTATTTACCAAATGAATCAATAAAAGTAATTTTCAATATTTTCATTAGGTAAAGGATTGTTTCATTTTGAATCATTACCCTCAGGAACTAAGATAATGCTAGCCATAGGCTTATTTGTATTATTTATTTCAATGATGTCATTCATTTGGTTGAATTCATCAAGCATTTATGTGTTCATAGTATCAAGTGTGGGGAGAGACCACAAAAAGTAAGATATGAAGCAGTTATAGTTTTCCATCCAAGGGGATTAAAAGGTATGACATAAGGTAAAAGAAGGTCATGTTAAATTGATAATGCTTGGAATTATATGATGAAGTTATTTGGGAAGTGTAGAGAACTGGGAATAGAATTTAACTAATAGGAAATATTCAGCTTTTCAATAGACATCTTACAGAAATCTGTAAAAAGAATAAAGACTTTACAGTAATCCTAAATACGGAAACTCAATTACAACCCCAAATGTACACGGCATTATCAAGGAAAGATGAGCACATATATTGTCTCTTTACATAATTCCCATTGCAGGCAAGCTGATCATCTCCATATGCCTGTAATTATCCATAATAATTTCACATTTCATCTGATTAATTCTTCTGCTTCTCTACATACAAACACATAATGATATGGACCTCTCTTTCCTTGCACATTATTCTAATTATTGTTTCATTTTATATCATAATATAATGAAAATGGAGCATTCAATCAAGGGATTATTGCTTCTACTTTGAAGAGAACATTATTAATTATGTAGTATCAAGACTGCCACTTCAGGGCCATGCAAAAGGTTGCCTAATTACCCAGTGATTTCAGGACAATTTACACTGTCAATCTGAGTAAAAAATAAATAAATAAGGCTGGGCTTTCTCTCTTCCCTCCCCCTCCCCCACCCCCCCATCTGCTTTTTCCTCTACCTTCCTCATTGATATATTTGGTTTACAGATGCAAATAAATTCACTTGGTAATTCTATAAATTTGTCAGGCCAGGCCAGGGTTTTATTCTACATTTTTAAAAGTGCTTATTTTACACACTACCCCACCTCACTGTTTCCATAAAAGGTAATCCTCTCATCCTATTTACTGGCTGCATTTCTGGAAAGACTAACCTGGAATAATGTTTAATGCTTTAATTTTCCAAAACTCTCCAAACACAATCTGTTACTTAAAATCTTTTATTTGCTAAAGCTAAAGTTAAGGAAATAAAAAAAAGTGCATTAATGCATTCTGAAAAACTGATAGGATGTAAAGCATATTGGAAACTTTGCTAATATGGGGCATCAAGGACCAGTTTCAGAGATTAGCACCATGCTTCCAATTCCAATTCCTATAAACTACTGTGCAGTAAGCAACCAGCGCTAAAATTCCCACACCTATGCAATCACTCTTTACGGAATTAAAATTTTGCCAAAAGCAACTGAGATAACCACTAGGGTAACAAATGTGTAGCTGACTAGAGGATTAAATTTGATGATAATTCAAAAATAACTGATGTCAAACTACATATATTATCATAAAACACAGTACAAGCATTGTGAGTTTCCAGTGTGAGTTTTAGTACTTGAAGGGATTGGTGTGGGATCAGCAAAGGATAGGAAAAGGAGAGTGTATTGTGGTGAAATTTATGAACCAGTTCTCCAGAAAAATGTGAATATACCCATACAAATAAAAGCTTTAGTAAACTTTACTTAAAACTTTAGTAAGCTTTAAGCTTTACTTAAAACCTTTAAGTAAGCTTAGTGTATGACATTTTTCATTTACATGTTACTGTGGAATTAAATACAATGATACAATACTTGCTTTCTAAAAATTATTTACTTTTCCTCTTGTCAACTCTGAAACTGTTTACATTGTTGTTCAGTCACTCAATCGCTTCCAACTCTTTGTGACCCCATGGACACCAGGCTTGTTTAAGTGTAAACAGGATTTTATCTTTCTGAAAGATTTGAAGGGGTTGACATGGAGGCACAGAGCTCTAATTTTCCAGAATACTTGGTCAGTTTACTATCCCAGTTTTTTTGGAGTTCATTCTTGCAATTATATTTGTTATAAAATATTTCATTTTCTCTAGTTTTTCAGAGTTTAGAGCTTGGTTTGTTTTTTCATATATAACTTAATACCACTTGCTCTATTATTTTTTTCTTGATAGACTTAAACTGTCTTTCGTTTTCAAAGAAACAATGATATTTAAAATGTGATTGCTGCTTTTTCAATTCACTAACATTTGTTTTTATCTTTACTGTGCTCTTTCTTCAGGTTCCTTTGATTTGTTTTGTTGATCATTTTTCTAACCATTTAAGATAATTCAATAATTTAATTAAAATTTTTTAATTAATATAAATATTTCAGCTATAAAAATATCCCTCTGAAGCCTGTTTTACTCAATTTACACTCAATTTAAAAAGTGTTAATTAAAAAATAATAATAAGTGTTAATTATGACATGTCTTTATTATTTATAAAGTATATGCAATTTAGGATTGATTTTTCTTTCTTGCCACAAAAAAATATAATCATTAAGGGCAGTTTGTGTTTTTTAATATTTATTTTTCTGATATTCTTGTTTCCTAGGTTTCTATTAAAGATTCAGTTATTAACTTTTCTAATCCATTACATGTTGGTCACTCAGTCATGTCCAACTCTTTGCAATCCCATGAACTGTAACCCACCAGGCTCCTCTGTTCATAGAATTTTCCAGTTAAGAATACTGGAGTGGATTGCCATTCCCTTCTCCAGAGGATGTTCCCAACCCAGGGATGGAACCTGGGTCTCCTGCATTGCAGACAGATTCTTTACCATCTTAGCCAACACTGAAGTTTTACAAAGTTCCATTAGCCCTTGAAAAGAAAGTTCACTTCTGTTTTCAGGATATTAATTCAATTTATGTCTTTTGGAAATATTCTATTATTTACATGTTTTATAGCCCTTTTGTCTAACTCTGTTTCTGTCTCTATAAAACATTTTCATTATCATAATAAATAATTACCATGTAAATTACCATGAAAATAGAACCTTGTGAAGAATTACACCCTTATTATGAGAAACAACACTAATGATACTTTCTTTATCTTTCCTTCATATTCATTTTATTTTTCCTTGGTTAGTACTGGACATCCCCATTTCCTTAGTTTACAGTCATATTGTTCTGAATATCTTTTTCCTGTGTTCAATCTTGGGGAAATGGTAGAATTTCATATTATCTGACCACTGTGAGTTATCATAGAATGTTGTCTCTCTTTCAGTCACCACGCTCTTACCAAGCCAGGCTAAGGTTGTAGATAGGCAGCTCAATTTCCTAGGTGTTTCCCACTGAACATGAATTCAACAGGAATTCTGTCGGGAAAGGCAATCTCCTATATGTGATTTTTGGATTTCTACTTGGCCACAAAAGAACGGGCCTTGGGACAGGAACACTTCTTTCAGTTCAGTTCAGTTCAGTCTCTCAGTCATGTCCGACTCTGCGATCCCATGAATTGCAGCACACCAGGCCTCCCTGGAAAAGCATCAGAGTCTTTTCTAAGGAGTCAACCGTGACTCTGAGTCTTTTCCAATGAGTCAACCATGACTCTGATGCTGGGAGGGATTGGGGGCAGGAGGAGAAGGGGGTGACAGAGGATTAGATGGCTGGATGGCATCACTGACTCGATGGACATGATTTTGAGTAGACTCTGGGAGTTGGTGATGGACAGGGAGGCCTGGTGTCCAGTGATTCATGGGGTCGCAAAGAGTCAGACACGACTGAGAGACTTAACTGAACTGAAAGAAGTGTTCCTGTCCCAAAGCCCATCTTATGTGGCCAAGTAGAAATACCAAGAGATAAAGAGACCTCACAGCATGTGCTAAATTTATCACATTATGTGGGAATAGCTTTCCCAGTTCAGACTCAATGTGTACTTCTTCGTTGTTTAAGTATGTGCCTCATATGGCACCTGCCCAACCCCACTACTATATACATTCAATGCCAGGCGGAGACAGGATCCTTTTGCTTCAGGACAAGAAGGATTCCTGCAAGTTAACTAACTTCCTTGTGTCCACTGCTGGGAGAGACCTGCTGGCCATGGTGGACCAATAGCCACTAATGAAGCTAATCTTGCTCTGTCTCTTATCTGTGTGAGTAAATCATTGTTCCTTCCAGTGCTTAACTGCCTTGTATTTTCTCTGGCACCTTCAATATCAAATGCAGTGGACAGAAGTGTTTAGAGTTCTACTCACAATAAGCCACAAATGCCACTTGCTTGACAAGTTCATGAACACCCATTATCTTAAAGTGCTGGTTCTGTTGAATTTCTTGTGCACATTCCCTTAGCATATACTTGATAAGCTAAAAGTATTCACTGAACAAAACAATATGTAAAGGAACGCATGAGGCAGAGATTAAAAAATGTTCATGATTGAGGTTTTCTGCAAAGGGCAGTATTTATTAATTTTATGCTTGAAGAAAAAAATTTCATTAAAAGTTTACTACAATTGAGTTAATAAATGTCATTTTTGAAAGTTATGTGTTTATAATTGCAGTCACTTACTATAATTATGCATCACTTGCTTTGAGAAAGGACAAGCAGTTTTGAACTATGTGGCAAATGATACCTGATATAAGCAATTCAGAACTGAGTAACTCTTTAACAGTCTAAGAGCTATAATAAATACTTCAAGTAATATTTTATCAGTATGGAAATAATTGTCCAATTAGTAGTAATGCACTACTACAAAATAACAAGGTTTTATAAAAAAGTATGTGCTTCACAATTTGTAGGATAAACTCTGGAGGTTAAAAGAAGGGAAAAGTGATAATATTAATAAAGAACTTCTACTAAATAATCCATTAAAATTGTTTCAGATACACTTTAAAGTCCTAAAATATGTGGCACTATTATTTTAAAATATTGATGAAAATATATAGACTTGATTTTTAATTTAGTTGTAAAGATTACCAAAAAATATGTATATAATCTCCTTTCATTACTTTTTCAGAAGCACATACTTTTAAGCCAAAAGTGAGTATATTGGAAAAAAGAGGAGCTAGCAATACAAACCTGGAGAAAGACGTTTACTCCTTGGACGGAAATTTATGACCAACCTAGATAGCATATTCAAAAGCAGAGACATTACTTTGCCAACAAAGGTCTGTCTGGTCAAGGCTATGGTTTTTCCAGTAGTCACGTATGAATGTGAGAGTTGGACTGTGAAGAAAGCTGAGCACTGAAGAATTGATGCTTTTGAACTGTGGTGTTGGAGAAGACTCTTGAGAGTCCCTTGGACTGCAAGGAGATCCAATCTGTCCATTCTAAAGGAGATAATCCTGGGTGTTCTTTGGAAAGAATGATGCTAAAGCTGAAACTCCAATACTTTGGCCACCTCATGTGAAGAGTTGACTCATTGGAAAAGACTCTGATGCTGGGAGGGATTGGGGGCAGGAGGAGAAGGGGACAACAGAGGATGAGATGGCTGGATGGCATCACTGACTCAATGGAAGTGAGTTTGAGTGAATTCTGGGAGTTGGTGATGGACAGGGAGGCCTGGCGTGCTGCAATTCTTGGGTCTCAAAGAGTTGGACACGACTGAGGGACTGAACTGAACTGAGCAATACAAATATATGAATTAACAGAATTCCAAGCAAAAAAAAAGAAAAAGCACTAACTTTGTAATTAACTCGTTGTGTACTATTTTCCCAGTATTTTTATTTGCCAAAGACAAATACAAAATTAATTGTATAACTTGGTTCCCAAGAAAAAGGAAATTACATACAGCTTTATAAGGATATGGAGTACTATGTGAATAAAGAAGGTTTTTTTTTTTAATTCACAGATATATGTGTACTATGTGAATAAAGCAGTTCTTTTTTTTAATTCACAGATCTATGTGATATATTCTGAAGACTTTTATAAGTATAATTATCTTAATAAAGTTTTCCTCTACTCCAAGTTTCCAACAGTTGCTTATGAATGAGTATTGAATTATATCAAATTATTTCTCTGAATATTTTGAAAGAATTGTATCATTATATTAGTATATTGTACTGCACTGATAGATTTTCAAACAGTAAGCCATCAGCAATTCCTAAAATACTGCTTCCCTGATTCTTGATGTAACAGCCTCTTTAAATCAGTGTTTTATTGGCTGATATTTGATTAGGATTTTTGCTTCTAAGTTTGTTAATGAGACTATATTTTTATTATCATGGACTTGTCAAGTTTTGACATCAGAGCAATGCTGATTTCTTAAAGAGTTGAGAAATATCATACTTTCAAGAATATTTGGCCTTTTAACAATAGCCTCTCTGTTGAGTGACCATGTGTTTGTCCTGGTCTGACCAATTTGTCAAAATTTATAGACATCAATTAATATTTATTAACTGAGTAACTACTTTTACTATCAAAACTTACAGTATAAAAATAAATCATATTACCATCATTCCATATATCCATTTAACCTTTTATGTTTTTTATCTTTGTATTTCTTCAAATCTCAGTCGATATTTTCTTTTGACCCATGTCCCATTTCACAGACTTTTTCTCTTTACCTGTATGGAAACTGTGGTTTAACTCAATGATTTAGTTCTTAAATTCAGTTACAGTATTTTTCATTACATATTCATTAATACTTTATATTTATTTCTTAAAATATTTTATACTTCTTATCAATCTCAGTAACATTTCTTATTGTTTACTCTGAATATCTACATTTCTTGGATTCTCTATAGGTCTCTTCTGTTGTCACCTTGCTTTTCAGTGATACTGCCTCCTGAAATTATTTTTAATAATTATTCTTAACTGTACACTAGAAAATATGCATAAAATATTACAAAGCTAAATTAATATCAACTGATTTCTTTCAGAGAGAACTTATATCTACCTCTGATAAGTGACTATGCTAGGGAAACCGGCAGTCTCAAAACACCTTAATTCCATCAGCCTGAGACAATTTACATCTGAGTCAGTCTCTTTGAAGTCCATCTATTTCTATTTATTCTCACTTCAAAAGGTTTAGTATTTTAGTATTTTTAACCAAAGGCTGTTTACCAAAGCTATCCTCTCCTTGGAAAACTCTCAATACCAAATGTGTATTTCATGAAGATCCTTGAGTTTGCCTAGCTAACTCAGGAAAAAATTGAGGGAGGGGGATGTCTCAAGCTTGAAAATTTAACATGAACCAGTTTAAGAGGAATTTTCTTTTTCTTTCATGAAAAGTCCTAAATTCTCTACAATACATCTATTTTCATATTCATATATTTCTACATATAAAATAGGTTAAAATACAGGTTTGGATATGAAGCGAATAATAATGACATTAGTTTGCACATATCATTTTAAAAGGTAAATTTACCTGTTCTGTATAGTTGACCAAAGGCACTATATTGGTTAATTAGGTCTAGTTGTAGACCTAGATGTACATTTAGAATTTATTTCTATCATGTCCTTCATAAGACTTCCAGCAACAAAATAACTGTAAATATGTAATAACTTCTACAAAATAAAAATAAGCACACAAACATAAAAACCCCAAACAAGGACTCTTATTTATTTTGGTTTCTTAAAAATAAAACCTCAAGGACAAAAACACTACCTTAAGAAGCATAAATATTCCGTGATTTAAGGCTTTTGTAGACTTGATAATTTTAATAATACCCACACAATCTTTTTCATATCATTTACATATTCTGTGTGACCCATAAAAATATTACATATTCTCATATGTTCTATAAGCAACCCTATCAATTTAATTTGAAAGTAGGTCTATGTTCACCAATAAGATATTCAGGCATTCCTTGGGTGATATATACACAATAATCACATAAAATGGATTCTGATTTCCCAATACACTGTTGTCAATGTGTAGCTAGGGAAAAGCAAAAACTAGTTGTCAGGTCCAAATGAAGAAGACACCTCAACTCCTGTAGTACATTTCATTATTTACACATTTCACTGGGCAATTGCCATCCTTGACCAACCATGGAAGTTTCTTTCCATCAGAGGAAACTTGACAATTCTGCTGCTGCTGCTGCTGCTAAGTCACTTCAGTAGTGTCTGACTCTGTGCGACCCCATAGACAGCAGCTCACCAGGCTCCCTCGTCCCTGGGATTCTCCAGGCAAGAACACTGGAGTGGGTTACCATTTCCTTCTCCAATGCATGAAAGTGAAGTTGCTCAGGCCTGTCCAACTCTTAGCGACCCCATGGACTGCAGCCTACCTGGCTCCTCCATCCATGGGATTTTCCAGGCAAGAGTACTGGAGTGGGGTGCCATTGCCTTCTCCATACAATTCTGCTAATATTGTGGAAAATGTGCTGCTGCTAGCCACTCAGATATCACAAGCAGGAGGAGCTTCAGTGGGACTTCCATGGCTATATATGAATTACTACAAGATTTACTAAAGCCTATATTTTTTGCCATTAATATTATCAAGTTGTAGTGGAGAAAGTCATTATCTTCTACACTATAGCTTAGATCATGGTGTTAATCTTTCAAGCCTAACAAAATAGTACTTTTATAAATCAAGCATAGTCTAGAAATGACATCAACTATTGAATTATAGATGTTCAGTTCAGTTCAGCAGTTGCTCAGTCATGTCCAACTCTTTGTGACCCCATGGACTGGAGCATGCCAGGCTTCCCTGTCCATCACCAACTCCTGGAGCAAACTCAAATTCATGTCCATTGAGTTGGTGATGCCATCCAACCATCTCATCTTCTGCCATCCCGTTCTCCTCCCACCTTCAATCTTTCCCAGCACCAGGGTCTTTTCCAATGAGTCGGTTTTTCGCATCAGGTAACCAAAGTATTGGAGTTTCAGCTCCAGCATCAGTCCTTCCAATGAATATTCAGAACGGATTTCCTTTAGGATTGACAGGTTGGATCTCCTTGCAGTCCAAGAGACTCTCAAGAGTCTTCTCCAACACTACAATTCAAAAGCATCAATTCTTCGGTGCTCAGCTTTCTTTATAACCCAACTGTCACATCCGTATATTACTACCAGAAAAACCATAGCTTTGACTAGATGGACCTTTGTTGGTAAAGTAATGTCTCTGCTTTTTAATAAGCTGTTTAGGTTGGTAATAGCTTTCCTTCCAAGGAGCAAGCATCTTTTAATTTCATGGCTGCAGTCACCATCTGCAGTGATTTTGGAGCCTCCAGAATAAAGTCTCTCACTGTTTCCATTGTTTCGCCATCTATTTTCCATGAAGTGATGGGACCAGATGCCATGATCTTAGTTTCCTGAACGTTGAGTTTTAAGCCAACTTTTTCACTAGGATCAGAGAATTAAAGTAAAGAGACCAGGAATATGTTTGCACAGAGAATGGACATATCAGGCATTTAATATATTACCTTAATGAATTCTTATAACAACTGTGTAAAGTAGACATAATATCCATTTTATATATGAATATCTTGAGGCTTACAAGAGTTAAATGGCATTACAGAAATTACAGGTAATTACCGGCAAACCCAATATTTTAACTCAGGTTTGAATGACTCAAATCTGTGAAGGTTTCTGTTTCAAAGAGCTCTTTCACTCAATGATCTGTTTCAGCACTGATATAAATAATCCATGTATCACACATTTTCAAATTATTAGCATTCAGTAGAATATGAATATACTGATTACTCCAAATGCATACTGATAATTCAATAGGCAATTTAGGGTTTTAGAGAACCTCAGGTTCATCTTTTTAAACAGAAGTAATTAAGGCTTATACATACATGTAGGACAGTTCTGACAAAGCTTTGTAATTGGGCAGATTCTATTTAATAGGATTCTGCCTTACCTAGAAATAAATATCTCTACAACCCTAATTTTGAACATGACAAAAGCTCCATGGTTATTAGTACAAAGCTTTGAGACAGTGACCTGGAGCCCAAAGAAGAGATGCCATTAAAACAATACAACTGATTGATCAGAAAGTATTTAAAATTCCCTGTAATTTCCACAAGGGCCCAATCACACTGAGAAACCAGTGGATGTGGAAAACTCTCTGGGCTTACAGCCTTGAACATGAGAATTACAGTCACACATGTGGTTATGATTAAAACTCGCTACAAATCAACACTGAATCTACACATTTTGTTCAATTTTAATTTAGACTGTTTTCTTCTTAATTTTTATTTTTACTTTATTTTACTTTACAATACTGTATTGGTTTTGCCATACATTGACATGAATCCACCACGGGTGTACATGCGTTCCCAAACATGAACCCCCTCCCACCTCCCTCCCCATAACATCTCTCTGGGTCATCCCCGTGGGCCAGCCCCAAGCAAGCTGTATCCTGCATCGGACATTGACTGGTGATTTGATTCTTACATAATATTGTTAATTTTCCTAGTTCTGTAATAATATTATATTATATATGTGAATGAGAAACAAAGAAAGATTTTTAAGTATTTTCCTTTAAGTAACTTGACAAACTTGTAAGTGTTCTTTTCAGTTCAGTTGCTCAGTTGTGTCTCACTCTTTGTGACCCCATGAATCACAGCATGCCAGGCCTCCCTGTCCATCACCAGCTCCTGGAGTCCACCCAAACTCATGTGCATCAGAGCCAGTGATGCCAGCCAACCATCTCATCCTTTGTCATCCCCTTCTCCTCCTGCCCCCAATCCCTCCCAGCATCAGAGGCTTTTCCAATGAGTCAACTCTGCATGTGCTGGCCAAAGTATTGGAGTTTTAGCCTCAGCATCAGTCCTTCCAATGAATACCCAAACTGGTCTCCCTTAGGATGGACTGTTTGGATCTCCTTGCAGTATAAGGGACACTCAAGAGTCTTCTCCAACACCACAGTTCAAAAGCATCAATTCTTTAGTGCTCAGCTTTCTTCACAGTCCAACTCTCACATCCATATATGACTACTGGAAAAACCATAGCCTTGACTAGATGGATTTTTGTCCATCTGGGGACTGAAACACAAAAGTAGGAAGTCAAGAAACACCTGGAGTAACAGGCAAATTTGGCCTTGGAGTATGAAGCAGGGCAAAGGCTAATAAATTTTGCCAAGAGAACGCACTAGTCACAGCAAACACTCTCTTCCAACAACACAAGAGAAGACTCTACACATGGATATCACCAGATGGTCAACAACGAAATCAGATTGATTATATTCTTTGTAGCCTAAGATGGAGAAGCTCTATACAGCCAGCAAAAACAGGACCAGGAGCTGACTATGGATCAGATCATGAGCTCCTTATTCCCAAATTCAGACTTAAATTGAAGAAAGTAGGGAAAACTGCTAGACCATTCAAATATGACATAAATCAAATCCCTTATGATTATACAGTGGAAGTGAGAAATAGATTTAAGGGCCTAGATCTGATAGACAGAATGCCTGATGAACTATGGACAGAGGTTCATGACATTGTACAGGAGACAGGGATCAAAACCATCCCCATGGAAAAGAAATGCAAAAAAAGCAAAATGGCTGTCTGAGGAGGCCTTACAAATAGATGTGAAAAGAAGAGAAGTGAAAAGTAAAGGAGAAAAGGAAAGATACTCCCATTTGAAAGCAGAGTTCCAAAGAACAGCAAGAAGAGATTAAAAAAGGCTCCCTCAATTATCAATGCAAAGAAACAGAGGAAAACAACAGAATGGGAAAGACTAAAGATCTATTCAAGAAAATTAGAGATACCAGGGGAACATTTCATGCAAAGATTGGCTCAATAAAGGGCAGAAATGGTATGGACCTAACAGAAGCAGAAGATATTAAGAAGAGATGGCAAGAATACACAGAAGAACTACAGGAAAAAGATCTTCATGACACAGATAATCGCAATGGTGTGATCACTCACCTAGAGCCAGACATCCTGGAATGTGAAATGAAATGGGCCTTAGATAGCAAAACTACAAACAAAGCTAGTGGAGGTCATGGAATTCCAGTTGAGCTACTTCAAATCCTAAAAGATGATGCTGTGAAAGTGCTGCACTCAATATGCCAGCAAATTTGGAAAACTCAGCAGTGGCCACAGGACTGGAAAAGGTCAGTTTTCATTCCAATCCCAAAGAAAGGCAATGCCAAAGAATGCTCAAACTACCGCACAATTGCACTCATCTCACACACTAGTAAAGTAATGCTCAAAATTCTCCAAGCCAGGCTTCAGCAATACGTGAACTGTGAACTTCCTGATGTTCAAGCTGGTTTTAGAAAAAGCAGAGGAACCAGAGATCAAATTGCCAACATCCACTGGATCATCAAAAAAGCAAGAGAGTTCCAGAAAAACATCTATTTCTGCTTTATTGGCTATGCCAAAGCCTTTGACTGTGTGGATCACAATAAACTGTGGAAAATTCTGAAAGAGATGGGAATACCAGACCACCTGACCTACCTCTTGAGAAACTTACATGCAGGTCAGGAAGCAACAGTTAGAACTGGACATGGAACAACAGACTGGTTCCAAATAGGAAAAGGAGTACGTCAAGACTGTATATTGTCACCCTCCTTATTTAACTTCTATGCAGAGTACATCATGAGAAATGCTGGGCTGGAAGAAGCACCAGCTGGAATCAAGTATGCTGGGAGAAATATCAACAAGCTCAGATATGCAGATGATACCACCCTTATGGCAGAAAGTGAAGAGGAACTAAAAAGCCTCTTGATGAAAGTGAAAGAGGAGAGTGAAAAAGTTGGCTTAAAGCTCAACATTCAGAAAACGAAGATCATGGCATCTGGTCCCATCACTTCATGGGAAATAGACGGAGAAACAGTGGAAACAGTGTCAGACTTTATTTTGGGGGACTCCAAAATCACTGCAGATGGTTATTACAACCACGAAATTAAAAGACACTTACTCCTTGGAAGGAAAGCATATTAAAAAGCAGTGGTCTTTTAGTGAGCCTAAAAGCAGATCCTATATTCTGTTTACAATAGAGAAATACTAGAGTCTCTATGGATTGACCATGCCTTTGGCCCATTTATATCAGCTTTTGCCTAACTCATATGCTTAATACCTCTATCAATGCTGGCTCTGTCACTGATATAATATTTAAGGGGGAAACTTCCAGGTTTTCTTCTATGGGTATTTATATCAACTCATTCAATACTAAGAGTTCATTATATAGCATTCTGTGATGTGAGAACTGGAGGAAAATAAAATTAACAATCCAGACAAATTCCAAGTTAAATGACAGAAGAAAATTCACCCTGCCTTTAAAAAATTTAATTAGTCCCATGCCTTATCCCATGTGTTTAGGAGCACACTCATATCCCTTTACCCTAGCACAAGTTTAGTCAGATATGCTTAGGCCACTGAATACATTTTACAAAGGAAGAAATAGGGAAGGAAGGAAGGAAGGAAGGAGAGAGGGAGGGAGGGAGGGAAGGAGGGAAAGAGAGAGAGAAAAGGAGGGAGGGAGGGAAAGAAGGAAGGGAAATTTTATTGTAAACATAGTGAGTTCTGTAATAAAGCCTCATATATATGTTCACAGAAATCACTGGGCTATGCAAAAATAAAGCCATAAAAGTCAACCATGGAGCTTATGAGGAAAGTTTGATTATGCCATAGCATTCAAAAACTTTAACAGTGATACATTAAAAAAAAAATAGAAACCAAATAGCAATGGTGAAAATTTTACATGTTCAGTTCAGTTCAATTCAACCACTCAGTCGTGTCCGACTCTTTGCCACCCCATTAATCACATGTTAAATAATTAAGAAGTACATAAATACCACAATAAAATTGATATGGCATTTTCTTTATTAAGGAAAGTCTGCGTATCATGAATCATGGTGGAAGAAGGTGGAAGAAAGGTTATCTGAGATCAGATGGAGTTGTAAAGCAGATGTGGTTAGGTGTGATTCATGGAACACACACTGAGGGCAGTATCTGATAGATCTTCGAGGTGTGTGCATGTATGTGATTTGTATATCCTAACAGGCTCGCTTCATGCAGGGACAGTTTCCTATATCACTTAGTATTTATCAAGGACAAAATTTCCATAAATAAATGTGAAATTAATGTTTCAACTGAATTGTCCCTAATATATCAACCATCATGTTGGAATAAATTTACATTTTCAAAACAAGTGTTAAAGAAGAACTGACTGTATTGAGATTGGTTAACTGACTCATACTCTGATTGGGACTGGAAAATTAAAAAATAAACATAAATCTGCAGAGAGAACTTTTATTCTACCAGCAATTCACATTAAATTCTTCAGTATAGGTGAAGTGACAAGTATGTGTATGTTCATTTTCATCTATACCAAATTGATTGTTACTAATCTAAAGAATTTCAGTCAGAAAGAGCTGTTCAGGAACAACTGGTTTTCATTTAAAGTACTTACATCCTAAACCTATATTTGGAGATGAACAATACCTTTATCACTGAACAAGCTCCCTATAGAAACTTTGTTGATTGATATAATAGGTATTAGAGATAGTGTTCTTTGGTAGAATGTGTGAAATAGCAAGAAATATATAGATACTTCCTTATGTGCATAAAGAAGGTAGAAGAATCAAACATGTTAAGTAGGCTAGACTGCAAGATAGTTTGCTAAGCTTAGTAGTCTAATAGATCGTGTGTCCAGAAATTTACAGGCAGATTTTATCACCTTTCTCATACACAAAATTTAGCTAGAATACTGTTGCATGTGTCTTGATGAGGCTTTAAAGAAATGTCAAAAAGGACTAAAATAGCAGAAACCTAGGGCATCATATAACTGTGTGTTTTCTAGCTATTTGTTTCTTGTATGAGGTAGGATGAATTTGAGACTTGCCTTCATCTTTATTTTGTAGTAAGTTTGTTGAAGAACAATCTAAAATTCCCACAATATGTAACTATGGAAGATTTATTTATATCTATTAAAAATCATCCAATAATTACAAATGATCAAACTGACCTGGTTAAGCTTACAGCAATTATCATGATTCACTTGTTTTCTAACTACAGTACTTTTATTCTATATTCATTCACAGACATTTATCAACCTTATTTTTTTTCTTAATTGCTTAATAAATCAGATAATATAAAATTCATTTTTACTATATATTTATCTGATATATATATGGATATATGTCAATTTTTCTACATATATTTATCTATACACAACCTGTATCTTAATAAACAGAAAATTTTACTCATAAGTGTTTCTGCAATGGCTCATAGCCTTTCTAAACCTTTTTGTAGCCGCAATATAGTTCTATCATTTTAGATATGCTTTGAGAGAGGAATCATTTTCTCCATTTTACACATGAGGAAATCAGGGAAGCATTGGAAGGTCAAAGGTCTTTCTTAATGTAACTCAATTAGCTTAAGGCAGAAGAAGAGCTGTTCATTGCTCATAGTCTCCTGCCCCATCCACTTAGGGTTCAGCCACAAATAACACTCATGTGTCCCATGCAGTCTTAGAATTTGGGTTCACCCAGTAAATATTTTATTTCTAGATAGTAAGTTAGGGCTTGTGGAGTTTCAATTTTTGTTTTGGTATTATGTTATGATTTTTGTTTGGTGGAGATCATGATCCATTGCAACTACTTAAATGACCAATAAGAATTAAGACCTGTCCCCAAATGACCAACTCAGATCTGAAATACAGGCAGATGATCCTATCATATAACCACATGATTTGTTTTCTAAATCCTCTGGGGACTCTCTTAATGGAACCCTTCTCATATTCTTACCGCAATCCTTAGTCATTTAGCTGTGCTGTAGTAAAATGGACAACGGAATTTTCAGCCCTGATTGTATCTCTCTTACACAGTCACACATTTATTCCTAGGGAATAATCTATCACCTGGAAGCCTCCAGCTGCTTGTAAAGTGATTTTTCTCACACTGAGTTTTCTGTAAATCCAATACAAATCCCTAAGTTTATGTTAGTGTAAGAATACAAACAACACCTGTAGAACCACATTCTCTTCTTGAAATGTGTAGAAATTAACGTTGTTAGTAAATCCAAAATTATAACTGTCCAGGGCAGGTAAAATATGAGAATGGGTAAAATGATATTTTTACAACAGTGCCTTAAGGCTGAACTGAAGACCGACTTGGGAATAAAGTTCTCACTCATTCATGCACATACACAGTAAATCACCCTAGAAGTAAATTACAGCAAAGTGTTATACAATGGCAAAATTATTGATTTACTTTAGCTTTCATCCTGAGTTAGACGTGGAAGATCAATTGTTAATATTGTCTTGATCATTTCTAACAGTGCCCAGAGGCACATGAGCAATGACATGGTGTATAGACAGAAACATAAATAAAAGAAAACAAATACAGGAAGATGCTTCTCTTCTAAATTTATTTTTTCTTTGGAAGTTATCCTTTGTCCTCATGGAAGTGCTATGGACTTTCATTTGAACAGTGAAGACATTGTGCTAAATGAGAGCTCTCTTTCAAGAAATACTAAGTATTTTAGAACTGCTTTTTAAAAAATACAACACTCTGAAAAGTCATCTTTTCCTACACCATGATTTGAATAAAAACAAGATAGCCTACTAAAAGAGTTTCCCAAATGCTATATATTGAATACAGAAATTAAAATTAACTGTACCCAGAACCACCTCACTAATGCTCCTTTATCTGTTCCTCCCATTTCTTGTAGTTAACTATTTGTGAAAACCTTAGTGGGTGTACAATAAAGATTCATTTATTTTGGTTTTATTCATTTCACTATTTATCAACACATTTTGAATTGTAAACAGACTAGTGTGAGAAAAAAAAGAAAAGTTGGAGATCACAAAACAAATATAAAAAACAGACCCCTGAGAAGATAGGGGGTCTGTTATTCTCTTCTAGAATAGAATATTCTAGAATATTTCATATTCTATTCATGCAGTTGACTTGCCCATTTCCTGCTTTGGTATCTTTTAAAAATCAACTGGAGACTTTTTGATGGCTAAACAGAATGGTGTGTGGTGGTATCTCGTTGTAGTTCTGATTTGCATTTCTCTAATAATGAACAATGTTGATATCTTTCATGTGTTTGTAAGCCATCTGTATGTCTTCTTTGGAGAAACGTCTGTTTAGGTCTTTTTCCCACTGTTTGATTGGATTGTTTTTCTGGCATTGACTTGTATGAATTGCTTGTATATTTTGAAATTAATGCTTTGTCAGTTGTTTCATTTGCTAATATTTTATCCCATTCTGAGGGCTGTCTTCTCACTTTCTTTATAGTTTCCTTTATTTGCAGGGCAGCAATGGAGAAACAGACATAGAGACAGAATTATGGACATGGGGCAGGGGAAGGAGAGTGTGAGATAATATGGAGAGAGTAACATGGAAACTTATATTACCATATGTAAAATAGATAGCCAATGAGAACTTGCTGTATGACTCAGAAAACTCAAAAAGGGGCTCCATATCAATCTAGAGGGGTAGGATGGGGGAAAAGATGGGAGAGACGTTCAAAAGGGAGGCGACATAGGTATAAGTACCATCCAAGGAGCAGTGGCTGTGAGGGCGCAGGAGGGCTGAGAGGAGCTGTTCCACATTCAAGGTCAGGAGGGGCGGCCATGAGGAGATACCCTTCATCCAAGGTAAGGAGCAGCGGCTGCACTTTGCTGGAGCAGCCATGAAAGATACCCCACATCTAAGGTAAGAGAAACCAAAATAAAACAGTAGGTATTGCGAGAGGGCATCAGAGGGCAGACACACTGAAACCATAATCACAGAAACTAGCCAATCTGATCACAGGAACCACAGCCTTGTCAAACTCAATGAAACTAAGCCATGCCATGTGGGGCCACCCAGGACGGGCAGGCCGTAGTGGAGAGGTCTGACAGAATGTGGTCAACTGGATAAGGGAATGGCAAATCACTTCAGTATTCTTGCCTTGAGAACCCCTTGAACAGCATGAAAAGGCAAAATGATAGGATACTTAAACAGGAACTCCCTGAGTCAGTAGGTGCCCAATATGCTACTGGAAATCAGTGGAGAAATAACTCCAGAAAGAATGAAGGGATAAAGGCAAAGCAAAAACAATACACGGTTGTGGGTGTGACTGGTGATAGAAGCAAGGTCCGATGCTGTAAACAGCAATATTGTATAGGAACCTGGAATGTCAGGTCCATGAACCAAGGCAAATTGGAAGTGGTCAAAAAGGAGATGGCAAGAGTGAACGTTGACATTCTAGGAATCAGCGAACTAAAATGGACTTGAATGGGTGAATTTAACTCAGATGACCATTATATCTACCACTGCGGGCAGGAAGCACTTAGAAGAAATGGAGTAACCATCATGGTCAACGAAAGAGTCCAAAATGCAGTACTTGGATGCAATCTCAAAAATGACAGAATGATCTCTGTTCATTTCCAAGGCAAACCATTTGATATCACAGTAATCCAAGTCTATGCCCCAACCAGTAACACTGAAGAAACTGAAGTTGAACGGTTTTATGAAGACCTACAAGATCTTTTAGAATAACACCCAAAAAAGATGTCCTTTTCATTATAGGGGACTGGAATGCAAAAGTAGGAACTCAACAAACACCTGGAGTAACAGGCAAATTTGGCCTCAGAATATGGAATGAAGCAGGGCAAAGGCTAATAGTTTTGCCAAAAGAATGCACTGATCACAGCAAACATGCATTTCCAACAACAAAACAGAAGACTCGACACATGGACATCACCAGATGGTCAACACTGAAATCAGATTGATTATATTCTTTGCAGCCAAAGATGGAGAAGCTCTATACAGTCAGCAAAAACAAGACTGGGAGCTGACTGCGGATCAGATCATGAACTCCTTATTGACAAATTCAGACTTAAATTGAAGATAGTAGGGAAAACCACTAGATCATTAATTCAGTTCACTTCAGTCGCTCAGTGGTGTTCGACTCTTTGCGACCCCATTAATCGCAGCACGCCAGGCCTCCCTGTCCATTACCAACTCCCGCAGTTCACTCAGACTCACGGCCATCGACTCAGTGATGCCATCCAGCCATCTCATCATCTGTCCTCCCTTTATCCTCCTGCCCCCAATCCCTCCCAGCATCAAAGTCTTTTCCAATGAGTCAACCCTTCACAGGAGGTGGCCAAAGTACTAGAGTTTCAGCTTTAGCATCATTCCCTCCAAAGAAATCCAAGGGCTGATCTCCTTCAGAATGGACTGGTTGGATCTCCTTGTAGTCCAAGGGACTCTCAAGATTCTTCTCCAACACCACAGCTCAAAAGCATCAAACTTCGGGACTCAGCCTTCATAGTCAAACTCTCACATCCATACATGACCACAGGAAAAACCATAGCCTTGACTAGACAGACCATAGTCAGCAAAATAATTTCTCTGCTTTTGAATACGCTATCTAGGTTGGTCATACTTTCCTTTCAAGGAGTAAGCATCTTTTAATTTCATGGCTGCAATCACCATCTGCCGTGATTTTAAGCCCAAAACAATAAAGTCTGACACTGTTTCCCCATCTATTTCCCATGAAGTGATGGGACTGGATGCCATGATCTTCGTTTTCTGAATGTTGAGCTTTAAGCAAACTTTTTCACTCTCCATTTTCACTTTCAAGAGGCTTTTTAGTTCCTCTTCACTTTCTGCCATAAGGGTGGTATCATCTGCATAATCTGAGGTTATTCATATTTCTCCTGGCAATCTTGATTCCAGCTTCTGTTTCTTCCAGTCCAGCGTTTCTCATGATGTACTGAAAAGAAAGGAAAAAAGGAAAGATATAAGCATCTGAATGCAGATTTCCAAAGAATAGCAAGAAGAGATAAGAAAGCCTTCTTCAGCGATCAACACAAAGAAATAGAGGAAAACAACAGAATGGGAAAGACTAGAGATCACTTCAAGAAAAGTAGCAATACCAAGGGAACATTTCATGCAACGATGGTATGGACCTAACAAGCAGAAGATATTAAGAAGAGGTGGCAAGAATACACAGAAGAACTGTACAAAAAAATCTTCATGACCCAGATAATCATGATGGTGTCGTCACTCATCTAGAGCCAGACATCCTGGAATGTGATGTCAAGTGGGCCTTAGAAAGCATCACTATGAACAAAGCTAGTGGAGGTGATGGAATTCCAGTTGAGCTATTTCAAATCCTGAAAGATGATCTGTGAAAGTGCTGCACTCAATATTCCAGCAAATTTGGAAAACTCAGCAGTGGCCACAAGACTGGAAAAGGTCAGTTTTCATTCCAATCCCAAAGAAAGGCATTGCCAGAGAATGCTCAAACTACCACACAATTGCACTCATCTCACACACTAGTAAAGTAATGCTCAAAATTCTCCAAGCCAGGCTTCAGCAATACGTGAACCGTGAACTTCCAGATGTTCAAGCTGGTTTTAGAAAAGGCAGAGGAACCAGAGATCAAATTGCCAACATCTGCTGGATCATGGAAAAAGCAACAGAGTTACAGAAAAACATCAATTTCTGCTTTATTGACTATGCCAAAGCCTTTGACTGTGTGGATCACAATAAACTGTGGAAAATTCTGAAAGAGATGGGCATACCAGACCACCTGACCTGCCTCTTGAGAAATCTGTATACAGGTCAGGAAGCAACAGTTAGAACTTGACATGGAACAACAGAGTGGTTTCAAATAGGAAAAGGAGTACGTCAAGGCTGTATATTGTCACCCTACATATTTAACTTATATGCAGAGTACCTCATGAAACCATTCAAGTATGACCTAAATCAAATTCTTTATGATTATACAATGAAAGTGAGAAATAGATTTATGGGACTAGATCTGATAGACAGAGAGGCTGATCAACTCTGGACAGAGGTTCGTGACATTGTACAGGAGACAGGGATCAATACCATCTCCATGGAAAAGAAATGCAAAAATCAAAATGGCTGTCTGTGGAGGCCTTACAAATAGCTGTGAAAAGAAGAGAAGTAAAAAGCAAAGGAGAAAAGGAAAGATATAAGCATCTAAATGCAGATTTCCAAAGAATAGCAAGAGATAAGACAGCCTTCCTCAGTGATCAATGCAAAGAAATAAAGGAAAACAACAGAAGGGGAAAGACTAGAGATCTCCTCAAGAAAATTAGAGATGCCAGGGGAATATTTCATGCAAAGATTGGCTCGATAGAGGACAGAAATGGTAGGGACCTAAGAGAAGAAGATATTAAGAAGAGGTGGCAAGAATACACAGGAGAACTGTCCAAAAAACATCTTCATGACCAAGATAATCACGATAGTGTGATCACTCACCTAGAGCCAGACATCCTGGAATATGAAGTCAAGTGGGCCTTAGAAAGCATCACTACAAACAAAGCTAGTGGAGGTGATGGAATTCCAGTTGAACTATTTCAAATCCTAAAAGATGATGCTGTGAAAGTGCTGCACTCAATATGCCAGCAAATTTGGAAAACTCAGCAGTGGCCACAGGACTGGAAAAGGTCAGTTTTCATTCCAATCTCAAAGAAAGGCAATGCCAAATAATGCTCAAACTACCATACAATTGCACTCATCTCACATGCTAGTAAAGTAATGCTCAAATTTTCCAAGCCAGGCTTCAGCAATGTGTGAACCATGAACTTCCAGATGTTCAAGCTGGTTTTAGAAAAGGCGAGGAACCAGAGATCAAATTGCCAACATCCTCTGGATCACAGGAAAAGCAAGAGAGTTCCAGAAAAACATCTATTTCTGCTTTACTGACTATGCCAAAGCCTTTGACTGTGTGGATCACAATAAACTGTGGAAACTTCTTGAGAAACCTACAGGCAGGTCTGGAAGCAACAGTTAGAACTGGACATGGAACAACAGACTCATTCCAAACTGGAAAAGGAGTACCTTAAGTCTGTATATTGTCACCCTGCTTATTTAACATCTATGCAGAGTACATCATAAGCAACACTGGGCTGGAAGAAGCACAAGCTGGAGTCAAGATTGCCAGGAGAAATATCAGTAACCTCAGATATGCAGATGACACCACTCCTATGGCAGAAAGTGAAGAGGAACTAAAAAGCCTCTTGATGAAAGTGAAAATGGAGAGTGAAAAAGTTGACTTAAAGTTCACCATTCAGAAAATGAAGATCATGGCATCTGGTCCCATCACTTCATGGCAAATACATCGGGAAACCAGTGGAAACTGTGGCTGACTTTATTTTTGGGGCTCCAAAATTACTGCAGATGGTGATTGCAGCCATGAAATTAAAAGACACTTACTCCTTGGAAGTAAACTTATGACCAACCTTAAATCTATTTCTCACTTCCACTGTATAATCATAAGGGATTTGATTTAGGTCATACCTGAATGGTCTAGTGGTTTTCCCTACTTTCTTCATAGATAGCATATTGAAAAGCAGAGACATTACTTTGCCAATAACGGTCTATCTAGTCAAGGCTATTGTTTTTCCAGTGGTCGTGTATGGATGTGGGAGGTGGACTGTGAAGAAAGCTGAGCACCAAAGAATTGATGCTTTTGAAGTGTGATGTTGGAGAAGACTCTTGAGAGTCCCTTGGACTGCAAGGAGATCCAACGTGTCCATTTTGAAGGAGATCAGTCCTGGGTGTTCATTGGAAGGACTGATGCTGAAGCTGAAACTCCAATACTTTGGCCACCTCATGTGAAGAATTGACACATTGGAAAAGACCCTGATTCTGGGAGGGATTGGGGGCAGGAGGAGAAGGGGAAGACAGATTAGATGACCAAATGGCATCACTGACTCGATGGACATGAGTTTGAGTGAAGTCCGGGAGTCGGGGATGGACAGGGAGGCCTGGCGTGCTGCGATTCATTGGGTCACAAAGAGTCAGACACCACTGAGTGACTGAACTGAACTGAACTGATAGTTGATTCATGCTGATGTCTGACAAAACAACAAAATTCTGTAAATCAATTATCCTTGAATTAAAAATAAATAAATTAAAAATCAACTGTGATCACTCTGCCTACGTCTAAGTGTGGGCTAAAATATGGAAGCTGCATACTTTGCTGAAGGGCAATGCCCACAATAATTAATATATTCATTTATATATTTAAGAGAACATATTTATTGAGCATTTACTATTTATCCATTTTTGCTTTCAGATGCTAGGTTAGCAATGAGTAAAATAGACAAGGCCACTGCCCTCATGGAAATTATATGTGAGTGGGTATATTAAAATACTGAAACCACATTAGGCTTTTTTAAAACAAAGCATATACAATCCTAAGGAGTAACTCGTGCTGTGTAGATGAAGTGGTGTAAGTGTCAAGGGTTAAGAACTGCTGTTTTACTTAGAGCCTTCAGGAGAGGTCTCTTCAGATGGGATGTTTTAGCAGATAGCTAAATGAAATGATGAAGCAAGTCAAAATGATAGATCCATAGAGTTATTTAAAGATCTCTTCATTACTCCAAAAATAACATATGGGAAAGTGGTCTACTATCCAAGAGCTAGCATTTGATTAGCTCACTAGGATTTGTACTATTCTGATGCTGAGAGTGGGTCTTTTATTTTTTTTTTGAAGCCAATATATATCATTTTAATAAATTCCTGAAATTAAGTGGAACAGTGGGCAGTTCCCACTCTTTATCACTGGAACCAGCTCAATATCTCCCCAAATAATTAAAATACAGACAAATCACACTCATCACAGTCACTTACTTCCTTCAGGCACTTGTTAGAAGCTAAATGAATCTACATTAAATGAATCAGAGGTATCTGAAAAGTCACTGGTTTGATACAATCAAGAATATGGATTTTATAAGATAGCAAGTGGCTTTATACTTATGGAATCTAATTGATTCCATTTATAATGATAGTAAACCAAACCTCTTCTCAATGAAGGAATACTTCTTTAGCTTAATTGGTAATAAAATGACAACTTCATACATTTAAAGGTTATTAAATTAAATTATTCCTTCTAATGAATATATTCATAACAGAAAAAGAGAATCTTGGAAATGTTCATTGCAGCATAAATCCATTAACCTTTGATGTTTAACATTTTATTCCTTGTTATCTTATTACTAAATGGTTTAAATTTTGAACAACTGTAATCCACAAGCATCTTAATACTATATCAAAATCAGAATGCAAAATTTGTTGTAGCACAATGATTTCCATGGTTACATTGAAATTTGTCATAAACACTGCAAGAAATAACAGTATTAAAAGACAGTTGGACCCAAATGTAAAATTCTTCAGTAATTAGAAATAACAATCAAGAAAACTAAAGGAAACTGTGGAAAAAGCAAAAAGCTTTCTGTAGAAGCAAACCTATCTTTTATAATTTTATTTGGGCTTTATTTTGGTTTAACTACTTTAAAGAAAATAAATTTGTACTAGTTCATTGCATTACAAACCTTAGGCAATGTTTCTTTAATACAGACTATCTTCATTTTAAGAATAGGGAGTCTGAAGAACAGTGAATAAACAGATGACACCAATGGGAGCTGGATAAAACAAGATCACTTGGAAGTAGAATGCTTGTCCACAAAAGATAAGCAAATTATTCTTTAAAGAGATAAGAGAATTGAATAATTCAAAGTTAATTATACTTGGGATTCTACTGCTAAAGAACATTTAATTCTATTCTATGGAATATTTTGATACTTTTATATTTTTCAATTAAATATAAACCTTGATTGGAAAATTCATTATTCCACAAAATATTTGCCTTAAAGTATGTTACCAATTTGCTCTTTCCAATTATTGCTATTGATTTTAAGTTTCAGAGATTTTTCTTGGGTCCAGATATTTCTCAGCCAACATTTTGTCTTTATTTTTTTAGATGACATTTATATGAAACTATTACTATTTATGGCAATAGTTCTGTTGACTACAACTGTTTTGTGGAGGGTGGGGGTAAGACATAACTTTGGGGTATTTTGTAGGTAATGTAATTAGTTTAATAATTTTAGAATGATCCAGTTTTCACCTCTTGTTTATGTTATGACCTTAAGAAAATCAGAAGGTTGCCAATTTTATCTTTACTTCCTAATGGATATTAGGTAGCCTAGCTTTAAAGCAGAATATGTGACAGAATTGAAATGACTAATGGGATGAAATTGACATTAAAAAAAACATGACATCTAAGAGGCATATTTTACAAATGCAATTTATAACCAATTTCAAAACCACAAAGTATGTTCCTCTCAAATATGTAAGGGACGTACTTGATGTACAACTGTAGATGTCAAAATGACTAAAGATTTTCAAAATTAGCCTGTCATTGTTCGAATCCTCCACATCTTACAACCTTGCTATTCACAGTGTAGTTCAAGAACCAGCAGCAAAGAAAGACACATTACCTGGGAAGCTCTACTTGAAGAAGGTCAGTTCCCACTCAAGACCTTGATTTGGAATCCACATCTTCACAGATCTCGAGGTGATTTTCCAGTATATTAAATTTTGAAAAGCACTAGACTTTCTTAGAATCTTTATTAGAAATAAGCAACATATATTGCTTACAGAACCTATTCTCATGATCACTTTCTCTATACTAAATGGGTCAAATAACAGAAACCAATGTTCCAAAGTCTATAAGTTGTCTGACTCTCTTAGCAACCAGTACTTTAGGGCACTGAGTTTGCAAAAGTATTTCTTGTAACAGTCACTAGGTCTGTTGCCTCTGACAGTATTCTGATGCCTAGGATGATGGCATCAACAGATAGAATTATATGGGTAAGACATCTAGGCATTCTAAAGAGAAAAGAACCCCAAATTTAGTAAATATATTGGATTATTTAAGCTTTTTTAAAGTAACTACATTAAATATAAACTTTTGCTATAATAAAAGTATAGTTAATACCAATATATTTGCATAATTTTGAAATATTGATAATTATAAATTTATTCAATACTTATGCACAGACAGTTGTAAGCACTTTTACATATATTAGTCAGTTAATTCTTACAGGTATCTGATGATTAAGACATCATAACTGTTTTTTTTTTATAATACAAGAATGAAAGCTAAGAAAAATTAAGTGGCTTTTCCAAAGTGACACAACTAGAAAGTAATGGACAAAGATTTAAACCAGTAACTTACCTCTAAGTCAGCATAATGTGAAATTTAAAGAATTTTAAAATTTTAGAAAAGTCATGTAACATGAAATTTCAATTTTACTTCATTCTGTAAATTAACTTTTGTGTGAGTTGCTCATTTGTATTCAGGAAGGTTTTAAAGGAGAGAGAAGTCCCTGGTCCAGACATAGAAAAGAAGCTACCAAGATCAACTTGTGTGGAATGACACAGGTAAACTGAAGATAAAAAGCATTAGCTCAGTCACAACTAGATGGAGTTGAGGTCAGAGGATGGGAGAAGGAAACCTAGGATGAAAGGTGTAGGGTTTGTGAAGTCTTGTGGCTCAAGAGCTCAAGTTATGAATTTCAGACATTTAGTACTTACTGTTTTCCTTTTTTGTAAGCCCCAGAGCTCAGTAGGGACAGTGGCTCCATTGTGGGGGGAGGGGAGGCACCCTGAGATTTAAAGTTATTTAACTTAATCATTCTAAGTATTTTCTTTGGAATAAAAGATATCTGGCTGTCAGTGGTAGCTCAATTCTAGCTCAGTCTTGAAACTAAAGGACAGTTCCAATTTGAAAAGTTCTTAGGCCAAGTCTCAACTTTACAGAATATCACTTTCTACGTAAAATTTTACAAAAATGTATAATTGCTTCCTTCACACTCCAGTTCTCATCCAAGAGCTACTCACTACTAACCAGTGAGTCTGAACATTCCTTCCCTCTTCCTGACCATTTTTTAAGAGTTGATAGCCAGCTTCCAGAATTATTCCATTGCCTAATACTTTACTTTATTAGAAGACATTAAGAATCAAGAAATTAACATTTATTAAATCCTTACTATTAATATATGCTGGACTGGAAGAAACACAAGCTGGAATCAAGATTGCTGGGAGAAATATCAATAACCTCAGATATGCAGATGACCCCACCCTATGGCAGAAAGTGAAGAGGAACTAAAAAGCCTCGATGAAAGTGAAAGAGGAGAGTGAAAAAGTTGGCTTAAAGCTCAACATTCAGAAAACGAAGATCATGGCATCCGGTCCCGTCACTTCATGGGAAATAGAAGGGGAAACAGTGGAAACAGTGTCAGACTTTTTTTGGGGGGGCTCCAAAATCACTGCAGATGGTGACTGTAGCCATGAAATTAAAAGACACTTACTCCTTGGAAGAAAACTCATGACCAACCTAGATAGTATATTCAAAAGCACAGACATTACTTTGCCAACAAAGGTCCATCTAGTCAAGGCTACGGTTTTTCCAGTAGTCATGTATGGATGTGAGAGTTGGACTGTGAAGAAGGCTGAGCACCGAAGAATTGATGCTTTTGAGCTGTGGTGTTGGAGAAGACTCTTGAGAGTCCCTTGGACTGTGAGGAGATCCAACCAGTCCATTCTGAAGGAGATCAGCCCTGGGATTTCTTTGGAAGGAATGATGCTAAAGCTGAAACTCCAGTACTTTAGCCACCTCATGCGAAGAGTTGACTCCTTGGAAAAGACTTTTATGCTGGGAGGGATTAGGGGCAGGAGAAGAAGGAGACGACCGAGGATGAGATGGCTGGATGGCATCACTGACTCAATGGACATGAATCTGAGTGAACTCCAGGAGATGGTGATGCACAGGGAGGCCTGGCGTGCTGCGATTCATGGGGTCTCAAAGAGTCGGACACGACTGAGCGGCTGAACTGCACTGAACTGAATATGTGCCCAGTACCAGATTAAGTCCTTTACATTCATGATTTACTGCAATCATAGAACATTATCCGGGTCTTACAGATGGCAAAATCACCTCTTAGAGTAATGTCTTGGTGGTGGTAGTTTAGTTGTTAAATCAGACTCTTACAACCCCATGGACTGTAGCCTGCCAGTCTCCTCTGTCTATGAGATTCTCTAGGCAGGAATACTGGAGTGTCTTGCCATTTCCTTCTCCAGGGTATCTTCCCAACAAAGGAATCAAATCTGGGTCTCCTGCTTTGCAGGCAGAAGTAAGGTTAATGTCTTACCTCACTTCAAAGAAGAAAGGAGTAAAATCAAGAAATAAACTGAAGTCTGACTCCAAAGCTCCATACTATGCTACTTCCATACAACCGTATGAAATTCTCTCATTTTCTGTTAGAGGAAGACCCCATCTTATGCCAGTCACTTTCCTTGCCATCAATCCTTTAACCACATAACATTATACACTTCAGAATGCTAAATTTTATCCCTCAAACAAGCAACTCCACACACGTATCTTCAAGGAATTGCTTTTTATAATCCCTGAAAATTACAAAACATTTTTGGATTTCCGCTTTCAAATAAAGTAGCAGGGAACCAATTTACCCTCCAAGTTGGAACAGCCAAAAGCAGACAAACACAATATATAAAATAATAGTATTTAAGGCAGTGAACATCAATAATCAAAAGACAATGATCCTCAAAAGATGTAAGATGTGTTAGCTTCCTTTTGTAATAAATTACTGAAAATGTGATGGCTTAAAAGACTTAAAAGGTCTCTTAAAATTCTGGAGGTCAGTTTCACCGAACTGAAGTAAAGGTGCCAGCGGGGCTAATTCTCCCTGGAAGTTCTGAGTGGAGAATCCATTTTCTCACCTGTTTTAGCTTCTAGGTTCCCCTGAGCTCATCTGCCTGTGCCCTCAACTGCACCTTCAAAGTGCAACACTCCCTTCTCTACTTCCAGCATCACATCACCTCCTCCTCTGGCTCTGAAGGCTCCTTCATTCCTCCTCTAAAGAGCACAGTGATTACATTGGGCCCACCTGGATAGCAGGTCAAGCGCCCCACCACAAGACTAACTTTAAAATTAATTACACCTGCAAAGTTTCTTTTTTTATATAAGGTAACACTCACAGGTTCTGGAGGTCAGGAGGTAGACATATAGCGGTGTGGGGGATGGGGGGGGGGGGCTTTATTCAGCCTACCACAGGAAACTAATAAGGTAAGCTCTATGATTGTCCAAGGCATTTATTTAAAGTCTAAAAGGAGGAGGACAAGATGTAGGCTTACAGTCTTCTTGAATTAAAGTATAGAGCTTTGAGTTCATAAAGACCGAGGAGCTAGAATTACAAAACAAACTCAGAAGTCAGGGTTTTATTTTGCTGTGGATTTTGTTTGTTTTAGGGGGGGAGGGTGAGTTGGAAAGAGATAGACATAGAACTATACTGTCTTCAGACTTATGTGCTAGTTGAGAAGTAGTATATCACTTGACAGTAGGTTATGATAAGTTAAAAATATATACTAGAAATCCTGAAACAATCACTTAAATAAGTACAAGAGAGTTATGCTAACATTTGATTTTTTGAAAAATAATAACATTTCCACTAGTATCAAAATACAATAAAATATGTGGATCTAAAACTGACTAAAGATGTGCAGAACTGATAAAATGAAAATGAGAAAGTGCTATAGAGATAAAGACTCAAATGAAAGGTGAAATTTAGTTCAGAAGATTTAATATTGTTAAGATATCAATTTTCCCCAATGATCTACAGATCTGATATAATCCAATTAAAAACCACTGCTAGTTTTTTTTTGATAAAAACTGCCAAACTAATTCTAATATTTACGTCAAAATAGAAAGAGCCAAGAATAGCTAAAAGAACTAAGAGAAAAACCTGAAGAACTTTATGTGATTTTAATACTTAATTTAACTACAGTATTTAAGCTGAGGTCTGAGTATTAAGATAGATTAAAAAAAATAATAGAGCTCAAAAATAGATCCATATGTATATGGACAATTTATTTTTGGCAAAGCTGCAAGAGATAATTAAGTGGAAAACAATATAGTTTTTCTACATATTGGTGCTGGAACAATTTTAAATTGGATATCCACATACAAATCAAATCAAATCAGAGCTTTGATTGATATCTCATACCACATATAGAACTTAACTCACAATGGATCAAATGGATCATAGACCTAAATGTAAAACCTCAAACAACAGAGTTTCTACAAAACATATAAGAAAATCTTCGTGAACTGGAATTAGGCAGAAATGTTTAGATACGATGCATAAAATTACTGAGGACAATAAAAATATCTACCTACTATCTTACAATTCTGTAAACATCAGGAGAAACTTCAAGGGTGGGTCAAAAACCTCAGTACAAGCCGTGAATGTAATTTGTTAGTATTTTCAAAACAAACGGGAAAAGTAGCCTCTTATAAGTAAAACCCCTACAATGTTGTCCAATGTGATTTTATGCCCTTTGACTCAAATCTATACCTCCTATTTACACTGATTGATTTATAGGACTAAACCCAGAGTCGGACACGACTGAAGCAACTTAACAGCAACAGCAGCAGATATGAAATAATAGATATGGAATCAAGAATGTTCTGATTGTGTTGTGAATGATTATTTATACAGCTTTAAACTAGAAAATTGGACTAACTCTTCAAGGAAATATATGAGTCGTGTAGAATACACACACAAAAAAATGATTGAAAGAGAATACGTAAGCCTTCAAGTACCTGAGTGTAATTCTCCATAATTCAATTTTCTTACTATGATGAAACAAAAACAAAAAAAATCAAATAACAGATAAGGTTCTGCAAAGCTGCAATGGTCTCAATGGATATGTAAAGTTTGAAAAAAAATCTCTAATCTTTTAATCCACTGAGAATCTGGCTGTTTGTTACTACAGCATAACCTAGCTCATCGTGATTGATGGTGGTGAGGAACAAAGGAAAAGAGACAACCCTGAATGAAGTCTTAGTACAAAGAGGCTAAAAGGAGTGGGCAAAAGTGTTCTCTTTGATCTGAGAACTTGTTACAGGAGTCTGTTCATTTTTTGAAAATGTACTGATCTGTATACTTATAATTTAATATATCTATGTACAGATAAATACATACATATATATATATATAATCTGCTATTCTAAAAGGTTTTTTGTTTTGTTGTTGTTGTTTAGTGGTAGGTAGAACAGTTTGAATTCATTTATAATTTTGTGGAATTTAGATAAATTCACTAAAGAAACAGGCCTGATGGGAGTAGAAGGGATTCTACTGTGTGAAAGACAAAACTATATGGAGACAGAACAAATGGACACTGAGAAGCTAGTGAGAATGGGATTATAGCAAATGGTTTTGTTCTAATCAAAAGGGAGACTTTTTTGGTGGAAAAGGAGAGGATTTTGTGAATCCTAGAGAGCATGCTGGCAATAGAAGCCATTAAATAAAACATGACAGAGAGGGATGGTGTGTTTTGTTCCAAGATATTAGACCTTAAGCAGCATTTAGATAGTCCTGAAGCACACAGTGAAGGAAAAGTGAGTCACAGAGTAGATTTCTACAAATAGTGCTCTCTCTTTATTGCAGACAGCTGGGCTATGCACATACATCCAAAACCAGAATCCTGAAGATAGGCATAATCCTGGGCCAGGAAAAGGACCAGGTAGCACAGACTTAAGGTTCCTTTTATTTCTTTCACTTTCAAATAATAAACCTAACACCAAGTCTTTACTCTTTAAGTGCAATTTTCTGAATAACCTTAATGATATGTTTTCTAAAGTTTTGTAGATTTTGCTTTTGCCAAAACTTCCATTTCATATAATGAATTAATAATATCTGCTGCTCTTAGTGGATTCTGAATAAAATGTGTAAAGGACCTAAAGTTACCACATTTTTTTAAGTTCAGTAATTTTGAAAATCAAACTCTTGATCATCAAAAACTAACCAAATATAATTGTAGAAAAGTAAGATAAACAAGCCTTGCAAGTTCATAATTAATCTGCACATTAAAAATTATACCCATAATAATTGATTTTTTAATTATGAGTTGATCTATATTATTCTGTCCTAGACAAAGTAAAAGGTGGGACTAGTGCCTGCATGGCTTACCAGAATTGGACAATGAAGCCAAATCATAAAATGTCTGAGCAGGCAGAAGCCACCAGAAAATATCAGAGACAAACAATAAGTAGGGCATAGCTCAACAGGTACTGGGCACCAAAAAGAAGAAAAGGAAATACAAATCTTCAGAGACAGAGACTAATAACATGAGACATTATTGGCCTGAAGATAAGAGGAGCAGTGAACAAGAGAGAAGCCAAGTTACACAGAGGAAAGGAACCAGGACAGCACTTGGGAATGACTTAAAATCCAACCACAGATTAGAAGTTTGGAATTGTTAAACCATCCTTTACATAGAAAGGGGTGACTCCAGAAACAGGAGGCAACACAGGAAGTCCTACAGATGGAAATCAAGTGATGTCAACTGTTAGACGAAAACTGCTGTAGCTGAGAATCACAATGGGACTGATAGCTGTTTGATTATTTATGAAATCACTTGTCCTCATCTGAACACATAGGCAATATCAAAATAGAGTTGTTGATCCTTGAAAGACTATAAGACTTGCATTACTTTCTTGTTCTCAGGGCTATTTAAAAGCATTCTGATGGCCTGCAAGGGCAGTGAGCCTCAAACTTTAAAGTGCCTATGAATCACCTGAGAATCTTGGTAAAAGCCAAGTGCTGATTCAGTAGGTTTGGATGTAATCTAAGGTCTCTATTTCTAAGATGCTCCCATAAATTTCCCTTGGTGCTGGTGCTTGACCTACCTTAGAGTAACAAGGTGCTAGAAAACCTTGAGGACTTTACAACAAAACTGAACAAAACAAAGCAAACAAGTCTGAAAATTGAAGCATAGATATGGGGGAAAAAAAATCTAACGATAAATGCTTGATTCTTTTCCTCTGATTTTTCAAGATATTAGCTTTAAGTTGAAATAAGAGGTATCTAACTCAAGACATTTTAACCCTCTCTTGTGGTTGTGCTATTAAGAACTTTGTCAACCAGAGGTATCTCCCAATGAGTCAGCAAAAGGGGATCTGAGGATGTAGTCTAAGAAGCATCTATCTGTTAGACAAGTTAATGAGTACCATGGTTAATGAGTACAGTCTTTGTCTATGCAGTCCTTGCTCCAGTGCTCAATATACCTCCCATCATCAATGTGACTCTGGGAAAACTATTTACTTTCTAAGACTTGTGAACCTCATGGACAAAGGCAGATATTTCTTTCAAAACAGATTGTAAATTAGATAATATCAGGTATGTAAAATCGCTACCATAATAAATGACAGCAATTTTGTCTTTCATATCTGCTAGCAATTGCTGAGCTTATCTTTATACACAGGAAAGACATGTTTTTACCTTGAAGGAAAGCCACATTTTTGACTAAGGTCTTAAATTTTATGTGAATACTTTCATTCCAAGAAGTCAAATTCTCCATGACTTGGAAAGATAAAATAAAATCAGGAAATTCAGAGTGACCTCCACAACCACACAAAATCCATGCAATGCCAAGAAAATCAGAGGGGTTCTTTTCATTCAAGTATTTTGTTTATCTCCGCGTTGATCAACTACTTATCAAGACAAATTCTGTTTATGCCATCAGATTAAACTCTTAAACATAGTTGTCTTATCAATGTTAAGTAATTAATTATTACATCTATTTCTTGGGCACTAGCTATGATAATGGTGTATATCTTGGGACAAATGGTGACTCCCGACTCGAAGACTCAAGTTTTGGGAAAAACAGTTGCTTATGGAGATAAATTTGGCAAAGGAAATGGCAACCCACTCCAGTGTTCTTGCCTGGAGAATCCCAGGGACCGGGGAGGCTGGTGGGCTGCAGTATGGGATAGCAAAGAGTCAGGCATGACTGAAGTGACTTAGCAACAGCAGCAGCTATAATAATGGTATTATATTTAACCCTAAGACTTTCAAGACATTGTATTTCAGAGTCTCAAAATGTCTGTCATCCTGAGAAAATTCCTTTGGATTTAGTGAATAAATGAATGCAAATATATTTGACTAATAGATTTAATTTCTGTCAAATGTATAAAACTAATATATAATATCTAGCTCAAAACAATGCTAAATATTCAAAGATATTTCAGAAACATCTAGAAAGATGGATAATAGCTTGTTCATTTCACAATTAGTTCTGAGGCTGCCATGAAAGTCTTTAGTCATTAAATATCTGAGATCTATTTAACATAATTGATATACGTGCATATGTAATACTTCTGATTGTAATCGATTCTATAAATAATGCATGCCACTTACAGCACACATCATTTTGATTTGTTTTCAATATTTATCTTAATATATATATATGGTTTTTATTTCTGTATCTGATTTCTGAAAGCCATAGATTAAATATTCAAAGAATTTGTTTGCTATTTAAACACTACTTGATTCCTATTTAAATATCAGTCCTCAAAGTATTCAAACTAAAGTTATCATTAATCATCAAAAACACATTAAAACTAACTTTAACTAAGCCTCCTTGTTTTTAACATTATTTTACTCTTAAGAAGCAGATGAATCAATCTTACAAAAATGTAAGCAGTTTGACTGCTCATTCCAAAGGCCCACACAATGTAGATTCTCCTTTTGCATTTTTATTTTATTTTAGAGTTGTCTTTTGTTTCTGTCTTTCTGTTCATCCAATTTCCTTACCATTAGCTTTAAATCACTCTTACTAGTATGGTTTTGGCAGTGCTTTTTAAATGGACTTGAAAATCCCTCAATAACTAAGGGGCAAAATAAAACATTGACTAGGGACATTTTAAAGTCAATATCCTTAGAATTAACTGTCTAAAGCTCTTAGATCTATTTCTCTATCTTTTCTTCAACTTATCTAGGATTTTCACAAAAACAACAAACTGTTCATTAGTAACTCTGAAAATTCTTGCCAAGCTATACTCATTCCCTTTTGTCTCTGTGCTGTTTTATAACCCAGGAATTATTAGGAAAGTAATCCAAATTGAATTAGAAATATAATGAACCTAATTATTCATTATTTCACCAAACTGGCTATGCACTCTGCCCTGGCACTTTACTATATAAGATAAACAAGATGTAATGCCTGCTATCAAAGTGTGCTATGTGGGCTTCCCAGGTGGCCCAATGGTAAACAACCTGCCAATCTGTTCAGGAGACCCAAGAGTCTGATCCTTAGGTGGGGAAGATCTTCTGGAGGAGGGTATGGCAACCCGCTCCTGTATTCTTGCCTGGAAAATTCCATGGACAAAGGAGCCTGGCATGCTACAGTCCATGGAGTACCAAAGGATCAGACTCGACTGAGTGGCTGAGCAAACACAGTCTCTATTATCAAAGAGCATAACATACACCAGAACCTTCCCAAACTGGTAAGGGCTATGATGGGGTGAAACAGCCCCCATTCAGGGCCTGATAGCTTACAGTGAACGATGTCAGATTTGTGATCTCTGAAGAAGATTTAGCTTCAGGATCAGGGACCAGACTTGATCACTCAGAGCTTTTGTGTGGCAGAAGTTTTATTCCAGTGAAAAAGGACAGAGGAAGCTTCTGACATATACATCACAAGAGTGCCCCCCTTGCTAGTCTTCAGTTCAGTTTAGTTCAGTCGCTCAGTCGTGTCCGACTCTTTGCGACCCCATGAATCGCAGCACACCAGGCCTCCCTGTCCATCACCATCTCCCAGAGTTCACTCAGACTCACGTCCATCGAGTCCGTGATGCCATCCAGCCACTCATCCTCTGTCTTCCCCTTCTCCTCCTGCCCCCAATCTCTCTCAGCATCAGAGTCTTTTCCAATGAGTCATCTCTTCTCATGAGGTGGCCAAAGTACTGGAGCTTCAGCTTTAGCATCATTCCTTCCAAAGAAATCCCAGGGCTGATCTTCAGAATGGACTGGTTGGATCTCCTTGCAGTTCAAGAGACCCTCAAGAGTCTTCTCCAACACCACAGTTCAAACGCATCAATTCTTCAGTGTTCAGCCTTCTTCACAGTCCAACTTTCACATCCATACATGACAACTGGGAAAACCATAGCCTTGACTAGACAGACCTTAGTCAGCAAAGTAATATCTCTGCTTTTGAATATACTATGTGTAGGTTGCTCATAACTTTCCTTCCAAGGAGTAAGCGTCTTTTAATTTCGTGGCTGCAGTCACCATCTGCAGTGATTTTGGAGCCCCAAAAAATAAAGTCTGACACTGTTTCTACTGTTTCCCCATCTATTTCCCATGAAGTGATGGGACCAGATGCCATGATCTTCGTTTTCTGAATGTTGAGCTTTAAGCCAACTTTTTCACTCTCCTCTTTCACTTTCATCAAGAGGCTTTTTAGCTCCTCTTCACTTTCTGATATAAGGGTGGTGTCCTCTGCGTATCTGAGGTTATTGATATTTCTCCCAGCAATCTTGATTCCAGCTTGTGCTTCTTCCAGCCCAGCGTTTCTCATGATGTACTCTGCATATAAATTAAATGAACAGGGTGACAATATACAGCCTTGACGTACTCCTTTTCCTATCTGAAACCACTCTGTTGTTCCATGTCCAGTTCTAACTGTTGCTTCCTGACCTGCATACAGGTTTCTCAGGAGGCAGGTCAGGTGGTCTGGTATTCCCATCTCTTTCAGAATTTTCCACAGTTGATTGTGATCCACACAGTCAAAGGCTTTGGCATAGTCAATAAAGCAGAAATAAATGTTTTTCTGGAACTCTCTTGCTTTTTCCATGATCCAGCAGATGTTGGCAATTTGATCTCTGGTTCCTCTGCCTTTTCTAAAACCAGCTTGAACATCAGGGAATTCAAGGTTCAAGTATTGGCCTTATTCAGTATTGGCCTTATCTACCTTTACCAGATCCATTCCTACAACATACATCTTAAATTAAAAGATTAGAACTAACAATAGAAAGGTCTTAGCAGACCCACTCCCACAACATAAGTCTTAAGATAACAAGATTAGTCAGAAGGTTCTTGTTAAAGAGAAACATGTCCTCAAGCAAAACACATTGTTGTTATATAATCATTAGCATAGAGCTTAAGGAAAAACATACCCTTGAGCAAGATGAGTTGTTGTGTTACGTAATCATTAGCTCTGGGCTTAAAGAAAGTTATTCTTAAAGACATCATAACAACTCAGAGTTCAAGAGATAAAACCTAAAAAAAAAAAAAGAGAGAGAGAGAACCTCTTATGTGACTAAAACAAAGTAATGTAGGAAAAAAAGTTTGTCCCTTTTCTCCAACTTGAGAGCCCTGTACCTCTTTCTCCTCAAGGGCCCTTGACTCCTTATCAAACTATCTGAGAATTAACTCTCTCAAGTCCAAAGATGGGGTTCCCTTTCTAGTCACTGTGGGTTAAGGAAGTCTCTCTAAAAAAAAAAAAGTGATATGCAAAACCAGTCCTAAAAGATGGTTGGAACCAAAGTGGAAGAATTGAAAAAAAAAAAAAAAATAGCATTCTAGGCAAAGAGTAACACGGAGGCCAAGGTTCAGAGGTAGGAAAGAACATAGTAGTCTCAGGGAATACTGGCTCATTCTTGGCAGCCAGGTGATCTTTCTTACATTAAGCTGAAGATTTAAGGGTAGGTTTAGAGAGTGAGAATTTCTATAATCTTGGAGAGGTAAGCATTAGGAAATGAAGTGAATGTCTCTCTGCTGCTACTGCTGCTAAGTCACTTCAGTCGTGTCCAACTCTGTGCGACCCCATAGACGGAAGCCCACCAGACTCCCCCGTCCCTGGGATTCTCCAGGCAAGAACACTGGCGTGGGCTGCCATTTCCCTCTCCAATGCATGAAAGTGAAAAGTGAAAGGGAAGTCACTGTCATGTCCGACTCCTAGCGACCCCATGGACTACAGCCTACCAGGCTCCTCTGTCCATGGGATTTTCCAGGCGAGAGTACTGGAGTGGGTAGCCATTCCCTTCTCCAGGGGAAGCATTCAGTTCTGTTCAGTTCAGTTGCTCAGTCCTGTCCAACTCTTTGTAACCCCATGGACTGCAGCATGCTAGGCCTCCCTGTCCATCACGAACTCCTGGAGTTTACCCAAACTCATGTCTATTGAGTTGGTGTTGCCTTCCAACCATCTCATCCTCTGTCATCCCCTTCTCCTCCTGCCTTCAATCTTTCCCAGCATCAGGGTCTTCTCAAATGAGTCAGCTCTTTGCATCAGGTGGCCAAAGTATTGGAGCCTCAGCATCAACATCAGTCCTTCCAACGAACACCCAGGACTGATCTTTAGGATGAACTGGTTGGATCTCCATGCAGTCCAAGGGACTCTCAAGAGTCTTCTACAACATCACAGCTAAAAAACATCAATTCTTCAGCTCAGCTTTCTTTATAGTTCAACTCTCACGTTCATACATGACTACTGGAAAAACCAAAGTCTTGACTAGACAGACCTTTGTTGGCAAAATAATGTTTCTGCTTTTTAATATGCTATTTAGGTTGGTCACAACTTTTCTTCCAAGAAGTAAGCATCTTTTAATTTCAAGGCTGCAGTCACCATCTGCAGTGATTTTGGAGTCCAAAAAATAAAGTCAGCCACTGTCTACTGTTTCCCCATCTATTTACCATGATGTGATGGGACCAGATGTCATGATGTTAGTTTTCTGAATGTTGAGCTTTAAGCCAATTTTTTCACTCTCCTCTTTCACTTTCATCAAGAGGCTCTTTAGTTCTTCTTCACTTTCTGCCATAATGGTGATGTTCTCTGCATATCTGAAGCTATTGATATCTCTCCTGGCAATCTTGATTCCAGCTTTTTTCCTTAGGAAGGATCTTATTAAATGAGTTAATGTATATAAAACTCCTAGGATGATAAATCTGATTTAAAGAAAATATTTAATAGATGTTGGCTATCATTATGCATAAGATCCCCTGGAAGAGGGCATGGCAACTCACTCCAGTATTCCTGTCTAGAGAATCCCCAAGGACAGAGAAGACTGACAGGCTACATTCCATGAGATCACACAGAGTCGAACACAACTGAACAACTAAGCACAGCACACATCACTATGTATAGAAGTACTGCTTTACAAAATTATAATTTTGATCACCTACTGTTATGGGCTAAATGGTTATGTCTTCCACTCCCTAAATTCACATATTGAAATCATAAGCCCTCCACCCCCATGTGATAGTATTAAGAGATAGGGCCTTTGGAAGTGATTAAGTCATGAATTGAATTCAGTTCAGTTGCTCAGTCATGTCCAACTCTTCGCCACCCCATGGACTGCAGCATGCCAGGCTTTCCTGTCGATCACCAACTCCCAGAGTTTACTCAAACTCATGTCCATTGAGTAGGTGATGCCATCCAACCATCTCATCTTCTATTGTCCCCTTCTCCTCTCACCTTTAATCGTTCCCAGGATCAGAGTCTTTTCAAATGAGTCAGCTCTTCACATCAGGTAGCCAAATTATTAGAGTTTCAACTTCAGCATCAGTCCTTCCAATGAACAGCCAGGACTGATCTCCTTTAGGATGGACTGGTTGGATCTCCTTGCAGTCCAAGGGACTCTCAAGAGTCTTCTCCAACACCACAGCTCAAAAGCATCAATTCTTCGACACTCAGTTTTCTTTATAGTCCAACTCTCACATCCATACATTACTACTGGAAAAACCATAGCCTTGACTAGATGGACCTTTTTTGACAAAATAATGTCTCTGCTTTTGAATATGCTATCTAGGTTGGTCATAACTTTTCTTCCAAGGAGTAATCATCTTTTAATTTCATGGCTGCAGTCACCATCTGGAGTGATTTTGGAGCCCCCCAAATAAAGTCTGCCACTGTTTCCCCATCTATTTCCCATGAAGTGAATTAGTGCCCTTATAAAAGAAACCCCAAGAACTCCCTAGCCCCTTCTGCCATGTGAGGACACAGAGTGAAGTTGCCTGTCTATGAACCAGGACACAGGCCCACACCAGACACTAAATCTACTGACACCTTCATTTTGAACTCAGCCTGCAGATTTATGATAAATACCAGCTACCTGGTATATGGTATTTTGTCATAGCAGCTCAGACATACTAAGACATCTACCTATTAAAAGAAACTGAGTAGAAGGGATGAGATAAATTGGTAACCTACACTTGGAGATATGTTAGTAAAGACAGACATTATGCAATCATTTATCAAAATTAATTTATGGAGATGAATAAATACAAAGTTGGAATGTGGCCTTATTAATTAGGAACAGATGATAATGTGGCCTTTTTGAAGCCAGCTTCCTATTACCTTAGGACCAATTTAGTACAGTTATTGTTGATGAGTTTATTTTCTTTGTGCATTAAAAAAAAAACACACACAACTACTGTTATTTCATGAGTGAAACTGAGTTCAAAAGAGGTGATTTAATTAGATATTGCAACCACCAGGTGTTTAATTCAGTCATACCTCATTATAAAATGTTTCTCCATCATAAGAATCCAGCTTTACTGCAGGTTGAATCATGTTCCCCCATAGGTATTTTTGTTCTGTTGCTTTTTCTCACTGTAATATCAGAAGTAGAAAACATGATGAGGCAAAACTCATTTTTGTTTAAATGTTAATGTGTTTTGTTTATCTTCTAAGTATCACTTGTGTGATAGATGGCTATAGCTCAATATGACACACATGTGCACTTTTCCAGAAATTACATTTTGTCAGAGTATAAAAAGAGACAAAATATATATATGGGCCTTTAAAAATAAGTAGGAAATTGAAATCTTCCTCAGTTTGATGGAAAACAAAACATTCAGATTCTATGAACAAAATCAGAGAGAAAATACCTCTGGCTGGCTAAAATAAATATAAACATCCTTTTCACCTTTCAGAACATATGCTTCCTGTTGAAAGGAAGCATCCCTGAACACTACTAGATAGTAACAATTATTTCCTAAACAAAACTGGGTATATATTACCAACTTTATCCAGAAGAAAACATAAAGCTCTTCAGAAAGAAAGTTTGTTCCCCAGAATTACTTTCAGTTCTGTGTATTTATAGTGATAGCTGACTTGATAAACTCTTACTTTTTAGCTTCTTGTTACTAGATCTTTAAGAAACACAATTCATTGAGTAATTACTGTATATCATGTATCATATCAAGTATCAGATGTATGCTTTATAAGGACTTCCTCATAATTCCACCCCTCCTGAGGCAATAATTCCCTAAGTTTTGAGTATCCAGTGCAAGAGTGTCTTTACTTTCTACCTACCTTGAGTCCAAAATTATTTCAGTGTTGCTATACAGTTAAAATGATGCCAAAGTCATCACAGAATATATAACCCGTAAGTAAGCAGGGAAGTTGAGCGAAGGTATTATTTGTGATAAAAAATAATTAATAACAAAGTGGCTGCTGGGAATAAGCTGTGCACATGTTTCTTATGAACCTCTTGTGGACCAGGATTTGTAGAAGACCATGAAATAATGCCATGAAGTTATATATGCTATGATAATATTTTGTAATCTGTAATGTCACTAAAATGGGGCCGGTCTCCTTGTATCACTTGTTAATTTAACTCAGTTATATCCTAGCTCATTCAAAGGTCCTAACTTATCCACTTTTAGGTTCTGTGTGTGTGTGTGTGTGTGTGTATGATATACATATGGCTCTATTAGAGCATTTTAAAAGATGGAGACGTAGGAAAAAAGAAGCATTTATTAATTCCTAGTATATGTCACTCTGCTTATTTAACTTATATGCAGAGTACATCATGAGACACACTGGGCTGGAAGAAGCACAAGCTGGAATCAAGATTGCCGGAGAAATATCAACAACCTCAAATATGCAGATGACACCACCCTGATGGCAGAAAGTGAAGAGGAACTAAAGAGCCTCTTGATGAAAGTGAAAGAGGAGAGTGAAAAAGTTGGCTTAAAGCTCAACATTCAGAAAATGAAGATCATGACATCTGGTCCCATGACTTCATGGGAAATAGATGGGGAAACAGTTGAAACAGTGGCTGACTTTATTTTGGGGGGCTCCAAAATCACTGCAGATGGTGATTGCAGCCATGAAATTAAAAGACACTTACTCCTTGGAAGGAAAGTTATGACCAACCTAGATAGCATATTAAATAGCAGAGACATTAATTTGCCAACAAAGGTCTGTCTAGTCAAGCTATGGTTTTTCCTGTGGTTATGTATGGATGTGAAAGTTGGACTGTGAAGAAAGCTGAGCACCGAAGAATTGGTGCTTTTGAACTGTGGTGTTGGAGAAGACTCTTGAGGTTCTCTTGGACTGCAAGGAGATCCAACCAGTCAATTCTGAAGGAGATCAGCCCTGGGATTTCTTTGGAAGGAATGATGCTAAAGCTGAAACTCCAGTACTTTGGCCACCTCATGAGAAGAGTTGACTCACTGGAAAAACCCTGATGCTGGGAGGGATTGGGCGCAGGAGGAGAAGGGGACGACCGAGGATGAGATGGCTGGATGGCATCCCTGACTCGATGGGCATGAGTTTGAGTGAACTCCGGGAGTTGGTGATGGACAGAGAGGCCTGGAATGCTGTGATTCACGCGGTCTCAGAGTCAGACACGACTGAGTGACTGAACTGAACTGAGTGTGTGTCACAACTTGTACTAGGTTCTTTCACATACAGTATTAATCCTGTTTTACAGTAGAGAAGAAAACATCTTAATAATTTTGCCTCAGGTCCTCCTGTCATATAAGCAGCAGTGATAAGGATTAAGTCTTCTAACACTAAATTCAGAATCCTAAATTCACCATGGTCTCGAAGTGTGGTGCCTTTTTATCCGTACAACAGAGCAGTGATTTAAAAAAAAAACAAAAACAAAAAAAACTCTGGAATCTCCAAGTTTTTTATTCAACAAAACATGGATGGGAGGGATGGGAGTTGTCTTTATCTGCCAACAATGGAGTTTTAAGGAGGAACCACCTGTACTAGCTATCTAGTGCTGAAAAAAAAATTACACACTTAAAAGTGATAAACTTTAAAAATGCCTTGAGCACGTTTATTACGTCACAGTTTCTGTATTCAGGGATCTGCTCATGGCCTAGCTGGATTCTCCTGAAGGTTGCAATCAGTGTGTTGGCCAGGGCTGGGTTTTCATCTGTGTCTCCCCCAAGGAAGGATCTGCTTTCACACTGTAGATGTTGGCAGCTTTTAGTTCCTCAAAGTTGCCAAAATGAGACACCTCAGTTTATTGCTTGCTGCCAGGCTGAAGCTACATTCAGCTTCTTATCACCCCCACCCCCAATATGGGTGCTCAAGACATGATAATTCACTTCTTTAAAGCTAGTAGAAGAGAGTCCCCCAATAAGACAGATGTTACCATCTTATGTAACAAAATTCAGTGCAGATCATCAATCATGTATGTCTGATCAGTTTTGTCATAATGGATTGGTTAGGAGCAAATCATAGGTTCTACACACATTTAAGGGGTAGGGATCACAGGAGAATGAACATGGGGAGGTGGGGATCATGGGGCTACCCTAGAGACCATCCACTATACCACCTGTTAATGAGTTTTTAAATGAGTTTAATAATGAGTTATAAATGAGTTTAATACAATTTTCTCATTTATAAAACAGGAATATTAACTGTAATAGTTCCCCAAGCTGTATTAAGTACCACAGATAAGAGTGGCTTAAGTCATAGAAATTGACTTTTCTCAGTCCTGGAAGCTAAAAGTCCAAGATCAAGGTGAACAGGGCTATTTGTTCTGGAGATGGGGAAGGAGATTCTGCTCCATTAATCTCCCCTAGCGGCAGGTGGGTTGCTGGCATCTTTGGTGTCTTTTGGCTTGTAGAAGCATCACCCTAATCACTGCCTTCATATTTACACACCTTCTCCCGGTGTTCCTGTCTGTTCAATTCCACCTTTGCATAAGGACCCTGATTATACTGGGGTTGTTATTGTTGTTCACACTCTAAGTCCTATCTGACTCTTTGTGACCCCATGGACTATAGCATGCCAGGCTCCTCTGTCCTCTTCTATCTCCCAGAATGTGCTGAAATTCATGTCCATTGAGTTGGGGATACCATCCAACCATCTCATCCTCTGTCGCCCCCTTCTCTTCTTGCCCTCAATCTTTCCCAGCATCACGGTCTTTTCCAATGAGTTGGCTTTTCATATCAAGTGGCCAAAGTACTGGAGCTTCAGCTGCAGCACCAGTCCTTCCAATGAATATTCAGGGTTGATTTCCTTCAGAATTAACTGGTTTGCTGTCCAAGGGACTCTCAAGAGTCTTCCCCAGCACCACAATAAAAAAGCATCAATTCTTCAGGGCTCAGCCTTCTTTATGGACCAACTCTCACATCTATACATGACTACTGGAAAAACCACATCTCTGACTACACGAATCTTTGTTGGCAAAGAGATGTCTCTGTTCTTTTCATGCTATCTAGGTTTGCAATAGCTTTTTTTCCAAGGAGCAAGTGTCTTAATTTCATAGCCGCAATCACCATTTGTAGTGATTTTGGAGCCCAAGAAAATAAAATCTTTCATTGTTTCCACTTTTTCGCCTTCTATTTGTCAGGAAGTGATGGAACTGGAGACCATTATCTTAGTTTTTTGAATGTTGAGTTTCAAATCAGCTTTTTCACTCTCCTCTTTCACCCTCATCAAGAGGCTCTTTAGTTCCTCTGCACTGTCTGCATTAGAGTGATATCATCTGCATATCTGAGGTTGTTGATATTTCTCCCAGGAAGCTTGTTTCTAGCTTGTGATTTTTCCAGCCTGGTATTTCCTATAATGTACACTGCATAGAAGTTAAATAAGCAAGGTGAAAATATACAGACTTGTCGTACTCTTTTCCCAATTTTGAACCAGTCAGTTGTTGCATATCTGATTCTAACTTTTGCTCCTTGACCGGCATACAGGTTTCTCAGGAGACAGGTAAGGTGGTCTGGTACTCCCATCTCTTCAATAATTTTCTACAGTTTGTTGTGATCCACACAGTCAAAGATTTTAGCATAGTTTTCCTGGAATTCCTTTGTTTTCTTCATGATCCAATAATGTTGGCAATTTGACCTCTGATTCCTCTGCCTCTTCAAAACCCAGTTTGTATGTCTGGAAGTTGTAGTTTCACATACTGCTAAAGCCTAAATCACTGGATTAGGACCCACATTAATAATCTTATTTTAAGTTGATTTTCTAAGTAAATGTGCTATTGTCAAATAAGTCACATTCTGGGGTACTATTATGGGTTAGGACTTAAGCATATGAATTTTGGGGAGACACAATTCACCTAATATTACTGATACCCATCATCAGGCTGGTTTGGAAGATTAGTGATTTATTTTAAGTCTTAATACATTGTGTTTCACATGATAACTTCTTAGTAAATATGGGGTTATGATTATAATTAATTTGGGGTCTCATATTTTAAGACTCATTTTTCGAAGAGATATAAGGTATCTTCTAAAGACATCTTATATCACTTCTAATCATGGGCCAAAGATGCTGAGCTGAGAATAAAAGGTCATTATATCCCTCAATAAATTGAAAAAGCTTCCGGTCACCTCCCTAGAAGGCTAGCTGAGAAGTGCCCTTCCCAAAAACACCCTCACCATCCTCTGACCAAGAGAAGCCCCACTAGGATCCAGAGGGTAAAAGAGTTTGCCTTTGAGAGAATGCAGTGTTCCTGAATTTTGGAGAAGGATGTCTTTTTTCCCCAAAGCCAAAAGTATCTTTATGAATAAGGAATAAAGATCATTTAATGTCTTAACCTGCCCAAGCTGGCAAAACAAAATTACATAGGTAATTTAGGGTAGCTTAACAGAATTTTGCTGTCTGTATAGAGCTTCTCCATCTTTGGCTGCAAAGGATATAATCAACCTGATTTCGGTATTGAACATCTGGTGATGCCCATGTGTAGGGTTTTTTCCTGTGATGTTGGAAGAGCCGGACATCCTGGAATGTGAAGTCAAGTGGGCCTTAGGAAGCATCACTACGAACAAAGCTAGTGGAGGTGATGGAATTCCAGTTGAGCTATTTCAAATCCTAAAAGATGATGCTGTGAAAGTGCTGCACTCAATATGTCAGCAAATTTGGAAAACTCAGCAGTGTCCACAGGACTGGAAAAGGTCAGTTTTCATTCCAATCCCAAAGAAAGGTAATGCCAAAGAATGCTTAAACTACTGCATAATTGCACTCATCTCACACACTAGTAAAGTAATGCTCAAAATTCTCCAAGCCAGGCTTCAGCAATACATGAACCATGAAATTCCAGATGTTCAAGCTGGTTTTAGAAAAGGCAGAGGTACCAGAGATCAAATTGCCAACATCTGCTGGATCATGGAAAAAGCAGGAGAGTTCCAGAAAAACATCTATTTCTGCTTTATTGACTATGCCAAAGCCTCTGACTGTGTGGAGCACAATAAACTGTGGAAAATTCTGAAAGAGATGGGAATACCAGAACACCTGACCTGCCTCTTGAGAAACCTGTATACAGGGTCAGGAAGCAAGAGTTAGAACTGGACATGAAAAACAGACTGGTTCCAAATAGGAAAAGTTGCTAGGGTCCAGCCCCAGTGGATCCAGGGAAATTCAAAGTGTGGACGGCATAGATGAGGAAAACTTATTTATTAATATAAGATTAGGGACAAATAGTGTAGTATGAAAATTAAGTGGAGAAAGAAGGCTGAATAATTTGGCTTACGGGGAAGAACAATAAAATCTCAAGACAAGAGATTTGCACCATCTACGTTGGGCCACCAGTGCCCACTTGAATATCAAAGGGTGCCCCACCTTAGGCTCCCTTTCGCGCAGGTCTTCTAAGCCAGGACAAGTAAGTAGACTTGGTGAGCCACCCCGCTCCAGATGGGAATTCAGCCTGAAATTAGAGTAAAGAGGAGAAGGAAGGAGAGGGAGAAAAAGAGAGAGAGAGACACGGGGGGAACCAGATTCCCAAGAAACTAGGCCGAGAGACTAGTCCAAGAAACTGGTCCATCCTTTATTGTTCAGAAGGCTTTTTATACTTTTGATAATACATGGAGATCAATGGGTAACACAAAGTTATGCAGCATTAGCAGCCCAGATTCTTATCAAAACCAGGCTTTTCTCTCTGCATATCTAGTTGTATACACAAATCTTAGGTGATTTATATCATCTTCCGGCCAAAAGGGCCAATTAACATTTTACAGTCCTTTTCTGATAAGGTTTGTCAACCAGAAGGCTTATTTGTGTTGATCTTCCCAAAGTCTGGTGCCACTCTCAGAAAAACACTAAATAAAGTTGCATTCTTACATAGCAAAGATACAGCAATTTATAACAAGTAAAAGGAGTACAGTGATTTACAACAAAAGAAAAGTAACTCAAAAGTCTAGTGTTTCTAACATCAAAACTACTATATATTCTTTATCATATCCTGTTTACATTGATTAACATCCTCCCAGGTGCCTAAAAGATAAAGAATATGGAGGCCTGGCAGCAATCATTGAGTTAACAGTGAAAACCCGTCACCAATATGATTTTTAACTCTTTAGAAAAGGCTCTGTATCTTTAAGATGCTTTTTTAAGCTTAGTGCCTCTTGCAGTTGGGGGGCTGTGAGCAATTCACAAAGTAAGAGGTCTGGGGGAACCTGTTAGGCAAACTAGAGAGCTATCAGAGGGGTTTAACTGAACTATCCCTTTCAAATGCAGAAGACTACAGTCCTGATTTGACTTTTTCCAGAGAATATTAGAAGAGTGGAAAAGCAGGCAGACTCTGGTCTTGGGGGTGGATGCTCAGGAAATTCCAGGGGGAACCCCTGAAGCCTGATCACATCCTTGCGTTTTGTCAGGCTTCCTTCCGCATGACCTTGTCATGGGCAGGATTCCTCATGCTGGCCCCCGGCAAAAAGGAGTATGTCAAGGCTATATATTGTCACCCTGCTTATTTAACTTATATGCAGAGTACATCATGAGAAATGCTAGGCTGGAGGAAGTACAAGCTGGAATCAAGATTGCCAGGAGAAATATCAATAACCTCAGATATGCAGATAACACCACCATTATGGCAGAAAGTGAAGAGGAACTAAAAAGCCTCTTGATGAAAGTGAAAGAAGAGAGTGAAAAAGTTGACTTAAAGCTCAACATTCAGAAAATGAAGATCATGGTATCTGGTCCCATCACTTCACGGGAAATAGAAGGGGAAACAGTGGTAACAGTGTCAGACTTTACTTTGGGGGGCTCCAAAATCACTGCAGATGGTGACTGCAGCCATGAAATTAAAAGATGCTTACCCCTTAGAAGGAAAGTTATGACCAACCTAGACAGCATATTAAATAGCAGAGACATTATTTTGCAACAAAGGTCCGTCTAGTCAAGGCTATGGTTTTTCCAGTGGTCAGAGTTGGACTATAAAGAAAGGTGAGCACCGAAGAATTGATGCTTTTGAACTGTGGTGTTGGAGAAGACTCTTGAGAATCCCTTGGACTGCAAGGAGATGCAACCCGTCCATCCTAAAAGAGATCAGTCCTGGGTGTTCAATGGAGGGACTGATGGTGGAGCTGAAACTTCAATACTTTGGCCACCTGATGTGAAGGGCTGACTCATTGGAAAAGACCCTGATGCTGGGAAAGATTGAGGGTAGGAGGTGAAGGGGATGACTGAGGATGAGATGGTTGGATGGCATCACCGACACAATGGACATGGGTTTGGGTGGACTCTGGAAGTTGTTGATGGACAGGGAGGCCTGGCATGCTGCGGGTCATGAGGTCGCAGGGAGTCAGACATGCAACTGAACTGAACTGAACTAACAGAATTTTACTCTGGGAAGTTTAAATTAATAGAATACAAGTTAAATTATCACTTTAGTTTGTGACTTTAATCCAAAGTATTGTTTGCAGTTCTTCAGTTTTATATGTAAGTTGTTTGAATAAGTGGAATTTATTGTCTCACAGTTCTGGAGGTGAGAAGTCTGAGATCAGGGTGCCATTATGGCTGGGTTCTGGCAAAGGCACTCTTGCTGATTTTTAGAGGACTGCCTTCTCACTGTGTGCTCATGTGGCCTTTCCTGAGTGCCCTCAGTGCCTGCACTGGAGAGAATGAAAGAGCAAGCTCTCTGGTGTCTCTTTTTATGAGGGCATTATTCCCACCATGAGAACCACACCCTCATTACTTCATGTAAGTATTTCCCAAAGTCTCCATCTCCAATACTAACACTTTGGAGGCTAGAACTTCAACACATGAATTTTGCAGAGACACAAATATTCAGTTCCTAAGAGTTAGTTTTGCAGAGTGAGAGCCTTAAGTGGACAAGGATTGAATTTCCCCTGATGATTTTGGCCCTTTCTTCTCCTCCTCATCTTCCAGTGCTAGTTGTCCACCATATTAATGAATGATCCTCTTGTGAAAGCATGTTCTAGACAAGTGCCACTGAGGTGTGAGTGAAAGGGACAGGATGGCTCAAGTCTAATCATTTTCTAAGGTGTCCATATCATCTATGGAAGACCCTGGAACTTTTCCTTCAAAGCTTGGTAAAGCAGTAGCATTTGCCATGGGCTCCTCTAGCATTCTGCTGATTGCAATTATCAGTTGACAGGTCAACATCAATCCTACTACTGATGGAGGAGTGACAGTTTTGAAAATGGTAACTATTAGTCAATCCCTTGAAGTTTCCACCTTTAGCTTTGAAGTTAATCTCCTCAACACCCATGAGGTGAAGAAGGGAGGCAAAATCTTCCCTTGGGAACACTGTACTTCTGCAACAGCTGAGCTTCCTCCCACACAAGCCACTACCTACATTAACAGAAAAATAATTTAGTAGCATAGCATTTCTCCTGTTTGGTGCCTCTCACCAAGCTTAACAGTGACATGACACCAACAGCTGGTGTTTTATCTGACAATGTGTGGGATACTAAACAGATTTTGTTCCCAGATGTGGGCTTTAGTCATCAAACCATACACTGGGCAATTAACACTACCCTGTAATATGAATTATTAACAAGAATAGAACAATGGCCTTAGCAAGCATCAAAACTACCTGGAGGGGGTTTTTATTCTATAGATCTCTGGGTCCTGCTCCCACGTTTCTGATTTAGTAAGTTTGAATAGGGCCTGAGAATTTGCCTTTTAAACAGATTCCTAGATAGCGCTGCTGCAGCTGGTCCTGGGACCACTCTTTGAGAACCACCAGCATATTCTAAACCCAGTGCCTCATACATTCTCCCATAAGATGATAAATTTTCCATCATGTTGGTTTATTCATATCCAACAAAATATTAAATCTTCATAAATGTTAAGATTTCAAGTCTATTTTACACGATTTTTGATTAATGTTTTACACTTTTTTCTATTCTTCTATGCAGTATTTTTTAAAATACATGTAGATTTATTGACACAGCACTAGATTTAAGTGTAATAAACAGAGTTCTGGTGTGCATTTCACAATCATTTGTTGTTACGTATACCAATGAAACAAATTGACATCTACTTTTATTTATAAGATTAAAATGCATTTAAATTATGTAAGATAACTTTCCTGTTATCGATACCCAATATTCTGTTTTACTTTTAATCTTACTTTAGTTTTATTGAATTGGGAGCATGTTTTTTTTTTTTCCTTTAAAATACTGCAGGTAAATCCTGAACTTAGAGGAAAGGCTATCAGAACTTTAGTTACAGCTGTAGGGGCAACAGGGCTCTGTTATCTAGTGTGTTAATTATTTATTCACACCTGGTTCGCCACTGATTAACAAAACCTATTAAGGCCTTCCCTTGAAGACCTTGCTGTTGACATGTATTTGCAGCTGTTGTTGATTTTTTTCCAAATTAGCACATTATGTGTTTGGAAAACAGACAAAAAACAGCTGCAGTGTCTGAATGCATTTATTATGTACTCTTTTCAAAATGCTATTTAGGTTTACTATTAAATGATGTAGTCAGAGTGAAATGCACAATTAACTCTGCACTTCTAGTACTTATGGGTCTAGCAGAAACAGAATATGAGGGAGTCATATTAAAACTTCAGCCTTCATTTTTGAAATAGATTCTATAAACTTCAGAAGCCAACTACTCAACAATATGCATTAAAAATAAGTGTCACTCTATAGCAGTTTCCCTTTCAGGTCAGCAAAGAGGTAAAATAATTTAAAATGCAGATGGCTTTAGCTGGACTTAAATGTTTATTAAAATAGCATTACCTTGACTTTCAGATTATGCTATGCTGAGTGCTTTATTGGTCTTATAGTCTCTCCTAAAGCCGTCTAGTTTCAGGCTGTAGTAATAAGATATAATTTTTAAAGGCTGGGTTAACAGCTGAAAAATATTTTTTATATATAAGATCTTTATTGTTGCTGCAATAAAGCAGCAACAAGCAAGGTATCTTTCTGAAGTAAACTATCTGGCCTTTAGCAGAGTTCAGAAATCATTCCATCTCCAAAGAGGCAAGTACACATAGGCCGAAGACAACTTTCTAAAAATCAAATGATTATTCTCTTTCATCCCCAGGTATTATGCAGACTCATTCTCCTCACAGGGAAAGTAAACAGGACAAGGAGAAAAGTGAAGGAGTCTTGAATTAAATTTGATTGAACCCACCTTTGCTCCCTTAACCTATTCTCCAAAATCATGAAAAACTGGTTATTCTTGCTGATCTTTCCTCTATTACAAGTTCCACTTTCCAGTAGAGAAGCTACGGCATGGAGGACAGACGGTGTAACAGGTGGGCCTTCTTCCATTATCATTGCAAGCCCTGACAATACCACTTTCTTCCAGTTCCTAAATCCATGAAGATGTACAAACCTTTTTCAAATTGTAAGACTGAAAATACGCACATTCATCTTTATCAGAGACAGGTGTTGTCTAATTAGCATCCTCTGTTTACTTCATGGTTCTTGTCACAAATATGCTTACTAGATCAGACATACACATCTGTTCATGTTATTAATTATGCTTAAAAATACAAAATCATTTTAAAGTACCACAATACAGTGAAAGGATATAGCCCTCTGTTCATGCTAACTCCTTAACCTGAGACAAACTTCAAGTGGTTCTGTGCCTACATGATATTTGGTTAGCCAAGTTGTTGAATGGAAGCTAAATAATATACAGATGCTATCTATCTTAAGCAAAAAAAAATTAATAATAATAAATGTATTAGTAGCCCACAGAGTTACTAGGAGACCAGAAAACTAGAAAACCAAGAAAAGCAAAGCAGATCTGGAGGACCCAACCGTAGAGAATACATTGCCATATACCATCAGTACAAAGAAATACATCATCTTTGCCCAATTTTCTCCATAAGAAAAATTCTCGGTAGAAACTTTTGATAAACAAAATCATTCAATAGTGCGCATCCGGCCAGTTGGCATGGAAACATATAGGACACTTCTTCTTGCCAAAAAATACACAATTGAGAATCCCCTAAATATTAAGCAGAAGGGTTACATATTTGTAGGGAAAAGAACAAGTACACTCCCCATTTTCAAAGCTCAGCTTAATCCTCATGAAAAAGATGCTTCAGATTTCTAACATAAATTTTCTTTGAGTGAAATGTCCACTCAGAAAAGGGAAAATAAGAGAAGATGAGTGCTTATATTGAGGGATTCATGCTAGAAATGTACTAATCAAACTTAAACTTGACTATCTTTGTCCCCCATGTCTTCCACTGGTCGAAATAGATAGCTAGTATTACTTCCACTTCTTGTACATGTCATGACTTTTGTACTTTATAATAGCAGGTAAACAAATCTGACAGCCTTCATCCTCAAGAAAATAATTATTGCTAAGGAATTTGCAAAGAGTCGGATTTGACTCAGCGACTAAAAACAACGTTTCCTTTGGATGATTGGTAAGATCTTGCAGGTATATGGGATAAGAGAAAGAGCTAAAAAAAAAAGTTCAGATACTCACATAAAGTGGACTGTGAACTAAAAATTTTAGGAAGTACTAGTCAAAAAATACGAAGGCTATACCAGTTATTTTTTCTAGTTTTATTGAGATACTGTTGACATATAACATTGTATTAGTTTAAGGTGTACATGATGACTTGATACATGTATATATTGCAAAGTGATTTATCATAATAAGTTTAGTTAATTTCTATCACCTCACATAGTTATTTTCCTTTTGTGAGAGAAATTTTAATATCTATTCTTTTGGCAACTTTCAAATTTAGAATACATACTTATAAGTTAAAATCACAATGTTGTACATTACATCCCAAAAACTTATCTATCTTTTACCTGAAAGTTTCACATCCTTTCACCACTATCACTCATTTCCCCCATGTCTACTCCCATCTCTGACAATCACCAACCATTTATCTGTTCTTTGTTCCTATGATTTATTATTGGCGAGGGGGGGTGGCGGGTGGGGCGGGTTTCAAACTACAAGTGAAATCACTTGGCTTTCTCTGTGTGACTTATCTCATTTAGCATAATGTCTTCAAGATCCACCCATGTTTCATCAACGGTGGATTTCCTTCTTTATATTGCTGAATAGCATTTCATTAAATATATATATGTATGTGTGTGTATATATATATATATATATGTTATCATTCATTCATGAATGGACACAGCTTGTTTCCATGTCTTGGCTATTGTAAATAGTATGACTATTAACATGAAAGTGCAAATATTTCTTCATGATTTCTTTTTTATAATTTTTTCAAATACACGGAAGTTGAATCACTGGATCATATGGCAGTTCTATTTTAAATTTGGGGCTGAGCCTTCATACTGTTTTCCACAGTGGCTGTGCCAACTTACACTTCTACTAACTAAGGATTCACTTTCACCACATTGTCATCAAAAATTGCTATCTCTCGTCTTTTTGATGGTGACCATACTAACAAGCATAAGATGATAGCTTATTTTGGTTTGCACTTACTGATGATTAAATAATTAGTGACGTTGAGCACTTTATCATGTACTGATTGGCCATTTGAATGTCTTCTTTGGAAAAAGTTCTATTCAAGTCCTTGATCTATTTTTAATTAAATTATTTGTCTTTGTTCAATGGTTTTGGTATTAAGTTATGAACTCCTTAAATATTGTGGATATTAACCATTATCATGTTTTTGAAATATTTTCCTCCATTCTGCAAGTTACCATTTTGATGAACATTTCTTCTGCTCTGAAGCTTTTCAGTTTGATATTGTCTCACTTGCTTGTTTTTGTCTTTGTTGCATGTGCTGTTGGTGTCATATCCAAAAGGACACTGCCAAGACCAATATCCACATGTTCAAGTTGGATTCAGAAAAGACAGAGGAACCAGAGATCAAATTCCCAACATCTGTTGGGTCATCAAAAAAGCAAGAGAGTTCCAAAAAAACATATATTTTTGCTTTATTGACTATGCCAAAGCCTTTCACCATGTGGATCACAACAAGCTGTGGAAGATTCTTCAAGAGATGGGAACACCAGACCACCTTACCTGCCTCCTGAGAAATATGTATGCAGGTAAAGAAGCAACAATTAGAAATGGACATGGAACAACAGACTGGTTCCAAATTGGGAAGGGAGTACATCAAGGCCATGTATTGTCACACTGCTTATTTAACTTTTATGCAGAATACATCATGTGAACTGCCAGGCTGGATGAAGCACAAGCTGGAATCAAGACTGCCGGGAGAAATATTAATAACCTCAGATATGCAGATGACACCACCCTTATGGTAGAAAGCGAAGAACTAAAGAGCCTCTTGATGAAAGTGAAAGAGGAGAGTAAAAAAGTTGGCTTAAAACTCAACATTCAGAAAACGAAGATCATGGCATCTGGTCCCATCCTTTCATGACAAATAGATGGGGAAACAATGGAAATAGTAACAGGCTTTGTTTTGGGGGGCCTGCAAATCACTGCAGATGGTGACTGCAGCCATGAAATTAAAAGTAACTTGCTCCTTGGAAGAAAAGTTATGACCAACCTAGACAACATATTAAAAAGCAGAGAAATTACTTTGCCAACAAAGGTCTAGTCAAAGCTAGATGGTCTAGTCCATCTAGTCAAAGCTGTGGTTTTACCAGTAGTCATGTAAAGATGTGAGAGCTGGACTATAAAGAAGGCTCAGCACCAAAGAATTGATGCCTTTGAACTGTGGTGTTGGAGAAGACTCTTGAAAGTCCCTTGGGCTGCATGGAGATCCAACCAGTCTATCCTAAAGGAAATCAGTCCTGAATATTCATTGGAAAGACTGATGCTGAATCTGATATTCCAATACTTTGGCCACCTGATGCAAAGAACTGACTTCTTGGAAAACACCCTGATGTTGGGAAAGATTGAAGGTGGGAGGAGAATGGGATAACAGCAGGTGAGCTGGTTGGATGGCATCAGTGAATCTATGGAAATGAGTTTGAGTAAGCTCTGGGAGTTGATGATGGACAGGGAAGCCAGGCCTACTACAGTCCTTGGGGTTGCAAAGAGTTGGATATTACTGAGCTACTAAACTGACTGACTGAAGACCAATGTCAAGAAGACTTCTGTTTCTTCTAGGATTTTTATAGCTTCAGTTCTCACATTTGAGTCTTTAATCCACTTCAAGTTAATTTTTGTGAATCGTGTAAGACAGGTGTCTAGTTTCATTGTTTAATACATGATATCCAATTTTCTCAGCACTGCTTATTAAAGAGACTCCACTGAGTATTCTTGGCTCCCCTGTCAAACATTAGTTGCAGTATAGGCATGGATTTATTTCTAGGCTTTCAATTTTGTTCTGGATGCTTCTGTGTCTATTTTTATACCAATATCATACTATTTTGATTACCAAGGCTTAGTAAAATAGTTTGAAATAAGGAAGTGTGATGCCTCTATCTTTCCTTTTCTTGCTCAAAATTGTTTGGGCTATTTGGGGAACTTTGTGGCTCCAAAATAATTTAAGATTATATTTTTCATTTCTGCAAAAAATGTCATTGGAATCTTGACAGAGATTACACCAAATCAATAGATGGCTTTGGATAGTGGGACATTTTGTCAATATTATTTTTTTCAATTCATGAATATGGGATAGCTTTTCATTTATTTGCGTCTTCTTCCATTTCACAAATGTCATAGTTTTAGTGTACAAATCTTTCACTTCCTTGGATAAATTTCTTTCTAAGTATTTTATTGGTTTTGAGGTTATTGTAAATGAGGTTATTTACTTTTCAGGTAACCTATTTTCAGTAAATAGAAACACAACTGATACTTGTACTTTGATTTTGTACCCTGAAACTTTACTGAATTTGTTGATTAGAGGTAACAGATTTTCAGTGATATTTAGGATTTTCTATACATAAAACCATGTTACCTTCAAGCAGATACAATTTTCTTTCTTGCTTTCCAAATCAATTGCCATTTATTTATTTATTTATTTATTTATTTATTTATCTATTTATTATTTTTCTTGCTTGATTCTAGGCAATTACTTCCAGTAATGTGCTGAATAAGATGGTAGTTCAATCAGCAAAGAATATGCCTGCAGTGCAGGAGACCCAGGTTCAATCCCTGGGTTGGGAATATCCCTTGGAGAAGAAAATGGCAACCCACTCCAGTATTCTCACCTAGAAAATCCTGTAGACAGAGGAACTTGGTGGGCTATAGTCCATGGAGTCACAAGAGTAGGACATGACTTAGTGACTAAACCATCATAGTAGGCATCCTTGTCTTGTTCCTGATCTTACAGGAAAAGCTTTCAATCTTTCACCACTGAATATAATATTAGCTGTGTGCTTATCATAAATGGCCTTCATTATGTTGAGAAATAATCATTCCAAATTCACGTTGTTGAGAGCTATTAGTATAAATGGATGCTGAAATTTATCAAATACTTATTTTGCATCTATTGAGACGATCACATGATTTTCATCTTTCATTCTATAAATGTGGTGTCTCACATTTATTGAGATGCAGATGGTAAACCATTTTTTTCCATCTCAGGGATGAATTTCACTTGATCATGGTATGTGAAGGGCCAAATAAATAAATTATAAATGAAGGGAGAGACATCACACCTGATACCACAGAAATACAAATGATCTCAAACTACATGAACAACTATATGCCAACATATTGTACAGCCTAGAAAAAAAATGGATGCATTTCTGTTTATATGCAACCCACCATGACTGAAAGGGCTTCCCTGATTGCTCAGTTGGTAAAGAATCCTCTTGCAATGCAGGAGACCCCAGTTCAATTCCTTGGTCAGGAAGATCTGCTGGAGAAGTGATAGGCTACCCACTCCAGTATTCTGGCCTGGAGAATTCCATGGACTGTATAGTCAATGGAGTCTCAAAGAGTTGAATACGACTGAGCAACTTTCACTTCACTTCACTACCATGAATGAATCATGAAGAAATAGAAAATTAGAACAGATTAATAATAATATTGACTCAGTAATCAAAGATTTCCCAACATAGAAAAGCATAGGCCAGATGGTTTCACTGAGTTTTACCAAATATTTAAAGAGGAATGAGTGGAAATCCTTATGAAACTCTTCAAAAATATTGATGAGGAAAGGATACTCTCAAACTCATTTTAGGAGGCCAGTAATACCCTCATACCAAGGTCAGATAAGGAAACTACAAGAAAATAAAACTACAAAACTACAGGCCAATATCCATAATGAATATAGGTGCAAAAATTCTTAAGAAAATACTGGTAAAGCAAACTCATCAGCACATTAAGAGGATCACACACCATAAGCAGCTAATTTTTGTTCTGTACATGACTTTTGGTTTCTGCATTCTTACCTCTTATAATACAAGATTTGTTTTTTTTGTTTGTTTCTTTCTTCTTGTGACTCATTTCATTATCATAGACATAAGTTAAAAACACCTTCTCAATATAAGCATATATGACATAATACAATAGATGTTTTTCTTCCAAATGGGGTATAGAATGTTCTAGACTGAGTTCCTTAAAAGAAAAAAAGTGGACATAAAAATTAGTGAAACAGGGAAGGATAAGAAGCACTTTACTGGTCTCTTGATGAGCCGTGAAACAATACAATGAGTTCAGCCAAAACAATACAATTCAGCCAAATGGTGCATATCCAGGTACCCTAAATGGAGAGGCCATGTCTCAGATGCATAGTCTTTGAGAGAGAGAGAAGAGAGGCTACATTTACCCTGGTGCTTATTTCCATTAATCAAATTACTCCTGACAGTAGACTAATTCCATTGCATTTCTGATTGCTTCTGGCTAAGTGATCTCTCAAAATTTGGCTGCATGTTCCTGCTGATTATGGCATGTCATTCAAGTCTTGGAGGAGGACACAAAACCTCTGTGTGTGGGGCTGTCTATTCTAGGTGGAGGAGCCCCACAGACTAGAGCTGAGCTGCTTGCTCAGCAAGCCAGAGTTTGAAGGTGCTAGAGGCAAATGCCGTTGGAATCCAAGACAGTGTACCGAATGTACTATAAGATATCTGTAAATTAGGATTACTTGAAATGAAATAAAGCAACACATTTTTTGGTTTCTACATGTATCAGCATCATCTATGGATTTTGGTTAAACCCCACATAACTGAACTAGATGATTCTGACACTCCAGGGAGGGAAAACCCCAATTTTTAAAATACTCAAGGTGGTCTTGAGATGTAGTTTGTTATCTCTTAATGTACTTGTTTGAAGGGAAGATACATTAATTTTATTTTTTAAAGAGAAGAACATCTTCACGTAAGACATCTAATGTCTTTGCAAATGTTTATGTGATTTTGTTTAGGTCTTCAAAAAACAGGATAATTCAAATGAAAACTGAAATTAAGTGAGTAGTATATACTCATCTATTTTGTACTCAAAACACACACACAGACATACATAAATCTATACTATGTTAAACATGCACATTTATATAGTTATTTTTCTGAAAGTACTAGAAACATTTTTTAGATCAGAACTATTTTAATTTTAAACTCATCTAGCCACTGAAATCTAATTCAATTAAAAAACCATCAAATATCTGACAAATTTTCAAGCACATCCATTCTACATAAAAAAATATACCTGTGCGTCACATATTTCTCAAGTGTATTGGGAACTGATCTACTATTTTTTTACTGACTCTCAAAACAATCAGAGTGATTATTTGTAGTCTAACCTATTGCTCAACATACCAATTAAAATTAGAACAACCGTTTTATTTTGTTGTTGTTGTTAGTTTCATAGAATGTAAACTGAATACGTTTTCTTTTAAAAAGCAAACTTTCTCTTTTCAAAAGAACAAATATGTCATGAATTTAATTGTACACTTAAGTATATAAATATTATCATTTTTACTTCTTTATTTCAAATCTCAACACTTTTGTGGGAAAAAAATACTTTCTGTATAAAAATCATAAATATATCACAGCAAAACAAGAAAAAAGGCACTTTGATTTTTTAAAGTATGAATGTCAACTCTATATATAGGGAAACTTAATTGGTTCTGAATATTGAGTCAAAGTCTCCAACATTCAGTAGATAATTTAAAATCTATGTTAATTCTTTCATATAAGATTTATATATATATAAACTATTTTGAAATTTTAAAAATAAAAATTTTAAACATTATACTTCTGATTAATGAAAACAGTTAAGCATTGATCAATAAATAAGCAGCTGTTCTAATGTCTTTAGAAATATACAGGCTCTTTTTTTTTAGCTCTTTTGCAATTTTAAAAATATTTTTATGGATTTACAGCATTTAATTCAGAATCATGAACCCAGTATCTATATATAAAAAAGCAACTGATGAAAATGATGATGATAATGATAATAATGATGATGTGTTCATGATTTTAGTAGCTCTCATGTTCACATATTTTTTAGAAATTCTTAGTGTATAATACGTTACTTTTTCTTTTAGTAAGAGACTTTTGCTATTTCCAAGACCCACATAGGCTATGAATCATTTACATATCCAACTCTGTATTTGTACTCTGGAATTTGGTTTCTAAATCTACACAGGAGAGTTATGCATTATTATCTTCTGATTTTAAAACTTTATCTTTCCATTTTCATTGTGAAATAAGAAATATTTGACTGTTTTGGATCTACAAATGCATGGGATTCTTGTAAACAACTGTGAATAATTTTTGTACTCTTCATTAGGCGGAAACCACTTGCTTATTTTTCAAAGAGAAAAACATCACTCTTTACAAATATGAAATACTGTCATATAGAATTTAGCAACATTATAATGAGTTTTTTTTAACTTTGTAAAGTCATAGTAGGAAAATCACAGTTTCAAAGACAGATGTCAGGAGTATGGACTGCCTCAAACAATACTGCTTCTGCTGCATACACATTTTATACACATCTGACATCGAGCAGGTTACCTAGCTATCCTGCATTTCATTTTCTTCATGTATAAAGCAGAGATAATAGGGTTATTTTGAAAACAAAATTAATCAGTATGTGGAAAGCTGTTAGAAAACTATCTGGCAAATGTCCAGTGACATGTAACCGTAGGCTTATGTCTTAGTTTATATTACATTTCACTGTCATTTTGTCTGAACATTTCTCACATTGACTCACATGAATATGTGTTAGGAACATATGCCACACCATTAAGTAACAGAGAAGGAAGAAGAATGTCATACTAAGTATTTTATATTATATATATAATATATACATACACATATATATATATTCCAGTTCTGCCTTTAAAATTTAATAAGACCAAATTGAACCTGAAAAATTCAACCAATGTACTTATTTTTATTATTTAATGTTACTTATCCACATGTTCTGAAGTTTAGATAAATGAATAAAAAACCACTCTTCTTCAACTGATACATTAATTATATTCATACAATAACGTCATGTACTCAACCAACAGTACTAAACAATGGTTGTGTCAAGCATTGTGTTAGGATCAAGTAGTACATGGAAATTATCAAAAAGATATCTACCCATTTAAATATACATGCAAGGAAACAAATCATAATACAAATTAGGACAGATACTCTCTGTGGACACTAAGTGCTGGGAAGAATGGTTTTGAGTAGGGGATTAGAAAGAAAGCTTCACAGAAGGATATATTAAAGGATACTTAGTAACAGACAAATATCTCATTCCCAATACTCAGTCAACAAAACTGATTTAGCTATTCTTCCAACTATGTCTTAAATTTTTCCTCTCTTAATCTTTTCTATCCCCCCCAACTCTACCCCACCACTATTTACAAATTCATACTAACACTTAAAGTTAGTTCAAAAATCCTTAGCTGGCCTTTCCAATTTTTGTCCCAACCATGTCCAATTCTAACAGAGTTCCAGAAAAATATCTACTACTGCTTTATTTACTATGCCAAAGCCTTTGACTGTGTGGATCACAATCAACTGTGGAAAATTCTGAGAGAGATGGTAATACCAGACCACCTGACCTGCCTCTTGAGAAACCTATATGCAGGTCAGGAAGCAACAGTTAGAACTGGACATGGAACAACAGACTGGATCCAAATAGGAAAAGGAGTACGTCAAGGCTGCATATTGTCACCCTGCTTATTTAACTTATATGTAGAGTACATAATGAGAAACGCTGGGCTGGAAGAAGCACAAGCTGTAATCAAGTATGCTGGGAGAAAATCAATAACCTCAGATATGCAGATGACACCACCCTTATGGCAGAAAGTGAAGAGGAGCTAAAAAGCCTCTGAAAGTGAAAGAGTAAAGTTAAAAAGTTGGCTTAAAGCTCAACATTCAGAAAACGGAGATCATGGCATCTGGTCCCATCACTTCATGGGAAATGGATGGGGAAACAGTGGCTGACTTTATTTTGGGGGGCTCGAAAATCACTGCAGATGGTGATTGCAGCCATGAAATTAAAAGACGTTTACTCCTTGGAAGGAAAGTTATGACCGACCTAGATAGCATATTCAAAAGCAGAGACATTACTGTGCCAACAAAGGTCCGTCTAATCAAGACTATGGTTTTTCCAGTGGTCATGTATGGATGGGAAAGTTGGACTGTGAAGAAAGCTGAGCACTGAAGAATTGATACTTTTGAACTGTGGTGTTGGAGAAGATTGTTGAGAGTCCCTTAGACTGCAAGGAGTTCCAACCAGTCCATTCTAAAGATCAGTCCTGGATGTTCATTGGAAGGACTGATGCTAAAGCTGAAATTCCAATGCTTTGGCAACCTCATGCAAAGAGTTGACTCATTGCAAAAGACTCTGATGCTGGGAGGGATTGGGGGCAGGAGAAGGGGACAACAGAGGATGAGATGGCTGGATGGCATCACCGACTCGATGGACATGGGTTTGGGTGAACTCTAGGAGTTGATGATGGACAGGGAGGCCTGGCGTGCTGCAATTCATGGGGTCACAAATAGTCGGACACGACTAAGCGACTGAACTGAACAGTCCAATTAATCATCCTATAAACCATTAACATCAATCTAAACTTCAAATGTTACACATATCACTTCCCTCCTCAAAGCCAAAACCCTTGTGTTTAGTAAATCAAATCTCAACTCTTCAGCTTCATTTTTTTTAATTAATTACAATCTAATCCTACTTGGCTTTTGAATATATATTGACCCCTTATTGGCCAATGTAGATCCTCCATTAAGGCTGGAATCAAAATTCCTCATGACCATGAAGGCAACTTGTGACAAATCTGGAAGAACCTTCCTACTGTTATTATTCTATGAATAATCTCTTGTACCCTTTCTCGTCTATATGCAGTCACTCAACTGGAAATCCAACTTAAGTGCCAATTTCTGCTTAAAACTTCTTAATGACAATTTCCTTCACTTGCTTTCCCTATCTCTAAATATTTTTAAACCATTGCACAGAATTTAGCATATTTCTATGTGTCTGCTTCCTTGCTGTTTTTTTTTTAATAGGATTCACAATAAACAGATGGTACAAATACAAGGCAGTAAATTCTCTGTTATCCCAGATCTATGAATACCAAATTGGAATTCAATCTCCTATCATCTCATGTCAAAGATGCAGCATAAATGAAAAATATATTTTTGTAATGGTTCTCAAACATGTTGGTCTCAGAACACCTTTGCTTTCTTAAAAACTGAAATTGAAAAATATTTGTTTATATTAATTTACCTATTAATAATTCCTATGTTTCAAATTAAAACAGAAATGTATTAAATTTTAAACTTTTTATCTGTTCAGTTCAGTCACACAGTCTGTCTGACTCTGTGACCCAATGATCTGCAGCATGCCAGGCCTCCCAGTCAAAAACCAACTCCCAGAGTCCACCCAAACCCATGTCCATTGAGTAGGTGATGCCATCCACCATCTCATCCTCTGTCATCCCCTTCTCCTCCTGCCCTCAATCTTTCCTAGCACCAGGATCTTTTCAAATGAGTCAGTTCTTCGCATCAGGTGGCCAAAGTATTGGAGTTTCAGCTTCAACATCAGTCCTTCCAATGAACACCCAGGACTGATATCCTTTAGGATAGACTGGTTGGATCTCCTTGCAGTCCAAGGGACTCTTAAGAGTCTTCTCCAGCACCACAGTTCAAAAGCATTAATGCTTCGTGCTTAGGTTTCTTTATAGTCCAACTCTCACATCCATACATGACAACTGGAAAAACCATAACCTTGACTAGATGGACCTTTGTTGACAAAGTAATATTTCTGCTTTTTAATATGCTATCTAGGTTGGTCATAACTTTCCTTCCAAGAAGTACGGGTCTTTTAATTTCATGGCTACAGTCAAACCATCAGCAGTGATTTTGGAGCCCAGAAAAATAAACCCACTGTTTCCAATGTTTCCCCATCTATTTGCCATGAAGTGATGGGACCGGATACCATGATCTTAGTTTTCAGAATGTTGACATTTAAAATAGCATATTTTATGTAAAATATATATTCCAAAAAATTAATTTAGTGAGTAAAGTTGCATCCAGTAACATTAAATTTCTTTACTTTCACCTTAGTAGGTTAAAATAGAATTTTCTTATCTGGTTCTAGATTTATTAACTTGAAATATTTTAATAGAAGCATATGAAGGAAATGTGGCTTTGCACACATATGTAGTTTAAAAAGAGGAGTGTTTGAAGGCTTTTCAGATAATTGTGGATCTTACTCTTCAGTATAATACAAAAATATTCAACAAATCACAGTTTCTTAATAGTTAATTTCAGTAAGGAGTCTAAAGTCATACCAATTCACTTTTTATACTTTGTTATTACTAAAACATTTCATCTATCCTGCACTGTAAATAGATATTTTTACTGAGGCATAATTACATAATGTCATGCATTGGTTACCTGGAAAACTGGTTTACTGAGTTATTCAGATCTTCAGCTTTTGATTTTTTTTATTCAATATTTTAAAATAACAATTGTTGACATCAAAAATCTCATCTGCAAAATTTCTAGGTATAGGGAGTGGTCAAGTTCACTATGGAAGATAGTTATGATTTTCTAAATTATTTTTACTTGAAATCTTAATACAAATCATTGGCCATAAAGTTGTCAATTATTTTCCATGAAGCAACAGACTTTCTTGATTCATTTACTTTAGAAAATGTATGCTAAATACTCAATTTTAAATAAGCATCAGTTCAGTTCAGTTCAGTTCAGTCGCTCAGTCGTGTATGACTCTGCAACCCCATGAATCGCAGCACACCAGGCCTCCCTGTCCATAACCATCTCCCGGAGTTCACTTAGACTCACGTCCATCGAGTCCGTGATGCTATTCAGCCATATCATCCTCAGTCGTCCCCTTCTCCTCCTACCCCCAATCCCTCCCAGCATTAGAGTCTTCTCCAGTGAGTCAACTCTTCACATGAGGTGGCCAAAGTACTGGAGTTGCAGCTTTAGCATCATTCCTTCCAAAGAAATCCCAGGGCTGATCTCCTTCAGAATGGACTGGTTGGATCTCCTTGCAGTCCAAGGGACTCTCAAGAGTCTTCTCCAACACCACAGTTCAAAAGCATCAACTCTTCGGCACTCAGCTTTCTTCACAGTCCAACTCTCACATCCATACATGACCACAGGAAAAACCATTAGCCTTGACTAGACAGACCTTTGGACCTTAGTCGGCAAAGTAATGTCTCTGCTTTTCAATATACTTTCTAGGTTGGTCATAACTTTTCTTCCAAGGAGTAAGTGTCTTTTAATTTCATGGCTACAGTCACCATCTGCAGTGATTTTGGAGACCCCCAAAAATAAAGTCTGACACTGTTTCCCCAACTATTTCCCATGAAGTGATTTTCAGTAATTCATTAAAGTAAAAATGATATTTCTTTAAAAACTGCTAATTCATCCTGCAACTCTATTCAGCCTGCACAAGTACTTTTCCTGTATGACAATCATCATGCTTTTATGTGTAGTGGAAGTGCATACTTCCCATTGTGTCACATAGAATATTGAAAAGATGTATACTCAAGGATCAAAATTTAATAAAATTGATCATTTTTATACTTCATAAAGGATACTTTTAAGTGAAATTATCCTTTTTTTTCCCCATTTTGGCCAAATAATATAATGAAAAATAGGATATCTAATAGTAGGTCAGTTTGAAACCACAGTCTCATCCATAACATTGCATCATCAGTGCAAATGTCAACAAGGTTAAAGGGCAATACCATTTCAATATTATTTTGAAAGTAGGTTTGCCCTCACCAATACTCTGAAAGAGATCTTAGGTATTCCTATATATCCATGGAGCATACTTTGAGCATCATTGTTTAATTGTGTTAAACTATGAATTTATTAAAAAGCAAAGACATCACTTTGCCAACAAAGGTCCATCTAGTCAAGGCTATGGTTTTTCCAGTGGTCATATATGGATGTGAGAGTTGGACTGTGAAGAAAGCTGAGCGTCGAAGAATTGATGGTTTTGAACTGTGGTGTTGGAGAAGACTCTTGAGAGTCCCTTGGACTGCAAGGAGATCCAACCAGTCCATTCTAAAGGAGATCAGCCCTGGGATTTCTTTGGAAGGACTGATGCTGAAGCTGAAACTCCAGTACTTTGGCCACCTCATGCGAAGAATTGACTCATTGGAAAAGACTCTGATGCTGGGGGGGATTGGGGGCAGGAGGAGAAGGGGACGACAGAGGATGATATGGCTGGATGGCATCCCGGACTCGATGGACATGAGTCTGAGTGAACTCCGGGAGACGGTGATGGACAGGGAGGCCTGGCGTGCTGCAATTCATGGGGTCTCAAAGAGTCATAGACGACTGAGCGACTGAACTGAAAGGAACTGAACTGAACTGAATTGATGAATTTAGGACTTGCATGCAATTGCAGCATAATCTACATATTTTATCAATATAAATACATAGGAATCTTACAGACAACAAGAGAAGTTTTAGTTAAAAGGAAGCATTTGCAAAGGGACAGTTCAAGAAATATTTGCACCCAACACTAGAGCACCTAAATAAATAAAACAAATCATTAACAGATATGAAGGGAGAAACAGACAGCAATACAATACTAATAGGAGATTTCAATACCATACTTTCAATAATGTATAGATCATCCAAAAAGAAATTCAGTAGACAAACAGGAAACTTGAACACTGATATAGAACAAGCTAACTTAAAATATATAGAGTGTTCCTCCCAAAGCAGTAGAATACACACTGTTCTCAAGTACACATGGAATATTCTCCAGGGTAGCTCATATGCTAGTTTACAAAAATGTCTTAAAAATTAAGAAGATTGAAATCATTCCAAGTATCCTTTCTAACCACATGGATTAAAAGTAGAAATCAGTAATAAAGAAGCATAGGAAACTTCACATATATGTGGAAATTAAATAACACACTTTTGGACAATATTGGGTCAAAAAAATCAAAAGGAAAATTAGAAAATATCTTAATGCAAGTAAAAATAAAAATATAACACACCAAAACCTATTAGTACTAAGAGAGGTTTATAGCTACAAACATCTACATTTAAAAAGAAGAAATATCAAATATACAATATAACTTTATAGATCTAATAACTATAAAAAGAGAACAAATTAAGCCCAAATTTAGCAGAAGGAAGGAAATAAGATTAGAGCAGAATTAAGTGAAATTGAGAATGGAAAGACATTTGAAAAAATTGACTATGAGATTTAAAAAACATAAAAAACAAAATAAACTTTAACTAGACTAACCAAGAGAGGGAGAGAGAGAAGACTAAAAAAAAAAAAAGAAATGAAAGAAGATATATTACAATGAATGTCACAGAACTTTAAGAGATCATTTAAAAAGTTACAGTTATATACCAACAAATTGAACAACCTAAGACATGGATAAATTCCTATAAACATACATCATGCCAAGACTGAATCAAGAAGAAAAAGAAAGCCTGAACAGACCAAAAATAAATAAGGAGATTGAATCAGTGATTAAAATCTTTGCAACAAAGAAATGTCCAGGACCATGTGACTGATAGGTGAATTCTACCAAATATTTAAAGAAGAATTAATAGCAACTTCTCTTAAACCCTTCAAAAAACTTGAAGAGGGAACACTGCCAAACCAATTACATGAGGCCAGCATTACCCTGATACAAAACTAGACAAAGACAACCCAGGAAAACTACAGGAAAATATCCTTGATGAACATGGATGCAAAAATCCTGAACAAAATATTAACAAACAAAATTCAACACAACATTAAAAAGATCATATACCATTACCAAATGAGATTTATCCCTAGGATGATAAATTTTTTATCAAAAGCAAAGCAATAAATGTGATAAACCACATTAACAGACTAAAGCATAAAATTTTATGATTGTCTCAGTAGTTGTAGAAAAAATATTCGACAAAGTTCAACATCCTTTCATGATAAAAGTTCTCAACAAAATTAGGCATAGAAGGAATGTACCTTAATATAATAAGGACCATATTTGAAAAGTCCATAACTAACATCATATTCAATGGTGAAAAACTGAAATTTCTTCCTCTAGGATCATGAAGGAGGCAAAGATACATAGTCTCTCCACTTTTGTTCAGCATAGTACTTACTGGAATAAATATCCAGATCAATTAGGCAAAAAAAAGAAATAAAATTTGCCATCCAAATTTAAAAGGAAGAACCAAAACTATCTCTACAGAAGACATAACAGAAAACCGTAAAGACCGACACACACATGCACACACAGAGAACGAAAAATAAATTTAGTAAAGTTACAGGATACAAAAATCAACATACAAAAACCTGTTGCATTTTTTTACGCCAACCACAAACTATCCAAAGAGGAAATTAAGAAAACAATTCCATTCACAATATAATAAAAATAATAAAGTATTTAGGAATAAACCTAACCAAGTAGATAAATGACTTGAAAAACTGAAAATTATAAATCAATTTTGAAAGAATTAAACCCAACACAAATAAGTGAAAATACATGCTGTTCATGGATTGAAAAATAATATTTTTAAAACGTCCCTACAGCTCAAAACCATCAACGGATTTAATACAATCCCTATTAAAATCCAAATGGAAGTTTTCTACATACATGGTAAACAAAAGATCCTAAATAGGAAAAGCAATTTTGAGTAAGATGAACAAAGCTCAAGTCATCACATTTCCTGATTTCAAACTACATCACAAAGCTATAGTAATCAAACAAGTATGTACTTGCAGAAAAACAGATAAATAAGCTGACTGAACAAAATAGAGAACTCAGAAATAAAACAATGCAAGTATGATAAACTAATTTTTAACAAGATTGCCAATAATACATAAAGAAACAGATAGTTTCTTCAATAAATAGTGTGAAAACTGTTATGCCCAGAGTCCAAGTCCCCAAAACTGAGAGAATAAGATGTCCACAGCAATGCAAAAGCATGAAGGGGTTTTATATCTAGCTCGAGCTAGGGCTCCTGCCACATCCAACACAGTGGAATGCAGCAAAGAGCCCCGAGTCCAGATTTACAGCAGTATTTATAGGTTTTAGAACAGAGAGTTGGCAAGGGCTGATTGGCTGCAGGAGTTTCCTAGTATTTACTAATTGGCTAATCTTTATTGGCTGCAGGGGTTTCCTGGTATTTACTAATTGGCTATTGGCTGCAGGGGGATGTCTTTTACGTCCTGATAAACTCAAACCAGGTTATGGGGAGTATGCTGATTAGACAAGTCCTGGCATCCGCGGGGATGACCTCACTGGGCAATGACTCAGCTTTTCCCGTGAGTCCTACCTTAGTCCCTGAAGCCTATCATGGTGTTTGTTAGGTCCCAACAAAAACTATTTATCCACACTCAAAGGAAACACAAATCAGGGAAATGCAAAGCAAAATCACAGAGATATCACTTATCAGCCGTTATAACGGCTATTATCACAAAAACAAAAGATAAGCAATGCAAAGATGTGAAGAACAGAAATACGTGGGAACTCTGCTGCTGCTGCTAAGTCGCTTCAGTAGTGTCCGAATCTGTGTGACCCCATAGACGGCAGCCCACCAGGCTCCCCCGTCCCTGGGATTCTCCAGGCAAGAACACTGGAGTGAGTTGCCATTTCCTTCTCCAATGCATGAAAGTGAAAAGTGAAAGTGAAGTCACTCAGTCATGTCTGACTCTTAGCAACCCCATGGACTGAAGCCCACCAGGCTCCTCCATCCATGGGATTTTCCAGGCAAGAGTACTGGAGTGGGGTGGGGAACTCTCTTTGGGAATGCAAACTGCTTCAGTCGCTATGGAAAACAGCATGGAGGTCCCTCAAAATATTAAAAAATAGAGCTACTATTAAATCCAGCAATCCTCCTCCTCCTGAGAATATATCCAAAAGAAATAAAAACAGAATTTCAAAGAGATATCTGCATTATCTGCATTCCTGTGTTTACTGAAGTACAACCCACAATAGCCAAGATATTGAAAATAACCTAAATGTCCATCAACAGATGAATGGACAAAGATACGTCCATGATATAGATATGATGGGATATTATTCAGCCTTAAAAAAGAAAATCCTCCATTTGTGACAACATAGATGAACCTAAAGGACATTATGCTATGTAAAACAGTCACAGACAAGCATTACATGCTACCACTTACATGAACCATGAACTTCCTGACGTTTAAGCTGGTTTTAGAAAAGGCAGAGGAACCAGAGATCAAATTGCCAACATCCACTGGATCATCGAAAAAGGAAGAGAGTTCCAGAAAAACATCTATTTCTGCTTTATTGACTATGCCAAAGCCTTTGACTGTGGATCACAATAAACCGTGGAAAATTGTGAAAGAGATGGGAATACCGGACTATGCAACATAGAAGTTGACTATGCAAGTTGAGTAAAGCCTAGAAATCTACCATACTACATATTGCCTATGATTAACAACTTTAAAATTTGATATGAGGATAGACCTTATGTCAAATGTTCCAATAATGAAAATAAGAATACAAGGAGCAAAAGAAGATAAGAGGGCAGGAAGAAACTCTGGAGGTGATGAATATGTTGATGGCATAGATTGTGTGGATGGCATGAAGAATTCACAGTTGTATACATATCTCCAAACTCATCAAACTGTATATATTAAATATGTATACCTTTTTGTGTGATGATCATAAACCAATATAATAATTTAAATGAGAGGGAGTAAGAGAAGATGGTTAGAGTGCCTTCCTTACAAAGATGACATTTAAGCAAAGAGTTATGAAAGAGGAAGAAAATGGTCTTATCAATATCTGCAGGTAAAGCATTTCAGAGAGAGGGAATAGCCAGTGCAAAAGTCCTGCACTACAATAACACAAAGCATGTGAGAAAAAGCAAGGAAGCTGATGTGGGTAACAGGACACACGGAGGTGAGAAAATTCTAGGAGATGGAGTCAGAGAAGTAAATACGGTATGCTTCCTGTAGGACATTTTGGATGCCTATGTAAGAACTTTGCCTTTTCCCCTGAGTAAAGAGGTTGGGACATTACACAGCTTTGAGAGATGCCTGAAAACAATTACTCTGGTTGACACCAAAGCTCTGTTCATAAGAAGAATAGGGAGAAAGGGATACAGAGTAAGCAACAATTTTTGTCACATCTAGTACTTATTGGGAGCATATTATGGATACCCAGTAAATTCTTATTGAGTGTGTAGTTACTGTCATTTTTCCATGCAAAAGTGCTTTTTTTTTCAATTATAAAGCAATCTCTAATCAAAATGTTCAACTAAATATATGTAAAGTATTATTTTAAAGCTTCTTATAGTATGGCAAAGGTAGGTTAATATTTTTGTACTGAAATTTTAGTGACTTCAAATATGCTTCCAGTACTGTTCACTAAATTCCTGAACCCTCTCAAAGTTATTCACAACACATTTATATGAGCTTTATGCAACTAAATAACAATTTGTTCATAATACAAGTTGTGATGGGAGAAGACATGAATATTTTAAAGAGTCGTGTTCAAAGACCCATATTTGCTTTTATATGCTATGAACTAAATATAGAAAAAATGAACTCATTGCAATGAGAAAATTTTGTGCAACCAAATGCACTTAAAAGAGAGCTTTCTGTTCAGCAGCATCTCCCTTGCACATATATGGTATGTTATAAATTTTGCATGATTTTGACTTATCCACCTCCATGTTGCTCTAGTGGTGAAAAAAGTTGCAACTATCTTGAAGGAGGAATCTTTGTGAATCAGATTGCATTTCTGCAGACTTGTAAATCCATTCAGTTCTTTCATATCACTTACCATTTGCATTAACACCACCATTCACATAATAATTCACTCATCAATTCCTCTCCTTCATTCACAATTTCCAAGTCTACTGATTCTTTGAAAAATCTAAGTACTTGTGTTTTTCTCTTTATCCTTGCTATAATTACCACTGTATAGCTGTAAAAGTTACTTTGAATATTTCTCCAGTTGTAATCTATCTCATACACAACTTTTATTCCAGTACCTCTGAATTAGTCAGGGTTCTCCAGAGAAAGAGAATCAATGTAAGATAGAAGAGGAGATTCACTACAGGAGTTGGTTCACACATTAAGACACCAAGAAGTCCCACAAGTTGCTCCAAGTTCTTGCAAGTCTTTGCAAGCTGAAGAAGCAGGAAAGCTGGTAATGTAATTCAGTCTGAGTCTAAAGGACTGAAAATTTTGGCTCTGACAAAATAGGTCTCAGTCCGAATCCAAAAGCCTGATATTCACAGGCATCATGATGGATGCTTCAGCTTAAGCAGAGAGAGTTAATTTGCCTTTCTATTTTTATTTTTATTTATTTTTTGTTCTATGTCAGCTCTCAACAGATTGGATGATGCCCACCCACATTTGTGAGGGTGATCTTTACTTGGTCTACAAAATCAAATGCTAATCTCTTTCAGAGACACCAGTACAGGTCACAGGCACACCCAGAAATAACATCTTTCCAGCTGAGCATCCCTTAACCCAGTCAAGCTTACACATAATATCGATCATTATAGTCTTAAAGGAGAATCTGGCAGGCCATATAGATACAAGAAGGAAGATCCACTTATGGCTGATGGAACTCTGACTACCTCCCAAAAGGGAGGAGCAGTTAGTACCATGATAACTTACCTCTCCTAGAGATATCTAAGAGGTTTCACTGATGTGCAAACTAAAAATTTTCCTTTGACTCCTCCAATTATCAATCAAGTTTCCCTCACTATATTATTGTTTATTCTTATTTTATCTGCCAAGTTTTTTATATCCCTGGCCTTTTCTGTCTTGTTTCTCCCTGGCTATTCACCCATACTTAATACTCATCATTTTCTCTTTACATAGAATTTTTTTGTTTCAACGGCTGTTTGACAAAATGTCTGATAAGACTATCTACGAATAATTCACTTTAGCACTAGTGACTTCTGCTCTCAACGTTACCACTTGAATCTGAAACATCTAAATCTATATTACACGAAGTCCTGTCTCTTCACAAACTCTCAGGAACATGGTTACTTTACTCCAATTATGAAATAAAATTGGAAAAGTCCTTTGATATTGTACAAAAGAGAAAGTTGTAGTTTATGAATATTTTCTATTGACTGTTAAATTGATTCTGTGAAGAAAAACCTGGGTTTTCAAACCAATAACTTACACTAGGATTTTTCCCATAAATTAATATTTATTATAATTAATATTTATTAAAAACATCATAAGTCAGGCATAGATCTAAAGGCTTTAGATCTGTTAATTCAATAAATCATCACAATAACCTTACAAATCAGAGAATATAGCAGTCCCATTTTATAGAACAGACAACTGTTCTAAGTCACATAGTGTATAAAGTCAATGTTGTGACTGACAGCTTAATCCCCAAACCAAGAAAATGATTATAGAAAATGATTCTCAGCCACAGTAATATTTAGAGATGAGTTCACTGACTGATGTAGCCACTTTTCTAAGTAGACATTTATGTTTTTCAGAACTGGAGATAGAGCTGAAACAGTATTGACAATACCAACCATAGCCACTAGGATGAGCCCGGCCACCAGCACCACACAATTCCTCACCCACATGTACTTATCTTTCCTCAACTCAAGAAAGAATAACAGTTTTCCCCTTACAGTGTAAACTATTCTTTCACAGGTTGACTCAAACCCATTTATTTTTCTCATTTCATAGATAATCATTTAAAGTTGCATCTGTGAAAACAGGTCTTAGACTTCAAAGTTCTATCCTAGTGAAGACTTAAAGGACATCTAAGGAATCTGGTGAAAAGTCAGGCAGAGAACTGTCAGCAATGTTCCCAGCTGAGTCAAATCTCTCGATTATCTTTTGTAGCAAAAATGAGGGAGGTGATCAGAGAAGATTCAAGTAATAGGATAGTAGAAAAGGACCAGAATAGGCAAGAAGCTTCACCCAGCAGAAGCTATTGATAGCAAATCCCAGTCACTGGGAAGTAAAGTGGCCAGAAGAATTCTATTACTGAAGAGACTTCACAGGGAGTCAGGTCACAGGAAGGGCAAAGAAAACAAGAAAGGATTACAGACGCTAGGAGAGATGGATCCATGAAGGTTCAGTTCAGTTCAGTCGCTCAGTCATGTCCGACTATTTGTGACCCCATGAATCGCAGCACACCAGGCCTTCCTGTCTATCACCAACTTGGAGTTCACTCAAACTCACGTACATCAAGTCAGTGATGCCATCCAGCCATCTCATCCTCTGTTGTCCCCTTTTCCTCCTGCCCCCAATCCCTGCCAGCAACCAGAGTCTTTTCCAATGAGTCAACTCTTTGCATGAGGTGGCCAAAATACTGGAGTTTCAGCTTTAGCATCATTCCTTCTAAAGAAATCCCAGGGCTGATCTCCTTCAGAATGGACTGGTTGGATCTCCTTGCAGTCCAAGGGATTCTCAGGAGTCTTCTCCAACACCGCACTTCAAAAGCATCAATTCTTCAGTGCTCAGCTTTCTTCACAGTCCAACTCTCACATACATACATGACAACTGGGAAAACCATAGCCTTGACTAGACAGACCTTTGTTGGCAAATTAATGTCTCTGCTATTTAATATGCTATCTAGGTTGGTCATAACTTTCCTTCCAAGGAGTAAGTGTCTCTTAATTTCATGGCTGCAGTCACCATCTGCAGTGATTTTGGAGCCCCAAAAAACAAAGTCTGACACTGTTTCCACTGTTACCCCATCTATTTCCCATGAAGTGATGGCACCGGATGCCATGATCTTCGTTTTCTGAATATTGAGCTTTAAGCCAACTTTTTAACTCTCCACTTTCACTTTCATCAAGAGGCTTTTTAATTCCTCTTCACATTCTGTCATAAGGGTGGTGTCATCTGCATATCTGAGTTTATTGTTATTTCTCCCAGCAATCTTGATGCCAGCTTGTGCTTCTTCCATCCCAGCGTTTCTCATGATGTACTCTGCATATAAGTTAAATAAGCAGGGTGCCAATATACAGCCTTGACATACTCCTTTTCCTAATTGGAACCAGTCTGTTGTTCCATGTCCAGTTCTAACTGTTGCTTCCTGACCTGTATACAGGTTTCTCAAGAGGCGGGTCACATGGTCTGGTATTCCCATCTCTTTCAGAATTTTCCACAGTTGATTGTGATCCACACAGTCAAAGGCTTTGGCATAGTCAATAAAGCAGAAATAGATATTTTTTCTGGAACTCTCTTGCTTTTTTGATGATCCAGAAGATGTTGGCAATTTGATCTCTGGTTCCTCTGCCTTTTCTAAAACCAGCTTGAACATCTGGAAGTTTGCAGTTCATGTATTGCTAAGCCCTAGCTTGGAGAATATTGAGCATTACTTACTACCGTGTGAGATGACTGCATAAAGGTTACCCATAGCTAATCAACAGAATTACCCCACAGAAAGACATATTATATGGAAAAGGACCCAAATAATCAAGCAATTTGGAGAATGGCACTCAAACTTCAAGCCAGGATACAAAAACATTTACACAGTTCTCCTTTAGGAATCACTAACCAAGGGCAATATAGGTATAGGCCTGGGTATAGCATTAGTATCAAATCCTGGAGTAACATTAACGCATTTACAGACACTGAGAAACATGAGACAGAGTTGTGAATTGACATCAGTATTCACCTTTCCAAAAGTTCTTAAACACCCCTCTGCATCTTGTTCAAAAAATAGGTGATGCTCAAGGCAGGAAATCCTTTTGTCCAGACAATCAAGAGAGAGGCTTCCCCTGAAGTGAGGGCAGTTAGGCTAGCCGCTACACAAGGCTCATTCAGTACAAACTTGCTGAAACTCTGAAACTAAATAGAAATCTGTGTACCCCAAGTATGATTTTTAGAATTTTTGGATCAATTTGAATGTTGGAATATTCTATGTCAACAGGTTATTTTATTCATTCCACTGCTAAAAAGCAGCTCCTCTTTCTCTGATAGGGGCTTCATGTCACTTTTTTCTAAAAATAATTGTTATTATATTTCAAAATAAATGGATTTAAACTACAGCTAATCAGAAAGACAGAAAGGAGTAACTGTCTTGGTACTAAATTTTAAAATTAAATCAAATGACCCAACAATGGAAAATCTTGAACTTGAGATTTAATTGGATGAGAATAAAATGCTATTGCCAGAATACAAAACTATAATTATGTGCTTTAAACAATGACTGAATTGTACTATCCAGGTATTAAGTAGAAAGTCTTAATTAAAAGATTCCTATGATATTGCTACAGGCCCTTAAATTTATGAAGTACCTAATAAGTGCAGTTTGAATTTAATGAGACATTGACTATTAAGTCAGTGAGCATTTACTATGTCCCTGGCACTGTAGGGCTTAAATATAGAAATTCATGTAATCCTTATAGCAACCCTATGAAGTAGATACATTTTACAAATGAAAAACAAAACAAACAAGCAAATAAATGATGGTACAGAGAAGTCAAGTAACTTGCCTAATTTCATACAGTTACTAAGTCCAGGCACTACCAGTGTGTTAGCTTTCCTTTACACACCCTTGCTCTGCCTGTTCTCTGATCTATGTGTGCCAGATTAGACTGTAAAATTAGATGCTCATACTTCATAAATAATTATTAGTAATCTTTGCAAGGCTGAATCAAATATAAATTAACTTTGCCATAATGCTGTTATTAATGTTAATTATTATTTTAAGGCATTTATATATGTGACTTTTATGTGTGTGCGTGTGCTCAGTTGTGTCTGACTCTTTGTGACCTCACGAACTGTAGATTACCAGGCTTCTCTAACTATGGAATTTTCCAGCAAGAATACTGGAATGGGTTGCCATTTCCTACTCAAGGGGATCTTCCTGACCCAGGGATCAAACTGCATCTCTTGCGTCTCCTGAACTGCCAGGCAGATTCTTTACCACTGTGCCACTTTGGAAGCTTTACACCTCAGGGTAATGTTGAAGAATGTATTATTTACACACCTGTTTCAAGAAAACAGACAAACAAAAAGGTCCCAGAGACTCAGCTGTTTACTCATTCTGATATAAGGGTTGATCTTGTCTAGTGTTTAATGCTCTTAGCATCCTGGGGTCACAAGTGCTAAACTCATCAGTTTCTTTTTAACATTTATAGTATGAAATCTCTCAATAGATTTGCATAAGAAACAAAGTGGCGAAAAGAAGAAAATGTTTGGCATATACAAATTAAGCAAAAGGACTGGAAAGGGAAAATAGGGGCAAGTGAAAGTCGCTCAGTGTGTCCAACTGTTTGAGACCCCATGGACTATACCGTTCAAGGAATTCTCCCAGCTAGAATACTAAAGTGGGTAGCCTTTCCCTTCTCCAGAGGATCTTCCTAACCCAGGGTTCGAAGCCAGGTCTCCCACATTGAAGGCAGATTGTTTACCAGCTGAGCCACCAGGGAAGCCCAAGAATACTGGAGTGGGTAGCCAATCCCTTCTCCAGTGGATCTTTCTGAGCCAGGGATCAAACCAGGGTCTCCTGCATTGGAGGCAGACTCTTTACCTGAGCTACCAGGGAAGGCCTAGGGGCAAGTAAGATGATACTAAAAACTGTAGCAATCTTTTTTGTGTCTGGCCAACATATCATAAAACCCTTTAATAATGCATCTTCATTTCCAAGTCACTTCCCTGGGTCTTTCATATACAATTATATAAAAACAAAACTCAATAATTTTGAGGAATTAGGAACGTTGCCAACATTTTACAAATACCTTGGACAAAGAACATTTCTAACAATACTTCCTATACCCTTCAACAAATTTCTCTCCAGACCAATCTTGACCATATTTTTCTAGTTATATTCAGTTACAGCTCAGAGAAATTGGGGTAACTTGAGCATTGAGTAAAATCCAAAGACTTTAGCAGAGTTCTGGCTATAAGGGTTGGATAAGGAAATGGCAACCACTCCAGTATTCTTGCCTGGAAAATTCCATGGACAGAGGACCTGGCAGGCTGTAGTCCATGGGGTCTCAAAGAGTTAGACACAACTGAGCAACTAAGTATGTACTGCTTGTAAGGGTGGTGGGCAAAAGAGGCAGACATTGTTTTTTTCAACTAGATTAGAGTCCTTGAGAAACCCAACAGGCAGTAATATCTTGGTATATAAGGTATACAAGGAGTAGGAAAAACATGCAGGGCAAATCTCATTCCCACTCAAATATGTTTATATTGGGAAAAACTGGTTAAATATAGGAGGATTTGGTTAAATGTGATCATCAAGCTTATCACTGAAAAGAAAAAAAGAAACCCTAAATATTCCAGATACATATTATCATCATCTGGAGAACTTACTCTCCCTTTTGACAAAACCCCTCAAAACTCCATGCTTTTCAAACCAACTATTCAGTGGACAAAGTAGTGACAAAGTGAATGGACCAAGACAATCAATCAGATTTGATTCCTTAGGGATTTCTTGATCCACAGTATGAAATGATTTCATGGCAACAAACTGCACTGGATGGGAATTTCCAGTTCTCACCAATCATGCTGCTGCTGCTTAGTCACCCCGGTCATGTCCGACTCTGTGCATCCCTATGAACTGTAGCCCACCAGGCTCCTCTCTCCATGGAATTCTCCAGGCAAGAGTATTGGAGTGGGTTGCCCTGCCCTCCTCCAGGGGATGGTCCCAACCCAGGGATCAAATCCAGGTCTCCTGCACTGGAAAGCACTGGAAGGTGAGTTCTTTAACACTGATCCACGAAAGAACCACCCCCTACCCCTCCCGCCCTGCCCTGTTTGATAAAGCATTTTTGTTTTTGTTGTTCAATTGCTAAATCATGTCTGACTCTTTGTGACCCCATGGACTGCAATACACCAGATTCCTCTGTCATCCACTGTCTCCTGGAGTTCGCTCAAATTCATATCCACTGAGTCGGTGATGCTATCTAACTATCTCATCCTCTGCCACCCTCATCTCCTTTTGCCTTCAGTCTTTCCCAGCATCAGGGTCTTTTCCATTGAGAAGCTTCTTCCCATCAGGTAGCTAAAGTAATGGGGCTTCAGTTTCAGAACAGTCCTTCCAATGAATATTAGTGTTATAAAGATTAAAAAACAAAAAACTGTGATCCAAATGTACTTTGAAAATATATACTTTGGGGAAATTAAAAGTTATTTTATTTATCTTCAGGATGGCCTTAAATTACCTCAAGCCTTTTTGTAGATGCTCAGGTACCTTAATGTCCATATATAAAACATTCTCTTTTTTAAGCTCCCAAATAAAATAATAAATAACTCTTACTTAAAACAGTGTTTTTCCTTGCAAACTATTCAATCATATTGTTCTTCTTAATGTATGCCTCATCTTCTCCAATTATAAAATAATAGAACTTTAATTTTTTTAATGTCAGAAATGTATGTTTAAAAACAAACATAATATTACAAAATAGCAAAAAACATAACATTCCTGATCATCTCTTTTTTTAGCTGCTGCCTAAATAATTGTCAACCTAAATAAATGTCTGAAGCACCTGGAGTTTAGAGCCACCTGCTTAAGTGTATTTTACACTGTATATTAAATATGTTTTGTATCATTTTTCAGAAGGATTATAAAGCAGAAAGATTGTTTAATGCTTTTGAAAGTTAGATATTGTAATTATAGTAAAAGGCTGTACAGGGCATTCACATATAACATTTGTACAAATCAAGGTCAGGTCTATTTGTTTACCATCCCCCCCCCCCTAAAAAAAAAGGGCAGATCTATGCATGATTCATTGTATTGGGCTCTTTAATGCCCAATTCTGATCCCTGCCAAGGTCTGATTGATTGTTCTATTAATACATCCAAGGCAAAAATTGAAGAATAAATCAAGCAATCCAGGATCAACTTAGTCATGCTACAGAGACATGGTCTAAAAGCCAAAAACCAAAATCCTTTGCAAAGCTTGGCTGAATACCTATTGACTGCCTACTAAATCACTGCTGTCTTCATGAATTAGGCTGGTTTGGAGGAGGAGAGGGAGGACCAGAAAGGGCAAAGAGTTGATATGTATTAATGGTACCTGATGTATTATTTGTAGGTATTACACTACATATTCCCAGATGGCACTAGAGGTAAAGAACTCGCCTGCCAATGCAGGAGACTTAAGAGATGTAGGTTCAGTCCCTGGGTTGGGAAGATCCCCTGGAGGAGGAAATGACAATCCACTCCAGTATTCTTGCCTGGAAAATTCCATGCACAGAGAAGCCTGGGGACTACAGTCCATGGACTTGCAAAGGGTCAGGCATGACTGAAGCGACTTAGCATACATACTTCATGTGACCTCTATTTTCTATTATGAGATGCTTTGCCTTTCAAGCTAAGTTATCATCCTTCCAAAAATGTCCTTTTTAAAATCAAAGTATATCAGAGAAAGGTGATATGTTAGCAAAAGAATTTGTCAGTGACAAGCAAGCCAGGAAACAGACAAGAAGAGCTCTTCTCCTTTGAATAGTGCCTATGCTTATCCTCCAGCTCCTCACTCCCATTCATTCCTGAGCCTTCTGGAATTTGGCTTTGGTTTCTACCACTCCAGCAGAGACACTTTTATGATCACGATTAGCTTCCTAAATGTCATATTAAACAAGTGCATTTTATTGCTTACTGTGCTAAAAACTCACAGCCACTTTTTAAACTTGTGAGTCATTTCACTGTTCTTGAAACCTGCTTTCCTTTTTTCTTTGTCCACACTATCTCTTGATGGGTCTTACACCTTTCATTTCCTCATTCCTAGATAGCCTCCTCACACTCCATCCATTCCAGGATTTTGTTCTCAGAACTATCCTCTTTCTACTTTTATATGCATGCTCAGGTTTTCAGCATGAAACACAATGTTAATCATTTCTGAATCTATATCTCCAGCACAAAATTTGTGATGGTTCTAAAAGTCCTATATCCAACAGTCTATTAAATTGAGCAATGTTGTCAACCATTAACCATCCTTCTCTCATCCTCAGACCTCACCCATCACCAAGTAAGTTCTACTGGTTTTATTACTTTAAAAAGTGGCCTGCCCTTACCCTCCTCTCTGCCTGTTCCCCACTCTTCTCTTTCCCAATCACAGCCATCTCTATATTTGATTCTTGCTTCCCTCAAAAGATGACAGAGTCTCCTGATTTGTTTCTAGGTTTGAGCTCTTCAAATTTGTCTTCTTGAAATTTACTGTCTAGAAGAAGAAGCAGACAATAAACACAATAAGTAAGTATGCTAAAAGGTGAGGAATAAATAGTATAATAGTAAAGTATACTATATAACATTATGATAGTAAAAAAAATTCAGGATTGAAAACAAATGGTAGGGTAGAGCTTTGCTCACAAGATGCCCCATAGGCTGGCTCCTCCCTGCCTCCCTGCCATTTTAACTTCACCTCCCCACCAGTTTTAAAGTTTTACATCAAATTACCTGCTTTTTTTTTCCCCCCTAGAATACACTATACTGTTTACTACTGCTATGTCTTTGTTTATGACAGCCTTTCTGCCAGCAATATTCTTTTCCTCATCACTGAAAAATTCATACTCTTTTAAGTATTATTGGACATACACTAGGCTGACATGATGTTTGGACTTTCTAGTCCTGTATACCCTGTGTATTTCTAACTATGCAGTTAGGGCTGTAGATTATTTTCAGCTTATTTTTCTGTCTCTCACTAGGAGACAGACAATAAGACAGGGAACATAGCTTGCTCACATTATATTCCCAACACATTCATTGAAATGGGCATTGCTTTATTTGCCCTGTGACTATATTTCTACAATTTCATGATCATCCAACATCCACTTCTTTTCATATAGATGGAAGCTTTAGACACACTATTTTTTTTCTCTATAATTCAGGATACAATGCAGTGCTAAATCACTTCAGTCATGTCTGACTGTGCAACCCTGTGGATTATAAACCGCTGGGCTCCTCTGTTCATAGGATTCTTCAGGCAAGAATACTGGAGTGGGTTGCCATGCCCTCCTCTAGGGGATCCTTCCAGCCCAGGGATCGAACTCACATCTCTTATGTCTCCTGCATTGGCAAGTGGGTTCTTTACCACTAGTGCTACTTGGGAAACCTATGTAATCCAGGATAGTTGATTTAAAAGATCTTCTATATCTATGGTTTTCCTTTCTATGTATTGTAGTTAAATATTCTGAGTCCAATCTGTCTAAAGACTGAAAAATCAGTCTTTAAACCATTTCCAAATTACTGGGTTAGGATGAGATTGGGGGAGAGGTCATACCACTGCAGTCCCTAAATCCAAAAAGTGCAAAAAATATGTTTGATTTTTAATAGAGAGAAACAAACTCTCTGGAAAATGGGGAATGGGCAGGGGAAAAAAGGTATGGAGAAAAACACATCATATCTTTACTAGTCATAGTCCCTATATTACAAGAAAACTGGACTATAAAAGTGGGTGGCCAAGATCACTGCAATTTGCATTTTTTTCTCCAGATTATTTAAGTGCGTCTTCTCACCACAATTTTAAAGCAGTGTTCTGTTTATATAATTTTTAACTTAGGTTGTCTGATTTATTGCATCTTTTTCCACTTCATATATTTACATATTTATCACCTGTTTAAAAAGTTATATATACATATACATATTTTTATAAATGCTAAAATATTTTAATATGTATGAATAATATACCTTGAGTTATAACAATAATTTTGATAAAACTAAACTTTTATTTTAAAAAATATTGTAAACTATATATATGCTCAACAAACACAGAGCAAAAACTTCCAGTAAGTTATTTATGTAACAGAAATTTTAGTTCATTGCTGGTTATGAAAATTAGTAATAGAAAAGAAACAGCCAAAAGGTACATGTGAACTAATATACAGTATCTCATTAAAAATGCATAATCAAAAACAAGATACTCTCTTTCAAGTTAAAAGTAATTGGACCAATGAATTAGTCTAGGTTTTAACTAAAAACTGAAAATTCAGTATAACTGCTACTTAATGTTATCAGCTAGAAAAATAAAGCAAAATATAAACTGATTTAAAATTTATATTTATTAATGAAGAGATATCTGGAACATTATGTTTGATCTACATTGTGCAAATTAATCACAACTGAGGTATCTAAGAAGATGGATATTTGAAAAGAAATGTACATATCATGTACCATGTAATTTTGCTCACATTAATATTTTCTTAAATATCTGACAAAACAAAGCAAAATGTCTTTTAAAATATTGACTTTTAATAGTCTGCACTACCTTGATACAGAATATAAAATAAGCACAAATTCTAAAATGAACATTAATGCTTCAGTTAAATTCAGTAGCTCAGTTGTGTCCGACTCTTTGCGACCCCATGAATTGCAGCACGCCAGGCCTCCCTGTCCATCACCATCTCCCGGAGTTCACACAAACCCACGTCCATCGAGTCGGTAATGCAATCCAGCCATCTCATCTTCTGTCGACCCCTTCTCGTCCTGCCCCCAATCCCTCCCAGCATCAGAGTCTCTTCCAATAAGTCAACTCTGCGCATGAGGTGGCCAAAGTACTGGAGCTTCAGCTTTAGCATCATTCCTTCCAAAGAAATCCCAGGGCTGATCTCCTTCAGAATGGACTGGTTGGAACTCCTTGCAGTCCATGGGACTCTCAACAGTCTTCTCCAACACCACAGTTCAAAAGCATCAATTCTTCGGCACTCAGCTTTCTTCACAGTCCATCTCTCACATCCATACATGACCACTGGAAAAACCAGAGCCTTGACTAGACAGACCTTTGCTGGCAAAGTGATGTCTCTGCTTTTGAATATGTTATCTAGGTTGGTCATAACTTTCCTTCCAAGGAGCAAGTGTCTTTTAATTTCATGGCTGCAATCACCATCTGCAGTGATTTTGGAGCCCCAAAAAATAAAATCTGACACTGTTTCCACTGTTTCCCCATCTATGTCCCATGAAGTGATGGGACCAGATGCCATGAACTTCGTTTTCTGAATGTTGAGCTTTAAGCCAACTTTTTCACTCTCTTCTTTCACTTTCATCAAGAGGCTTTTTATTTCCTCTTCACTTTCTGCCATAGCTTAGCCACAGACTAATGTTTAGCCATGGACTAGTTTAATACATAATTGAGTCAGTTCAGTCAGTTCAGTCGATCAGTTGTCTCCAACTCTTTGTGACCCCATGAATCACAGCACACCAGGCCTCCCTGTCCATCACCAACTCCCAAAGTTTACCCAAACCCATGTCCATCGAGTCAGTGATGCAATCCAGCCATCTCATCCTCTGTCGTCCCCTTCTCCTCCTGCCCCCTATCCCTCCCAGTATCAGAGTCTTTTCCAATGAGTCAACTCTTCACATGAGGTGGCCAAAGTATTGGAGTTTTAGCTTTAGCATCAGTCCTTCCAATAAACACCCAGGACTGGTCTCCTTTAGGATTGACTCGTTGGATCTTCTTGCAGTCCAAAGGACTCTCAAGAGTCTTCCCCAAGACCACAGTTCAAAAGCATGAACTCTTCAGTGCTCAGCTTTTTTCACAGCCCAACTCTCACATTCATACACGACAACTGGAAAAACCATAGCCTTAACTAGATGGACCTTTGTTGGCAAAGTAATGTCTCTGCTTTTTAACACGCTGCCTAGGTTGGTCATAACTTTCCTTCCAAGGAGCAAGCGTCTTTTAATTTCATGGCTGCAATCACCATCTGCAGTGATTTTGGAGCCCCCAAAAATAAAGTCTGACACTGTTTCCACTGTTTCACTGTTTCCACATCTATTTCCCATGAAGTGATGGGGCCAGAGGCCATGATCTTCATTTCCTGAATGTTGAGCTTTAAGCCAAATTTTTCACTCTTCTCTTTCACTTTCATCAAGAGGTTTTGAGTTCCTCTTTACTTTCTGCCATAAGGGTGGTGTCATCTGCATATCTGAGGTTATTGATATATCTCCTGGCAATCTTGATTCCAGCATGTGCTTCTTCCAGCCCAGCCTTGCTAATGATGTACTCTGTATATAAGTTAAATAGGCAGGGTGACAATATACAGCCTTGAAGTACTCCTTTTCCTATTTGTAACCAGTCTGTTTTCCATGTCCAGTTCTAACTGTTGCTTCCTGACCTACATACAGGTTTCTCAAGAGGCAGGTCAGGTGGTCTGGTATTCCCATCTCTTTCAGAAGTTTCCACAGTTGATTGTGATCTACACAGTCAAAGGCTTTGGCATAGTCAATAAAACAGAAATAGATGCTTTTCTGAAACTCTCTTGCTTTTTCCATGATCCAGCGGATGTTGGCAATTTGATCTCTGGTTCCTCTGCCTTTTCTAAAACCAGCTTGAATATCTGGAAGTTCATGGTTCACATAAGTGAATAGATATATTCAGATAATCAAATAGCCTTCTATTTTCTAATATTTAATCTCATGTTAGAAAACAAGAATATTTGCTTTTGTAATTTTCTTATTTTCACACTGGCTTCTTGGTATTTTTTATATCCTTCCATATTTTGAAATTCATCATCACCTTTCCATCCTCAAATCTCCCTTACATTCCTCATTACTTTTATAAATGAAATTTGATGCTTCTAGAGTCTACATATTTCTCCTTAGCCAATGCTTGGTTAATGTTATTTCCATATGTGACAACCTTCAGTGACTAAGCATTGTCTACCAATGGAATCCCAATCTCCTTAGAATGCTATTTGCATCATTTATGACTTAGTCTCAAACTGTGGTTCTGCATTCAGCTCTCACTACTATATAACAAAACCCTACAGTTATTCACATGTTATTGGACAAATGTATGCTGCTTCTTTTAAATTCTGAGTTCAGCCTGTGCTGTTTCTTTACTGAATAAGCATTTAACCTAATCTCTCACTCCCATTCTGTCAGATCTCCCGATTTAAAATCTTACCCATCCTTTAAGACTTATTTCAAATTTCAACTGATCCTTGAATCTTTCCCATATCACCTAAGATGTAATTTTTTGTTCAACTCAATTACTATTACAAGGCTGTATGTGAATTATGTTCCTGTGGACATTTGTATTTTAACACACCAAGAAAGTTACTACAAGGGATACTACAGTAAAGAAGAAAACTGTAATAGAGTAGAGATACTAGACGAGTATACAAATGATGCAAATCAAAAAAGTGAGGACCTTTTCCTAAGAAAAATACATAAAAATTCTGGGAGGATATTGAAATCTACTATTGAGAAAAACTTCATTTGTGATGACAACTGAGATACATCTTGAACAAAACACAATAATTTTGGAAATCAGAGATAAGGTGCAGAATATTCCCAGTGAAATATGAATCAATGTATGAAGATAAAAATATTCAGAGCATGCTCATGGATAGTGTTACAGGCTAAACTCCTTCCCTTCAAAATTTATGTATTGAAGACCTAACCTTCAGTATCTCAAAATATAACTATATTTCGATAGGGCCTTTAAAAGAGGTGACTAAATTAAAATGAAGCTGATAGGGTGGTCCTAACTCAATCTGACTGGTGTCTTCACAAGAAGAGGAAGTCTGGACACACAGAGAGAAACCAGCGAGGCATACACATAGAAAAAACGTGACAAAAAGGCACAGCAAGAAGGGGGGTATCTGCAAGCCAGGGAGAGAAACCAACCATGCTGACCATTTGCCTCCCAAACTGTGAAAAAATAAATTTCTGTTGTTTAAGCCACCCAGTACACTTTTACAGCAGCCCTAGCCAACTAATACAGATACCTCATTCAATTATGCAACATAAATATCAAGTAATGGAGATAAAGCTATGTTATGTGGGTGTTATGGAGAAGGCAATGGCAACCCACTCCAGTACTCTTGCCTGGAAAATCCCATGGATGGAGGAGCCTGGTAGGCTGCAGTCTGTGGGGTCACTAAGAGTTGGACACAACTGAGCGACTTCACTTTCACTTTTCACTTTCATGCATTGGAGAAGGAAATGGCAACCCACTCCATTGTTCTTGCCTGGAGAATCCCAGGGACGGGGGAGCCTGGTGGGCTGCCATCTATGGGATCCCACAGAGTTGGACATGACTGAACCAGACCACCTGACCTGCCTCTTGAGAAATCTGTATGCAGGTCAGGAAGCAACAGTTAGAACTGGACATGGGACAACAGACTGGTTTCAAATAGGAAAAGGAGTACGTCAAGGCTGTATATTGTCACCCTGCTTATTTAACTTATTTGACTCACTGGAAAAGACTGTGATGCTGGGAGGGATTGGGAGCAGGAGGAGAAGGGGACGACTGAGGATGAGATGGCTGGATGGCATCAGTAACTCTATGGACGTGAGTCTGAGTGAACTCTAGGAGCTGGTGATGGACAAGGAGGCCTGGCGTGCTGTGATTCATGGGGTTGCAAAGAGTCGGACATGACTGAGCAACTGACCTGAACTGAACTGAACTGAAGTGACTTTGCAGCAGCAGCAACAGCATGTGGGTATTAACAATATAATTTAGTTAAGTGAACTGATACATATAGTACATAAAAAAACACTTAGGACAGTATCTTGACTACTCAACCTACATTCTACTTCAGATGATGTATCTTAACCAATCATGATAATTTGATGCCCCTTACTTGCCAATGATCAACTCATAGACAGGCTGTCTTAAGTCATTTTTGGCCAAGGAGACATGAGGTCCTAGGGATGCTTTGGGGGACTGTTTTATTACCAAAAAGAGAACAAAGGCAGATTCTTCCTTCCTGTCTCTAAGTATTGGACCATAGCCTGAGGATGAAGAGATTCCTGACACAGAAGAGCAAGATGATGATGATGTCACTGACCTACTGCATCAGCCTACTCTGTGTCTGTTCCACCTCTGACTCCCTATTAATTAAGATAGCAAGTTTTTCATTGATTTGTACAAACTTGGTTAAGTATAATGTTCCTTGTAGCCAAAAGCAACTTAAACAAATACTAAACTGAGTGGAGCAATATGCCCTATATTCAAAGGTTAGTCACTAAAGAACTGTATTCAGTAGTAATATAGATAGTAACTATATAGATAGTAACTATATAGGAACCGTACTTAGAAGTAATATAGATGGGATTAGAGTGAAGAAAGTCATGAAGTGGGAAGACCCAGTTAAGAGGTTAAATATCCTAGTGATAAGTTAGAGGTTTAAGCCTAGGAACATGAAAGGCCTCGAGAGAAGGTGGCAGCGGCAGTGGGAAAGGGTAATGGGATTCTATTTCCAACTTCAATATCATTCAAATTCAAGTGCTCGTCCTTTCTTTTCTGAATTACTATAGTAGTCCTCACTAACTTGTGTTCTTGTCTTTGAGTTTACTCCCTTAATCTCATCCTTTTTATCTACCCTTCTAAAATTCATTTACCATATAGCAACTAGGGTTATTTTTATAAAAATATTAATTCCACTCATGTAACTTAAAATCTTTTCATTGTCTACCATAACATTTCAAAATAAAACCCAAATTACTTAACATTCTATACAAGACTTCTCACAATCTGTCTGTGTAGGTCTCATCCTAACACACTGTTATGGTTGAATTTTTCTCTCTCCCCGCAAAATAAAGACATGCCATATGTCCTAAGCCCCAAGGCCTCAGAACATGACCTTATTTGGAAATAGGACTATTGCATGTAAAACCTGCAAGTCTCCTACAGTCCCCTGATCTCTTCCTAATTCTCTGGCAACTCCTTCTTTTTTTTTGTTCCTCTTCTTAAATGTCATAGTATCCCAGTCTTCAGTCCTCACCATTATTCTCTTATCTGCCTGGATACGCTTGTCCATTGCCAAAGCTTTAAACATGTACTCTGATCTGTGACTCTGAAATGTACACCTATAGTCATCAACAAGCCTCATTAAATTTGTATATCTAACTTTCTACCCAATATCTCCAAATTACCAATAAAGAGAATAACCCTAATACATCCAATGAGGCTCTAGACTCTCTCCCACCCCAACTCATCCCCACAAATAATATTTCCTATCTCAGAAATTGCTACAACTTTTGTGCTAGTTGTTTAGCTATCACCTCTGCTTCTTATCTTTTAATTGACATTTAATTCACTCAATCCTCTCAGGTTTTCTGTCATAATCTATGTTAAATTCGATCATCTTTAATCACTTCAAATATGAAACATCAATAGCTCCTCTGACTTTAGAATGAACTTCCATGCTCTGTAGCCTCCTCAATGCCTGGTTTTCCATCTGGTTTCCTATGGTCTGTTTTCTACAAGTAACAAAGAGTGAGCACTGTTAAATATGAATAATTAACACATTACATATATTAGGCCATTTATTTTCACAATAGCCCCTTATTAAAAAAGGTTGATATTTACTTTTCCATTTCACAGATAAGAAAAACAAGTAACTTGCCCAAGATCATAGCTGATAGTGACAGACTGGAGTTGAAACTGAGGCAGCCTGCTTTCTTAAACTCACACTGCTATACACCCACACCTATGCTTAAAACCATTCAATGGTCTTTCACCATCCATAGTGTTAAAGGAAAACACAAAATAGAGACCAGACTTGAAAATTCCTTGAGCAGACAAAACCAATGAAGCCAGTGAGCAAAACTAAATATCACTCTCTCATGAACCAAAGTGAAACTTAAGCTATTTCTTAAAAATGCCTCTGATAATCAAAAGAAACTTAAGTCCTCTTCCTAAAAAATTATTTAAGATGACCACTTTTAATCAGTCCCTGCCCCCTGGGGGAAACTCCACTATAATAATCAATCACTGTAAAGATTAAACAATTTCCTCATTTTCACTTATAGGATGCAAGACATCCTATAATATCAGGCTTCTTATGAGTCTTGAATTTAAAAGCTCTCAGTTCATGAACTGCTCTTATATGCATAATAAGCTCTTACTAAATACTATTTTACTGATCGGATAGCTTTTATTTTGCTACATCTAATTTTTTGATAATCAAACAAAATGTACAATTCTTACCATGACTTAGGTCTCCATTAGTTTTCATGTGTTTGCCCCTGCCTACATCTCCAATGCACTGTAACCATTTCCCCTCAGTCTTTATTGTTTTTCACATACCCTCAAGCTGTATCAGTCTCGGAGCTTCTCCACCTTGTGACACTGTGGTTTCTTCCTACTCTTCTCCCAGATCTTTGTATGACTCACTCTTTCAATTATTTAAGTATCAACAGTCCCCAGGAAACCTATCTGAAACAACCTTCTCTCCTAGGGTTTTCTCTCTCCCCACACTTCACTCTCCATCCCTTTAGATGGCTGCATTACCCTCATCACTGCCTGGAATTATTTAAATATATTTGTTTAGTATTTAACTGCATGATAGTGATGCATTTAGCATAATATTGTTCTCTTTACAATTTTGAGATCTATGTTTTGAAATAAAATGTGTTTTGAATTAAAATGTGTTAATATTTACTAATACAATCTTGGAAGAGGTCAGCCTACAAGAAAAAATGTATTTATCCATGCAAAGTGCCCACACAGTGCCATTCCTATTATAGATATTTGAGAAAGATATACTTAGAAAGTGAACACATGAACATTTAAAAATACACTTCAAAATATCATTAACCTAAATAATGATTTTCATTTGGGATAAATGTTCTCTGACAAATTTAAATTACCCACCTATGATTGAAAGCAATAAATTATTTCAGGAAAAATAAGAATTAATATAAACATCCCTAATTCTGTGTCCTTAACTTCTCTTGCCTCCAATTCAAATCCAACCATGGGACTACTAACAAAAGTGCCACTGCACTAGTATATCCATTCTTATTAGTTAGCATCACTTTTAAAAATAAGGTAAATGCTTTACTTTAATGTGCTAGTATATCTCTTCAAGAGGTTTGAATTCCTTCATTTCTGAAAGTAATAGATGAGAGCACAGTACTTATAAAGACAGAAAGTAACATGCAGAAGTTTGGAATAGCAGCAGGTATGTGAGGCATGCAAAAATAATGAGGCATATATATATATCTGCTGATATGGACTTCAACAGCAGGCTGTTCTCCTGGGAAGGTGTTTTTACAGACCCTTCAATCATTTATACTACTAGCCTTTGCTTTACCTGGGGGCGTTGTTTTCTTTTTGTTTTCCTTAAGTGGGTCAAGAGCACATATGTTTTAAGCACAGAAAAAAATATGTTGCAGTACTAAATAATAAGGCCTTGATTTAAAAAGTATAGCATTCACAAGGATGTAGTTTAAGACTTTAGTTATTCCCAGTATGACCTCCTGGGCTTACTTGATTCTCAGCAGAAAACCATCTGCATTCTCCACAATGTATGTAAATACTACCAACTGTTATTGGAGAAACACATGTTAAGCACATGATGTGTCAGGTAAGGGGAAAAGAGAAGTGTTTTTCCTCTTAAATTTTAATCTCCATCCCTTCCTCATTTCTTGTTCTCTCTACAGTAGTAAATCTGTGTAGTGTGGTGAGCAAGGTCAACTCGTTCGGGCCACTGGAGTCCCATCTAATGCCCCTATGTCCTTATGCTTCCAAAAACTCTCTCAACATCTCTCTCACTCCAGAACAAATTTATTATTTCCTGAACAAATTTATTACCTTCCTCTGTGTGTGCTTACAAAATGGCCATTTCTTAGCATTCCAGGGAGGCTCAGAATGAAAAATAAAATCATCATCCAAGGCTGAGATTTTTATGAGTTGACACATTTAAAGAAATGACAAAAGTAAACATTAGAAAATAGAAGACAAGGCAGAGTGAGAGAAAGAGCAAAACTTGAGTCATGGATTTGTTGACAAACTGATTGATCTTTTTGTCTAGGTATATGGGCCTTGCAATTCCCAAATATTTGGGCTTTAGAATTTCCTTTTTGGAAAAGTTGGTCTTTTCTTCATAGAACTCAAAGGCAAATGAATTGTCAGCTTGGTTATCTGGTTATACGCATGATTGTCCAGAAAATTATCAAATTTAGAAAAATATTTTCATGGAGTAGATTTGGCCCTACTTATATATTTCAATAGTTTTTCTTATTTTTTTAATTCTAGAAAGCTGCAATATGCTCCTGTTCTTTCATTAACTGTCTAAAAACTAAAAGCTACACTTATTGATGAAATAAATATAAACCCTACATACCAGTTTGTTCACTTTTTTACAGTATTAAACTATAGATTTTCTTTAAAACTAAAAACATTCTTGTCATTCATGCTCAGCAGATGTTGTTAGGTTGGAGAACACAGGTTAAGTGTTTAAAAAATATACTCACTCTATGATAAATGTATTTGTTCATAAATGTCAGCTAGGCTTTTAAGCCTGGAGGAAGCAATGCTTGTAAAACTTTAAATTTTTATAAACTTTTAACTTTAAACGTAGTCTGGAGGAATACAAATTAAGGCTGTTTTCTGTAAAAATGTACATTTTTTTTTTCCCTCCCTTAGAGGGATTTCATGGCAAACATGCTGTAAGTAACTCAGGTCATACAACCAGGCTATGTTTTACTACTTAGTTATGTGACAAGAGACTTAATCAGCCTGAAAAATGTTGACACCTCAAGATTGGTGTTAGAAAAAAACATAATGTCTGATGGTCGGAGCTTGGGACTAAAAGCTCGTACTTTTCATTTAATAGAAAATCAGATAACTATATACAAGTAGGAATAAATGGGGCAGAAAATTTCAAATTAAATATGAAAGATGCAGATTGTCAAGCATTAGATTGTATGATTACTCTTGATTTAATGAACCCCAATGTCTAGAGAAAGACCTCTAACTTGTCAGGTTGTTCTCCATAAAATGAACATTTTTGCTGTACTACATTGCTCTTTGCAAAGGTGTATTTCTAATATAGCCCAATTTCTATGAGGAAGCTATTGGAAGCAAAATCTACAGACTTATAAAATACTTAGCAGTGGAACAAATTAACTGACAACAAGTTGAAGGGCATATGTATTAAATATTTTGAATTCAATTATTTCTTAAGATACTTATTAAGGTATTAAAAGTATTAAATCCTGCGGTTCTCAGACTAATACAGCTGGTTCAGAACCCCATTCATTTACTTCTTTGTTTACTAAATGGCAACCCACTCCAGTACTCTTGCCTGGAAAATCCCACGGACAGAGGAGCCCAGTAGACTACAGTCCATGGGGTCGCAAAGAGTCAAACACGACTGAGCGACTTCACTTTCACTTTTTACTTTCACTTTCACTTTTCACTTTCACTTTACTAAATAATAATTAAGCGGCTAGCACATGCTAGGCTCTTCTTGGATTTTCAAGGGCATTTGTTTCAATCTCTTATGGAAGGCATTAGAGATGCTAGTAACTCTGGAGGTCAAATGAACTTCTAAGACAATATTTTAATATCTTATATCTCCAGTAGGAAAGACAAGGACAAATCATAACAGTATCTTATAGCATGAGTTCAAATTCTAACACAGTTACTAAGTGGTTGTATGAACTTGGCCATTTGAATATCCTAAGTCAGTTTTTTTCATCTGTGCAATGAACACTATGATGATACCTTCCCCATCATGTTGTGAGGGTTAAACATATGATAGAGGTAACAAGTTTAGAACAGTGCCAGCTACATAGAAAAATGTCCAATAAATATTGGTTAGTTCTGACAGTATTTGCAGTAGTATTCAAAAGCAACAGCAGCAGAATTTGTACTTAGGCTATTGCATTTTAACATACTCTGTATATAGTTCACAGATATATATTTATTATACATAAATAGCTTATGTGAAAAATATTTTGTGAATTCTTTTAATTACTTCTGTTGGATTACAGCCTCCCAAATAAATTTCTACATACACACACCTATGCATATATGTGCATACACATATATGGGCATTCCTGGTAGCTCAGCTGGTAGAGAATCTGCCTGCAATGAAGGAGACTCCAGTGTGAGTCCTGGGTTGGGAAGTTCCTCTGAAGAAAGGATAGGATAGGCTATCAACTCCAGTATTCTCGGGCTTCCTTAATGGCTCAGACAGTAAAAAATCCACCTTCAATGTGGTAGACCTGGGTTCGATCCCTGGCTTGGGAAGATCCTCTGGAGGAGGGCATGGCAACCTACTCCAGTATTCTTGCGTGGAGAATCCTCATGGACAGTGGAGTCTGGCACACTGGGCTACAGTCCGTGGGGTTGCAAAGAGTCGGACGTAACTGAGTGACTAAGCACAGCATATACATGTGTGTATGCTTTATGTAATATGTACATGTGTGCATATATAGAGGGAGAGGGAGGAGGAGAGAAATTCATAGGAGAGCATCCAACATCTGCCTCATTCTAAAATTTCATTCAAAGAAATGCATTATACTTACATTATCTTACTAATTTTGACTGATGCTGACTAACCTAAATTAACTAAATCTAAATTATAATACTCCTTTTAAAAATATAACTTTGCTACCTTTATTAAAATTAAAAACAAGCTACCTATGTATCACTCAGTAATTATAAATTAAATATTAACTATTTTAATGTTTACAAATATTAAATCTTCAGCATAGACACCATTATCAAGCAAGAAACTATTTTTTTATTCACACTATGGGTAGATGAATTCTTATTGTCATCATCATCATTATTAAGGAATGTTCAACAATTTCCTTTTGTATTAAAGATACTCTCTAAATAGGGATTCTATCAAAAATAGGGAAATATTAATATTATACAAATCTATAGAAAAATGAAAGACATATATGCAACAGCAAACTAAGTTACAACTTGTAAAATTATTACAGACACCATGGTGATGCAATCTGCATTAATGAGGTTTGGTTATGACAAGGAGAGTATGATATATTCTGCTTCCCCAAGAAAAACTAAAAAATGCAAATTCTGTCCTGTCAATTTACTTAAATATGCAAATTTAGTTAATAACTTCTATTACATTATCATGCAACTCCATTCAAGAGTCACACAAGGAATGTCAGATATCTTTCCTTATTAATAACAAATAGTTGTTGGCATAAATATATTGCTTTTACTCATTTAATAATATTTAACCACCTTTGACTGTGTGGATCACAATCAACTGTGGAAAATTCTTCAAGAGATGGGAATACAGACCACCTGACCTGCCTCTTGAGAAATCTGTATGCAGGTCAGGAAACAACAGTTAGAACTGGAGATGGAACAACAGACTGGTTCCAAATAGGAAAAGGAGTACGTTAAGGCTGTATATTGCCACCCTGCTTATTTAACTTATATGCAGAGTACATCATGAGAAACGCTGGGATGGAAGAAGCACAAGCTGCAATCAAGATTGCCAGGAGAAATATCAATAACCTCAGATATGCAGATGACACCACCCTTATGGCAGAAAGTGAAGAGGAACTAAAAAGCCTCTTGATGAAAGTGAAAGTGGAGAGTGAAAAAGTTGGCTTAAAGCTCAACATTCAGAAAATGAACGTCATGACATCTGGTCCCATCACTTCATGGGAAATAAATGAGGAAACAGTGGAAACAGTGGCTGACTTTATTTTGGGGGGCTCCAAAATTACTGCAAATGGTGACTGCAGCCATGAAATTAAAAGACACTTACTCCTTGAAAGGAAGTATTCTTGCCTGGAGAATCCCATGGACAGAGAAGTCCATGGGGTCGCAAAGAGTTGGACACGATTGAGCTACTTCACCTTACCACCTAGATAGCTTATTAAAAAACAGAGACGTTACTTTGCCAACAAAGATTTGTCTAGTCAAGGCTATGGTTTTTCTAGTTGTCATGTATGAATGTGAGAGTTGGACTATAAAGAAAGCTGAGCGCTGAAAAATTGATGCTTTTGAACTGTGGTGTTGGGGAAGACTCTTGAGAGTCCCTTGGACTGCAAGGAGATCCAACCAGTCCATTCTAAAGGATATCAGTCCTGGGTGTTCATTGGAAGGACTGATGCTGAAGCTGAAACTCCAATATTTTGGCCACCTCATGTGAAGAGTTGACTCTTTGGAAAAGACCCTGATGCTGGGAGTGATTGAGGGCAGGAGGAGAAGGAGACAACAGAGGATGAAATGGCTGGATGGCATCACCGACCTGATGGACATGAGTTTGGGTAAACTCCGGGAGTTGGTGATGAACAGGGAGGCCTGGTGTGGTGTGATTCATGGGGTCGCAGAGTCGGACACAACTGAACGACTGAACTGAACTGAAAGTATTTAATTCAATTAACATATAGTGAGCTGTTATATATCCCATCAGCACTTCAGGAAAATAAAGGTAAATGAAAAGGTCTCAGCCTTCCTAAGTTTTGCAAACCAGCAAAAATAATGGCACTGTGATACAAAATGAAACAAGGCAGAAAAACAAATACAACATTGAAATAAAAAGATCCTGAAAATATCAAGAAATTATACAGTAAACAAAGAGACAAATAACCAATTAAATTCTGAATGAGGGAAAGAGTGAGGGAGATCACATCTGTGTGAGTTATCAAAACAGTTTCCCTCAGCTGAGTAGAAACAGAAAGGGGAGAAAATGCAGAAAAAGACAAAGCACAGGACCTCTGAAATTGATACGGGAAAATCCTCCCTTGCATCTTGTTAGCTTCTGCCAGTTTGCCAGCAATCTTTGGCTTATCTTGGTTTACAGTTTCATAATTCTGATCTCTGCCTTTGTCTTCACATGATATTCTCCACGCTTGTGTGTGTGTTTGTATGTCTGCACATGGCTGTCTTCTTATAAGAACATCGATCACATTGGATTAGGGTTCATTCTATTTCAGTATGATCTCATTTTGACCAATTATTCAATATTTTGTGACAATTCTATTTCCAAATAATGTCCCATTCTGAGGTCCTGGAAATTAAGACTTCAAGATAGCATTCTTAGGGGGGGATATAATTAATCCATGACACTTAATATAAAAATTATCTACTCAGGCCAAAGGAAATTTAAAGAGAATTATGAAATTCCAATTGTTTGATTGATATATATTGTTTGTGGCATGGTGAATTTGCACAATACCTTTGGAAAGTAATCAGACAAACTGCATTCAATGTGACTGTAAGATGTTCATATATTTAGACCAAAGAAATAACCCTAAAAATGGAAAAAGCATTTTATGCAGAGGCTTAGTGAAACTACAAAAAAATGAAAGTTAAATACATATAGAGAAATTAAATTTTAGTTCATCCAATTCATAGAAAAATTAGAAAACAAGAGATTAGATTTAGAAAAGTTCATTACATGGGAAATATTTCTATCAATTGAAATAGGCTATACACACGTACACATACACATGCGTGTGTATATAACCAAAAACAGCTATCTAGGCTCCTCTATGTATGGAATTCTCCAGGCAAGAATACTGGAGTGGGTAGCCATCCTGTTCTCAAGGGGATCTTCCCAACCCAAAGATCGAACCCACATTTCTTGCAACTCCAGCATTAGCAGACGGATTCTTTACCTGCGCATCACTTGGGAAGCCCTTAGCTATGTTATCCGTCCCTAAGTTATCACAGTTTAGGAAAACTAGTGTGTATTCCCCAGGTTCATCTGATGACCTTTATGGATTAGCTGTGGCACTGCTTCAAGTTGTTTCAAATCCAGGAAACAGAGAAGCAGCCTCCATCTGGAGCATGCCATTCCCATGTCAGAGAAAGAGAAAACAAACGGAGGAACAACAAAATGCCCTTAAATGTCATTCTTTTTGGAATGACCTGTCACTCCTATTCACTTGTAATTGTCCAAACTGCATCACTTGGTCAAACCTGATAGATATGGATTAGGAGTACTCATCTCACAGGAGTGTCAGGAATAATTAGAAGCAATAATACCATCTTGTTCCCCTCTCCTCACATGAAATACACTTACCTCACCCACACAAAAGAGAACAACCTAACCATGCCATCGTATTCAAAGTCCATGATATGGTAGTCTTTAGATCAGGGCCAAATATGGCTTTTTATTGATCCAAAGATCCAAGAACTGAAACGTCAAGTTATTTGTCCAACAACACACACCACACACCACACACCACACACAGTGGTGGAATACAGACTGACCACAAGGAATATTTCCATTGAAACAGAATGAGAATGGAAAACAAACATCATTACTAACATGTAGCAACACTGAAACCTCCCCAGGGAGAAATTGCAAAGGGCCCCCACCCAGAAGGAAGAGAATGTTCCTTAAATTAGGCCCTGTTTCCCTTCCCCAAGTAAATCCTAGTCCTTCGTTCTTTTGGTAAGGGTTTCTCCCTCTGGGAGATCTTTCCTTTTCCATTAAGTCTCCTAAATTCTCATCTGAAAAGAATGCTGAAGAGAATATTTTGAGCTCTACACAGCTTACTTATCTTTCTGTCTGTGGAAGGTAGGGGCTCCAAGTCTCAGGGAGTCACAGTGTACTTTAAATCTAGACTAATGATTCCTTTGGCAGTACAACTCTTTCAAAAGCAGAGTTTGCTTTTCTTCTGTTACCCAAATCATACATTAGTAGCTTACCCAAAGATTATCTTTTATTGCATACTTAATTGCAGATACTGGGAAAGACAAGCCTTTATTCTTTTTTCCTTGAGCAATTTGTCTAACAAGGTTTTCACCAGGCTTCCTTCCCAGGTGGCGGTAGTGGTAAAGAATCCGCCTGCCAATGCAGGAGCCACAGGAGATGGGGGTTCGATCCTTGGGTGCAGAAGATCTCCTGGAGGAGGAAATGGCAATCTACTCCAGTTTGCCTAGAAAGCTTCATGGAGAAAGGAGCCTGGTGGACTATAGCCACAAAGAGTTGGACGTGACTGAGCACACAGACAAGATTGCATCAGGCACCACCTTAATCAGTTTGGAGATTTTAACAAAGGGTTTCATGACTGTGATTCTAGTTTAATACTTTCAGAAGAGATTGAGCTTAAATTGGCCTTTGTTTTCAAAGACTACTTCAGTTTTACATTTTTTCTGTTGGAAATGAGAAGCAGTGCCAGTTTCCATACCTGGAGGCTTTGGGAATTTCTGAGCTTTCTATATTCCCATTTATTTTGCTTACGTGGTAGCCAAATATTTTCTAATTTAATGTCTTTCTTGTAGTGTCTGGCCAAAGCAGTCAATACCAATCAAGGCAGACTAGCAATATTCTCCTTCTTGTTCACTCCTGTATAGCATGGTAATCATTTGTTGAGACTCCAATAACAGTTCCCTGGGTGCCATCAAAAGGAAAGTTAATGTGAAGGGTTATTGTGTTTGTTTAATCAAAACTCCAATTTTTGGTAATGATTTTTATGTTCACTTTCATTAAGTATGATACAGTAACAAAAACCCCAATTTTCAGCAATTTCCAAAAACAAATATTTATTTTTCTCTTGTGTTACAAGCATCTCATGAGTTAGCTATGTCTCTGCTCTCCATTGATTCATAGCAGGGTCTATGTTGAAGGAGCAGCAGCCCCTATCTGGATCATGCAGATCTCATAGCAGAAAGGAAAGAGCCTACAACAGCTCTCACAGCTTCTGTTTTTTGGGAGAGGCATATATCACTCTGTTCATTTCATTAGCTAGATCAGTCATACAACCCAATGGGGTAACAAAAACCGTCTTCTTAAAGCAGGGAATGTTTGGCAACCATAACGATCCGCCCTAGGGAGAGAGCAATGCAAACATCTGCAGAGAAATTCCAGACATAATGAAAAGCCTGTACCAAAAGTGGAAATATGTTTGGCATGTCCACGAAATTGCATGAGGCCAGGGTGAATGGAGAGAAGCATGCAAGCTGGAAAGTTGTCGAGTGCAGAGATGGAGAAGGAACCCAATTTTGTAGGGCTTTGTAGGCTATTGTAATGACTTTGGCTTTTAGAGTAAAGGGAGAATTTTGAACACAAAGTAATGTGACCTAACTTTTATTTTAAAAGAATCACAGTAGTTGCTGTGACTAGATGAAATAAACAAATGGTGTTAGTAGGGAGATAAGTTCAGATGTTGCTATCAAAATGAAAAAGTGATGCTTTAGACAAGGATAACAGAGATGGAGGTCCCAAGACATGGTCAGAAGGATATTGGAGATGAGCCACAAGTTGTTTGAGAGGGTTTAATATGGGATGTGAGAGAAACAAAAGTCAAAGTGAGATTTAACATCTGACTTCTAACTTACAACTGGAAGTTGACATCAACTGAAATGGGGAAGCTTATGGATATAACAGGCTTAGGGAGAAGATTAGGAGTCCACTTAGTACACAAGTTTGAGATGGCAATTAGATATCCATGTGTACATGTCCAGTTTGGGGGAAAGAAGGAGGAATTTAAAAAATAATAGTTTGAGTATATAATTTTATTTAAAACCATTAGACTGAATGAAATCCCTGAAGGTGTGAGTTTAATTATAAAAAAAGGCAAGGTAACTCCAATTTTAAGAGATCCAGGAGAAGTAAATGAAGGAAGCAAGATCTAGTTTACTGGAAGAAAACTCATAGTGTGTGATATGCTGAAAGCTAAGAAATTGATGTGTTCAAGGAGGCAGAAATGATCAAATGGATCAAATGATGCTGCTAGATTACTTAAAAAGAAACTGAAACTTGCCCACTGGCTTAGCAATGTAGAAGTTATTGTGACCTTGAAAAGAACAGTTATGTGAAGTGATGGGGGCAAAAATCTAACAAGAGTAATTTTAAGAGTGAACAAAAGACATGAATGGGAACACTGAGTATAGATAATATACCTAGGAGAGAATAGAATGGGCCAGGAATAACTTTCATAGTGGATTTCAACTTCATATAAAATGGCTTATTCTTGTACAAAAATTGACAGTAACAATATTCTAACATTTGTTAATTTCAAGGAAAATGATACACAAGTGTTTTCCAGAATGCTTTGTGCTTTTTATTTAAAAGAGGCAAAAAAAAGGTAGAACAAAAATGAGTCCTTTAGAAGAGATTTGAGAAATTCAAGTTTTAGGAATTTGACACTTGCTGAGAAAATCACGTGAAGAGAGGAAACAGGCTAATTTAGTGAAGAGTAATTTATTACCACTATCTCTTTTATTGTCAAAAAATCTATAGGGGCTAATTATAGTTATGGTGAAAATTAAACTGCTGGGTTAACTAGAAAGATGGGTTTTGATTTGTAAAGGTGAGAGGCAGAAAAAAATCAAGCAAGATGGATGACATGCATATCATTTATAAAGTCTGGGATCAAAGACCTAGAGCAAAATAAGTCAAATTATCTGTGAGTGTCAAGGAGATGATATGCAAGATTAGAAACCAGAGTCAAACAGAGGAACAGAGTCAAAAGCTGAAGGTAATTCTAGACTATGGGAGAAGGAAAGGGGAATAGCAGGTAGAGAACATATAGATGTGAATTTGGATAGATGAACTGTCCTAGACTGCTAAACTGCCCCTGAAGAAGTTAACTCTCCACCCATACTTCATAAAGAAAACCAAACTGCCTCTGGAAAACACTGTGATCCTAAATTTTTCTCTGAGTTTAGTCAGACTGCTTCTGACCCCTTTCAAATACAGAGAGAGAAAAAGAGAGAGAGAGAGAGAAATGTGTAAGGGTGCTCAGTGACTTCAGTTGCATCTGACTCTGCAACCCTGTGGTATGTAGTCTCGCCAGGCTCCTTGGTCCATGGGATTCTCCAGGCAAGAATACTGGGATGAGTTGCCATGCCGTCCTCCAGGGGATGTTCCCAACTCACGGATTGAGCCCACCTCTCCTGACATCCCTGGTGGCTCAGAGGTTAAAGTGTCTGCCTGGAATGCAGGCGACCAGGGTTCGATCCCTGGGTGGGGAAGATCCCCTGGAGAAGGAAATGGCAACCCACTCCAGAGTACTCTTGCCTGGAGAATCCCATGGAGGGAGGAGCCTGGTAGGCTACAGTCCATGGGGTCACAAAGAGTCTGACACAACTAAGTGACCTCACTTTCACTTTCACTTCTCCTGCACTGCAGGCAGATCCTTTACCCATTGAGCCACCTGGGAAGTCATACATATGTTTATATACATGGCATTTATTGGGTATGTATGTATCATACCTGATATACTGCAAATAAATGTGTGTCTGATATATATATAAATATGCTACAGATATGAACTAACAATAAGATATTTTATGACAGTTATTTTGTTCTCTTATATGTATCCATCCCTCAATCTATGCTCAGAAAGTAGAAAGGATACATATACACTATTCAGTGAACATTGATGTTCTTATATTCAATGGATAAACTCTGTAAATAATTTCAGGTATATATATGTATATATATATATATATATATACACATATATACACACACATATATATGACATGTTAGTGAACTAAATCACATTTGAAGACAAAGAAATTGCTTTTCCAAAGAATATGCTAGATTTCTTTTTAAGAAGAATATATTTATGAAATAAAATTTTATCTATTAAGCTAATTGTATGTGGATATTATTTAGATTACAGATTTCACTGTGTTTCAAAATTCAAATTATTAAATATTTGTCTGAAAAGAAGTAAAAAATATATGAAAAAGTGCCTTTGGGGTTCTCTAAAAGTTAAATGTAATCAGTCAGGAATAGAATGTAACAAAAATTACCACTGTATTGATAGATACTTTAATCACACAAATAAAAGTGCTTAATACAATTGATTTTTCATTCCAATGCATCAGCTTAGAATTAAATCCAGTATATTAAATCAAGAGTTAACTGGAAAATGTTGTTAAAGGTAAATATAACAGATTTTTCTGAGATTGAAGCAATTTTCTTTTAACAAACCCAATTATATTTGGGTTTCTTTTAATAAACCCATTATATTTGAATAGGTTCCCCTTGAATATTTTGGAGTATTATATGCAAAGATCAGCCTTTTAAGACTTTTAAACTGCCACCAAGTATGATCTCATTTTATCTGATATTTCTGAAGAACTCTTAAAAGTAAATAAGATGAGCAAATCTTTAATTTGACATTTCTTGAATTTAAATATTCATAGGTGATTGATATTTAAATATCATCTACTGAAGAGCTCAATTTCAATGAACCAATCAATGTATCAAATTCAGATGTATTACTTTGGGATGATGAGGGAACAGTAAAAGAGAAAACTTTGTTTTTATTAGCAAATGGATTATATGGATATCTCTGTATATGTATATATATCTACGTTCATCTCTGAAACCTGATATTTAAAGACAAATCATATTTTCTATAACTAAAAATACTATTGTCCTCTGTATTGCAATCTTTGCTATATATTTTATTACATTTTAATTGAAATATATTTTCCTGTAAAAATTAAGTAGATATTTCAAAAGTGAATATTATAGGAAACAAAAAAATTATTGACCTTGCATATGAACTTTACATAATTTGCCCTTCATAATAATGTATATCTGGAAACTGAGAAGCTTGTACACTTGTTTTAAGACAACAAAAATTCAAGTAAGGACAGGAGTTAGGATATAAAATATAACTCAGGAGTTAGATTTTTATAACCAATGGCAAAATGATCATGTATTCAAGATCCTGTTGAATTTTCAAAATGATGGAGAAACTGTTACTAATATGTCAGAGATCTTTCATAATATTTTGTAGAAATTAAGAAATTTCAATGTCTGCCCTTTAATGAAAAACAAAGTATTTCACACATTTTTGGTTGAATTAGAGAAAGTATTTCAAATCCAGTGTTTTATTTCAGTTAAGATAGAGAATTTTTAAATCAATACGTAAAGGATGCACTTTCAAAAGAAAAGATGCCAAGATAACTGGTTTTGAAGAGTAATAGTATCAGTCTTTGTATACAATGTGAAATGGTAAAAAGTAAAATTACTTCATCACCGAAAGAATAGATTTTATATTTGTTTACTTGGAAGAAAAGGAAAAGTGCACCTAACCATAAACCCAAAGGGAGAAGCTATAATGTAAGATGCATTATAATATCTAGGATGTGTGAAATATTTTAAGTCAAGCATTCTCAGAAACAAAGAAAAAAAATCATCATTCCTAAAAAGCCTTTGCACTTGTAGGACAGAGACCTAAAATCAATACTATAAAGTAAACTCTCACAAATCAACAAGAAAAAGCGAATAATGTAAAGAGGAAAATATCCTCACACAAAATATAACACATGAGTTAATTAGTGGTATAAGGAGCTGGGTAGTAGCAGTAGTAGGGAAAACACATAACCTTCAGTTCAGTTCAGTTCAGTTGCTAAGTCGGGTCCGACTCTTTGCGACCCCATGAATCGCAGCACGCCAGGCCTCCCTGTCCATCACCATCTCCCAGAGTTCACCCAGACTCACATCCATCGAGTCCGTGATGCCATCCAGCCATCTCATCCTGGGTCGTCCCCCTTCTCCTCCTGCCCCCATTCCCTCCCAGCATCAGAGTCTTTTCCAATGAGTCAACTCTTTGCATGAGGTGGCCAAAGTACTGGAGTTTCAGCTCTAGCATCATTCCTTCCAAAGAAACCCCAGGGTTGATCTCCTTCAGAATGGACTGGTTGGATCTCCCTGCAGTCCAAGGGACTCTCAAGAGTCTTCTCCAATGCCACAGTTCAAAAGCGTCAATTCTTCGGCGCTCAGCCTTCTTCACAGTCCAAGTCTCACATCCATACATGACCACAGGAAAAATCATAGCCTGACTAGACGGACCTTAGTCGGCAAAGTAATGTCTCTGCTTCTGAATATGCTATCTAGGTTGGTCATAACTTTTCTTCGAAGGAGTAAGCGTCTTTTAATTTCATGGCTGCAGTCACCATCTGCAGTGATTCTGGAGCCCAAAAAAATAAAGTCTGACACTGTTGACTCTTTCCCCATCTATTTTCCATGAAGTGTTGTGACCGGATGCCATGATCTTCGTTTTCTGAATGTTGAGCTTTAGGCCAACTTTTTCGCTCTCCTCTTTCACTTTCATCAAGAGGTTTTTTAGTTCCTCTTCACTTTCTGACATAAAGGTGATTTCATCTGCATATCTGAGGTTATTGATATTTCTCCCAGCAATCTTGATTCCAGCTTGTGTTTCTTCCAGTCCAGTGTTTCTCATGATGTACTCTGCATAGAAGTTAAATAACCAGGGTGACAATACACAGCCTTGACATACTCCTTTTCCTATTTGGAACCAGTCTGTTGTTCCATGTCCAGTTCTAACTGTTGTTTCCCAACCTGCATACAGATTTTTCAAGAGGCAGGTCAGGTGGTCTGGTATTCCCATCTCTTTCAGAATTTTCCACAGTTTATTGTGATCCACACAGTCAAAGGCTTTGGCATAGTCAATAAAGCAGAAATTGATGTTTTTCTGGAACTCTGTTGCTTTTTCCATGATCCAGCAGATGTTGGCAGTTTGATCTCTGGTTCCTCTGCCTTTTCTAAAACCAGTTTGAACATCAGGGAGTTCACGGTTCACGTATTGCTGAAGTCTGGCTTGGAGAATTTTGAGCATTACTTTACTAGCATGTGAGATGAGTGCAATTGTGTGGTAGTTTGATCATTCTTTGGCATTGCCTTTCTTTAGGATTGGAATGAAAACTGACCTTTTCCAGTCCTGTGGCCACTGCTGAGTTTTCCAAATTTGCTGGCATATTGAGTGCAGCACTTTGACAGCATCATTTTTCAGGATTTGAAAGAGCTCAACTGGAATTCCATCACCTCCATTAGCTTTGTTCGTAGTGATGCTTTCTAAGGCCCACTTGACTTCACATTCCAAGATGTCTGGCTCTAGATTAGTGATCACATCATCATGACTATCTGGGTCGTGAAGATCTTTTTTGTACAGTTTTTCTATGTATTCTTGCCACCTCTTCTTAATATCTTCTGCTTCTGTTAGGTCCATACCATTTCTGTCCTTTATCGAGCCCATCTTTGCATGAAATGTTTCCTTGGTATCTCTAATTTTCTTGAAGAGATCTCTAGTCTTTCCCATTCTGTTGTCTTCCTCTGTTTCTTTGCATTGATCGCTGAAGAAGGCTTTCTTATCTCTTCTTGCTATTCTTTGGAACTCTGCATTCAGATGCTTATATCTTTCCTTTTCTCCTTTGCTTTTTGCCTCTCTTCTTTTCACAGCTATTTGTAAGGCCTCCCCAGACAGCCATTTTGCTTTTTTGCATTTCTTTTCCATGGGGATGGTCTTGATCCCTGTCTCCTGTACAACGTCATGAACTTCATTCCATAGTTAATCAGGCACTCTATCTATCAGATCTAGGCCCTTAAATCTATTTCTCACTTCCACTGTATAATCATAAGGGATTTGATTGAGGTCATACCTGTATGGTCTAGCGGTTTTCCCTACTTTCTTCAATTTAAGTCTGAATTTGGCAATAAGGAGTTCATTATCTGAGCCAGAGTCAGCTCCTGGTCTTGATTTTGTTGACTGTATACAGCTTCTCCATCTTTGGCTGCAAAGAATATAATCAATCTGATTTCAGTGTTGACCATCTGGTGATGTCCATGTGTAGAGTCTTCTCTTGTGTTGTTGGAAGAGGGTGTTTGCTATGACCAGTAGTAAATACAGGACCAAAGAAAATCATAATCGGGGCTTGCCTGATGACTTGTGGCTTAGCGCTGCCCTAGCAGAAATGGTTTTTGCTCAAACTCTTTAACATTTCTAATATGCATCAGTTTACCTTGAACAGTTCTGGTATCAAAAGAGGGAAACTAGGGGGACCCCTGACAGTCCCCCAGGAACAATGATTGAGCAGCTGTAGGTACCTTTGAGCCTGGAGCCTCTGGAGCAGTGTGTAAATCCCTATCGGATCCTGGATCCTTTTAGTTCAGAGATTTCAGAATTTTTTCGACTCATTTCTTTTGCCGGGTTCGGTCCAGAAACCAGCCAGAATCGGAGGGGGTCCACGATCTGACCCGATCCGACTGAGAAACCACACTAGATCATCTGTGAAGCCCAGGTGAACAAAATTTTGTTTTAAGCCTAAATAGCCAGCAGAGGAGAAGACAATGGCACCCCACTCCAATACTCTTGCCTGGAAAATCCCATGGGCGGAGGAGCCCGGTAGGCTGCAGTCCATGGGGTCGCCAAGAATCAGACACAACTGAGCCACTTCACTTTCACTTTTCACTTTCATGCGGTGGAGAAGGAAATGGTGACCCACTCCAGTGTTCTTGCCTGGAGAATCTCCGGGACGGCGGAGCCTGGTGGGCTGCCGTCTATGGGGTCGCACAGAGTTGGACACGACTGAAGCGACTTAGCAGCAGCAGCAGCAGCAGCAGCAGCAGGCATCAGAAGCCAAACTCTGCACTGAGTAAAGCATGCAAAAATGATGAGTTTATTGCAAAGTTTCTGAGCTGCAAGCCTTAAAATTTATGGCTAGGAAAACAATGTGTTCTTGGTTGCTCATAGACACGTGGCTTTTTATTGGGTAACTGCAAAAGTTATCTGCTTTGTTCAGTGTATAAAGCGACTTCACTTTCACTTTTCAGTTTCATGCATTGGAGAAGGAAATGGCAACCCACTCCAGTGTTCTTGCCTGAAGAATCCCAGGGATGGGGGAGCCTGGTGGGCTGCCATCTATGGGTTCGCACAGAGTCAAACACGACTGAAGCGACTTAGCAGCAGCAGCAGCAGCAGTAGCAGCAGGAGGCCTGGTGGTCTTTTTCTCTGTTTTAAGGATAGCTGAGACAAGGTTCAAAGCAGTCCAGAGACGGCTTAAACTGAATTGGCGTTTGGGGATTTGCTGGCGTCCTCTGTTGATTTCTAAGCAGAACTGCAAATTTCTGCAACTTCTGGTAGGTAAAGTTTTATTTTCTTAACTACTCCTATGTTGGCTACCTCCACTTTGTCCCCAATGTAAGTGACTCCATTTTAGTTTTGGTTCTACAGAGGTTAACCTTACCGAAGATAAAAGTAAATTACAGTGGCCACAGTAGAGAACTTTTAACCTCTGAAATTGTTGGGTAGGAAGTTAAGCATGAGCAACTGAAGGGTGGCCTAGTGAAAAAGATATCAGCTTCTCTAAATCCCGCCTCAGACACATCCCAGTGCAGCCCAGGAGAGTTCACAGATATGCTATTAATACGAAATTAATCACAGAGACTTTCCCACCTCTGGCATGTGCACCCTTGACACACAGCTGTGTCCTCCAGTGAGCTTAGGCAGCTGGGAGGGAGTTCCTTAAGGGTTCATGAACATTCTGTACATATGTACATACATTTGATTATGTATGAATCAAACAGACTGAATTATCGGAAAGACATGTGCAGTAGAGGCTGCTGTTATGTAACTTGCAACTGGTAATCAAAACTCAGTCCATGCCCACCTAGATGAATATGTAAAAGCCCTGTCTTAAAAACCTCATATCTCATGTTCTGGTGCCAGTACCTCTCTTGGCTTGGCCCAGCACTCCCTTGAGGTGTTCTTTCTGTTCTTTCTTCAGTAAACTTGTTTTTGCCAGGGGTAAGATCTCAGATTCTTCTTTGTGTCCTTACCAAGAACCACGCCTCAAGAGGAGGGGTCCTCTGTGACTCTCCTATCCGGTAACAAGATAAGCTTATCCATTTATGAGATGCCCTAGGGAGAAAGAGGCCTCAGCCAGGCACTCACTCTAGAAAGTAAAAGGAAAATTATTTTTCTTTCTCTGCAGTTTCTGGTGGCCAGAATGAGACTCACTGAGACATCCCGCTGACTCTGGAGCCTGCAGATAGCATCCTGTCAAAACTGGCAAAGGGTAAGAATTCTTACCAAAGTTAGTGCTCCCAAATCTCTATCTGTAGTGTCTGATCAAGAGAGAAAGGTAAGATTTCACACTGGCTCTTTCTTTCCAAGTTCAAATTGGCAGGAAGCAAACGTGGTTACCAATTCTTCCTTTCCCAGGGATAGCTATTTATTGCCTTCTTGTTTATCTGACAATTTGGCTTGGCCGCTGGTAGTGTGAAGGGCCCTCAAAACTATGGCTGGACAAAAATGTGGGTTGTCCACCATTTTGCAGGTAGGAGCCTACTGACTGCTATAAGCTTCAGGGGTAGTCTTTTCTTTTTCTCTCTTGGTTGTCTTTGGGAGTGGCTCTGAATCCTGGGAGAATAATATCTTTTGCATCCTGTTGGGGACTTTCTTTGTGTGCATGGGATTGTTCAGTACTACTAAGAATATTTGTTGTTTTTCCTGACTAAAACTTGACAAGGTAATTTCAAAGGATTTTTTTTTTTAGTAAATCTATGATCAAAAGTTGGCCAAACTGAAAGCTGATACTCAGAACCTAACTCACTCTAATAAGCTTAAGTGAAACTATGCACCCAAAGGGAAAGGAATACATTCTGAAGCCACGGTAGAAGAATTTACTAAAATATTACAAAGACATGCAACTTTAAATCTAAAACATAGGGATCTTTCGATTTCCATCTTAGTTGAAGATCTCCCTAAAAGGGGACTTTGTATCATAACAAATATCTCCTGTACCTAGATCATCAGCACCTCTGGGATTTTGCTGCTGTTTAGTCACTAAGTCATGTCTGAGTCTTTGTGAACCCATGACTGTAGCCCACCAGGCTCCTCTGTCTATGGGATTTCCCAGGCAAGAACACTGGAGTCTGTTGCCATTCCCTTCTAGAGGGAATCTTCTCAACCCCTCTACAAGGGATTCTCAAAGAAGAATCCTCATTTCCTGTATACTGAACGCAATTCTTTACCAACGAGTCACCTGGGAAGCCCTCTGGTATTTAGAAATTCCAAAACTTAACAAATAAACCATTTGGCTAAAATAGTTTGATGACCCTTCACATATATTTCTTGACTTATTTAATATCTTGTTTGATTCATTAAAAAAAGGAAAATTGCAATAATGAGGTAATTATATTCAAATTGATATCCTTTTGGACATAATCCTATACCCAGTGTCAGTGAAATGAATGTATAACACCAGGTTTGTAACACATATCAGAATATTAATGATTTAGAAATGAATGCTACAATGGAAACTTTAAGTTAGAAACTTAGTCCAAGATAAAAATAAAATAAAATATACACATAATATCTATATACAAGAGTGGCTACTGGGGAATTACATGGGCAAAATTGGAAACAAATTCAATATATTAAAAATGCAACTAATTAAATAAATCTTCACATATTCATGAACTAGAATACTCTGCTAATATTGGAAAGAATGTTTTATAAAAATACTTGATTCAAGGAATGTCATGCTAAGAATGAATTTTTAAACTTAAAAAGTATGCTATAATAGGATTACTATGAGACTATTAAGAAAATGATAAATATGTAAAATATGTCTTATATATGTAAATAGATGTTTATATGCACTCCATGGTGGGAGGGATTTACTAACAAACCCTTCCTGATTATTGTATTATTTTCTGTATCTTTGATCTGATTTAGATAATTTGGGGAGATTACTTGGCTTGGTACATGCTTTTTAAACTGGGATTTTTCAAACTTGCTTCATTTTTAAAACTCAGGAAAAGCTTTCCTACTTCCTTCTCCATGTCAGCTTAAGTCTCAAACCTTTGTACTCACAGAATAATCAGACCAAGGGCATTAGAACAATTTGAGAGCTTCTCAGAAAACTTAGGTTCCACTCTAGGTTCTGTGTTGTAACATGCTCCAGGGATAATTTGTATGCATACTGAAGTTTGAGAAGCACTTCTCTAAAATATTAAGAGGAAGTGAAAGTACATACTAATCTCATAACAACTTTTCTGTTTTTGCCATTAACAGAATCATTTCAGAAAAAAAAAAAAGATCAAAGTTTAAAATAAACTTATGTGGTTAGAGCACTAATTAGTACAATTGTTTTGACAATTTGGAAATAGTATCAGAAATCTTAGAATGAATATACTTTCAGATCTAATAATACACAAATGGAAATGTATCCTAGTGAAAGAATCCAATGAAATGGTAAAAGCTTTATATACAAAGATGTCCATTGTAGCCTTATCTAAAATAGCAAAAAAATTAGAAACAAACTACTTGTTCAACAATAGAAAAAAAATCTAGTAGTCTACTAGGTAGAGTTTTCTTCAACAACCAAAATTGTGTTTTAAGAAGTTTATATTTTAAATACTTCTTTATCCATTTTAATAATGTTACTATTAGTTATCTTTTATATCCAATGTCATTGCTTCAATTACTTTCTTTTTTAAATATCTCTGGTTATTTTTTCTCATTCTTTATTTTCAACAATTCTGTGTCATTTTGCTTTTTGTAAGCAGTTAGATTTTTCTTTACCCAACCTGAAATGGCTTTCAATAGGTAAACTTAACCTATGGTTCTGAAAACATTTTTTAAAAACAAACAAACAAACAAAAAACCTGTTAGCTCTCTGCCCATACAAAACAGGCTATGAACTTGCCAACACAGGGGTCAAAGTTTAACCCTTTCAAATTAAGTAACTCTAGTTAACATTTACACAGAAGTTTCCACATGCTAGACAGTATTCTAAAAACCTTACATGTAATAATTTAAATAATCCCTAGTAAGAACTATTATCCCCATTATACAGATGAGGAAAGTGAGAGACAGAGATTTGTCCAAGTAGTGATAAAACTAGAATTTGATCCCAGGCCATCTGACTCCAGAATCTACAGCCTTGATCACCACAGTATATTTCAACTTATAGGTTAAAGAATGAACCATGTATTTTACCATCTCCCTACTGTCTTGTTTCACATTTTCTTTTACAATTGATTAGTTCTGTATCAAGAAAGTGCAGTGTCAGATCAATTATTTGACTTGACAGTGTCAGCTTCCTGAAGATCTGGGAAGCTTATGTTACATATCCTGGATGAGAACTCTTCATCTTCACTTTTGTTGCTTGATACAATTATACCCAAATAAGTGGTCTGGCTTTCCTCAAATCAGAGCATTTTGGGGCACTTGTTGTTGTTCAGCCTCTTAGTCATGTCTGACTCTCTGTGACCCCATGGACTGCAGTACACCAGGTTCCTCCGTCCTCCACTATCTTGCAGAATTCACTCCAATTCATGTTCATTGAGTCAGTGATGCTATCTAACCATCTCATCTTCTGCTGCCCCTTCTCCTTTTACCTTCAATTTTTCTCAGTACCAGGGTTTTTTCCCAATAAATCAGCTTTTCATCAAGTGCCCACTTGAAGGGAATTAATGAAAATATCTTGGTCAAAAGAATTGTAGGAACCTTTTATTAAAGCCACAGTTTCAGCTCTGTTTCAGGGAGTTTGTGCTATAAAATCAGTTGCCAACATAAGCTTATTTATTTTCCTCATTTCCACTGAATCACTGTATTCCTTTCCCTTAAAAAGTTCCTTTTTAAAATGATATGTTCAGTTTACCCTTGTGATTTAGAAAAGAAAAGAGTATTTTAAGCAGAAAACATTTGTTTACTTTCAGTAAGTGATACTTTCTAGAATATTGAGAGCAATCAATATTCATGGGATGCACTAAAGCTTAGACAAGGGTTAGAGAAACATTGGGCTTCCCTGGTAGTTCAGCTGGTAAAGAATCTGTCTGCAATGCAGGAGACCCTGGTTCCATTCCTGGGTCAGGAAGATCCCCTGGAGAAGGAATAGACTACCCACTCCAGTAATACATTGGGCTACCCTGGTGGTTCAGATGGTAGAGATCCACCTGCAGTGAGGGAGACCTGGATTAGATTTTTGGGTTGAGAAGATCCCCTGGAGGAGGACATGGCAACCCACTTCAGTATTCTTGCTTGGAGAATCCCCATGGACAGAGGAGCTTGTGGGGCTATAGTCCATCGGGTCGAAGAATCAGACATGACTGAGCGACTAAGCACAGCACAGTTCTGGATTGCTACTATAACCAAATGCCACAAACTTAGTGGCTTAAAACAACACAAATTTATTATCTCATAGTTGCTTAGTAAAGAAATCCAGTGGATGCAGCTGTAGCATCTTCTTCAAGTTTTACAAGACTGTCGTCATGACAGGGTTGCATGTCTTTCTGAAGGCTCTAGGGATAAACTCATTTCCACATTTACTCAGATTGTTGTCAGAATTGTTTTATGTAGTTATAAGACTAAGGTTTTTCTTCACCTTCTGAACAGTAATTGTGCTTAGCTTCTGGAGGGTGCCTATGTTCCCTGGTCATGCCTCTTATCCCCTCCGTCTTCAAAGTAATCAAGAACTGAGTCTTTTTCATGTTTCAGATCTCTCCTCCACTTCCTTTTCTGAAACCTCCACCCCTCTCTTCTGGCCTTCTCTTTAGCTTTTAAGGGCTCAAGTGATTACCTTGGATCCACCTTGATAATTTAGAGTAATCTTCCTATTTTAAGGTTAGTTGATTAGTGACCATAGTTTAATCTGAAAACTCCCTTCACAGCAGTACCTGGATTAGTGTTTGATTAGCGAACCAGAGAACAGAAAGGGCATATCTTTGATTTCTGTTTACTAGACTTTCTTTTTCATTTTTCTTTACTTTCCCTCTCTGAATTTCCAATTGGGAAATACAGTCTTTTAAAATATTTATTCTGCCTTTGATATTAAGTTAATTTTCCTGGCAAGAGAGTAATGGAAAACTCACTTCATCTCATTTGTGTTGCTTATCTTAATAAGTCCTTTCCCATCAGATCTTTAACTGCATTTGAAAGCATGTATTTTCATTTCCCATAGGTTTTTAAAATTTGGGGAAATATATTTTTAGTTTTATTCTGCTTACTTGGTCAGATTATTATATTAACTTTCCTTTTAATTGAACACACTGTATAATAACATTTTAAACAGGCAACACTCTTTACCCATATTCATACTGCTCTTACATAACCATTTTTGCATATTACTTTGCAATCCTCCATGTTTATATATTACATGACTGCAATCACAAGTATATAATGCTTTCTCTTTTTTCCAGTTTTGAAACTGTAACTATAACTGGTTATTTCATTTTTCTGTGAACTTTTCGTTGCCTAGGGAAGGTACATGAGAAAGTAATATACAACCTTCAAAGTGTAGTTTAAAAAGTTACCGAGACCTGGATCCTGTCAACTTATCCTCCCCAAACATCACTTCTACTCATTTGACCCTCATATATCACATTTCAGCATAATGTAAAATTTGCATCTCTCACCTTTGCCCACATGTCGTCTATCTGACTTCATTTTCTTCTGCTAACTCCTATTTGCCTTTCAAGACTAAACTGACATGTCACCTCCCTTCAGGAGATTGTCCTCATCCAGTTTAAGTGACTCTTTTATGTGTACCCACAAACTTCTTTGCATATTTTTGTCAGAGAATTTTCCATATTCAATTATAATCATTTAATTATTTCTACAGCTCTCACGAGGACTTTAAAGTCCTTGTAAGCAAAACCCATGCACTACCAGTCTTTTTACTTGGAATGAGTTAGGTTTGGCTTCAGTTAACAAACACCTCTCAAATATCAGTGGATTAAGTCAGCACAGGTTTTTGTTTTTTTGTTTGTTTTTAATTTTTACAATTGAAATTGTGTTTTAAAATTGTGTTGGTTTCTGCCATACAGCACCAACAGGTTTATTTCATCTTCACACCACATATGCTCAATGGAGCAGCTGGAGGCTCTTCTCCATGCACTTTTGACTAACAAGGCAGCCCTCATGTCTAGAATTACCAGCTGCCTAGGCAGAGGAAAAGAGAAAGCATGATGAAGTATGTGATGCCTCCTAAAACATCTCCCTAAAATGACATGTTATGTCTGCTCACCTTTTGTTGCCAAAGAAAGCACATGACCATCCCTATCATTGAGAGGAAAGAAGCTGACTCTTGTAAATGCCAGAAATAGAGAGAGAATATTTGGTGAGTAGCACTGCTGCTGCTGCTGCTAAGTTGCTTCTGTCGTGTCCGACTCTGAGACCCCATAGACAGCAGCCCACCAGGCTCCCCTGTCCCTGGGATTCTCCAGGCAAGAGTACTGGAGTGGGGTGCCATTGCCTTCTCTGGTGAATAGCACTAATAGTAGTGAATAGCCACAATCAGTCTCTCTAACTAGGTGGACTAGATTCCTAGCACGGTCATAGCAAACTACCACAGACTGAGTGGCTTAAACAGAAATTTATTGTCTTACAACTCTGTAGCCTAAAAGCCCAAAATAAAGGTGTCATTAGTGTTGGTTCCCTTCTGAGGGACATTAGGGGAGAATCTCTTCCAGGTCTCTTTCCCTGACTTGAGGATGATCATCATCTCCCTGTGTCTCTTTACATAGTCTTCTCTTCATATCATATTGGATTATATTCTCTAAGGACACCAGCCATATTGAATTAGGACCTACACTGATTATGAACTTATTTTAACTTGGCTACCTCTGTAATTCTGCAAATACCATCACATTCTGATGTACTAAAGGGTTAGACTTCAACATATGTATTTAGGAGGGACACAGTTCAATCTGTAACAACATACAACAATATCACTGACATGTGATAATATCTTCATTGCATCAGTGACTAATTCATACCTGTTCTCATGTTCATATAACCTTTATAACTATGATGTTAATGGATATGATTTAATGGATATTTACTTTTCTAGGCAGAGTGAAATAATAGTTACCACTGTTTTCTGTCACAGGAAAACTACAGTTAACACTTTCTTCTTAGAGTTTTTTCCTCCCAGTTGATATTTTGTTAGGATATTGTTCCTACAATGGATTAACTGGTTAGACATGGATTTATAAATTCATATTGTAATACACATTCCAAAATACTCACTGGAGAAAAAAAAATTTGCTGATTAAGAATGTCATTGGCAGTAATTAACATGGTAATTGTGGCCAAAATTTTATTGCCATCATTAACTGTAATTCTGTATTTACAAAATAATATCTTAAATTTGCTTTTGAATGGATTTTATTACTTACCTAGATAACATTTCCCTATGCATGTGTGTGTGTGTATATATATATATTATATATATATATATATATATATTCACTCTTCAATTAATTTCTGACTCCACCATACTGTTCTGCTCAATATTTTATGCCCAGTCCCTATTAAGATAGAGAATGTAGGCACTCATACAATAGTTAGGAGAACAGACACATTATGTAGGAATGAATGCTGACTCTACCACTTAATGTCAGTGAAATCTGAGTAGTTTTCTGTGCTTCCTTCCTATGGTTAGTTTCCTCATTTACAGAATAGGAATCATAATATTCCATACCTCATTAGTTTCCTTTAAAGATTAAGTTTGTGCATATCCAGTATTTAAAGCAAAGCTTATAAGATAGTAAGCACTCAGTAACTGTAGATTTTTATTAAAACTCTTGTCATTCTGTACAATTTAGATATTTGTGGGCTTTTCTATATTTGCATTGCATCTTTTCAGAGTCTAAAATTAAATACTTTCCTCTTTCAATTGTTGCTTGCCACTTCTGAGTGCTTTTAAAAATCAAATTTATCATGGTATGATATATAGACAAAATACTGCATCAATTTTAATTGCATATTTTGGTGGATTTTGAAATTGTATATACCCGTGTACGCTCAGTTGCTCAGTGGTGAATGACTCTTAGCAATCCCATGGACTGTTGCCCACCAGGCTCCTCTGTCCATGGGATTTTTCAAGCAAGAATGCTTAAGTGGGTTGCCATTTCCTTTCCTAGGGTAAATTCCTGGACCAGGGATCGAACCCACATCTCCTGTGTCTCCTGCATTGTAGGTAAATTCTTAGCCACTGCAGAAGCCCATATACCCATGTAATCACCATCAAGCTAGGATCAAGATTGCCAGGAGAAATATCAACAATCTCAGATATGCAGTACCACTCCAATAGCAGAGAGTGGAGAGGAACTAAAGAGCCGCTTGATGAGGGTGAAACAGGAGAGTGAAAAATCTGGCTTAAAACTCAACATTCAAAAACTAAGATCATGACATCTGGTCCCATCTCTCTGTGGCAAATAGATGGAGAGAAAGTGGAAACAGTGACAGATTTTGTTTTCTTGGGCTCCAAAATCACTGCAGATGGTGACTGTAGCCATGAAATTAAAAGATCCTTGGAAAGAAAACTATGGCAAATCTAGACAGCATATCAAAAAGCAGAGATATCGCTTTGCCTATAAAGCTCCATATAGTCAAAGCTATGGTTTTTCCAGTAGGTCACATACAGAGGTGAAAGTTGGACCATAAAGAAGACTGAGTATGAAAGAATTGATGCTTTTGAACTGTGGTGTTGAAGAAGACTCTTGAGAGTGCCTTGGACAGCAAGGAGATCCATCCTGAAGGAAATCAAACCTGAATATTCACTGGAAGGACTAATGCTGAAGCTCTAAATACTTTGGCCACCTGATGCAAAGAGGTGACTCATTGGAAAAGACCCTGATGCCAGGAAAGATTGAAGGCAGGAAGAGAAGCGTGTGACAGGATGAGATGGTTGGATGGCCTCACCGACTCAATGGACATGAGTTTGAGCAAACTCCAGGAGATAGGAAAGGACAGGGAAAATTGTCACGTTGCAGTCAATGGGGTCACAAAGAGCTGGACATGACTTAGCAACTGAACGACAACAACAGCAATCACCATCAATATATTGAAAGAGCCCATTGTTCAGGAACCGTTCTCTTGTGCTCCTTAGCAAACAATCAATAACCCATGCCTGGCCCCAGGCAACAACCAATGTGCTATGTGGCTCCCTTCTTTCTAGAAATCTGCCCTGCAACTTGCAATGGCCTCAGCTTCCTTGTACTTTGATTACCATCTACTCAATTCCATGAATCCACTAAAGTTTGGGATTCCTCCCCCTCATATTGTATTTGAAAAAGTGTAATTAAGCAGAAATCAGCATATAACAGAACATCTCATTTTTTTCCCTTCTTTCAAGAACAACCCAGAAAATAGCGGTTACATGGATTTTGTCCTATTTCCCTAGTTATGATCAAGAGGTTAAGTCTAGTCCTTTAAACCACGCCATGGCCATAAGTAGAGGTACATAATACTTATTTTAAAAGAATTTGTATGGTGGATGATGGGCTTACAAAACTAAAATACTGAGGTACATCCACAAGTACAGGAAAATTCAAGGGCACATCTCTCAACAACCAAACCATGTCACACCTTCATTCTGGAAACAGTTTCCTTAGTAATGTAAAAATACTCATTCCCCATGAAAACTGAATGAATTAAAATATTCTGTTCCCCAGTCATTTCCCTTAATGAACATATTATGTCATCACTGGGTGCAGGGGGAGGGCTTGGACTTTTTTTGTAGTACGGGACATTACTCTGGGCTGAGGACAGACTGGGCAGGGCTAGGTGAGGGTTGGGGTGGTGATGGTGAGGGGGTTGGAGGGGCTTGGGGGGGAGGATAGGTAGGCCAGTGAGGACACACAGAGGAGAATGACTGGGTCAGGGAAGTTGGGGGGCAGTGGTTGAATTCTGGGCTCATGAGAAGCACAAGACGATGAAGTAGAAGGCCGTGCACTCATCTTCTCCTACGAGAACTCCAAAATTACATCTCAATGCTGAACAGCCATCGACAGGAGATTGTTGGATCTACTTCTGCTTTATTGACTACACCAAAGTCTCTGACTGCAGATCACAACAAACTGTGGACAATTCTTCAAGTGATGGGAATACCAGGCCACCTTACCTGCCACCTGAGAAATCTGTATGCAGGTCAAGAAGCAACAGTTAGAACTGGACATGGACAACAGACTGGTTCCAAATTGTGAAAGGAGTACGTCAAGGCTGTATATTGGCACCCTGCTTACTTATCTTATATGCAGAGTATATCATGCGAAATCAGTCGGTGATGCCATTTAACCACCTCATCCTCTATCATCCCCTTCCCCTCCTGCCCTCTATCTTTTCCAGCGCCAGCATCTTTTCCAGTGAGTCTGCTCTTCATATCAGGTGGCCAAAGTATTGCAGTTTCAGCTTCAGCATCAGTCCTTCCAATGAACATTCAGTACTGATTTCCTTTAGGATTGACTGGTTTGATCTCCTTGCAGTCCAAGGGACTCTCAAGAGTCTTCCCCAACACCACAGTTCAAAAGCATCAATTCTTTGATGCTCAGCTTTCTTTATGGTCCAACTCTCACATCCATACATGACTCCTGGAAAAACCATAGCTTTGACTAGACAGACCTTTGTTGGCAAAGAAACCATATCTCACCCAACAACTTTCGATGTTTGAATGCAAACACATTCAATTCAATTCCCTCAAAATCTACTCAAAACATGTATATATTTTGGTATACACCTTCCTATGTTTGACTTCCCTGGTGGCTCAGATGGTAAAGCATCTGTCTACAATGCAGGAGACCCGGGTTCGATCCCTGGGTCGGGAAGATCCCCTGGAGAAGGAAATGGAAATTCACTCCAGTACTATTGCCTGGAAAATCCCATGGACAGAGAAGCCTGGTAGGCTACAGTCCATGGGGTCGCAAAGAGTTGAACACGACTGAGTGACTTCACTTTCCTATGTTTACCTGTACTGGTAAAGTGAAAGTGAAAGTGAAAGTGAAGTCACTCAGTCGTGTCCAACTCTTTGCGACCCCATGGACTGTAGCCTACCAGGCTTCTCCGTCCATGGGATTCTCCAGGCAAGAATATTGGAGTGGGTCACCATTTCCTTCTCCTTCTCTTCTTTAGTGCATACTGGGAAAAGTACGTACTAAATACTTCTCAGTAAATTACTGCTACAAGAAAGAGAAGATAGAAAGTAAAAATAGAAATATGCAAACTTACAAAATATATATACAGCAGTATACTCACATTATTATATAAGTGGAATAAAAATGTTTTGTTTTGATCACAGTTTGGATAATTGATTAGCAACAATGATTCAAAAGCAAAAAATGGCTAAAGGGCTGTCTTTTTAAATTGCAGTATTCATTTTGAAATAAAGAGTTTATAAATGCAGTTAATTCTATTCTTATTCCTTTGGTCCTTGAACAAATTTGATGGGCCCAATAACATATTTCCTTTGTTTTAATTATGCACAGTATGTATTTTTGATGTTGCCATTTTTCCTAAAGAATAGCAAATGTTGCATTTTACTCAATACCTTTGATTTTGTGCATTACATGCTAAATGTTTTATTCTTCCTATAACAACTGTTAAGCATGTTGACATCCACAATGTCCCAGCATGGCCAGGCATCCCTTAGGATGTCATTACTAAGAAAAACATAATTTTTGTGTTCACACTTTAAAAATAATATATAACTTGTCTTAAATATTAAAATGATGGTGGAAATCTATCTAGGGCTGACATAAAAGTGTCTGTGCCTCTTTAAATCCTATATTCTTTCTTCTCTCTCATTGTTTATTCAAATATACATGTACATGTGTATATGAGTGTCAGTGTGTCTGTGTTCATGTGTTATTATGTGTATATGTGTGTGTCGCAAAGACATGCTCTTTTATAATGACTCTAGGTATTCAAGACACCATTCTTGCAGATGCACTATTCTGCCAAAGGCATGATGATATTGATGTTTGTTGAAATAAATGAACTGATATACTTATTCAATATATTGGTTTATACTCCTTCACACACACAAAAAAAGGCAAAAGAAAACATTCTCTTCCTGTCTATTCCTTTCTGTCTTGCATATTCATTCTCAGACAAACTAGTAAATGTACACATAAAGCTAAACCATTCCATACCATGAAATACTTTTTTTATGGTGTCTTCTGAATGATCATTTGTTCCCTTTTCTTTCTGAATAATGGGAGCATTATATGAGCTACATGAAACCCATGCAAAGTAGGTATATTTCAAACCAACTATGGTGACCCCTTTTTTTCAAGTAACATTAGGCGTTGCTGAAAAACTCTAGACCAAGTTTTAAGTTCGCTCTTTAAATGAAACACTTCAACAGTCCTTCTAAAACACTATCTGTAAATGTCAGGGTCAGTTGGGTGAAAATATTTACAAATGGCTTTGTTTCATGGGGAAAGGAGTAAGGAGGAGGAAAAGTTAAGACCTTTACCCAAGTTCTCAAAATGCATGCCAAGTTCAGGCAGAATCATAACTAAGTGCAAGCTGGCAGTGTGATTCAAACAGAAAGTCAAAATTAACAAGAAGGGAGGGTTGCATATGAATGGATTTGGGATAGACAATTTGTCGTTAACATGTGATGGTAGATTGTATATTCACACACACGTGCGCACACACATACACATATACATCTACATAAACAAACTCAGAATTGTACCCATAGATAGATATGTAAATTGGATTAAGTGTTCAGGGTTCAGACGCTATTTTAACTTGTTTCCAGTTCCTGTTCCTAAGGCTGGTTGAGATGTAGAAGAAGCCTCACCAAGTGACTAATGGTTCACATACAACTAATAATAATTCATTGAGCATATATATTTGCAAATGCTGTGCTATTTATTTTTTTTTCTTTAATCCTTGCAATATTATAGTGAGGGATGTACAACTTTTATCCTGATTGTGCAGATGATGTAACCCAAGTTGGGGAAGAAAACATACCTTGCTCAAGGTTTATAGCTACAAAGTCAATGACAAAGTCAGAATTTGAACTCAGGCTTCTCTAACTCTAGCCTTTGATGTCTCAACCACTAGACTTCTACTGTCAAATATGGTCCTCAGTAGTTACCTATGGTTATTTAAGTTTAGATTAATTAAAAGTCAGTAAAAATTAAAATTCAGTTCCTCAGCCTCACTAGTTATATTTCAAATGCTCAGTAGCGACATGGATTTAGAGACAACCACATTGGCCAAGACAGATATAGATTTCTGTTACTGCAGAAAGTCCCCTGAGACAGTATTGCAATAGTCTGCACTGTTCCATCAGAAATTATTATTCTCTTACCTGATGGAACAGGGCTTATTTCAAAACCAAATAATTACCAGTCTTTTCAAAGAGATCACAGTTCAGGTTGACAAATCCTATTGCCTATGCAAGGCTTCTCTGCTTTAGCACTATTGACATTTTGGCTTGAATGTTATGAGGGGGCTGTGTTGTGGACCTTAAGGCATTTAGTAGCCACACTGGTGGCCTCTACTCACTGGATGATAACAGCATCCTCTCCTACTTGTGACAGTCAAACGTAGACATTGCCAGATGTCCTCTGGGGAACAGAATTATTCCACTTCATGATGTCACTCATAATAATATGTGAGGAAGGAAGCAAGTGCAGTGAAGTCTGAGAAGACCTTTGTTTTAAAAAAATAACTTTTTATAAAATCTTTGTTCTTCCTGCACCTGTAGCAACAGGTAGCCAGAGCCAGTGAGGCCACTAGAAAGCTTCCTTTCTTGCGAACCTTTGTATTAATAACATTCAGGGCTCCTCTCCTCTCAGCCAGCCTGGTGGGCTGTTGCTAGAGACCCTGAAGATCTCTGAAGTAATAATACACTGACCAACTAACTTCTGAAAATGAATCAATGAATGAAATAACAAAGAAATATACAAATGTGCCACATGCTGGGGCCTGACATTCTATGATGTTTTCACAATGTTACATTCTCATGGCATTAGTCTTGGTCTGGTTTTACCCCCAAAGCAGACCTTGAAGCAAGCAGGATTTGGATACAAGTAGTTTATTTGGAAGGTGGTCCTAAGGAAAAACCAAAAATAGAGTGGGTTGGTAAGATAGACAAGGAAACATGAGGAGAAAAGTGTGTAAGTGTGTATTATCAATTCAGTTAGCCCAGTGGGTAACTGGAACTCAATTCCACTGAGGAATTCTGAGACTCAGTAAGGATGGTGTGTCTCAGAGTTAACCCCATAACCCACACAATAGACCTAGGATGTTCATAGACCAGCATGAGCCAGTCATGGAATAAAGACTCGTAGGAGGTGGCCTGCCCTGGACAAACAGAACAATATTAAGCCAAAGAAAGCTCACTGACCATTGCGAAGCCCAATGTAACATCTCTAGGAGATGGGATCAGAACTTAGTCTGGCAGAGCAACCAATAGTAAATACAATGTATAGACATGAATAAGCCTACTTCTAAGCCCCTATTTATATATCTACCTTTGTACTTAGGTAATTAACCTAGAAGTTAGTATCTATGATCATCAAACTATTAATAGATGCAAGTTTTTATTCCAGTGCACTCTCCTTGGTGCCTGGCATATATCAAGTCCTCTCTAAGTCCTCATATATATCCCTCTCTAACTGTGAAGGGAGATATTCTCAAATAGGAAGGAATCAGCACAGATCATTATCTCCTGATCCTTCCACCTCATTCTCCTTCTACTCTGGCCAAGTTAGGTTCCATCTTTATTGTAAATGGCATTTAATTGTCACAATGTCTTGGATGCATTTTCTTGAGGTAGTAATTTTACAGATGAGGAAGTTAAGGCAAAGGACAACTCGTTAGAGATCATACCACTAAAAAAAAGTGAACAAATCTAGGAACTCTGACCCCAGGAACCATGCTTTCAATGATTATGCTGTTTGACATATGATAGAAGAATGGATGGCTAAGTATAGGGAATTGTGCTATTTCTATTAAGAAAATGACATTGGGCAAACCTGAAGTACAAAATAACCTTAACAAAAGAGGCAACACTGACAGAGAACGTTCATAATCATCCCAGAAAAGAAGGATATGGTTTCTGTCTTTGGACAGAGAAACATATAGATGTATAATGGCTCTCAAAAGCTGGAAAATAGGAATGATTAAACTTAAGACAGAGGCTTAAAATTAAACAAAATTGCTTCATAAATATTTTAAAGCAAGTGACAAGAGGCAATCTTAAAAGCTTGCCTGAAAAGTCAGGAAGCTCTAGAACCCTCAACGTATGGAGGAAGAAAGTGTCTTGCACTCATAGATTTAAGGTACAGAGATTCAGGATATGAGAGTGGACAGCAGACCATCAGTTGAGAATTAAAGAGCCCGGAAATCAAGGAGACAATAGAGAGCCTAACCAGGAGAAACTATCACACTGGGATTGGAAGAGCTCATCCAAAAGAATAAAGAATTCTAAGATTCAGCCCCATTTTATCCCCAGAGGCAGCTCCTTAATTCCTCCTTTTATGGAAAAGCACAGACTTTTTAACCTAGAGAGCCCAGCAACCCCAGGTTATATATATTTATATGCCCTGTCCTCTGATGTAGAACAGGCATGCATGAAGCTCCAGAAACAGTTCTAGAATCCATGGTTATCCAAAGTATGCATGTAAATTAATGCTTAATAATGGCACTCTACTGAATATTTAAATAAAATTTGAATAATATGTAAATGACTTTCAAAAATATAAACTGTTGGCTAAGAAACAGGAAGATCTTTAAGGATTTCTCAGAAGTAATCAATGTGTCCATTTGAGCCACAATATTTTGGCAAAATGTCAAAAACAAAAGTCAAATTATACTTAACTGTCCCCTGCCCCCTCACCCTTGGCCCCACAGGTGTCCACTTAACCACCTTTGCTTTTCCTGCTGGCGTATTGCCAGGGTTTTTTATCTAGTTTTGTGAAACTCAGAGTCTCCAAGTACCTTAAGGACTATCAGATTCTCATAATGAGATTAATTTTAGTTCACTTCAATTTAAAAAGCAAATATATGTCAGACTGTACTTTTAGGAAGAGAAAATGACACCATGAAATTAAAGGTCTTTGCCTCCTGGCAAGCTGACAGATCTGACCTTGAGCAGGAGAAGATCATACTTTCTCTGGGGCATCTTTCCCACCTCATGCTAGACAGGAGTCCACCTCTCAGGTGTCTACTGCTATCTGTTAGCTTGCTCCCACCTGCAATGAAAAGGAACACAAACTGCATGCTAGTTCCTGCCCTGGGAAATTGGTACATCACTGATCTACATAGCAACCCTGCAAGTTAGCTGTTGAACTCCTGCTTTACACATTGGGAAAATCTTTCAGAAAAGTTAACTGTCTGGCTGAAATATCTTGAGTAATAAATGAATTGGCTTGGAATCAAAGATTTCTCTGGCTCCAAATCCCTTCGTACACACTAATGAGGAGAGAAAAAAAATTCCTTTTTTGTTGTTTTTCTTTTCTCTTTAACCTTTGCCCAAAAATATGTTTAATTACACATTAGAATCCACCTCTAAAGCACTGCAAGTCACGCTAGTCTTTCTGGAAACACCAAACTGAGGCAATGATAAAGTTTTGAAATAAAGATGTCAGGAACAATACAAACTGATTGGGTGGAGGTGGGGTTCCTTTATGGAAACTCCCATAAAGAGACACAGGGCAGATGCAGAACATGGAATTGAATAATCAATAACCTAAAGAGCTATTATCCAAATGGTCTTAATGAAAAATCTCATAATAGAGTAGAAACAGCTTAGTGGAAGAGCTCTAACTAGCAGAGTGAGAGGCAACCAGCTCAGAGAAAGTATCATTAAACGGATATAAAAGAAAAATCAGGGGAAAGAAAGCAAGCATAACACCAGCTCTCATTTACCGACTCCTTACAATGAACCAAGCTCTATGAACCACATTTCACATTCATCATTTCACATAACTATCAGTGAGTGAGTAAGAGTCGCTCAGTCGTGTCTGACTCTTTGCAACCATAGTCCATGGAATTCTCCAGGCCAGAATACTGGAGTGGGTAGCCTGTCCCTTTTCCAAAAGATCTTCCCAACCCAGGGATGGAATCCAGGTCTCCCACATTGCAGGCGGGTTCTTTACCAGTTGAGCCACCAGGGTTATTAAAACACCCAAAGTTCTCCTGATAGAAGTTGAGCCTAGATATATCTGATTCCAGGATATTTCATATCTCCTTGATAATTAGAAATGCAAGAATGTCCCCTAAATGAAATCAGATTTATAAGTGATCAGTTCTTTTATGACTGGTAACATCAAGGATTCAGATAACAATTAGTCAGTTCCCTCATCCTATGTAATCATGTTCACAATATTGGGGTCTGTATTAAAAATTTTGTCGTCAAGAAAAGTTCACACTTTGTTTAGCCATCTTCTCTTTGAAAAGCCAGAGGTTCATTTACTGTGTCTGCGAAGGTTTTCCATTTTTATTATTGTTTACTTAATATTGACACTTCTAACAATAATCTTCAGTCTAGAGAATGAATTCAATACCAACATTTTTAATCTCACCTGTAGAGAATGCCCCTAATTGTGGCTGAGAAACATCACTCACAACCTATCTCCTTACTCTTGGTCCATTTTCTCACATTACAAATCCTCCAAATCTTTCCAAAGTACAAATCAGAAAATTCACATTCCAGCCTCTTCTGCAACTGGATGCATACACATGACCTACATCTGACAATTAGAAGGACCCATGGTGATGTGGATTTTCAAGTGAACAATACAAGAAAGGTGCCACACAAGCCCCACAGGCTCCACCTTCCACAAAGGTAGTGCCCCATATGATCAGTACTAAATTGCAGATATATAGCAGCAGTAGCAGCAGACTTTTGCCTAATGAATCCCCCCACCTCTACTTGTCTTACTTCAACCCCTTTTCCTTCTGTGGTTTGGCATAAGTCATGGAAGAGTAACTTCCTAGCTTGGCTCCAGTCCTCCAGGAAATTCTTACCTGATGATCTCATGCTCAATCACATCAGTCATGTCCAGCTCTTTGCAACCCCATGGACTGTGGCCCACCAGTCTCCTCTGTCCATGGGATTCTGCAGGAAAGAAAACTGGAGTGGGTTAACGTTTCCTTCTCCAGGGGATCTTCCCAGTCTAGGGATTGAACCTGCATCTCTTCTGTCTCTTGTATTGCAGGCAGATTCTTTACTGGGGAAGCCCTATAACCTGATATGTGCTGTGCGCTTACTGCTGTGTGTTCAGTTGTGTCCAACTCTTTGCAATCCCATGGACTGTAGCCCACCAGGCTCCAGTGTCCATGGGGATTATCCAGGCAAAAATACTGGAGTGGGTTGCCATTCCCTACTCCAGGGGATCTTCCCAACCCAGGGATCGAACCCAGGTGTCCCTCATGGCAAGCAGATTATTTGCCATCCCAGCCACAAGAAGAAGCTCAAGAATAACTGGAGTGGGTAGCCTATCCCTTCTCCAGGGGAGCTTCCCAACTCCTGAATTGAACCAGGGTCTCCTGCATTGCAGGTGGATTCTTTACCAGCTGAGTTCCCAGGGAAGCCTTTAACCTGATATACTTATAAACAAATGCAAATTGTCAGGTCCCATCCCAGACCTACTTAATCAGTAATTCTGTGGTTATTACAAAATTAATAATATTTAATTATAATTTAATTATTATTAATTATTAAATAATTATGGAAATAATAGTAATAAAAATCAGCCATTCATCTTTAACAAACAACAACAAATATACTTGTGTGCTTGATCTAGCCAGAGTAGAGTCTGTGGTTTACAGAAAACAAAAACAATAACAAAATATCCGGACGACAACCAAAAGCTAACACCTCCTCATAAAAGAGATGCTATAGAACTAGCTTTTGAAGCACTGCAGTATTAAAGGGTACAGGTTTAGTGAAAGTATAAAATATTTTCTGGATATATACATATTGAAGGAAAGTTTGATCTCAAGAGCTTAAACTCAGAAAGTTCGAGTTTCAGTGGATTCAAATGATGGTCCCAGTTTGCTTGGTCATATTCCAGTAAGGACCTTACAGACTTGCAACATTAGCAAGCTCATCCCTTCTCTTTCAGTTGTTTCTATATTCATTATAAAAAAGAGATGAGAAGAACATTTAGGTTAGATACAAGTTCTATTTATAGAGAGCTGCTCACTGTTTTCATGTATCAGTAGGTCATTACAACCCCAGGGAGATGATGGCATCCACCTCTTACCTTGATTGATAGGGAGAATTCTACTCTGTATCAAAGAGACCACATTGCATTGTGCTTAACAAATGGCTCAGGACCTCTATCAATAATTAATTATGTCCCCTTGAGCATGCTATTACTTAGTCTCTTGCAAGACTTGGTTTCTTTCCTTGTATTTTGGGACTAAAATATCACTTATAAGGATATTTATGAGGAGCAATTCAGGTATAAAGTGCCACAAATGCAATAAGCACTTTACAAATGCCAGATATGCTATGAAAAATATAAATACATTTATAGCAACCATTTATCTTCTTAAGCAGTTCTGATCTCACATTTCTTTTGCAACTTCTGGTTTCCATGACCTGCTGCCACAGCATCCAGTCCAGTTCAAGCTAGATACAGTGAAAAGGCAGTCTCTAGCTTAGAATATATCCAGAATATTATGTCTTCGGCTGCCTTATTCCCAAGTAGAGGTTGAACTGCTAACTCTGTATAAGAAAGTGTATATTTAGGGGCGAGGATGGAAGGGGTGTTTATGGAGGGAAAAGCAATGGTGATTTTAAAATATTATTCATAAAATTAAAGAAGTCAAAGCACTTAGACCCATTATAGGGAATACGCCACATTGGAAATTAATCTTTAATGTGGCAACAAGAGTAAGTATCACAATACACAGCTGTTTGGCTCTACACAGCCAGAATTATCTAACTTTTGATATGGTTTCCCTGCATATCACACATTGTTCAGTTGCTCAGTCATGTCCAACTCTTTGTGACGCCATGGACTGCAGCAAGCCAGGCTTCCCTGTCCTTCACTCTCTCCTGGAGTTTGCTCAAACTCAAGTCCATTGAGTCAATGATGCCAATCCAACCATCTCATCCTCTCTCCCCCCCTTCTCCTCCTCCTTCAATCTTTTCCAGCATTAGGGACTTTTCCAGTGAGTTGGCTCTTTGCATCACGTGGCCAAAGTGTTGGAGCTTCAGCTTCAGAAGCAATCCTTCCAATGAATATTCAGGGCTGATTTCCTTTAGGATTGACTGGTTTGAATCCATATAGTCTTTTTTTTTTTTTAATTAAAATCTTTAATTCTTACATGTGTTCCCATATAGTCTTAAATGTTCTCTAGCGTTTTCTGCCAGTGTATAGACTTCAGCATGAAGCCCTGTTGACTCTGCCTTCTTATTCCAGTGCTTGCTTTATACCTTGCTGACTAGAGATATAGAAAAGGGTAGGTCAGCAAATTTACCAAAGGCAGGCCAATGTTCTTCCCTTTACCTGTTTGTAACCTCCCCTATTATTACAGAGGAATTGCACCAAACCTTTCACAGGTTTATGCTGGACTATTCAAATTAGATGGGCAATATCTTTTTCTGTCTAACATTCATAGAGAATAAGATGATGTGGCTCCTCTTAATAAGATACTATAAATCCCACAGGCAATTTATTAGCAACGCTAATGAACTGAACTAGATGTCTAAAAGTTAGTTTGAATATATTTTAGTATTGGCAAAGTTCATTGTGTATATGTTTGTTACTCTTGTTGCCCACAACTCTAACTTGTGTATAAATCACAATTCTACTTGCTTGTGATTCGTTCTGAAATTTTTCTGGCATCATCACCTACACTAATGAAATAATAATTTGGTTTGGAAAGGTCTTCCAAAGGCTGAATTTAGGACTGAATTTACAATCAACTTTTTTGACCCATGTCATTTTTCTTTGTTATATTTTAGAATGTGAGCTGTCCAATATTATAGTCACATGTAGCTATTTACATTTACATTAATTAAAAATTAAATACCTTAGTTGCACTGGCCACATTCACATGCTCAACAGCTAGTGGTTGACTTAATTGGACAATATACAGAGCATTCCTATCTGCAGGAGAAATTCTGTTTACCACTGTTCTAAAAGAGGTGTTAACAATTATATTAACAATAAAGCAAAATGATGGTAATAAATTAATTAAAAATACTCATTATCTGCTAGGCAGTTAAGAAGGGATTGGATACTATTATTATTCTTATTTTAGAGTTTGAAGAGGCATGACTGGTGGGATATAATTACAAACAATTTAACTTGTTCCTCCCACTGTCTTTCAAATACACCCCAACGGGGCAAGTTTTCTTTTGACTCCCATGTGAAAATTTAGAGAGTGTGAGACTTTTCTTTACTCCAGGAAATTTATTCTATAACCTTTAGTCACAAAATATAGTATCAATTTAATAATTAGAATTTCTGATCCCATGTAATTATTAAAGTTGTGAAGCTGATTTAAAATTGAGGCTTCTACCCTCCTACAGTCTGGATCCATTGCTGGCAGGAAGATGTTATGTGCTAAGGGAGGTTTAGTTGACTTCTTTCATGTTTTTGTGCCTAGTATGTGTTTTCTTCCTCCATCAGCTTGAATATAACAGCTGGTTCTAAGATAACATTTCTACTATGGTCTGATTATTCACAGAATGATATTTATTCATTTCCAAGGCAAACCACTCAATATTACAATAATCCAAGTGTATGCCCAACCACTAATGCTGAAGAAGCTGAAGTTGAATGGTTCTATGAAGACCAAGCTGACATCAAGATTGCCAGGAGAGATATCAATAACCCAGAATTCATATATTGAATCCTAATGTTCAATATGATTACAATAGGAGGCAGAAGCTTTGGAAGGTGATTAGATCATGAAGATGGGGCCCTCATGAATGAGATTTTGTTACTCTTCAGTTGCTCAGCCCTGTCTGACTCTTTGCAACCCCAGGGACTGCAGCACACCAGGCTTCCCTGCCCTTCACCAACTCCCAGAGCTTGAGCAAACCTCAGCATCAGTCCTTCCAATGAATATTCAGGACTAATTTCCTTTAAGATTGACTGGTTTGATCTCCTTGTTGTCCAAGGTACTCTCAAGTGTCTTCTCCAATACCCCAGCTCAAAAGCATCAGTTCTTTGGTGCTCAGCCTTCTTTATGGTCCAACTCTGACATCTATACATGACTACTGGAAAAACCATAGCTTTGACTAGACAGACCTTTGTTGGCAAAGTAATGTCTCTGCTTTTTAATATGTTCTCTAGGTTTGTCATAGCTTTTCTTCCAAAGATCAGGCGTCTTTTTATTTCATGGCTGCAGTCACCATCTGCAGTGATTTTGGAGCCAAAGAAAATAAAGTCTCTCACTGTTTCCATTGTTTCTCAGTCTGCTTGCTATGAAGTGATGAGACCGAATGCCATGATGTTAGTTTTTTGAATGTTGAGTTTTAAGACAGCTTTTTCACTCTCTTATTTCACCTTCATCAAGAGGCTCTTCAGTTCCTCTTTGCTTTCTTGCCATAAGGATGGTGTCATCTGCATAGCCGAGGTTTTTGATATTTCTCCCGGCAATCTTGATTCCAGCTTGTGCTTCATCCAACTTGGCATTTCACATGATGGGCTCTGCATATAAGTGAAATAAGCAGGGTGACAATATATAGCCTTGACATACTCCTTTCCTAATTTGGAACCAGTCCATTATTTCAAATCCGGTTCTAACGGTTGTTTCTTGACCTGCATAAAGGCTTCTCAGTACTTGAGTGCAATCTCAAAAATGACAGAATGATCTTTTCTTGTTTCCAAGGCAAACCATTCAATATTACAGTAATCCAAGTGTATGCTCCAACCACTAACACCAAAGAAGCTGAAGTTAAATGGTTCTATGAAGACCAAGCTGGAATCAAGATTGCCAAGAGAAATATCAATAAACTCAGACAAGCAGATGATACCACCCTTATGGCAGAAAGCGAAGAGGAACTTATAAGAGTCTCTGGTTTTGGTATCAATATAGTGCATATAATACTATAGAATGATATTATAAGTATGTCCTCCTATTCTGCTTTTTTTTGTTTATAAAGGAGTTACATTCAGTTCAGTTCAGTTGCTCAGTCGTGTCTGACTCTTTGCAACCCCATGAATCACAGCACGCCAGGCCTCCCTGTCCATCACCATCTCCCGGAGTTCATTCAGACTCATGTCCACCGAGTCCGTGATGCCATCCAGCCATTTCATCCTCGGTCGTCCCCTTCTCCTCCTGCCCCCAATCCCAGCATCAGAGTCTTTTCCAATGAGCCAACTCTTCTCATGAGGTGGCCAAAGTACTGGAGTTTCAGCTTTAGCATCATTCCTTCCAAAGAAATCCCAGGGTTGATCTCCCTCAGAATGGACTGGTTGGATCTCCTTACAGTCCAAGGGACTCTCAAGAGTCTTCTCCAACACCACAGTTCAAAAGCATTAATTCTTTGGCGCTCAGCCTTCTTCACAGTCCAACTCGCACATCCATACATGACCACAGGAAAAACCATAGCCTTGACTAGACGGACCTTAGTCGGCAAAGTAATGTCTCTGCTTTTGAATATACTATGTACGTTGGTAATAACTTTTCTTCCAAGGAGTAAGCGTCTTTTAATTTCATGGCTGCAATCACCATCTGCAGTGATTTTGGAGCCCCAAAAAATAAAGTCTGACACTGTTTCCACTGTTTCCCCATCTATTTCCCATGAAGTGATGGGACCAGATGCCGTGATCTTCGTTTTCTGAATGTTGAGCTTTAAGCCAAGTTTTTCGCTCTCCTCCTTTACTTTCATCAAGAGGCTTTTAGCTCTTCTTCACTTTCTGCCATAAGGGTGGTGTCATCATTAATTGTTCTTTAAATTTTGATAGAGTTTACTAATGAAAATTTTATGTGGGCCTGGATTTTTTGTGGGAAGTTTTTCAAATTACTAATTTAGTCTCCTTGCTTTTTATAAATATATTCACATTTTCTATTTATTCATGAATTGATTTGGATAGTTTATATATGTCTAGGAATTTGTTCATTTCATTCAGGCTATCTCATTTGTTGGCTTACAGATTTTATAATGTTCACTGATGTTGCACTATGTTCCTGAAAGATTGGCAGTGATGTCCTCTATAACTCCTGATTTTAGTAATTTGAGTCTTTTTTTTTTCTTAGTCTGTGTTATAGTTTGTCAATTTTGTTGATCTTTTCAAAGAAATAACTTTTCATTTATTTTCTCTGTTGTTTTTCTATTCTCTATTTTCATTTTCACTTTAGTCTTTATTATTTTCTTACTTCAATTTGAGTTTTTTTTCTTTTTCCAATGCCATATGGTGGATGCTTAGGTTATAATTTCAGATGCTTTTTTAACATAATACTTATGGGTATAAATTTCTCTCAAGAGCACTGCCTTCATTGCATTTCTTAAATTTCATTAGGTTGTGTTTTCATTTATCTCAGAGTACTTTCTGGTTTTTCTGGTGTGTGTTTTGTTTTTTTTTTTTCCCTTGGTGTATTGGTCATTTAGAATTGTATAATTTTTACACATTTATAATTTCCCTTTTTTTTTCTCTCATTGATTTCTAACATACTTATCTGATTTTATTCCTTTTAAATTTATCTTGGCTGTTTTTTTTTTCTTTCTTTCTTTCTTTTTATTATTATTTATTTTATTTTATTTATTTATTTATTTTTTTGCATAGTGCCTTTGAAAGATAATATTCTGCTGTTTCTAGTGAAGTAGCATTTTATAGATATTCTATAGATGCTTCTTGGGGCTTCCCTAGTAGCTCAGCTGGTAAAGACTCTGCCTCCACTACAAGAGACCCTGGTTCAATTCCTGGGTTGTGAAGATCCCAGGTGAAGGGGTAGGCTACCCACTCCAGTATTCTTGGGCTTCTCTTGTGACTCAGATGGTAAAGAATCTGCCTGCAATACCGGAGACCTGGGTTCGATCCCTGGGTCACTTTGTCCACTTTGTCTGTATAGTAAGTGCTGTCTGTATAATGATGCTTTGCATCACTTCATGCAAACAGATGGGAAAACAATGGAATCAGTGACAGACTTTATTTTGGGGGGCTCCAAAATAACTGCAGATGGCGACTTCAGCCATGAAGTCAAAAGATGTTTGCTTCTTGGAAGAGAAGCTGTGACAAACCTAGACAGCATATTAAAATACAGAGCCATTACTTGGCTAACAAAGGTCCATCTAGTCAAAGCTATAGTTTTTCCGTAGTCATGTATGGATGTGAAAGTTGGACCATAAGGAAAGCTAAGCGCCAAAGAATTGATGCTTTCGAATTGTTGTGGAGAAGACTCTTGAGAGTCCTTTGGACAGCAAGGAGATCAAACCAGTTAGTCCTAAAGGAAATCAACCCTGAATATTCATTGGAAGGACTGGAGCTGAAGTCCTTCTGAAGCTGAAGTTCCAATACTTTGACCACCTGATGCAAAGTGCTGACTCATTGGAAAAGACCCTGATGCTGGGAAAGATTGAAAGCAAAAGGAGAAAGGAGGTGAGATGGTTAGATAGTATCATCGACTCCATGGACATGAATCTGATCTAACTCAGGGAGATAGTGAAGGACAGGGGAGCCTGGCATGCTGCTGTCCATGGGGTCACTAAGAGTCAGACATGACTTAACAACTGAACAATAGCAACAAATATGTGTATGTGTATATGTATATATGTATATATATATACACAAACACAAGTTGTATGTTTGTATGAAATTAACTAAAATGAAGAAAGCTATATCACCAATGTGTTAGAATCTGTAACCTCAAGGTGACACCTTTCAGAAAGGGAATATCATAACATTTCACTTTGTACATTTGCATTGTTTGACTTGTTGCAAGAAGCGAGTATTACATTTCTGATTTTTCAAATCCAGTATGTATTTCAGAGATGTGCAAGAGAAACAGAATATGAGCACAAAAGAAAAGAGAACAGCAAAAGAAGATGATAGAAGTATCCCAAGTAAGTCTGAAATAGAAGTAAAATCAGAACTTTGGGTCCGTGAGGACGCTTGGATGAGGAAAAGGGAACACCTGGCAGTCTCATTTCTCCACTGTGGGAAGATTTCCTGACCATATTGGAAATCTTTCATTTTTACTCTGCTCATACTTGTCAAATAGTGCTTCTGCTTTCTGTGGCAAGTGCCATTCTGCATTTTCACTGCCCTTGAAGAGAGACAATCGTAGTGTCAGAGACATCAAATTCCAATCAAGCTTCCTTCTGGAAATGAAACATGAGCATTTGGTTTTAAAATCAGTCTGGAGGATTCCATCAGAGTGGACCATCACTGAAGCTAATTTGGTAGCTGGTCATAAAACCCAATCCCATTAGATAAGTTCATCGCTATACGGAGTATTTAATAATCATGCAATATTCTGTCTTTTTACATAAAAATGGCAGTAGCAGTAAAGGAAAGAAACAAGGGATAGGCTTAGAATGCATTCATTGTCTGTTAAACATCCCTATACCACCCACCAGTTGGCTTATTATTTATGAAAGCAACAGACGCACATAATGTCCACAAGGAGCAAGCTAGAAAATATGCTTTTGCAGATCTGGAGTATAAACCATACTGTGTAATTATAATGTAAAGATTTAGAACCATCCTTATCTGGAAAGTGAATTTAAATACTATGCACAGCAAAGAAGACTTTTTCTTTATTATAAATATAAATGTCATCCTTTACAAATATCAACATAACAGTATTAGTAAATTTGTTAAAGATAATTTTCATTTTCTGCTTTTCCAAGAAAAGTCCCCAGGAGTTTTTCCCTTAATATATATTTTAAAAAAATAGTTGTTCTTACAGATTTAAAATGCACAGATTGATTTGGACTCAAGAGGTCTGATGCAGGCTAGAAGATGCTGAAAAGCAATTCTAGCAAATTCTATTTGTTTATTGTATTACAATTCTCTGTATTTTAATTTACATATTTACTGAAGAGTCTTTATTAAATTTCTTTTTTTCAAATGCTCTAAAAATGAAAGCAACAATGGTAGTGTTTAGCGTTCCTCTAATTTTTTTTTTTTTTTGCGTTCCTCTAATTTTTTCGTATATGTTTTAGTTTCTGAATGCAGTCATCATTATATATTTAAAGGTCTATCTTGTGCTTTTACTCCAAGCACTCCTTGTCTGTCCTTCTCAGAGTATTGGTGCTGTGATTAAGGACCATTTCTGTCCTTGGTGGTATCTCTCAGATGATGCCCAAGAGCAACATTGACTGTTTCCACTCCATTCCTTATTCGAGATAGCATAAATCTGGATGTAATTTCCTCTAAAGATATGCTATTTAATACTTTTGACACTTCTCCAGTTTTACTTAAATATAGTCACAAGTAAACATGTATGTGTGTCTCTAAGTATAACAAATTTAACAAAAGAGCTTTATTGAAATATTGATTTTATATAATTTGATGATGGACTTCCCTAGTGGCTCAGACAGTAAAGTATCTGCCTCCAGCGCAAGAAACCTGGGTTTGACCCGTGGGTCAGGAAGATCCCCTGGAGAAAGGAATGGCAACCCACTCCAGTATTCTTGCCTGAAGAATCCCATGGACAGAGGAGCAGGCTACAGTCCATAGGGTCACAAAGAGTCAGACACGACTGAGAGACTAATACACAACAACAACATAATTAGGTGATAAATTACTTGTAAACTCCCATGCAAGATTTCTAAATTAAGATAGCTAGCAAGTAGTACAATTATATAGAAAAATATGATCTTCTCAAAGAGAAATCAGCACAAATTGAAATATGTCAGAACCTCCCTGGCTTATAACTTCTAGTTCGTGATTGATCCTTTTCTTTGCCCCGTTATCCTGTGCATTTATCTTCTGCTGGTGTATGTTGGTATACATCGCTAATACCACTAGTTCATATTAGTTTCATATTTTCAACTAAACACTTGAATGCTTGCTTAGTTCTCCGTCTTTTATTATTTGTGATATTAGTTGGGCTGCTTACTTTAATGAAAAGAGCCCTGGTGGCTCAGACTGTAAAGAATACACCTTCAATGCAGGAGACCCAGGTTCAATCTCTGGGTCAGAAGGATCCCCTGGAGAAGGCAAAGGCAACCCACTCCAGTATTCTTGCCTGGATAATTCCATGGACAGAGGAGCCTGGTGGGCTACAGTCCATTGGTTCTCAAAGAGTCAGATATGACATGGGCGACTAACAAACACCACACACACTTTAGTAAAGGAATGATAATAATAACATGTGTTGGGGACTATCCCTGGGCCAGCACACCTCTAAGCACTACATAGATTTTACATTTTCTTCATTCTATAAGTAGCTTCTACTTTTAATGTTTTAATTTTATAGAAAAGAAATTTGAGTTACATAGAGTTTGTACAGCTTGACCAAAATCACAAAGTTAAGCAGCAGAAGACTTTAACTCCAAAGTGTCAATGGCTAATTAGTAACTGAGATCTACTATATAGAGTAGATCTACTATATAGAGTTTGAAATGTGGAGAGTTGAAAATCATGCATCTTAGATACCTATTTCTGCATAACACGACACCCAAAAACTTAGTGGCCTATATCAACGAAATGTATTATGTCACAGTTTCTCTGAGTCAGGAAATCTGGAGTGGCTCAGTTGGTCCCTCTGAAAATGAAAGTGCTAGTTGCTCAGTCGTGTCTGACTTTTTGTGACCACATGGACTGTAGCCTGCCAGGCTCCTCTATCCATGGGATTCTCCAGGCAAGATACTGGAATGAGTAGCCATTTCCTTCTCCAGGGGATCTTCTCAACCCAGGGATCGAACCCAGGTCTCCCGCATTGCAGGCAGATACTTTACTATCTGAGCCACCTAGAAAGCCTTAATACCAAATTGTAAATCTAATGATAAAGTTTGGGGAGTTCATGACTGCCAAGCAGATACACAAAACAGCACCACTTCCATCCAAATTGCTCCAGTGCAGAGTATAGACAGAGTTGACAAAATAGAACACAATTTCAGGCAGTGTCTCTGTTATTATGTATATTTCCCTTCATATCTTCAAGTGCATCATGAAATAATCACAGGATCAGCTGGAGAAACCTAAGTGTATCCACGTAAAACATGTTTTCATTAGTTCTGCTTCTGTGATTGGAATTTGCTTGATATTATTATCAATTAAAACATTGCCACTTATATCTGAGAAATCCGATCATTAACTTAGAATCCACGTAGCTCCTTTAGCCAGCACACGCTCAGTCCTGTCCAACCCTTCTGAGATGCCATGGACTGTAGCCTGCCAGGCTCCTCTGTCCATCGAATTTTTCAGGCAAGAATACTCGAGTGGGTTGCCATTTCCTACTCCAAGCCAGTCCCTCTGGTTCGGATCTAACACAACAGTGCCATCAAGTTGTCTGCTTGGTCTCAATTGAGAATATGACTGGGGAGAATCCTCTAAGCTCTCTCACATGGTGGTTGGCAGGTCTCAGAAGTTTCAAGCCCATCCAAGTGACTATTGGTGGGCTTAAAGTTCTTGATGAATGTTGGCCAGAGGTAATATTCCTGTCCATTTGGGTCTTTCTATAGCATTACTCACAACTAGCAGTAGGTTTCCTTAGAGACAGCAAAGACGAGAACAAGAGACAGTCCAGGTGTAAGATACAGTCTCTCTTTAACCTAATGTTGAAAATGAAGCTTTCACTTTCACCATAATCTGTTTATTAGGAGTGAGTCACTAGATTCAGCTCACCCAAGAGGAGAAGATTACATAAATACCAAAAAGCAAGGGTAATTGGGTGCCATCTTAGATGCAGTCTTCCAATCATGGGACCTCTATTTTGAATCTGGTATGAAACAGTTACGCTTTCAGAAAGTCACAGCCACTAATTTTCTCTTCAAGCTCATGATGTTAATAACCAGTCTGACCAAAGCTGTGGGGCTATTCAAGGAATAAAAGAAAAATTATAGATATGAAAAATTAAGAGCTTGATATAAATATGACTATACTATATTATTTTTCAAAGACAAGGGATTATCACTGTCTCATTTTGATTAGATCGTATCTCTTCTCCATTTATTTTCTCATTACACTGCACATCAGTGCTAAATTTCATTTTCTTCTTATATCCACAGATAAGCAAGTAATCAGCAAAAGTTGTGAAATGACCAACAGAAAGCAAACTAATATTTGTGAAGCATGACTCATATGTTAATCTCTGTGCTGGGCACTTAATATGCATGCTGCTGCTGCTAAGTCGCTTCAGTCGTGTCCGATTCTGTGCAACCCCATAGATGGCAGCCCACCAGGCTCCCCCGTCCCTGGGATTCTCCAGGCAAGAACACTGGAGTGGGTTGCCATTTCCTTCTCCAATAATATGCATGATCTCACTTAAATCCTCACAATCGCTTTCTTAAGAGGTAGCCCATTTATTCCCTCTGCAGGGTACTGACTCTTGAAGAAATACAGCTAATGATCAGACAGAGTGGCTCTGTTCTTCCTTTCACTTGTCCTCAAAGGCAAATCCTTAATAATATCTTTCATTTTGCCCCTTTCAGAGAGTTTTAGAGATGTAGAAATATCTTTATTAATATTGATCTTTTTTTTTTACTTCCAGGCGATACCACAGCCCCCCAAATTGCATAGACACCCATCTATCATTTTCTTTAAAATCTCCAGAGAAAGAAATCTCCTTGTTTAACATGTCACATCACATTGGTTCAGTGTCTGCAGTACAATGGCTCAGGTTCCCTTATATGTTGCTTCACATATATACGTGTGTGTGTGTGTGTGTGTGTGTATCTCCTCAAGTTACATCAGAATTCTTTAAAAATAGAAATAACACATTTTATGAAGCATAAAATAATGACTCTCTCACTCTCAGAAATATACACATACTTGCACACAACATATGTAATGTGTATACTCATACGCATTCACAAACAAATCAATCATTGGATGATTGGCCTCAGTATAGTCTATTTGAAAACTACATGTATCAGTGAAATCTAACTTTGATTTTGATGTTTCTAAGGTACTCCTTTTTTATAATTGCTTTCAAGGCTACTTTTACACACCACAAAAGACAAAATAAGAAATTCAACTTGCTGTTTGAATAAATATAATATTGTCCAGATCTATCATGTATGTAGTTCACATGCAAAGGCTTTGAATGACCATTTTTAGTAATCAATAGCACATTCAATGGACAAAATGGTCACAAAAATGCCTCAAGTACCCTGAAGAGGAAATCCAAGAATGTTTGGGGTGCTTGCTGTATCTTGGGGTGTAGTCACAGAGTTTCTCAATGTACAGATTTGAAGGTAGTTGCACTCATTAGATGCTAGACTCTGATTTGCTAGCTTTCATAATTTCACATTACATCATAGTTAGTCCTACCCTACAGGACTGTTGTTCTCTACAAGAAATCAAGGCATAAATAGTTTCATACTAAATAAATTAAATGTGTTATTTACGTGTGATTATATTCCATGCTGGTTAAGAAAAAATTAGTGAAATTACTTGGATCACATCATATACTTCTGCACTTTCCATACTCCCTTGCTAATGGCTAGGTAAAAGTTAATAAATAACATGAGTTTAGGTTGAAATTTTTGCATGAAACTGACTACTGATGAGCTACTCTGGCATTTTCAAATGGTACATTCCAAAAGGTGCCATAATAATCTGTTAATTCCTAGATAAAAATCATTCCAAAATAAGGTATATATTTTAATGCTTCCTTTAAACAATTGCTGAGTTTAGGAGAGCATGAGGCAATGTAATGGAAACAGATTACTGGGTAGATAATTTGAAAACCACAATTCTGGCCTCAGAATTTCATTTAATGCACTGACTACCTTGGTATAATTGTTTTGCTTTCATATGAATGAGTTTTCCTATTTGAAATCGGGAAACCTAAAATCATAGAATGTAAGTTCTGTAAGTGACTTTAAAGATATCTAATTAAAACCCCACATTTTACAGATTGAGACTATATCCATCAAAATGGGCTACATTTTGCCACTGAAACAAATATTCCTTAAATCTCAGGAACACAAAATAGCAAGAGTTTCTGTCTCACTCTTGCAAAGATTACTCAAGGTTTGAGTGACTATCCTGGGCAACTGTATTAACTAATTTAATAAGGCTACAATTAATCAGGTACCACTAAAATCCCTCACTCCCATAACCAGTTATTAGCTTGAACATTTATTACAGTAGACCTTACCAAGGATGACTAGGGGATGTTCGTATAGTCTGCATGTTGGCTGAACACTCCAGGCAGCTTTAATCTTATGCGGGCCAGCACACTAAGCGCAGATGAGAGCTACCTCACATCCGAGATCAGAGGCAGCAGCCTAGAGTGCCAGGCTGCGATGGCACAGGAATGGCCAAGAGGAGCCACCCCACATCCGAGGCCAGGGGAGGCGCCCGAGGCCAAGGGCGGCAGCAGGAAGGAGCAACCCCACGCCCGAGGCCAGGGCAGCGACTGGGAACAGCAACCCCATGCCCAAGGCTAGGGGCGGTGGCCGGGAGGGGCAACCCCACAGTCCAAGGAGTGACGGATGTGCGGGCACAGGAGGGCCTAGAGGAGCCATCCCATGTTGAAGGTCAGGAAGGATGGTGGGAGGAGATACCCCTCATCCAAGGTAAGGAGCAGCGGCTGTGCTTTGCTGGAGCAGCCATGAAGAGATACCCCACGCCCAAGGTAAGAGAAATTTCAAGTAAGATGGTAGGTGTTGCAACAGGGCATCAGAGGGCAGACACACTGAAACCATACTCACAGAAATCTAGTCAATCTCATCACACTAGGACCACAGCCTTGTCTAATTCAATGAAACTAAGCCATGCCCGTGGGGCAACCCAAGACGGGTGGGTCATGGTGGAGAGGTCTGACAGATTGTGGTCCACTGGAGAAGGGAATGGCAAGCCACTTCAGTATTCTTGCCTTGAAAACACCATGAACAGTATGAAAAGGCAAAATGATAGGATACTGAAAGAGGTACTCCCCAGGTAGGTACATGCCCAATATGCTACTGGAGGTCAGTGGAGAAATAGCTGCAGAAAGAATGAAGGGATGGAGCCAAAGCAAAACCAATACCCAGGTGTGGATGTGACTGGTGATAGAAGCAAGGTCTGATGCTATAAAGAGCAATATTGCATAGGAACCTGGAATGTCAGGTCCATGAATCAAGGCAAATTGGAAGTGGTCAAACAGGAGATGGCAAGAGTGAACATCGACATTCTAAGAATCAGCGAACTAAAATGGACTAGAATGGGTGAATTTAACTCAGATGACCATTATATGTACTACTGCGGGCAAGAATCCCTTAGAAGAAATGGAGTAGCCATCATGGTGAACAGGAGAGTCCGAAATGCAGTACTTGGATGCAATCTCAAAAACAACAGAATGATCTATGTTCGTTTCCAAGGCAAACCATTCAATATCACAGTAATCCAAGTCTATGCCCCAACCAGTAATGCTGAAGAAGCTGAAGTTGAATGGTTCTATGAAGACCTACCAGACCTTTTAGAACTAACACCCCAAAAGATGTCCTTTTCATTATAGGGGACTGGAATGCAAAAGTAGGAAGTCAAGAAACACCTGGAGTAACAGGTAAATTTGGCCTTGGAATGTGGAATGAAGCAGGGCAAAGACTAATAGAGTTTTGCCAAGAAAATGCACTGGTCATAGCAAACACCCTCTTCCAACAACACAGGAGAAGACTCTACACATGGACATCACCAGATGGTCAACACTGAAATCAGATTGATTATATTCTCCACGGCAAAAGATGGAGAAGCCCCATACTGTCAACAAAAACAAGACCAGGAGCTGACTGTGGCTCAGATCATGAACTCCTTATTGCCAATTCAGACTGAAATTGAAGAAAACAGGGAAAACTGCTAGAACATTCAGGTATGACCTCAATCAAATCCCTTATGATTATACAGTGGAAGTGAGAAATAGATTTAAGGGCCCAGATCTGATAGATGGAGTGCCTGATGAACTATGGAATGAGGTTCGTGACATTGTACAGGAGACAGGGATCAAGACCATCCCCATGGAAAAGAAATGCAAAAAAGCAAAATGGCTGTCTGGGGAGGCTTTACAAATAGCTGTGAAAAGAAGAGAAGTGAAAAGCAAAGGAGAAAGGAAAATTATAAGCATCTGAATGGAGAGTTCCAAAAAATAGCAAGAAGAGATAAGAAAGCCTTCTTCAGTGATCAATGCAAAGAAATAGAGGAAAACAACAGAATGGGAAAGACTAGAGATCTCTTCAAGAAAATTAGAGATACCAAGGCAACATTTCATGCAGAGATGGGCTCGATAAAGGACAGAAATGATATGGACCTAACAGAAGCAGAAGATATTAAGAAGAGGTGGCAAGAATACACAGAAGAACTGTACAAAAAAGATCTTCACGACCCAAATAATCATGATGGTGTGATCACTCACCTAGAGCCAGACATCCTGGAATGTGAAGTCAAGTGGGCCTTAGAAAGCATCACTACGAACAAAGCTGGTGAAGGTGATGGAATTCCAGTTGAGCTATTTCAAATCCTGAAAGATGATGCTGTGACAGTGTGCACTCAACATTCCAGCAAATGGGAAAACTCAGCAGTGGCCACAGGATTGGAAAAGGTCAGTTTTCATTCCAATCCCAAAGAAAGGCAATGCCAAAGAATGCTCAAACTACGGCACAATTGCACTCATCTCACACACTAGTAAAGTAATGTTCAAAATTCTCCAAGCCAGGCTTCAGCAATACGTGAACCGTGAACTTCCTGATGTTCAAGCTGGTTTTATAAAAGGCAGAGGAATGAGAGATCAAATTGCCAACATCCGCTGGATCATGGAAAAAGCAAGAGAGTTCCAGAAAAACATCAATTTCTGCTTTATTGACTATGCCAAAGCCTTTGACTGTGTAGATCACAACAAACTGTGGAAAATTCTGAAAGAGATGGGAATACCAGACCACCTGACCTGCCTCTTGAGAAATCTGTATGCAGGCCAGGAAGCAACAGTTAGAACTGGATATGGAACAACAGACTGGTTCCAAATAGGAAGAGGAGTACGTCAAGGCTGTATATTGTCACCCTGCTTATTTAACTTCTATGCAGAGTACATCATGAGAAACTCTGGACTGGAAGAAACACAAGCTGAAATCAAGATTGCCAGGAGAAATATCAATAACCTCAGATATGCAGATGATTCCACCCTTATGGCAGAAAGTGAAAAGGAACTAAAAAACCTCTTGATGAAGGTAAAAGAGGAGAGTGAAAAAGTTGGCTTAAAGCTCAACATTCAGAAAACTAAGATCATGGCATCTGGTCCCATCACTTCATGGGAAAAAAATAGGGAAACAGTGGAAACACTGTCAGACTTTATTTCTGGGGGCTCCAAAATCACTGCAGATGGTGATTGCAGCCATGAAATTAAGAGACACTTACTCCTTGGAAGAAAAGTTATGACCAACCTAGATAGCATATTCAAAAGCAAAGACATTACTTTGCCAACTAAGGTCCGTCTAGTCAATGCTATGGTTTTTCCAGTGGTCATGTATGGATGTGAGCATTGAACTGTGAAGAAGGCTGAGCGCCGAAGAATTGATACTTTTGAACTGTGGTGTTGGAGAAGACTCTTGAGAGTCCCTTGGACTGTAAGGAGATCCAACCAGTCCATTCTGAAGGAGATCAACCCTGGGGTTTCTTTGGAAGGAATGATGCTAAAGCTGAAACTCCAGTACTTTGGCCACCTCATGTGAAGGGTTGACTCATTGGAGAAGACTCTGATGCTGGGAGGGATTGGGGGCAGGAGGAGAAGGGGACAACAGAGGATGAGATGGCTGGATGGCATCACTGACTAGATGGACGCAACTCTGAGTGAACTCCGGGTGTTGGTGATGAACAGGGAGGCCTGGCATGCTGCGATTCATGGGGTCTCAAACAGTCGGACACGACTGTGCGACTGAACTGAACTGAACTGAACTGAATTGAATGGCTAATTGTATGTGTCAATTTAATCAGGCCATACTGTTTCCAGATATTTAATCAAACCTACTGGTGGGTTCATCAGGATGTTTTTAGATGAGGTTAACATTTGAATCAATAGACTGAGTGAAGAAGATTGCCCCTCTTAATGTGGGTGGCCTTCATCTAAACAGTTGAAGACCGGAATATCTGCATAGAACAAAAAGACTGAGTAACAGGTTCTCCTGTCTTACCACTTGAGTTGGAACATTGATTTTTTTTCCCCCAGTCTTTGGACTCAGGCTGGAATGGTGGCTTTTCTTGAGTCCTAAACCTATCCATCACAGATCTTGGGTCTTTGTGGCTTCCAAAGTTACTTGAGGCAGTTCTTTATAATCTTTCCTTCTTTCTCTCTCTTTCATTAATATGTAAGATGTATGTACACATGTATATGCATGTATCCTATATCTCATAGTTTCTGGAGCCTAACGTAATACAGATTTGGGTACCAAGAGTACTACTAGAGGAACAGAAATTTAAGGGTGAGTTTTATAAATTGCTTCTGAGGTCTCTGGAATTGGCTCTCTAACCTGATTAGATGTAAAGAGAAAGTACTGATAGTCCATGGAGTGATCTGGCCCTAGAGGTTTGCCGAATATTACCACTGGATACTCCTAGTCAGCCACAAAGGAGAAGTAAGGATCTTGATGATTTTCTATTAGATACTTTAACTAAGCTATATTATGAGATTGACAAGTTACTCCTTGTTTTGCTGGAAGTTTTACTTTTGTTTCAGGTTTGAAGGATTTGTTAAGAAAAGAAACCACTCATTACACACAAACAAATAATGTCAATATTTAATAGAGGATTATTTAACTTAATTTTAATATATAATTTTTAAAAGAAAAGAGAAATAGAAGCAATAGAGAAGGGTAACAGCACATACATCACCAAATTGGGCCGACCAACACCCAGACTTAAACAGTGTGCTGAAAGTGCCCAGTGACAGCAACCTGGAGTCCCAGTCGGGAAAAGATCTCGGGAAGTGTGTCTGCTCCATGGGTGAGACTTCAAGTTGCACTTTCAGGGATTCTTGCTTAAAATCCTAGGCCACAGACTGATATCATTATTAGTTTGCATGCAAAAGTGCAGGTCTGATTTTACTTTAACATTATTTATGATGCTGCTTGTTTTATCTTGAGAGTCATAGGATTTCATTAAACCCCAGCCCTGTTGGCCAGGCTTCCAGGGGGTCAAGAATTCAAAGATGCACTCTCCTTCTTATCTGAAGTGCTGCCTGACTAGTTGTGCTTGAGGGTAGGCATGGAATCCAGGCAGTGTCCAGGCAGGTCAGAAGTAAGATCTGAGGCCTGCTCTCCTGCTTCTGAATCCTGAACAAGACTTCCTCCATTTTAATTTCCCTAACACTCTTATTTTAGTTGGATAAAGTGGGGGAAATAAGGATGAGCTCAAAGATTTCAATTCCCAACTCAAGTATCATATTCATGACCTGAAAGTTTCTATATGTGACCTCAAGCAGATCCTTATCTCCTATAGTTACAGTGCTGAGATCGCTGGAAATTGAACCAAAAAATATCCTGTAGTTTGGCTAAATTACAATTAAAGTTGAATTCCCAGCTTTTCACGGTATCTACTGTTAAAGTAAAGGCATTACTGGGAAGAAATGATATGCTAATGTGACCTGAGCTGCCCATCATGAGCTGAGTCTCATGAAGTTGGATGTGCACAGCAGTACTCCATTACCAAATGGATATGGTTTATGCATATGATTAAACCCAAGCAGGCCCAGAAGGCACATATAAGTTACATTAAGAAGTGCTCCAAATGTTCCCGGTCCCCAATCCTCCTACACTGCCTTCTCCATCCATCTGCATCTCTGACCTCATAGGGAGTTTCCTGCAAGCAGTTGACAGAGCAAGAAAACAGTGTTTGGTTTACAAATGATTCTGCGCAATATGCAGGCACTACCTTACATTCCTCTTATGGTACATCGCTGAATGTCAATAGTGACAAGAAACCTTACTAGTGATCAGAACTTCAAGCAGTACAGCTGTCATTCACTTGGCATAGAAGGAGAAATTGCCAGAGGCTTAGTTATAATGATTAATGAGCTATGGCCAATCGGTTGGCTGGATGGATACAGACCTGGAAGGAAAATGACTTGAAAATTGGTGATAAGAAAATTTGGGAAAGAGATAGGCCTCTCTGAAAAGGCAATAAAATATGGAATTATGTGTGTCCTTGTTGTTTAGTCACTAAGTCTTGGCTGACATTTTTGCAACCCCATGGACTGCAACCCACAGACTCCTCTGTTCATGAGATATCCCAGGCAAGAATACTGGAGTGTATTGCCAGTTCCTTCTCCAGGAGATCTTCCTGACCCTGGGATCAAACCCACATCTCCCACTTTGCAGGTGGATTCTTTAGTGATGCGCCATCCAGGAAGCCTGAGTGTCCTGTGTGAATTTTCACCAAAGGGTGACCTCAGCAGAAATGAAATGAAATGAAATGTTAGTTGCTTAGTCATGTCTGACTCTTTGTGACCCCATGGGCTACAGCATGACAAGCTCCTCTTTCTATGGAATTCTCCAGGCAAGACTAGAGTGGGTTGCCATTCCCTTCTCCAGGAGATCTTCCCCATGCAGAGATTGAACCTCCGTCTCTTGCATTGCAGGTAGATTCTTTACCATTTAAGCCACCAGGGAAGCCTGAACTCAACAGAGCCTGAATTCTCAACAGAGGAGAATTTTAATAATCAAGTTGTTAATATTACCCATTCTGTAACACCAGTTGGTGTATTTCTTCAGTCACTCCTGTTATTGCTCAATGGACTCAAGAACGAAGTGTCTGTGGTAAGAAGGGTGAAGCTTGTGCATGGGCTCAGCAACGTGGATTTCCACTCACCAGGGCCAGCTTGGCTTTAGTTATGGCTGAATGCCCAATCTTCCATCAGCAAGACCCAACACCATTCCTGAAAGCAATCAACAAACTACCTGGTGGCAGGTTGATTACATTGGACTACTTCCATCATGGAAGGGACAGTCTCTTGTTCTTGCCTTAATAGATACTTAGTCTGGCTGGAGATTTACCTTTCCTGAATGCAGTTCTTCTACCAAAACTCTCATCCATCAATGTACACAATACTTTATCCATCATCGTGGTATTCCACTCAGCATTGCTTCTGATCGAGGGATTTACTTCATGACAGAAATGTAGCAATGGGTTCATGGTCACAGAATTCTCTGTTCTTATTGTGTTCCCTTTTGGAAAGGCAGCCTCATGTGTGCAGTCTTTCCATCCCTACTCCATCATCTGAGAATGGGCCTTGGGCCTAGAACATTTCCTTACCAAGCGATAAGGAGCCCACACAGCCTGTACCAGACTTATCAACTTGTGTGGGAATATTTTTCTCTGTTTCTATCTCAGTAAGAGTAGCTTTGTTCCGCTTGGGCATGCACATCAATGGCCCTCAGGAAAAGCCCCATCTTTTAGTTTTCCAGATTCCATGGAGGAGGGCTCAAAGTCCTTCTAATGTGGCATGAGAGATAGGCCCCCAGACAAATGACGCTTCTTCAGCTGCTTGCAGAAGCAGGATGAGGGGATGAGATGGAGCTTGCTAATCATAATGGATGGACCAATGCACACTCCTGAAGCTAATTTTGCTCCATCTCTTCTCTATGTAAGCAAAGCCCCATCCCATCCATGGCTTGATTGTATTTTGTTTACTTTCACAATTTCGATATCAAGATACAGGTATTTGGTCTTCTGGCAATGTGATGATCTTTGTTATTCCCCCACATAATTTCAGTCCTCCTTTGGTATTAAGTGTACAAGATGCTTTGCTTCACCATCCTGAAGCAGCTGACTTAATAAAAGTGTGAAATAGCATTTTGAAGACTCAGTTACAGTGCCAGTTAGGTGGCTGTGTCTTGAAGGGCTGGGGAAAGGTTCATTGGAAGACAGTATTTGCTCTGAATCAATATTCAGTATATGATGCTGTTTCCATGATAGCCAGCATTCACAGAAATCGAGACATTAGGAATCAATGAATGAAAATTCAACTGGCACTGCTATTACTCCTAGTGACACAAAAGAACATGTTTGTTTCTTGTTCCCATAACCATTATTCTGAGTTTGTCTATGAGGATGTTTTTGGTTGGGCTTAATATTTTAATCAGTCGACTGAGTAAAACAGATTGGCCTCCTTAATGTGGATGATTTTCATCCAATCAGTTGATGGACTGAATAGAACAAAAAGACTGAGTATGGGGAAACTTCTCCTGACTGCTTGAGCTGGGACATTTTAATTTTTTTTCTCTAGCCTTGGGACTCAGACTGAAACATCAGCTCTTCTTGAGTAGAGTGTGCTAGAACTTTTTAGACTAGAATCTATGCCATGGACTCTCCTGGTTCTCTCTCACACGTATGTGCATGCAAGAGAGAACAGATGTCAGTTATATATATTCTGTTTCTCTGGAGAACCCTAATATAATGTTAAAGAAGAAAAGATGACACAGTGTGTGCTGGCTCCTAAATGCATCCACCAGGAAGACACATATCATTTCTGCTTATATGTCATTGACCAAAGCAATTCCTGTGCTCACCTTGACTTCTAGATTTCTTGACTCCTAGATACTTCTAGGAAGTACAGCCCTTCCTTTTCATACTGTTCATGGGATTGGATGAGATGGTTGGATGGCATCACTGACTTGATGGACATGAGTTTAAACAAGCTTCAGGAGTTGGTGATGGACAGGGAAGCCTGGCATGCTGTAGTCCATGGGGTCACAAAGAGTCGGACACGACTGAACTGAGAAATTGAACTGAACTGAACTGAACTAACAGCCCTTCCTATACTTGAATGTAGTCAGGAATGCACTTTGGTGATTAATGAATAATGATTAGTGCAGTAATTCAATCCATTTACGAAGATACTCTTAATTTGTAGTAAAGTTCTTGTCACATTATTTGTCTATACTTTAGGCATGTAATGAAGGTCAAAGCCATACTAGAAGATGGAGAATTAAAGTAAGTTACAAAAAGCAGAAACGTACATACAAATTTGAGAGATTTGTGAATATTAATTCATTGGACTATTTATTAAATAATTTAATATATGTGAAGAGCCTAGAATTGCCCCTGGTATACTGTAAGTTCTCAATTAATATTACCAAGCACTCTTATTATTGTTACAAAATAGTGCTCTGCTGACAAAGTTAGATTTTCAATAACCTTCTTAAAGAGAGCCTCTTTTTGCAAATATCAAGATAATGATAATTCCTACCATACTGCGACTTATTGCCCTATAATATTCTTTTGTGGCATGGATCACAAAGGTAACAAAAACATTACAGTGAAGCAGAAATGAAATCATGGGATTTTTTCCATAAATATTGATTGTGTGTCATCTCTGGAAATAAAACCCCTTGGACTGAGTATTTCCTTTAAAACATTCTGAATTAAATGAAGGGCCCTTGAAAGCTAGGAACAAATGGCATGCTTGCTTTGATCTGACATAAAGGAGATAGGTACATTTAAATACAGCCCTGTTCTAAGTTTCAGTCCAGGAAACTCTGAGCAAATTGTCAGTTAAAATCAGCTACACTGATGACAGATTTTTACAAGAGAGAAACACATAAGATTAAATAAATGGAGTATACAAACAAGAAAGATGTTTGGAGCCTCTGCTTATGGCCTGCATAAACTAATTAGATCAGCTCTCCGTTGTAATGTAAAGTATTATTTATAGTACATCAGAGCAAAGGTTTTCAAATATGAATGAACTTAATTGGATCCCCAGCCTTAATTACTTGATAGCTATGATATCTCTTCATAACTTAACCTCCTTAACCTTCTTAAGTTTCAGTGTCCTCATCTTACTATGGATAAAATAATCCCCATAATCTGATAACTTCATAAGGTTATTAGGAAACTTAACTTCCTTAAGTCTCAGTATCCTCTTCTGTGCTACTAGAAAATAATCTCTGTAATGTAATAACTTTATAGGAATATTATATTAAGCAATCATCTTCAGAGATTAAATGATAACCTTATTAAATGTGTTGAGAATGGTGTCTGGCAAACAGATGAACACAGTATGATAACAATTATCATTATTAAATCTAGTACTGACATTCAGCATCTGTTAAATTTGTGAACAGAATACTCATGCTCCAACCATCTACTGCTGGGTAACAAACATCCTGAAACAAAGTGGTTTAAAGTAATAAACTTTTATTAATATCTCACTCAAATTGTGTAGGTCAAGAATGTGTGCCAGGCTCAGGTGGGTGATTCACTGGCTCCATATGGTGTCAACTGTGTTGTCAACCACTCAGTGGTATTCAGTTGTCAGATGAACTGTTCAAAAGGGTCCAAGCTGTCTTGACTCTAGTATCTCAAAGGATATGCCTGAAAGTCAGGGCCTGGCTGAGACTGTCGCCTGCCATGCCTATATGCCATGAGGACTCTCTAGCATGGTAGTCACAGGGTAATGGGACTTCTTAAGTGGCAGTTTACAGTTTCCATGAAAATACTCCAAGGGACTGGAACTGGCATGATGTTACTCCCACTGTGTCCTACTGATAAAATCAGCCACAAAGTTTGTCCGCATTCAAGGAGAGGGAACAAAGACTCAACTTCTCAAGAAGAGGAGTGGCCGTCTTTATAAGGTCACTGTAATAACCATCATTACACGGTACACTATGAGTTCTTTTTTGTTGTAAGGAAAGCAGCATATCACTATGCATATGGATTATGTAATGTGACATGATGCACTTGACTTAGAGCTTTATGGATATGGAGCTTTACATATGGAGCTTAGCAGCTAATGTTCCATCTGGGCACTTACATATTGCAGTAGCTCCTTTCTCACATGGAATGTGAAATACTATATTTTTTCAGTATCATTACTATACTCATGAAATTGATATTCCAAAAAAGACATCAGAAAGTGTTTTCTGTTAAGGGTCAGAGAGCAAATAGTTTAGGCTTTCCTAGCCATATGCTGTGTCCCTCTTCTTTTTCTTTTGTTTTTAACAACTCTTTAAAAGGTGTGAAAAACAAAACAAAATATCCATGGCACAGAAGGCCATACAAAAACAAGCCAAGGGCCAGACAAGGCTATAGTCTGCTGACCCCTGAACAAATGAAGAGCAATATAAGTATAAATGACTCTAATTCTAAACTATGAAAATGTGTACAAAACAGAAATGAAGATCCTGAAAAATGTAGGATACTCAACCCTAAGTCCTTAGGAGCATTAGGAAAAATAGAGTAAAAAAACTTATAGTAAGAATTTAATTTGTTCCAAGCAGTATTAAGTTCTGTTATGAAATTATCACATTTACTACCTACAACAACCTTAAAGGTAACTTGTTGTACTCATTATATAGATACAATTAAAATATGAGCTATTTAAAGGCAAGTATTAGAATTTACTTATGTTCAAAATCTAACACATAGACTGATATAAAATAGAATTTAAATACATGTTGGATGAATTGAATTAAATGATGAAATATTGGGATTCAGAGTTATTCATCAAAAATCACAGAGGTCCAGAGTTGAGGCCCTGGAATTCAAAAGTGGTTTCTTTATTTTCAGTACTTTACCCAACTCTTTCTCACTGTGTTGCCACTTTAACAACTTCTAGCACCAACAATCTGATTTAAATATAACTTACTATAGCAATATGATTACTGTCCTTAGGAAATTAAGCAGTATTAAGCAGTATTTATCTATAAATTAGGTAATATAAAGTCTTAATATTTGTTTTATTTTTGTAGAATTTAACTTATGATTTGGGGGAATCTTTGATGTCCGTGGTTTATTTATTTCAACCACTCTCTGTCTATACTCTTAATTATTACAAGCAAAGACAGGACAGAATTAAGTTTTGTAAACTTTACATATTTTGGGTGATCTTCCCTAAGGAAAAGAATATAGAATAAGACACAAAAATAGTTACAAAATAAATGTCTATTTAAAAACCATAAATTATAAGACATTTCACATTTTATAGATCTGACAAATAAAAAATGTATCACAATGTTTCCCCTAAACCCATAACTCATTAATTAATGGGCTGACATATGTCTATAATACTTCTTTTTTGAAATTTGGTATGACCAAAACTTTTGAAAAAATGCTATATAGACTCAATTTGAAATTGAGGCATATGGAAGAGCAATTGAAATAGATTTTTAAGTGTTTTTGCACTGTCTTAAACTTAATAGTTGAATAAATACAACATAGTTATTTGTTTCTTTAGGGTATCTTTATTGCATTGGTGAATATATGGAGTGTCATTTCATGTTCAAGAGCCAGATTTTGTTGCTTTATATGTCAGATATGGTAACTCCAACACACTGGGATGTAAAAGTCACCCAGCTACACACATACTGACTCTATTTGCAATATTGCTATACATTTGCACCCTCAAACACAGGGATTCTGAAAATTGTCTGTATTTGTAAAATCTCTGCTTAGAAATTACACAAACACACACTCACTCAAAAGAATAGTGTGTATCTTCTGCCTTACTGAGTAATTCCTACAAGAGAGAATATTTGTTTTAATTAGATGTCAAAGAGAAGCCCATTTTGCATTTGGAATTTTTTACCTAATAATTAGAAGTTTGGGAACACATGTAAGAATTAAAGATTTTAAAATTTAAAAAATAAAAAACTAAAAAAATAAAAAAAATTAAAAATAAAAAAATAAAAAAAAGAAGTTTCGGCAGACTTGTTTCTGGCCCCACACACTTAAGCCTTGATTCCACTTCACCACCCATGTATTTCCAGGAACCCACACTAAGGGATATTCTATCACTGTACAGAGGCCATGGCACTGTATCATTGTGCCACCACACAGGGCAAGCTGGCACAATGGATGTCAAATTCTTGGGAGCCATTCTGTGCCATGGTTGTTATTAATAGAAATAACTGTGAATGAAAAAGACTTAAATCCATAAAAACATTCTTAACACACCCAAATTAGATGTATCCTTATCTCAACTTTTCCCTTAACTAGATTCCCCAAAATGCCTAAGTCTCTCTAATATCATTTAAACAAGAAGTGTGATAGAGAAAATTGAAGAGGAAGGAAGCAGTGTTAGTAACCTATTGTGCTAAAAATTCTTTTCTTGAAAATTTCAAAAACATGTGACTATGTAAAGACATTGTTGCACACCACACCCTCACCCGAAGGTACTGGAAGAGGTTGATGCAAGTGAAAGACCCTGAACGCATGAGGTTCATTAGCATCACATTAATTCTGCCCAGGGTAGTAATTCAGAAACAGAGAAAGACAGATGGGGAAGCCTAAAGAGTAGCTTTTGACAGTTGAAGGCAATATTGGTTTATCAGATCAGTTCAGTTCATTTCAGTCACTCAGTCCTGTCTAACTCTTTGAGACCCCATGGACTGCAGCACAATAGGCATGCCTGTCCATCACCAACTCCCAGAATTTACTCAAACTCATGTCCATTGAGTTAGTGATGCCATCCAACCATCTCATCCTCTGTTGACCCCTTCTCCTCCTGCCTTCAATCTTGCCCAGCATTAGGGTCTTTTTAAATGAGTCAGTTCTTCACATCAGGTGGCCAAAGTATTGGAGTTTCAGCTCTAGCATCAATCCTTCCAATGAATATTAAGAACTGATTTCCTTTAGGATAGACTGATGGGATCTCCTTGCAGTCCAAGGGACTCTCAAGAGTCTTCTCCAACGCCACAGTTCAAGAGCATCAATTCTTCAGTGCTCAACATTCTTCCAACTCTCACATCCATACATAACTAATGGGAAAGCTGTAACTTTGACTAGATGGGCCTTTGTTGGCAAAGTAATACGTCTGCTTTTTGATATTCTTTCTAGGTTGGTCATAACTTTTCTTACAAGGAGCAAGCATCTTTTCATTTCATGGCTGAAGTCACCACCTACAGTGATTTTGGAGCCCCCCAAAATGAAGTCTGTCACTGTTTCCACTGTTTTCCCATCTATTTGCTGTGAAGTGATGGGACCAGATACCATGATCTTAGTTTTTTGAATGTGAGTTTTAAGCCAACTTTTTCACTCTCATCTTTCATTTTCATCAAGAGGCCCTTTAGTTCTTCTTTGCTTTCTGCCATAAAGGTGGTGTCATCTGTATATCTGAAGTTACTGATATTTCTCCAGGCAGTCTTGATTCTAGCTTGTGCTTCATCCAGTCCAGCATTTCTCATGATATGTTCTGCATATAAATTAAATAAGCAGGGTGACAATACATAGCCTTGATGTACTCCTTTTCCAATTTGGAATCAGTCTGTTGTTCCATGTCCAGTTCTAACTGTTGCTTCTTAACCTGCATACAGATTTCTCAGGAGGCAGGTCAGGTGGTCTGGTATTCCCATCTCTTTCAAAATTTTCCACAGTTTGTTGTGATTTACACAGTCAAAGGCTTTGGCATAGTCAATAAGCAGAAGTAGATGTTTTTCTGGAACTCTCTTGCTTTTTCAATGATTCAACAGATGTTGGCAATTTGATCTCTGGTTCACTGCCTTTCTAAATCCAACTTGAACATCTGAAAGTTCATGGGTCATGTACTGTTGAAGCGTGGCTTGGAGAATTTTGAGCATTACTTTACTAACGTGTGAGATGAGTGCAGTTGTGCAGTAGTTTGAGCACTCTTTGACATTGCCTTTCTTTGAGATTGGAATTAAAACTGACCTTTTCCATTTCTGTGGCCACTGCTGAATTTCCAAATTTGCTGGCATAACTGAGTGCAGCACTTTCACAGCATCATCTTTTAGAATTTGAAATAGCTCAACTGGAATTCCATCACCTGCACTAACTTTGTTCATAGTTATTCTTCCTCAGGCCCACTTGACTTCACATTCCAAGATGTCTGGCTCTAGGTGAGTGATCACACTATCATGATTATTTGGGTCGTGAAGGTCTTTTTTGTATAGTACTATGTATTCTTGCCACCTCTTCTTAATATCTTTTGTTTCTGTTAGGTCCATACCATTTCTGTCCTTTATTGTGTTCCCTTTGCATGAAATTTTCCCTTGGTATCCTAATTTTCTTGAAGAGATATCTAGTCTTTCCCATTCTGTTGTTTTCCTCTATTTCTTTGCATTTATCACTGAGGAAGGCATTCTTATCTTTCCTTGCTATTCTTTGGAAATCTGCATTCAAATAGGTATATCTTTCCTTTTCTCCTTTGCCTTTTGCCTCTCTTCCTTTCACAGCTATTTGTAAGGCCACCTCAGACAACTCTTTTGCCTTTTCGCATTTCTTTTTCTTGGGGGTGCTCTTGACCCCTGCCTCCTGTAAAATGTCATGAACCTCTGTCCATAGCTCTTCAAGCATTCTTTGTGTATCAGATCTAATCCCTTGAAATTATTTGTCACTTCCACTGTATAATTGTAAGGGATTTGATTTATGTCAAAACTGAATGGTCTAGTGGTTTTCCCTACTTTCTTCAATTTGTCTGAATTTGGCAATAAGGAGTTCATGATCTGAGCCACAGTCAGCTCCAGGTCTTGTTTTTGATGACTGTATGGAGCTTCTCCATCTTTTCTGTGAAGAATATAATCAGTCTGATTTGGTGTTGACCATCTGGGATGTCCATGTGTGGAGTCTTCTCTTGTGTTTTGGAAGAGGGTGTTTGCTATGACCAGTGCATTCTCTTGGCAAAACTCTGTTAGCCTTTTCCCTGCTTCATTCTGTACTCCAAGGCCAAATTTGCCTGTTGCTCCAGGTATTTCTTGATTTCCTACTTTTGTAGTCCGGTCTCCTGTAATGAAAAGGACATCTTTTGGGGGGCATTAGTGCAAAAGGTCTTGTTGGTCTTCATAGAACAGTTCAGCTTCAGCTTCTTCAGCATTACTGGTCAGGGCATAACCTGGATTAGTTTCCTCAGTCAGTGTCTCCCATAGGAAAGCTTCCATAAGCCTCTTATCCTTCTCCATCAGAGAGCAGACAGACTGAAAACCACAATCACAGAAAACTAACCAATCTGATCACATAGACCACAGCCTGTCTAACTCAATGAAACTATGAGCCATGCCATGTAGGGCCACCCAAGATGGACGGGTCATGGTGGAGAGTTCTGACAAAACATAGTCCACTGAAGAAGGGAATGGCAAACCACTTCAGTATTCCTGCCTTGAGAACCCCATGACCAGTATGAAAAGGCAAAAAGATAGGACACTAAAAGATGAACTCTGCAGGTCGGTAGGTCCCCAATATGCTACTGGAGATCAGCAGAGAAATAACTCCAGAAAGAATGAAGATACTGAGTCAAAGAAAAAATAACACCCAGTTGTGGATGTGACTGCTGATGGAAGTAAAATCTGATGGTGTAAAGAACAATACTGCATAGGAAACTGGAATATTAAGTCCATCAGTCAAGACAAATTTGAAGTGGTCAAACAGGAGATGACAAGAGTGAACATCGATATTTTAGAATCAGCGAACTAAAATGGACTGGAATGGGTAAATTTAACTCAGATGAGCATTATATCTACTACTATGGGCAAGAATTCCTTAGAAGAAATGGAGGAGCCATCATAATCATTGGTTTATAGACCATTGCAAAGCATGATTCTGTAAGGCAAGATAAAACAGAAACTGAGATACTGCCTTTGTTTCAGTTATACCTTTTTTTAATTGTATTTTTCTCTCATCCTCTCTCATATGTTTTAATTCTGTTTTATAAGAAAGAAGCAAACCTTCCAATTTGTTAGATGAAAAAGAGAAGCTTTATATCAAATGTCATTGAAAAGACAAGGACGGGTACAATTTCTTTCCTTCAAATAGACAGACATGATCAGAAACAGAAAGATGTAGTAAACCTCTCATTGCTGAATTGAGATATATACTGTTGATGATATATACTCTTACTAACCCCAACTGTTAGTTTAATAACTCATCAAAACACTTGATATTTTATTCATAGATTAGCCAAATCAAAAGCTTCTAATTACATCCATATAGTTTTTTTTTTAATCTAGTCTTTTGTAGACACAATTGAAAATCAGTTATACAATCAATACAAGAATTAAAAAGAATAACCATAAACACAAAAATCGATATTATCTTTCCATCTTATGGTACGTCCACAATACTTTATTACAGTCCTATTTTAAGTGTTAAAATGCCACACCAGTCATTAGGAAAAAATAAACTACAGTGAAGTGTGTCTGCTAATGTTGAAAACCACCAGGTACAAATTTATATTGCTTTATGTATATAGCAAGTACTTGCCTTGCCATTGGAACTTGTATTTCCACCTGTGACTAAATAGAACAACTACTGTTTTATAGGGATTATAGTTGAAACCCATATCATCTATTTGGTAGGGCTTTTAACCCAGCTTCACTTCTATAATTCATTTTTAAAAGTGCTGAAACAGCCACTTAGAACATATTACTGCTTTCAAAGTCAATGTAGGTCTGAAATGTATTGACAGTTTCCAGGTATTGGTTCTAAGTCAGGTTAATTATCAGTGTAACTGACAGAGCTGAACAGTGATTTCATTTTAGCCATCCCTGTTCATTTCGGAGGTGAACTTCCACTTCTATTAATGGTTACCCAGACCTAGTCAATGGCATCATCTAGCCACAAGGGGGCTGAGAAGAGTAATCCCATACTAGGGCCAGAAGTTAGCAAGCAAATATTGTATTTGGGGAAAGGTCCCAAGGATTACCATATAAGGATGAGCATATATCACTGAAAAATTCATTGCTAGTAAAGTAGTTAATCAAATTTACTATATTACCCATCCTAGAAACATTCTACATTTTGTATTTTCTAAATTTTAATGAGTTAAATTTGATTGAGTAATGTTTTATAATACCTGGTATTGGTAATTAACATAAGTGATCCAGTTAGCATAGGTCAACATAGGGAATAAAATTTATAAAGCTAATTCATAATTTTTAACCATACTTAGTACAAGCAAGGTCATTTATTTGAGTATTATATTAATACAATCCATTATAATGAGATATTTTTCCCCAAACCCTTAATATATTATCTAGGCTTAGAGGTCATTAGTCACAGTAGCATTTGACATATCTTGCCACAGTAGTAAAGAAATGCCAAATGTCTCAGGAAAGGGCATTGGAATGTTCAATTTTACCATAGATAAAGACAGGGGACAGCCTCAGATGATCAAAAATAATAGGATATACTGTTTTGACCTATCAAGGGTCTTTCTCCCAAAAACTCACCCAGATTTTGCAAAATACTGTTTTCCTCTCAAGCTTAGATATTTGCAAATGTATAAAAATTACCGTAAAGTTGGAAAAAATCCATAATCTTGTAAATAAAAAATGCATTTGTCAGTTACAGTATCTGATTAGATATATTTCACATAAATTTAAAATCTATGTTATATTGAATATATCTTGACATTTAAAACTCTAGAAAAACATTCCCTCAATTTGTCTGTGCTTAAAGTGAAATATTTCTATCAGGTGTCATTTTTAAACAAAAACACTACATTTAAACCAGTAAATCACACAGACTATAAACTAATATTTAAACTCTTAAAATTATTTTCATGAATTTCTTTTTCTCTTGTTTTTGTACTAGACTTACAGGAATGTTTAACAGTTATTCAAATAGGCAGTATGAATCAACTTAGTTTAGTTCTTAGCTTGTGTTCTTCTACTACTGGTATATTGCATTATATGGCTTTGCATTGCATGATCTCATGATTTACACGGTACAACTTGTTCTATTTCTTGGCTGGAGACCAATTAAATAACCACTGATGCAAGCAGTTATTACCTGCTTAAAAGGAAATCTGTGGTTTCCTTATTTAAACTGCTGAGTTTTAATGTCCATCAAAAAGTCTGTTATTTCAATGAATAATTTAGCCATTTATGTATACTACACATTTTAATACTACTAGCATGAATTTAAGGCTGCAAAAGATTCCTGTAGTTTCTCGAAGTCCCAGGAATCATACTTGCTGTAAGTCGAGTTATACTTACTATTAAAATGACAGGTTTAAGGGACAGTCATTTTTGATTATTTAGAGAAAGAAAACTAAAGTATCAAGTTTACCAGAAGTAGTTGGAGAAATGATTGATCCTAAAGACCTCAAAAACGTGTTTACACATAAGTAAGTGGATACAGATGACCGAACTTCGAAAAAGATAAAAGGTCAACGGATTTCGAGATGTAGGGATGTCATTTCCTCAGTTTGTCCCTTGGTGGCGTTCTTGAGTCACTTTCTCCCTTCCCGTCAAACTGCTTTATATTTCTTTCCAAAACTGGCTATCATGTTTACTGTATTTAACCTTTTTTCTTGTATTATCGTAAATACAGCGTCTATAATGAATGAAAGCCCCCTAGAGATCATATCTCTGGCACTTACTTCTTTGTATTCATTCTAACCCATAAACTTTTGTTGTTGTTTTTCCTTTTCCTGTCTTTTCTTAAGGCTTAAACTACAACACGGACCCTGAATGCTATTTTTCAGCTCAGTCATTGAATTTTTTTTTTTTTTTACTGGAAAGCAGTTTTAAGTCAGAAAGGTTAGTCGATAAATTTAAAAAGAAAAACCAAAAACTACCGAGTATTGTAAGATATTGGCATAGAAAAGAAATCGTTGGCCGAGCTTTTATTGTGTCTATTAGAATGGAGTGATATTTCTATAATAAATTTTCCTTTTAAACCTTCGTTTCAAAGGGACATTTCTTTTTATTATCCTTTAAAAAAATTTTTTTCAACATTCTCTCAGATACTTTGGTTCATACAAGGGATGACGTTGTATCTGATCAAGGCGGGTTTTAGGACACTGATCTCGTTTTCTCTAATTCTGGACGCCAAAGCAACAGCAGCGGCAGCGGGCTCTTTAATTTATTGCAGCCGGTTACACTTTCTATTCCATTTCCTTCTGAACCCTTTCCTCTCAGGTTGAGAAGATAAATGCAGCCCCGGGTTTGAAGGGCCGGGCGGGGTTTGTGGGTGGGAGCGAACCCGGATATCAGATTCCCTTGGTGAGGTCTCGTACCGCCGGGGATTTAGCCCCCCGGTTGCATTTAATGAAATTGCTGAGCACTTGTGACACTGGCTCTGAGACTGCGGAAATGGGGCGGGGGTGGGGGAATCGGCTTCTCGCCTCCATTCATCCTTCGCGCCGGCTGGAGGCAGGAGTTGGAGTGTCAGTCCCTAGACAGGGGGCGGAAGAGGACGGGAGGCTCCGACCGCGGCAAGGGCGCTCGGAAGCCTCTCCTCACCTCGCCCACAAGCCTACCCCGCCCATTCGGTTCCTTTTCCCAGGAACCCTACGAACGACCTGGCAAGTCTGCCAACACTCCTGGGCTGCTCTGGCGGAAAGGTCGGAGCCGGGGAACGTGGGGGAAGGGAGAAGCCAGAAGGCTTCCAGGCCTCGGCAGTCTGGCCACGCTATTCTCCATGCCCGGCACGTCGGACCCATTTCCCACGCCGGTTTGGCTGCGCGGCGGAGTTGGTAGGGATGAGAGTGGGAAGGGCGGGCTGGTGACTCGCAATGAGGAAACCACTCCACTATGAAGGACGCCGCGCCCCCCTCCCCACTCCACCCCACCTCCCGGTCATCTGGAAGAAAATTTCAACGCTCTAGGGAAAAGCCGCCTACTCTTTTCGCCCCCACGCTGGTGTGCGCTTAAAGACGGCGCGTCGGAGCGGTGGGCGCACGGGCTTGTTCAAGTTTACAGTCTGGCGAGGCAAGAAGGAGTGTACAGTGTCTCTGCCTACGCGGCTGCCCGAAGTTTGCAAAATCTTAGGAAAGGCGGCGAGAGGACTGAGTTTACTGCACCATATTGCCGCGTATTGGAATGCGCGGGCTTCCGTCTTGGACCCTGGAAAAAACGGGACTGGGTATCTCAGGGAGGCAGCGTTTTGATAAACCAGAGTTTGCTCAATACAAGGGGAATTTGGCTTTATTGACACTTAGCCTGCCGCTTCTGCTCTGCGGCGCCCGGCCCCGCCCCCCGGCTCTAGACTGCGGCGGTGAGCACTGAGTCTGCGCGCCGAGCAGTTCTCGCTGATGCTGCAGATATAGAGCGGAGAGGCTCCGGTGCCTGCAAGGGGTAGGAGGTGGAGGGACAGGGGGTGAGGAGGCGGGTGGAAAGGCCGGATTCCCGGCCTGGCCTCAGAGGAGGAGCCACTACCCCCAGAGTGCTACTGTTTTAGCCGACTGGAAAATACTCGCCAGCTCCATGGCACAAACCAAGATTGCTCCATCCTCCGCACCTCTACGATCCCCCATAGGGAATGCTTGGAAATCTCTGCCGCCTACCCCCCCGCCCCCCATTCCTGCTGGCTGCGCCCGCCTAAATAACAGCGCGCTGTGTCTGCTCAAAGACTTTATCGGTGTTTCTCTTTAAATCATTCCGCCGCCCCACAGAGGTATCGTAAAGGCAGAGTACTCATTCTGGCCGTATTTCCCTTTTCTTCTTTTCGCTTTGAATGTTCCTTTAAGTGGAGGACCTTTAATGCCTTTAAATTGAGCAAACCGGCTGAGGACTAACCAAAACCTAGTAGCAGCCCCAATTCTTTTTTTTTTTGAGATGGTTAGAATTTCCTCCAAGTATTTCCTACCCACCTCAACCCCCGCTAATCGTGGCTAGGCCCCCTTGTTTAACTGCCGCTGAAATAAATGAAGAGTAAATGTCTATAGTTCGGAAAACGCGACCAGACTTGAAATCCGATGAGGTGAGCTGCGGTGGCAGTGTCTGAAAAACTGGGGAAGCCTCGCGTGGGGAAACACCATCTACGTTCTAGTGGCACAAAGTCAAAAGGAGGAGAGAAAAGGAGCTAGGGACAGTTTGGTACACAAAGTTGACATTAAAGTTTATTTCCCTTTTATCCAGATAGGTGACGCTACACTTTGCCAGTTACTAAAAGCTGCAGATTTCTGCTCAGAAAATAATATAGAGGCTACCAACATGTGTTTATTCCCCAGGCGCGCGCACACACGGTCTACCCCGTAAGCAAGCACGGCGACAGGAATGCCAAGCATTTAAACAAAGACAGAGCACCCTCCCCCTCCCCAAACCTCAGCCCTCCTAACTGTGCTTTCCCAAAAAAGGATCGCTCTCCCACTCTCTCAGGAGTTCTCAGTTCTCTCTTAACGACTGCAGCCCATCATGGTTTCTCAGAACACCAGCGTAGCTCCCTGGCCACACGCTGGGTCCCCGAAGCCACAGCTGACCAAGCCTTAACCGAGAAGCTAATTCGCGAACCAGAGACAGCGGGTGGGGGGCAGGGATGAAGAACATACTCTGAGAAGGGGAAGGAGAAACGTTTGCTGACACATGTTCTGCTCTCTCACACACGCTCTCGGCATTAGCTAGAGCGAGAAGGAAATTTACCAGCCCCAGGGAGGGAAAGCAAGTTCCCCCAGAAGGCAGCGGCTGCACTCGCTGGGGAGGGAGAAGGACAAGCTTTGGCTTAAGGGGGACTTGTTAGGATCGCGCACGCTTGGAGTGGACCCCGGAGCTGAAGCTGGGTTTTCCGGAGCGGGGCGGCTGGCTAGTGCTCCCTCCTGTCTCCCTCCCCCTCGGTCCTCCTCCCTCCTTCTCTGAGAGTGTGTAGTTTCCAAGGCTCCACTGCTACCGCCGCCGCAGTAGCGTCAGGGACAAGCTTGAGCCGCAAGCAAGGCAGAGAGCTCCCGGCAGCAACCATCACTTTGGGCAAACTTGCGGGTTTCCGGCTCGCGGCTGAAGAGCTGGAGCTTCCCACTTGCCATTCAGTGTCTTAGAGCCGTGGCAGCCAAAGGGGCGGCAGGAGCGCTAGCACTAGACTCTCCCAGACACCAGAGGGGACGAGACAACTGCGGAATTCACCCGCCGTGCCAGGGCACTTCCGAGGCAACAACCGACTGGCACTTTTTCTCCCCTTGGCAAACTGTGTGTGTGTGTGTGTGTTTTTTTTTTTTTTTTTTTTTTTAAAGCTTCTTGGCAGCTGTCTCTGACTCCACCTCCCCCCACCCCATGCCTTGTGCTTTTCTTCGGAAATCCGGACAGAATTGGGCATCTTTGTTAATTGCCGTTGGGGGAGCCCGGCTGGGGTCTTTTGCCAGGCCAGCGTCGCCTGCCCACCAAGCCTGGTTTGCTCACCTTTGAACTGCAAAGGGATCAAGTTCAGCTCGAGTTGCCTGCTTTGGGACTGGGAAAAAGGAGAGGGAGCGTGAGGGAGAGAGGAGTGGGAGAAGGGGAAAGGGGAAACGGGAGGAGGGAGGAGAGAGGAGGAGGAGAGAGGGAGGGGAGGGATCGAGAGAGAGAGAGCGGGGAGAGAGAGAGGCTGCAATCTCCTCCCTGAATCGCGCACAGCGCTGCAGATCCCAGTGCTCTGACATGCGGGCCGAATGCAGGTGAGGAAAGGCACGGACTCTGCGGCTGCGAACACAAACTTGGGCACCGCGCGGTGCGCACGGCTCAGCCTTCACCCCCGCGGGCGAACGGCTGCTGCGGTTTCAGGCGGCGGCTTCGAGACTAATGACCTTGCGCAGAGTTGTTAAGAGAAAAGAGAAACCCGAGCTCTCTGGGTGAGACGGGACCGACACTCAGGGCGTCTCTGAAGATGGCTCGGGCTGCTTTTCCGTGCACGGGGGGAACCCGGACGCCGACCGCTGTGTGACTCGAGTCGTGTCCACTGCACGGTGCCCGAAGCGACCTGCCGGGATTTTTCATTCTCGATCTGTTGACTGGCTCCCCCGCTGCCTAATCGGAGTCGGAGTTGAGACTGGCTTGTTGCTGGCCCTAGCACCTCTTGCAGGAAGCGACTCACGTTTGCCTGGGCAGTCGGAGGAGAAGCTGGGTCTGGAGTGAGTGCCTGGAACGTGAACTGGACTCAACTCGAGTAGCAGCAAAGACGAGCGGGGTTGGCAGGCGGGGGAGGCTGCCGGCTCTCTCCCGGCCGCTTCCCGGCTCCACCGCCCGCCTGCCGGAGCAGTTCCAGCCCCATTCGACTGAGCAGTGACGGGAGCCGGGGTTCCTCTGCCGGTTGCGGGTATGACTCTGGGGGGGCGCCGAGCCCGCGGCGCGCAGTGTCCCGTGAACTGTGAGTACTGCGACTGAACGGCGGCTGGCTAGCGGGCGATTAGCACCCATTGCATAAATTATGAAACAATAACTTTCGGAAGAAGCAAGAGGAGGAAAAAAACAAAAAGAAGGATCTATCGCTGGTCCCCCCTGGCCGACTCTGGACGCTGCTCTTGCCCCCTCCCTACGTTCCCTCTTGCTTCTTCCCTTCCTGGAGAGGGGAGAGGACTGGGAGGAGGGCAGGCCACGGGCCCCAGAGGAGGGGGGCGCCAAGGGGCCGTAATTAGAAGGAGCAGTAGCAGCAGCAGCAGGAGAAGATGCTGAGGATGCGGACCATGGGATGGGCGCGCGCCTGGTGTCTGGGCTGCTGTCTCCTCTTGCCGCTTTCGCTCAGCCTAGCGGCCGCCAAGCAACTCCTCCGGTACCGACTGGCCGAGGAGGGCCCAGCAGACGTCCGCATCGGCAACGTCGCCTCGGACTTGGGCATCGTGACCGGCTCCGGTGAGGTGACTTTCAGCCTCGAGTCGGGCTCAGAGTACCTGAAGATCGACAATCTCACCGGCGAGCTGAGTACGAGCGAGAGGCGCATTGACCGCGAGAAACTGCCCCAGTGTCAGATGATCTTCGACGAGAACGAGTGCTTCTTGGACTTCGAGGTGTCGGTGATCGGGCCCTCGCAGAGCTGGGTGGACCTGTTCGAGGGTCGGGTCATCGTGCTCGACATCAACGACAACACGCCCACCTTCCCGTCACCCGTGCTCACCCTCACGGTGGAGGAGAACCGGCCGGTGGGCACTCTCTACCTGCTGCCCACCGCCACCGACCGCGACTTCGGCCGCAATGGCATTGAGCGCTACGAGCTGCTACAGGAGCCCGGGGGCGGCGGCGGCGGCGGCGGCGGCGAGGGCCGGCGCGCCGGGCCTGCCGACAGCGCCCCCTACCCTGGGGGCGGCGGGAACGGCGGGAGCGGCGGCGGCCCCGGGGGCTCCAAGAGGAGGCTGGACGCTCCAGAAGGCGGCGGCGGGACCAGCCCCGGCGGACGCAGCAGCGTGTTCGAACTGCAGGTGGCCGACACCCCGGATGGCGAAAAGCAGCCGCAACTGATCGTGAAGGGGGCGCTGGACCGCGAACAGCGCGACTCCTACGAGCTGACCCTGAGGGTGCGCGACGGTGGCGACCCACCTCGCTCCTCTCAGGCCATCCTGCGGGTGCTCATCACCGACGTGAACGACAACAGCCCCCGCTTCGAGAAGAGCGTGTATGAGGCTGACCTGGCCGAGAACAGCGCCCCGGGAACCCCCATCCTTCAGCTGCGTGCCGCCGACCTGGACGTGGGGGTCAACGGGCAGATTGAGTACGTGTTCGGGGCTGCTACCGAGTCCGTGCGGCGGCTGCTGCGCCTAGACGAGACGTCCGGCTGGCTCAGTGTCCTGCACCGTATAGACCGCGAGGAAGTGAACCAGCTGCGCTTCACGGTCATGGCCCGCGATCGCGGGCAGCCTCCCAAGACAGACAAAGCCACGGTGGTCCTTAATATCAAGGACGAAAACGACAATGTGCCGTCCATTGAAATCCGCAAGATCGGGCGTATCCCACTCAAGGATGGGGTGGCCAACGTGGCCGAGGACGTTCTGGTGGACACCCCCATCGCCCTGGTGCAGGTGTCTGACCGAGACCAAGGCGAGAATGGAGTGGTCACCTGCACCGTGGTGGGCGACGTGCCTTTCCAGCTCAAGCCGGCCAGTGACACAGAGGGCGACCAGAACAAGAAAAAGTACTTCCTGCACACCTCGGCCCCTTTGGACTATGAGACGACCAGGGAGTTCAACGTGGTCATAGTAGCGGTGGACTCCGGCAGCCCCAGTCTCTCCAGCAACAACTCCCTGATTGTCAAGGTGGGAGACACCAACGACAACCCGCCTGTCTTTGGCCAGTCAGTGGTGGAGGTGTACTTTCCTGAGAACAACATCCCGGGAGAGAGGGTAGCCACGGTGCTGGCTACAGACGCGGACAGTGGGAAAAACGCTGAAATCGCCTACTCGCTGGACTCTTCCGTGATGGGGATCTTTGCCATCGATCCCGATTCTGGGGACATTCTCGTCAATACCGTGCTGGACCGCGAGCAGACTGACAGGTACGAGTTTAAAGTTAACGCCAGAGACAAAGGCATCCCCGTGCTACAGGGCAGCACCACAGTGATTGTTCAGGTGGCTGACAAGAATGACAATGACCCTAAGTTCATGCAGGACGTCTTTACCTTTTATGTGAAAGAAAATTTACAGCCCAACAGCCCCGTGGGAATGGTCACAGTGATGGATGCTGACAAGGGGCGCAATGCAGAGATGAGCCTATACATAGAGGAGAACAGTAACATTTTTTCCATTGAAAATGACACGGGGACTATTTACTCCACGATGTCTTTTGACAGAGAACATCAGACCACATACACTTTCAGAGTCAAAGCTGTGGATGGGGGAGATCCTCCCAGATCTGCTACAGCCACGGTCTCTCTCTTTGTGATGGATGAGAATGACAATGCTCCCACTGTCACCCTTCCCAGAAATATTTCCTACACTTTACTGCCACCTTCAAGTAACGTCAGGACAGTAGTAGCTACAGTGTTGGCAACAGACAGTGATGATGGCATCAATGCAGACCTTAACTACAGCATTGTGGGAGGGAATCCCTTCAAGCTGTTTGAGATTGATTCCACCAGTGGTGTGGTTTCCTTAGTGGGAAAACTCACCCAAAAGCATTATGGCTTGCACAGGTTGGTGGTGCAAGTGAATGACAGTGGGCAGCCTTCCCAGTCTACCACGACTCTGGTGCATGTGTTTGTCAATGAAAGTGTTTCTAATGCAACTGTGATTGACTCTCAAATAGCCAGAAGCTTGCACACCCCACTCACCCAGGATATAGCTGGTGACCCAAGCTATGAAATTAGCAAACAGAGACTCAGTATTGTCATTGGGGTGGTTGCTGGAATTATGACTGTGATTCTAATCATCTTAATTGTAGTGATGGCAAGATATTGCCGGTCCAAAAATAAAAATGGCTATGAAGCCGGCAAAAAAGATCATGAAGACTTTTTTACACCCCAACAGCATGACAAATCTAAAAAACCTAAAAAGGACAAGAAAAACAAAAAATCTAAGCAGCCACTCTATAGCAGCATTGTCACTGTAGAAGCTTCTAAACCAAATGGACAGAGGTATGACAGTGTCAATGAGAAGCTGTCAGACAGCCCAAGCATGGGCCGATACCGATCAGTTAATGGTGGGCCTGGCAGTCCTGACCTGGCCAGGCATTACAAATCTAGTTCCCCCTTGCCTACTGTCCAGCTTCACCCCCAATCACCAACTGCAGGAAAAAAACACCAGGCCGTACAAGATCTACCACCAGCTAATACGTTTGTGGGAGCAGGAGACAACATTTCAATTGGATCAGATCACTGCTCTGAGTACAGCTGTCAAACCAATAACAAATACAGCAAACAGGTAAGATGCATCCCATATATATTTAAATATCTAAGACAGGGCATCTTCTGCAAAGTCATGTCTTCACTCTTAAAGCTATTAGTTAAATTTTTAACAGCAGGAAATTAATGTTGGTGTAATTCTTATACCACTTATTTAGTAGAAGACATTTACAAAAGGTGCACCACTATAGTTTGCACCTTATACCAGAGTGTACTAAGTTACAGAAGAAAGCACTGTAAGTGGTATTTTACGCTTCTCTTGGTGTTTGACAATTCTAATTCATGCTACGTTTTTTGTTTCCAGATAAATATGTGTGAACTGTTTGGATGGCTAGTTTTAACCTAAAATTCTTTTCTTTTGTGCTACTAAGTGGATAATTTTATCCAAAGACAAAATTTCTAAAGTTACTACTGCTGTCTATGCAAATTGGACACTAAGTAGTTTTAGCTACATTATATATTATGCAGAATTTTACAGATAAGCAGATGCTGATTCATGCAAATGAAGTACCAAGTCTGAGATATTGAAATGCTGACTGACAAAAATGCTGACTTAAAAATATTTAATGATATGTAAATACCATAAAAAACTACATTTTAATATTTCAGTATCTATACAATTAGGCTTTTATGAGGATATGCAGTTGGCATTTGTAGTATATGTATTTGGTATGAAAAGTTCATAAGCAAAAGTAAATTGCATGAATCATGTATTATTTAAACCAAGTAACAAAAATGTTCATGTTTGATGTAGTGTGTGAGAATATTTTGGTATGCATTGTGATATATTGAGACTATAAAGGTTTTATGGAATATTTGACACAGTTTTTTCTCAGTGAAGTGTGGAAACTGAAAAAAAAAAGCAAAGTATATTCTGAGGTGAACTTCAGAAAATATATAATTTATTTTTGAAAGTTTTGTTTTGTGTAATGTGTGTGTGTGAGTGTATAACTCACAAAGTTTACTCTTCTCACCCATCAACATTTGACACACAACAAATGAAAACCGTTTGGAAACGTCTGTACCTAAAGCTGTAGCAACTCTGCTAATAAAACATTACATATTTCTTACCGCCAGAACATTTCAGGAAACATATTTATGTCTGTCAAGCAATATCCAATAAAGAGTGTTCTATTAAATATGTTTTGCATATAGAATGTGTGATCTTAAAATAATTGAGACAATGTAAAAAGTTTATTTTATAGCCTCACTGAAGATGTTATTGATGGGCTCATTAAAGGTATAGAAAAGAGATAAATATTAATTTCTTATTGTTTCCTATAATTTTAAAAATAAGCATTATAAAGAAATGTTTTTGATGTATTCCTTTATTGTAACTATTTGGATAAGGAGAAATAGACAGTATGCTTTTATATCCAGTTACCAAAGCAATCCAAGAAAACACAGGTCTGAACTACATTGAATTAAATGACTTTAAAAAAGATGTCTTTTCAAGTACGTGAGTCTTATTTCCTATAAACTAAAATATGCCAAGTGGAAAGTATGTTTGTTATCGCTTTACCTAGGCTTTAGAGGCAGATTTCTATTTTGTTTTTGGTGCTTTTATCTGTTTTATAAACAAGGAAGATTCCAGTTAAAAGTAACAGCACTTTTATAACATTAGCTATAGAACCCACAAATAGAGATTTGTAGAGATTTCTTTAGAAAATGATAATTTGTTAAGAGAAAGCATGTGAAAAGATCTTTATGCAGAATACGTACTTCACTGTCATCTTAAAAGAACTTTGTATCCTGTGGTTGACTAACATTTGCATTCTAAATTATGTAATCTTAAACTTTTGAGTGGACATATCAAGTGGCAGATTTATAGATATTTTATACAACTATCTCCTATGTTCTGTTCTGTCACTTAAGCTTTATTTGACTCATCAAATAGGGTTAGCTCTATATTCTTGAATATTTAAAACAGCCAATATCAAGAGTGTGGTGGCATCCTGTCTAAAAGGCAAAGTGATATGCTTATAAATAAACTAATGTATGGTGTTAGTCTCTTAACTGAACAAGGAAGTCCATATATCAGAAGAGAAAACCTACAAAGCCGTTCAAATAAGCCATGCAGTTTGCCAAAAATAACTTTGGAAAACATATATGTTCTTAAGCATTTGAAAGATGTATGAAATTTTAACCACAATAAACAGCTGATCTAAAATGAAATAAAGGCAAATGAAATACATTCCCCTTAATGTAATTAGTGATAGTAATTGATATGCTTCATCTACTCAGTATTGCTGTCAGGAGACAAGGGATCCATTTACAAATTTACATTCTGTTTTGACATCTGGCATAATGAGATCTTTTTTGTTCTCATTTTTGTTTGTGCTGTAGATAGATGATTTTCTATATTTATTTTTAAAAGATATTGCCTTTTTAAACATCACCAAAATGTATTTTCTTTGATTAAGCCTGAATTTTTTTTAATTCAGAGTTTTCTTATAATTTCTCCTCTTTAATGCTGAATTTATGTAAAGAACATCTTGAGAGTTGCCATTTTTAAATTTCATATGGTAGGGATTAATTAAAAAATAGATTTTATCTGACATAAAGCCTTTATTAACTTATAATTTTCCTGAATTACCTTATTATAGTTCCTTATTTGTGATACAATGAAAATGATGTCTATTCCAGTGTTTTTATCTTCATGAGAATAAGTGTTGCTCCTAAGTTCTGTTAATGGTTAGGCTATAGTGAGTTAAACAGCTTTGTAGAAATGAAAGTTTGTAAAAAATGCCCCTTCCTCTTTTTTGTTTGTTTTCATGGGTTCTAGAGACAGTCAAATCAATATTCTATAGCTACTCCTGGACAGAATCTGGGAGATAATGTGTTGCAGAGATACTGGAATTATTTCAGAAATCCGCACATTTGATGACGTAGCCCAGGTTTTCATAATTCAGGCCTTTGCAATTCAAACAAGAGCCCTTGTTCTCAACTAAATAATGTGTCTAATTGAGAAAAATGGGGATTGTTGACAGCATTAAGTATCCACCTTTTCATTTCATTCTTCCTTTACTTGGTAAATCTGGCTTTGGTGGTTGTTAAAGTTTTGTGACCTGGAAGTTCAACTGTGCTTTTGATTTGTAAAATGAAAGCAGAAGCATTCTGTTTTCTATTCATTTTACTATGTGTTAAGTATTTTTCAATTGTCTTAAAAATAATATATTTTCAAAAGATTAATAGACAATATAAAACTATAGTTCCTACTTTGCATATTATTTTCAGCTCCTGTAGATCTTATCTTTGCCATGATGTTATTTAGATAATGTACTGGCAAGTAAAAATTTCATTTTATTTAGTAAATGGAAGGTAATGTATTTTATTTTTGGCAAGCAGATAGAGGATACAGCTTGAATAAACATTAACTTAAAACCCTACTTGTAGCTGATCCTGAAATACTCAAGAAAAATTCATATTAACTGCAGTGACAGTTTCCTTTGCCTAAAAGAACTGCTGAATGTCGTCAGAATAATGTTCCCTTTAATTGATCAATTTGTGGTCAATATGTCCATGATATACTTTGTAAAGATATGGCAGAAATTATTTTTTAATTACTTAGATTTTGGAAGCAAGAAATGACTTGCCATCATCTATTACAGTTCTAAGCACTAAGAAAACTGAGTATCGATTTATTTGTGAATGTATGTTATACCATATGTATTATAGTGGAAATGCATTTGCATGGTGATGCCAACCGCAGCTTTCTGCTTTAACTCCGTAAGCATTACTTCTACAATATGGTTCTGCTATCTATGACCAAGGAGACTTTGAAGAGGCAGAATGAATCTGCATATGGTGGGATTTCTGTTACATATGGCCAGAAATCATAGACAAGAGGCTAGTGACTGATGAAAGTTAGACAGTGTCTTTAGTCAGGAGCTATCTACCAAACAGTTCTCGACTTTCTGGATGTTTGTGAATCAAGGAAAGGGTCATTCACTGATTTGATCTGCAATGGATATATAGTTTTTTTGAAGTCCAGGTATGACCGTTTGAACCTTATCTCAAACTTCTCCTAAGTCAATTAATGAATTTGACCGAAGACCACAAAATCAATTTAATAATTGTAAGTAAATCATGCAGCTGGACAACTGTAACAAAAACATTCTTTCTTGTTATCTTTTGAGTAAGTACGTATCTCATGTGGAAAAGCATACTCCTGTGATAAATACATATCATAACTCCCCTCTGTCTCTCTCTTGCTCTCTCACACACACCCATACAGACACACACACACGTATTCATGTAAACTAACTATGGTGCTATTAGGCTCTTATTTACTGTGATATTCATACACTGATATGTAGAAAAGACTTAAACTTTAAACACAAATAAAACTGACATAAAATATATCATAATAAAATATTTAATGTCAAAATTTCTAGAGATATCACATTTTACAATTAAAAGATATTAACCAAACCAATCTCCTCACTTTGTAGAAGAAACTGAGTCTTAGTTTGAAAGTTAGTTTGACTGAGATCATATCAGGGCTATAATGTGGACAGGAGTACAACACATGGAATGCAGAGTCCAGGGTTCTTTTTTTTTAATCATTCTACCAGTGGGAAAAAAAAATTAAATTTCTGTAACTTTTTCTGTATGTATTTCAATAGTGACAGAAATCTCCTGAGGTTTTCTTATGTAAATATAACTATATATTTGGCTATCAAAATTGATGTTTTGTAACAGTAGTATATAATTCTGCTTTGGGTTCTAGTTTTTATCTGTAAAATTATTGGGGAAATTGTATTCAAATTTTATAGATTTTTAACAGAAATTCATAGTTTCCCCCCCTTATATAAGATAGCAATTGATGACATTCATTAAAATAACTTAACGTGGTTTAGAACATATATTCAGCAAGTTAAGAGGATTTTTCATTTTAGCAGAACAATGACAGTAGACATAAGCTCCTATATAGCATTTAGTATACCCTCAATAAAAGCGTATTTGTAATGGAAATGAATAAAGCTTTCTATACGTTGTTTATGAAAAAAACTTTCTATGCATTCTAATTGGGATGATCTTTTACTTTTTCCATCAGTAGTGATGATTACTTTGGCTTCCACACTGTTTTTCATTTTGCCAACTTTGCAGATGCATTTTACTTGAATAGTGTCCTTAACACACAATTGTGGACTATTTTTTTCCTCTAATTTTTTAAAGAAAGTGCCATTTTATTATTTTTCAATTGAATTGCTTCCTTGGTAGGCAGTTTACCAATCTAGCTTTTTCTATTCTAAATTTAACCTATTGGTAAAATACAAATTGGTGAATTTATTAATTTCAAAAGTAAAACCCATACTGTTTTTAAAGCTAAATAAAATGAAACCATTGCTTTATCATAATCACCAATGCTTTCAGATATTTTAACATTCCTTTTCCTAGAAGAGGATGGTAGTACAGGTTATATATAGAAAATTTAGTATGATGATTGTTTAGAGTTTTATGTTTAAACTGTATATAACCAAATTCTAGGCTATAGCAAAGCTCATCATCCATTTATTTACATTTATGACTCTATAGAGATAGTACAATCTTTGTGCATATATATATATATATATACACATATATATATGTGTGTGTGTATATATATATATATATATATATATATACACACATACATAGAGAGTCAGCTTTGCTTTTCTATCTTATTTATTTTAAAAGCCCTTAGAATCTTTTCTAAAGCAGCGACTCTGTTTCAGAACATTACACAGTGCTTTATTTAGCATTAGTGTTGTGGGAGAAATGACATTCCAAGAAGAATTGAGCTGAAACCACTAAAACTAATCTTAATTATCACTTCTGGTGAATTAATGTTCTAAAGGCAGATAAAGGGTTATTTTCAGGAATTTAGTGATGTTTGTATTGAACTCTAATGCTGTTTATAAACAACAACAACTTAAAACTATTACAGCTTCTAACTAGGATTCATCCAAGTTGACTTTTTCCCACCTGAATGTATTTATTATTTACAAACACGTAATTTGCAAATAAAAATTCTCTTCTCCAAAACCTCCACCACAACATTCCAATTTTGGGCATAAGCCATTGGGGAAATTTCTTCATAAGAGGTTTTTTTTTTTTACCTGCATAAATTTTTATTTTCCTTCTTTCAGATGCGTCTACATCCATACATTACTGTGTTTGGCTGAATTCCACTCAAATATGATGCTCCATTATGCACCATACTCTGATGACCTTGCTACTTCGAAACCTGCTGGAGCCTGCCCTTGGCCGTGGGGTGTCAGCCAATCACTGCTTGTTCCATTTGTTGTGCATTTGATTTTCTTTTTTTTCTCATTTAAGGACAAATAGTATTGAAATAAATAAACTTATAAAAGAAACAGTATTAATAAAGAAATGTGCTATTAGTGGGTGTCAGTTACCAGGAACTACATTCTCAGAGAGGTAGTTAGCAGAATTTAATAATGAAGTCTTTAAAAAAAATGTAAAAATGTATTTCAACAATGATTTTAAGACTCTGGCTTTGTGTAAACCAAGGAAAATTAAGTCTATGAAGTCTCTGTCTATAATATATTAAATAATGACTATGAATAAAATCCTAAATTACTCAATAGTTTTAAAGTGTTACATAATCAAAGCCTTTTCCAGACCAGGGAGATAGTTCTGTTAAAGTGAAGGATAGTGTCTCTTCCGCATTCTGTATTTCTAAATGCCACTGTGTGTGTTTGTGTGTGCTCCCACAGGTTATATGCAAAGACTTTGAGCAACATTTATAAAAAGTATTTTCTCTAAGACAAATGCAAGAGATTTATTTTGTGCTTACCACAGGCACTGCCAGTGGATTGTTTTTTCCCCTAATCTTGAAATATTGACCAAAATATCTGTAGAATTTTCACGACTTTGTTGTTGTTGTTAAATTTCTTAAGAAAATTTAGAAACTTTGAGTTAGATTCACAGAAGTCACTGTGGTCACATTCAGAAGGAAGATGTAGCTACCTATTTTTTTTAGTTTTCGTTTATCAGAAGACTATTCTACTTGATGTCAGGTAACATAAGTTCAAGCAACTTCTGAGAATTCAGCATGTTATATATTTTTGAGAAAGCAAGTAGCTGAATTTTAGTTATACAAATTGTAATTGTCTAAGTAAGTCAAGAATTCTCTGTATGTTTCCTCTAACTCTCTGTATATTTATGTCTCTGTTTGTTATGTTGTATGTGTTTGTGTGCCTAAAATAAGTGTTCCATATATAAACTTTGATAATTTTGTAATATATTTATCATACCATCTTCCTTATTAAAGTTTTCCCCAAGTTTTGAGTTACTGACCAAGAATTCCAGATTCTTGAGAATTTTTTGGTGAATTAGTCAATATAAAACCCTTATAAGAAAAAAATATATATTGGGACAACATAAATATACAGAGTGATAGGAAATGCTAACACTTGTAAATCACTAAAGCTTGTATTTCAAGTTGTTTATTTTATTAGCTGTTTATTTAATTTTGCAAAAAGGAAATTTTCAGAAATATCACTGAGACTATAGTGAAATTCTTCAATAAAACCTAATTATCATTAATCTCTCTTTTTGTTTTGAGCACAGGACCAGTCAGTGTAAGAAACTGGTAAGAAACAAAAACTTCTTACCACTTTTGGCTTCTTGGAAATATGTTTTCTCATCCTAAAGTAGTAAACTTCCTTAGATGTATACTTAAACAAAAATCTGTACTGAATCACATCAACTCAAAGACAAGTTACAGACAAAAAAAAAAAAAAAAAAGCAAACAGAAAAAAATGTCCAGAATTTTGGAATAAACTAAAGTGTAGCCATATGGAGGGGATGTTTATGAATACCGTCACAAAGAACATTCTAAGGCACAATTTTGCAAACGGGTATATAAATCAGTTCGTGAATTTCTACTACAACCTGAAAGATGCAAAATAAAGCAGAAAAAATTCAAGTAGGCCATTCATACAGTGAGGCTAAATATTTTCTTGTGCAATCCTTATTTCAGTTATGTTTGTATGCCTCCATTACTCCCTGCTTTTGGTTGCTATGTAAAAAATTGTCTTATTGTGGAAGTAGCCCAAAAGGAATGAGAACCACCCCTTTAGATTGTTCCAAATGGGGAACAATGGCTATTTACTGTTATGATTAGAAAACATAACAAATCAAAACAAAAAAGTACTAACAATCCCAAGGATTTTAGCGTGCTTAAAAGCTGAATCAGAATAATCAACAGCAGCAAGCTATGAGATGTCTATTATCATCCCTCTGGTGTTCTCTTGTTTGTTTGTTTGTTTTCCCATCTTTGAACATTTTGCCATTGGTTCCTGTCCCTGCACAAACTTCCCCTCTACCCTAACTAACCCCCTGCTCCCAAATGTTCTCCACCTCAGATCTCTTGACCACTCTCCTTTTCAGTTACTGGAATTTACCTTTTAGAGGGGTGCCTATGGACAAATGGAAATAGACTCAGAGCAATCCACCACCTTATATCTTTTAGCATTTGAACATTTTATTTTAAACGACAATGCAATACTTCATTCTCCATTATAAAAACTAAAGAGGAATATGAGGATGTTAGAGACTGATTTAAGTAAAGTTTATTTACTTTAACACATCCAATATCAGCTGATACTGAGTATGCAAAGAAAAATAAAAGTCTTTGTTTTCGTGGAATTGATGTATTATAAAGAAGATCACAGAGCAGAAAAATGATAGATTGTGTTTGCCTTATGCTTCTAAAGTTTCAAATCATTGAATTCATGTTTGCTCCTCAGAGCAGTCTTTGAGGAAAAGCACCATTATTATTCTGAGGTAAGGAAACTGGAGTAACGAACAGCTTTTTCAGGACCCTGATGGAACTAGCAAGAACTTTATCAAGTCTTAGAAGAAATAGCCAGTCGGAATTCAAAAGTACTGAAAGCATTTGGTGGAAGTGGTGAAATCTGTGCTTTTGAATATGGTATATTTTTAGACTTACCTGGGTAAACTCTTCCCAAAAGAATTAGAACAAACCCAGTTTTTCAAACTTTTTCTAGTCACAACCTACACTTTATACTATCAAAAAAAGTGTTGTGGGTATAATTTGAAGATCTAATCAATTACCCTATTTTGTAAACAACAGCCCCCTGTGAGATTAAAAACAGACAAACTTCAAGAATTAGGTAAGCAACCAAGTTATCATTTATTTTTGAGGGTATCTCTAGAAAAACTACCAATATCCTCCAGAAGTAATTAATTCCACAGTTTGAAATGCCTCTGGGAATAATTTCTATCTGTAATTTTGAAAAACACTTATCTTGATTGTATATAACTTTTGTAATCCATTTATTTTATAGAGAATAGGTTGATTTGCTTTATCTTTTATACACTATGCAAGGCTTTGTAATTAAAATGATGGCTAAAACAAAACTCTTTAGTGCAAAAATAATATACTCCTACTTAAGGCAAGGGATAGGTGAAGCTCAGAGAGACTGCCTCCAAGTTTGTCTTGTTCATCAAGATATTCCCAGTGCCTGCTAGAGTGTGCAGCATACAAGAGATACCCCTAAATATTTGTGAAACAAACAACGATCAAAGGGCCTGGGCTTTAGTGCTAAGTAGCCTGAAAATCCATCCACATCAGATCACTGAACTGTGGTATGACCTCTTTTATTTCAAACTCTGAGAACATCCTAGTTGTTATTTTCTTTCCCTGCTGGGTGATGTCTCCAGGATAAAGGACTACCTGCCGGGTTGGCTAGAGTCCCTGCCTTCTCTGCAGGATGTGTGTCTCTTATTTCTGTACCAAATGAGCAATTCTCTGATTCCCCCTCCTGGCTTCTTCTTAGTGGTGTTATAAACACCAAACCCTTCAAAAAGATTAAACTAAAGCAAATGTGGGAGGGAGGCACTGGTCACACGGTAGACTTCTGGTATATTTTGAGGGGCTGTGAAGAGGTGTGTGGACATATGGGTTTTCAGGATTTTTTGGGAGATCCTCATCTGTGAGGAAATATGGATACATGCACGCCCATACACATGCATGGGTCTCTGTATTCGTCAATTTATATATCCCTGCAAATATTCATTCATTGTGCCAACCTATGCTCACTGATAATGTATTATTTTTTTCCATTTTCATTCTGACTCTCCCTGGGGAGCAGTTGTTTTTAAAGAGAGTCTAGCATAACTGTAAAGAGGAACGTTTACTTGATGTACTCAGGAAATAAGTCTAGGAGAGGGGATAGGTCCTTCCTGTGGACTGCTGGGCAGTGAAGCTGAGAAATGCCTTACAACTCAAAAGCACTCCTTAGAAGTCCCCCGAGATTCTAAGAAGTGCCTCTTTTAAATTGCAAATAACCTCTGAAGGAGTTGATTCTGTCTTGGCACACTTGGGTGTAAATTGCTCTAAGCAGATAATGAGGTCAGCACCTCCCAAAGATCAATAGTTCTTAAGAAATGGGGATTTTGATGAAGACCCTGAGGAAGGGTGAACAGCCTTCCCTAGTTTAGAAGACTGAGAACTCTTTTAAGGTACCGTGTGTCTCGGACTCCAGCTGGGAGTCAGGAGGTAAGGTAAGATGATAGCAGCAAAGGGTATTCAGTCCTGATAAAAGCGAATATTTGTGTCCTTGATTTTGTGACCAGAGGGATGACACTAGATGTCTAGGCTTTATATGACTGTAAGACTGGTGTTAAAAAGTAGTCAATGTTTACTTTCTCCCATTTCTACTAGTTGTTTTGTTTGGTTTTGGTTTTCAGCCTGCAATATCAGTGCTCTCTATCTTCATTCATTTTCTACCCTTATACGTTCGTGAGAAAAAGAGGAACAAAGAAAGAGAAAAGAAGGGGGAAAAATGCAACCACTGCATGGCCATACACTCATCTTCTCCCTATTATTATTATTAGACTACTGTAATCAAAATAGTTGCCGTATTATTGCCGTGTAGCTGTTTCTTATCCTAGTTTAATTAAATTCTCAGAAATTGAGTGCTATTAGGTCTTTACTGCAGAGAAGGCAATGACACCCCACTCCAGTACTCTTGCCTGGAAAATCCCATGGATGGAGGAGCCGTAGGCTGCAGTACACGGGATCGCAGAGAGTCAGACATGACTGAGCGACTTCACTTTCACTTTTCACTTTCATGCATTGGAGAAGGAAATGGCAACCCACTCCAGTGTTCTTGCCTGGAGAATCCCAGGAACAGGGGAGCCTGGTGGGCTACAGTCCTTGGGGTCACAAGGAGTTGGACACAACTGAGCAACTAACACTTTGACTTTCACTTCAGGTCTTTACTAAGGGCTTCTCAGGTGGCTCGGTGACAGAGAATGAGCCAGCCAAACAGGAGACACAGGTTTGATTCCTCGGGAAGATCCCCTGGAGAAGGAAATGGCAACCCATTCCAGAATTTTGTCTGGAGAATCCCATGGACAGAGGAGGAGTCTGGGGGGCTACAGTCCATGGGGTTACAAAGAGTCAGACAGGACTTAGAAACTGAACAACAGTAACAAAGGTCTTTCCTACAGATATCCCAGAAACCTGAATTTTTAACACTTCCCGCTTCTCAATTCTGACTGCAGAGGGTAGGTCAGGCTACAAAAGACTTGAAGTTTAGAGCTCCTGAAATTCCTAACTTCTGCTTACTGGTTTGGTTTTTGACAGCCTCTGACAAAATAGAAAACTGAAGCCTGATAAGGTGATAGGAAAATCTGCCTTTTGCCCTGACTGTGTCACTGACTGGCCAGTGAGCCCTTGTATAAATCCTTTCAAGTCCTGAAGCCTCTCAAACTCATCTTCTGTCATTTTACATAATAACCCTTGCTCTGATTATATGACAGGGTTTATGAGGGTTGCATAAACTGTTTGGGACATATAAAACACTACTGTAACTTGAGATAGTATTTCTCCATATCTATGAATTTCTCTAAGCCCTACTTAAAGTGCATTTGCACTTTTGGAATATTTTCACTATCTGTAATATTATATGAAAAGTTTTTTTTTTTTTTAATTTCAGTTTCTTGGTGCTTTTTGTTTGTTTTGTCATAATCACTTATTTGAAGCCTCTGATGTTCTCTTATCCTGGTTGATTTCTTTGAAGTAATGTTGATCAAGGTGCAACTAGGGTGTGTACCTATCCATAGACCAGGAGACACTGGGTTTTGTCCAAAGTCATTGCAGAGCCTATGACATCTAAATGGGAAAAGGGAAAAGAAATAGTTTATTGCTGCAAAGCAAGTAGCTTAAGAAAGACTCACAATAGTTTGTATCCATTTTGATACTTTTAAAATAAATTTGCTACTTTTTAACAGTCCTATGCTCTTCCATTCTGTATTTCCTGGAAGTTTTTCTTCCATTCCTCATGTCCAGTCTCTAACACTGAATGATCATTTATTGAACTTTAGTTCTGTGTCAGTCACTCTGCAACGGTGTCTATACCACATTATAACACTGACTTCTCCTAACAGCTCCAGGAGACAGGTTCCACTATTTGCATCTTGTGACATATGTAACTAGGGAAAAGAAAACAGAACCTCATAGGTCCCATCCGCTCTATATAAAGCAGGTGCATTCAGCTACTTGCAGTCAACTCTCCTCCAAAATAATTCTCTCTCCAAACCTGAGAGTTATCATTAGCACAGTAGTCCTGATAGATTTTACTTTATGTGCTTCTGTATTTTAGGCTTTTGTGTGCATTTTGTTCTAGTCCACAACACCTGCTGTGTATCCACAGCAGTCTTACAAGACAGAGTCTGTGTTAGTCCACAAGGTCTGCCATAACAAAATACCATAGACTATGTGCCTTAAACCACGGTAATTTGTTTTTTCACAGTTCCAGAGGCTAGAAGTCCCAGATCAAGGTGCCAGCAGATTCACAGAAAGAGAGCTCTAGTGTTCCTTTCTCTTCTTCTAAGGAAACCAGTTCTATCAGATTAGGGCCTTAACCCTTCTGATATCATTTAACCATAAATTAGCCTCAGAAAGATTCTAATCTTGGTCAGGTCTTTAACATGTGAATTTCGGGGGCACACAATTCACTCCAAAACAGGGTGTATTCTTAAGGGCCGTGCACTCATCTTGTCCTGCCAGATCACCAGAATGTATTCTTGACTGGAGCAGAACATGCTGGACTGGACCATTGTTTCTTCGTGCGCTCATCATTCACCACATACAGTCTGTACTTTCATAGTAAAGAAGTTAAAATAACCTTCCATTTAAAAGCTTTACATTTTACAAGGACCTTTTTTTCCTATCAATTTCCGAAAGCAGCCCTATAGATATATTCTTGGCATTGATGAAAAATTACTATAGCTTTTGTGAAAAGATATGAACGTGTAATGGGTATGCATGTGCATAAAATTTGAAGTTCATTTTTTAGCTCATTATATCTAACTTTTTATGCACATCATTGAATGCTTTTTGCAGTTTTCAGTTTTACAGGGATTTGTGATGTTAAATGGGGCTTTCCTGGTGACTCAAATGGTGATATTAAATACCATCTTAGTTATTTTAGTTTTGCCAACTGATATAAGTTCATGCAGGTATAGTAATTATGTAAAATTAATATTTGTATAAAATTGTCCAAAAATTGTTCCACAAATGTAGAATTTTTTTAATGATGATGTTATCTTTGATAATATTGATGTTATAAATATTACAAATGTAACATAATTTATAATATTTATAAATTCTGTTACATTTAATTCTGTTACATGTAAATATTATAAGTATTACAAGCATTTATAAATGTTATAAATTCTGTTACATATAAAATGATGTTATAAATATTACAAATGTAACAGAATTTTTAAAAATGATGTTATATTTGATAATATTGATGTTATAAATGATAATATTTAGTCCAAAATATCTAGTATATTATTAGCTTTAAAGTTCAAATAAAAAATAATAGGAGTTAAGGGGTGGAGGGAGTCCGTTGAAACAGCAATACTATAAGCTTAATAATCCTTTACAAGGACAGTCTCAGTGGATTTTCATGCATAGTGGCATAATTGATCTGACAAAGATCCAGTGAGTCTGATTCCCCCTAGCATTTGGAAATTGCCAAACATGTAACCGAGGCTCATCCCATGCTCTGAGTGACTCTTCACAAACTATTATTATGTATGCGTGCAACACTATACATCAACACAAATCCATGGACACATCAAGTTTTTTTTTTTTTCCCCCTCACTTTGCCTTTTCATTTTCTTAATAAAATTAAAAATTCATGTGATAAAATACATAATGAGTAGCCTGGGAAATATATATATATATATATATATATATATATATATATATCCATTGGGCTGTAGGAAATGGTGATATTTTAGGTATAACACAGGATAAACCCATAAATGTCAGAAAAAGAAAGCTCTTTTCTGTCCTTTAGTCAGAATTTCTAGGCAATGGAGCATAACAGCTGAATAGATCTTTCCTAAGAAGTACAAACTTTCTGAGCTAACTTTACATTTGACCCCCAATATTAAAAATAGCAAGTTAAACAGTTGTTTCATTCAGGGAAATGGCAATAAGTGTAGCCTAAATCTGAATTTATTTTAATCATGTCTAAATCTGCTTTTTGTTGAACGCAAGGACCAGTTTTGTATTCAGAGATGGCATTTCTATAGGGCATTAGAGACAAAAGATGGTAATGCTTATTTTTTCCAAACTAGTTGCAAATGCTATTAGGTCAGGAGTATTAAAATTTACTTCATTACAAAGAAGTCTTACTTTTTTTTAAAGTATTTTACCTTTCGTAAGAAACTACTTGTGTATGTATGTATGTATATGTATGTATGATATGTATATGCATAATATGTGCATGCTAAGTCACTTCAGTCATGTCCTACTCTTTGTGACCCCATGGACTGCAGCCTGCCCGGCTTCTCTGTCCATGGGATTCTCCTGGCAAGAATACTAGAGTGGGTTGCCCTGCCCTCCTCCAGGGCATCTTCCCCACCCAGGGATCGAACCTATGTCTCTTATATCTACTTGCATTGGCAGACAGGTTCTTTACCCCTAGTGCCACCTGGGAAGCCCATGTGTATGCATATATACACATAGAAAAGTAATACAGTTAACATTGCAGAGAGAAAATACTTATCTTATGCCAATTAGGTGATTATATACAGGTACTATTTTAGCCACTGGAGAAACGGCACTAATAAACATAGACAAACATCCCTTCCCCCACGGAGATTCAATTACAGTGGGAAAATAAAAAAATAATAGCTAAACTTATTCAACATGCTGTGTTCTACACACTGGTCAACATATTTTACATATATTATCTCATTAAATAGGTACAACAGCCCCACAAAGAACACCTGTAATTGTCTTCATTCTGTAGATGAGGAAAGTTATACACAGAGGGAGCTGAGTAACTTGCTCACCATCCCACAATTTGCAAAGCGTCTGAGCTGAGATTCAAGTGCAGGCAGTCTGGCTGTAGAGGCCACACTGTCCACTGCTGTGCATATGCCAAGTACAGGGAACACATCTATTTTATAGCCAGCTAGTTTTGTGAGAATGAAATTGAATCCACCGACTACTCTTAAAGGCTTCAATAATATTTTAACCTTCCTATTTCAATATCTTTTACTATGTTCTTGAAATTGGATCACTCAGTCCAATTTTTTTTCATAGTACTACCTTAAACCTTAAAGTTCAAATCAACAAATGGGAAGATAGATATTAGACTAGTCCATTTCCCACTTTCTCTCTACCCATTCTGTTCTTTGAGGAACACCTCATAAATATATTTTCCCTTTTTTGTTATTTTGTCTTAATGTTCTTCATTTCATTAAATATTCACACGTAGTCTGTTCTGTAAGTTATTAATACAACTAGGAAAAAACAAATTTATTAATTTTTGTAAATTGCCATTTGATTAGGATGGGAAATGTCTTTATATGAGAATAAAATTTTATTTAGAAAGAATTAAAACCCTACTTTGTGTTTGTTATTGTTGTTTAGACCCTTAGTCATCTCTGCCTCTTCTTGATCCCCATTGGCTGTAGCCTGCCAGGCTCCTCTGTACATGGGGTTTTTCAGGCAAGAATACTGGAGTGGATTGCCATTTCCTTCTCCAAGGAATCTTCCTGATCCAGGGATGGAACAAGTCTCCTGCTTGGCTGTCAGATTCTTTACCCCTGAGCCATCAGGGGAAGCCCTTTCTTTAAACTAGTGCTGATTACTAAGCATTCGATTAAAATATGACCTATGTCGTTTTCAGTTTTTTTCTCTTAAAACATTTTATCAGTCTATTTTCTTATTTAAACTTCGTATATGTTTCTTTCTGAGACACATTTTTTCTTTTTTATTTTAAATTTATTTTTTAATTGAAGGATAATTTCTTTACAGAATTGGAGACATTTTTAATCACCTAAAATTCAGAGGGGTATCATTGAAGCCCATCTGAAATTGCTTCTTTATGACAATAATGATATACTCATTTCTGCTATGACAGTGTCTTCCTAATTGCTTATTCAACAGGTAGATGTCTCAAAATATATATCTTTGTAATATAACTCTGGATTCAGCTCTATGTCTCTATACACTTGTGATCTGGATTGATCTTAGTATACATTTTATAAGATTTAAAGTTTTTAAGTTTCAGAATTAATGAATCAAATTTTTGAGGCTGTTATTTTCATACTCCATCTAATAATTCATAGAATTTTGTTTGTTTAACAATAAGTATTACAAGTATTGCCATCCTTGCTGTTATTTCCTACTAATAAGAAGAAAATATGATTAACTGGTAACGAACCCAATTAATAATCCCAGCCAGACCTCACATGAATTCTTACAAAGCCCAGCAGATCACTTCTTTACCATGTGGTTAAAAGTTGAACTCCCACTTGGAAACAACTTATTTAAAGCCAAAGAACTCTGGAAATTAATCAGTGTTAGTCATAGGCCTGGGCTTCCCTGGTAGCTCAGCTGGTAAAGAATTCACCTGCAATGCAGAAGACTTTGGTTCAATCCCTGGGTTGTGAAGATTCTCAGGAAGAGGCATGCAACACACTCCAGTATTCTTGCCTGGAGAATTCCCATGGACAGAGGAGCATGGCAGGACAGAGGAGTCCATGGGGTCAAAAAGATTCACACACAACTGAGCAACTAAGCATAGCGCAGCACAGTCATTGGCCTTATAAGTGTGAACATCATACATACATTTTAACATTAGTGTATTGTAAGAGTTTAAGCAAAGTAGAGGATGGAACAGTTTGGTTTGAGTTGGAAAGATCATTCAAATTTAGTGTATGAAGATGGATACTTAGTGATGAATCTGTAAACTTCAATGTAGATATTGGTGCACTTTCAGAAAAAGGAAAAGAGAAGAAAAGACAAAGAATGCCATGTGTTCGGCATAACCAAATTGTAAGGACCTGATGAAATCCACAATTCAGTCTGTATTGTATGTAGTTGTCAATCTAGCAAACTGTTTCCTGGATACACCTTGTAGTTTGTGTCTTATATTTTAATCCACTTAGGGAAGGGAATTGTTTTCAGTCCCCAGAAATAATAGTATGAATACCTACCTTTGACAATAAGAAAGTAATAAAAATGCATGCTTATGTGTTCTTGAGAATTTATCTCTATTATTTTTGAACTTTTTGATTGTTCTTTTGTGAAATAAGAACAATTTTTTTTTTTCAGAGCACAGGTCAGAAACTCCTAATGGCAAGTAAGTTACAATTGTGTAACTGCTCTGTTTCACCCAAGAAGTGCTTCAGTGAAGAATTTACTTTACTATATGCTTATGCTTTCAAATATCTATCATATTGTTTACTCGTCATTAAATAATGTGAACCTTGAGGGACTTAAAGTGCTTGATATCCCCACTATTTCACATTACGGTTAATGGGATAGCATATGCCTATTGTGAAGGAAGGACAAACATGGCTTGTGAATATAAAACCAATCCATACACAGTATTTCTGTAATCTTTGTATGTCTGTATACATTTTTCTACATCAGAAATGCTCAGTTCTACATTTCAGGCTACAGAGGTGCCAGGCGAAGAAAATGAGAGTGATTTGCATGAAGCCTAAACAAAGGAAATCCAGCCACGCTTCTAGCCTTTAATTAACTGTGTCATACACTCTTGTGCAACTTATCTCATGTTCAGAGATGACCTGCATGCTGCTCTTTCGATCTCTAGCATCAGTAAGGACTAAAAGAGGACTGCCACTTGAGCTGTGAATTTTGTTTTGATATTTAATAGTATCAGAAAGAAATTATTCATCACAATCTATTTCATATAAAAAGATGTTGAAATGCAGACAGATGCTCACATCTAAAAGCATGGTGTGCTTTCCCATATAATATGCCTCTGCATTAGTGAGTACAATCCTTCCTGAGAGGCAGATGCAGCTTTTATAAGGTTTATTTTGGTCTTGATCTCTGAAGTTGAACAGATCACTCGGTTTTTCTTTATCTCATTTTCCCAAGGTATACAAAACTCCATGGGAAATAGGAAACTGTAAAAATCAAACAGTGAAACATTGGATATTGATGAATGTCATTTCTATGATAGTAAACAAGCTATCTTCAAGGAGGAAGGAGGGAGATTAGGCAAAAATGAAGTAATGATGCCAAAGCTGAAGCTAAATATTTTCCTATAAGAGTCAGTTTTAAAAAATAAAGAATTACTTGTTACCAAAAATAGGTGTTGTCATTTTATTCCTAGCACTCATCTGTGGAGGAGAATTGAAGATGTATTCTTTTGTCACTTGGAGTAAAAACAGAAATGTCTTATTGAAGAAAGGTGCAAAAAAATATGGTTCAGAACCAGAGAGGAAAGTCTCAATTTACAATTAAAAAAAAAAAGCAGGATTTTGTTCAGAGGTCCCAAATATGTTTGGCTTCTTTCTTTCTTTCTTTCTTTCTTTTTTATCATTTAAGCTGGTTTCTTGCTAGGCCTTTTTACTGAATAATTGAAAAAGAAGAAAAAAAAAGATGGGGGAGGAACTTTTTCAGCAAAGGCAAAAGATAGTAAAAAATAAAAGAACTCAGGGAATACAGTTAGGAAGTTGAATCTTTCTGTACTTTTATGATTACCTACATTCCCCCTCCCCAAACATATAGTTGAAAACGTCTGAAAAAATTATCAAGGCCCGAGCAAAGTGTTGGAGAATAAAACATAAAATCCTATGCACCTTCTACTTCCCACATTCATGCTTATTTCTACACTGTCTCTGTCTTTCTCATACACACACACACACACACACACACACACACACACACACACACACACGCACGCACGTCCATACTCCCTCAAACTCAAATGACATTAAGTTTTAAGACAGTCATACATTTATCTTTGCAACCCCCCACCCAAACAAATCAGTTTAGGGAGCATTGAAATTTGGGGACATGCTGGCATTTTTGAAAGCTGCTTTCAGAAATATGATCATTAATCCTCTCAGTAGATTTCAAGTTGTGGAGGAAGATTGCTGGAATAATGGCTTCAGCAAAGTGGACATTCTGCATTTGGCAGTCTTCTGCAGGACATCAGACTGTAGGCAATCTGTGTTTCTCAGCCCTGCAGCATCCTCTGCAGCAGAGACAGTTTGTGATAGTCTGAGGTGCTGCTCTTTTTCTTCCCCTGTGGCTTTCTGTAAGCTTTTACACTTGCTCTAGCTTCATTTTTCCCACCAAGCAGGCTGAGTTTTCTCACTGTCTCAGAGGAAGTCAGATGTCACTAGGTACCAAGCAGCCAAGTGATAAGAATATTTTAAACACCGAAAGTTTTTGAAGTTTTCAGGATCCCAGCTGCATTGAGAAAGCTATGAAGGACTATCAAATTTGGGGTTTTCTCTTTTAACAGCAAGTTTCCAATATTACTCGATCACATAACTAAAAAATAGTATAAGAATAAAGGTAGATCTCCAAGTTTGCCTAAGATGTGTCTCCATCAACCTAATTGAGGAGGGATGTTAAGTAAGATTGCCAGAAGTTACCTGTCCAAATGAGCGTTGTTTATTCATCTATCTAACCCCCAATTATTGATGTCTCATGGTAGTAGGCGTATAAAACAGGAGGTTACAGTCTCATGAAAGACAGTCTTGTAAAGGTATCATTTTAATATAGTATAGTAATGGCTATCATGGGAGTTATAGGTATTTGGGGAAGGACTTAACTGATTCTTAGGAAGGTTGGACTAGTTAATGACTTCACGCAAGTTATAATATGGCTTTAATTTCTTTCTTCTGCATCAGTCTTGCATTGTTGTACATAGGCATTAACTGTTCTCATGAGAGCTGGATTGGAACCTCATCCTCCTTTACATTTCAACAGGTGTTGGCTATTTATGCATTTCTAATGGATTTTTTCTTTGATTGTTAAAATTAGAACCAGCTCATGAGCAATTCAGTTAGCCTCATTGCTTTGTTATTATCTGTCACGTTGACCAAAAGCTAAACTTGCTCACTGTAACTGTTTGGTCTGAATTCTCATATCAAACTACCTTTAAGTGGGAACTATTACACTCATTGAAGAGACTGAAAAAAAAAGATCACATGCTGAAAAGTGATTTCCAAGAGAGGAGTCCTATATGCTTTTAATCAACATTACTGGAATGTTTACACCCTCTTGAGGCAACTTCTTTGAAAAATAGAACAATTAATCTGAATCATAAACTGTGTTTTTCTAAAAACAGCCATGTAATCTTGTATCTTCATACCTTGTATTTATTTATACCTTGATTATCAAAAGCATTATAGCCTGGGAGATCTTAAGAAAAACCTTAATGATTTTTTTTCTTAAATTTCTAATTACTTTAGATGCTTTTCATTTCTTCTAGTGTTCTCTTTTTTAGCCGAGCACCTTTCCTGTGTTCTATTAACACTAGTACTTGTTATCAACTGGCTTCCAGACAATCCTACTTAAGTGACTGGTTGATGAGAGCTTTTGAAGTATCGCCTCTCCAAGTTATATTTCTATTCATGGAGGATTCTGGAAGAACAAAAAGCCCTGATGTGAAGCTTTCTAACAAAGGGATTTATATAAGGCATTATCCAGAATACAGAGGAAAACATTTGGAGATAAAACTATCCTAATTGATCTTTCTCCTATCATACTTGGTCCCTTGATCTCTTAAAGGGGTCACTTCACAATAGATCTTTAGTTTTTTGTCCAGGTGGCAGAAAGGAGTAAGATATTCCTTATTTAGTGCCAATGCCACTCAGGGTCTAATTTCTTAGTTTATATATATATATATATATATATATATATATATATATATATATATAGTGGTTTTAGTTGCTAAGTCAGGTCCAACTCTTTGTGACTCCATGGACTGTAGCCCACAAGGTTCCTCTGTCCATTGAATTCTCCAGGCAAGAATACTGGATTGGGTTGCCATTTCCTTCTCCAGGGGATCTTCCTGACCCAGGAATCGAACCCAGGTCTCTTGCATTGCAGGCAGTTGATTTACTGACTGAGCAATGAGGGAAGACTTATATATGTATGTATATATATGTATGTATACATAGGAGGTACAGAAGATCCCCTGAAGAAGGAAATGGAAACCCATTCCAGTGTTCTTGCTTGGGAAATCTGATGGACAGAGGAGCCTGGCAGGCTACAGACCAAAGGGTTGCAAAGAGTTGAACACGACTTAGCGACTAAGCATATGTATATATATTCAGTCAGTTCAGTTGCTCAGTCGTGTCCAACTCTTTGCAACCCCATGGACTGCAGCATGACAGGCTCCCCAGTCCATCACCAATTCCCGGAGCCTACTCAAATTCATGTCCATCGCATCAGTGATACCATCCAACCATCTCACCCTCTGTCATCCCCCTTTCCTCCCACCTTCAATCTTTCCCAGCATCAGGGTCTTTTCCAGTGAGTCAGTTATTCGCATCAGGAGGCCAAAGTATTGGAGTTCCAGCTTCAGCTGAATTCAGCAGGAATTCAGGACTGATTTCCTTTAGTACAGACTGGTTGGATCTCCTCGTAGTCCAAGGGACTGTCAAGAGTCTTCTCCAACACCACAGTTTAAAAGCATCAATTCTTCAGTGCTCAGCTTACTTTATAGTCCGACTCTCACATCCAGACATGACTACTGGAGAAACCACAGATTTGACTAGATGGGCCTTTGTTGGCAAAGAAATGTCTCTGCTTTTTGATATGCTATTTAGGTTGGTTATAGCTTTTCTTCCAAGGAACAAGCAACTTTTCATTTCATGGCTGCAGTCACCATCTGCAGTGATTTTGGAGCCCCCCAAAATAAAGTCTCTCATTGTTTCCATTGTTTCCCCACCTATTTGCCATGAAATGGTGGGACCACATGCCATCTTAGTGTTCTGAATGTTGAGTTTTAAGCCAATGCTTTCACTCTCTTTTTTCACTTTTATCAAGAGGCTGTTTAGTTCTTCACTTTTTGCCACAAGGATGGTGTCATGTGTGTATCTGAGGTTATTGATATTTCTCCTGGCAATCTTGATTCCAGCTTGTGCTTCATCCAGCCCAGCATTTCACATGTTGTGCTCTGCATATAGGTTAAATAAGCAGAGTGACAATATACAGACTTGACATACTCCTTTCCCGATTTGAAACCATACTGTTGTTCCATGTCCAGTTCTAACTGTTGCTTTTTGACCTGCATACAGATTTCTGAGGAGGCAGGTCAGGTGGTTTGGTATTCCCATCTCTTTAAGAAATTTCTACAGATCATGAACTCCTTATTGCCAAATTCAGACTTAAATTGAAGAAAGTAGGGAAAACCAGTAGCCCATTCAGTTATGACCTAAATCAAATCCCTTATGATTATACAGTGGAAGTGACAAATAGATTCAAGGGACTAGATCTGATAGACAGAGTGCCTGAAGAAATATGGATGGAGGTTTGTGACATTGTACAAGAACACTGGACAGAGGCAGGAATCAAGACCATCCCCAAGAAAAAGAAGAGCAAAAAGGCAAAATGGTTGTCTGAGGAGGCCTTACAAATAGCTGAGAAAAGAAGACAAGTGAAAGGCAAAGGAGAAAAGGAAAAGTATACCCATATGAATGCAGAGTTCCAAAGAATAGCAAGAAGAGAGAAAAAAGCCTTCCTCAGCGATCAATGCAATGAAATAGAGGAAAACAATAGAATGGGAAAGACTAGAGGTCTCTTTAAGAAAGTTACAGATACCAATGGAACATTTCATGCGAAGATGAGCACAATAAAGGATAGAAATGGTATGGACCTGATAGAAACAGAAGATATTATGAAGTGGTGGCAAGAATACACAGAAAAACTATACAAAAAGATTTTCATGACCCAGATAACCACAATGGTGTGATCACTCACCTAGAACCAGACATACTGGGATGCGAAGTTCAGTGGGCCTTAGGAAGCATCACTACGAGCAAAGCTAGTTCCAAAGGTAATGGAATTCTAGATGAGGTATTTCAAATCCTAAAAGATGATGCTGTGAAAGTGCTGCACTCAATATGCCAGCAAATCTGAAAAACTCAGCAGTGGCCACAGGACTGGAAAAGGTCAGTTTTCATTCCAATCCCAAAGAAAGGCAATGCTAAAGAATGTTCAAATTATAGCACAATTGCACTCATCTCACATGCTAGCAAAGTAATGCAGATATAAGATAACATTATATTTTAAATTCTGGGGTAATTTTTTTAAATTTAAATTTATTTATTTTAATTGGAGGCTGATTACTTTACAGTTTTGTATTGGTTCTGGGGTAAATTTTGGTCTGGAAGTCTCTCATCCCCCAGAGATAACAGAAGCTAATAACTTGAATTTAGATGATAATTTTTTTAAAATTAGGAATTCTATTTGTATTATTTTTGAAAAATATTAAAAAGAAGCAGCATGCAGAAAGATCACATATTTTAAATGCTCTCATCCAGGCTTATGGTAAAAAAAAAAAAATTGGAAAATGTTACTTTTTGGGAGAACAACTGAATTGATTTTCTGGAAATTAATTGTTCTTGTTGTTCAGCCACTCAGTTGTTTCTGATTCTTTGTGACGTCATGGACTGCACCATGCCAGATATAAGGCCTACAACATGAAAGGAGAGCAGAGGGCTAGATGTTCTGGAATGGGCTTCACTGTGTCATTAGCCTTGGCTGCAATCTTCCCCTTCATATTTTGGCATCTCTGTTTCCTTGTTTTTGCGTTGCCAACTTTTCAAGTCTCCTGAGGCCTGATTTTCAATAACTATTCCTGAAATCCACCCCATTCACTTTCTACAGAATTTGCAGAATCTCTGTGTAATTCTCTCAGGGCAACAGTTTAAGCCTATCCTTAGGTTGGGATATTCTATTGAAAGTATATTTACACTGGTGAATGTTAGTGGTTTGATATGTTAATATCACTAGCACCTGTATGTAGGAATTAGAAATTAACTTAATGCTAAAACATTCCAGCTAGCAATGGTTATTTTAACTGTCTAAGTCTGGCTAATATAGGAGAATTTCCTTTATTTTTCCCTCATTATTTTTTCTTTTCATTTTGTTTTTCAATTTTTTTTTAAATTAAGTAGAATCTAGTAAACTGTAGATAGATTTTGGTTGCAGTGGGCTTTTGAGCATTTAGTAATAAAGTTTGCTTTTATCACTAGGTCTTTTATATCACTGATATCATGGTGAATTATTTCATGAATCAGAATATAGCAATAAAATTAATCATTTGAACAAGATGCATGATGTGTCTTAACACTTTAAGTATTTTTAATGCATTTTTGAATTATTCTCCATCATGGCAGTTTATATCACGGTTTTTAAAAAGGTGTTGGCTAAAACCATTTGTGTAATGATAAAATGTTTTAATATACTTTATATAGTTAATGCTGAATCATATTTAAGAAAATGGAGACATCTCCTACTATACAACCAGGAGACTTTAATTTACGTCCTATGGGATGTTGGCTAATGCAAATAATCACCATTTTCCAGGTATCTTACAGGCCTTACTTTAGTCTTGAATTAGTTTTCTATTGCCTTTGTAACCAATTATTAATAACATAATAACTTAAACAACAATGATTTATTTCTTATATATCTGATGGTCAGAAGTCAAAACTGGGTCTCCCTCGGCTGTTATCAATGTATTGGCTGCTGTGTGTTTCTTTTTGAAAGATCAAGAGGGGAATCTATTTTCTTGCCTTTTCCAGTTTCTGAAAGCTGCCTGCATCTTTGTCTCTTGACTCTCGTCCATCTTCAAAGCCAGCAATGGCTGGTAAAGAGTCTTTTTCAAATATCACCCTGGCTGTCTTCTTTTTCTCTCTTAGTCATTTAAGGACATTGTGGTTACATTAGACCCACTTGGATGATACAGAAAAATATTCTTATTTTATGATCAATTGATTAGAAGCTAATTCCATCTGCATTTTTAATTCCTTGTGCTATGTAGTGTAACATATTCATAAATTCCTGGGATTAGGATGTGGACATCTTGGGGGGAATCATTCTGTTCACTGTAGGTCTGATAGGCAAACATTCTAAAAACTTGATAAACACAGTTTATAAACCACAAAATATTATTTGGGCAGTCTCCAGTCTGCCTTTTCCCCATGAAATCACCAAATAATTATTTTATTATTATTTCTGTATCTTACTTTTCCCTCAGAAGAATTCTTTTTGTATTTGAAAAAGCTTAAGGATAGAAAAAGCGGCAATGATTTCTTCTTATGTATAAAGCTGTCAAATGTTTTGAGATGTAATATGATTTAGTGATTCACTCTTAACTTTAATAACCATTTCTGACTGCAGCAACTTTTCACACTATTTATTGAACTTACTAATCAAGTAAAATACTATGATTGTTGTTAGATAGGGTCTGACTGACTTGATCAACAAGAGGCAGTAAAGAGGTGAGATTAGCTTTGAAACAGGGTAAATTTGATTTCTCATTGAGTCTTCAATATTCTCATCTGTAATTTGAGAATAACATTGTGTGCCAAGTAGGGGTATTATGAAGGTTAATGGGGTAATGGAGCACAGATCCTAGGACATAACAGAAACTCAACAAAGGATAGTGTCTTTACTCTCTAGGACTTGGCCTAACAGTGATGCAACTAGAGGAATAACATGATATCAGGGCCATCTTGAGGGCAGTAAAAGGTCATTATATCTGGCACTAGACATAATTCTTCTCTTTCTAACTGCTGTGGCTTATGATTTGTTTGATTGCTGAAGCCCATACTATGATTGGACTAGTAGTTATCACAAGAGGAAAAGTTATGCTTCGGTTTAGAAAAAGCCATTCATTCATAGCTTACTGATATACGTTCAGTTTACTCTCATATGTATTTCCATTGGAGACTATGGAACCAAAATAATGTCCCCCTGGGAAAGAAAAAAGAAATGTAGACCCTGGGGAAAAGATGCAGTTTCATCAATTCTCATCAATTAACGTTCCCTGAGATCCTAGTGGAGACATTACCTGCGGCCTCTTTGATTTCTGAACTTTGCAGGACACATATATGCGGACATCTCTTGGTTCCTTAAAGTCTGATAGCAGTTTGTATCTCTTTGGCTGAATGAGAAAGTTTCAATAGGACTGGGTTTTCTATAAGTGAAGTAGAATGATAGAAGCAGTCCCTAGAAATCTGAAATGCATTAAATCTTTCTTGCTTTAATGTAAAATGATCAAATACATAAGCATGCCTGGAATTATTCTGTTTTCCTATTGTAATTCTGGTGGGCATTTTTGTAGAAGGGGTTCAGTATATCTTTGAAGAGGATTTCAATTCTCAATACAACATACTTGCAACATTTTTCTTCTAAGGGTTAGAAACATATATATTAGATGACTAACAATATCGCTCACATTTACTATAACATCCAGAGAATTACATCATGACTTTTGCATTTCATAGGAAACTCAATGGCCCTGGTGATAAAACTGTAATTTAGGGAAATGATAATATAAGGAAATCTAGTCAATATATATTTACAGTATGAAATGAAATTATGACTTCGATATAAAAACATTTTGTACCTATTATTACACTCCATAGGATTTTTCCCAGTATATGTTTTTTAGTTACTGTGAGTTTCATTTCCTCATCTGTAAATGTAAATGTTCTAATAATGTCTATTTATAGACATGCAGCTCAAGTGAGATTAAATAGGTGAAAGTAGTCTATAAATTGTAGATTGCTCTAAAAAGATTATTTATATCTACTGGATAGAGGCCAGGAATGTTGCTAAACATCATAAAGAGCACAGGGACGCTACTCATGACATGGAAATATGATGCTTAAAATGTCAGCAGTGACAAGGAAGAGAGACCCTGTCCACTGGGTCCCACCTCTACGCTGCAGGGGAAAAGGAGAGAGAGAAGTTAGTAGAAAAAGGTAGATATTTAGACAGGGCTGCCCAAAGTGGCCTTGGAGACTAGGAGTCAGGGAATAAATATTCTGACCTTTATCTTCTCTCTCTTTTTAGTCTGAGTCAAGAGTTTCCACTGACTAAACCTGGCTGTAAGCCAGAAAGAAAGGGATTCTGGGCATGCAGTCTATATTGGGGGTTCGATCCCTGGGCTGGGAAGATCCTGTGGAGAAGGGAATGGCAGCCCACTGTAGTATTCTTGCCTGAAAATTCCATGGACAGAGGAGCCTGGAAGACTATAGTCCATGGGGTCACAAAGGGTCTGACACGACTGAGTGACTAACACACAATCTATACTGGTCAGCATCTTGGGTGTAGAGCCTGGTCATATGGATAAGGAAAATTCAGAAATGCATCTGTAAATTAATTCTTCCCCAGATAATTTGTGTTTGTTCATCATATTAAAACACATTAAAACATTTTCATGTGCTTTGTTCAATGGTATAATGTTGTCTGTTGGTGCTCACTCAGTGATTTAATTTACCAAGTTTTTGAAATTATGTTGAGTGCTAGGTACTGATCCAAGTGCAGAAGACACAAAAAATGAACATAAAATGGTGCCCACTCTGGAAGCATCTTTGGATGTAGTAGGAGAGACAGCTATATAAACAAAGTACTAAAGCACTTGGCCTTAGGAAGCATCACTATGAAGAAAGCTAGTGGAAGTGATGGAATTCCAGTTGAGCTATTTCAAATCGTTAGAGATGATGCTGTGAAAGTGCTGCACTCAATATGCCAGCAAATCTGAAAAACTCAGCAGTGGCCACAGGACTGAAAATGGTCAGCTTTCATTCCAATTCCAAAGAAAGGCAATGCCAAAGAATATTCAAACTATGGCACAATTGTAATCAGCTCACATGCTAACAAAATAATGCTCAAAATTCTCCAGCCCAGGCTTCAAAAGTATATGAACCGTGAAATTCCAGATGTTCAAGCTAGATTTAGAAAAGGCAGAGGAACCAGAGATCAAATTGCCAACATCCATTGGATCATCAAAAAAGGAAAAGAATACCAAAAAACAACTACTTCTGCTTTATTGATTACGCCAAAGTCTTTGACTATGTAGATCACAACAAACTGGAGAATTCTTCTAGAGATGGGAATACCAGACCACCTGACCTCCATCCTCAGAAATCTGTATGCAGGTCAAGAAGTAACAGTTAGAACCGGACATGGAACAACAGACTGGTTCCAAATTGGGAAGAGAGTACATCAAGACTGTATATTATCACCCTGCTTATTTAACTTATATCCAGAGTACATCATACGAAATGCCGGGCTGGATGAAGCACAAGCTGGAATCAAAATTGCCAGGAGAAATATCAATAACCTCAGATATGCAGATGATGCCACACTTATGGCAAAAGCAAAGAAGAACTGAAGAGCCTTTTGATGAAAGTGAAAGAGGAGAATGAAAAAGTTGGCTTAAAACTCAACATTCAAAAAACAAAGATCATGATATCTGGTCCCATCACCTTGTGGCAAATAGATGGGGAAACAATGGAAACAGTGACAGAGTTTATTTTGGGGGGCTTCTTAATCACTGCAGATGGTGACTGCAGCTATGAAATTAAGACACTTGCTTCTTGGAAAAAACAGCCGTGCCCAACCTAGGCAGCATATTAAAAAGCAGACACATTTGCCAATATAGGTCCATCTAGTAAAAGCTATGGTTTTTCCAGGAGTCACGTATGGATGTGAGAGTTGGACTATAAAGAAAGCTGAGCACCGAAGAATCGATCTTTTTGAACTGTGGTGTTGGAGAAAACTCTTGAGATTCCCTTGACTGCAAGGACATCCAACCAGTCAATCCTAAAGGAAGTCAACTCTGGATATTCACTGGAAAGACTTATGCTGAAGCTGAACCTCCAATACTTTGGCCACCTGATGTAAGAACTGACTCTTTGGAAAAGACCCTGATGCTGGGAAAGATTGAAGGCGGGAGGAGAAGGGGAAGACAAAGGATGAGATAGTTGGATGGCATCACCGATGCAATGGACATGAGTTTGAACAAGCGCCAGGAGTTGGTGATGGACAGGGCAGCCCGGCATGCTGCAGTCCATGGGGTCACGAAGAGTTGGACACGACTGAGCTACTGAACTGAACTGAAAACACTTGGACTGCATATATATGAAGTAGTATGGGAGAGAAAAAAGATGTTAACTTTTCCTGGAATGTAGATAGTGACCTTCATAGAACCTTCAAGGTCAAGTAGGTGTTTTCTGGACAGGGAAATAGAAATATTTAGGGCAAGACTTAGAGGTGTCCTTTGTCACAGAGTGGAAATGGTGAGTGATAAAATGAGTGGAGTTCCTGTTTCTAAGGATTTTATGCTCCGTACTAAGATATTGGAACTGGAACTACAAAGTAGTTGAGAATCACTAGCTGTATGGCTAATGCTAGTGCAAAGTGACAATTTTTTAAAAATTTCTAACCTCTATACCCTTGTATAGTATGAGCCAATCAGAATTTTGTCTTTAAAATCTTTTAAGATATCTTAAACGTGATGCTGTACCAATTCAATTATTTCTGAGTGAGCTTAATATAGTGAAGATTTTACAGAGGCATTTGGATGTTCAAACGTGATAGTACTTAATAAATATCCTTTGCTGGGTTATTCTGATTAAAGTGTTAGAGGATCAAAGATCTCAGAAACATTTTGAGAATAGGAGTCCCTCTTCTGCTTCTCAACTAAAAAAATGTTTCTTAAATCCTCACATGCACACTATGAAATATTTCTTATATCATTATCTTTTAGAACGTTGTGAAATAATCATAGTTTGGAAATAGTTTTTTTGAAAGTTTGTCAGCTACATAATTGGAACTCAGGTTTTATATTATGTAAAAGTGAGAGTGTCAGTTGCTCAGTTGTGTCCAACTTTCTGTGATCCCGTAGAATGTAGCCTGCAAGGCTCCTCTATCCATGGAATTCTCAGGCAAGAGTACTGAAGTGGGATGCCATTTCCTCCTCCAGAGAGTCTTCCCAACTCAGGGATTGAATCTGGGTCTCCTGCATTGCAGGTGGATTCTTTGCCATCTGAGCCACCAGGGAAGTCAGCCCTTACATTATGTGGATGCACTTAAATTTGATACTCTTTGATACTCTTTAAATGGGGTTGCAAAGATGACTAAGCACAGCAGAGCGCAAATATAAATATCTACATTTTTTCTTAGCCTCTATAAAATTTATTACTCTTTTTGTTCTCACAACACATTTCCAAACCAAGAGAATAATGCCAGGAGGAGGGTATCAGCAGCTACCTGCTGTCTCTTCTCTTTAGTTTTGAATCTGAAGTTTGAAGGAAAATTTCACTATAGTTGAGTAGCCTCAATATTTCACTTAAAATAATGAATCTCCAAAGCTATCTTTTGGTCTGAATGTGAGCAATGTAAACAATGCAAATAAATATTAGAAGATGTGGGCTCTTCTTCTGCTGACACTTTTTCAAACCTTCCTAAGTCCTTGTCTTTCAGTGAATCTTGGCGATTACTGGTGGCCACAGAAGTTGGTGATGGAACTTTGACCCAGATTCTTCTACACGCAGTCTCTTGTTTTTCTCTCTCTTCCCTTTAGCATTCTTGTTTGGGAGTGAAAATGCCTGAGAATAAATGGGACAAAATTTGTGAATAAAGGTGTTTGACCCCACACACGCTGTTACTAATTAAATAAATGGTAATTCAATTTGCAATGGTGTTGGTAAATGATATGTTACTGTAAACCAGTTAAAAATATTAGGCTTCAAAATGGGAGCATTTGAACTTGGTGTCATGGATTTTGGGAAGTTCTGAAAGAAATAAGTGCTTAGATTCCAGGAATCTCTGATGAAATTATATTAATTAAAGCAGAAGAGTTATTAGTGGATTGGTATGGAAGATAAAATACCACAAATGTCAGCATCATGCCTGGGCAACTCTTTAAGTCACTATTAACAATCATGGGCACTATAAAAGACAAGGTCAAAGCCTTTCTCTTAACTTTTTGAACCAAATCTTTTTGTTTCTGGTACATATCTCATTTCCCTTCATGTATCTTTAACTGCAAAGAGAGAGATAACCTTTACAACTCTTTTATTGATAAGAAACAGAATGAAAGTCTCTCAGTTTATATGCAGTTGCTGTAATCTGTGAACAGCATATTTTCTGAGTGGTAATGTTGTTAAGTTAGGAGAAATCTCATAAAAAGTATATTTTCATATAAATTACAAATCTTTCTCAGTTGATGTATGAAGATATAATGTCAACAAACTTGAGACATTTTTGAAGTAGGCCCTAAGCCTTAGGAAGACTACCAAGAACTCACCATGTAAGGTGGCATTCCATGTGCCATGTAATTTTGGATTTTGGGCACAGGGCTCAGACAGTTTGAGCCTGGTTTCCATGGCAAGGACCATTTTTAGGCTCTGTTAGAGAACAGGTTGATTCTGTTATCATTCAGCAAATATTTATTAAATACCTACATTCTGTTGGGCTCTGTTGTTCTCATGTTGCTTACATTCTCATTTAAAATGAAAATATAAAAATTGTTATATATGTGATGAATTTTTAAAAATTGCAAAGTAGCCCCTTCCAAGTATTCTTCTCAAAGGAGTAGTTACCAATACCTTGTAACTTCGTTGCACACATAAATAAAGAAAATAAATAATTATAAATATAATTTAAAATAAGGTTTGAATTATATTTGACTACTAGGAAATTGCAGCCATGCAAGTAAAAGACGCTTACTCCTTGGAAGGAAAGTTATGACCAACCTAGATAGCTTATTAAAAAGCAGAGACTTTACTTTGCCAACAAAGGTCCATCTAGTCAAGGCTATGGTTTTTCCTGTGGTCATGTATGGATGTGAGAGTTGGACTGTGAAGAAGGCTGAGCACCGAAGAATTGATGCTTAACTGTGGTGTTGGAGAAGACTCCTGAGAGTCCCTTGGACTGCAAGGAGATCCAACCAGTCCATTCTAAAATAGATCAGTCCTGGGTGTTCTTTGGAAGGAATAATGCTAAAGCTGAAACTCCAGTACTTTGGTCACCTCATGCGAACAGTTGAATCATTGGAAAAGACCCTGAGGCTGGGAGGGATTGGGGGCAGGAGGAGAAGGGGACGACCGAGGATGAGATGGCTAGATGGCATCACCGACTTGATGGACGTGAGTCCAACTCCGGGAGTTGGTGGTGGACAGGGAGGCCTGGCGTGCTCCAATTCATGGGGTCGCAAAGAGTCGGATACGACTGAGTGACTGAACTGAACTAGGAAATTAACTGATAAAATCTTCATTTTATTCAAAGTGTTACTGACAATAGAAACCACTAAACATAATGACAGAACGTTAAAAGACACTCCTTGGAAGAAAAGCTATGACAAAACTAGACAACATATTAAAAAGCAGAGACATCACTTTGTGGACAAAGGTCTGTCTAGTCAAACCTATAGTTTTTTCAGTAGTCATGTATACAGATGTGGGAGTTGGACCATAAGAGAAAGCTGAGTGCTGAAGAACTGATGCTTTCAAATTGTGGTGCTGGAGAAGACTCTTAAGAGTCTTTTGGATAGCAGTCAATCATAAAGGAAATCAACCCTGAATATTCATTGGAAAGATTGATGCTGAAGCTGAAGCTCCAATACTTTGGCTACCTGATGTGAAGAGGTGACTGATTGAAAAGGACCTTGATGCTGGGAAAGATAGAGGGCAGGAGGAGAAGAGGGTGGAAGAGGATGAGATGATTGGATTGCATCACTGACTCAGTGGACATGCATTTGAGCATACTCTAGGAGATAGTTAAGGACAGAGAAGCCTAGCATGACTCAGTTCACAGGGTTGCAAAGAGTAAGGCATGACGTAGCAACTTCTCAACAAAATATATTTGAGTGTGTTTCTGAAGCAGGTCCGACCTCTGGGTCAGAAAGATCCGTTGGATAAGGAAATGACAACCTACTCCTGCATTCTTGCCTGGTGAATCCTCATGGACAGAGGAAACATTCATAGTGTCACAAAGAGTGGGACATGACTGAAGTGACTAAGAGTTAGCATGCATGCATGTGCTTCTGAAATACATTTTCATAAGATACACTGAATCTCTATACACCCCCTTGTCAAATTGGGCTTCCCTTGTGGTTCAACTAGTAAAGAATCCACCTACAATGCAGGAGACCTGGATTCGATCCCTGGGTTGGGAAGATCCCGTGGAGAAGGGAAAAGCTACCCATTCCAGTATTCTGGCCTGGAGAATTTCATGGACTGTATAGTCCATGGGGTGGCAAAGAGTTGGATACAACTGAGCGACTTTCACTCCACTTGTCAAATTGGAGTCAGGTTGGACTGTCAATAATAACTTAAGCCTCCTTTCTCAGTTAGCACCGCCATTGTCTTATCTACTCAGACATCAAGATATGCTGCAAACCCAGAGGGATGGGGTGGGGCGGGAGTTGGGGGGATGGTGGTTGAGGATGTGGGGACACATGTACACCTGTGGTTGATTCATGTCGATGTATGGCAAAAACCACCACGATATTGTAAAGTAATTAACCTCCAATTAAAATAAAGAAATTAATTTAACAACAACAACAAAAAGATATGCTGCAAACACTCTCTAGGTTTTTCTGGAAGGACCAGGCAGTAGTAGAATGGTTTACTCTTAGTCTCTCCCATGACTCATTAGAACATGTCCTGAAATAAGTTCAGTTCCATATCAGGCAAGCAGCAAAGCATTCCCAAGACATTTATCAAGTGAAAAGGAAGGAGGCTGTCATATTCGAGCAGACCTAGTGATATGAGCAAAAATGTATCACTTTATTATTTTTCCTTTCTTCTTTAGAAAACATTATATATTGATTTATTTTAGATTGTTTGGGGTCTGAGGTGTTTCAGGTTTGCAAAGGTTGTGAATTAAAGGTCTTAAATTGTACAGTGTTAATGAGAATGAAATTCACACCCAATGCAGGAGATAGTAGTTGGAAACAATAAATCTTGTCAGGCTCAAGGTACTTTTATTGCTGTACAAAAGTGAAGGTCATAAGATAATACTATTCAAGGAAGTATGTAAGACATTTAAAGAGATTCATCATTTATCATATGACATACAGATACCCTTTTAAAAGATTTCAGTATTTTATCTTCAATTTGATTTGGTATTTAAATATTTTAAGTGAACCCTTGAGAAAACCATATTTTTTTTTTACATTATCTAATTGCATAGTTTAACAAGTGAATGGGTGGTCAAGACTTCTGATGAGTTTCTATAACTATTTGGTGGTGTTCAGGTGGCTTCAACAATTATGTTTATAAGGAGGCTTAAGGACATCCACATTGACAGAGGATCTATTATATATCAGACACTGTGCAAGGTGTGTTTAGGCTGATTAGGTCATTTAATTCTTACAGTGCTGAAGGATGTTGTTTTTGTGTTGGTTTTCTCAGGTAAAAAAACTGAGGCTCAAGCTTGAACAACTTGCCCAAGATTGTATAGTTAATAAGGGATAGAGCTAGACTGAAACCTGAGGCTCTGTGACTTCACGGATTCAACTTTCTAAGAGGTTGATATAATAACACCAGGCTCGCTTAACATCTCATAGTATTTGTGCATTTCTGTAATACTAACTGGGGCAAAAACTCAAATGTGCTTTACCTTAGAAAGTTGTAAAACTTTATTGTTCAAAACTGTATGTGCATCTCTGTTTTTAAATAAATAAACTGCATGTAAAAATTCATTTCCTAAAATTTTAAAGCTACTGCTTTCTTCATCTCTTGGTGGTAGTTGTAAGTGATGCACAGTTCTGGTTCTCGTAATTGTTTATATCTAGAGAAGTTTCCATGAAAGAAAGTGAAGTCTCTCAGTCGTATCTGACTCTTTGTGAACCTGTGGATTATAGCTTGCCAGGCTCCTCCATCCATGAGATTTTCCAGGCAAGAATACTGGAGTGGGTTGCCATTTCCTTCTCCTGGGCACCTTCCCAACCCAGAGATCGAACCTAAGTCTCCTGCATTGCAGGCAGGCTCGTTACCGCCTGAGCCACGAGGGAAGTTTACAAACAAGTTGCTTGTTGGGCCCTGAAAACTCTCTCTACCTCCATATACTTCTTCCTCACTGCTGCTCACAATAAAAAGATGGGCCTCTAGGCCTGAACCCTCAAAATATCTTTGTCCTCCTAAGTTATTTTCTCAGCAAGTGAAGTCTTCAGTAGCTTCCTATAGGATAAAGAGAAGACTGATGAGCAGAGGAAAAGAGTCTTAGCAAGTGAATTAATTAATCTGTACTTTTTGATTTATTTCCCAAGTATGCTCTGCTCTAGCCACACTAAACTATTTGCTCCTTGCTCTGTGGAACATTTGCTTCATCAGCTCCATGCTTTTTGTACATTCTTTTCTTTCTAAAATGTCCTTTGATCCTTCTCCATTACTCAGCAACAGACATATATTCCAAGACTTAGTGTCTTAGCTCAGTGTCACTTCCTATGCAGTGTTTTCCCTAACTCCCAAGTAAATGAGTTATTCTCCTGCTTTTGGTCTTTATTCAACATAGAGTGAATAAAGAACATGCTGTGTTCTAATTAATTTTTACATGTCTATTCCAACAAGATCATGGCATCTGGTCCCATCATTTCATGGCAAATAGATGGGGGAACAGTGGAAACAGTGTCTGACTTTATTTTTCTGGGCTCCAAAATCACTGCAGATGGTGATTGCAGCCATGAAATTAAAAGATGCTTACCCCTTAGAAGGAAAGTTATGGAAGGAAAGTTAGACAGCATATTGGAAAGCAGAGACATTACTTTGTCAACAAAAGTCCATCTAGTCAAGGGTATGGTTTTTCCAGTAGTCATGTATGGATGTGAGAGTTGGACTATAAAGAAAGCAGAGTGCCAAAGAATTGATGCTTTTGAAGTGTGGTGTTGGAGAAGACTCTTGAGAGTTCCTTGGACTGCAAGGAGATCCAACCAGTCCATCCTAAAGGAGATCAGTCCTGGGTGTTCACTGGAAGGACTGGTGTTGAAGCTGAAACTCCAATACTTTGGCGCCCTGATGCGAAGAGCTGACTCATTGGAAAAGACCCTGATGCTGGGAAAGATTGAGGGCAGTAGGAGAAGGGGACGACAGAGGATGAGATGGTTGGATGGCATCACCAACTCAATGAACATGGGTTTAGGTGGACTCTGGGAATTGGTGATGGACAGGGAGGCCTGGCGTGCTGTGGTTCATGGGGTCACAAAGAGTCAGACACGACTGAGCGACTGAACTGAACTGAACTGAATTCCAACAACACAAGAGAAGACTCTACACATGGACATCACCATATGGTCAACACTGAAATCAAATCGATTATATTCTTTGCAGACAAGATGGAGAAGCTGTATACAGTCAGCAAAAACAAAACTGGGAGCTGACTGTGGCTCAGATCATGAACTCCTTATTGCCAAATTCAGACTTGAATTCTAGGGAATTGTGGGAAAAACCACTAGATCATTCAGGTATGACCTAATTCAAATCCCTTATGATTATACAGTGGAAGTGACAAATAGATTCAAGGGATCAGATCTGATAGGGTGCCTGAAGAACTATGGACAGAGGTTCATGACGTACAGGAGGCAGGGATCAAGACCATCCCCAAGAAAAAGAAATGCAAAAAAATAAGATGGTTGTCTGAGAAGGCCTTACAAATACCTATGAAAAGAAGAGAAGCAAAAGGCAAAGGAGAAAAGGAAAGGTAAATCCATTTGAATGCTGAGTTCTAAAGAATAGCAAGGAGAGATAAGAAAGCCTTCTTCAGTTATCAATGCAAAGAAATAGAGGAAAACAATAGGATGGGAAAGACTAGAGATCTCTTCAAGAAAATCAGAGATACCAAGGGAAATTTTCATGCAAAGATGAGCGCAAGAGAGGACAGAAATTGTATGGACCTAATAGAAGCAGAAGATATTAAGAAGAGGTGGAAAGAATACACAGAAGAACTCCGACTCTTTGCGACCCCGTGGACTGTACCCTACCAGGTTCCTCCGTCCATGGGATTTTCCAGGCAAGTATACTGGAGTGGGTTGCCATTTCTTCTCCAGGAGATCTTCCCAACCCAGGGATTGAACCTTGGTCTCCCACACTATAGGCAGAAGCTTTACTGCCTGAGCCACCATGGAAGTCCTAGGTCTTTCACTTTCACTTCAATAGAAGGAGAAGATATTAAGAAGAGTGGCAAGAATACACAGAAGAACTATACAAAAAGATCTTCATGACCCAGATAATCACGATGGTGTGATCACTCACCTAGAGCCAGACATCCTGGAATGTGAAGTCAAGTGGGCCTTAGGAAGCACCACTATGAACAAAGCTGCTGGAGGTGATGGAAATCCAGTTGAGCTATTTCAAATCCTGAAAGACGATGCTGTGAAAGTGCTGCTCTCAATATGCCAGCAAATTTGGAAAACTCAGCAGTGGCCACAGGACTGGAAAAGGGTCGGTTTTCATTCCAATCCCAAAGAAAGGCAATGTCAAAGAATGTCAAACTACCGCACAATTGCACTCATCTCACACGCTAGCAAAGTAATGCTCAAAATTCTCCAAGTCAGGCTTCAACAGTATGTCAACCATGCACTTTCAGATGTTGAAGCTGGATTTGGAAAAGACAGAGGAACCAGATGTCAAATTGCCAACATCCTCTGGATTGTCGAAAAAGGAAGAGTTCCAGAAAAACATCTACTCTGCTTTATTGACCATGCCAAAGCTTTTGACTGTGTGGATCACAATAAACTGTGGAAAATTCTTCAAGAAATGGGAATATCAGACCACCTGACCTGCCTCCTGAGAAATCTGTATGCAGGTCAAGAAGCCACAGTTAGAACTTGACGTAGAACAACAGACTGGTTCCAAATAGGAAAAGGAAATACGTCAAGACTGTATATTGCCACTCTGCTTATTTAACTTACATGCAGAGTATATCATGAGAAATGCTGAGCTGGATGAAGTACAGCTGGAATCAAGATTTTCAGGAGAAATATCTATAACCTCAGATATGCAGATGACACCACTCTTATGGCAGAAGGTGAAGAGGAACTAAAGAGCCTCTTGATGAAAGTGAAAGAGGAGAGTGAAAAAATTGGCTTAAAATTCAGCATTCAAAAAACTAAGATCATGGCATACAGTCCCATCACTTCATGACAAATAGATGTGGAAACAGTGACAGACTTTATTTTGAGGTGCTCCATAATCACTGCGGATGGTGACTGCAGCCGTGAAATTGAAAGATGCTTGCTCTTTGGAAGAAAAGCTATGACCAACCTAGACAGCACATTAAAAAGCAGAGACATTACATTTCCAACAAAGGCCCATCTAGTCAAAGCTATGGCTTTTCCTGTAGTCATGTGTATCTGTGAGAGCTGGACTATAAACAAAGCTGAACGCCGATGAATTGATGCTTTTGAACTATGGTGTTGGAGAAGACTCTTGAGAGTCCCTTGGCCAGCAAGGAGATCCATTCAGTCCATCCTAAAGGAAATCAGTCCTGAGTGTTCATTGGAAGGACTTATGCTGAAGCTGAAACTCCAATATTTTGGCCACCTAATGTGAAGAACTGACTCATTGGAACAGACCGTGATGCTGGGAAAGATTGAAGGCAGTAGGAGAAGGGGACGACAGAGGATGAGATGGTTTTGTGGCATCACTGACTCAATGGATATGAGTTTGAGTAAGCTCCAGGATTTGCTGATGGACAGGGAGGCCTGGTATGCTGCAGTTCATGAGGTTGCAAAGTGCCGAACATGACTGTATTCCTGAACTGAAGTGATTCCCACAATGATAGAACTTGCTCAGGAAATAGGATTATATCTGATTAATCACTGAATTCATGGTGTCCTATACATAGTAGACTCTGAATAAAAGCTTAGAGAACAGTTTCAGTGGTCAAATTAATGAATGTAAGCAACCAAATTTTATTTAGTACATATTTAGTATGTTGTATGCCAGGGAGTGCTCCAGGCATTGGGATATGGCAAAGAATAGCATTGACAAAAATCACTGCTGTCTCTGCTATCATATCTGCTGGAGGGATCAAATGGTAATTAATGATATAAATATGTAAAGTATTATGATTAGATGGTGGTACTACGAAAATTATGCTGAGACAAGAGGTGTCAAGGATGCCATCCTTCTTCTTGGACAGATACAGCAATCACTCTGTTTATTTTATATCCTGATTCCTTTTTGTTTTTATACTTTTTAATGTTAAAACAGAGGATATTGAGTTTCCTAGAACTAGTTGATCAGCTTTTAGGAAATTCTGAAAGTAAAGGTTCTTTGACAGACAAAAGAAACCCTATCAAACAGCCAAGTTTATGTTGAGCTGTGTTGTATAAAAAAAGAAAAAACTCCTATTTTCTAGGAAGAGTGAATAAATGGAGATTGAATACTAAATTATTGGATGCCACAGGTTTATCTTTATACAAAAATAAAATAAATTGTAGAAATATTTCTTTATCTTAACTATAATTTCATTGAAATACAAATAAATACATTACAATATATACTGTGTATATTTATATATATGTGGCTTCCCTGGTGGCTCAGACAGTAAAGCATCTACCTGCAATGTGAGAGACGTGGGTTTGATCCCTGGGTTAGGAAGATCCCCTGGAGGAGGTCATGGCAACCCACTCCAGTCTTCCTGCATGGAGAATCCCCATGGACAGAATAGCCTGATAGGCTACAGTCCATGGGGTTGCAAAGAGTCGGACACAACTGAGTGACTAAGCACTTACTATAAATATAAATAAATATATATATATATATATAATAGAATCAAAGGCTTTTTCTACCATATTATGACCTAATTTAATCAAAATATTTTAAAATAAATTAAGAAATAAATGCTACTTTACATCAGAAAATACCATCATTTAATTTTCACACACTAATCTGCATTCTAAGTACAGAGCTATCCTACCTATTTTTTTTTTTTAGTTAAAAACAAATGTGGCTCAAAAAGCTAGGGTTATATTTCTGTCTTTATTTCTTTTCATTTGATTTCAACACTTCAGCCACCTTCATCCCCAGTAATGAAACTTAGTCCTATCTTTTCATCAGACTCTTCCTTTAAAATATTGGCATTACCTCTGTAGATTGGAAATAGGGTGTTCATGTACACATGCATACAATTTTTATTACTGAAAAGAAAAATCAGATTTTAAAGTTTCCAGAAGTATGAGAGTTAAGCTTCAAGTTCCATTATTTTTTCTCAAGGACAGTATTCCCAGTGTTTCTGCATATTTGTGGGTATTCCCTTGCCAAAATTTCTCCCATGGTATCTGTTTCCTAACTGTTACTGAAGATATTAAAAGGGAAGAAGAGAGAAATGGGAGAAGAGGGTCTTCTATTGCTCCAAACACTCCTCAGTGTTGGCTTCCTGCCAGCTCTCCTCCTCCCTCCTTTCTCCGCACAGCCTCCTTGGAGTTATGAGCTTGCTTTTTCCCCCCAAATTCTTATTTTCGTGTCCGAGTTCTTCTCTCCCTTTCCAGGGCTCTGAGACGTGTTGGCTACCATTAAGCTATATCACAGAGAATCTGTTGGTTTCTTCTCCTGATCAATGATTGTCTCTTCTTGTTGATGGCTGATAGTTCTGTGATAGTATTTGGAAATTGGACTGAAATTTCTAAAGTGAATTTTTTTTTTTTTTAGCTATAGGAAAAATAATCATGTATTTTTTTCTGTTTGGATTTTCTTGTTTATATTTTGCTTCTACTTCTGCTGCCTGTTATCACTTCTTTGATAGTTCTGTCACATGACAGAATAAAAATGTTCAGATTGAATAAACAACCAGAAAACTTTTAGTATAACACTATCAGAAAAAAATGGGCCACTTTTTCGGGTATAGTTATGCTTGTTATATGATTTTATATTAAACAAATTTCATGTATTAATTTTTCTCAGTGTAAACTGTCTTTATCCTAAATTTGATTGAATTTATTAAATACTTCACTTTACCATGATATTCCTCAAAGTACAAATGACACTGATGAGCCCTCCTGAAAGTACAAGTGAGAAGCACAACAGTAAGGCATCCCTTCGTTTTGACTCTTTCCCCCTCCTTCTGAAGCATCTCAACTGTGTGTCTTAGAGAGAGGTGTCCAAAAATGAATCACAGAAGAGTTCCTCTTCCTCTTCATCCTCTATATAGTTCTGTCTGCACCCTATATTAAGAAAGACCCACTTGCTCCAACTCCACTTCTACTTCTAAAATCAAGTGTCTGTGAATTCCCCTTAATCCTGAGGTTGATCATTTGGTTGAGTTAGCCTTCCTAAGGGAAACTGTTAGTTACTCAGTCATGTCCATCTCTTTACAGCCCCATAGCTGTAAAGAGCCCGCCAGGCTCCTCTGTCCTTGGAATTCTCCAGGCCAGGATACTGGAGTGGGTAGCCATTTCTTCTCCAGAGTATCTTCCTGATCCAGGGATCAAACCCGGGTCTCCTGCATTGCAGGCAGATTCTTTAGCATCTGAGCCACCAGGAAAGCCCTCCTAAAGTAACCACTGGCTTTTTAATTGGCATCTCTTACTTATGTCAAACTATATTCTCACCAGACACTAAGTAACAATAGTCAAATCTTTCAGGACTTTTAGACAGGACAGGATGAGGCGAGATGCTTGGCAGCATCTATGGAAATGGTTTTAAAATTTTTGCCTACAAAAGTTTCACCAGAGGAGCTTTTAGGAAGTACAGTTCTGCTTCTCTTCACCTCAGGCATGGGCAAGATACCTACATTTTTAAAAAGCACCCTGGGTTGTTCTTGTGGAAAATACTCTAGAGCAGCAGTATCTAATAAAATATCAATAGAAGCCATGCATGTAATTCTACATTTTCTAGTAGGCACAATAATACAATAAAAATGAATCCTATAAAATTAATTTTAATGATATACTTTACTTAACTCCCTGTATCCAAAACATTTTAATTCAATATTTAATCACTGTGTGTGTTCAGTCACATCAGTTGCTCAGTTGTATCCAACTCTTTGAGACTCCATGGACTACAGCCTGTTAGGCTCCTTTTCCCGTGGGATATTCCAGGCAAGAATACTGGAGTGGGTTGCCATTTCCTCCTCTAGGGGATTTAATCAATATACAATTATTAATGAGATATTTGCCATTCCTTTCATAGAAATTGTCTGCAGAATGTGGTGTGTGTTTTACAATGACAGGACATCAACTCATTTTAGATTAACCTCACTGCAAGTACTCAGTAACCATATGGAGCTATTGACTACCATATCGGACAACACAGCTTTAGAGAATTGCTTTCAAATTGATATATAAGCTCTTGATGCTAAGTAAAAACATACTTTCTTGCGTGCTTATAATGTGGTTCACACCAAGCTAAGTTCTTAAAATGCATCATATTAAATCCAAGCAACAATAATAGGAAGCAGGTATGCTATTTTACCTACTTGGTAAGGAAAATACCATGCTTATTTCTCAAACAATTAAATGAGACATGGCCTTTTTTCTAAAGTCTTACACATGTTGAGTAATTGTGTCATATTAATATATCATAAAATAGAACACAGAGGTAACATTATATTGATATATCAATCCCTCATGCCACTTAACCTTCCAGAACTGGAAGAAGCATCCTTGGCATGAGATGCTTGGGAGGACTGGACATAAAAACTGTTTATTATAAAAATGCCAAAATATTATGGGTCACTTTTTAGAAACAATTTTATGCTTCCCTTGTGGCTCAGAGGGTAAAGTGTCTGCCTGCAATGCAGGAGACCTGGGTTTGATCCATGGGTCAGGAAGATCCCCTGGAGAAGGAAATGGCAACCCGCTCCGGTACTCTTGCCTGGAAAATCCCATGGAAGGAGAAGCCTGGTAGGCTACCGTCCATAGTGTTGCAAAGAGTTGGACATGAGTGAGCAACTTCACTTTCACTTTCATATTTTCTTAAGATTAGTGTTTTCCTCCTCTGAGGCAATAGGAAACACTATAAACAATAACATAAAAATGCCATTTACTGATGACTGTTAATTATCTTAAATATGAATGAATAAATAAATGCTGATGCTGAAGCTGAAGCTCCAGTACTTTGGCCACCTGATGCAAAGAGCTGACTCATTGGAAAAAACTCTGATGCGGGGAAAGATTGAGGGCAGGGGGATAAGGGAGCAACAGAGGGTGAAATGGTTAGAAAGCATCACCAGTCAATGGATGTGAGTTTGAATAAACTCCAGCAGATAAGGAAGGACAGGAAAGCCTGGTGTGCTGCTGTCCATGGGATGACAAAGATTTGGACATGATTTAGTGACTGAACAACAAGTAAAGAAATAAAGTGGGCCAATGTATAATAAAACTATAAAAGCTATAGTTTTTCAAGGGTGAGACTCTCACCATATCATCATTTGTTCAAAGAAGGTTATTTGTCAAAAGTTATTTACTCTTCTTTCCCCTGGCTTTCTGAGCACATGCTATGAACATCTTCATTTATTTTAGTTTTAAGTTGAGTGATTAAAGAAAAAAGCACTCTCTTTGCTTTTAATATTGCTGAATATTTGGAGATCAATTGCAGCTGTTAAATTAAAATAGTTTACCCCTCGAGGACTTTCAAAGACCAAGGAAAATATTATATTAAATGGAAAATATTAGTCTTCTATTGTTACTATCTTGGACTAGATTGCATTAGATCTTCACATTAAGGCATGAAGTGCTTTGAAGATGTAAAGCCAGTGGTACTGTGTAGAATGAAGCATAAAATCAAACAAACATGTTATTTATCTTGGTCTTTGTAAGCAGAATCAACTTGTTGGATTTGTTTTTATCTATCAATAGAATGAATCTGCACACAATCATAATGTTCTCAACTTGATTACTCAATTGAATAAGAAGGGCATAGATAAATGGCAAATAGCAAGTTAAATATGTTATGTTTGGCCTAAAATGGGTATATAATTTTTAAATCTTTATTTTTCTGATCCTAAGTGTAAAGTGATATGTCAATGAGTAAGATTTTTAGAAACATCCTAATATAAAGTTAAATTAGAGTTAAAAGTTTTGTGTAGATGGGTCACCATGGAGATCTCTCATGTGTAGACAATTCAGTGTAAGTTATTTGAATATCAATGGCTCTGTCGTTTATGTAAAATTATCTACCCATGTATAAGATAAACATGGACGCTTAGAAACTTCTCTTGATGTAGAGGCTACATTACCAAGTGGGTAAATCACAGTGTTACATCAAGTACAGCTGTTACCTCATGGGTATAGCTGTCTAATCACAAGTAGGAGATATAATCCCAGGGTGCTCTGTTAGCCTGGGATTTCAGGATCAGTTTTGTTTTTGATCCCACTATTTCTCAAATCCCTTTTCATTAATGATGAAATAGGGTCTCAATATCCTCAGCTGCCACTTGGAAAGGAAAAAAGGAAGATTATGCTGCTCACATCCTAGTCATTTGGTATCTAAGTTTCTTTTTTGCTTTACTATAAATACTTCCTTGCATTTTGATAAATTTATACATTTTAAGCATAATTCTCAGAATAACCTTTTCTATTTGGAATAAAAATGAAACTTAGAAACAGTGAAAAAGAGCACCAAGTAACTAAAAAAAGATGCTACCAAATGTACTTGGGAAACCTCACATAAGTCACTTCTAAGTCCGTACTCAGAACCTGCTGCTTCTCATTTATCCATGATTGTACCAATGTGCTTATTTGCCACTCCTAGTTTAAACAGCTGAATAGAATCTAAATAAAAAATTATTAACACCACATATGTATTCTGATATTAGAGGTATCAAGAAATATTTCTCAAATGTGAGGGAAACATATGTGTCTAAGAGTAAATCTTTTTCTGGATCCATAAAGTTACACATACTTCACTGGCTTCAGATGACACTACCTTAGGCAACCTGATTAGTATTTATAATGATCTCAGTGTCTTCATGTGTCCTTTGTTTAAGAATTCAGGTCACTATGGAACACATTTTGGAAATTTTTCACCCCAAATGATTGAATGTGTATTTAATGGGTACATTACTATATAGATTTAATTTTCATGAACATAAGTCAACCATCTTTGTATCTAATTTTAAGTAATGACTCAAGAATTTCATATCATACAGTGTTTATAGTTTATAATTGACCCTAAGATGTTTATCTATGCAGCAATGCCCAATCAATTCATAACTGCAGATTTTTTTTAAAGACATCAAAGTAAATATTACTGTTAAATTTTTTATGTGACATTGAAAGAAATCAAGTGTGCCAATGAAATGTGTTAAAATACTGGCCTTAAATTCCACCAAATATTTGTTGTTTTGTGAGATGAAGATTGCAGTCCTAATTCTACTAAAATACACACAATTGACCTGTTTAACTGTTTGGTCTCTTATCTGTATACTTACATACATGATCTGCTTGGGAAATTTCTTTGTAACTAAGAGGCCAGTTAAGGGAAAGGGGAGTAGGTCTGCAGACGCTTAGAATGGATTCAGGTACCTGAGTCTAAGTAAGATGGAAAGTTAAGTGACAATTATGTATTCAGGTGTCTCATTTCCTGTACATTGTTCCTGAAAACTACCTGGAATGATAAAGCCATGATATTAGATAGCCAACTTGGAAACCCTCCTACTTTGATATACAAGTCCCATTTTGCAATCTTAAATTTAAGAGCAAGAAAGGCCTCTTTTCCATGGTATCTGGTGGCTTTATATCTAATGATCATAACCTTCTAGCCTGGAATAGAGGTTATAAGTTATCCTCACGGAGATTTTTCTTTATCATTTTTAACACACTAATTTTTTTCTGTGTTTTTACATTCTGGAATGTATCTTTAGGACTTGGTAACTTTAGGTAACGGAGAAGGCGTTGGCACCCCACTCCAGTACTCTTGCCTGGAAAATCCCATGGATGGAGGAGCCTGGTGGGCTGCAGTCCATGGGGTGGCTAAGAGTTGGACACGACTGAGTGCCTTCACTTTCACTTTTCACTTTCATGCATTGGAGAAGGAAATGGCAATCCACTCCAGTGTTCTTGCCTGGAGAATCCCAGGGACGGGGGAGCCTGGTGGGCTGCCATCTATGTGGTTGCACAGAGTCGGACACGACTGAAACGACTTAGCACCAGCAGCAGCAGCAGCAGCAGCAGCAACTTTAGGTAACTTTAGAATTTCTTGTCCAAGGTTCTGCTTTTTTCTGATTTTGCACTTTCATGAGCTTCTCTTATACTTCTGATGGAAACATTGGCATGAACAGATGCTCTGTGGACCAAAGGGATAAGGTTTTCTTTATTTTCACTATTGTATTTTCTAGACTGTACAAGTTTTTAAATTTTAGGATCTGATTGATAAAACTAGGATGCCAAAAAAGGAACTTAAATATGCATATGTGCACATATATATATATATATTTTTTGGCAAATTCTATTTATTTTTTATATGCTTTGCTGTTTAAGGAGAATGTGAGGTATGTAGGTGCCATAGCGTGTGGGAGAGTTTAAAAGTTGGGAGAGTTAAAGAAGGTATCAAAGGATTTGAGTCAATAATGACTTTCAGATATTCACGTTGATTAATTAGTACTTCCTCTCCTACCTGTTGTTAGTGGTTTAGTAGGAGGCAATGCAGCAGTCAAAAGGGTGGGTCAATTATCTAGCCTACATATTTATAATTGGGAGGGAGTTGGGAGGAGCCAAACTCCCTCGAGACCGGAAGGGAACCTAGTGACGCCTGTTTAGAGACACTAGTGGGCTTAGAAAAGACGTCACAGGAAAGAGTGACAGGGGACTCCATACCAGTGGGATCTTTTCCTTTACATGCAGGAAAAAAAAAAGAAATGAAACTGAAAAGCCCCTCCTTAATTATTAAATGCTATGTGTATTGTAAGTTTTGCAACAATCAGAAATTTTAGAGAATTTTATATACACTTTTTAAAAGGGCAGCTAAAATTCAAATTTTGGTGCTATTTTATTCTTTTGTACTATTTCACTTGCAAAGTGAATTGACCTGACAAGACTTGTGATGTGCTAAGTGATAACATTACGTGATTTGAAATTTAAGTTTTATAATAACTGCTTCATGTGTCAAGGGAAAATACGTGTTTTTAAATTTACTTAACTGAGAAATGGCTGTTTTTAAAGATATTATATAATAATTTTATTTGTTGAAATATTTATTATATAAAATCTCAAATGCAGAGGACCAATTATATATAAAATAGTAAAACAATGGCTCATTTAGGAAAAAAACCCTCTCTTTTGTATTTTATTAATATTTTGTGGTAAAAAATTACCAAAAATGATTTTCTAGAATATTATATCTGATTCATTTTTATTATATTATTACTATTTTCATTACATTCTCTTCAAATTGCAGTAGTTTGGATCAAACCCAGGTCTCCTGAGTTGCAGGTGGATTTTTTACCAGCTGAGCCACCAAGGAAGCCCAAGAATACTAGAGACAGTAGCCTGTCCCTTCTCCAGCAGATCTTCCCAGCCTAGGAACTGAACTGCATTGCAGGCAGGTTCTTTACCAACTGAGCTAGTAGGGAAGCCAAAACATGCTGCTGCTCCTGCTAAGTCTCGTCAGTCATGTCCGACTCTGTGCGACCCCATAGACGGCAGCCCACCAGGCTCCGCCGTCCCTGGGATTCTCCAGGCAAGAACACTGGAGTGGGTTGCCATTGCCTTCTCCAATGCATGAAAATGAACATAATTGGTTGTAAATAACTTAGCCAGTACAAATCCCCACACTATTGGGAATAACATGTGGCTACTGAAATCTTATCAGTATCTCTTTCCTGAGCAGCTAAACTTAGCATGATTTTACATTTAATGATACAATAGGTATGGATTTGTTAAAATGAAAAATAAGACATATTTCCTGAATATGTTGTATTTGTTCACTGTGTTTTCAGGTAAGAATTAGCAGTCTGCAGTCATCCACTTTATAAACTATGATCTAATCGGAACTCAAGAGCTAAATAAGAACATGGATGATTAACCTTTAGTTAGTAGGAACCCCTAGGGAAAATTTCAGTGGGACAGAAAGTGATTACTGATGATTTTTCAAGTGGTAATCTTGCCTCTGAGAAAATACTGAACAGTTAACTTCACAGAACAGGGTAGTATCTGTTGGATATTCCAGACAATTGGAGACCTTTTGCTAGCAGAAGTCTAAGGTACATTTTTAAAAGAGAAAGAGATCACAGTAAGAACTGTGACAGTTTGTTAGTAAAAAAATCTTGGACTCATGAAAATCTTCCTTTCACTGGGGCTATGAATCCTCAGGGCTTCCCGGGTGGTGCTAATGGTAAGGAATCAACCCACCAATGCAATAGTAACAAGAGACACAGTTTCAATCCCTGGGTCAGGAAATCCCCTGGAGTAGGGAATGGGAACTCACTCCAATATTCTTGCCTGGAAAATTCCATGGACAGAGAAGCCTGGCAGGCTATAGTCCATGGGGCTGCAAAGAGTTGGGCACAACTGCGTGCGCGCGCGCACACACACACACACACACACACACACACACACACACGAATATTTAGTAGCTCAGCTAACAATCAGGAAACCCTTAGTCTCCAAGAGGTACTGAGTGAAAAACGGTTTTAGAATTTAATAAAACAGCCATGTCAAATCTTACTGGTAAGGTAGAATTTGGTATTTATCTTGCAACTTTGAACTGGAACCTTGAGAGAATTAAAGTTCTCAGAAGAACCTTTGCATTGCCCATTAATCCTTATTTCTTATTGCATTGAAATAAACAACAGCAGAAGGGAAAACTCAAGCCCTAGTACACTAAAACCATTAAAGTAGCTGGCAAAATTATAATCTAGGTAACTTACCTTCCATCTTACATTGCTATAATTTTATCAGTTGAAAATGATACCCACTTCATTGGAGAAGATTGTTTAACAAGCTTTTAATCATCATAATACCTTAACAATATGATACTGAGAAAAATTTTTTAAAAATAGTTTTTGTGCTAATTTTGGATAAAAGATTCTTAGTAGATATAAATATGTGGCTGCCATTGCAATAAATCTAATGGAACTTTTAAAGGTCTAGCAATTGTAACTTATTCAGTCTCTGAATTTATTAATTCCACAGTTGAATGTATTTTTACTACACACAGGATATTCTAAGTAGTATGTTTACATCTTCATCTTTCATTAGCTTAATACTGGAAATCTCAGAACTGAATCGCCAGTCTATGTCTGACGCAGGATGCAGCATGCTTGGGGCTGGTGCATGGGGATGACCCAGAAAGTTGTTATGGGGAGGGAGGTGGGAGGGGGGTTCATGTTTGGGAATGCATGTAAGAATTAAAGATTTTAAAATTTAAAAAATAAAAAACTAAAATTAAAAATAATAATAATAAAATAAAATAAAAAATAAATAAATTATGTCATAAAGAGAAAGTCAGGGGAAGAGCTTTAGCTGTGAAACATTTGGTTCCTTTTCAGCTTCCCCAGGAAGCTCCACTTGCAAAAGAGATGTGAACAGGAAGACCTCAGCCTGAATCGAGATTAACTCCCTGCAATTCAGTTATCCTAAAGCAGGAAATTGCACTCGATAAATATCATAATGGAGTGAAAGTTTTAGAGCAGGAAGTTTTCACTCACGTGAGAGAAAAGTTCTTTGTGCAAACGATTTTGCTGTTTATGATGTCAGTAAATTTATTTAACCAGATGCTGATGGGTATATCATACATTTTCCATCTTACTTCTGACTTGATTTCCAATTTCCCTCATTCTGCTCTTTCCCCTGTGTTTTTAAAATTAACTAGAAACCTCTCCTAGAAGGACTTGTGTTTAGCAACACAACTACGGGCAAATAGGTGATGATATTTGCTGTAAAAACAAATAGAAATAATGCATTATTTTAAAATAAATTTCTTAAATTAAGTTTATTTAAATCAGATTCTTAAATCAGATTTAGGAGATAACGATAGTTTCAGGTAACTCTCCAAAATGTAAATTTTTTTACAACAAAATCAATCTAATATTGATTAGCAATGATTTTGTTTCCACTTTCATACATTATTTAAAATAATTGAATCTGGTGAGCAACATGGATCAGGGTCAGATAAATGTTTTCATAGCAGTTATTGGCAGACTTTTCCCTTCTAATGTTTCCCCTGAATAGAAGTATAATTTGCATCTAGTTAAGTATTGATGAGTCCCCTAGTGAGTTTTGATTTTATGTATTTTTTGAGACCCCATTCGCGGAGTTGCAGGCGTGTAGAGTCAGGACTTTGTGCACACTGCTCCCAGTGCCAAGCCACATCTGCCTAAGGCCCCCGCGGACTTGGCTAAGGCCCGGCCCCCACAGGCCCTGCTGCCAGCTCAGGTGTGGAGATACTGCCGAGCTGTCACTCCGCATGGTTTCCTGCAAGTCAGCTATCTCGTTCCCATCTGTGTTGATATTCTTTCCTGGGTTTTTTTCACTGCTTGCCTGGCATGCATATATTTGTCTGATAAGCCTCAATTTGGCTTTAAGAGTTGCCTTCTCAGGTCGTGGCTCAAAATGAAGTTTTTCCCTGGGTATGTTTTCCCTTTAGTTGCATTTCTTACTGTTACATAATTCTTAACTTTGAGATGTTTCTGTTTTAAGGTACACTTTGTTAAGCTTATTAGGGTCCTTTTACATGTTGCCCATCCCGTTTTGAATGTCTTAATCCATGAAGATCTCCCATAGTGTGAGTTTTGTTTGCTTTCGAGTTTAAATAACAGCAAAATGAGATTATTTAAATATATAATGGCATTTTTTTCCCTCTTCATTTTTATCTTACATAATTCTCTTTAGCCAAGAGGTCGCTTTTCAGCAGGAATTTATTTGGATAACTTTGATTGTTAGTATTCAGGGCCTCCCTGCAAAGTCAGGGATAGATTGCATAGTGGATATATTTAGTCCATAAAGGGCTTTTCTATATCTAAAGTTTGATTATTTGTGCTTTGCACCATTAATTGGCAATTTCGGCCATACTCTTGATTATGCAGCTAAAATTTACTCTGAAGTGGTCAATCCTGTAGGCTTTGTACTTGCAAAACTCCAGTGAATTTATTGAAGGTGGAGTACTCCTAACGGCTGCTGGTGCAGACTTGGTGGGTATTCTGAGTTGAAAATGGAAGGGCAGATAATTCGAGTACACCATGCTCTGATTAAAGGGCTATGAACAGCTTCCTCCACTTACAGATTAACATCATTTTATGCTCTGTTTTCAAACAAGGAATATCTGTTCTAAAAGTAGATCCCACAGATAACTGCTAATGCACCAAGTTCCAGTTGCCCTTGCTTGAAATAGCCCATCAGATTTTCTTTCCCTTCAAGAAATAAATCATTATGGCTTTCATGTCTTTTGGCAGACTTCCTTCCTTATGGGACTGTGGTTTGAAATTGGTTTATGACTTCCTGCTTCGTAACAATAAAAAAAAAACAGTGTTGAGTGTCTTAGCCCTGTTACCCAATGCGTTTGTTATGGAAACTGTTTCACGTAAAGTAAATGGAAAGAGAAATATGAAACTCAGGTGGGAATAGAGTGCTTAGTTATAGCATATATTCTTCTTTTTTTATAGATTCATTCACCCTGTAAGTACTAATTGAGTGTCTACATCACGCTAACTTCCCTTATAGTGTAGAAGTTATAATTAAAGTTATAAACTGTGCTCCAGATGATTATAAATTAGAAGCCTGTCAAAAGTCCTATTTAAAAAAGTAGGAATGAAATGCAGCTTCCTCACTGAAAAACTGGAAAACTGAATGAAAGCTTCATTTAATAATTATCAAAAACTCTCATTGTTAATTGTTGAAATTATACAATGAACAACATTGTAAGGGGGAAATATAAATTGTCTTTAATGTGCCTCTAAAAACTCAGTGTACACTTTAATGTTTATTATTAAAGAAACTATGTATGCTATAAGCTTATAGGCTTACTCTATATCACTATTATTTTTGCCACTGAATCCCACTAGTGAGCAGGTGGCTTAGATCTGAGCTGTGACAATTTAAAGTATCAGCATTCTAAATATGGGTCTTCTCTGTTCTGGAAAGGTATGTCATTAAACTTCTCTCCATTGAAAGCTAAGATTTCACTGACAAAACCAGGTACCTGAATGTCTTAAACAGGACACATTTGATCTATTTATTAGTACCAGATGGAAATATTTTCCTGTATTTCTCATACCTAATCTCTTCTTACTTTGAACAAATTCAAAATGTTGTCCTAACTACATGGAGCTGACCATATTTGATCAGCCCTACATCTGAAAAATGACTATTGTTAAACCAGGATTGTAGTGAAACCCATTTTTCTTTATTGTCAACAAAACAAAACAAACTGTACACATAAGCTCTTGCATTCTGGGACTCCATTTAAAAGCATTTAGCAATTTGGTTGTACCCACCTTCAGAAAACCCATTCTAGGGTCTGAATCCCTGATATACTCAGAGGATACCAGCATTCTCTAAATTGTCAGGGAGGGTTTAGAAGTTGTCAGTTCTATTTTCCTGCCACCTAAAATCTGCATTTTCTTATTCTGACTGTTTGCTGTTCACAGGAGAGGGAAGTGGAAAGCTTCTTGTATACATAAATGTGATTTTTCCTTTGACTTTATTTTGCAAGAAGACACCAAATTAAAAATTTCAAAAAAATACTGTATAGCCTTAAGACTTTAACTAGTTTCCTATTTTCTTTAATAATTGCAGCTATCAGGAATCATAAATAAATAGAAACTATTTTTTGTTTTGAATTGTATAAAATTTCATTTTATAAAATTCTTCATGAAATTTTATCATAGAATCATAGAGCTAACATTAAATCATAGAAACAGAAGGGGATTATGTGTGACCTTTTCTTATACAGCTTTTATAGATTCAGATTTTCTACAACTAACTTGATAATATGTTTCAATGCTAAAACTAAAACAAATATATTTATTTAGTTAGCACTCTTTGGTTGCTAGGGCTTCCCTGTGGCTCAGACAGTAGAGAGTCTGTCTGCAACGCAGGAGACCTGGGTTCAATCCCTGAGTCTAGATGATCCCCTGGAGAAGGATGGCTACCCACTCCAGTATTTTTGCCTGGAGAATTCCATGGACAGAAGTGCCTGGTGGGCTACAGTCCCTGAACAGGACTGAGCAACTGACACTTTCACTTTCTTTGATTGTCAGTAAGAGAAACCAGCTTAAAATATATCATGCTAAAATAGAAGTACATGGACTCAATCTTCATAAATGTATTCGAAGTTCAGTACCACCAGCATCTGTGCTCATGCTCTCTCTCACCCTCTTCCCCTCTCTTCCTCCCTCCCTCTTTTCTTCCTTCCGTCTCTCCTTTTCTCTCTTTCTCCATCTGTCTTCTCTGTGCATCCACATGTTTCTTCTTACATTGGAGATGATCCTTTTATCTTTTTCTACTCTAGATGATAAACCATGGCTGACAGTCCCATAGTTCTTTAATTTGCATGTTACATGCCCACCTGCCTTAAGACTAGTAACTTTTCTGGGTACCAATTTCAAATCCCTGCTAGAGAAATTCTGGCTGTGCCTAGCTTAAGATCGGACTTTTTCAGTCAGCCATGCCTGAGGGAGAAGGTCATGAGCAAGATATTCTAGAGAAGATATAAGTAGCTTATATTAAATAATAACAATGATCATAATAAATAAGCACTTACTCTATGCCAGAACCTGTGTCTAAGTGTTTCACTTGCATCATCCCATGAAAATAGTTATTAGTAAAACACTGTGCATTTAAAGTGTCTTTGCATGCATTATATTAATCTTAACAATCACTTCATCAATGAAATGTCGTGATTTCCATTGTATACTAAAACACTTTTGCTAAAACTGAGTTATTATATGACAGAGTCAGAGTTCAACCCCATCTTCTGATTCCTGCTCTAGAGCCTTTTAAACATAAAAGTTGCCTCCTTTTTACAGGGTGTCAGTGATATAAAATTTTGTGAAACATTGCAGTTGATCAGATGGAGTTGCAGACTCATAGGCTGTATTTGGTGTGTAATCAGAGGCACCCTTATAGTCATAGCTTCTTTTTTTTTTTTTTTTCTTATCCACCCCCATCTTTTTTTTGGCTAATCCTTCTCTCTGATTTTCCCTTTAGCAAATACATCACTTAAGAATGCATTTAGCTGCAAGTAATAAATTAATCATGGTTAAGTGAAGGGTTTATTTTCCCCTGTAACAAGTTTCAGGAAGCTGTGGGTCAGCAAGTTTTACTGAGGAATCATGGTACGGCTGTTCTCTTGCACCATGATCTCTTAGTTTTTATTTTCCTTTCCATATTCCCAGGTTGATGGCTTCTTTTCCTGGCACTCTGTCCCTGTTTCAGATTAGGAGAAGAAAGAGGGACAAAAAGGAAAAGGAACAACTTCCCTTGATTCTATTTCTTTTTTCTCCTAAGAATGAGTCTCTCCCCAGGGACTTCGTTTAGTATTTTATTAGCCAACATTTTGTCACATGGCTTCCCCTAGAAGAAAGCTAGATGGGAGTGAATATTTTTCTTTCTAATTTTGATGCAGAGTGAGCCAAACTACACCCTATGCTTTAAGGGACCAGAAAGCAGTAACTCAGTTCTGGGTGCCACATGCCTGTGAGTCCTCTCATATTGGTCTGCTTCACTTGGGCATTTTCAGCATTTTCTTTGAACAACTGAGTGGCTCCAGTTTCTTTTAACTTTCTTAATAGGATCACTTTTCTGTTTTGTTCTGCCCTGTAGAGTCCCTTTCATTGATTTTTTTTTTTTTTTTTTTTATCCATAGCTGTACAAATACCCACGAGTTTACATTCCTACATATTCCCAGGAGGTCACCTGAGAATCATCCTGTTCTCCCTCTGTCCCTCTTTTACAATTTATAGATGAGACTCAGAAGCCTGGGAAGGCAAAGTTGCCTGGCAAGTGAGTGAACCTAAAATGCACTCCATGTCCCTGACTGTCAGGCCTGGTTTTTCCTAAGCATTTCTAAATAATATCTTTGTGTTTTATATGTTCAAATTTAGGAGAAAAATAAAACTGCTGACATATAAAGTGTTAGTTACAGAAAAATGAAAATGATCCTGAAATGACGATATGGCAGTGAACAAGAAAGAGGAGTTTTGCCCTCAGTTAAGTTTATGTATCAGATTATATTTAATGTATGCATAGATATTCATATTCTAATCAAATATTTACTAAGGGTTTACTCTGTGTCTTGGACTGTTCTCAATATGGGGTATACAGTTTATAACAAGAAAAACAAGATTCTTATTCTTACTGAGCCACTGAAGCCAAAAATTACCCTGTTTTCTAGGTAAACTCAGACCCCATCCTTTCCCTCCTGTTTATTAACTAATGCAGTAAAAGAAACACATGTATACACACATACATTTAATTGATAGCATTTCTTAATCTAGGGAATGCAGTAAATTCTAAGCTGCTTTTGATGTCTGATACATATCTTTTGGCTGAGTATGCAATTTAGTTGGATTTAAAATGGATCTAAATTTAAGTGAAAATTTATTGGACTGAATTCTAACAACAGTGACTCTCTCTACCTTTATTCCTTTGTTTTATTGAATTTAACTTGAATGAAATCTTTTTTATTTGTCTAAGTCTATTTCTGTCTAGTAAGGAAGTTGAAATTGATCATGCCTTGACTTTGTGGGCCATCAGAGAACCATGACATTCCAGGGTATTGATTTTGTGGTGTTAAAGGGTGACAGATCTAGTGTTAAAGTGCCGAGAGAGAATTGGGTTTCAGATTGTACACCATAAGCAGTCCTGGCTTTTGCTGAGGCCTAGCTTTTTAAAGCAATGGAAAGAATTGTAAGTCTTATGTAATTTTTACTACATAAACTTGGAAAGATTAATTAAGCCAGAAGTGTGTCATCATGCATCCAGGAGACAAAGGTCCACGTGTGATAAACATATACTCTGCATATCTATATATAGACAATTTACAGTATTAAAAATGTGTGAATAGAGGAAGTATACTCTGTGCTAAGAATATTGAGTAATATTCAAGTCAGTATGACTGAATCTTTTCAAAACATGTTTCATCTCACATTTTGGAAGTCTCTTGATAACAAAAGTTTGATTGTCCCTTTTGAGACAATCTACCTGGAAGTCCCTTTTGATAACAAAAGTTTGATTGTTTATCCCACCATTCTTATCATCATTATTTTCCATATTGTTACATTGTGCTTTCCCATAGTCAGGTACTAGAGGATGTGAGTTATGATGCGTACAATTCAGAGAGGCCAGAGGTCTAACAAGTATAATGCTTGACAACTTTTTGTTAACTTTTGGGAGGTGGAAGGTTGACAAGAACATTATAATAGCTTGATATAGATATAATCTGAGGAAGAGTAACCACAGTCATCTTTCAATGTCCCATTTTCCTCTGTATTTGTTCTTTGTCAGTTTAATGACCTTTCGTGTATGCACTGAAAATAACATTTTGATTATATGATTATTGTGTGGAAAAACTCTTCTGAGCTAAGTCCAGGTGTATCTCTAGAAACTAATCAGAAGTGCACCAGATTCATTGACTTTCACTAATCTATCACAGTCATCTTTTAATTTCTTTTCACATTTTCTTCCAAGTTTGCATTCTTGAAGAAGACTTTGACCTGCAAAGAAGAATAGAATGTATTTTATAATGTATGTTTGTTCTGTTTTTTAACAGCATAAGTATTTTGCTTAAGCAGATTTTCTAGAAAGTGACAGCTTTGAAAAATTGGACACAGGAGCTGCTGGAAGCATTTCAGTTCCAGACAATCTAAATAGTGCAGAAGGGGAAAATGAAATATCACTGTGTTTTAAAGATGACAGTTTTGTCAAAGATTCCCTTTCACTCTTTGACTTAAAACAAATGGAGTAAATCAGGTATATCTGTTCAAAATATGCATGTGCACTCTCTGAGGAAGCACTCCTTCCTAGCAATGTTCCTTCTGAGACAACCAATTAAAGAATTACTTTAAAAACATGTATCACAGGGGAGGGAGATGGGAGGGGGGTTCAGGATGGGGAACACATGTACACCCATGGCGGATTCATGTCAATATATGGCAAAACCAATACAATATTGTAAAGTAATTAGCCTCCGGTAAAAATAAATAAATTTATATTAAAAAAAAACAAAACATGTAGCACAGGGTGGGTAGACTATCATTTTCTTTGCTTCATTCTTTTAGGCACATTTTGAGGTCATGGGATTTCACAAGTATATAGTGTAGCTTTATGAAGAAAGGAAAAAAGAAATCTCCTGGCTTAACACCATCTGAGTATAACATCATGCACACCTATTGTATGTTCTTCAGAAATGTAAGAAAGTAATTATCATTGTGTGTTTGTTTGCATGTCTGCATGTGTGAGAGAGAGAGAGAGAGAAAGAGAGAGAGTTTTAATAAACTTAAAATCATATGCTAAATATTTTCTGGCTCTATTAAAAATGCAATAGTATTCTACTTAAAAAAATGTTGAGTATACTTGAAAAGGTATAGCAAATTTGATAAAACCTGCTTCTCAGAACAATTGTATCGCTAGAGAGGCAGTAGAGAGTAGTTAGTTAAAAGCAGAGACACAACGATGAGCCTTCTTGGGTTTAAAATTCCAACACTGCCATTTTTAGAACTGTGTTTTAAGCAGGTTAATTTCTCTGTTCGAGTCCCTTCTTTGTCAAGTGGGGTTAATAATATTATCTACTTCCTAGGGACTGCATGCATTAGCCTGAGATCTCATAAACACGCAATAGAGTGTTAGTTATTATTAGAGATTGAGAACACTTATCATATTATGAAGCCAGGGAGAGAAGCACATTTTAAACAAAAAGTAATTCAGAGGGCAAATTAAAAGATCAAAATTTTTCAGGAAGTCCATAATATATAGATTATGTTTCTTTAAAGACAATAGTAAATGAATAGTGATCACATTTTTTCTTCTAACAAAAGAAGCACTGCTGATGATCTTTTTTATCTTACACGTATTCTTTAACATACTTTAAGAATTATACTATATAAGAAAGTCACTGGTAATTTCCATCTTTCAGATTTCATGCAATAGTCAGTTAACTGATTTCATGTTCATAGGTTATTCTGTTTTTTGTTTTGCTACTGTTTGAGATAGTAGTCTTGTCAATGACTGTATATTTTAACTACAATTTGTTCCCACTCAACTGTGGCAAGAGTGGTTATGTTAGTATTGTTACTTTCTGAAACAACTTTGATTTAATATGTCACATTTGTTAATTCTCTGTTCACTTACATGCTTAAATTGTCTCTTATCAAATATATGCCTTATCTGGATTATCACCTAAATCTGTCCCGTGAAAAAGATTGATTCATTATAGCTTACATAAAAAAATCTTATAATATGATCTATTTATACATTTTACTTTATTTTAGGGCCTATCAGCTTTTCATATTAATAAGATTGTCATTTTTATGTATGGAAGGATTCTTGATACAATTTGGCTCTGAGCCATAATATTACCTATCCTCTTAACTCTTTGGAAACACTGACTTATGTTCATTGCATTAGTGTAGGCTTAATTTTATTTCATGTCCAAGATGACAAAGGTTACTTCATTAGGCACCTCATTTAACTTTTCCTCCCTGTAATTTTCTGGTATCTTATACTAAGTATCATTAAAAAAAAAAAAAAAGAATGTTCTGCTCCCATTAAGAAAAAGTGAGATGAGAACAAAGCCAATTATTTGCAGCACATAAAATCCTTATGATAATTTGGTAGACTTTAATTAAACTAATACATCACACTGAACGTATAAGACAAAGGAGCAAAAAAGAAGCAAATAATCTTTTCTATGTTAAAAACACCATATTGCTTTTTTATTAAGTTCCTTAAGACTTGTGACCTATTTTAAAGTGTAAGATTTGCAGTCCTTTTCATACAAAGCATATTAAAAAATTCTATGCAATATTGATTGGAATCATCCCCCCGAAATTTGAAATGAAGCTATAAAGAAGCTTGACTTAAAGTAATTTGTATTAATTTCTTAAGATTTTGCAAATATTTCAAAATAAAAGGAGATTCTGTAACATAGCCCACACAGAAACATTTCTGTTACAAAGAATCTCATTTTCGTATTTATCATATAATTGTCATTGGTTGTTTTTGATGAACCCACTGACATTATGAGTGCAAAGTCCACTGTAAATTAAAAATAAGTCTATGTAATTTGTATGTCTTCCCTGTATTTCACAACTGAACTGTCCTGAAATTAGAGCTACTTGGTCTTTAAATAATCTCATCTCCCAGTTTTACATTTCTTTGAGATGTAATTCTCATAAATTAAGTGGAAATAAACTACTGATTTGGGAACAAGAGCATTTAGTTTTAATCCTAAATTTGCAGTGTTACACTAAATGTCTTGTCATCCCCCTGAGACTCAGTGTTATCACTGGTAAAGTGAATAATTTGGTAGAGGATGGTTTCAGGTGAGTTCCTTATCTCTGAAATTGTATTTCTGTATTAGTTGCTGATATAATATCTTTCTATATCCTAAAAGTCATTATATTAATATATTCATGTCAGTCGTTAAATCAGCACCACTTAGTATTTCTGAAAGTATTTGTAAAAAAACAGTCCTAGAAATTTCTAATGATCAGAAAGCAGAGTTTTTAAAGCTGATTGACCACAAATCACATTCAAAGAGAAGAATATTCAACTTAGAAAGCTCCGGGAGTTGGTGATAGACAGGAAAGCGTAAGAGTCAGACACAGCTGAGTGACTGAACTGAACTGAACTACAAACATACTCATGGTAATAGTTCTTACACTTTTAACATTATCTTTCATGAGCAAGAAACTGGTTGGTTGGATTTTGTAATTTTGTCCTATTGCACATTTACTTTTTCAAGATGGTTAAAACTCACTGGACATTACCTTTACTTCCCTGGTAGTGTATCAGACTCTTACTAAATTTATCCGTCATCTAGAAACACTTTGGCTGCTTTCTACTCCCCTCTGTGAGTGTTTAAGGATTGCAAAGTAGACTCAATATTTGGGGCACACAATTGTATTTCAGTGGCATTTAAGAACAGCCATGATTGCTATTCATTTCACTTTCTCATTAGCATCTAGTCTCTCTTTCTCCAGTGACTTATTGCTTTGGCACATGAATACTAGCCAGTTCTGCTTTTGTTTCCAAAGCTGGCTAATACCATGATCTGAGGAGGATAATGATGACACTTTAAGTGAACATCATTTTACATTTTATTCTGAGCTTTTAGAATGGAGATGCATGAATGGTCAACTTTGACCGCATGTAATTGGCACTGTAAAGCTGAGGCTCAGTCAGTTCAGTTCAGTTGTTCAGTCGTGTCCGACTATTTGCACCCCATGGCCTGCAGCACGCCAGGCCTCCCTGTCCTTCACCAACTCTCAGAGTTTATTCAAACTCATGTTCATTGAGTTGGTGATGCCATCCAACCATTTCATCCTCTGTTTCCCTTTTCCACTAGCCTTCAATCTTTCCCAGCATCAGGGTCTTTTCCAATGAGTCAGTTCTTTGCATCAGGTGGCCAAAGTATTGAAGTTTCAGCTTCAGCATCAGTCCTTCCAATGAATATTCAGGACTGGTTTCCTTCAGGATGGACTGGTTGGATCTCCTTGCAGTCCAAGGGACTCTCAAGAGTCTTCTCCAATACCACAGTTCAAAAGCATCAATTCTTCAGCTCTCAGCTTTCTTTATAGTCCAAATCTCACATCCATACATGACTACAGGAAAGCCAGAGCTTTGACTAGATGGACCTTTGCTGGCAAAGCAGTGTCTCTGCTTTTTAATAAACTGTCTAGATTGGTCATAACTTTTATTCCAAGGAGCAAGCATCTTTTAATTTCATGGATGCCGTCACCATCTGCAGTGATTTTGTAGCCTCAAACAATAAAAGTCTCTCACTGTTCTCATTGTTTACCCTTCTATTTGCCATGAAATGATGGGACTATATGCCATGATCTTAGTTTTCTGAATGTTGAATTATAAGCCAACTTTTTCACTATGCTCTTTGACTTTCATCAAGAGGCTCTTTAGTTCTTCACTTTCTGCCATAAGGGTGGTGTCATCTGCTTATCTGAGGTTATTGATACTTCTCCCAGCAATCTTGATTCTAGCCTGTGCTTCATCCAGCCCAGCATTTCACATGATGTACTCTGCATATAAGTTAAATAAGCAGGGTTGATGTACACAGCCTTGATGTACTCCTTTCCAAATTTGGAAACAGTCTTTTGTTCCATGTCCAGTTCTAACTGTTGCTTCCTGACTTGCATACAGATTTCTCAGGAGGCAGGTCAGGTGGTCTAGTATTCCCATCTCTTGAAGAATTTTCTACAGTTTGTTGTGATCCACACAGTCAAAGGCTTTGGCATAGTCAATAAAGCAGAAGTAGATGTTTTTCTGGAACTCTCTTGCTTCTTCAGTGATCCAATGGATGTTTGATCTCTGGTTCCTCTACCATCTCTAAGTATAGCTTGAATATCTGCAAGTTCACAGTTTATGTACTGTTGAAGCCTGACTTGGAGAATTTTGAGCATTACTTGACTAGCATGTGAGATGAGTGCAATTGTGCGGTAGTTTGAACATTCTTTGGCATTGCTTTTCTTTGGGATCAGAATGAAAACTGACTTTTTCCAGTCCTGTGGCCACTGCTGAGTTTTCCAAATTTGCTGGCATATTGAGTGCAGCACTTTCACAGCATCATCTCTTAGGATTTGAAATAGCTTAACTGGAATTCCATCACCTCCACTAGCTTTGTTCGTAGTGATGCTTTCTAAGGCCCACTTGACTTCACATTCCAGGATGTCTGGCTCTAGGTGAGTGATCACACCATCGTGATTATCTGGGTCGTGAAGATCTTTTTTGTATAGTTCTTCCGTGTATTCTTGCTACCTCTTCTTAATATCTTCTGCTTTTGTTAGGTCCATAATATTCTGTCCTTTATTTTGCCCATCTCTGCATGAAATGTTCCCTTGGTATCTCTAATTTTCTTGAAGCAATCTCTAGTCTTTCCCATTCTTTTCTTTCCTCTGTTTCTTTGCATTGATCGCTGAGGAAGGCTGTCTCATCTCTCCTTACTATTCTTTGGAACTCTGCATTCAAATGGGTGTAGCTTTCCTTTTCTTTTGCCTTTCTCTTCTCTTCTTTACATAGCTATTTGTAAGGCCTCCTCAGACAACCATTTTGCCTTTTTGCATTTTTTGGGGGGGGAGAATGATCTTTATCTCTGTCCCTGTACAATGTCATGAATCTCCGTCCATAGTTCTTCAGGCACTCTGTCTATCAGAACTAATCCCTTAAATCTGTTTCTCACTTCCACTCTATAATTTTAAGGGATTTCATTTAGGTCATACCTGAATGGTCTAATGGTTTTTCCTACTTTCTTCAGTTTAAGTCTGAATTTGGCAATAAGGAGCTCATGATCTGAGCCACAGTCAGCTGCCGGTCTTGTTTTTGCTGACTGTATAGAGCTTCTCCATCTTTGGCTGCAAAGAATATAATCAATCTGATTTCAGTGTTGACCATCTGGTGATGTCCATGTGTAGAGTCTTCTCTTGTGTTGTTGGAAGAGGATGTTTGCTATGACCAGCGCATTCTCTTGGCAAAACTCTATTAGCCTTTGCCCTGCTTCATTCTGTACTCCAAGGCCAAATTTGCCTGTTACTCCAGGTGTTTCTTGACTTCCTACTTTTGCATTCCAGTCCCCTATAATGAAAAGGACATCTTTTGGGGGTATTAGTTCTAGAAGGTCTTGTAGGTCTTCATATAACCATTCAACTTCAGCATTACTGGTCAGGGCATAGACTTGGATTACCTTGGTATTGAATGGTTTGCCTTGGAAACAAACAGAGATCATTCTGTCATTTTTGAGATTGCATCCAAGTACTGCATTTTGGATTCTTTTGTTGACTATGACAGCTACTCCATTTCTTCTAAATAATTATTACCCTCAGTAGTAGATTTAATGATCATCTGAGTTAAATTCACTCATTTCAGTCCATTTTAATTTGCTGACTTAATTCCTATAATGTGGGTGTTCACTCTTGCCATCTCCTGTTTGACCACTTCCAATTTGCCTTGATTCATGGACCTAACATTCCAGGTTCCTATGCAATATTGCTCTTTACAGCATCAGACTTTACTTCCCTCACCAGTCACATCCACAATTGGGTGTTGCTTTTGCTTTGGCCCCATTTCTTCATTCTTTCTGGAGTTATTTCTCCACTGATCTCCAGTAGCATATTGGGTACCTACCAACCAATGGAGTTCATCTTTCAGTGTCCTATCTTTTTGCCTTTTCTTACTGTTCATGGGGTTCTCAAGGCAAGAATACTGAAGTGGTTTACCATTCCCTTCTCTGGTGGAGCACGTTTTGTCAGTATATTGAAGCTGAGGTTCAGTCTAGTGTTTTTGCTTCCTTGATGCCTAGCAATCTGTTTGAGGGCTTCCCTGATAGCTCAGTTGGTAAAGAATCTGCCTGCAATGCAGGAGACCCTGGTTCAATTCCTGGGTCAGAAAGATCAGCTGGAGAATGGATAGGCTACCCACTCCACTATTCTTTGGCTTCCCTTGTGGCTCAGCTATAAAGAATATGCCCACAGTGTGGGAGACCTGGGTTTGATTCCTGTGTTGGGAAGATCCCCTTAAGAAGGGAAAGGCTACCTATTCCAGTATTCTGGCCTGGAGAATCCCATTGGCTGTATAGCCCATGGATTCCCAAAGTGTTGAACAAGGCTGAGCTACTTTCACTTTCAGTCTGTTTGAATTGATCCCTGTTTCTCCCTTGTTTAGAGAGAATGTTCCTTTAAAATGTCATTTAGAAGTAAAACAAGAAAAAATAAAATTGTGAATTGAGATGTACACAATTTAACCTTTAGCAATAGGCAGTTCTAGAGCAGAAATCCTCAAATACTTGATTATGTTAGTTTTAACAGTCTATTTTTGCTCTCTCTGACTTTTGACAGTTACTTTAATTTGTCTGTATTTCTAATTTAGGATATTCAGGACAGCTTTGTTGTCATTGCTTTTAATTATTACATCACATCCTTTTATATGTAGACTTGATCTAAGTAGAGAGAACAGCTTGGGGTGAGGTTGAATGGAATTACAGAAATCTCTGATTTAGGCAGGGAAATCCACTCACTGCCTCCCGACTTCACCACCCATCTTCCTCACAGGTTTCTTCTTGGAATGCAGTTTTCCCTCATTTCCATAAATGTCAAGCTTATCTGGCTTTTAAGACCCAGCTCAGGTTCAGTTAGTCTAGGAGCCCTCTCTCTCCTCCCCTCACCATAGTCTCTTCTCACCCTTCAGAGCTCTCATAGTTTTACCTCCTGGGTTCTTGTCTTTTCCTCCTCAAGATTAATCACCTGTTTATGCGTATGTATTTGTACACACAAAAATTTCCTCAGAGGGAAGACTGTGACTTTCGTTTCTTTGTATTTCCCCCATGCCTCCCACGATGTCTTTCACGTGATTCGACTCTGTAACCTTTGGCATTCTTTCTAACACTGAGATTCCATGATTCTAACAGCCAGCCAGTCAATAAATATTGATTGCTTGGCTATCCAACCCATGGCATTTTTTTGTTAGGGCCCACATCATTCGTATTCTGTAGTGAGAGCAAATTACCTATGATGTGGAAGTGGTATAATATTATCCAATCCCTTTCCTTCCATGGCCAATTCAGAGGCTGACTCACCATTTCAAAGCCCTCTTTTCCAAAGAATGTAAATTAAACAGTGCCAATGAATGGCCTTTATGTGTGTGTACTCTTACACAGGTAAATGGTTATAAACATCCCTTTCTTTGATTAGGTGGAATTTGTCTTATTTATTTCTTTTCTTCCTATGTTTTTCTTTTTTGTTGTTAGTTTAGATAACCTTCAGATATGTTGAAGTTGCTTCTTATGTATTCACAAATTTAATTATGATAGAATCCTGACTCTAATAAATACACAGGCTTCTAGAACTGAGTTTCATAACACACTCATTTATAATAGTATAGAAAGCTTGCATAGTGTTGCGCTATTCCTGAAACAATGGCAAAAATAGACATTTTCAGTTAGAACTTAAATGTATATTTTTAAAAGAGTCAAAGTCAAATTAAAAAAACTATTATCCAGAAACATAATGCTGAGGAATAACAATCTTTGATTAATAACCAAAGTCTTGGTTTGGGGCCCTGATTCTCCCATTATCTATGTGATTTTTATATAAGAAGATTAAGCTCTCTGATCTTTAATTCCCTCATATGTAAAATGAGCAAACTTATAATTGCTACTTCACAAGGACTTTGTGAGGGAAAGTTAAATAATTAAGTGCAATCTTGTAATAAACATCTATGCAGATGATATAGTAACGAATAATTATAATTTGAGTTTTGGTACCTCATTTATATGTCAAAATGGAGTAAAACACGATCATATCATTCATTCAGAATTATCCTCATAGTCCTCCATTTACCAAATCCCATGTTAACCTTCTGTCTCACTTTCTATTTCAAATGATTTTCCATTATTTTTTTAAATAATAAACTTTCAGTCTTGATGATGGCTCTCCCTTGACTTAGCTCTGATATTATACATTTGCTGTAAAATATGAAAATCTACTTCGTGTTCCTAGATTGCAGAAACTACCATCAATTGCATTTTCTGGGTCATGAAATAGACTCTACTTTTTATATGATGCCTTTTACTTTCACCTACATCTTAACATCAGTCAGAGAAAAAAATAATGAATATTCATAGAATCCTTTTACATATTGCCAATTATATGCAAACACATTCAACAGACACTTGTACTTAATCTACACCAATTACATAGGTGTGTGACTTAGTTTTGAAGCATGCCTAATAAAAATAAGTACAAAATAGATACAAGCTCCTTTCAAAATATATACATTTCCTTGTTTATGATTGGAATTTTTTCAGAATTATTAAGTGAGTGTTTATTCCTTTGTATGAGTGTTCATTGTATTCTTGTACTTAAATCTGAATCTTAATCCTGTTCTCTGCATAATTCAGCTTTCTTTTCCAAGCGCTAGTCAGGGAGAAGGCCAGAGAAATCTGAAAAAGAACAAAGCTTTTATCATTTAACTTTTTATTGATATTTTGAAAATTAATTTATTTTAATTGGATGATAATTGCTTTATAATTTTGTGATGGTTTTTGATAATTAATTCCAAGCTTATTTCAGTCTCTTTGATTAGGAAATGAAAACTGAGTGAGTTATAGAGATGGCCTGGTAAAACGTGCTCCAGGAATGGCTTGGTTTCATCTTTGTGTGTGTGTGTGTGTGTGTGTGTGTGTGTGTGTGACTTGTTGCCTGGGTGATAGAAAAAAATTGAAGAGAATGGCTGGAAGGGGAAGACAAAAGCTGCATCTATACAACTTCAGCAGAATTGGACCTGACTGAAAGATTGGTTTGGTTTGATTTACTGGAGCCTATCTCCTCAGTGGGCAGTGATCTGAAAATTGCTTCCAGGGCCATTTTAATTAGCTGATTCAAATCAAAACAAACCAATCCTGGTAACATCCATTTCTACCCTGACCCTCATCAATGACTGTTTGCAGAATGGTGATTCCTAAGCAGTTCTCCATGAGCTCAATAAGTGATTTGAGGTATGCATTTTTGTTTTTAAACGTGAATCTTTAATGGTGAGGAAAGAATCCACTTTCTTGGCTTTAGTGACAGGTGAATATTAGTGCACAGCTGCATTTGTTCAGTGCATCAAAGCTTGAAACCACAAACGTGAAACCTGCCCTTCCATAGTTAATTTATGACATGAGAGAGCTCTTTTCCTCAGTATTTTAATAAGAGGATTTCATTATGTTTCATGGCAATGTGGTAAATGCATACTGTTTCTTGGGTATGCTTTTAAAAGAATGTCAAGTCTTGAAAATAGAAGATGAAACACTTTGATGCCTCTGATTTCCTATGTTTTTATTGTTTTACTTATTCACTTATTGAAAACCTTGCAGAACATTCTAAATAGAATATTCCCTTTAAGGAAAGAAAAGAATGACTGTTATATAGAAAAGGTTAAAAAGAGAAAATTAATGAAATTTTAAATGGACAGGCCAAGTTGGAAAAAATAGAAAAAGTGGGTGAAATAAAATGATAATAAAATTAAGAATGTTAATACACCTCAAGAATGTCTGTTTCATAATCATATGACAAATAGTAGAAAGTCAAAAACATGATTTCAAATTATTAAAATTAGACAAAAGTGGTACTGTGATGTGACCAGTATTGTGATTTGTTTAGCTAGCTATTTCCAACAGGTATTCATTCATTAGAGCAATTTTATTGAGAGACAACCATGTACCAACACTGAGAATAAAGTAGTAAACCATGGAAATGAGGTTTGTTCTTCTGGACTACACTGTAGCCTTGACAGGATAAAACAGTTAAGTGAATAACTTCACAAAGATAATTGTGTATGTATGTATATATATATGTGTGTGTGTGTGTGTGTGTGTGTGTGTGTGTGTGTATAGTGCTCCTGCTCAGTCGCTAAGTCGTGTTTGTCTCTTCGTGACCCCATAGACTATAGCCTGCCAGGCTCCTCTGTCCATGGGATTCTCCAGGCAAAGATATGGACTTCCCAGGTTGCTCAGTGGTAAAGAAGCTGCCTGCCAATATAGGAGTCTCAGAGGATGTGGGTTTGATTCCTGGGTCTGGAAGATCCCCAGGAGGAGGAAATGGCAACCCACTCCAGGATTCTTGCCTGAAGAATCCCATGGACAGAGGAGCCTGGTGGGCTACAGTCCATAGGATTGCAGAGTCAGACACGACTGAGCAACTTAGCACAAACATGATAGGTAGTACCTAACAGGATGATCTAATGTAGTCTAGTTGTGCATTATGGCTAAATCATTCTCATTGGTTTGGATATAAAAAACAGTATCTGAAACTTTTAAATATATAGTTTTCATTTTTGTATAAAGAAGTTTTTAAATGGCAGGCGTAGTGTATGGTGTGTGTTCTGATTAGATAACCTATGTTTGTCTTAGGGCTTCCCAGATGGCACTAGTGGTAAAGAAGACATAAGAGATGCAGGTTCAGTCCCTGGGTGGGGAAGATCCTCTGGAGAAGGAAATAGCAACCCACTCCAGTATTCTTGCCTGGAAAATCCCATGGACAGAGGAGCCTGGTGAGTTACAGTCCACGGGGTTGCAAAGAGTTGCGAAGACTGAAGCGACTTAGCACATGTTCATCTTAAACTTACAATCTAAATCATGAAAACTCACTCAGCATAGATTCCATGGTAAACTTGTCTTCCGTGTGTTATTGGCCAGAATCTCTTTAATTATGTTAAGTTTTAAAACTTGCTAGAGAAAGAAAATATACACTATTTCTAGAAAAGATAAAATTTAACTTAATAAATTAAGACATTTTAAAGCTGCTTAAATTTATACAGCTAATATGGATAATCTGCAGTCAGAACAATTTTTAAGCATCTTATGCTCTTGAATATAAGCAATTTTTAAATTAGACATTACTTTTTTGTTCCATTTACTTTCAAATGTGAGTTAGTTGGTTATTCAGTGAAAGAGTTCATTTACTTCTTTTCTAACCTTGATCCTCATGTGCTGATGCATTGTGACACTGGAAATTAGGTGCAGTACTAATTTTTATTTTTTTAATTCTTAAAACATTCTAATTATTTTGCTAGTGAACTGTAGCATTTTTATTTTATGGAAGTGATTTATTATCCTTTTTGACAGTGTTCAAAGTCATTAAAGCTTTTACTGACATCAATTGCATCATTAAACTGGAAACAATATTTTGTGCATTTTTTGTCAGAGAGCAGAGATCAGACTATTGGTCAGGCTCAAATTCAAAGCAATAAATATTCAGTACTATTTAAAACTCATATTGGCACCAAAACATTTTAAAGGAGTATTATCATTACTTTCATTTGTAAAAAAAACAATACCTTTTTATGGTCATATTTTTGAAGGGGATAGTTTTAATAATTCATCCTTGACCATAAATCAGTGAACCATTTGTTGATGATGTGTAAAATGCTCAGATTTCCATGATTACATTTAGAGACTAGAGAGCTACTTTGAAGGGTGTGAACATTCAGATCAAGCTCACCTCCCAGAGAGTTTAGGGACAGTAAATTGTAAAAGAACTGATAACAAATTACCATTTCATTCTTATTTGTATTTATAACATAAATAAAGCCAACAACACTTCTTTCCCTGACAGCCCCTCTCCTTTAAATACTCAAAGCCTGAAAAACAATAATTCAATGTTTCTTTTACTATGCAAATATCTCTTGTCAAAGACCGAATCCGAGAGATTAGCCAACAGCATTGATGTAGATGCCCTAGGGTTGTTAATTGTAGCTGGAACAGTTATGTCTCTATGAATTCTAAAAGAGGTTATGGCCACTCCAAATACATGTTAAAGAAGGAAAGAATACTATCAGCCAAAATATGCATCCAAGTTTTGGATCTAGGCTAGCAAAACCCTACTCACATCCCTGTAAAGCAGACATATATTTTTGTATTTTTTATAGGTGGATACAGTGCAGACCACGAAACCCTCTGGCCACATTGAGGAATCGTGTAAAATGAATGTATGTGCTCGTAAGTGAAGTCCGTGGAATGTTCCAACTAAAGTTGTTGGATCCTAACAAACCTGGATTAGTCCTGTGTAAAAAGAAATCGATTCCCAAGGGGCAGGACCACTAGCTGAGTAAAATGAGGCTCTGATTTGGAAGAAAACAAAATGGCTTTAAAATAAATTCTCGGCAAAAAAGGAATCAAACGATAATTTGCAAATAGCTGGAAAAGAAAATTAAGCTCTCAGTATAGAATAAAAAAGGGATGTGAGAGAGGTTTTACAATCTTATCAATTACAATGGAGACACTGAATCAAATATCATCACATTCAAGAGTATGAAAAGAACAGGAAATCCTTTTCCATTGGTTTTCACTTGAAAGGACTCTAGCAAAGAGTGGAGAAACATATCCTCTTACTTACTGTTTATAGTTAATAAGATGGAAATTATTATAGATGTGATTTCATTTGCCTTGCTTGAACTAATTGGATGCATTATGTAGAAATCACCTGAGCCTGTGCTAGATCAACAAAGAAAATGGAAACGTATACCTCAGGACTGAATTCTGAGAAAATTAGCTTGTTCCATACTATTTCACAAGGCTAAGAAGAAATACTACTGCTAATCAGGGAAAATGAGAAACTAAAGGACACAAGAGAAAATAAAATTTAGGTCACTCTGATACTTGTTGAAATAGAGTTTATTATGGTGTAAAAGCAGAAGATCAGGATATATCTCACAGACATTTGATACAATTTCTGATTGAATTTAGGGTAAACCTTGTTACGTGTTATAGGAATGTACGGCCATTATTTAATAGGAAACTGGCCTTTTACATTTGTGGTCCTATGCCTTTAGGTATGCAAAGGAGGACTTTTTAGATTTTATTAAAGGTGAATTGCATGTGGGAAGTAACTCTTTGCATTATAGTTACTTACTCAATTGAAGATACTGTATAAAGTCTAATTTGTGTATGGGCGTGAGTGTATATGTATGCATTTGTGTGTGTGCCTGTATGTATCAGTGGGAGGAGGTAAAACTTAAAGATTGACATTTGCACTTTGGTTTGTTACCTAGAATGTAAAGAGGTAGAGTAAACCGTCTTAAGCCATTTCCTCTATGTCATGATCATATTAAAGATTATTATTCACAAAAGAAGCAGTTCTGAAGATAGAATGACTACTGCAAAGGCTCGCCAATTAAGTATAATATTTAATGCAATTGAGCCATTTAAATTAAGATAGTACTGATGTCTGAAAATATCAGTTTGAAGACAGTTGGAAAGTCCTACTATATTCCTTAAGATTTCTTTATTCAGTGACAGAGAATGTGAATCACGGCTGCTCTTACAGATGAGACTGGGGAAATATTTGTGTTCTAACTTTTAAATATGCCAAGAAATTACATGTGTTTTTTCCCCAATTTTTTTCAATCTGAATTATACAAGTGACCATGCATTAACATAGATAAGATAGTATTTCAAACAGATTGATGTATTTTTTGAGGTCACTATGTGCCATAATAATTTTGAAACTATTGTACTCTGGTATTTACATTCATTTCTCTTTATATTACTGATTAACCTTAGAGTTGAAATTTTTACCTCTTTTTTCTATGTGACAATCAACTGAAGCTGGTACCCTATCTATACTATTACAGGGATTTGGGTTTTTATGCTATTATAATAAATTATAAGTCTACAAGCTGTATAATTCTATTGTATTGAATATTTTTCTGTGGCCAATAAAGAAGTCTACTTTATAAAATGTCTGTATTTTTAATAGTCTCTTAAAACAAAATGAGATGTATATTTATGTTGCTGGTTTTAAACTATATTTTCTGCATCTTTACAATTTGAAAGTGAAGAGCTTAGCCACTTAAGATAAAGAGAAAAGGTTTGACAGAGATATATTTGAGAATGTTTGGAGAATAGCACCCTGAACAGGGTCAGGAGTCTTGATGCCAAATTTTACTCTGGTGCTAAATAGCCAGACTTGAGGATACGTTTTTTGCATTACCCGGTGCTAAGCTCTCTCACCCATAAAGGATGAGTTTGGACTGAACTATCAATTTTAAAATCATTTGCATTCTTAATTCCTGATAAATTAACTTAATTCTTAGGTTTTGATATCTTAGAAATATTAACACCATGCTATAGAATAGTGATTATATCAATAATCAATAGTGATAATCCTTATTAAGAGAATCACATGCTGTTTTCCACTTAAATTGACCCAAATCTCAACCTATGCCTTAGGAACAAGAAAAACTATGAATTTACAGTTGTTGCTGTTCTAGCCTTAGCTTGACTTAATAGAGATATGTACTAACATACAAATAATCATGTCTGGAATCAATATCTCCTTCTAAGTTAACTGAACCAAGCGGCACCCAAGTACAAAATCACTCAATTTGTAATAGCAGAAACCTTTTTGTACTTCATTGAGTTGAATGCATTCCCTGGCAGAATGTATTAAAGATCTAGAACCAGTTTTTCTTGCTCTGTACTGCTCAAGGATTGATCAACATATAACTTCAAAAGCATTTTTGAACTTGGATCAGCCTGATTGGTTTCAGAAGAGAAAGAAACACTAGCCCCTGATGTTTATTGCCGTAGGCTCTTTTGACTAATAGTAATTCTCTGCTTAGGAGAAGCAACAGGCAGAGAAGTCTTACAACTGTTCTGATTTCATGATTGTTTATTCACAAAGTGCCTCATACAGAAAAACAGTACTTTTATTTTAGTTTCCTGCTACTACTCCAACTGAGAAAGGTCAGAGAAACAGTGGGAAGCAAAATGAAAGCATAGATATCTTGTGGATTTTTTTTCATTGCAGCATACTGACTTGCAAAATAGTGTCACCTTCAATATCACAGAGATGGCATGGATAATCTTCAAAGATCCTTATGCAGAAATTGGTCACTGAATTTTTTTTTTTCCATTTAGGTGAATTTCTGGCCATTTATGGAACTGATATTGATAATAAAATTTAATTTTGTCAATTTAGTCTTTATTTTGCAAGATTAAAAATTTAAATGGGACCTATCAAACCTCTCCCAAGTCCTAGTATCTCTACATAAAACTTCTACACTTGTCCTATGCCTCTATCCATTTGGAAAAAAAAAGAGAGGAAGGAGAGGAGACTAGACTTGGCTTGAGGGAAATGGCTACACAGAGCAGTATAATTGTGAATGGGAATTCCATTTGAAAAATTATGTCCAGAATCCATCAGATTGAATACACATGGATAAAAAAATATCATTGGGAATGAAAATTTGTTTTTACTTATTGCTATTTTGGGGGGTTACTATTATTCTACTTCTCTGTTTTGGTATATATAGTCAAACAGATTTTCATATTTCTCTGATAATATTTTAAACTTAAGTTCCCAAGACCCTACTCTGTACAGATGATATAGTAATTGCTCTGTTTAATATTTATATCAGCCTCATGAGGTTAGATACTATTATTGCATGAGACCCATTTTACAGATGAGGAAATGAGGAACAGAGAGTTTCGGTAAATTTGCAAAGCTACAGAATTAGCAGGAGATAGTGCTGAGCATTGAGCCCTGCCAGTGGTTTCAGAGGCCACATTCAATAGGTGGGTCACAGCTTTCATGGCAAACACTATTATAGTTAGGAATTCAAGATAGGTTCTGAAACTATTTGGGGGTGCAGAGATAAATTTTGTGGTTCCCTAGATCACACATCTATTAACTGTGTGAGGCAGATTTAGAATGCATGACTTAGATGTGAAAGGTATTCAGATGTTCTAGTTCACTGAAATATTGGATAAAGATGGAATCTGTGATGAAAGGTCTACTCTAAATACTATATGAAGGGAAGAAGAGAAAAGTTTTTCTCTAACTTACTTGTTTTGCATGCTTAAAGTGTATTAATATAAACATGTACTATTTGCTGCAACTTCTTTTTAAATAAAGACTTTGCTGCTGGAATATGAGTGGACTGAGGAATATGTCAGCTGCATTCTTTGAACAGGGAGAGCTCCCAGTCTAATGGAAATTCCAGCCGTGCAGGCTGAATGTTACAATGCCATGTGCTAAATGATGGGATATCACAGTGGTTGAGTTCAGGGTCTGGAATCCAGGCTGCCTGAGTTTGAAACATGGTTCATGCACATAACTTGAGTGACTTTTGAACAAATAACATCTCTCTGCCTCCATTGCTTTGTATGTAATATGGAGTTAGAACAGTATCTACTTCATAAATTAGTTGTGATGATTAAATGAGATTCATCCAGGCAAAGTGAGTATGACATAACAAGAACTCAATAAACGATGGTATTATTACTTTTCTTATTGTTTTTATAATTGACATGAATAGAATGAGATGATTATTGGCTGAGATGTTCATGGGCCAAAATAAACTCAGTATTACTGGCAAAAGTGAAGTAAAAGGAACCTCACAGAAAACTGTAATGCCAAGCCCTCACTCTTTTCTGTATGCTATGGTGTGAAACTCAGAAAAATTGTGCAGGTCCAAGTTTTCCAGGGGAATGCATCAGTTTCTGATCCACTACAGTTCAAATCTGGGAGTTCTGTGAGTTGTAATTTCTTCAGTCATAGACAAGTGAATGAAACTGTGAAAGCTGAAATCAAGCCTGTGTTATATGATGAAAGTTTCCAAAAGGTTAAGAAACAATTTTTAGAGATCACTTTATCCACAATCATAATGGAATGCAATTCTCACATTATTAATAGCTTAAAAATCGTGAAACAAAATAGGAAATATATCAGCTTATCATAAAAACTAAGGGTAATGCTAATTATGGCAGCCAATCCATAAACAGGCAGTTGTTATTCTTTGAAAATATTTAATATCTGTTAAATATGATGAGGGCTTTATTTTCAAAGTCCTTCATTAAGCATAAAACAGTGCTGTATTTATTGGCTGATAAGATATGAATGTATGAAATGTAAACTAAATACGTGCTGAATTGAATTGGATCATATTTAGTATCGATGAAGTCAGTGGCTTTCATTTTCATTTCAAATATAGTAGGTGGTTAAATAAGCATATTGGAGAAAAGAAAACAAATAAGCATTGAAAATGCTCAGTTTGGCCTATTTTAAACTACTTTCTAGATGAAATATATTGAATAATTGTAACTTTGGAAAATGTAGGCCTCAGAAGTGGCTCTGTGTTCTTGTAAACTCATAGAATTGCTAGTGAAAACAAGATAAAGTTATATTTTAAGTTTATATCACAGTTTAGCAACTGAAAAGAAAAAAAGCCAACTACAGATTTTTATCAGACTATACATTGTAATAATTTCTACAGTTTTTTATGAAAAAGCTGGCTACTGTATATTTTTGTGGTTGTTAATTCCCCTATAATAACCTATCTTGTGCTGCTTTTTGTGAATTTCTAATGAGGAGTTAAGATTAATGTGATTAAAAATGAATATCTTTCTAGACTCAATCCTTAGATGTTGGAGAGAAAGTGAACATTTCCTGTTTTAAGAGACTGGTGTTCTGAGATCAGGTACAGCTCAACCTTGTTTTTTAATTGCTACTGCCCAGTTGTGTCAGTGAAAATTTGTCTCAGTAGCAACTGAGGGGGACCTAGGTCTCTAATCTTTCTTCTTCTCTCTGTATCTAGCAGTTAAAAGGTAGGTCAGCAAGGACTTTTTCTCCCCTATGTGTCAGGCTTATGAAAGCAGCAGACATTTGGTATATCCATTTCAGAAAGATCAGAAACTGGCTGCCTCTAGTAGATCTCAAGTGGGTGTAGCGTAATCTAACTATTTTGCTGGTTGACTTTTTAAAACCCCTTAATATTTATTAGTTACATATATGTCATTTATTTGAACCCCAAATTGAAACTTGGTTGATAAAGTCATGTAATCGAAAAAAAATGTGTTAAGGAAAATACTAATAATATTGATGAAGCAATTGATTATATGAGCCTTTTTAATAAAAATCCTGTGATAACTTATCAAACAGATGTCTCACTATTTAGATGAAGATGTTTGAGCAAATGTTTTTGAGGATATCTTGTTATTAGTACTGCATTAGAAGAGATTATATTCAAGTGAATACCAAGGATCTGTAAACAAAGCATCTTTTCATCTTTCAGTAAACCATTTTTAGTACTGGGAAGAAATGCAGTACATGTCTTACATGGGAGCTCCTCAGCAATCATGTGTTATTGCCATCTGAGATTAACATTTGGAGTAAAGTGCATGATTAGATGATTCTAAACTAGTGGTTACATAAAAGTTGAAACAAAGTAATACAGCAATCTGCTTCATGCAATATATTTCTTATACCAGTTAATTAGCAGATTAATTAGCATGATGTTTCACGTTGTGACCTAAGCCATTGTACTCCCAGTGGGTCTAATGGAGTCAAGGAAAAAAAAAAGAAAGAGAGCTTTAGAATTGTTGATGGTTTTATCACATGCATGGGGTCACAAAGAATCGGACACGATTGAGTGACTCACACTTTCACTTTTTATTTCACTTTTCATATCATATGTTACCAGGATTAAAAATAATTCTTCATTTTAAAAGAAGAGAACATACATACACTTTTTAATCTGAATCTAGAACAGATTTTTAAAGCATTTTTATGGTATGAATCCTTCCACGAATTAAAAGCCTATCAAATAACTGTATGTGCAATAGTGTTAAATGAAGTACATTTTAAATTCCAAATGACCACAAGTAAATGCCTAAAGGATACACTTCAGTAAAAGAGAAGTTCTGCTTACGATTTTGAGAGAAAAACATGAAAGATATGTATTAGGGTGATCATAGTTTTGAATGTATAATGTGATTCATAGGATTCTATTAAAGGCCATTGAAATCACTTACAAAGGACTGCATTTTAGAAAGGCACAATGGAACTCTGCCTTTGGACAGCCTGAAGAAAAAAAATATGCATCTTAGAAATAATTTGTAAAGTAAATGACATGAAAGGAGTCTCCCAACCCTCCATCCCTCCTCAGTGAGAATGTATTCAGATCGTGTGTGTTTGTCTTTATTATACGAAATGGAAGTTTCTGCTGAGCCAAAGACAGTCATCTGCCAGCTGATTGGTTCTGCCTTTTTACAACAGTAAGAAAAATGGCTATAGTAGTTATGAATATAGAGGTATAAAATATAGAATCCTTCTGGAGGTACTTTTTACAGTGCTGACAATTCAGAACTTGCAGAGAAATAAAATATTTTAAGGAACTGACTAATATGCCTAGATTTTGTCAAGCTTTCTTTCCCAGTCACTGAACGCTGCTGGCCACCTCCTTGTGGCTGTATCATTAAGCTATCCGTTTCCTTTGACTTTGCATACTATAGAAGGTCCAGAGGACTGTTTTTTCACTTTCAAAAATTATTACGTAGCCTCCTTTGGCAGTTAATGTATGGATGCCATTTGGAACATAACTTTTATCATGTTGCTCACAGATACTTTATTGTACACAGAACTGAGTATTTATGCAAATCTAAAGACACTGTTAAGCAAAACATTATAAAGAGAAAAAAACACTTAATTTTTTTTCTCTTTGACTTTAATCTAACACATCAATTCAAATTGCTCCCTTATCATTTAGCATGAATTTTTGGCAAATGGAATAGAAATATATAAAAATTATGAATTTTTCATTGTAGTGCATAATCAATTGGAAGTTTTAGTTTCTAAATAGGCAGTAGAGGATGAGATGGTTAGATAGCCTCACTTACCCAGTGGACGTTGATCTGAGCAAACTCCAGGAGATAATGAAGGACAGGGAAGCCTAGCATGCTGCAGCCCATGGAGTCACAAAACATCAGACACGTCTTAGTGACTGAACAAAAACAGCAGTTTTCTAAAATAAGGATTAATTTGACCTTGTGGTAAAAAAAAAATAATTCAGTAAACATTGTTGCTAGGATGAACATAAAGATAAGTTATTCTTAAGCTTCTTTCTTTTTAATGGTGTTATTATATCTTTAGATAATCAGAAAGTGGCAATTTAATTTTTAATCCTGGTGGCTCAGAGGTTAAAGCGTCTGCGTCCAATGCGGGAGACCCGAGTTCGATCCCTGGGTCGGGAAGATCCCCTGGAGAAGGAAATGGCAACCCACTCCAGTATTCTTGCCTGGAGAATCCCATGGACCGAGGAGCCTGGTGGGCTGCCGTCCACAGGGTCACAAAGAGTCGGACAAGACTGAGTGACTTACTTACTTACTTACCTGATAATGATCTGATCTGTGAGTGATCTTTCAGTTTAAATACATTTACTGAACATTTGAATTGTATTTTGTCCTCTCTTGGAGTTCCTGTGAAAATATGACTTAAAAGAATATATAATTCATGAATTAAAAATGTAGTGTTTAGAGCATTGATTATGGATCAGTTTTTGAGACTTTGGACAGGTTATTTAACCTGTCATGTATTTAAATGAAGATATTAGTAGTCTTATGGTAGCATTAGCAAATGTACATGCATTAATATGCTATATAAGTTGTATGTCATATAATGACTAAGTATAAGTTGATACATGACACTTATGGCCATGCCTGGCATAAAGTGAGAATGTATAAATAACAGCTATTATTAAAGAAAGGCTCAGAAATGTGACACCAGTCATGTAGCCATTCACTAGTTGAGCTAAGGTTCCAGAAGCAGTCTGAATGCAATTCACAATACTGTCCACCATAACTATATGTGTGTCTAAGTACTATTAAAAACAAACATTTGTTTTACACCAAAACACTGGTCATGAGTTACTTTGAGATTCAAACTTCAGATGTGCCTGACTTTAAACCATGATTTCCTTAAACCTTTACATGAATTTAAACTTGATTTTGGAATTATTTTTTGGTGTAGACTTCATAAATTTTATAAATAAGCTTGCTGTTCAGTATGTCTCAGAAAGGCATTTGGGAGATTGTTTAGATTATTTCTATGTTTAGCATATAAGCATGCTTATAAAACATAGTTATATTTATAAAGGAGATTATAGTAAAACATGATCAATTATTAACACATAGTTTGAACTGTTTCCAGGAATATCTCTTAGCATTTAGAAACTACTGATTAAAACAAACACTGGTGAAATATCTAACAGATTTATTTATTCATTTCAAGTATACTTCAGGAAGGTAATTTGGTGAGCTCATATTCTTACCTACACTTTCTTTGAATATTTGGAACTATATTAATCAAAATAAAGTGATTAATTATGTTAATCACTGTCATGATTGTGGAGGGCACGTTTTACACTGTGGTATTTTCTTTTTGGCTATTGCTACATCATTTCTGTTGCCATTCAGTTTTGTTTAACTGTGAGGAATGCTTTATTCAGTTTTTTTGAAATAGTTTGCTGTAATTTTTACAGTTAACTTGTTCTAAAATATATGTTACAGTTAGATCTTTAGATTGATTGCTTTTCACATAGATGTCTCTAGCATTATCCTTCAGTGGTCACCATTACTTTGTGTTTAGTTGAATTAGAAATTGATATGCCCTGATAACTGTTATTGGAAGTTACTTCTCTTACTGTGCCATCTAGCAATACAGGATCATAAAAATATGTGTTAAATAAGAAACGCTCTCTCTGTTTGCTACTGGCAGCTGATTAAGACTGTAAGATAAAATAGATCATGGCTAGGCATGGAAAGCATGCTTGAACTGCTATTAAAGTTGTATACAAAATATGTAAGATATATTCAGATATTACACTGAAGGCTGAAGTATCCCATACATTGCAAGAACAGAACGACTTGCTTCTGCTTAGGCCATGCTCAGGAACATTTAGTGCCTGCTCATTTCTAATCAATTTCCAGTTTCTTAATTCAGAGTCTTATTTCTCTCACTAATCTCCCTCTCACATTTTTACTTTTCATTCTTTTAATGAACTCTGTGCTCCAGTTAAGCCTGGTAACTTTTGAGTGACTTTGCCTGCTTCACACTTTCTTACCAGTTTACCTTACCCTTTACTTTCATTTCCTCCAGCAAATCTCTGTCTTCTAATTTTACATGAGTGAATCCTTCCTTCCTTGATTCTTCTTTTGTTAAGCTGTTTCTGATTACCAGGTCCTGAGTGCTAATTATAAGTCACTTTATCTGCATGATTTTATGTTACCTGGGGCTTCCTACCCTTAATGATGGAAAAGTTTTTGTGCATGTAGGTGAATATATCTATTACATTTTATTTTATTGTTACATCATAATCTCTTCACAAGAATGGTCCAAGTCTGATGCATATTTGCCGTCTCACCTCAGTTGTAAGCAAAGTGCCTTGCTTATAGTAGGTTGAAGTGTGTGTGCTCAGTCATGTCCTACTATTTAAGACCCCATAGACTGTATTTTCGGAGAAGACAATGGCACCCCACTCTAGTACTCTTGCCTGGAAAATCCCATGGACAGAGGAGCCTGGTGGGCTGCAGTCCATGGGGTCACTGAGAGTCGGATATGACTGAGCAACTTCACTTTCACTTTTCACCTTTATACATTAGAGAAGGAAATGGCAACCCACTCCAGTGTTCTTGCCTGGAGAATCCCAAAGACGGGGAAGTCTGGTGGGCTGCCGTCTGTGGTGTCGTACAGAGTTGGACATGACTGAAGCGGCTTAGCAGCAGCAGCAGCAGCAGCAGCAGCAGACTGTATTCCTCAGGCTCCTCTGTCCATGGAATCCTCCAGCCAAAAATACTGGAGTGGGTTGCCATTTCCCTCTCCAGGGGATTTTCCCAACTCAGGGATCAAACCTCTGTCTTTTATGTCTCCTGAATTGGCAGGCAGATTCTTAACCATTGTGCCACCTGGGAAGCCTGCCTATAGTAGGTTAATAAATTCTAAGTTAGTAAATGCTTATTAAACAGTGATTGAATTCATTTGATGATATAGATGGGAATTTTATGTGTTTCTAGGTCATTCATTGAAATGTTTAAGTTGTTCCTCAATAAATATTTATTGCATTTCTACAATAGATTAGGTGCAGAGGATGTCAATTGGTATAAGGAATTAAATCTTGGGTAACAGTTAAGGTAATATGCACCTATTTAGATACATATATATCATAAATAATATAAGCTTTATTAGAGCTTGTGTTCTGTATTACATCAGGATCTACTCTTCTATGCAGAAATCCTATTAAAAAGATAACTATATTAACCAGATGTGATAACTAGATGGTGCCAAAAGTAAAGGGTCTGGGGGAGTACAAGTAGATGCCAAGGCAGAATGGTCTAAAAGGAAACCAGGAAATAGATCAAAATATAAACAGCGTTAGAGTTCATGTTAAGGAGATTCAACATGATTCTAAGAGAAATGGGAGTCAGGTGGCAGAGGTCTTTAAGTATAGAGGAGTGGAGGCCTTGATTTCTTAGGGGAACAATTTTCAAAGCTTTATAAAGAAAAGGAAGAAACAAATATCCTGAAAGGGATCTGGATTGTCCTTTAACAGAGATATTTCTCTTAGACTTGGAGTGCTGTGCTGTTAGTGGTCATACTTTACGTGGAATAAGTAGTAGAGACAGTTGCTCTCTTGGTCATTTCTTGGTACCAATACACTGCTCCTCTCTAGAGACTTATTTCCTAAGTAGAGGATTTAGTACAATAACAAAAGAAATGTTTCTAAAATCAATAGACTTGAAACTATTCTTTGAACATGGAGTTCAGTTCAACTTAAAATGTTTATGCGTGGTGCTATAGCAAATCTATATGATGTTTGCATATAGGTAGAAAGCCTCATTTAAATATAAAAATTTTCTCGCTGAAATAATGACTGTCACAAAAGACTCCCTTGATGTTAAGCTATGATCTCAGGTAAGTCACACCTCAGAGGCTATCTTGAGGCTGAAGGCTGAAGAATTGTCACTCATCAAATCGATGCCATCTCATTTCTACCCCTATCATTGTCTGAGCTCACTGTTCAAGCTATAAGCTGATTAGTATTTCACACTTACCGAAAAGTATTTTATTTTGACCTTGTAGCATATCATTAAAGTATTTTCAGTGATTTTTGCTTACTGTCTGTGTTTCATGGTTTAGAAAAAAAGAATTTATGCCACAGATAATGTGGATATGATTTTCACAGTCCTAACCCTTTTAAGACTTACTGTTTTCTTTTGGGAAAAAAAAAAAAGCAATTCATAGGATTTCATTTGTAGTGAGACCATTCTGACAGTTCTGTAACAGTGGAATTTTTAAGGATCATCAATATTGAAGGCACAGCCTGCAAAGTTACTGTTTTTTTTCTTTCTTTTTTCATCTTTAATTCCAATTAAAAGATACATATTCTATTAGACTAGATGCCTTCTGCCTGGATGTTTTCTGTGTGATCTTTGACTTGCAACCAAGGAAATTCAGCTTCAATCTGTTAGAGCTGAAAGGGCCCACAGCATGCCATGGGCTATCCAGTGTTTCAAGAATTTAGAATCCCTGGTTTGTGAATAATGATTAATATTTGTTACACATATTGTTAAATTTTCCAACAAAGATGGCCTATGAAGTTATTCTGCTTTGCTGATTATTCTTAGTATTCCATATAATGCAGATATTGCACATATCCTATATGTGCAAAATATTTAACTTGTTCTATAGGGAAATAGATGGGGAAACAGTGGAAACAGTGTCAGACTATATTTTTGGGCTCCAATATCACTGCAGATGGTGATTGCTGCCATGAAATTAAAAGACACTCCTTATGACCAACCTAGATAGCGTATTCAAAACCAAAGACATTACTTTGCCAACAAAGGTCCGTCTAGTCAAGGCTATGGTTTTTCCAGTGGTCATGTATGGATGTGAGAGTTGGACTGTGAAGAAAACTGAGTGCTAAAGAATTGATGCTTTTGAACTGTGGTGTTGGAGAAGACTCTTGAGAGTCCCTTGGAGTGCAAGGAGATCCAACCAGTCCATTCTAAGGGAGATCAGTCCTGGGTGTTCATTGGAAGGACTGATGCTGAAGCTGAAACTCCAATACTTTGGCCACCTCATGTGAAGAGTTGACTCATTGGAAAAGACTGATGCTGGGAGGGATTGGGGGCAGGAGGAGAAGGGGACAACAGAGGATGAGATGGCTGGATGGCATCACAGACTCTATCAACATCAGTTTGAGTGAACATCGGGAATTGGTGATGGACAGGGAGGCCTGGCATGCTGCGATTCATGGGGTTGCAAAGAGTTGGACACTACTGAGCAACTGAACTGAACTGAACTGATAGACAAATATCCACATTCTCAATGGACAATTTTCAAAATGCCTGTTTTATATTTTGGCATGATATTTAGGTACAATCTTGTATAAATCATATTTTGTATGCTTTTTAATATAATTTTAAATCAAATGATTGTATTGTTTGAAATTTATATTGGGTTTGATAGGTTTCAGAAGCAATACCATCTTGTCTTTAATGTTACTGTTACTCATGAAGTGACAGTTTACCATACATTCTCTAATTGAAAGAATTAAATTTTTACTTTAAAAGTTACTTAGAAATCAAAATTGTCTTACTAATATTATTATAAAAAGATACAATCTCTGATGTATCATATTTTTGGAATATCTTACCATTTCATATAATTTAGAATTTTCCCAGTGCTTGATTTGCCAATTCTGAATATATCTTTCCTTGATATCATAAGTAAAGTATATCAGGAATACTAATGTCAGTGTTGAATCATATACTGACTGCTGAAGCATTAACCAATGAAATAGGAAAGTATAGAAATTCTGAATTATTTTGCATGCACATGTTTCAATATATAATAAATACTTTAAATATATATTTTCTCCTCATATATATATGTTTCACATATTCATATATATGTCCATATATATCATTAATATACAGCATATATATATATATAAATTTCAGATTGTATATTTTTATACTGAAGATTACTAGAGGGAAATAACTACTCAAAAATAATTATGGAATACCTGCTTTATCCCAGAAACTGTGCTTGAGTCTGGGAATATAAATATTGGAAAGATACTATCTGCGCTTTCAAGGAACTCATTACCAAGAGTGTCAGATGTGTTACAAGTTCTATAGGACAACAGAGATAACGAGAGAAAGTAAAGACTTTGGGGAATAATACAAACAGCTTTTGCATTGAGCCTTATATTAAATGTACTTACACTAAGGAGGGAAGAAAAAGGCATTTTCACTGGAGAAGAAATCATAAGCAAAATAATGAAATCATCAAAGTTTGTCATTTATTTGATAAAAGGCCCGTCATCCAGTGTGGTTAGAGCAGAGGGAACATGGGAAGGATGGCCAGATAGGATTTGAAGAAATCTAGAACTTAATGTAAAATTATGTGGTGAAAAGCTGGAAAAAAAATGGAGAGCATTTCTGTCCATAGACATACTAACAATAACAATATCAAAAAATAATAATAGCAAAAATTGACTTAATTTTTACCAGGAACTAGACTTTGCAATAAAAATATTATGCAGAAGAGCTCACTTAATCTTAATCATAAAATTTATTTTCAAGCAGTAAAAACCAAGTTTGCAATTTAGTATTTTTAACCGAAGATGGCTTTGGGAACCAATAGGTGGAGATCAGCTTTTGTAGGAGATGAGCATGCTCAGGAAGGAGAAAGGTCCATTCCAGCTCCAGAGGGTAGAAGTCAATTCAGAGGTCAGTAGTGACTGGTAAACTATTCCTTTCAAGTTCACTGTTCAGACTCCAGAGAGGGAATGTTGAAATGTCCTTTTGGGGTTTCTTGTCAACTTTCTGACAAGAAGAAAAAAATAACAGTTTTGCCACACTAAATTCAGTGGGTGAAAGTAATTTGCTCAAAGAAACCTGCAGTAGTAATAGCAGTGTAAGTTGCTTCAGCATGTCTGACTCATTGCAACCCTGGTGGACTAAGCCTACCAGGCTCCTCTGTCAGAATTCTCCAGGCAAGAATTTTGGAGTAGGTTGCCATTCCCCTCTCTAGGGGATTTTCTTGACCCGGGGATAGAACCCAGGTCTCCTGCATTGCAGACAAAATCTTTACCATCTGAACCACCAGGGAAGCCCAAAAGAACCCAGAGTATTCTTAAATTTGACCCATACGTCTGCAACTGAAATATGAGGGAACTAAATCCTAGGTAATTTAAATGCCTTTCAAAAATGGGGGGAAACAAAAAAAAATGGGGGGAAACAGTAAATAAATGAATTTGTATTAAAGCCAACCTCCCAGCATTCAGATCAAGAAAACTGAAGCGTGAGAAAAGCCTCTTTTCTATAGCATTTCTAATATTTTCATCAGCATGATGGCCAAGTAAGATTTCATCAGGTTGTATGGAATCAGTTTTAAGTAAAAAGACCTATTGAAATCAAGGTCCTTTGCCAAGAATTTTTGCAGGGAGGAAGAGAAAACAGTAATTTGATGGCGGAAAAGAGGGAAAAAAAAAAACCAAACCTTTTTTTTTTTTTTTTTTAAAACAAAATAGGGAACTTCAGGTAGGTTTGTGGGTTGAAAGAAGCTTAGGGACTGAACAGAAAATAGAAACCCCATTGATGAAACAAGATCTTGGCAGAGTCAACTAGGAATGGAATGAAAAGGTCAGATGAACAAAAGAACAAGGATTCTTCTTCTCAGATGCAAAATAAAGTCCTTATGAGTAAAGATACTGATAAATTTGGAGACACAGAGGAGGGAAGCAGAGGGGAGTCACGCCTGATAGCCTCAGTGTTCTCAGCAGTAGGAGGTGAGATCATGTTTTGGGGTTTAGGTGGGTGGGGGTGGGAGATCGGAGGAGGGTGTGGTGGGAACAGCTGCTGTGTGGAATGGGAAGACCAGCCAAGTAGGAATGAGTAATAGGGCTGCTAAGCAGCTCTGAGAGTTCAGCTGACATCGGAAATCATAAATTTGTAGCAAAGTCAATCAGCGTGGTTATTCAATTTTCTCAGTAACTCTTGGCAGCCCAGGATGAGGAGGAGAGTGAACAGATGGTAGGATTGATTTGGTGGTGGGATTGGCAAGGCAGCTGTGAGAGAAGGTCAAAGAATGGAAGAATCAATTGCACCCATGAAAATGTGTTATCAGGGGGATCAAAATTAAGCAGAGATGACAGTGAAGCCAGGAAGGATTGGAGACTGCTAAAATGTGAAAGACAAAACAGTGGAAAGCATTAGCCTTTCACGCTGAAGAGGAATTTTGTGGGCATGAGTGGGATAGAGGATGAGAGAAGAGAATTTCCAATTCTAGATAGTACTAGAGTGCTTTTGTTTAGAAATAATCCATTTTGTGTTTACGGGTGTGGATTGCCAAAGCTGTATGGGAGTGTAGGTCACTGAACATAGGGGCAAAAGAATTTTGAAGCTAAATAGATAAATGAGTCATCCAAACCATCTAGGATAGCAACAAGCAACAGGAGAAAAAAACAAACAAGATAAAACAAGCTAACTGCCAAATTGGTCGAGTGAATTGATGAAGTACTTGTAGATGGTAAGGTTTAGAAAACAGTTTGATTGATTGGGTTTTGTAGACATAGGGCTTATTGAACTAAGATGATAGAACAATGTCTCAGAATTGGGAGGGGAAGTTCAAAAGAATGTCCCTCGTCCTCTTTGCCTTAAAATAGGAAGATGATTATTGTTTTTTACAGTGTTCTAGCCTGTAGTGAAATCTATGTGACTAAAATTTAAAACTCATTGCAAATAGCTCCCGTGCATACATCCGTGCTCAGACATGTCTGACTCTTTGTGACTCCATGGACTATAGCCTTCCAGGCTCCTCTGTCCATGAGATTTTCCAGGTAGAATACTGGAATGGGTTGCCATTTCCTCCTCCAGGAGATCTTCCTGACCCTGGAATTAAACCTAAGTCTGCTGTGTCTCCTGCATTGGCAGGCATTCTTTACCCACTAAGCCATCAGGGAAGCCCCCAGATCCCATGCATGCTAACTTACTTACTTTGTTTTTAGTCTCAGATATGTTCTAGTGGGTGAATTTCCTTTTCTGTACTAAGTCATGCTAATTTTCATTTAAACATGTGGTAATATAACCTAACTTAAACACAAAGTTCCTAACTACTAAAAAAGAACAAAGAGAAAGTTCTGTCTTAGCTACCACCTCCAGTGATAGCACCAAGTTTCTGATCTTTACCAAAATCTGTCAGTGTCCACTTGCTTACACCTTAAGCCTTTTTAATCCACTCCCTGGTGGCTCAGATGGGAAAGCGTCTGCCTAAAATGTAGGAGACCCGGGTTCGATCCCTGGGTTGGGAAGATCCCCTGGAGAAGGAAATGGCAATCCACTATTGCCTGGAAAATCCCATCGATGGAGAAGCCTGGTGGGCTGCAGTCCATGGGGTTGCAAAGAGTCGGACACGACTTAGCGACTTCAATTCAATTCAATTCATGGGTCTTTTGTCCTTTCCATTCCACTGATATATCTCTATCAAAATCACTAGAATTCCTTTGCTGAATTCAGTGATCAATTCTGTCTCCTGGTCTGAATCTTGGCTGGTTGTTCACTCCCTCTCCCTGGAGCACTTCTGATCACTATATTTACTTGGTTTTCCTTCTCCACTAGTCACTACATCTTCTCAGTCACCTATCTTGCTTCTGCTAGACGTCTAAGGTATGTGGTGCACCAGGATTTTGTTTTTATGCATCACCATCCCAGGCTTCTCACCTGGGCTCCATACTCAATACAATGACCCTTTCAGGTTTTCCACAGGTAAAGGCAGTATTACACAGTGGTCATGCAGTAGGTTCTGGTACCAGATTCTCCTTGACTCTATTAGCTGGATGACTAGGGTAAATCTCTCTGTACTTTAGTTTTCTTATTTCTAAAAGGAGGATGATAATAAGACCTACTGCATGGACTTCTTGGAAAGATTAAGTAAAATATATAAATAAATAAAAATATATAAGTGTTTAGAAGTATACTTGACACAGAATAAGTGCTCAGTAATTGCTCCTTATTAATATGATCACAAACATAACAGAGTAAAAGTAGAACCATTGATGTTTTCCTCTCATATAACTCAGTTTTCCCTCTTTGTAAACCTTGCTCATGTGAGTGAATAATACAGATGTCTACCCACTTTTTTTCAGAGGAAAACCCCTGAGATCACCTTTTACTCTTTTCCTTTATAAGCCACCTTAATCAATCAGCAGTTTCTATTAGCTGTGCATCACAAATGTATACAAAATCTTACCATTTTTCATCACCTTCTCTTCTAAGTTTTAATCCAAGTCACCAACATCTGCTGTGTCTCTGATTCTCCTGCACTCCCTACAATATCCATGTAGTGATGTTTCTAAAGTGCAAGTGCAAACATGTCCTTCCCCTGTTTAAAATCTTCCAATGTCCTTCTATTACAATGAGAATAATATCCAATCTTCCGAAATGGTCTACAAGCATGACCTGGTTGGGTACCAGCTTGCCTCTGGGACCTCAGTTCCTTTCCATCTCAGCATGATTCACTAAACCAAAGCCACTCTGATTCTTTTTTTTCTGTCACTGAAACATGCCAAAAGATTTCCTCCTTCAGAGCCTTTGAACTTGTTATGCTTGCTCTTTGGAACACTCTTTGTCCCCTCCAGTCTCTGTATACATGCCTCCTCTTCATCATTTAAATCCCCCTCCAGATATCAAGTCCCCACAGTGGTTGACTTGACTGTCTTCATCATACTTCTCTGTTTTATAATTTTTTGTAGCACTCATTGGAACTGCAATTTCTGCCCAAATCTTTGTTTGCCCAAATTGATCACACTTAATCTGAAAAAATAAAAGAATCTATCATAGAGCTTTATTTGATTTACTTGATTGTTTACATTTTGATCATCAGAATTATTGTTTTATTTTTTATATACTTGGTTATTTAAGTAAAGTGATTTTTAGATGGTACACTGGTGTCTGCTGTGTCTTAGGCATTTGGAATGTTGTAACCACTCCAGTGTTCTTGCCTGGAGAATCCCAGGGACGGGAGAGCTGGGTGGGCTGCCGTCTATGGGGTCGCACAGAGTCGGACACGACTGAAGCGACTTAGTAGCAGCAGCAGCAGCAAGCATCTCTAGTTTTCTCATCACATTTGTAAAAGTTGACATGAATAGAATATTATTTGTTTTGGATCTGGAGTTCTCTTGGAGAGTGACTATTTTTGAAAAATATGCTATTATCCTTTTGATTTTTATGCTATATATATATATATATATATATATATATATATATATATATATATGGGTTCCCAGGTGGCACTAATGGTAAAAAACCTGCCTGCCTGCCAATGCAGGAGAGTTAAGAGATGAAGGTTCAATCCTTGAGTCAGAAGGTCCCCTGGAGAGCATGGCAACCCACTCGATTATTTAAGCCTTTGCTTGAAATTTAAATACTTTGCTTGAATCATTAGTTATTTTACGAACAGGGTTAACAGATCAGAGGAGAAGGCAATGGCAACCCACTCCAGTACTCTTGCCGGGAAGGTCCCATGGATGGAGGAGCCTGGTAGGCTGCAGTCCACGGGATTGCTAGGAGTCGGACACGACTTCAATTTCACTTTCACTTTCATGCATTGGAGAAGGAAATGACAACCCACTCCAGTATTCTTGCCTGGAGAATCCCAGGGATGGGAGAGCCGGGTGGGCTGCCGTCTATGGGGTCACACAGAGTCGGACACAACTGAAGCGACTTAGCAGCAGCAGCAGCAACAGATCAGAAGTTTCTGACTGGTATATCAGTTGTTCTCCAAAGTGTTAACAATGAAATTCAAACAAAAGCAAGATATTGTCTTCCTTACACATTCAATTTCCTTTTCAGGAAAACAATGCAAAACATGCTTCTTATCATTGCAAAGCAAGAATACATATTTACTTGGGTATCCATGTGTTTTGATTATAAATATCACTTGGGACCAAGACATGACCACAAAGGCATGTTCATGGATTACTGTTTTAAGGTAGATCTGTGAGGATGTCAGACATGCATGAGCTGCAATCATGGGCTTTCCACTACAAAAATAGAACAGATTCTTATTCATCAAACATAATGCTATGTTTTGCAGTCCCAACTAACTCTTTATAATCACTTAAGATTTGAATATAAAATTAGGCTTTCTACAAGTAGTCTGAAACCACAAATATTACATTTCTGGATTCTGGTTGCATTTTTAAAGATAGGATGGAGCAAGTGCTCTGAGTTAGTAACTAAATATTATTACATTCCTAGGGCTAACCCAGCACGTATGGTAACAGTCATCATTTATTTATAACAAAGAAAATTTGGTGGTTACTGGCACACTTTGAAAATTCCAAATGATGGACGATGAGAGAGGCTTTCTGATGTTAAATATTTTGTAAATCTCAAAGCAAATGTTTAATTAGAGCATACATTTTTGTAGGCTCTCAAGAAAGAGAAGTTTCAACCCAGGTTCCTTTTTCCTGGGTTGAAAGAGCCGAAGCATGTGCAGCCACTGTGGTTTCTCTGGGGGTGCCTATAGTCACACAGGCGGCTTCTTTTCTTAGCTGGTGTAGGAGAGAGAGGTGGGCATGTAGGCATATCTCTAGTTGGTGTTTGCAGAAGATGAGAGATTCAGACATGTACAAAGACCGTGGGATGCTTGGAAGAGATGCCAGGACTGATTAAATTAATAAACATACTGAAAAGGGATTAAATGCCATTACCAATCATTTATATTAGAGAGAGAATACAACTGATAAACTTCAAATATCATAGAAAAGCTACTAAAAATTGCATTTCCTATGATAAAATACTTGGTAGTCTTTCTTATTGATTGATTAAGATGTTTGAATAATAATAATTGTTCTCTGCTTCTTTATTGGCAAGAAAAGCCAGAAAACTTTTTCAGGGCATCTTGTTGAAAATTCTCTCTCTTTTCTTATTCCCCCTTCAGAATAACTTCAGTGCAATTCCTAAAAGAACACCATTTGGCCAATTTCCATCTGGCATGCTTCCCTTCTTATTTTCACTGAAAAGTGTGGAGTCTAGTTTTTAATGCTATCTCTGAATAAATTCAGCTTTCAACTCAACACCCATCCTCCGTACTTGTTTTTTATATAAGCAGTTACCTCGTTTTGTGGGAAAAATAAATATAACTCTGGGCTCTGACTGGATAGAATCAGATAAAAACAACTCGTACAAATATGGATTCACCAATTTCTAGTAATCTGCTGTAGGATTTAGAGTACAAATGTGTCATGTGAAAAGTTCCTTCTCTGCAGGAGAATTGAGTATTTTACACTCAGCTAATTAGAAAATTGTCAAGACATATGTTGCCTTTTACAAACGATTTTGTATTTATTGTTTTGCAGATGAAATAAAAAATCATCATGGTGCTGAATTATGAAAAACCTCTCAACTTAGAGGTCTTCATCAATGACTAATTGCTACTATTCATTACCCACTTTAAAAGCAAATAAAGCACCCATCTGGTAATTCTATTAATGGTTCCTATATTAAAACAGCTATTGGTCCTCCAAAATAAAATACGTAATTATGAAATATTCATATTGGTGTCACTATTGAAAAGCTTACAAATGTATCTGGAAAAAATAGAGTTTATCATTCTTTTTCTTGTTTTCTATTAAGCCTATAACCTCTTAAAAAATCAAATTGGACTAATGATGTAGCAGCATATACTCAACAAAATGGAAAATTAAGTGATTGTCTAAATAAACAGAGGCAAAAAAGAAGCATTCATAATTAATAATTTAGATAGCAGTATCAACTCTCCCTTGCCCCCAACCCTCTATGTTGTCCACTGGAGAATTTATAGGACTTGAGTAACTTGGTCTGTCTGTTCAAAAAGGAGAAAAGGAAACACTGGTCCTTGTCTTGTTTTGAAAGCCTTTGACCTGGAACAAAACTTTGAATGTCTCTGAGACTCCATTTCTGTGGTGGTTAAATGTGAGAAATGTCTCTGATAGTCTTTAGTATTGTTATGGAGAATTAATGAAATAAAGAACGTGGAAATATTTTGTAAAAGTAAGTCCTGTCAGGCGACAGATAGAGCTATCATCTAAGGTTAGACATCTAAGCTCCTGAAATAGGGCAATCTTTGGTTATCTCTGAGGAAAAGTGGTGAATAGAATTGCTCTAATCCTGCTCCATTCTGATCTTCAACCTCTAAGAGTGTCATGAATATTCACTCACCTTGCATCTCTTGCTGAATGGGGGCCCTATACAGACCTACAGGGAGACAACCATTTTCCTGCTTGTTTTCTGCCTTTGATGACCCCAGTGTCCCTCTTTAGTCTGGTTTACATTATGTATATAATGCAGGCTGTGTCCCTGATCCCAATGCTCTAGCACCTTTTCTGATTTTGTGATGCCATCTCACTCCAGTTTGCATTTGTTCATGCCTGAAATGCCAATTCTCTTTTCCTCTGTTTGCTTTTTTCTTGTCCTTCAATGTGTAGCTTAACTCTGTGTGGTATAATCATAGATGGCTTCCCTGGTAGCTCAGCTGGTAAAGAATCCACCTGCAAGGCAGAAGACCCTGATTCAGTTCCTGGGTCTGGCAGATCCTCTGGAGAAAGGTTAGGGTACCCACTCCAGTATTCTCAGACTTCCCTGGTGGCTCAGCTGGAAAAGAATCTGCCTGCAAAAATATTTTGTTCTTTATAATTTATGTTTTTAGTTCTCTTTCATGACTTTTACAGTTTAAAATGCCATTTGAAGATTTCATGAACAAAAACCTGAAGCATCTCCATTGCAAACTGAATCAGGGTCAGTCGCTCTGCTTACCTTTCACTTGCACAAACGTTCACCTCTCCTGATAATTATATGAGTGGATAATATTTATAATGGACTGCTTATCTATCTTACTAGACTGAGATCTTCTGTCAACATATTTATATTTATTATAATGTCTATAATAGGTGTTTATCACATATCAGTTGAATGGATGAACAAATAGTTTATGTATGTAGTTCATTTTAATTTAGTAAATAGATATTGGATGATATTAAACAGCTAATAATTAGACTTGCAGTTAATATGCTCCAAGTTCTTAGTTTTATTTTGTGCTTTATACTCACTGGAAGTCAGTGTTGAAAGATAAATTTTATTACAATAACAAATAAATCATAATAAGTAAATGAGGTATACTCCTGTAAACTATCATTTTTAAGGTTACTTCTCATTCTTTCATTTCTTTTTTCTACTGTATAAAGTATTTTTATCTTGAGGTCTATGGCTAAACCTTAACAGTCAAAGAGAGGCATTATGCCAATATGAGAACACAGCTCATTACCATTACAAATGATTTCTAGCTATTTGTGTGTTTCAGGTCAGAACTGAGGATCAGACAACTAGATAATTTTCAATGACAATCCAAGCTTCAAACATTCCTCTCATGCGGAAAGTTAGTCCTCTCTATTGGAAAAATATTTTCTCCCAAGTGGCAGTCAGTGGCATCTGATGTGAGTTGACAAAGATAAGCACAATTTCACTCAATTCGATAGATATTTACTATATACCAAATAATTTATGCGTCTCTGATATATAAAAGTGCATAAGGCTTTGACCCTTTCTTCGAGAAACTCACAATAAGTTTTAGGAAGGTAAAATGTAATCAATAACTGATAAAGAAATGGTGAAATGTTAACTAGCAACATTAAACAAAATTTCTTAGTGGCTGCTCTTGGCCTGGCAGTGCTGGGTGTTAATAAATGCTATGGGAACAAGGTCATGTAGAATCTTTAACTCTAGCATTGGAGAAGGATCCTGGAATAGAACTGACTGTTCATTGGGCACGATAGTTACAATGCTTTGGATCCACAGTACGTTTTAATGTGGGGCCCATGACAATGTTTCAGTTTCCTTTAAAATCAGAAGAAAAACAAGGACCTTTTCAGTCAAATAAAATGTTTTAATGTATAATATTACTACATCCATCTTTATACCAACACAGTCATTACATATAATGGGTAAGGTTTTTTTTTTTTTTTTTCATGATGGATGTGTCTGTTAAGGCAGAGGAGACTAGGGTCCATGGAAGGTGTAAGGTGACCCTGACTGAGGGCAGGTGGAAACTAGAAAGCATCAGGAAAAGATTCAGAGCACTGGAAATGGGCTCTGAAATACTGTGCTGTGCTGTGTTCAGTCATGTCTGATTCCCGTATGGACTGTAGCCCGCCAAGCTCCTCTGTCCATGGGATTGTCCCAGAAAGAATACTGGAGTGGGTTGCCATTTTCTCCTCCAGGAAATCTTCCCTACCCAGGGATCAAACTGTGTCTCAGATTCTTTTACAGCTGAGCCACAGGGAAGCCTTTTGTAATACTAGTACCGTTTTACTAGGTAGGGAACAAGAAGGCCTTATAGGGAGAAATGTTAGTCAAAAGCAAGGCCCGGACTTGTAAAAGTATAGGGTGGAATGATTCAGAAGTGTACAAGACGTGGTCTCTAAATTAAAGTTCAGTGAACAGAGACGAATGTACGCAGAGTACAATTCCATAACAGGAAATATGTGCCTATTCCAAGATTGAGGAATAAGATACCTGCTTCTAAATCTTTAAAACTCCTATGAAGTGAAGAGTTACAACCAGACAGCTTAAATAAATAAAATTGACTAAATAAGTCTACCATTGTAACATTCTCAATTTTCTGAGATATGTGATATATTTGGGTGTAGGGTAGGTGATACTGTGGTTTTGAGCCTATCATTAAGCCCTAAGATCTTGACATATCAAGGATTATGAATTTGTCACTATTTGTTTTATACTCTCCATGTATATTTTGAAAATATTACTAGTGAGATAACATCTCCAAATTACATTAAAATGGACAGTCATTTTCTCCCTCAGAAATTCAATTAGGGTTGAGTACACTCGTCAAATATGAATCCTTAAGTACATTTTGTACAAATGTTCACTGACAAAGCATTAAACTTTCTTTCGAGGACAAATTCAAAATCCAGATTTGAGAAGTGAGTCATATTATAATCCATATTGATGAATTCTGTTAAACTACTTTTAAAATTTTAGAGGGTAAAGTAAAACTTCATTCTAGTGTAACTATTTCTTTCAATTCACTCTACCTTCAATTTCTTAAAGTATATGTTCTCTCCCTATTTTCTAAACCCTTTTTTCAGTACTATCTTCTTTTCATCCTCCCTCACATAATGAAGGGAAAACATTATTTATCTAATTTATTTTGAGAGAATAACATTATGGCTACTTACATTTTTCTTGTTAGTATAATAGCTGTAGTGAAAAGTAGGTGAGCTGATGAATTTAATTTTTCAACTAACTAAACATGCACATATTAAATTCTCTAACTGTCATAAATATAATCAGGCCTTTAATTAGAAAATGAAGGAAACATAATTCGAAGCATTATGAAGATATATTGAGCTTCTGGTGGTTAACGCATTTAGGGAGATGAGGTAACTCAATCAGAATGCCGCACTCCGGCTCTATTCTGAATTGAGCTTTTGCAAAATCTATTATAGTGAGCATACAGGAGAGCCACTGGAAATAAAAGAGTGTGCCTTTTTAAGGTAGGTCATGGCATCGTCTTCAAACATAAGGGATACCAGCACCTCCTATAAATAAGTCATTGCACTGTTGGATATCATAATCTATATTGTTCAACATAGAGGAAAACCTGGCCTTGAAAAGACATGTTTGCATTGTTGCCTATATATTTGCATCTCTGAAAATATTAAAGGGGAAGTAGACAAAGGCATTCGTAAAAATTGAACTGTTCACTTTGGAGTGTGATACACTAGATGATTTTTGCAAGGATTCCATCAATGTCTGGATCCCTTCAAATAAATGTCATTTATTCATTCAAGAAACCATTGACCTAGCAAAACATCATGATAATAACAGGACTATAGGACTGAATAAGACACAGTCTCTGCATTCAAGTTTATAGTCTAGTGGATGCAACAGAAATATGATGGAAGCTCAGTACAGTATTGCTAATACTGTACCCTGAAGTGTAGAGGAAGGGCAGGGAACTCAGCTCAGGGACCTGGGAAGGTGGCGTCATGAAGTAATTCAAAGTGATATACATAGATTTGTCTGTATCTGAAATTATCACAAAATTTTAACCTCTTCTATATATTATTTTTAAATTTTGAATAAACAAATATACTTTTATGTCCCAATTTTATATTACCTGTTTCTGCATATTTATATTACATGAAAATAATTTATATATGATATGAAAATATGTATTTTTAAAAAAATCCATATATATATATATGAAAAAAGTGAATATCATTGTTTGAAGTTTTTTTTTTCATGCCTTTCTGAATACTTCTGTAGCAGAGCCAGAATAAAAATTTCATTCATGATATGAAATATCTATTGTTGGTTACCTTACATGTGATTTTCTTTATTTTACTCTTTAGTGAGTTATCTGAACAATGAAATGCTGCATCAACTCTCTTCTATTTATTCTTTCCCCTCTAAACATTATTGTTGTTTATGTTTTCTTCTTGTCCTGGCCTAAAAACATATTTCCTTTAACTACCTAATTTTCTTTTTATCTGAGGAAGCCCCTTTGTATTAGCAATCTCTGTTAACTTCTGTTCAGCATTCTTTTTACTGCTGCTTAAGAGCTGGTTCAAAGATAGATGGAAACAAATCACACAGTTTCTTTCCCCTTGTGGAAGATGGCTAAGGGTTGAAATATTGATATATACTTTACATAATTTGTTAAATAAATATATTCTTTAGCTTTGGGAATAAGTTAGTAGCTCTTTACATTTAATTCATAATAAAAGGGTGTAAGAGTAGATTAGAGTCCATTTTTCCTATAAATTCTTATTAAAGCAAGTGTTTTAATTAAGAGTCATGAATTGAGCATCTGCTTCTCTGTATTTGATGTGATGGGAGTGTAAAAAGTGTTATAAGACTATTCCTGTGCTGGGTGGGTTTAGAGAGTAAAGGCAGATTAACTGCACGAGCTATGAGACAGATTAATATGCAAAGTTAAATAGCATTGTATTAATAAAAAAGAAAATAAAACTAAAATGTAAGTTGTATGATGAAGACCATAAATGTATATGTTCATTTTTAATTGTGAGTATGGATTATATATAAGTGTGGGTGTATGTGTGTGCTCAGTGGCTCAGTTGTCTGATTCTGCAACCCCGTGGACTGTAGCCCACTAGACTCCTCTGTCCAGGGGATTCTCCCGGCAAGAGTACTAGAGTGGGTTGCCGTTTCCTATTCCAGGGGATCTTCCCCCAACCAGATATTGAACCTGCATCTCTTGTGTCTCCTGCATTGGCAGGTGAATTCTTTAGCACTGTGCCACTTGGGAAGCCATGTATATGTAAAATATGATTAAAAAATCAAAAGGAAGTATACCCAATATCTCACTGCAGATAGAGCTTTGAGGAAAGGTATTTGAAACAGTGCAAGTGGATTCATTCAATAAACCGTTGTATAGATCTATAAATTATATAGGGGTACTTATCTTGTGAGACTCTCGATCAATTATTAATTTGAAATATTTTGTAGATGAATCAGTGATTTTATTTATTATATTAAAATACAATTTCATCTTTCTTTTTGGTATATTAGGAAAAATACATCAAGTTAAATTTGAACAAATTGGCTTTAAATGTATTTTAAAATATATTGCACACATTTAAAGAAATTCAAATGATGTCAGGTTTTCTTTGAGTTTTTGTATAAAGCTGCTAGTAGCATATTTTGATTTAAGATGTATTTTCAGTTCTAAAATCCCTGAAGTACTTCTCTCCTACAGTGATTGACTTTGTAGAGAAATGTTTAAAGAGGAATTTAAATTTAAAAGGTGCAATTTGAAACACATTTTCTTGTGTCAAGTTTTGACACTGACCTTTTAAAACATGTAAGCAGGGACTTTCCTCTTTAATTATATTGCTTCTTTTAAATTAAATCTGTATTGTAATTCTTTACAAAATAAGGTAAAATTTTGGAATGAGATTTATTTTACTTCTTCTAGATTTTAGACATTGAAAGTACATTTTTTTTTTTTTTTGCCATAGGGATTCAGAATGATTTTTGAAACAGTTTTTCATCCCTTCATTTAAGCATTGAAAGGCAAAACCTGTTTTCCACAAAATGATTGCATATTATACAAAAACATATACTGGCATTTCAAAATAAGTTTTGTTAAGTGGATTTCAATCAAAGTTTCACTGTAAAGAGTTAGTGGAGAAAAATGATACTGATGGGTGGGGCAGTTATCAGGAAGAACTAGGGAAAAGGGACATTTTAGGAATCTTTTTATTAAAGACATTTTGCTTTCATTCAAATAAAGAAGAACATCAGAAGGATTTATCACAAGTTAGCATTGCATTCTATTCCTACATTACTTTGCAGAAATTCAGTGAACAAACCAATAAAACACAGATCAGCCATATCAAGGCAAGTTATTGACAGTACTGACCTTTCTTTGATACTGACCAGTATTTGATTATTTGTGTTCAATCTCTATTTGGAGGAATTGAGATAAAAGAAAATAGTGTCTGGAATTAGACACCTGGATCCAAATTGATGCCTGATATTTATTTGCTATGGACCTGGGATAGGTCATCTAACATCTTGAAGCCTCAGTTTTTTCATCTTCCTCTCTTTTATAGGATGTTTTGAGAGCTCAGTGAAGTATGGTTTCTGAGGCTTTTGCTCATCAGTTCAATTCAGTTCAGTCACTCAGTCATGTCCGACTCTTTGTGACCCCATGGACTGCAGCACACCAGGCCTCTCTGTCCATCACCAACTCCCAGAGTTTACTCAAACTTCTGTCCATATAGTCAGTGATGCCATTCAACATTCTCATCCTCTGTCGTCCCCTTCTTCTCCCTCCTTCATTTTTCCCACCATCAGGGTCTTTTCTAGTGAGTCAGTTCTTCGCATCAGGTGACCAAAGTATTGGAGCTTTAACTTCAGCATCAGTCCTTCCAATGAACATTCAGGACTGATTTCTTTTAGGATAGGCTCATGGGATCTCCTTGCAGTCCAAAGGACTCTCAAGAATCTTCTCCAATACCACAGTTCAAAGGCATCAATTCTTCAGCACTCAGTTTTCTTCACAGTCCAACTCTCACATCCATACATGACTACTGGAAAATCCATAGCTTTGACAAGATGGACCTTTGTTGGCAAAGTAATGTCTCTGCTTTTTAGTATGCTGTCTAGGGTGATCATAGCTTTTCTTCCAAGGAGCAAGAGTCTTTTAATTTCATGGCTGCAGTCACCATCTACAGTGATTTTGGAGCCCCCCAAAATAAAGCCTCTCACTGTTTTCATTCTTTCCCCATCTATTTCCCATGAAGTGATTGTAGCAGATGCCATGATCTTAGTTTTCTGAATGTTGAGTTTTAAGACAATTTTTTCACTCCTCATAGTGCTCAAAAATTTTACATTTCTTTTATTTGGTTTCAGTGTATTGGCTTGTTATATTATCTTAATATTTTAAAATTTAGTTTTTAGGCCTAGTTTAATTACTAGTGTGTTGTAACATAAAAGAGGCTGCATTATATAATAAGTATTTGGATTTCAGTTTTTCCTTTTGTTTGCATATATCTGTTCCATAAATTTCATTAAGTAAGTAGGTATAGAAAAACGTCTGTAGGGATGATATAAAGCAAATGAAATATTAGGGATTTATGTAAATTGTTAAAGAACATGCATTTTTTTCATCCTCCTTGGCTTTTCCTGTCTAATATTTATATTCATATCTTGGAAAAATTAACTGGTCAACACTTGCATTTTTTCAGGACATTGTGGACTTCTGTTTAAGGGCTTTTCTTTTATTGTTTTGTTTTGTTTTGCTTTTATACAGGAGCATGCATGCCTCAGTATTGTTTTGTTTAATTTTCTGCTATCTCTTCTGCATGGCAAAGAGTGTCTAAAAGACTCTTAATTAGTCTCTCTGCTTCTAACCCTGGCCCCTGCAGCAGTCTATTTTTAAAACTATAATCAGAGTAATTCTTGTAAAATATAATTCAAATTACTCCTCTGTTCAGAAGCCTCCAGTGGCTTCCCATCTCACAGAAAATTAAAGCCAAAATCTTTAAGACTCTGCATAGTCTGATTTCCTCAGATCTCCAAAGACCTTTCTAACCATAATCCCTTCACTCCAGCCGCACTCATCTCTTCTGTTCAAAGCCAGGTCCACTTCCAGCCCAGAATCTTTAAATCTTCCCTGCCTTCTGGGGCATTTCTTTCAGTCTCCACATAGCTCACATTTTTCCTCCTTCTGGTCATCTTCGCAATGAGAACTTCCTGACCATTCTATTTCAAATAGCATCTTCCTCTTAGATCCCAAACACTCCTCACTTTTTTCCCCTTTGCCTCAATCCCCTTGAGATATGTATATAAGTATGTATGTATTGTGCGTGTATAACATTTACAGATTTATTTGGCTTATTTCTTTTTCACCAACTAGATGTAGTTTCAGTGATTTGGGGAATTTGTGTCTGTATGTTTTTCTACTGCTGTATCCATTATATGTATTAGAGTGCCTAACCAAGAGAAGATATTCATTAATATGCATTGTGTTGAATGGGGAAATAATTGTATTTAATGTTTCTGAGTCTTCATATATATACAGTCAGCAAAAACAAGACTGACAGCTGACTGTGGCACAGACCATGAACTCCTTATTGCCAAATTCAGACTTAAATTGAAGAAAGTAGGGAAAAACACTAGACCATTCAGGTGTGACCTAAATCAAATCCCTTACAATTATACAATGGAAGTGACAAATAGATTCAAAGGATTAGATCTGATAGATAGAGTGCCTGAAGAACTGTGGACAGAAATTTGTGACATTGTACAGGAAGCAGAGATCAAGATCATCCCCAAGAAAAAGAAATGCAAAACGGCAAAATGGTTGTGTGAGGAGGCCTTACAAATAGCTGTGAAAAGAAGACAAGCAAATGGCAAAGGAGAAAAGGAAAGATATTCCCATTTGAATGCAGAGTTCCAAAGAATATCAAGGAGAGATAAGAAAGCCTTCCTCAGCGATCAATGCAAAGAAATAGAGGAAAACAATAGAATGGGGAAGACTAGAGATCTCTTCAAGAAAACTAGAGATTCCAAAGGAACATTTCATGCAAAGATGGGCACAGTAAAGGACAGAAATGGTATGGACCTAACAGAAGCAGAAGATATTAAGAGGAGGTGGCAAGGAACACAGAACTGTACAAAAACGATTTTCAAGACCCAGATGATCACAATGGTGTGATCACTCACCTAGAGCCAGACATCCTGGAATGTGAAGTCAAGTGGGCCTTAGAAAGCATCACTATGAACAAAGCTGCTGGAGGTGATGGAATTCCAGTGGAGCTATTTCAAATCCTAAAAGATGATGCTGTGAAAGTGCTGCACTCAATATGTTAGCAAATTTGGAAAACTCAGCAGTGGCCATAGGACTGGGAAAGGTCTGCTTTTATTCAAATCCCAAAGACAGGCAATGACAAAGAATGGTCAAACTACTGTACAATTGCACTCATCTCACACGCTAGCAAAGTAATGCCCCAAATGCTACAAACCAGGCTCCAACAGTATGTGAACTTCCAAATGTTCAAGCTGGATTTAGAAAAGAGGAACCAGAGATCAAATTGCCAACATCCACTGAATAATCAAAAAAGCAAGACGATTCTAGAAAAACATCTACTTCTGCTTTATTGACTATGCCAAAGCCTTTGACTGTGTGGACCACAACAAACTGTGGAAAATTCTTCAAGAGATGCGAATACCAGACCACCTGACCTTCCTCTTGAGTAATCTGTATGCAGGTCATGAAGGAACAGTTAGAACTGGACATGGAACAACAGACTGGTTCCAAATAGGGAAAGGGGTATGTCAAGGCTGTATGTTAACACCCTGCTTATTTAACTTATATGCAGAGCACATCATGAGAAACACTGGGCTGGATGAAGCACAGGCTGAAATCAAGATTGCTGGGAGAAATATCAATAACCTCAGATATGCAGATGACACTACCCTTATGGCAGAAAGTGAAGAAGAACTAAAGAGCTCCTTGATGAAATTGAAAGAGGAGAGTGAAAAAGTTGGCTTAAACTCAGCATTCAGAAAACGAAGATCATGGCATCTGGTCCCATCACTTCATGGCAAATAGTTGGGGAAATAGTGGAAACAGTGACAGACTTTTTTCAGGGGCCTCCAAAATCACTGCAGATGGTGACTGTAGCCATGTAATGAAAAGACATTTGTTTCTTGAAAGAAAAGTTATGACCAACCTGGGCAGCGCATTGAAAAGAAGAGATATTACTTTGCCAGGAAAGTGTATCTAGTCAAAGCTGTGGTTTTTCTAGTAGTCATGTATGGATGTGACAGTTGGACTATAAAGAAAGCTGAGCACCAAAAAAATGATGCTTTTGAACTGTGTTGGAGAAAACTCTTGAAATTCCCTTGGACTGCAAAGTGATCCAACCAGTCCATCCTAAGGGAAATCAGTCCTGAGTATTCTTTTGAAGATCTGATCCTGAAGCTGAAACTCTAATACTTTGGTCACCTGATGCGAAGAACTGACTCATTTGAAAAGACCCTAATGCTGGAAAAGATTGAAGACAGGAGAAGAAGGGGATGATAGAGGATGAGATGGCTGGATGGCATCACTGACTCGATGGACATGAATTTGAGCAACCTCTGGGAGTTGGTGATGGACAGTGAGACCTGGCGTGCTGCAGTCCATTGGGTTGCAAAGAGTCGTACACAACTGAGTGACTGAACTGAACTGAACTGAACTGAACCAAGTTTCCATATCTTCACTTTCCATATCAGCTCAAAGGAAGCTTTGGGATCCACAAAGTCAGCCTTTAATTTTTTCCCATAATATGAGACTAGATGTTGTTAACACTGGAGAAGGCGATGGCACCCCACTCCAGTACTCTTGCCTGGAAAATCCCATGGATGGAGGAGCCTGGTAGGCTGCAGTCCATGGGGTCGCGAAGAGTCGGACAGGACTGAGCACCTGCACTTTCACTTTTCAGTTTCATGCATTGGAGAAGGAAATGGCAACACACTCCAGTGTTCTTGCCTGGAGAGTCCCAGGGACGGGGGAGCCTGGTGGGCTGCCGTCTCTGGGGTCGCACGGAGTCGGACACGACTGACGTGACTTAGCAGCAGTAGCAGTTGTTAATACCTAAATAACAGGTTATTTCTTTTTTGCAATCAAGAGCAGTCCTTTCACTTTGCTTAGAGCCTAAGGATTCTAATCATTGTAATAATTTCCATATGTATGTATATGTAACCAGATAACCATAGTAACTGAGACTTGCTCCACAGAATTGGAAAATCAGGACTTCTTTATTGATAAAGACTTGAAGCATCTCGCTAATGCCCCTGTTTCAGACACACCCACTCTTCTGGGAGAGTTTGAATTAGAATCTTTAACACCAGGTTCCCAGGGCAATTTTCTTCTCAAAACATTCAGCGTAATGATCCTAGGAAACCAATCCTGAAGGAATAACATGCGTAACAAATAATCATGATAAGACCTGGAAAATAAAGGATTATTTGCAGAAAAGATTTCAAAATAAAGCCCAACATTAAGACTCATAATCTTTTCTCTTTCCCCTATACCTGCAGTTCTAAAACTTAATTTCACTGTAATTATTCCTATTTCTAGGAGAAGGCAATGGCATCCCACTCCATTACTCTTGCCTGGAAAATCCCATGGATGGAGGAGCCTGGTAGGCCACAGTCCATGGGGTCACTAAGAGTCGGACAGGACTGAGCACCTGCACTTTCACTTTTCAGTTTCATGCATTGGAGAAGGAAATGGCAACACACTCCAGTGTTCTTGCTTGGAGAATCCCAGGGATGGGGGAGCCTGGTGGGCTGCAGTCCATGGGGTCACTAAGAGTCGGACACGACTGAAGCGACTTAGCAGCAGCAGCAGCATATACTCTTGGGATTTGGTAATGTTTGGGTGGATTGTGTGATTAATTAACTGCAAATGGCTGTATGCTTGTACTGGAATTTACCTTGTTAGGGAGAAATTGAATAGATAAAGTAAAAATAGACTCTGTTGCCATTTTGCTAAGGACAAGTTAAATGATTCATCTTCAGACTGTCTCTCCCTGCCATTAATTTGTTGAGGGTGTTATGATAGTTTCTTGAATAATTAAGTTCTAGTTGGTTATGAAATCATTTGTTTGGAACATTTTGCTCTGATAATTTTCAATATGTAGAACTTTTCTCCAGCAAGCTATGATGAATAAATTCCTGCAATCAGACTTGACCAAAGAGCTCATCTATTTTTTGGAAATTAAATTCCCTAGAAAATTATTTTTAAAGTTTCTGGAAGGGGTTGGGGTCAAATATAAGTAGAGAGGTGTCTTCTGTCTTGAAGAGAGCCTATTGGTGATAGCTCCTCATAAACAAGTTATGAATAAAGCCTGGATGAAGTCACATAAAGTAAGTAGAAAACATGCTCTGTCTTCTAAATGTGCTCCAGAAATGTTAATAGCATCTTTAATTCTCAAAACCAATTATCAGAATGATTAAGAGAGTAAAAGAGTTCTAATATAGATCAAGATTTAACAATTCAGGTAATACCCTTGGACTTTCTTCAGTTAAACGTTTTAGACAGTTGGATGATAGGAAAATAGTTTTGCTATTTAAAAAAAGTCACAGAATGCAGACAAAGGGAGAAACTAATATGAACACTTTTATAACAGGTCCAAAGTTGCAAAAGAAATAATAAAATAATATTTTTGTTTGTTTGTGAAGATGTCTCTATGTTCAACAAGCCCCAGAGAGTTGTGAGTCCCTAGTTTATCTTTGTTTTCACACCATTGACACAGGCATTTTAAAAAACGAAAATAGTACTTTTTGCACTCCCTAGGAATATGTAAAAAGTGGCATATTAATCTAAAGGGATAGTATATTTGATCAGTATTTGCCTGTGAAGAACCATATGGGCAGCAACGTGTAAAAGATGATAGATAATATTCAAATGGATTTAAAAATATTAATATATTATTCTGATAAGAAACTGAGCATATTATTGTATGGAGTAAAAACAACATACATTGATTAAACAACACTAGCTGTTTTTTTTAAGGAATAAGTAAGTTACAGCGAACACACCAAAACATCTTATATAAAAATGACTCTCAGAATATAAAATGCACAGTTCGTCAAGGAGTGAATGGGGTTGAGAGTAGTGACAGATTTTAATATGAACGTACCACATTTCTTAAGCACTTATTATAAACCAAGCCATTGGTCTAAGGACTTAATCAGAATGATTAAGAGAGTAAAAGAGTTCTAATATAGATCAAGATTTAACATTTCAGGTAATACCCTTGGACTTTCTTCAGTTAAACGTTTTAGACAGTTGGATGATAGGAAAATAGTTTTGCACAAATAGTTTTTCCACAATGACTTTGTGAGATAAGTGCTGTTGTTTAACCCATTTTACAGATGAAGAGGGCTTCCCAGATGGCACTAGTGGTAAAGAACCCTCCTGCCAGTGCAGGAGACATCAGAGATGCCGGTTCAGTCCCTGAACCCGGAAGATCCCTGGAGGAGGGCATGGCAACCCACTCCAGTATTCTTACCTAGAGAATGCCATGAACAGAGGAGCCTGGAGGAATACAGTCCATGGGGTCATGAAGAGTCAGACACACCTCAAGTGACTCAGCATACACGCATGCACAAATAGAGAAACAGGCTTACAAAGATTAAATGACGCACTGTGTGGTCTTGCAGCTAGTAAATGGTAGTGGTGGATTCAAAGTTAGGTCAGTCTTTACTACCCTGTCTGCGTCACCTCTGTAGATGTATTCTTTCCCAAGTAGTGGTGCAAAAAATGAGTTCCATCCATTTCTTGCATTTGAGGGCCTCCAGAAGAACTGATATCAAGCAGAGAAAAGAGGTCAGCCCCTTTCGGATATGGAGGAAAAGGGGATGTGTAGTTCCAGTGTTGACTTAAGTATATGTGGTGTGTCTCTAGCTTGGCACCATGTCCAGAAGATAAACATTTTCTGGCTAAACCGGTTCTGGGATAAAACAAGGGACTGTGGCTTTCTCAGGGTCTCAGATGCTGGGCCGAAATCACTCTGTCCACTCAAGTTTTCCCACGACTTAGGCCAACCTGAAATAGACATAAGGGACGTTCCTCTGCTGCAAACACTCTTGTCTTCTTAAACTGAAACAGCGATACCTTTGTTCCTTCCTGGATTTCCTTCATAATCTCCGGTGACAAAAGGCCCCTGTTCACAGAGGCCCAGGATCTCCCTGCATGAGTTCTGTCTGTATGTAGGAATTGCCAGCATTTGAAACTTTAATTTAAACCCAGACCCATCCTTCTGCATACAATTGTATTGTGTCTAGGAATATTCAGCTGAAATGGCTTCTGCATACTGATGTAACCAGAATAGAAACAGTGGGAAGGATAAAATGTGTATCCCAGAGGCACTATTCAGAACCTTCTGAGCTGTGTTCCCTGATGCTCAGTTTTTATTAACAGTTAAATTAAGAGGTAGATAAATTGAGTTAAGCCCCATCACAGAGCAGCGCAGTAACCTGTGAGAGCAAAGGATCAGTATCTCAGATACTGGGTGATAACACAGATAAAGTTCTTAAGGGACAGGAGGGAAATCCTAACATTCCTTCCATCTCCCAGCCCTGATGAATTAAACTCCATGGTAGTGAGGTCATGGAAGCACCCCAGCCCACCTCCAACCTAAGCAAATAGCTTCAAAGTGCACCTATTTTTAATTGATTTTCAAGAATCTTCTATTATTTCATTTCATTTTTACTCAAAATAATGAATAAACTTGAAGCCATACCTAATGGAGGACTGGATGCTGTAAATGTTTTACAGTACAGGCCAGTTCAAGCTAGGTTTGGAATGTCACATGCTACATCCAAAAATGTTCTCTCATTGTCGTGTTGCATTAAACAGCCACCACCTAGCCCAGACTAAGAGTGGGCTCTGTAAATGGTTAGGTGTTCTGTTTTCATCTTTTGTTTGTGTTATTTTCCTGGCTGATAAATGGTGCTATAAGCCTTAAATAGCTACTTTGCATTCCTGTGGGGATATTGTGTGCATCTTTATGCATCCATTTTGGTTTACTTATATTGTGATTCCACCTCTTTATATTAAAAATTTATATTTTTCTGTTAGATGTTTCAAGTATGTGGCTTTTAAACATCAGTACTTCTTGTGGTCATTGTACAAGGAATGTCCTTCGTTACAGAATGCAACTATGGGGAACGTTGGTGAGCAAAGGACAAGCTGCATCAGGTTTTAGGACCCTGGCATTATTCCTGGTCTAGCTCCCAGTTTTCGAGAGAACCCATTTGACCTTCAATCTTGCGGAGGTAACAGAAGCCTTTAGAAATCATGTAAAGAATTCATCCCCTTTAAAAAGCAACAGAATCCTTTCCATGAGTTATCTTCCCTTCATTTGCAGAGTTTCGCATTTTATATTTGAGTGAGAAGAAAAGAGAACAGTGAGCATTAAATAGCAAAGATAAAAGCCTTAGAGCTTGGATGTAGTAGCAAATGACAATATAGGCATTACTAAAGAAAAAATGAGCTTTGGGCTGATTTTAATATAGTGATGAGTATGGTTACAGTGTGTGTATTTATCATAAATTAAAACATGGAGATGTCCAAGGCAAGCTTTTTGGCATACTTTTATTTCCTAGATTTGATAACATGGTTCACCTAACTCTCAGCTGATACAAATATGGAGGCACGATCGGATATTCTGATTTATCTCTTTGTGTTGTTGTTGCTCTCTTCTTATCCCTTCCACTCCAGTGCTCCTGTCCTTTGGTATATTTCATAGCCTGACATGCAGCTGTAATGGTTCTATTAGCTGCCACAGATGTGCTGAGCTTGCTTTTTGAAGCAAGCATGTCGTCACAGGCACTTTTTTGCAGTTCCTTATTAGTATGTGCCCTTTACTGACTCTGCAGGAGCCATCACCTAGAATTAAACATTTTCTGCTAGACCTGTCCTTACTCTGTGCAGAATGATTATAGTCCGTTATGCCACCTTCTTGCTGACAACCAGATACTGCCGAGATTACAATGAAGTACCTGCAAATTTAAAATAAGATTCTTCCTGGGTGTATGGGGCTTTGATAACAAGAACATTTGACAAAATGCCTTCCAGAGAACAGAATGTGATAGAAGCTCCTTGAAATCATATTATGGAAACTCCTGGTTCTTATTAGACTGATAGCATCAGGAGCTGGCATCTTGGTGTTTAGAGTAGTTGAAAATCTACCATCCTTAAATGATCTCAGAATGGGACAGGTTAACTCAGAGCAGGTCTGGGAGTGCTGCCTCTGCAAAATGAAAAACACCCAACCCAAAATGAGAATTTCCAGTTTCTCTAATTTTAGGGTTACAATTTACATCTCACTCTAGAAGTGCATTTTTCTCATTCTGCTCAGCAAAAGCAGTTTCCTTTTATTCTTCAGCAAATGTGAAGTAAGGAACCCAGAATCTCAAAAGAGGCCAGTAAGTCAGGAGGATTTAGAGAACTATCAGTCATAGCAAAGGCAGCACCTCTCCTAATGGCTATCTGTCTGATAGTGTGTAATAAAAACAAGATTTCTCTTTTATTCCTTTTTATACATGCTTTCTCCTCCACCATCTGAGAAATATTTGTCATTTAGCTGTTCTTCATGATTGCTTTAGAAATTTTCATTATCTTCTCTGTAAGTCATTGCCCATCAGGTATGACCCTTATGTACTGTATCCCCATCCTAAAGAGCAGACAGGATGACACTCCATGCTCTGAAATCTGATTTGGCAAACTTCAGATTTGTGATTGTGGTATTTTCCTGAGAGGACACTAAAGACAATTTAAAGACATTTTTCCTTAAAAAAAAAATGAATATACTAATATTGAACACCTTCCACATATGGATGGTATACCTTGACTTTGCAATTCAAAGATGAAGCTCCCACAATCTGTCACAGCCAGTTAATAGAGATATATGCCAGAAATTACTGAAGGACAGAGAAGTGAGATACTGCCTTGCCTTGCATAAAGGGTCTGCTTCAGAGAAGAATAGGTATTTGACTATGACTACGAGTAAAATTGTATTAGGCAGAGAAGGAGGAAACAACACAAGCAGAGTTTAAGAGCATGGAAATGGTTTTGAACTGTGAATATTCTGTTGTGGTTGAGGAAGCAGAAGCACAGGACTGAATATTACTACACAGGGAAAGATAACCAGGATATGACAGGTAGCCAGGAGCTAGCTGAATACCGTGAAAAGGTGTTCCAAATTTATCCTTTAGGAAATAGGAAGTCATCAGTAGTTTATAAAGAGTAATTTTTGGATATTTGTATTGTAGGAAAACAATTCTGGGAGCAGATAGATTGGGAAGACAAGAGTCTGTGGCAGAGTGACTAAAGAAGGGTCTAGGAGACAGATGATTAATAACCAAGCAAATCAAGTGACAGTGGTAGAGGAGGGCCAGGGAGAGGCACACAAGGCATGTGCAAAGATGAATGGATACAGCTTGCTGAATAGGTGTGGATAGGCTGTGTTCATGAAGACGAGGCATAAAGATTATTTAGTGGTTCCTGTCTTATGCAATGGAGCAGATGGCGATGCCAATAAATGAGGGACCACACAGAACACTAGGTAATGTCATCAGTGTTACTGGTGACACCAAATATTACTTTCGCCCTCTACAGCTTCAGCCTTGTTGATCCATGTCTTGGTTTATGGACAAAGTATGTTATGTCAATATTTTTCAATGTCGACCTTGAGAATCTGGTCAGAACAGGAACCAAAAGATTATCACTGATATTATTTTTGGGTGTAAGATAGTATCATTTCTAATTTGCACTTTACAGAATATGTTTATATAACTAAACTTTCATTTTCTTTTCAGTTCTTAGCTGTCTTTCCTTAGTGTACTGCCCATGAACCTTTAGGATTCCTGAGCTAGATCAATGCCACATTAAAATTTAAGGAACTACTTCATGAAAACCACATGCTTCATTTCCTGAGGATTGTTAGTAAGCCAAGGAAAAGAAAACATGTCAGCTCTGTATTGTTATTGGTGCTTCTTGCTTAACTGCTGCTTTGCCATTACAGTGGTCCTTAGTAGCTGCTTCTCTGTAAAGGCACAAAGAATGCATGCGGCCAAGACAAGGAAAGTCTAAACTTCATTAGGGAGTTTTGAGAAAGTGCTGCTGTGGTTTAGGTGTTTAAGCCCTTGGATCATTTTGGATATATCAGAAGATATTAATATGCTTTTTTATGGCTATTTTTCCCTTTTTAAAAATTCTAAAATGGAAGGTCAGACTAGGCCAAGCACTGACTGGCTTTTTAGATTAATGTTTAAAAAGATGGAGTAGCTGCCAGTACCTTAAAAGAGTCAGGAACATGACTTGGATAGATGTAGAATTTTCTTGCAAATTTGGCTTTTGGTTTGTATCTGGCTAGAAAAGTTTTTTTTTCTTTCCTCTTCCATCCTTTCTTCTTTATACCCTCTCTCCCTCCCTTCTCCCTTTCTTCTTTCCTTCTTTTCCTTCAAGTATTAGTGTCTTTCTTATTATTCTTGCCTCAAAGAAGGCTTCTCTCTTAGCTGACCATTCTTTAAAACCTAATGGCAAATCTTAAGCTCTTCTCCATTTGATAACCTCATTAAAGCCAGGGAAGCACTATAATGTATTTCTTTATTTATTTCAAGGACCTGTACTGAGTTTAGAATCATCAATATTCATTGCGGATTTTGTGGAAGGGAAGAGCGAGTGAAAGTCAGTGTATTGTGTCTTATTGTGGTTAGGATTCTCTGGGACAAGGATAATATACGTAAATAAAACAAATGCACTGAACATTGAGACAAACTTGGAATGGATCCTTGTAAAAACAAATATATGCTTTTGAAAAATGAATAACAGAAATACAGTTTGTCAATAATTCATCATTAGTGCAACTGAGCCTCTAGGGTATCTGGTATATTAAAAGCCATTCTGGGGTTTTTTCCCAGCATGTTCTACTTTAGGGAATGTTGACTTATAGTGTCAAAACAAGAAATATGAACCAGGAAGTTTTATTTTTTGGACCTATACCCAGAAAACGATACACCTCACCTAAGATCTGGAAATTTCTGAATCACCAAATGTTGCAGACCATGATGCTTAGAAGAGGCTGTCATCTGAGAATTCTTAGAGATACTATTATTTGGCTATTGATTATTCTCAGGAAACTTTAATTTTCAACTTAACTTCCCAGTGCTACTCTAGATTTTACTTTTAAGTGCCCCACTTCTGATTGTCAATTTGTATATAAATTATGTAAATACACTTCTACTTCAGGATTAGAAAGATAAAAATGCCAAAGAATATCCATGTATGGAACCCAAATAAAGGCAGGGCTAAACTCCATTTATATGCTTGTTGGTCTTTAATTTTTACCTCACTTCCTTGGAGAAAGTCTGGAAAACAATTTTTACATTCACTATACTGTGCTTACTTTGTGCTCACTATTATTATTATTATTATTTTATGTAATCCCATTTGAAAGCTAAGACAACTGAGGCACATGGAGGTTAACTAACTTTTTCTAGATCTCATAGGTAGTACTACCCACAGTTGTGGAACTGGGGTACAAACCCAAATCTGTAAAGACTAAATTTCACATTTTTTTCAAGAAGTAAAAAATTATGTATTCAGGACTGACGGGGCATTTTTTAAAGAATAGTTTTGGGAATGATAAGTTAGAGAAAGAGAGGTCATTGCATGTGTATCTGGGTGTCATCTACTCAGAAATAAAAAATGAAAGGATAATTAAACTGGATGGGTATTTGTGTCCTGAAGCATAAAATATTCAGTGCATATCTGTTAAATTTTTAAAGTTAAAACGTTATCACTTACATTATCCTCACAAGGCCATTAATCTATACAGGCATCCATGCAGCTACTGCACATTTGCTGTGTGCACGTCAGTGCAGAAGTGGCCTGCAAGAGAAGACTGTGAGACAGAATTTAGTGTGTACTTTCAAGAAGCCTGCAGTCTGATGTGTGTAGCTATATAAATTCTGGAAAGTTCTTGGAGGAGTGTTAAGTATCAAGTTGTTGAAGGAACAATCTATGCACATTTTTTGCAATGTGGCAGAGCCCCATTGTTAAGAATGCAGGCTTTTGGAAAGGTGGGAAGTTTGAAGGAGAATGGCCACATGACCATGGCTGAGTCTCTTGACTGTTCACCTGAAACTGTCACAACGTTGTTAGTCAGCTACACTACTACTACTACTAAGTTGCTTCAGTCGTGTCCGACTCTGTGCGGCCCCAGAGACCGCAGCCCACCAGGCTCCCCCGTTCCTGGGATTCTCCAGGCAAGAACACTGGAGTGGGTTGCCATTTCCTTCTCCAACACATGAAAGTGAAAAGTGAAAGTGAAGTCGCTCAGTCGTGTCCGACTCCTAGCGACCCCATGGACTGCAGCCCACTAGGCTTCTCCATCCATGGGATTTTCCAGGCAAGAGTACTGGAGTGGGGTGCCATTGCCTTCTCCAGTCAGCTACACCCTAATACAAAATAAAAAATTTTAAAAAAGCATAAATAAATAAATACAAGGGAAAAAAGAATGCAGGCGTTGATATTAAACTGCTGGTATTTAAAGCCCAGCTGTATCACTTATTAGCTCTTGATCCCTGGGAGCTCCTTAATCAGCCTCTGCTTCTATTGCTTCGTATGTAAAATGAGAATAACAAATGCAAACTATTTCATGGGACTGTTTGGTAAAACACTAATGTAGCACTTTCTATGTGCTGGGCAGGGACCTAAACATTTTGGAAGTAGTAAATTATTGAATTCTCGGCAGAATTAGGTAGGTACTATTATTGCTGATATTGAGAGAATCAAAAGATTTGGTACATACAAAGTATTTAGAGCAATAACTGGCACATAGTAAATATGTACACAGTAAATGTAGCTTAATAAATTAATATCATCCTGAGCAAAGAAGCAGGGAAATATACTGGAAGCAGGAAAATATTTGCATAATCTTTAGAGGTAAGAACAAATACATAATACATGCTTGCTGAAGTCACAATCCTAAATTTGGTTGTGGTGATCAATAAAGAGACATTCTCCAGTGGAAAGTGGCAGTATGAACTTCTTAATTTCCATTGTCAACTTGTGAGATATGCCCAGTTATTCACATTTTAGTGGCTGAAAAGTAGCACCAATTATTTCATTAATATTTTTCCCTTTAGTTGAGTAGGCAGTCTGCATAGTGGGAATACATATATTTATCACAGTTTTATTACAGTGATATGATAAAATGTAATGAAAAAATGTGGTTCATAAATAAACATACCTTTTTTGTTTTGGAATTGCCTCTTGTGAGGAAAAAAAAAACCAAAAAACAAAAAAACACAAAGCTGGTGACCACAGTCCAGGGCATGGTTCTCTGGTTACAGTGATTCTCCTTTAAAGCAGTGGTTTGCTTTTATCTTCTCGATAGGCACATTCATTATGGTATGTGTGTAAAACTGTGGCTGCCCAGATGTTTTCTGGTTTGCCATTCTGTGGACTCTGTGAGCAGTGTAACTTTCCCTTGACCGTGAGTTGTTGTTACTGTTTTTTAACTGTAGATATTACTAATAACGTTTAATCAATACATTTCTTACTCATTCATAATAGTCATTTGACTTTTATAAGTCCTTCTGATGGTCTCTTAGCCCTTGAGAGCACTTTTTGAATGTTGCTGCTGTGACATGTTTTTCTTTAAGTAAATTAACCTGGACGTGAAGGTAGATGCTTGAGTTTAATCTGGATTCTAGCTCATGTGCAGCTGCCCATGTGTCTGCAGTTTGTTACTTTATCTTTTTGAGCTGGAGTGGTCCATCCAGATGCCATTGTGTTCTGTGTTTGGTCCCAGAGGGGAAGGAGATATTGAGGAACTGATATGGGGGTTTGTGTGTGATAAAACAGAGGGGGGGGTCTACCCAGGAATCACTTGATAAGCAGGAAGAATGAATGGTTCTAGTTATATTATCCAGCACTTCATTCCACACACATAAATGCTGTATATAAATTACAGACATACAAATACAGAGAGATAGATAATTGTCCCTTTATTTTTCTAGTCACCTAACAGTAAAATCCATATGTGTACAATAATAAATTGAGAAAGCAAATGATATGGATTAACAGAGAGGAAGTTGAGGGGCAGTTTTAGAAATTTCCCAAAGTATAATCAAACCTGGAGAGTAAAATCTCTGTTAATAAATCAAATTTTGTGCTTCAGAAGCAAAATGGTTGGTGGATAAGATATCAATATATCAGTATTTAGAAGCAACAGCCTAAGTCCACAGCTACAGTTCTATTTCTTGAAGCAATTGTCAGCAGTAACTAATTGATGTCCATAAAGTACTTCTGCAAATGCCAACTGTTAAAAAATATGCTCAGAACTCTCTTAACAGGAATAAAAGGAAATTCTTCTCCCACCAGGTATCTAGATACAAACCTTATCACATGTTACTGTTTTAAATACATAAGAATTTTGTAATGCAACCTATTCTGGCTTTCAATAAACTGGTCCAGTGGGGAGAACCAAATAATTTGCATGGTGCATAATTTTTAGAAATATGGCTACTAAAATGTAGGAAGCTTTATCATCTTATTGCACACAGTTTGCTCTAAAATAGAAGAGGAATGGAAACACAGTGATGATATATTTTCATGTGGATCACTTTATGGCCTGCATTCTTTATAATACAACAGTTGCTCCATTGACACCAAGTTATTTATTGAATAGTAAGGCAAATAGACCAGTAAATCATGGTTTCACTTCTAGCCAATCAGAATCAGCCCTGGTTTTGTGGCGTGCTAATTTTTTAAGCTTATTTATTCTGCTTGCTTTCATTTTTATCTTTATCAGTCTATTTTATAGCAACCTTTTCTTTAATAGACTTTAATCTGGAGACATTTTAAAATGTGCCACATGTTAAATCCAATTCAACTGAGATACTTAAAGGCTTACTATTTAAATTAAATATGAATGTTTTCAAAAATGTATACTTGTATCATAATTGCTTAAAACTGTAGTTCCACGTTATGTATGTTAAGATTTGAATCTTGTCAATGTATGCAAGAACCAAAGTTAGGTTAAAAAGAAACAAAAAATAAATTATTCACATCACATACATCTATACATCTGATAGTGTAATTAGCAATCAAAAGTACTACATACAGTGATGTAATAGAAACATTATAATTTTGTACATCCTGCTGTTGATGGATTTAGGTACCACATTTTGCACATTTTCTATTTCATTATTTTTGACTAAAGAAAGATAAAAATAAAATAGCATGTTTTCTTTATTTTAGTCTAACCTTTTAAAATCATCCTTCACGCTTCTTTTGCTTTCCTTCCGTGTCTGGCCCTCACTTCCCCAGTTTACATAGGACTTGTTTTTCTTCATTTATCTTTACTCTTTCCTGTTCTGTAGTGCTAACACTAATAATAACAATAGAAATCTTGCATCTAAATCTGGGGGATTTTAGAGGTCATTGAGGTTACTTCTCTGCTTTTAGTTAGCTTTCTAGCCATTCCAGAATAAAAGTTATCTGTGCTGTTCTCAGTATCACCATAATAAATTTCTTGCATTTCTCAAATTACCTTTGACATTATTTTTCTAAAAGGTTTATGTATCCTAACATTGACAGTTATAGTTAAGATATTACCTCTCCTTTTTTCCCCATAAGGGGTACACATTTTCACTACTTTCTTCTGTGAAGTCGCTCAGTCGTGTTGGAGTCTTTAGTACCCTGTAGACTGTAGCCTGCCAGCCTCCTCTGTCCATGGGATTTTCCAGGCAAGAATACTGAAGTGGGTTGCCATTTCCTTCTCCAGGGGATCTTCTCCACCCAGGGATCAAACCTGGGTCTCCCACATTGCAGGCAGACTCCTTACCATCTACCTCAACATATTTCACTCTTTTTTTTTTTCTTTACTAACCTGTTCGACTGATCTCTGTTAGTTATATCAAAAGTTTAATCACTTTTAGAAGAGTGAGAGTACTTTATCAACATATTTTTCTGAGAGTGTATATACTCAGGCATCTCACTATTTAGACATTTCCCACCAGTGGCTTTATGTTAGTGTTTAAACTTTTCTACGTCCTCCTGTGCACTTGAGCTAGCTCTCGCCTCCATTTGTCCTGTTATTTGTGATGTTTCAGCTTCCTCTCCAACTGACCAGATTGTATCCCTCATAATCTTCATTCATTTATGCCTGGGCAATTAAAAAGACAAAGACAATCATGATTGAATTTTATTCATATGAGATATTTCTGTTGTTTGCTACCATCTTGAGAACTACTCTAGAAAAGACAAAAAATATGTATTTGATTAACTATAGAACTGGGCTCACACCTTGATACTGGCTTTGAGTAGGAATGGAACAGAAATCTCATTTGTAAGATGAGTATAAGAATTGTGTGTAGATTAATACAAGTTTTAACCTGAATGAGGCAACATTTGTAAAATTCTTGGCTCAATTTGCTAGTACCAATGATGAGATCATGGGTATGAGTATGCTAACAGATTAAATAAAAACATTTTTTCTTCTATTATTTAAATATTTGATGAAACTTTTCTTAATTGATTAAACCAGAAACAGAAATAAAAACAAATATAAAAGGAAGAAGGAACCCCTACTCATTTTGCATGCTCTCCCCTCCCCCATCAGCTACTGGTTCCAAACCAAGAAGAGACACATTGGAGGTGAACTTAGCTATAGTTCAACCAGTTGTGGAAGGCTTGTTTTTCTTCTTAGCTATGGAAACAAGGTTACATCTGTAAAATGGACATGAACTACCTTCTCATAAGGTTATTATTTATGTGGATACAGTCATCAATAGAACTTTCTTGTCATGTTCTGCTAGGCAAGTGTTCTTTCTGCTAATAAATTCTGTTCCTAAAATTAAAATTATTATAGATGGTTCATATTTCAGATGTCTTATAATTTTCATGAATCTATATTTTTTAGTGCATACCCCTTCATTGAGATCTAGCCACATATGAATCTGTCCTTCAGTGATTTGTCATTTTAGTAAACCCCTAAAAGTGACAATTTAAAATAGCACAGTAACTCACACACGACTAAACGGGATTTGTTAAATTTCTTTTGAAAAAAGTACAGATTTATTCACATCTAGATGTGAACTCCACATCACAAGCTGAAACAGAATGGTGAGCTTTTTCTTGCTGTGAGTGAATAAAACTGGGGTTTCAGCTAGAAAAGATACAACCTATGATAACGTAAAAATAGATTCTCTGGCTCCACTCTTGAAGAATTTTATCTCACCTATCCATCACATGCACAGGAATGGTGTCTTTTACACTCTTGAAGAGTTTTTTTAACTATCTTTTTATGCTATTGGATATATTCTGTGAACCCTGAAATTACCTGTTAGTAATTCTTGGTTAATGTGGTATTACAGTAACTGATAGCAATGAAACCTGTTGCTCTTTCATTGGTCATCGTTTAAACAGGGATTAGAAAGCTCTAAGGATTCATAGTCACCAGCCTGGATTTCTGAATCAGACCTTACTATCCATTTCCAACTAATATCACTAAGTAATATAGTCCTTATCTCATAACATTGTTGCTAGAGTGAATAAAATAGAAGTATAAATTTACCCCAGTGTGTGTGTGTGTTTGTGTGTTTGCACATGTACATGCTTAAAGAATTTTCTCATTCATTAATTTAAATCAAGAAAAATCAAGAAATATTGATGGATCTGCCATATGTCATGCACTGTCATGTCATGGATATGGAGATATGAATAAGGACACAGTCCCTATCCTGCAGGCTGTCCCTGTCTAGTGAATAAGATAGATGAGTATATTAACAATCAGCTAATGTAATCAACACAATAATAGAGGAGTAGATTCAGTGCAATGAAACACTGTGAAGGGTTGAAATTCTCAGTCTAAGTCAAAGAGGGCAGGCTCTTTGCATTTCTACTGAAATATCTTTTTAGCCGAAGGAGGGAGCTCCGTTGTGGAGTGACTTCAAACAAGAATAGCCTGCCTTTGTGAGGGTTATTTACTTGACATTAAGAACAGCAATGTTCAAATGCTCAAAAGTGTATCTAGAGTGAATGTGTTTGAATGGCACACACAAACACCACACATCAATATATAAATGTTTACTCTCCTATTGCTGCTGCAACAGTTACCCAAATTGAGTGTCTTAAATCATCGCAAATGTGTTATCTTACAATTCTGGAGCTCAGAAGTCTGCAGTGAGTTTCAGTGGGCTAAGTCAAGGCACCAACAGGGTTACATAATGTTCTGGTGGCTCTCGGGGAGGATCTGCTTTTACCTTTCCCAGCAGTAAGAGCCTGGCTAGATTTCTTGGCTCGCAGTGCCATCTTCCATATTCAAAGTCAGCAGTGACCAGTAGAGGAATTTGCAAATGTGATTACATAGACCTACTTGGTTCATCTAGGATAATCTATCTTATCATCAGCTGATTGACAAACGTAATTCCATCTCCAACCTTAGTGTCACCCCCCACCACTGCCAAGTGACATGACACATTCATGGATTCCAGGGATTAGGATGGGAACATCTTTGAGGGGGGCTTTTGTTTTGGTACCACAGAAGTGTATATTTTTTCCAGTTAAGAATTGGATATTAGAGAAAAAAATGTAAAAAGAAATAAACCATAAACTCAAAGTCTTGTCCCATCTGCACATTGAAGAGAAGACCAGGACCTGAATCTTCTGTTAAAGAACTTTCCTGTTTCATATACTGTTTACCATATTGAGACAAAAACTACAGAGGTAAACAAATGGAAAGTACCATATGAATGCTATCTCTCTCTCTCTCTCTCTCTCTCTCTCTATATATATATATATATATATATATATATATATATATATATATATATGTTAGAACTCACATTTTGCATATTTTCTGTGAAGGGAAGGTAGAAGAATATGATCTCTGTGAAATGAAGAAGAGATGGTGCATTTTGAAGTTGTTGTTTAGTTACGAAGTCAGGTCTGATTCTTTGCAACCCCAAAGACTGTAGCCCACCAGGCTTCTCTGTCCATGGAATTCTCCAGGCAAGAATACAGGAGAGGGTTGCCATGACCTTCTCCAGGGGATCTTCCCAACCCAGGGACCAAACCTGTATCTCTTGCAATCTACCCACATTGCAGGAAGATTCTACCCACTGAGCCACCAGGGAAGCCTGCATTTTGGTAATGGGATCCCAAATCCAGGGCAGATGAAAAGAACATTGTTACAAACTTGAGACTTCATTCAAAATTGAGATCTAGACAGCATCTAAAAAAACTGCCATTTTCCTTTATATTTCTTCCACGTTAAGTGAAATTGTAAACTCTATAATAATAATCAGTTCAGTGCAGTCACTCAGTCATGCCCAACTCTTTGTGACCTCACGGACTGCAGCAAGCCAGCCTTCCCTGTCCATCACCAACTCCTGGAGCTTGCTCAAACTCATGTTCATTGAGTCGGTGATGCCATCCAACAATCTCATCCTCTGTTGTCCCCTTCTCCTACCTCCTTCCCAGCATCAGGGTCTTTTCCAATGAGTCAGTTCTTCACATCAGGTGGCCAAAGTATTGGAGTTTCAGCTTCAGTATCACTCCTTTCCAGTGAATATTCAGGGTTGATTTCCTTCAGGATGAACTGGTTGGATCTCCTTGCAATCCAAGGGACTCTCAAGAGTCTTCTCCAACACCACAGGTCAAAAGCATCAATTCTTCAGTGCTCAGCTTCCTTTATAGTCCAACTCTCACAGGCATTCATGACTACTGGAAAAACCATAGCTTTGATTAGATGGGCTTTTGTTGGCAAAGTAATGTCTCTGCTTTCTAATATGCTGCCTAGTTTGGTCATAGCTTTTCTTTCAAGGAACAAGTGTCTTAATTTCATGGCTGCAGTCACCATCTGCAATGATTTTGGAGCCCAAGAAAATAGTCTGTCATGGTTTCCATTGTCTCCCTGTCTATTTACCATGAGGCGATGGGACTGGATGCCATGATCTTCATTTCTTGAATGTTGTGCTTTAAGCCAGCTGTTTCACTCTCCTCTTTCATTTTCATCAAGAGGCTTTTTATTTCTTCTTTGCTTTCTGCCATAAGGGTGGTGTCATCTGCATATCTGAGGTTATTGATATTTCTCCTGGCAATCTTGATTCCAGCTTGTGCTATAATAATAATAATAAACTAACACTATTATTAGTACATGACACCACTTACTATGTGCCAAGCACTCTTCAAATTGCTTTATATATAATAATCATTTATTTATCACCAGGGCTGTCTTCTCGAGCATCAGTCGATCTACTTACACAGCCCCCACTCTAAGAAGCCCCTCCTGCATCCTCACCCCCTCACCTGGTTTAATGCTGTGTGGTCAGTCTCTTGAAGGTTTTGACTATTTTAAAATGAGTGGGGCCTACATTTGATCATAGACCCTGTAAACCTATAGTTGGTTGTACTCATCACATCAAAGCTATACACTAAATAATATTATTACCAGAATTTTAGAAGAGAATGTAAGAAAATGTAGAGAGAGAAACTGAGATAGAGAAGGGTTAACTTGCCAAGATCACCCTGATGGCCTGAAAGAGAGCCAGGACTTGAACCTGAGGGGAATGAACCCTGAGCCGTTCTGCCTCCAACTTCTTGGAAGGCAGAGATAATGTCTTCTTCCCAACTATGCTCCACTCTCTGCTACATGGTTAACTTTGCTAAGTTCTTGGTGAACTAGGTCATATTTGATGGTCTTAGGTATAAATATTCACTTCATTTTTCAACTAAGAGAGATAAAAGTAAAAAAAAAAAATTCTGAATCTTTTCCAAGACATTTGTTCAAACAGACCAAAATTGGCTTTTTTCCCTAAGTCACATGCCTAAGGATATTCAGTTCAGTTGCTCAGTCGTGTCCAACTCTTTGTGATCCTATGGACTGCAGCACACCAGGCTTCCCTGTCCTTCACTCTCTCCTGGAGTTTGCTCAGATTCATATCCATTGAGTTGGTGATGCTATCATCTCATCCTCTGCTGCCCTCTTCTTTTGCCTTCAGTTCTTCTCAGCATCAGGGTCTCTTCCAGTGGCTCAGTTCTTCACATCAGGTGGCCAAAGTATTGGAGCTTCAGCTTAAGCCTAGGGAGATTACCTTGTTCAAAAGTCCATTATTTAGTATTTACTAGTTAGATTGATATTAGTTATTAGTTAATAATTAGTTAGCAAAATATTCTGGAGAGATCTGATAACATTACACAAAGCAATCTTATATCTTCATCCTAATTTATTCTTAAAAACCTTAAATTTTAGAAACAATGGTATTATATATTTCCACTGATAAAATTACTCTAAGAAGTATAATTTCATGTAGAATGAGAATAGAAAAGCCGTATATAATAATAAACTATTAGGATGGGAAGAGCAGTTGAGAGGGCTTGTTGGTTATTAGGCTTCAAATTAATTTAATATGCATTTTCTTGGGTTTGCTATGTGCTAATGCTAGGCTGTATGAGGGAAATTTTAGTTACAATTATATTAATTAACAATAAAAGTCATCCTCGGGGAGCCCAGAGTCCCACGGGCTGAGAGATCCAATTATTTGAGAGTCTCATCAGAAAAAACTCTATGGCAAGGACTGGAAATGATGCATAGTATGACCCTGAGGCCAGCATATGGACATTTTAATGTTTATTTTACCAACAGATATCATGTGTAACTTTGGGCAGCTCACAGCCTAAATACATTCAGTATCTCCACTTCACCCTCTGAGGATTGGCACTAATATTATCTTTTCTACCTACTTCATAATGTGATGTAAGTACTAAATGGATTCATGAATGTGAATACATCTTAATTTTTTTTTTAAGGTAGGAGGAGGAGGGAGGTATTAAACTAGGTATTTTTCTTGCACTAAGTAGTTTCAAACAAGACATAGGCCATAAATCACAAAGTATAAAAAAAGAAGTCTTATTTTGTATTAAATACAGCTACATTACTTTAATCTCTCTTTTACTACCTTACATTATCCAAGTTTAGTTGACTTAGATGGTTATTGGACCAAAACAAAAAGATTGAAGATGTTAGCAGTGCTAATTTACTCTAATTCTTAATTCACAATCCTATATTTATAATTCATATTTGGTTGACTCAGCTAATAGAGAAGCCAAAACATGAAACTAACTTGTTTTATTCATTTAATCATGTTATTGGGCATTTATTATTTACAGGGTATGGCACATAATATAGTGGAGAAGGAAACGGCAACCCACTCCAGTATTCTTGCCTGGAGAATCCCAGAGACAGAGGAGCCTGGTTGGCTGCCGTCTGTGGGGTCACACAGAGTCGGACACGACTGAAGCAGCTTAGCAGCAGCAGCAGCAGCAGCAGCAGCAGCAGCACATAATATAGAGATAAAGGAGATAAATAAGATATAATCTGTACTTTCATGGAAAGCATGGTTTACTAGTGATAATAGGGATAAAATGCGTGCATACAGGGACAGATGCACAATTGCTATGGAATGGCTGTGAAGATTCTCAGAAGGAAATGAGCATATGAAATAGAAAACTATATAACTAACCACCTGGATTTATATGTATATATACTCTGTGTGTGTGTGTGTGTGTCTCAGAAAAAAAAAAAAAACAGTTAAAATCAAGCAATGTGGGAGAAGTAGGAAGTGTAGGGGAAGATATTATTATTTGAATACCCCTGTTATTTTATAAGGACGAACCAAAGCTGCCTGGGAGACTGTATGTGTTGGTGAAGTTTTTCATAGCAACTTTTTATTGTGGCTTATGAAAATTTAAATTTCTCTCCTGAAAGGTTTATTGTGAGGAGTAATAGTTTTGCAAACATGATCAGTAGATCAAGGAATAAATTAATATTATGATAAAACCTCTGGCCTGGAGGTTATGATAATGGGGAGAAAAAATGTCTGGCTCTAACTGGTTCAGATCATTTCAAACAATGTTATTACAGTATTTGCAGGTTTCAAATACTAGAGGTAAAATCTCCCTAAGAATACACCCATTTTGTGTGTATAATAATTTCCATTATTGTAACTTTGAATGGTTGTCACATTCACTCACTGTTGAACTTCACTAAGTGAGGTGAGTGTCATAGAGTTCATTACAGCTGACTCACTTTAAGCCAAACAGGCTAGCTCAGTAGGGCATTCTGGGCCCCTCCTTGAAACACAAATAAAACATTTTACAACAGGAAGCTAGCTTTTGGCTGTCACTATTTTCAAAAATAAAGTAGCAAGTGACAGACACACCAAGTCTAGAGTGGCTTGAAATATAAGAACTACTTTTTCTTTTTTTTCATGCTAGATCAGCAATTGTATGGTACGTGATCTAGCAGGAATTTCAGAAACAAACATACCCCAAAGCACTGGACTGAAAGTGAACTCGCTCAGTCCTGTTGGACTCTTTGCGACCCCCTGGACTGCCGCCTACCAGGCTCCTCTGTCCATGGGATTTTCAAGGCAAGAGTACTGGAGTGGGTTGCCATTGCCTTCTCCGTCGTTACTCCCAGACATAACCAATTAGATCATATCTTCTTATTTTCAATAAGCAGTCAGCACTTCTCAAGCACTGGATTAGACCTGAGCAAAAATTATTAAGATTACTCAGGGTCAAAGACTTTGTTCCTGCTGGACACCTGCAGTGAGTAGTAATGCCCTTTTAACGTTCTATCAAGGTCCCTGCCTGGACTGTCTGACTTGACATTGGACACTACTAAGAGGAGACAAGCATGCAGAGAGAGTGATTAATGTAAGCCCTTCTGCAACTAGCCAGAGGCCTAAGGAATTCTTTTCTGCAACATTCCAGAGATAATTGCCCACCATTTTATCTCGGAGAGTGTTAAGTCATTAAAAAAATATGGCATACTGTGACATGCAAGGAGGCGGTGTTACTCAAAGAATGAAATAAACAGCAAAATGGAAAATTGAGGCTAAAAAAGAAAAATGTGAGTGTGTAGAGTCTTTAAGGGAGGGCAGGGTTCATTTTACCAATGTATATCAGTTCTTTACATTGATAAACTCAAGAGGTTTTACACAATTTCTCCTTTACAGTCTGATAAGCTTCATGACGTCCCTGAAAAGGTACTGTTTTTATAAGTTATATCAAATATACTTGCCAACTGAAAACTTACCTTCTCCAATTTCTATGAATTAATTCCCTATTGTTAATGACTCTATAAATGAAACAAAGTACATACTTTAAAAATAATTGATTAGAAATAGAAATATGTATAACATTATTATGTTTGAATCCATTACTGTCTTATATGAGATCAATTCTGTTCCAGTTTGGCATCCACAATCCACAAGAGTGTCTTCGGTTCCAAAATATTTTAGCCAAATATCCTCTTCATCATGCTGGGGCTGGGGGCTAGGGGAGATAATGGACTTCAGTTGTGTTCAGAATGCCGGTGCACGCCATATGGCCTATTTTCCATTGGCAAGTTAGTCCTTAAAATCTTCGGGGATTCCACAACATATGCATAAGTATTATAAATTAATGTTCTAATGTGCTTTGAGGCCCTTGCTGAATGAATGACAGGCTGAATAAAAAGAAAAACATATTTAAAAAAAAAAAAAAATAGGTGTGTGGTTCTCCCCAGGCACTGGAATTAGGAGTTTGAAGAGAGGCAAGATTTGATCCTTCCTTTTCTTGAATTAACTCCTGGAAGATATACGGAAATGAGGCAGTTTTTTTTGATACTTCAGCTTTCAGAAATGGCTGTAATCATTCCAGTCAAACTCCTTATATCATCTTAGCTTATTGCCATTTTTAAAACATATTTTAAAGGTCTCCTTTTCTTTGCAGTTTTAAATAAAAACAGAAAATACATTTAGCCAAATGGAAGTGATCAGTCAGCAGGTTCATTTGGAAAAAAGCCCTCATTTAATAAATGAGTCCCTGGCTTTGGTAAAGCAGTGCACAAATTCTCTCTTTTCTCTTTCCCTCCTTCCTGCATTCCTGTCTTCCCACTTTCCTTCCTTTTTTCTTTTAATGAAAATTCAAATTCCTTCCCTCTGTATGCTTCTTGGAACTGTAAAGCACTGAGGACCTTATTTTCTATTGCAGAACAGTGATTTACAGGAAACATAATTCCACCAAGGACCACCAAATAAACAAAGTATAGCACTCAGGATTTTACTCTCAAAGCAGGGACCAAACTTCTTGCAAATCAATTCACCACTCACACATTCAGAAATCTGATGGTAATTTATGGACTGTGGGAAGAGAGCATCACTGCCTTTTCTCTTTCATTCCATTTTTCCACCCTTCCCTTCTTTAGGGTGTTTGTTTTCGATTAATAGATTGATGGCTTCCCTGGTGGTTCAGATGGTAAAGGGTCCGCTTGCAATGCAGAAGACCTGGGTTTGAGCCACATTGATAGCCATAGATTGAATAAAATCAAGCAACAATGGCATTGAATTCACAATAGTATACAACCAGTTAATAACTTTTATGTACAGGCTATGTATATGTGTAATAACGGCTGTGTATTTATAGTATGGGCTTCCCTGGTAGATCAGTGGTGAAGAACCCACCTGCCATTGCAGGAGATGCAGGTTTGATCCCTGGATTAGGAAGATTCCCTGGGGAAGGAAATGGCAACCCACTCCAGTATTCTTGCCTGGGAAATTCAATGGACAGAGGAGACTGGCAGGTTATAGTCCATGAGGTTGCAAAAGAGTCAGACACAACTCAGTAACTGAACAACACCACCAAAATTATATAGTATTAAAATTGTTATATATATAATATGACAAATTAATTACTAAATATTTTAATTTTAATTATCATTGTTCATTAGCAGAGATCAGGTCATGTAAAGGAAAGAAAAGGGAAATTTTGGTCAAGTTCAAGTCCTCTCACTTCTTGGCCCTCATTTCTTCTTCTGTAAAATGAAATTAACTATTCATAGTTTATATGGCTATTGTGTATATTAAAAGCCACAAAATATGCTATGTACCTAAAATAGTGTTTAGCACATGTACTTGCTTAATAAACAGCAGGTAATAGATTATTTCATATTATGCAAGTTGAGTAATACTTTCTAGTCTCCTTGGACCATCCTTGGTGGGTGGAGAGGCAGGCAGAGTAATTTTTATTTTCTGCCATAGAAACTACAATAAGGGAAATGTAACACTTACTCAAGGTTACCCAATAAGTCACTCTCTGTCATTAGGACTTAAGGGTTTTCAGCTTTGCTGTCTGATTTCAGTCCATTAGGCCACAAAGTCATCAAAACAAACCAGAAAAGAGCACCATCAAAAAGCAAAAGTAATAAAATCAAAGGATCCTGGAGGAGTATTGTACTAAAAGCCATCTGCTATCTAAGTCCACATTCTCAACCCTCTTGAAATGTTATTTGTAAAGCTTTAAAAGGCTTGACTGGAAACCTTCATGTCTTTTTAAAGATACAGTATATCTATTGCTGACTCATGCATGCTGAATTGAGTTGTAATATAGATTTTTGAATATACATCAGAGAAATGCCAATACTTTTTACATTGCCAAAGCCCTTAGGCTTTGCTGTTGAGAAAGATTTGTGATTAGCTAAGCAAATGATTCTTGCTATAGCAGTAATGGTGAGATGTATTTATGTGTGTGTGTATTTGTGTATATAAGTGTGTTTGGAAAATGGAGATAGTTGCAACATTTAAATGATAAATACTAGTGTGCATGAGCTTCCCAGGTGGCTCAGTGGGTAAGGAATCCACCTGCAGTGTAGGAGACATGGGTTCAATCCCTGTGTCAGGAATCGCATCGACAGAGGAAACTGGTGGGCTATAGTCCATAGAGTCACAAAGAGTTGGACACGACTGAAGTGACTGAGCATGCACAATGCACTGTATGCATATTTTTTTTAGTTCTTTTTTTAATATCCAATATTCTCACCAGCCTACTAGAATTTCTGTGCCATAATCAGGTGAAAAAAAAAAAGATCCATAACTGCTGTCTTAGTGTTTCCACTTGACTTTGGTACCTTGTCTCCCTGCCTCGCTCTGTCAAATGCCCTTATTCTTCCCACTCCTTTTTTCATTTGGGTTTGGCAGGCACACTTTCACTCAGTGCCAGTGTGGTAACCTTAAACTTGCTTACTTAAGTGGCTGATCTCTTATCTTCCTTTATGTGGTTTGTGGGATTTTTTCTGACTCTTTGGCTTATTACTTCCTTCTACCACCTTGTAGATTTGTCTGTCTCATTGTACTTCTGTTATTGTGTTATCTTTTACAAAGAAAACAATGAATGTTTAAAACTTAAAGCCTTTTTAATGCCAGTTATGAAGGCAAATATTTTTATGTGAACAATAATGAGGAGGAAAAATGGATTTCTCCAAGCTTTACAAAGCCTCAACAAGGCAGAGAGCAAATTCTCAGATTATAGGATTTTACTTGTCCTATTTCTAAGGAGTGGAGCAAAAATTTTTTTTGCAGATATTTTAAGAGATGGCAAAACAGGGAATCAAACCAAAGTCATCACAAAAGGCTCCCAGTGTAGACCCAGCCATCTGCATATAGTTCACAGAACTCTTCTGTTTATTTATGAGTCGTGGAATGTGTAAAGCCAACTTCTAGCTGTAAAAGGACATACAGTTGCTCTCATATAATTTCTTTGGGCCTTTTTTTCTGCAAAATCAAGAGTTTGCTTTCTCATATACAGAGAAACACTGCCATGCATAAGGATCCAGTTTTTGGAAATTCAAATTCCTTTGCTAAAGCATTTAAAATGACAGCTAAAAAGTGCATTTAAAACATAAGGGTATAGTATTTAAATAAATGCAACTGATCTTGATAAGTTCTGTACCTGTCAAGAATACTTTAGAATACCTCTAATATACTCCAAAAAGGATTAAATTGGAGACAGAAACATTAATTTTCTGGATAAAATTTGGTTCTTTTTAAGACAGTAATCTTCGATTGATAGGCACAAATGACAATGAAAGAAGTTATATATTTTACCTTAAGACTTCACAGCTTTCTTCATAGCAAGATTTTTTTCCAGAAGCTTATGTATGGAAAAATTATTTCTCAAATTTCATCATGATATAATGAGTTCAGAGAACTAAATTGTTTATACATGAAAGAATTAAATGTCTCTGCCATTCTTGTTCTGCAGCTCTGGGCTCTATCTTCCTAGTTAAAAAGAACATTATGTTTTGCAGGCCAGCAACTTTCTTGATATGATGTTTTAGTTTAATCTATCCAAAACATTACCCTCCAGCCATTCTAAGAAAGTTACTTTTCTGACATGATGTGATTTTATGATCTTATTGAAACATTTTCAGCCTTAAGCATTAAACACAAATAAATGGAAATGGGTGAGAGCTTGAGTGTTTGACCTCTAAATGTGTGTTTAGAGTTACCTCCTAAATAGGTGAAAATGTAAAATGTTACATATACCCAGAAATATAACAATAAAAACAAATTCCACACTAGGCCAGGTCGGAATTATCTAATTCTGACTTGTCTTTGTCTCCTTATAATTTTCAGTGGATCTTGCCTAACATCTGGGGATAAATAGAGCACATACAAAGGAGATGTTGCTACCCACACAAAAGGATGCAACAAGTGTAAAATTCTCTAGTTTTCTATTGCTAGACAGAAAATCTTCCTATCTGTACATTTAAGACCTTTACCATGGGGGAGGTGTCAGCAAGTAAACGTCTTTTTTTTTTTTTTTTTTAAGTAAGTATGAAAGCCTGACAGCGGAATTTCATAAGCTTGGAGGGAAAAAGACAAAGGCCATTGGTCATATGAATTGGAGTGAGGATGAGAGGAGAGTTTGATGTGAAAAATAAACTTGACAACAATAAAAACTGAGGTGTTTTTTTTTTTTCTCTGCTTTTGCAATAATCTCAGCTATTTAAAGTAGGTTAGGAGGAGATATAGACACATTGAAAATAATTCTTGTATTATTTGTAATTTTGTATGCGTTTATGCTAAGTCCCTTCAATCATGGCCAACTCAGCAACACTGTGGGCTGTAGCCCTCCAGGCTTCTCTGTCCATGGGATTCTCCAGGCAAGAATCCCAGAGTGGGTTGCCATGCCCCCCTCCAGGGGAGTTTCCTGACCCAGAAATCGAACCGACGTGTCTTCTGTCTCTTGCACTGGCAGGCCGGTGCCTTACCACTAGTGCCACCTGGGAAGCCAATATAGAGTGGAAACCCAGAAATAACCTGCCCTTGAGGAGTGCAGAAATTTACTGAACATATAAAAACACCTAGTTAAAACCTATACAGATACATGCCAATAGATGCCCAATTGTCATTTCTTCTGAGGATCATATCCCTTTTTGTTAATTCTGATGATTTCACATTCTTCTCTTTTGAAACAGTTTTCACATTTGCAATTGGTAGTTTCTTCGTGGGATCTCTTTTCCATACCAGAGTTTAGAGCTTATAAGGAAGGGGCCATGAATATTTATTTGTATCAACCAGCACGTACAGGCGTGCTGGTTATCTTCTTGAATGGGTGGATGTTTGAATGGATAAGTGAAAGTGATGTACCATGTGACATGGTACACTTTGCATGGAATGTGAGGCTGGAAGGGGGACAGATGGGGAAGACGGGTTTTGAGGATCTGAGATACCATAGATATTACACTATGTCCTACAGGAGGCAATTAAAGAATTTTAGCAGGAATGTGATGTTAAAATTGATGATTTAGCAGATGATTGTGAAGGTTATGTGGAGGATGAATCATGAGCGAGAGGTCAGCATGGAGACATTGGAAGTGTACCTGTAGTAATTACCATAGTACTTTATTTTTTTATTTTCACAGTACTCACTTCTCCCTGATAATTTGCTTACTTATACATTTATTATCTATCACATCCTGCTTATCCTTTTGTGAGAGAACAGATGATGTCTGTCTTATACAGTGCTATAGGCTCGGCCATGTTAAATACTGGCATAAGTTAGCGATTCAATTAATGTTTACTGAATAAATAAGTGACAACTTATTTATACATACTGTAAATGAATAGATTTTTGTTTTTTTTTAAGAACTTGAACATAGTTAGCAAACAGTGTGTAAATGTCTGCTTAGCTATATACTGTATCTTATTTCTACGTACACTTTTACAAGTGAAAGTGAAAGTCGCTCAGTTGTTTTCAACTCTTTGCGAGTCTCCAGGCCAGGATACTGGAGCGGGTAGCCATTCCCTTCTCCAGGGAATCTTCCCAACCCAGGCACTGAATCCAGGTCTCCCACACTGCAGGCGGATTCTTTACCAACTGAGGCACGAGGGAGCCCAAACCCACCATCCATTATGAGAGGACTAGAGACTTTCAATAAACTAGACATAATTCTTGAAATTGAGGATGTAGCAATTATTTTCAAAGACTGTCAGGTTTTCTGATTTGTATCTTTACTTTTTTCATCCTGTGTTCTGTTAGAAATGAGGCAAACAAATGAAAACCTACTCAAGCTAATTTTAACACATAATCTAAAGAGGCTTGCTTCTGCAGCCCCTTAGATTTTCTTCTTTAGAGATTTGTGGTTTATTTGGGCTGAGATTGCAATTTACCTTTTCATCAAGATTAGAATAGCCTCTTATCAGCACAAGAATCTATTTAAATAAATTTACCACTGCACTTTCTCTTCGTGGAAAAAAAAAACTTCTCTGTGCGTAAGTATTTAAAATTCTTTCAAAACCTCAGGCAGAAATTCACAGAGATAATTTTCTTGCAGGTGTCTGTTATAAAAGAAATCATAGTGTCCAGAAGCAAATAAATAACCTTGACAACCAAATTCTATTTTCCACTAAAATATGGTTCTCTTGTCTTCAACATCCAGGAAGTTTCTCAGCTGGAAAGTTGGGAAAATCAGTTTATTTACATATGTGGCTCATTTTGAGTCTACATTGTGGATGGTTCCCAAGCACTCGAGTTTATAGGTAGGATGTGAGCATGTTTATTCACTCTTACTAAATAAACACTCACCTTATCATTGCTAAATTGTTGCTATTGGACTAAATAAAAATATGCTCAGCAATTTAATTTTTTCATATATACTTGGCTATAAATATCAGAATAATAAGCTTCGCAAATAGTTACATTCCAATCAATCTATGAACTCTTTAGGTTCAGATATGTAAGTGTGAACTTTTATTGCCTCTTTTCTATATCGTACTTGGCCTTTCCTAATATTTTTAGAGCCTTTCATAGTTGTTCTAAGGTAGATGTTGAATTAAAGTATTTGGAAAGAAAATCAAGTATTCACAGAAATCATATAATCTATAATATGTGTATAAATATTATTTCAAAAAGAATTTGAACACATGTTAATTTACATATTAACAAAATAAGCAAACTAGTTCTGGGATGGTGGTGGGGAATATTGAAAAAAAGTGCAAATTAATGTATCTAATGACTAAGATATAGTCACTCAAATTGTGTTGCATATAATTAAAGTCAGGTGGGACTAGTCAAGGCATCCTTTTTCTACACTTTAAGGGGAATTGAAGGGAAAAACAGTAGATATCCTAGAGTACATCTTAGGATATGTAATATTCATGCCATACCCTCAACCATCTTTTCACCTACCATGGGCCTCAGTACAACTAATCTTCAGGGGAGTTTTGTAGATAGTCATTACTTTATCAGTGAAGTCCTTCTAAAGAGCTTAAATACTTAAGTAATTTCCCTTGGAGCAGTAATAGTAAATTATGTGGTGCTCTAATTGTGCTGTTAGTTTATCTAAGCTAAAATGCAATCTACTTAATTTGAGGGTTTTATTACACATTGGTCTCAAAAGGTGAAACACATTAAAAGCATATTGGTTCTTTCAACAGGAGGTTAAGCCTTTTCAGATGGATGGAAATATTGTGTCTTACATTTACTTTGAATGTTAGTGTAAGATGTTTATTTTGATGCAGAAATGTAACTTCAAAAATTTGTAGGATACTTGTTTAATGTTTATTAATTTGTTGTCATTTGTGGAGTTGAAGTTACAGTTCTTTCAGTAAACCCTATTCTAGTCTCACAATGCGTTGAATCAATATACAAATTCATTATGAAACTATACCACTTACTTTGTGATGTGTTTAAAAGTTAAAAACACAGGAAATAATTACAAATAGGTAGAGCAGAGAGGATTTTTAGTGCAATGAAACTGAGTCTTTGTGATATTTTAATGATGAATATGCTATTATAAATTTGTCCAAACCCATGGAATATATAACATCAAGAGTAAACACTAAGGTAACCTATTGATTCTAGGTAATAATGATGTGTTAATGTATGGTCATTGATTGTAACAAAAGTACCACTCTGGTGCGGGATGTTGATAGTGGGGGATGTTGATAGTGGGGGATGTTGATAGTGGGGGATGTTGATAGTGGGGGATGTTGATAGTGGGGGATGTTGATCGTGGGGGATGTTGATCGTGGGGGATGTTGGTAGTGGGGGATGTTGATAGTGGGGGATGTTGGTAGTGGGGGATGTTGATAGTGGGGGATGTTGATAGTGGAGGAGGTGTGTGTGAGTGTGTGCACGCATGCGTGTATGCACAACGCCTGTTTTGTGTGTAGGACTCGAGGTACATAGAAAATCTCTGTAATTTATGTTCAGTTTTTTTTTTCAATTTTTCTGTTCAGTGAACCCAATGCCACTCTAAAAATCTGTTTTTTAAAGGGAAAAACCAGTTCTGCATAAAGTTAAAGTGGACTGGGATAATTGACCATCTATTCTTATTTGAATACCATAAAATGGGCAATTGACTCCATTCTATAAAAAGTGCTTTAGAAATGCTGTAGTTTTTAAAATGAATTTTCATCTTAGAATTATCTTTAATTAGCAGGTATAACATTTATCAACACACTAAATTTTGACTTAAATAGTGATAGCTACATGTCTGTATGTATAGCTATATGTATAGCTGTATTATAGCTACATAGTCATGTATGGATGTTGGACCATAAATGAAGCTGAGTGCCAAAGAATTGATGCTTTTGAACTTTGGTGTTGGAGAAGACGACTCTTGAGAGTCTGTTGGACTGAAAGGAGATCCAACCAGTCAATCCTAGAGGAAATCAGTCCTGAATATTCATTGGAAGGACTGATGCTGAAGCTGAAACCAGTATTTTGGCCACCTGATGTGAAGAACTGACTCATTGGAAAAGACCCTGATGCTAGGAAAGATTGAAGGTGGGAGGGGAAGGGGACGACAGAGGATGAGATGGTTGGATGGCATCGCTGACGTGATGGACATGAGTTTGTGTAGGCTCCAAGGGTTGGTGATTGGAAGAGAGGCCTGGCATGCTTCAGTCCAAGAGTCAGACACGACTGAGCAACTGACCGGAACTGAACTGAACATGTCTGACTGTATCTAGAACAGGGTTTTTCAGCCTCGGCACTATTGGCATTTTGGACCAGATAATCCTTTTGTTTGTGGGTGGCTGTCTTGTGTATTTTAGGATGTTTAGTAGCATCCTTGGTACACATCCATTAGATGCCAGTAGTTACCACTCAAGTTATGAAAATTAAAAATACTTCCAGATTTTGCCAAACGCCACCTGAGAGAAAATTGCCTTTCATCAAGAACTATATTTTTTGGTAAGAAAATGTGCACAACTCTATTTTATTATTCAAAATATGTGGGATGAGTGTGTGTGTGTTTAACCTCTCAGTTCTATGTGTAGAGATCAGGTTTTAAAAAGACAAGAATGCAGAGGCAAAATGAATATTATTTAAGCTTGTTGATAATTTACACTGCTACTATCAGATTGTGCTTTTGCCTCCCTTTTCCAAGGGATAATCGGTAGATTGGCAAATGATATATGTAACCTTTTACCCTCTTGCTCAAAGAACGAGCAGGAGTGAGAACCTGTTAGCAGTACACTGAGCTCTCCTTTCTGCATTAGGGGCTGCTTCCAACTAGCTGTGCTGCAGCCCTCCCTGTGCTTCACACCAGAAGGCTTTAGAATAAACATTTGGCGGAAACATCTTTATGGGATGCATCCAGCTGTCTTGTGAAGGAACTATTGCCCACACCCACGTGCATTAATGTATGACTTTCCAAAATGTTTGTCTGCACATAGACAAAGGCACAATGCAAATGTGAACAGTATGCTGTTAAATGATCATTCCTTTAGCCAACCCAGTGAACTTGGAATGTATCCATATATATCATAGATGGTTTAATGAACCTTTTTCTAAAGTATGATGGAAATTATTAGCTGAAATTTTAGAAGAAAATAATTTAGAATTATTATTTCTAATCATAATAATTAATATATTTTATTATATATTATAATAATTTCATTATATTGGAGTTCCGAGGTGGCGCAGGGATAAAGAATCCACCTGCCAATGCAGGAGGCATAAAAGACGTGGGTTCGATCCCTGGGTCGGTAAGGTCTCCCAGAGAAAGAAATGGCAACCTGCTCCAGTTTTCTTCCCTGGAAAATCTCATGGACAGAGGACCCTGGTGGGGTACAGTCCATGGGGTCACAGAGAGTCAGACATGACTGAGCAACTGGACACACATACTCACACACATTTATTATATTTATTATGTCATATAGCAATATAAGAAATTATATAATACATAATAATAATATTAGAAATTACTAGATGGAAATAATTATTGCTGCGAATCATGATTCTAAGTTGCTCTTATAGTGAATTTTAATGCTACAGAGGAGTTTTGCAATTAATTATAGTACAATTTTTATTTCATTTTTGAGAATGACTTTATATAGTTTACAGTTTTTCCATTTTAACCCTGTCTCCTTACTCAAATTTCTCTTCCACCTTTCCTGTATTACTTTTTCATATTTTCTACTACTATTGCATCTCTAAATTGAATAATATATCAATGGGAGCATGAGATTCAGAGTTGACACCAATGAAACTACCACATTACTTTAAAACAATTTTCAAGAGAAAAATGCAACCCTCTTTCCATTTTGCTACCATTAATATGTTTTTAATAAAGTACCTTGCCATGTGCCTGGTCTGTCTTTAATGAGGAATATTATCTTCACGCCCATAAAATGTGCATCTAGTTAATTGTATATAAATGGATTATATACATACACTGTAAACACGAACTTGTGCAATTGTGCCATCATATTACCTTCTCACATCAACTGCTTTCTAAAATAGTTTTAGTGAGAGTAGCAGCGGCAATCTGAAATTTTACTTAAACATAAAACTTTGCAGGTAGCAGCTCTTAATATACTTTAAAATTTGAAGTGTTTTGTATAAACAACCTCGTGATCCAAAAAATACAGTACAGTACAGATACTATATCATCAGTAATTCTCTGCATACTTATGTTTTTAATGTGCACTTATCACAATTCTGGCATACTTAATGGTGATTTTTAGGCATTTTGTAAGATTTCTGTAGCAAAGTTCATCCCTCCTTTTTTCATTTTGTTTTTCTTCTTTTCAGATGAAGACGGATGCAATGAGAACTGTGTGCCTAGATGAATACTTGTACTCTTGACTAAATTAGTTTGGCATAAACACAGCACTGCTAGCTCTCAGTACAATTGAAAATAAGAGCTGTGGTTCAGAGGTCTTTCTTTTCAGAGTTCTGCTAAATCATGCTTAAAGTTCAGTTTGTGCTCCAATAGTAGCATTTAAGACAACATAGTTAAGAATCTCTTAACATTTCCATTTACAACTTCTCTCCCTTCTAACATTTTCTTTATTGATTTTAGGATATTTCATGGTCACAGCTTATCAGTGGTTCTACCCAATGACCTAAACATGCAGTTAAAATTGTCCTATTTTAGCTAGGTGATAAACTGGCCCTCACTATGTTGCTTTGGGAATCCTATTTTATTTCCTCAAGATTTCTTCTTATTACTAATTATAAAATGGAAAAGCACATTGCTAAAATCAAACCCTTTGGAGAAATCATGTTAGGTTCTGTATAGATTCAAAAATGAAGCTGTTTAAACATCATTTTGCCTTGTCAATAATACTTACTGAGCTCTAACATTCAATTTCAACTGAAACCATTCATTTATTTATAGTTTGTGAATGTAGAAAAATAGCATGAGGATTCCTATGTTTTTATAATTAAGTGGTCACATGGAAAACTGCCATCCAAAAGAACATAGTGTTACATGAAACTTGGCCTTTGGCAGTCATGTGTGTGTGCCCCTCTCTCCCCAACCAAGGGAAAAATCATAGGCTATTATAATGAAAATTCATTATAGTTCAACTTCCTTATTTTAAAGATGAGACAGTTTCTTCAGATCACCTGGATAATGACATACTAGTCACAAAATGGGTTTCCTGACTCTCAGTATACATAGATGCCAATAATTTAGGGCTTTTGTCTATTTCATGTTACTTCCAGACTTCTTTTCTCTGATGACTCAAGATATCATAGGCTGGATTCTCAGCAGTTTAGAGGGCTCTGTTTTACTAATGGTAATGACACACTTATTCTATAATATGTGTGTGCGTGTGTGTTTCTGGATAAGGCTAATTACAGATAATATTCAACTTCTGCTCATTCAAATGAACTAGCTACGTCATTTTCTTAACTTATTTTGCCTTTTAGGATTTCATTTTCTTTGTAAAATACTAATATACCCCTGCTGATTGTTTTAAGAGGGCTAATTCACTAAATTAAAAGCATTTATTGTTTTCTTTTACTCACCACACTCTTCCACATTGGCCTCCTCTTCTTCAAGCTCCACATTCTTGGGGTCCCTGTTCTCCCTTTCTATTTCTCTTTAACCTCTGTTCCTTGAATCCCAGGCAGAAAAGTTTCTCCTTCTTCTCTGAACACTCATATGTCTGTGTTAGTCTGAAACCTAGGTCTATACTTTGTGGTTTCAGGTTAAATTTGTTCTATGGAAAGTTAAAATTCTATGAGGTGCCTAGACTTTGTAACATTACCCTGCCTGTAGCATAATCTCCTTTATTCTGCAAAAGAACCAGTCTCCTCTGCTTCCTTCGGGCTTCATCTGCCTTCCTAGATCCATTACACTTTTCTTTGTCTTCATACAACTCCACAGTGTCTTTCTCCACAGACACAAACTATTTTCTCTTCTAATGTCATCCTATGCTATTACAAATGCAATTAAATTACAATTTTTTGTGAAGACTTCAACTGGGAAGTTATTCTTCATACGTACTCATATTATCTGTGGTTGGAGGGCCTGATTTTTCTGGATCTCCATGTCTGTGCTCAGCCTTCATTGAAGAAATGGGAAGGGCTTTTAAACTACAATCTGATGGCTAAACACTGAATCTACTTTGTTATTGATTTTCCCTTCACTCTATTGTCAGTTTTAAGAACTACTCTTTTCATTCCTTTGACCAAGCCATAGACTATTTGTGCTGGAAATAGCTTTGAGGTAATTTAGTCTCATCCCATATTATATGTGAGAAAACTGAGATTCAGAGACCTGAATGATTTGTGCTGAATCCACTCAGAGTCAGGTCTAGAAACCAGGTTTTTGTGGTTTTGTTGCCAGAATATCTAGCTCTGCATCCTTGCCTTGTAACTAGTTGTTTAACTGGGTTGCTACCTTTGGTATCTATGCTTGGAGCATGACTTTTCTCTTTTTAAGCTCCTGAGGGCCTGAGAACCCATGTCATGGCCCTACCCCATGGCTGGGGCCCTCCCCCACCACTAGACCCCAGACTAGCCTCATGCTTGCTGTCTTCTTACACCTAGTACCCAGCCATGGTCTCCTTGATTGACTCATTGCTTGGTAATTCTCTTTGGTTTCCATGAGACCATCTTGGTTTTCTTCTGATATCACTTGCCAACATGCAGTGCTTCTTTTCCTTAATTTTCTGCATTTCTTCACTTGTCTGCCTAACAGCAGCATTATATTTGATTGCTATTTTTTGATTTATCATTAATTCTGACTGATGGAAATATTGAAGGAGGCCAGTTTCCCTGGAAATTAAAGTGACCCAAAGATTACTTTTTGAAGTGTGAAGCCTTGTTTAGGGTGAGGAACATACTCTTCATGACTTTGCAGCTTTCCTTCAGTTGTTATGAAACAGAAAATAAATGTACATGTGTTTCCATTGAAGTACCACACAAGTGATAAAAAACATGATGTTACTGGAGGGATTCCTTTGAAGAAATTGTTACAGTGGGTTAAGTTTGGTCCTGGGAATCAGATTCACCTCATTTGGGACCCAGTTCTTCCAATTACTTGGAAAATAATTATAGTTAAGTGCCAGTGTTGGAATTCAAACACAGCTTTACCAAGCTCTAAATACTAATGTATTTCACACACCATAATATAAGATATACTCTGCTTGGGAATATTCATTTAACATAACTGAAGAAAAGACTACTCATGATTTTTTGCCTTTAGCATGAAGGGCAAATGGACTTCGACATGCTAAGTTGCTTCAGTTACATCCAATTGTTTGCGATCCTGTGGACTGTAGCCTGCTAGACTCCTCTGTCCGTGGGATTCTCCAGGCAAGAATACTGGAGTGGATTGCCACCTCCTTTCCCAGGGGATCTGCCCTATCCAGGGATTAAACTGGCATCTCTCACATCTCCTGCATTGGCAGGTGGGTTCTTTGCCACTAGCACCAACTGAACAACTGGCCAAATTATTGAACATCTCTGAGCCTCAGTTGCTTCAGTTTATTTAATTATTAATCTACCTTCTCTCCATTCTAAGAAATTGAGTAGGGTACAGCTTTTCTTTTAAGTAATGACTACGACTTAGTCTATTTGGGCTACTATAACAAAATACCACAGACTAGATAACTTATAAACAGCAGAAATTTACTGATCACTGTTCTGGAAGCTGAAAGTCTGAGAACATGGGTGTGAGCACAGTTCCATGAAGGCCCTCTTCTGGGTCACAGCATTGATCCTCACATGGCACAAGAGGAAGGAAGCTCTGTGGCGTTTTGTATACAAGAGCACTAATCCCATTTATGATGGTGCTACCCCTTGACTTAATCACTTTCCAACGGCCCTGTCTCCTAAGACTGTCATCTTGCATGTTAGCATTCGAACAGGTGAATTTGTGGGGGTGGGACACAAACATTCAGGCCATAGCAAACAATCATTAATTTGACTTTCAAGTGTATTGTTTAGACTATAAATTTGATAGCCATTGTTGTCAAATACTTCACTAATGAGATAAATAGGAATGATAGTTTCTGATAATTTATTCCTGAAAACTAATACACACATCCATAAGAAAATCAGCTTATATGTAATGGCTACATGAAAGTGGTGAAATTTAGTGTTTTTCCCTAAAAGAAAACCTAAAATATAACCTAGGAAAAAGAGATTTGTTGAAGGAAAGTAATAGAAATAACATACAGAAGTTGTCATTTAATACTCTGCTATTTTATGGTGTTTACTTCAACAAAGCACCTAAGAATAGTGTTTTCCTATTTTTAAAAAGTTGTGATATAAGCATATCTGTTTCTGGCTAGGGAGTTGAGTCTCTTTGTGCCATTTTAATATTTTACATTTACGAGGCTATGTCAAAATATATAATACCATCTTAAGGCACTGGTTACCAAGTTACAAAGTCACATCAAATTCAATAAAGGCCATTTGTATGTCTTCCCAGGTGGCTCAGTGGTAAAGAATCCACCTGCCAATGCAAGAGATGGAGGAGATGCATGTTCAATCCCTGAGTTGGGATGATTCCCTGGAGGAGGAAATGGCAACCTACTCCCATGTTCTTGCTTGGAAAATCCCAAGGACACAGGAGCTTGGTGGTCTATAGTTCATAGGGTCATAAAGAGTCAGATGCAGATTCATGTAGCATACAATTTAGTAATTGCATCGGAGTCAGGTAAGCAGAAGGCATGGATACAGGGGTGAAGGAGAATAGAGAATAGGGAAAATAAGTATTCTAGACCTAGGCAGTAGCCCAAGCTACTGAGGGTTTCAGATGTGTCAGAGAAGAATTTGTCCTTCAGCACTACTACTTCATCTAATCAGCCAGAATCCTAAACTATCTCTTGAGACTCCTTGACGTAATCTCAAGTTATTAATATGTTAACCAAACTGATGGTAGAGTAGAAAACCTCTTGCTGATCAAATCAAATAGCACTACTTGACAATTTTTATTGAATCATAATAGTCCTTCTGAAAAATCCTTGAAGGAGGAAAGACTTTAAAACTTTGCACATGAAACTTAATAATATTGAGCCCTCCAAATTTCAATACTTTCATCCCAGAATTCAGGTACTCTGGCCTAAGGTAGTGGGGGTAAGGTGGAGAAATTAATAGAAATTGATTTGAAACTGTGAGAATCAGAATTTAACTCAGGTGCACCAATATCGTGTCTTCCCAGGTGGCTCAGAGTAAAGAATCTGCCTGCCAATGCCGGAGACACAGGAGAGGTGGGTTTGATCCCTGGGTCAGGAAGATCCCCTGAAGGAAATGGCAACTTATTCCAGCATTCTTGCCTCAAAAACCCCTTGGACAGAGGAGCCTGGCAGGCTACATTCCATGGGGTTGCAAAGAGTAGGACAGGACTAAGTGTCTGAGCATGCACACATGCATGGACCACCAATCTCAAGGGAAAATTTTCTGTTCAACAATGTTGACCAACCTCACTGAACAGCAGCATTCCTTACTTATGTTTTTAGTGTTTATCAGGGATGGCAAGTGGGTTTCATTCAACCTGTTGCTTTATAAGGATTAATTGGCAATGGCTTGCTGGAGTGCTACATTTAGAAGGACTTTGTGAAAAGTGTTAGTTGCTCAGGTGTGTCCAACTCTTTCCTATCCCATGGACTGTAGCCTGCTAGGCTCCTCTGTCCATAGAATTCTCCAGGCAAGAATACTGGAATGGTTTACCATTCTCTTCTCAGGGGATCTTCCTAACCTAGGGATCAAACCCGGGTCTCCTGCACTGCAGGCAGATTCTTTACCATCTGAGCCACCAGGGAAAGTGACATTATTGATTAGAGAGATTTGCCTTGGAGTGGAATGGAGAGGATTCTTACCAATACTTACCATTTCTAGGTTGAAATAAAATATCTAGGAGAGTGCTTGGTGAGAATTAAGTATTTAAGCAATGTTATTTATCTTCTATTTATTATTAACCTCTTCTTCTAAGTGTAGCCAGAAAGAACTTTACAATGGGCTTAGTAATGCCCATCTGGAGAGTCCTAGAAGGCAGGGTGGCAAGATGAGCTGGGTACAGGAAGTGATTCTATGTAAGGCACCATGTTGGCTCCTAATAGGAATCATTCAAGTTTTATATATTTATATGTATTTTAATTAAATACATTAGGGTATTCATAAAAGGTAGGTAGTGTATTTCTGAGTAGGGGAAATAAGCTGAAGCTATATTTTCTCCTCTGTTTATCACCATTTTACAGTATGCCTAAGACATTCAAGAAGACAACCAGAGTAAATGAGGATATATTTTACTCTTCTTTTAGCACCCCTTATTTTTTATATTTAAAGTTAAGTGTGACTTTAATATAAAAGTATGACTACCACATCAGCCAGGAATTTTTTATACCATTGTGTGCTCAAAAGCCTGTTTTCTCTCTGAATAACTATGGAAGAATGGGCTCCTTAGAGACTAGATTAATCAAATTTAAAAGCAAATGTAAATTTAAATCAACCATGGAACCCTGCTGTACAGCAATTAACATTTCAAGGTAAAATGAAATGAGATGATAGTAAATACCAGTTGTATGCAGAATTGGAAGCATATTCTCTTTCATGGTGTATTTGGGCAGAGAATGGAAATTTGAAAGGAAAGCCATTATTAATACCCTAGATTTGACATTTCAAGATATAATTTGAAGTTGATTACAATTTCTATTAATTTTTTTTTCAATTTTCCTACCTCGTAGTTCTAGATATGCTTCTCAGTCTTGGCATTGTAGATGTTTTGGACTGTATAATTCTTTTTTTAGGGACTGTGCGTTGTGTTGTAAGACATTAGCAGAACCCCTGGCTTCTGCATACTAGATGCCAGTGGCAACTTGCCCCCTCCCATCCTTAGCAGTTGTGATACAAAAAATGTCTCGAGATGCTCAGCGTAGATTGGGGAATTAAGAGAACTGGGTTACCACTGACTAGCTCTCATACTCACTAACAGTGTAACTTTGTGTGGTTCCCTATTCTCCCTAGACCAGATTTCATTTAAATAAGTGAGGCTTTTGTGTAGTCTTATTCAGTTCTAAAATACTTTAGTTTATTCTTTCTATTACTTTCTTCCAGGAAAAAAAAACAATGTGCCAGAGATAGAAAGTCCTTGAGGATGATCCTTGGGAATTAAGTTGAAAGGAATGTTAAGCATGGGTTAAATTTGGCACAGCAAAAGCAAAATTACTGGAGTCATGCATATGCTTTATGAATGTCACCCAGGAGTCTGAATTTTCATAGTTGTTCTTGGTTACCATGGAAATCTATGTGAAGGAATTGGGAGCAGTGGAAGGGAATGCTGGAAGGCTGTGCGGGATTGGTGAGGGGCCATAAATTTTAGAGGCATTCAAGAAGTAAAGGATTATCTTTGATGTAATGTTTACAACTTTAAAAGCTATTTTCCGATAAAATATATTATTATTTATATATTTCTGATTAATATCTCTGTGGTTCTAAATGACTCAACTAAAATCATGATCTAATCATTACCCTGGTTCAAGAATTTTCTTTTTTTTTTTTTTTTTTCCCTCAAGGAATGGAGGTCAAGCATTCACCTTCTGAAGCCAGAAGGTTCATTGCTAATTTTTAATGTCCACAAAATCTGCTGTTGTAGTATTTCTGGGTCTGCTGACAAGGACAGGAAGCTCCACATTGGTGAAGTGCCTATGTATGGGCAGCACTACCGATGGATAATGGGGATTCTAATTTAATCAGCCTGAGTTAAGGAGAGCAACATAAATTAAATCTTTCTAAAGATGTTTGATTTCATGCTTAGAACAGAACATCAAGGCACACCTGCTTCTTCCTCACTTATGGTTGTGCTTTGTTATATTTCTTAGCTCTTGTCTTTTCCTAAGACATTAGTGGGCCAACCTTGCCACCATAACTCAGCGTGCACAGTTGGTGTGTGACTCTTTGGCTGGCCAGTAGGTACGGTTTCTCTTTGCATCAAATGTATCTTCCCCCTCTCCCTGCCCTCCCAATGAGAAATCACTTTTACTGGAAGTTATCCTTAATCACCAGTCAAATGAGCCTCTTGAAATCTGGCTTCACGTTAACCTGCTGCTACCACCTTACCATATTGGCATCAAACAGAGTCATATATCAGTGCAAGTTAATTTCTTAAAATCTGTTAGATAGGGTGATCTTTTGCTCTGCGGCATGCAGATTATGTTGGTAAACTTGGTAATACATGGGAGTTAACCCAGAAATTGTACAGTTTGGCTTTTTCTTGTTGCAGAGCCAGGGGACAGGCAATTTATTATACTCTTATTCACCCTGAATAGGTCAGAACCATGAAATTTGAGAATCCTTCATTTGAGGCTATCAAGTCATTGGGGAGATTAAATCTACATTGTGCTTTAATCTGCAGGATGGCCACTGCCATCTGTAAAATGTCGGATCTGTCCACATTGTTAATGTAAGGGGCACTGTCTGGGTGATCATCAGCTGAATGTGGTGACAAGTAATTTTATTGAAGGATCAAGTGAGAACTTAACCTTCCTGAATTTTTTCCCTTGAACCCATTTTCTTACTTTTTGATGGAATGAGGACATTTTTAGAAAATACAGTGACTTCTATGGTGGCTTTACACAAAATGTTTCTCACCCTTACATCTAAATTTAGTTTATCCCCTTACATCTAAATTTAGTTTAGCTGAGAGGTTATGCCAAAAGGAATTAACACATTACCAAAAAATAAAGAAAAAATGTAATTTTATATGAATTAAAGCACTCTATTTTTCTAGCTTGTGCTGTAACTATTTTATAGTGATCTTTTGGAGTATTTACTTTTCATTTTTTAATGGACAAGGCTTCTTCCACCTCTGTGGATGTACAAGAATTGTATTAATGCTTAATATTGCTTGAACATACTTTTCATATTAGAATATGTTCTTTTTCGCTTTTAGACTTAGAATTTAGGCAGGCAAAAGAAGAAATATAGATTAACCTTAGAGCTTCTTAAATAATTCAAGATTATAAGATGTTACTAAAGCTTAGAAGTCATATAGCAAAAATAGAATCCATATTCTGCAGTTGTCATATACCAATATAAGCTTGATCACAGAGTTTTTTACTTATAAAATAAGAAATAACAATTTTACACACGTGTGTGTATACATCCTATTAATGCTTAGGGGAGTAGCGTGTGTAAATGGCTTCAGTCGTGTCTGATTCTTTGCCACCCAATGGACTGAAGCCTGCCAAGCTCCTCTGTCCACGGGATTTACATTGATTTATAATTTTTTCACATATAAGATTAAAAAGAGATGTATATATGTTGCTTACTGAAAACATGAATTCAATAATTCAAAATCCACATTTTACTGCAAAAATGGTAAATAGATTTGCTTTCTGAAAACCAAATTCTGTAATATTTGACTGTGAAACTGTACATCTAATTCTTAGAATAATTGGGGAAGCTTTTTTTTTTCTTTTTTAATCTTGAAATGATTCCACTTTGTCAGATATTTCAGTTAAGGAACAGCGGTGGTGGTGGTGAGTCAACGTGAAGGTTGAAATAGAGAGGTAATAAAATACATCTGAAATTAGAAAACAAGGTTAATGGTGATGTTTGAATGAAACCTTTTCAAACCCACTGTCAAAACACAACTTCTTTTCCCTCTTGTTTGACTCTTATGGCAACCTTGCTACCTTTTACAGTGACTTCCCTTCTCGGGTGTGTTTTCTGAATGCCTTTCATTTAATAGGCATATTTTAGAAATCTAATTTCACTGTCTGCTTCAGATCAGCGATGCTGTAGAAACCTAACCATTTTAGACTGTCTGGATGCTGTTTTCATCAAGTCATTAACATTATTATTGAGGGTGACAAGGAAGTTATCTCCCCTCACTCAGAGCATCTTATTTTTTAAAGAACACAACCCCTTAACCTTTTTAAAGGATGTGGTTTCACCAAGCTAACTTTTTATGTAGAGCTGTTTTCCATTTTAATTTCAGTTTATATCTGTCTGCAGTGCTTCCTGCAAAAAGTACAAGACTTTTTCATGTCAGTAAAGCGTGGCTGGGTTATGTATAGGTGTTCTCAGGATCTTAGTTTCTTAGCACATTAGAGTTGAGCCCAGACTCCTCATTTTCAAGATGAAGGAGCTGAAAACTCAGGTTGTCCTGTCGAGCAGCATCAACGTGACGAGCTCTATTATGATATCCTGACACTTCATCAAATGTGTTTTCCCTCTTCTACATCCTGCTCTTTTGCACCAGTCTTACCTTTGTTAGAATATTTTGAGACCCTGAAAACCAAGTAATTTATGTTAGCCTTTTTGTTCTGGATCATTTCTCCTTCATTTTTGTTAAACCACAGTATAGATTCGAGCCTTTTGCTTTATGCCATAATTTATTTGGGCCAAACTCTAACATGAACTGACATGCAGTTTGTTATAAAAGGAATATCATTGCTTTTATAAAAATAATACATACTTGGGCATAAATTTAAAATAATACTAGTATAAATAAATAACATACTAAAAATAAACAGAAATTACATCAGCCACTCAAACCCAGGTTTAATATTTTGGCAAACATACTGACAATCATATATCTGTGCAAATATTTATTATTCATATATGTATGAAATTTTGCCTACATTGATTCATACCATAATTCAGCGCCAATAATGCCTGAGGCTGCCATTTCCTTTAACATGGCTAACACAGATCCTTGTCAATTTTTAAAATGTTTACCATTCTGAACGTATGAAAAAAATTATTTTATTTTTCTAGCTCATATGAAGCCTTTAAGTCACCTTTTCATGTATTTTGTTCTTATTTGTATGCATACAGCCACATCCTTTTAATTTAACTGATTTGTTAAATTTCTCTATTTGGCCATTTACTTTTTATATATGATATTCTGCAAATAGTTTTCTCAGTTTAAAAAAATGTTCCAACTTGTTATGTGTTTTTATGTTGTTTTAGTTTGTTTTTTGTTTTCTGATGTTTGCTACCATAAGTTTTCCTTCATAGTAAGGATACATTTATTATTCTAAACCATGCAAGCAATTAATTACAAGAATAGGCCTATAGATAAGCATGTTAATAGTTACTAACACCATGAATTATTTTATAATATCTTATGTGTAGGTAAATAACGTTGATAACATCTCTGTGGCAAGGAGAGGGTCTTTTATTAGGCAAGGGTAACAAATGCCGAAGTATATGTAACAAAGCTAATTAGCTGTTTACTGATTTCCTACCATTGGGTTTGCATCCCCTGGGCCTTTAATTCTTCATCTTGTTATTGCCTTGACACTCCACATGAAGCATGATATATATATATATATATATATTTACCTGTGTATCTTGTGTGAGAGTAGTTTATAGCTGAATATATTAAATTTCTGCCTTGAATTTTTCCATATGCTATATTCCCATTGAATATAGGAAATAAGATCATTTACTTGGAGGAATTCTGCATTGTCTCAAGACTTGTTGCCACAGATTTATTTGGTCAACAGAGTTAATGATCTCTATCTCTCATATTGGGCCCCACAGCTTACGATCTGAAACTTGCTTTCTACAGATACTTATCTTCCTTCTATCCTTTTATTTTATTTTTGTTCTTTCCTGTCACGGCTTTTGCTGTAGTAAAGTTGCTCATTTTGTTTTTAATACAGTGCCTTCTCTCTTTAAGGATTTTCCATTTGCCTCTTTAAAGCTCTGTTGTTTTCTTCCTGGGCATTTTCAGACACCAATGAAGTCAAGTTGAATGCTAGGTAACAAAGACATGGTCAATGTGTAAAGACAAGTCGGTATTTAAGGATTTTATCAACTTTTGAGTTACAATTAGGAGATCATATTCACATCAAATAAAGTCTATCAGTCTCCCCTAATGCTTGCATACTGCCCTCTTTTCATGCCATACTTTTTAAAACAAAAACTATTAATTTTGTTCCCTTGTATATGTGGTGGCAAGGAGTCTATTATTTTTGCAGAGCAAAATCATTCCAGGTTAAAAAAGGAGAGAAATGAGATGACTGAAGGATATTAATAGCCACAAAGATTTTGCTTCTAGCAGTTGTAGGAAAGTATAGACTGGGTAAATCTCACTGAGAAGTACAAGAAAGAAGTCTCTTAATAAGTTGATACTTGGAACAACTAGTTCAGAGGGAAAACAGTAAACAGTAAACTTTTCAACTAAAATGTGACTGAAGGTGGAAATCTCTTACATTTGTGGGGAGAGTAAATACTAAAATTCAAAGCAAATTGGATGTGGTTAAACATGAGATGGCAAGAGTGAACATCGACATTCTAGGAATCAGAGAACTAAGATGGATTGGAATCGGTGAATTTAACTCAGATGACGATTATATCTACTATTGTGGGCAGGAATCCCTTAGAAGAAATGGAGTAGCTATCATAGTCAACAAAACAGTGCAAAATGCAGTACTTGGATGCAATCTCAAAAACGACAGAATGATCTCTGTTCGTTTCCAAGGCAAACCATTGATATCATGGTGATCCAAGTCTATGCCCTGACCTGAAGTTGAACAATTCTGTGAAGATCTACAGGACCTTTTAGAACTAACACCCCCAAAAGATGTCCTTTTCATTATAGGGGACTGGAATGCAGAAGTAGGAAGTCAAGAAACACCTGGAATAACAGGCAAATTTGGCCTTGGAGTACAGAATGAAGCAGGGAAAAGGCTAATAGAATTTGGCCAAGAGAATGCACTGGTCATAGCAAACACCCTCTTCCAACAACACAAGAGAAGACTCTACACATGGACATCACCAGATGGTCAACACCGAAATCAGATTGATTGTATTTTTGCAGCCAAAGATGGAGAAGCTCTAAACAGTTAGCAAAAACAAGACCAGGAGCTGACTGTAGCTCAGATCATGAACTCCTTATTGCCAAATTCAGACTTAAATAGAAGAAAGTGGGGAAAACCACCAAACCATTCAGGTTTGACCTAAATAAAATCACTTATGATTATACAGTGGAAGTGAGAAGTAGATTTAAGGGACTAGATCTGATAGAGTGCTTGATGAACTATGGACAGAGGTTCGTTACATTGTACAAGAGACAAGGATCAAGACCATCCCAAGAAAAAGAAATGCAAAAACGCAAAATGGCTGTCTGAGGAGGTCTTACAAATAGCTGTGTAAAGAAGGGAAGTGAAAAGCAAAGGAAAAAAGAAAAGATATACCCATTTGAATGCAGAGTTCCAAAGAATGGCAAGGAGAGATAAGAAAGCCTTCCTCAGCGATCAATGCAAAGAAATAGAGGAAAACAATAGAATGGGAAACACTAGAAATCTCTTCAAGAAAATTAGGGGTACCAAGGGAACATTTCATGCAAAGATGGGCTCAATAAAGGACAGAAATGGTATGGACCTTTCAGAAGAAGAAGATATTAAGAGGAGGTGGCAAGAATACACAGAAGAACTGTACAAAAAAGATCTTCATGGCCCAGATAATCACAATGGTGTGATCACTCACCTAGGGCCAGACATCCTGGAATGTGAAGTCAAGTGGGCCTTACAAAGCATCACTATGAACAAAGCTAGTACAGATGATGGAACTCCAATTGAGCTATTTCAAATCCTAAAAGATGATGCTATAAAGTGCTACAGCCAATATGTCAGCAAGTTTGGAAAACTCAGCAGTGGCCACAGGATGGGAAAAGGTGAGTTTTCATTCCAATCCCAAAGAAAGGCAATGCCAAAGAATGCTCAAACTACTGCACAATTGCACTAACCTCACATGCTAGTAAAGTAATGCTCAAATTCTCCAAGCCAGGCTTCAGCAATACATAGACTGTGAACTTCCAGATGTTCAAGCTGGTTTTAGAAAAGGCAGAGAACCAGATATCAAATTGCCAACATCCACTAGATCATCAAAGAAGCAAGAGAGTAACAAAAAAACCACGTATTTCTGCTTTATTGACTATGCCAAAGCCTTTGACTGTGTGGATCACAATAAACTGTGGAAAATTCTTTAAGAGATGGGAATACCAGACCACCTGACCTGCCCCTTGAGAAACCTGTATGCAGGTCAGGAAGCAACAGTTAGAACTGGGCATGGAAAAACAGACTGGTTCCAAATAGGAAAAGGAGTACGTCAAGGCTGTATATTGTCACCCTACTTATTTAACTTCTATGCAGAGTACATCATGAGAAACACTGGGCTGGAAGAAGCACAAGCTGGAATCAAGATTGCCAGGAGAAATATCAATAACCTCAGTATGCAGATGACACCACCGTTATGGCAGAAAGTAAGGAGGAACTAAAAAGCCTCTTGATGAAAGTGAAAGAGGAGAGTGAAAAAGTTGGCTTAAAGCTCAACATTCAGAAAACGAAGATCATGGCATCTGGACCCGTCACTTCATGGCAAATAGATGGGGGCACAGAGAAAACAGTGGCTGACTTTATGTTTTGGGGGCTCCAAAATCACTGCAGATGATGATGATTTCCTTACTTTTTGGAAGGAAAGTTGTGACCAACCTAGACAGCATATTAAAAAGCAGAGACAATACTTTGCCAACAAAGTTCCATCTTGTCAAAGCTTTGGTTTTTCCAGTAGTCATAGATGGATGCGAGAATTGGACACTAAAGAAAGCTGAGCGTGGAAGAATTGATGCTTTTGAACTGTGGTGTTGGAGGAGACTCTTGCGAGTCCCTTGGACTGCAAGGAGATTCAACCAGTCCATCCTAAATGATTTCAGTTCTGGGTGGTCTTTGGATGGACTGATATTGAAGCTGAAACTCCAATACTTTGGCCACCTTATAGGAAGAGCTGACTCATTTGAGAAGACCCTAAAGCTGGAAAGATTGAGGGCAGGAGGAGAAGGGGGCAACAGAGGATGAGATGGTTGGATGGCATCACTGACTCAATGGACATGAGCTTGGGTGGACTCTGGGAGTTAGTGATGGACAGGCGTGAGGCCTGGTGTGCTGTGGTTCATATGGTGGCAAAGAATCGAACACCACTGAGAGACTGAACTGAACTGAAATACTAAAATTAGTGAACAAAGTGAGAATTAACATTTGTGGTTCACCTACTAACAGACATCAATAAGGCAATGAATTCTTAGAGTTATAAAAGATGGCTCTCACTATTCCCATTTTACGGGTGGGAAAGCTGAAGTCAAAACCCAGGTCAAAGAGGTCAAACAATGTGCAGTGCTTTTACTTAATAGTTGAGCCCCAAGTCTCTTTGGTTTCAAGGGCATGATATTTCTGTCTCTACTGAGGGTCTTAGAAGAGAAATCTCCATGGAAACCAACTCTCGTTTGGTGAGAGTTTGGTGAACTCTCATATTGTCAAAAAACACTATTGAGCAGGAAAAAAAAAAAAAATCTCTTTGTGCTACCCTGAAAAAAACATTTTAATCGGTATTGGAGGTATAAATGAATGGCTACTTAGTGTTTTCTTGTTCATGTCTTTGTTTTAGTATTATCTCTATTTTCAAGTAGGAAGATTTCAGATTATATTCTCCATTTATGGCTTGTCTCAAACTGAAAGTCACTCAGTTGTGTCTGACTCTTTGGGACCCCCATGGACTATACAGTCCATTGAATTCTCCAGGCCAGAATACTGGAGTGGGGAGCTTTTTCCCTCTCCAGGGGAATCTTCCGAACCCAGGGTTTGAACCCATATCTTGCACATTGCAGGCAGATTACCAGCTGAGCCACAAGGGAAGCTCAAGAATACAGGAGTGGGTAGCCTATTCCTTCTCCAGCAGATCTTCCCAACCCAGGAATAGAACTCGGGTCTCCTGCATTGTAGGCAGAATCTTTACCAACTGAGCTATCAGGGATTCCATGGCTTGTCTAAATTATATAATATAAAATTATTATAATTTTCAGGTCACATATCATTCCTTATACATGTTAAGAGTCTATGTGAACAAGCATATACAGTTCTCAGCTGTTCTGTTTATCTGCTCGGAATCTTCTCAAGTGATTACCTTCTTACTTAATCTGCCACAGGCCTCAACTAGTATTGTTTGTTTGTTTGTTTTTTAGTGTTCAAATTGTGAAGTTATTAAATCTATTTAAAATTTTATGCAAAAGTAAATATGAATATATGAGGATTCTTTTTGAATCTTTCAAAATATAACATGTGACTCTTTCACTGTACAAATGCAGGCTAAGTTCAGTTTTGCTCATTAGAATCTAAGATCATGGAGGAAGTAATACATTTCTTCACTTGTCTGAATCTAGCATCTAGTATGTATGTGCCTGCTTTTGAATTCAATTGTTTTAATGCTGTTTAGATAGAATATTTTTCTGTATCAAAATCATTAAAAGGAAGCATTGTGATCTACATATTTTCAGTTCAGTTCAGTTCAGTCTCTCGGTCGTGTCTGACTCTTTGTGACCCCATGGACTGTAGAACGCCAGGCTGCCCTGTCCATCACCAACTCCCGGAGCCTACTTAAACTCATGTCCATTGTGTCGGTATTGCTATAAAATGATCTCATCCTCTGTCATCCCCTTCTCTTCCCACCTTCAATCTTTCCCAGTATCAGGGTCTTTTCCAGTGAGTCAGTTCTTTGAATCAGGTGGCCAAAGTATTGGAGTTTCAGCTTCAGCATCACTCCTTCCAATGATTTCCTTTGGGATCAACTGGTTGGATCTCCTTGCTGTCTAAGGGACTCTCAAGAGTCTTCTCCAAAACCACAGTTCAAAACATCAATTCTTTGGTGCTCAGCTGTCTTTATGGTCCAAGTCTCATATCCATACATGACTACTGGAAAAACCATAGCTTTTAATAGATGGATATTGTTGGTAAAGTAATGTCTCTGCTTTTTAATATGCTGTCTAGGTTGGTCATAGCATTTCTTCCAAAGAGCATGCATCTTTTAATTTCATGGCTGCAGTCACCATCTGCAGTGATTTGGAGCCCCCAAAAATAAAGTCTGTCACTGTTTCCCCAGCTATTTGCCATGAAGTGATGGGACCAGATGCCATGATCTTAGTTTCCCAAATGTTGAGTTTTAAGCCAACTTTTTCACTCTCCTCTTTCACTTTCATCAAGAGGCTTTTTAGTTCTTCGCTTTCTGCCATAAGGGTCGTGTCACCTGTGTTTCTGAGGTTACTGATATTTCTCCTGACAATCTTGATTCCAGCTTGTGCTTCATCCAGCCCGGCATTTTGCATGATGTTCTCTACATATAAATTAAATAAACAAGGTGAAAATATACAGCCTGGACATACTCCTTTCCTGATTGGGAACCAGTCTGTTGTTCCAAGTGCAGTTCTAACTCTTGCTTCTTGACCTGCACACAGGTTTCTCAGGAGGCAAGTATGGTGGTCTGGTAGTCCCTTCTCTTCAGGAATTTTCTACAGTTTATTGTGATCCACACAGTCAAAGGCTTTGGCCTAGTCAATAAAGCAGAAGTAGAACTTTCTTGCTTTTTCGATGATCCAGTGGATGTTGGCAATTTGATATCTGGTTCCTCTGCCTTTTCTAAATCCAGCTTGAACATCTAGAAGTTCATGGTTCAGGTACTGTTAAGCCTGGTTTGGAAAATTTTGAGCCTTACTTTGTAAGCGTGTGAGATGAATGCAATTGCGCAGTAGTTTGAACATTCTTTGGCATTCCCTTTCTTTGGGATTGGAGTGAAAACAGACCTTTTCCAGTCCTGTGGCCACTGCTGAATTTTCCAGGTTTTCTGGCATACTGAGTACAGAAAGTGAGTGTGGCACTTTCACAGCATCATCATTTAGGATTTGAAATAGTTTAGTTGGAATTCCATCACCTCCATTAGCTTTGTTCATAGTGATGTTTCCAAAGGCCCACTTGACTTCGCATACCAGCATGTCTGTCTCGAGTTGAGTGATCACACCATCATGGTTATCTGGGTCATGAAGATCTTTTTTGTATAGTTCTTCTGTATATTCTTGCCACCTCTTCTTAATATCTTCTGTTTCTGTTAGGTCCATCTCTGTCCTTTATTGTGTTCCTCTTTGCATGAAATGTTCCCTTGGTATCTCAAATTTTCTTGATGAGATTGCTAGTCTTTCCCATTCTATATTTTCCTGTTTCTTTGCATTGATCACTGAGGAAGCCTTTCCTATTTCTCCTTTCTATTCTTTGGAACTCTGCATTCAGATGGGTATAGCTTTTCCTTACGCTTGCCTTTTTTTCTCAGCTATTTGTAAGGCCTCCTCAGACAACCATTTTGCCTTTTTGCCTCTCTTTTTCTTGGGGATCATCTTGATCACTGCCTTCTGTACAATATCATGAACCTCCGTCCATAGTTCTTCAGGCACTCTGTCTATCATATCTAATCCCTTAAATCTATTTCTCACTTCCACTGTATAATCAGAAGGGATTTGATTTAGGTCATACTGAGTGGTCTAGTGGTTTTCCCTACTTTCTTCAATTTAAGTCTGAATTTGGCAATAAGGAGTTCATGATCTGAGCCGCAGTCAGCTTCCAGTCTTGTTTTTGCTGACTGTATAGAGGTTCTCCATCTTTGGCTGTAATGAATATAGTCAACGTGATTTCGATATTGACCATCTGGTGATGTCCTTGTGTAGAGTCTTCTCTTGTGTTGTTGGAAGAGAGTGTTTGCTATCACCATTGCGTTCTCTTGACTATATTAAACATATTGGCTTTGGATAGACCTTTGGAGTTTGTGGCTAGACTTTATTTCCTGATTATCAAGTGAATGTGCAGAGCAGCAAACGAGAGACAGAGAGAGATTCATGAGTTTTCTACGAAATCAGTTGTATTACAGCTCCATTTTATCCATTTAAAGTTCTGTTCTTTGAATGTGAGGATGATGCCTCTAATGAGTCAACATCAGCATTACACGATCTTGAGTTGTTTTTCTGGTGGAGGTAATTACTGTTCTTTGATTCACCCCCACTCTCTTGATTCTGATTCCCTAGTGATAGACTGCTTATAACTATAACATGACTGGCTAGGTGATTGTTAAATTATCTTAACAATGGTTTGAGCAATTGTGCATGTATTTTTTTGTCTCCACATGATGTTATAATAACCGCTTGAGCAAAATAGCTATATATACACATTATTTTGATAAAGCAACAAAATGACAGAGTAGACAATGAAAAATATTTCTATTTTCTGCTGTGTAGCCCTTATTTCATTTCCTGTCCATTGGAAAGATTTATGTTAGATGATATTTTGGCTATTTTCCAGTTCTGACAACTTATGGTTCATAAATTCAATATAGTTAAACAAAACATCTCCATGCATTAATTCCTCACATGGTGCTATATTTTTTAATAGTTTTAGGAACATTGTTTTCATTGTTTATATTTAGAAAATAAGTAAAATGTTATTATCTTCAGATAATGTACATGTCAAAATAATATTATGCAGATTATTTATAGTTTGTTTATCTTCACTGTATCAAGATAATAATCATTTTTTTAGTCCGCTATGTGTTGTGTCTAGGTAACATAGAAGTAGAGTATTTTGGCTTTTTGCATTTGACTTTTTTTTTTCATAGTTAAACTTCTGATTCTCTTTGGTCCTTATTAGTTTCAAATTATAAGCTATGTATAAATTCTAAGCATGGAAAAATATAATCCTATTAAGGGCACATAAAGGAGACTGCTGTATCTTGTAGGAAAACTGAAAAGGTCCATAGACATGACAGCTGGTAAGACCTTACTTTATGGTTGAAGAAACAGGTCAAAACAATGTTGTACCTCTATTTAGCTTCCAGGGTTCCCTGAGTTTCTCATCCTTAGTTTTCCAGCTTATCCATGATACATTCCTTAAACTGGAAAATATTTAGGAATAAGGTGATGATGATTAGTGTATAAACCCAGTGGAAATTCCTAGAGGTGATTCAGACCAAAAATTGGTCTGTGTTCTCCAAGAATTTCAGCGAGAAGTGCCAACGGTGTGAAATTCTCTGTAGCTTGGCATATTTCCTTTATAGGACCCAGGATTGTCAGACTCATGTTATTCCCTTCACAAAAAACTTTCTTGTCAGTAGTCTGTACCTCACAATGTATAAAATGCTGAGGAATTGGGTAACCCTTATTCATATGAGAAGAGAAGAGGTTTGCATCCTAATGCCTTGGCCATTGTGAGACATAGAAATTAGTCAATGAAATAGTCCCCTTTGAAGTATACATATGGTGAAATGTCACAGAATTATGTTTCAGAATTGATAGTGTATTCTGCACAGTGTTTTTACCAAGATAATATCATATGCCAATTATAAATATCCTTTCAATGTTTGATGTCTCTGCTGAGTCTTTAGTTTCTGCAGGTTTAAAATAAATATACTGAGAAAAATCTTGCTTTTTATTCTTTTCTCAGTAGTTTTTCTCACCTAAACAGCAAAAGGGTCAGAAGTCAGATCACTTGATTTTAGTCTTTCTACTTGAAATGAAAATATTTGTTCTCATACATTCTGATGTCTACACCACTACAGTTTTAAAGTATTATGAGGTCGATTTAGTATAGTTCCAAAGCCCATGATTTTGGAAGCAAAATTCTGATCATAAAAAATTATTGCCCAAATTGAGTTAAAGAAATGAAAAAGTAAGTAAATGAATGATTTTCTGGTCATATACAAGAGAGGTACACTAAAGAAAAATAAATTCTTTCATGTTTATTAAAACCAGTTAAGGGAGATGTTTTAACTTGAAAGCTTTAACATTAGCAATAAATGTCTCCCTTTTGCAATTTTTAAAGCTTTCTTCAGGTTCATTCGTGTTCTGGCATTTGAGTGCAACAAAAGGAAATTGGACTTTTGCCCCATAGTTATAGAATAACTTTCTCTTCCTCCAAAATTTAATGGGATGAAGAAGATACTACATTGTTTGTTTGTTTGTTTGTTTGTTTCCCAGAAAATGATTCTTCATTCTGTGATTAAGCAGTTTAGCTATTTTCCATTTTTGGTAACCCTGAACTTCCAGATGTGTCTCTAACATGGTGGTTCTCAACCAGGGGTTATTTTACCCCCAGAACATTTGGCATTGTCTGGAGACATTTTTGGTTGTCACAGCCTGGGTGCTACTCTTAGTATCAAGTGAGTATAAGGCATGGACACTGCTAAATGGTCTGTAGTGCACAAGCCAGTTTATTGCAGTAGAGAATGTCCCAGCTCCACATGTCAGAAGGGCCCAAGCAGAGAACCGCTGCTTAGTGTTTATCACATTGTATCATCAGCATTTGTTTACAAGTCTAATGGTGATTTTTATCTATTAATAATTGTACTTTTCCCCATATATACAATTGATGAGATCCAGAAATCATTGCTTTTATTTTGTATTGACATTTGGTACAAAAAAAATTGTACAGACGTTAAATGGATTGGTCAGTAAGGCATCAGAAAATGAGCACATTAATATAACTACCTCATAGATTAACAAATAAATTTAGCCAGCCTGCAATAAATTGTGCTTTCCAAACGTCATTTCCTACCACCATTTCAGTAATAACTACCATCTTGACTTCCAACATTTTCTTGTTTTAAAATTGTTTTCTGGTTCAAAATCACAGAATATTTAAGAGATTCATCCAAGTTGTATATAGCTTTAAGTTGTCCATTTTTATTGTTGAATAGTATTTCATTGGGCTAATATAGTATATTTTTTATTCATTTAATTATTGATGGATATTTTGGTCATTTCCAGTGTCAAGCCATTATTGTTAATATGACTATAAATATTCTTATGCATGTATGTTGGTGTGTGTATATACACATTTTTGTTTAGTATATACTAAAAATGAAATTAATGGATCATAGGGGAGTGTATATGTTCAACTTGAAATATAAAAGACACAATTAGAAAGTCCAGAGATAAATCCACACACATATGGACACCTTATCTTTGACAAAGGAGGCAAGAATATACAATGGAGTAAAGACAATCTCTTTAATAGGTGGTGCTGGGAAAACCGGTCAACCACTTGTAAAAGAATGAAACTTGATCACTTTCTAACACCACACACAAAAATAAACTCAAAGTGGATTAAAGATCTAAATGTAAGACCAGAAACTATAAAACGCTAGAGGAGAAATAGGCAAAACACTCTTCGACATAAATCACAGCAGGATCCTCTATGATCCACCTCCCAGAATACTGGAAATAAAAGCAAAAATAAACAAATGGGATCTAATTAAAATTAAAACCTTCTGCACAACAAAGGAAAATATAAGCAAGGTGAAAAGACAGCCTTCGGAATGGGAGAAAATAATAGCAAATGAAGCAACTGACAACTAATCTCAAAAATATACAAGCAACTTCTGCAGCTCAATTCCAGAAAAATAAACGACCCAATAAAAAAATGGGCCAAAGAACTAAATAGACATTTCTCCAGAGAAGACATACAGATGGCTAACAAACACATGAAAAGATAATCAACATCACTAATTATTAGAGAAATGCAAATCAAGACCACAATGAGGTACCACTTCACACCAGTCAGAATGGCTGTGATCTGAAAGTCTGCAAGCAATAAATGCTGGAGAGGGTGTGGAGAAAAGGGAACCCTCTTACACTGTTGGTGGGAATGCAAACTAGTACAGCCACTATGGAGAATGGTGTAGAGATTCCTTAAAAAATTGCAAATAGAACTGCCTTAGGACCCAGCAATCCCACTGCTGGGCATACACACCGAGGAAACCAGAATAGAAAGAGACACATGTACCCCAGTGTTCATCGCAGCACTGTTTATAATAGCCAGGACATGGAAACAACCTAGATGTCCATCAGCAGATGAATGGATAAGAAAGCGGTGGTACATATACACAATGGAGTATTACTCAGCCATTAAAAAGAATATATTTGAATCAGTCCTAATGAGGTGGATGAAACCGGAGCTGATTATACAGATGAAGTAAGCCAGAAAGAAAAACACCAATACAGTATACTAACACATATATATGGAATTTAGAAAGATAGTAATGATGACCCAGTATGTGAGACAGCAAAAGAGACACAGATGTGTAGAGCGGACTTTTGGACTCTGAGGGAGAGGGAGAGGGTGGGATGATTTGGGAGAATGGCATTGAAACATGTATACTATCATGTAAGAAACGAATCGCCAGTCTATGTTCGATACAGGATACAGGATGCTTGGGGCTGGTGCATGGGGATGGTCCAGAGGGATGATATGAGGTGGGAAGTGGGAGGGGGGTTTGTGTTTGGGAACCCATGTGCACCTGTGGCGGATTCATGTCAATGTATGGCAGAACCAGTACAGTATTGTAAAGTAAAATAAAATAAAAATTAAAATATATATATATATATATAAATAAAAGAAAAACATTAAAAAAAGACACAATTATAGGAAAGATAAGCAAAATAATTATATTTCCTACTGCTGCATAGGTACAGTCTACAAGGAATTTGTTGCTAGTTTTATTAAAAATAACCTTTAACATCAGTGGCTGAGACAGAAATTTAATTGTATGAGAGCCTTGAGTTTTTGCTTTATTATCTTCATTTTCTCCTATCATTTTAAGCCTTTCTAATTCTGCTATAATATAGGCTTAATCACTATGACTTGATTTTACAATAGCTAGTGTAAAATAAGGTATGTTTATGACTTGACTTATGTCAACCACCGTCCCCATAATACACACATCTCCACTATGTTCCACTTACCTACTGACCCTTTATTTTGAACCTTTTGTCCACATGTGTATCTGCTGCATTTTCCCGTTTTATTTTCCTTATTCATATCATCTTTATTCCATTTCATCATGATAAATTTTCCTCCAGTTGAACTCCATGCTTCTATAGCCATATATTAATCACATGTGATATCTATTTGGGCACTTTGAGAGGAATCATATTTAACATGCCGTGTGTAATTTCATAGTGATTACTTAAAACATTAAAATTGTATAATGTGTTAAGCTTATAGTATGTTAAGCTTTTAAAAAACTTATGAATTATTTACTATAAGACTCTAATTTTACTTTTGAAACTCATGGGAAAATTTAAAGTGACTTGTTGAAAAGAAAATGGCTGCTTTGTAGTAGGGCTGGGGCTGCTCCGGGACTCTGGGATTTAGACTCATTGTCATAGGCTCCTTCCAGTAAAGAATGACGTGCTCAGCAAAAAGAGATGGAAATGGCATAAGGGAATTACACAATTTTTTTTAGAGGACACAATAGATGACTACAATCTTTAGTAGGCAGAAAAAACTTGTCATAGGAACATATAAATAGACATTCTTAACCGCTTTGAGCAACTATTGGTACAAAATATATTCAGGTTTAAAGAACACATGCACAATTTATTGGTACCAAAGAAAGAAATTCTAACAGAGAAATAGAAGTGATTTTTCTATTTTGGAAAGTGTTTGTGTGTGTGTGTGTGTGTGTGTAGGGGAATGGTAGTGAAGATGGTAAAGTACTGCTGCTGCTAAGTCGCTTCAGTTGTGTCCAACTCTGTGCGACCCCATAGACGGCAGCCCACCAGGCTCCCCCATCCCTGGGATTCTCCAGGCAAAAATACTGGAGTGGGTTGCCATTTCCTTCTCCAATGCATGAAAGTGAAAAGTGAAAGTGAAGTCGCTCAGTTGTGTCTGACTCTTCGCGACCCCATGGACTGCAGCCTACCAGGCTCCTCTATCCATGGGATTTTCCAGGCAAGAGTACTGGAGTGGGGTGCCATTGCCTTCTCCAATGGCAAAGTACACTGCTGCTGCTGCTAAGTCTAGGATGATATAATAAGAGTTTTGTTTTTTTTTTTTAAAGCGTGATGTTGACACATATCTATTCAAGCAAATTAGAACCCCATTGTGATGAAGTCTCTAATGGAAACCATTAAAATAAAATTCAAATAGAAAAGTGGGAGGAAGCACAAAAAAAGAGAGAAGTAGAAAAAGCATTTACAAATTTCCAGTACTGTGAGTACTAGCATTTTCTTTTTAAATAGCAGTTCCGCTAACAATTTAATGTTTGCTGCTTCTTATAGTCTAGAACAGAGTTAGAAAATAAGTTTATTCACCAATGCCAGCTTCCTTCACTTCATGGTTGTTACAGGGAACACTATTTTGGGAAGATTTCTGAGGCCAACTGCAGATTTATTAAGGAGTGACAGCAAACATGCCAAGTATGTGCCATCTTGCTGGAGACTAAAAAGCTAGTGTTCCAGTTTCGTTCTTACCATCTCTGTGTGGATTTCTCATAGGCATCTCAAACTGAGCAGATTTGTAAAGGAACCTCTGATCTTTTTTCCTAGGTTGCTTTGCCAACATATTTTTCATTTCAGTATATGGAACCATTGTTAATACCAGTGACTGGGACTCATCATTGCCAGCTCTTCTTTTCTCATCTCACCTCTAAATAATCAAGTCCTATAGAGCCTACCTCTCAAAAGGATCCTGAAATCATCTCTTTCTCTACATATTTTGCAGCACCAGCCTCCATTACCTCCAAGCTACACTCCTATAGTGTCCAGTACAATTTTCTGTGGTTACATTTTCTTTCCCAATTCAATTCTTAATCCAAAAATAAGCCTAAACGACCTTAAAATACAAATCTGATTATATGTCTCTCCTGTGTAAAGCCCTCAGAAAGTTCTATCGCCCATAGGATAAAGGTGAAAATCTGTATTATGGTCTATAAAACTGTGTGTAGCCTGATCTCCAGCTATTTTTCCTAGCATTGTGTTAGGCCTCTTCTTCACAAAATTGCTTTGCATCATCTACAGTGGCTGTTCAGGTTTTAAGCAATACCAGCTTTCTTCTCTCCTCAGATCATTCATACGTGCTATTCTCTGTTCCTACAAATCTCTTCCATTTTCGTTTCACTTCATTTGAAATCTCTTCCTTCTCTGAAATCTCAGCTTAAATTTCAGGGAAGCTGTTCCAGACACCTCAATTTAGGTAAGTTTTCACAAGTACATATGCATAACATTTTCTAAAAATCTTTATTCTATGTTATACAATTGCAATTAAAATCTAATCTGATTGGTTAATTTTTGAAGGTCTGTCTTAGTTTCCTATTGCTGCTGCTGCAAAGAAACCTACTGCAAACATAATGGCTCAGAGCAACACAGATTTATATTTTACAACTCTCTAGATCGGATGTTCTAAACGTGTCTCATGGGGTTGAAATCAAGGTGAAATCAAGGAAGGTCTACATTTCTTTCTGGAGACTCTAAGAGATAATCCACTTTATGCCTTTCCTGCTTCTAGAGGCTGCCTTCATTTCTTGTTGTGGCCCCCTCTTTCATCTCCAGAGCCAGCGATGGCCAATCAATTCTTCCTCATGATGCCATCTCTCTGGTTCTGATTCTTCTGCCACCTTCTTCCCCACATAATGACCCATGTGATTACATTGGACTCACCAGGATAATCCAGGATCATCCACCTCTATTGAAGTCAGCTGATTAGCAATGTTACTTCCGTATGAAAGCTCAGTTCTTTTTTGACATGTGACATAACATAGCTACAGGTGTGATTAGGGTGTGAACATCTTTGTGGGACATTCTTGCCTAATACAAGTTCTCTCACAATAAATAAATGTTAAGTTCCTTAAGGCCAGGAACCATATTTATGCTTGCCTGATGCTTGATCTCCAAGGCCAGCTACATTGTGTAGTTCACTGTAGCATTTCATAAATATTTGTTAGATGAAAGAATGATTTCATAAAGCACAATTATTATCAGTTATCAATGGTAATAGAGACAGGTAGCTAGTCTCAGGGAGGGGAATAGACTGCATACTAATTATGGTTCTTCAAACTATTTTGGAAAGATACAGGTTAATTGTTTGAACCTCTTTATCTAAATCATCTCATCTACTTTGGGACTTAGAAAGCAAACTTAACATTTTGTTTTGGAATACTTGTTGGTTTTCTCCAGCCCTCACCAGAATGAATTTCATAATTATGTATTCTGTACAGAAATATCAACATAAATGTTCTTTCCTGAAGCATGCAGCTGCTATCACTGAAGCTGACTGTTACTCAGACATATGCTGGGTGGCAGCAGATAAGTTCGGAATTAGTTGTGATAGGTAATCCACAAAATAGCTAGACTGCATGCCAGTAATCAAGAATTCACTGTAATTACTTTAATCTGTAATCGGCTCAGCACAGCGCACAAAAGACTGGCAGACAAATTCTGCAACCAGGGAGAAAGTTTGGTTAATTATTTCAAGACCATCTCTTTGTTACCATATTGATTTTGAATTGTATGACCTTTTCATTCATTCATTAATATATTTATTCATTCAGTCGAATGTGTTAATTACAGCAGGAGCATATTAATTACATTCAAAACAAAACCAGTAAAAACATGCCCCTCACTTCACAGGACATTCAGATTTATTGTGAGAGACAGACATATAAATAAGTGCAACATTAACTCTTTTCCTTCCTTATAAAAATAGGAAATTGTAGACTCAAAATTAGCAAGCAATTACTGTGAGAAAGTCCTTTAACTTTTATATTAGAAAGATAAGTTATTGGAAAACATACACGTACATAAGCATACATTATGTTATTTTCAAGGGAGCCAGTTTAGTTTACTAAGGAAAAAAAAATTTTTTTTTCATTCCTGAATCTGCAGGCTATAGATTCTATGTTATACTTAAATGGATGACAGACTGTTTATTGCACAATAAAGTAAGTCTATAAAAATTAGGTTCTTTTGTACTCTCTTCATAACAGTCATCTTATATGGTGAATGAAAAAGTGTGTATGTTCAAAGTTCAGCTGAGGAAACTCCTGAGGCTGTCTCACATTCCTGGTTACCAGGATACCGAGGCTTGATCCAATGTGTAAACATTTCAAAGTGAACAAGTGCAAAAGGTTCCTACAGGCTGGATAAAGGATGGGGTCTTACAAGATTCTATTTCATTCAGATAATGCAGACTTTTTAAAAAGGTAATGTGAAATAAAGAAAGAGGGGGACACGCTTTGAGAACAACATGTGTGGAAAAATCTTCAGGAATCGCATGTGATTATAAGTTTAACATGAGTTAGCACTGAGTATAGCTCTTATAGCAAAATGAGTCCATGTGATTGTAGAGTGCTTGATTAAGATTATAGCATTTGAGAAATACGAGTGGAGAGGTTCCCACACTGATCAGACCCTGCTAGTTTTATTGTGGTTGGAAAAGGTCACTGAGAGGATAAGACTTCTGATTGACCTGAAAGCTGGACCCAGCCAATCACAGGCTCCTCAGCCCCACCTTCATCCTTGAAATCAACTTTCTATCCACCATTTACACAGCAGGCTTTATTTTCAAGAATGCAGTCTTGAGAGAGCAAGGTGGTGTTGAGACCATCTGGATAGCATATGTGTCTGAACCCAGTAAAGGTCTCTGTACAGACTTCTAAGATTCTGGCAAGTGGCCATGGAGGTCTACTCATAGGTAGAAACCTCATAGGTAAGTTCTCTTGCTTCTTAAACTTATCTCCTTCTAATCTAAGGTGAAATGATTTACCTCTTTCTTCAGTCTTTCCTTGCCCTCTGTGCACAGAGTCCAGTTTCAGATTTTACCTGGAAAGCTCTGAAAATTTCAGACCAACAATTGTGCTTCTTTTAGGCATCTCAGGTAGGGACAAAAAGCACTAAAAAAAGCTGGAATCATTTTTAAGAGGTAGGAATTCAGGATGTTGAGAAGGTCATGCAAAGAAAGGTTGACAATATTAATAACATTTGACTTGGATGTTTATAAGGCTTCATTTTAAAACTTAAAATATTTGCAGATTTGTCATGTTCAGGAATAATTAAGATGTAGTAAAGAAAAGGACAGTAAAGAAGAGTTACAGACATAGTAGCTTCTGGACAGTATTAGAACATTCAAGTGGATGTGTGCAGAAATAAAATAAAAACCTGGAAAGCAGTGAGTGCCCAGCCTTCTAGGACCCGAAACAGGGCCATCATTTGGTAGACGCTTCTATGTCTCACAGAGGGGATCTGAACAATGCTTACCTTAACCACACTAAACATCAGCTTGTCATCTTGTAGCTGTGACAGTTAAGTCATGAGGCAATCATTGAAAGTAAATGATCATTTATACATATTCTTAGTGATTCATAGTGGCATATTTTAAGTTGAATGACCTTAGAAAACCTCATACAAAAGAACAGATAAAAGATGTACATACCTTGTATCTTTTCAGCACCGTCACTATTTTCTCTGGTGAGGACTAATTGACTCGTCAGTTAGGTACCAGCCAAAGTAATTGGCATACTAGTAGAATATGTTGTAGGAAAACTATGTGTTATTTGACCCTTGACTCACACTTGGCAGAGAAAGATCCTTACATGCTGAGATCCATTCCTATCATCTCACATCTGGGGGCATATATTCATGGAGTGGAAAATTGGACACAATTTTGTACACAGTCTGGTCTCCCTCTGTTTTTTTTTTTTTCCCTGAAGCTGCCTAGTTAAATTCTCATTTGTTAAGTGAACATGATATGAGTCCACTCTTGCTTTTTTTAAAGCTCTGTTATTCACTGATAATCTTGAGCTGCTTCTGCTCAGTGTCACACTGCTAATTCCAGTTCCCTTTTTACCCTCATTGTTTCACTTGGTAACATAAATGAGGCTGATATTTTCACACTAAAGTACTGTATCAGGACATTTAACTTAGTTATACACAAGTAATTAGAGGTGGCTAGAGAAGTTAACCTTTACTTATTACCTAACGAGTTCACTTTTGTACAACAAATCTACACAATTTCATTAAATTCTCTAAACTTCTCCAAGAAAGTATTATCGTTGTTATTATCATTATACTATTACTGTTATTATTAACATTGTAATATTATCGTTCTTATTATCATTATACTATTGCTGTTATTATTAACATTGTAAATGTAAAGGTCATAGACTGAAACTGAGAAAAAACTTGAGATCAGGTTGACCCAAAAATCCACTTGCTTTTCTGTCGTACATTGCTGCCTCACTTATTTGACTCAGACATTTTTATTAGAGGCATTTTTAGGCCAGCAGGCTATAATGTTAGATCAGATTTACTCCAGTTCCTAACTTTTCTGTTCAATTTTTCAGGTTGCATTTCTGCAAAATGAAGTGAATGAATATTTTGCTTAGACAGCTTTGCTGAGTAATCATTTGCTTTCTAGCTATGACCATAAATAGAAAATGCTTTCCACAAATAGTATCTTGGGCAAAAAAAAAAAAGAGTGTTGTTCTTTTTGATGAGTTTTTAACTCCTCTAAAATCCTAACATGGTAAACTGGAATAAGACAATAGTTTATAGAGAAACAGGGCTTTAAAAGGAAAGAGGAAACCCTCCAACAGCTAATAAAGAAGTTTCTGTATGTGGCTCTCATTTGATAGAGCAGCAAACCTGCAATATTGTTTTTTTGCTTTCCCCTACAGAACATAGAGTAGGACAGAAAGGGGACCAGGAAATATAACACTATCTTTAAGTGTTAAGTTAAAACTAAGATTCATGGGCTAGAAAGGGCAAATGTCTTTCTAACATCCTCACTTGCTGCTATCTAGAGTTAGAGATTCTGTTTGCTTAGGGTGATGAGATCAAATAAATATGTCAGCCCAGGTTTTCTGTAAGGGTCCACAGATCAGAGCTCTCTGTGGCTTTTCAGAAACACGAACCACAGATTGAGAATTATTGCTTGTTTGAACTTTCAGTTCTGATTTGATTTAGTTATTCCATGTAGAATTAGCCTCTGTGTGTGAAGGTAAGAGAAAGGTGGGGCTGGAGGTGAGGGGCTAATTTAGTAATTTCCCAAAGGCCCTCTCTCCAGGAAATTGTTTGATTTTTAAAGGATGTACTCCAAGCAAGGAGAAAATGCATATGGTTTGTGATGTGCGTTGTGATAAGCTAGAACATTTGTCATGCACTTCGGGGCACTTAATAATAAAATAATTGATGAGCAAAAAGACAATGAAAATAACCTCTTTTGAGATGGGACATGACATACCCAATAACTTTTACATTCATATTTTCATGTTTTTCTCCTGTGTCTCGTCATCAAAGTCATCAGCTTCTTGGAGAAAAGAAAAGCAAGGTTTTATGCATCCGAGAATCCATCTGAGAGCCTGGCACAGTGCCTTTTACTTGGTAGCAGCCCACAGAAGTTTTGGTAATTCACTGGTTTTGCCATTTTCCTTGTGAGAAAGGGGGGAGACAGACTGCACAGGGTGATGTGGAATATGCCTGTTTTGCCCTGTCGCCCATATAGATCAACTGAGGGGAAAATAGCATTCATTATTCAGTCTGATGGTAGAGCTATTCAAAAGAACTGTTTAAATATTATCAGTGATGAAATTCTTATTTTGCGAAACTAACATATAGTGTCAGACTAAGATGCCCTCTAAAACTCTCATGGTATTTTTAATATATGTTAACACTTAGGTCTGTCAATCATGTTGTATTTCTATAAGAGAATGCCACTAAACCTTTCCCTAAAAAAGGCCTAAATTTGAAGCCACATTAGTTATTATTAATAGTTATTATCCATCATTACATGTCTTGTATAATCCATCATTTTCACTACTTTACAGTAGTGCTGTCAGAAATGTATTCTGACAGAAATAAAAATTCATGCATGACAAACTAGGACTTCAGTTAATGATACCAACTGTTATGAATACTCACTTTTTCAAGATACCATTTCTGGCGAAATTCCTATATGCCAGGCATGGTGCTAAGTGTTTTACATACATCACCTCGTTTAATCCCTGTTATAATGCTATTTTAAAGAGGAAGAAATGGTGATTTAGGTTCATTTGCATGCTAGGATCATACAAAATGGTACAGCTTGCAGAACTCCAATTTTAAGCATTGCACTGTTGACTTCAGTTCTTTGCTGAATTGTCTCTGCCTTTTTCTGAGCACTTGGGAACAGGCATTATATATTTACTGATGTAGCTACTTTGTCAAGGAGTCGTCAGTGCTTTCCATTTTATGATGCTTATCTAAAGACTTCTGTTTGTGGAACAGCAATTCCAAGTGCTTAATTTTTTTTTCAATTTTTTGTTCCCAGGGTGCCTTTATACCATATAACTAAATGATAAAGCCCTGATGGAGCAAAGAAAGATCTATGTTTATGTAAGTGTGATTGATGAAAGCCAGGATCTAGTATCAAAAATTCTTGATCCCTAGCATAGGCCTATTGTTTGAGAACCCAAGGAAACAAAAACAATTTGTTCTTTTACTCAAGAGCACATCCAGTGCAAAGCTGTCAAACCCAAAAGTATTACGATGCATCTGCATTGCCATATGTTGACAGATGTTTCTGTCTGTAACTCTAGCTTTCTGATGTACAGTGTGACTTGCACTCAAAGATTTTTTACTTTACTTCATGAATTTTCATCTGCAGAAGTAGTTCACCCCATAGAATTAGTAAAATGAAAAAAATGAATTAAAATATATAAAATCAAAAGGAAGCCAAAGATGTTACCAACCTTTATTTTTACCCAACTTTGTGATAGAGAACAACAAGATAATCTTGAATTCCTTCTGTCAGATAGCACAGAGATATTACACAGGGGAGTACCAGTTCCAAGATGGTGGCATAGCCACCGATGGTACAGCAGTGTACTGCTCCAGGAGGATAAACCTACAGTCTCTTTAGGACTTATTGTAAAAAAGAGGCTTGCAATCACATGCAAGGGGGATATTAATAAAAATCAATTAGTAAATCAAAGTTTAGCTTATGCAAATTCAGAAAACTAATCAGGTAAAAAAAGAAAGGAGAAGTTAAAAAAAAGAGAAGAAAATCATATAGTGCATCATTTGGAAACTTTTGCATTTAATGTTTCATTATCCTTTACTCGGCAGATTAATGTTCTTTTGAGTCACAGACAGCCTCCATGGAGTGCAGGTTTCAAGACCCATCTCTGACAAACACTGTTTTGTACATATGTTATCCCATTCAGAAAGTGCAAAAATAGCACAAATTGATTTGCCACTGCACTCGCGGAAAGATCACATTGTGGCATCACTTGGAAACCATCGTTCACAGAAAAGAGAGTTTGTGACTCGTGTATTCTCACCTCTTGTCTCTCATTTTGCTTCAAGCTTAGTCTTGGTATGTATCACACTGATTTTTGGGCTGTGTTTCTTTCCTGGATATCCCCAACTAGGTCTTATTGCTAGATTGTATACTTCATGGTACCCATAAACATCTTCTATGGCCAAAATTTTGAGCGTTTACTCCTTCTTTGTTCACATGGAGCTGTAGTCTGGATGTTCTTTTGCTAAATATTTTATATGGCTCTCTGTGGACTTTATGCTGATGGCAAGTGTTATCCTTCTCCATTTGGTTTTCAAAATATATGTAGGGCCCTCATAATATAACACCTCTGAGGAGTTCAAATTCTACAGAAGTGAGAAACTTGATTTTGTGTTTTATAGTTCATGAAACTGATGTAATATTAGCTGATATAACATATAAAAACATTCCAAGGGCTTCACCTAATACAGATTTCCTTTTTGCTGACATAGGGATCAATTGGGAGGGCTTTATTCCATGCATATTTCCAAGGCCTGGACCCCTTCCATCTTGGGGTTCCACCACCCCTCAAGCTTTTGAGTCTACACATCCATCTTTAAGAACGCAGACTGCTTCCTTAGTCACTTTGGTTGTTATACTTCTGGTGACATTCTATTGATGAGTACAAGTCTCATGACCCTGACTAAAGTCAGTGGGGGCAGGGAAATGTTTCCCTGACTGAATGGATACCTCCCAGTTATAAGTCTACTAAAGAAAAGCGAATTGTTAATGGTCAGCTGGTAACCTGTGACACACTATTCAAAATCAGTAATTTCCTGGTACCCTGCATAGCCTGAGGGGCACTATAGTCACTTCACACGGCTGCCATAGGAAATGCCACAAAAATGGCTGTACAAAACAACAGAAATTTCTTCCCTTACAGTTCAGGAGGCTGAAAGTCTGGAATCAAGGTGTCAGCAGAACCGTGATCCCTCTCTGAGACTCTGCGTGCAATCTTGCCCTGCCTTCTCCTGGGTTCTGGTGGTGCCCGCCAATCTTTGCCATCCTTTGGCTTGTAGCTGCATTTCTCTAATCTCTCCCTTCATTGTCACATGATGTTCTCTATGTCTCAGTCTTCCCTGGCATTTTCCTGTTCTTCTGAGGACAGCTGTCATATTGGATTGTGGTCCATACTAACAACCTCATTTCAACTTGATTTCATTTGCACAGACCCTATCCTCCAGTGTCACATTCATGGTACCAGAGATCAAGACTTCCATGCATCTTCTTGGGAGAAACAGTTCACCCATAACAGGAATTTGGGGTTCCTTTGTTTTCTTAAATGTCTTTAGCAATTTTTGCTTATTAGTAAGGTGGCAACTATAACCATAACAAAGTTCTTTGAATTCTGCTAGGAATTGCAGCTAGGGACATCCTAGACCAGAGGTCCACAAACATTTTTTGTAAAGGTCCAGACAATGAATCATTTCTGTTTTGTGGGCCATATGTTCTCTGTCACAATTTCTCTACTATGCCCTATAGCAGAAAAGCAGCCACAGTCAATAGCAAATGAATGAACAAGGCTCATGTAAGCTCCAATAAAACTTTATTTACAAAAATTGGTGGCAGACTGGATTTGGCCTGCAGGCAGTAGTTTTCAAATGGCTGTGCAAAACTATGGCCCGTTATAACCTGGATGTGAACACTGGAAAATGGACCCCAGCTGTGGATTCAGACACACATAAATTCAAATTCTGGCCATGGATGAGTAGCAGTGACCTTGAACAGCTTAACCTTGTTAAGTGCTAGTCCCTCATCAACAGAATGATTTACATTTCACTTAAATCATCCACATAGTGCTTAGCTCATTGGAGGCATTCAAATGAGGCTTTATATATATGTCTCTTTTGCAGAGGCAGTGTAGCAAAACAGGTCTAAGCAAAAACTATAAAGCAAGAATACCCCTTCCTAGTGTTTGATATTGGGTAGGTTCTTTTGTTGATCAGTGTGCTTCTCGTTTCTCGTCATTAAAATAGATACAATGATAGTCTAGATTCAACGAGTTAATACGTGTAAAGGAATTAGACAGTGCCTGGCATTTATTAAGCACCCAGTAGGTGTATCCTTACTTGTATTGGTCATCATTGTTATAATTGGCTTTCCGTGTTACTCAACACAATAGCAGGCCTTATTTTTATTTTTGCTGAATTTATGTCAAAGAGAGAACTAAACAAACAGCTGGTGATTATTCAGGTCTAAGTAATTTCTATTTTGGATTTATCGGTTATATTATATTAGGATGAAGGATGGTTTTTCTTTTATTCTCTATATTATTTCTGCTCAAGAAGGGATGACAAAACTACCAGAGTGTTCAGACAACCACTCTGTCCTCCAGTCACACTACTCCTGAAGTTTTTCATATATGTTGCAATATGAATTTAAAGGAAATTGAAATATAATAATTGGAATATTTCCTTAAAGCCAACTTTGGTATAAAATATTTACTTATTACATGTGAGGATTCGAATCCTGTTTAAAAATTCTTTCAACTGAGGAATATATAAAATTTGATGTTTTGCTAATGTATAGTTGAGTTTTCTTAGGTCCACAACAGAGGAAACTACATGGCTGATATATTTTTTCTTGATTATATTAACTTAATAATTTTTCTGAAACTTGCCTTGTTCTATTGAAAACAAATAAGGATGATGATTTTTCAGAAGAAATAGTGTATCAATATACAATTAGAATCAGAGTAGTGACACAGAAAATTACAAACTAAAATACTTTTATTGCCATGCCTAGTGGCTTGTGGGAAATTGGTTCCCTGACGAGGGATTGAACCAATGTCCCCTGTAGTGGAAACACAGATTCTTAACCACTGGACCACCAGGGAAGGCCCACAAATTAAAATACTTAAACTTTTGTTGTTAGTAACTTATATATGTAAATTTAATCCAGAAATGTGTATTTTGAAATAATGAGAACTCCTTGCAGAGAACCTATAATGATGATCATTTAGCTAGTTTCACACTTTCCTTAGGAGATATGGGTCATATTGTTCAATTTGTTGTTTAGCAGTATATTCATGGGGTCATGTGCTTCAGTTAAAACTGCTATTTCTATTTCTATATGTTCACATACTGCTGAAGCCTGGCTTGGAGAATTTTGAGCGTTACTTTGCTAGCGTGTGAGATGAGTGCAATTGCACAGTAGTTTGAACAATCCTTGACATTGCCTTTCTTTGGGATCTGAATGAAAACTGACCTTTTCCAGTCCCATGACCACGGCTGAGTTTTCCAAATTTGCTGGCATATTGAGTGTAGCACTTTCACAACATCATCTTTTAGGATTTTAGAAATAACTCAGCTGGAATTTGCTCATCTCCACTAGCTTTGTCTGTACTGATGCTTCCTAAGGCCCACTTGACTTCACATTCCAGGATGTCTGGCTCTAGGTGAGTGATCACACCATAGTGGTTATCTGGGTCATGAAGATCTTTTTTGTATAGCTCTTATGTATTCTTGCCACCTCTTCTTAGTATCTTCTATTAGGTAAGACATCTGTTAGCTATCTTAGTATCTTTCGGTTAGGTCCATACAATTTCCGTCTTTTATTGTGCCCATCTTTGCATGAAATGTTCCCTTGGTATCTCTAATTTTCTTGAAGAGATCTCTAGTCTTTCCCATCCTATTGTTTTCCTCTATTTCTTTTGACTGATCACTGAAAAAAGCTTCCTTATCTCTCCTTGCTAATTTTTGGAACTCTGTATTCAAATGGGTATGTCTGCCTTTTTCTCCTTTGCTTTTCGCTTGTCTTCTTTTCTCAGCTATTTGTAAGGCCTCCTCCGACAATCATTTTGCCTTTTGGCCTCTCTTTCTCTTGGGGATGGTCTTGATCACTGCCTTCTGTACAATGTCATGAACCTCGGTCCATAGTTCTTCAGGCACTCTGGCTATCAGATCCAACCCATCTAATCTATTTCTCACTTCCACTGTATAATTCTAAAGAACTTAAGTCATACCTGAATGGTCTAGTGGTTTTCCCTACTTTCTTCAATTTAAGTTTGAATTTTGCAATATTCAAAATTCTCCAAACCAGGCTTCAAAAGTACATGAACCATGAATTTCCAGATGTTCAAGCTGGATTTAGAAAAGGCAGAGAAACCAGAGATCAAATCGTCAGCATCCGTTGGGTCATCAAAAAAGAAAGAGAGTTCCAGAAAACATCTGCTTCTTCTTTAATAACTACTCCAAAGCCTTTGTCTGTGTGGAACACAATGAACTGTGGAAAATTCTTCAAGAGATGGGAAAAGCAGAATACCTCACCTGACTCCTGAAAAATCTGTATGCAGGTCAAGAAGCAACAGTTAGAATTGGACATGGAAAAACAGACTGGTTCCAAAATGGGAAATGAGTATACGAAGGCTATATATTGTCACCCTGCTTATTTAACTTATATGCAGAGTACATCATGTGAAATGCTAGGCTGGATGAAGCACAGGCTGGAATCAAGACTGCCGGGAGAAATATCAATAATCTCAGATACGCAGACGACACCACCCTTAAAAGAAAGCAAAGAAGAACTAAAGAGCCTCTTGATGAAAGTGAAAGAGAAGAGTGAAAAAGTTGGCTTAAAACTCAACATTCAGAAAACTAAGATCATGGCATCTGGTCCCATCACTTCATGGCAAATAAATGAGGAAATGATGAAAACAGTGTCAGACTTTATTTTTTTAGACTCCAAAATCACTGCAGATGGTGACTGCAGTCATGAAATTAAAAGACAGTTGCTCCTTGGAAGAAAAGCCATTGACCAACCTAGATAGCATGCTAAAAACCAAAGACGTTACTTTGCCAACAAAAGTCTGTCTAGTCAAGGCTGTGGTTTTTCCAGTAGTCATGTATGGATGTGAGAGTTGGACTATAAAGAAAGCTGAGGGCTGAAGAATTGATACTTTTGTACTATGATGTTAGAGAAGATTCTTGAGAGTCCTTTGAACTGCAAGAAGATCAAACCAGTCAATCCTAAAGGAAATCAGTCCTGAATATTCATTGGAAGGACTGATGCTGAAGCTGAAACTCCAATACTTTGGCCACCTGATGCAAAGAGCTGACTCATTGGAAAAGACCCTCATGCTGGGAAAGATTGAAGGCAGGAGGAGAAGGGGACGACAGAGGATGAGATGGTTGGATGGAATCACTGACTCAATGGACAAGAGTTTGAGCAAGCTCTGGGAATTGGTGATGGACAGGGAAGCTTGGCATGCTGTAGTCCATGAGGTCACACAGTCAGACACTACTGAGGGACCGAACTGAACTAATTTCTGTATGTTGAATATGACATGTGATATGCTTCTATTTTCATACTGTAAATACCACATTACATTGGTTTGGATAAATTCAAATCTATAGAAATATAGTTTTGTGATTTTGTTATTTATATTTGGAGACTTTTTAAATTTTTAAGAATACAAATGTGAATCATTTTACTAGTATTTTGAAGCTATTTAATTTAGTGGTTCAGAAAATTCATATTTGTTTCAGTTGAATTGTATTAAATAGTGAACTTGGAAAAAAGATGCCATTATTGTTTATGTCATGTTAAGACATTGTGAATCTTTAGCCATATTTTCATATTGATTCTTTTGTGGCTCCCTTTCCAATTTCTACTGTGTACAAGTTGTTCAGTTGGGTCTGGCTCTTTATGGCCTCATGAACCATGGCCCACCAGGCTCCTTTGTCCATGGAATACTCTAGGCAAGAATACTGGAATGGGTAACTTCTCCAGGGAATTTTCCCAACCCAGGAATCCAGCCTGGGTCTCCAGTGCAGGCAGATCCTTTACCATCTGAGCCACCAAAGAAGCCCCATTTTATACCATAGCAGAGCCCATTCCTTGGCTTTGACTTCATTAAAAGCATCTAGCATTTCCTCTTCAGCTATAGCCTTCAAAGATTTTTATAAATAAATTATTATTCTTTCTTCTTTTTTACCCATATCTCTTAAATACTGTATACTACTGTATTTGCTTGTTCTTAGACAGTATGGGCTTCCCTGGTGGCTTAGATGTGGAATCTGTCCATAGTGCGGAAGACCCAGGTTGGATCACTGTATGACCTAAACTACAGAAATGTGTTCTGTAGAAGTTTAGGAGGCTAGAAGTCCACATTCAAGAGTTAGTTCCTTCTGAGGGCCACGAGGGCAGGACCTGTTCCAGGTCTTTCTCCTTGACTTGTATGGTCATTTCCTGTTCACATGGTGATTTCCCTGCATGTATATCTCTCTGTGTTCAAATTTGCCTTTTATAAGAACAGTAGTCATACTGACCTAGCGTCTACCCTTATGCACTTCCTTTAACTTGATTACCGCTCTAAAGATCTTATCTCCAAATACGGTCACGGGGGTTTAGGACTTCAACATATGGTTTTGAGGTAGATAATTCAATTCACAACACAGGCTTTTAAGAGAAAGACTGGAGGGGCTAAGTGACTAGTCTAAGCTTATCCAGTCCCTTTGTGGCAGAATCTCAATAATGATTCTAATTTCTCTTCTACTTTCCAGAGGAATCAGTTGCCCTTCTGTCTACATTAATGCATAAGTCTATTCTACGCAAATAGACTGAAAGCTTCTTAGCACTGGACTCACTCAGGTTTTCTTTGAATTTTTGTGAAAGTGATGGAGGTTCACCTGAATCTATATGTGTTTTGTTGGTTCCTTAATTAAGGTTTTTACTTAAAGATGAATTTGCTCATTAAATTTTCTATGTATATGGTACACATAGTTCTCATTTATTCATTCAGCAAATATTTATGAAGGAGCCTTACAGTCCTGCATCTGGCTAGACCTGAGACTGTTAATTTCAACAGGACCTGCAAGTGTTCTCTTCTATCCTGTGAGGGAGGGTGAAAATAAGTTTCCCTGCTTTTTAGAAGTATGCTGTCTAACAGTTTTGTAACTAGATTCTGAGGTTTATTGTTCTCCCAGGAGCATTTGTGCCATCTAACCAAGTATGTCTATAACATTCATGAGTACTGATGGTGCTCCCATGGTGCCAGTGAAGAGTATCAGTCCTAGGAAATTTCAGTTACCTTCCTTCCACTTCACCTTGGGCCACTCACACATGTATCAGCCATTGAAGGTAATAGATTGCAGTATGCATTAACATCATCCTATAGTGTTAAGAGTCTTATCTCTTTTCATCTATGGAATAGGAAAGTACATCAGAGTGAAACATTTATAAGCAAAGTTGCAGTAAACATATACCAAATATGTGATATATTAAATTTATATTTATTTTGAGCTTATTGTGCATAGCATCTGAGAAGTTAAAACAATTGTTTCTATTATTACTTTTTTGTATTTAAGATCCAAATAGTTCTAAAGTAAAGCTTGTGTAGATCAGATTGTATATACAATCATTATGCTTAACACATTCTAGGATACTTTATTACAATACTGTACATTTGTGTTGTAATATTCCAATCAAATTTTGAGGTACATTTATTAAGAGCTTTAGTTTAAAATTAAATTTTAGTGTAAACCCCACAAAGTGTATACTTGCTTGAAAAACAAGTTGTAAGTCTTTTACCTGCTACATATATTTTATAATACATTGTACCCCTGCCCTGGCAGATATTAGCATGTCCTTGTTTTCATCTTTTTTTTTTTTTTCCTCCATCAAGTTTCCTAAGTAACAATTGAGGGGCATTATTAAAGTTTTAAGAAATGTTTTGTGAAGATAATAATGAATATTAGGTTAAAAAAAAAAAAGACTACTTAGGATGAAAGTACAAAGTTAGACTAGGGTATGTTGTTTTTGGGGGAGGGTGATAGGAATAAAGCTCACTACAAAAGCTTGACAGGCCAGGACTGAGCAAAAGAAGTTGGACCAAGGTGTGGAGAGCAAATGCCTGTTAGTGAGAATGAGAGCTCTCTCTCTGGTGTCAAAATCAGAAAATAATTAGGGAAGAAATGTGAAAAGTGTCAGGAAGTGGTAAGAGTCTTATAAAAAGGAAATTACTCTGGCACCTCATTGTGTATTGATTAGTGAGAGATGAGTGGTAGGAAGAGGAAGTTGTAGCTATCAAAGCAGAACATGCCTAAGGCAAGAATGCTTGTGCTTAATAAAAATAAAATAAAATAAAAAAGATTGACCTGAAAGAAACTAGGCAGCAAGCCAATGATAAAGGCAAATCAGCCGTCCCTCTGCCTTCTTCAGAGATTTGTCTCTACCTGCATTCTAGCTCGCACACACAAATTACCTCTCCAACATGTTGCTTTCAACTCTGCCCTATTATCTTTTACATAATCTATTCTTCCTAATATTTCATTCTTATTTTTATGCTGCTTGCTACATGGTATTCAGTAGAAATTTTAGTATATTCGGTTTTAAGCAGACTTTTGTTCTCAGACAATTTACATTGGAATCAATAGATAGAAATGGAAAGGTGTCACAGTCTGTTCTTTCCTGGTTATGGAAATTTGGTTAGTTAGATAAATAAAAGTTTTGGAGACAATTATTTTTGATTTCTTTTTTAAATAATAGGAACTCTAAATGTCTATGGTCCCTTCATTTATTTTGCTATAACAAATAACCCAATAAAAAAATGTGGATGAAAGGAACTTATGTTTTATTGGAAGAAAAGTGGGAGGAAAAGCAGCAGGTATTGTATTGATGGAACAATTAGGATATAGGTTCAATTGCCATGACATAAATTTGTTTACATAACATTTACTTAAACAAAAGTAGAATGCTATTTCTCACATAAACCCATTTACTGGTACAATAGCTCTCTGGTGTTAGGTATTTGCTCATGTGCTCAGTTGTGCCCACCTCTTTGGGACCTGGTAGACTGCAGCCTGCCAGGCTCCTCTGGCCATGGAATTTTCCAGACAAGAATAATGGAGTGAGTTACCATTTCCTATTCCAGGGGATCTTCTCAACCCAGAGATCGAACCCACATCTCTTTTGTCTGCTACATTGGCAGGTGGGTTCTTTACCAGTGTGCCACCTGGGAAGCCCGGTGTTAGGTATAGACTTCTGTGTTTTCATCCTTCACCACCCTCATTGGATTGCTATGGCTCTCCAAGATGTCGGGAAGAAAGTAAAAGGCAAGGGAAGTCACTTCTGGTCCTTTAAAAGCATAATCCAAGTTTTGTATATCATTTTTGTGCACATGCTGTTGCTCATAAATTAATCAAATAATCTTACCTACCTGCAAGATAGCTTGGGAAATGTGGTCTTTCTGACATTCAATGAGGTTCATGTACTGGGAAATAGAAGGCTGGAATGGATATTGAAGGGTAGCCAGAGGCCCTGAGCAAAACTGAGCTTTTGGATAGTGTGACAGAACAAGATAGGAAGAAACTGGGCATCCCAGTAACCATCTAAAGAAGAGGTACACTGCCATCTTGGATCCCTTACCTTTAAACCTTGATTTAAAAGAAACAGATTTCTGACATTTTAATGTGACCTGCTTTTTTGTTTTGCTTTTTAAAAATTATTTATTTATTTATTTAATCTTTCTTTTTATTTTATTTTATTTTTTAATTTTACAATACTGTATTGGTTTTGCCATACATTGACATGAATCCACCACAGGTGTACATGAGTTCCCAACCCTGAACCCCCCTCCCATCACCCTCCCCATATCATCTCTCTGAGTCATCCCAGTGAACCAGCCCCAAGCATCCTGTATCTTGTATCGAACCTAGACTAGTGATTCGTTTCTTACATGATGGTACACATGTTTCAATGCCATTCTCCCAAATCATCCCACCCTCTCCCTCTCCCACAGAGTCCAAAAGTCTGTTCTTTACATCTGTGTCTCTTTTGCTGTCTTGCATATAGGATTATCATTGCCATCTTTCTAAATTCCATATATATGTGTTAGTATACTATATTGGTGTTTTTCTTTCTGGCTTTCTTCACTCTGTATAATCGGCTCCAGTTTCATCCACCTCATTAGAACTCATTCAAATGTATTCTTTTTAATGGCTGAGTAATGCTCCATAGTGTATATGTACCACAACTTTCTTATCCATTCATCTGCTGACGGACATCTAGGTTGCTTCCATGTCCTGGCTATTGTAAACAGTGCTGCGATGAACATTGGGGTACATGTGTCTCTTTCAATTCTGGTTTCCTTGGTGTGTATGCCCAGCAGTGGGATTGCTGGTTCATAAGGCAGTTCTATTTGTAGTTTTTTAAGGAATCTCTACACTGTTCTCCATAGTGGCTGTACTAGTTTGCATTCCCACTAACAGTGTAAGAGGGTTCCCCTTTTCTTCACACCCTCTCCAGCATTTATTGCTTGTAGACTTTCAGATCACAGCCATTCTGACTGGTGTGAAGTGGTACCTCATTGTGGTCTTGATTTGCATTTTTCTGATAATGACTGATGTTGATTCTTTTCATGTGTTTATTAGCCATCCGTATGTCTTCTTTGGAGAAATGTCTGTTTAGTTCTTTGACCCATTTTTTGATTGGGTCATTTATTTTTCTGGAATTGAGCTGCATAAGTTGTTTGTATATTTTTGAGATTAGTTGTTTGTCAGTTGTTTCATTTACTATTATTTTCTCCCATTCCAAAGGCTTTTTCACCTTGCTTATAGTTTCCTTTATTGTGCAGAAGCTTTTAATTTTAATTAGATCCCATTTGTTTATTTTTTGGTTTTATTTCTAGTATTCTGGGAGGTGGATCATAGAGGATCCTGCTGTGATTTATGTCGGAGAGTGTTTTGCTTATGTTCTCCTCTTTATCTCAATAGATGCAGAGAAAGCCTTTGACAAAATTCAACATCCATTTATGATAAAAAACTCTCCAGAAAGCAGGACTAGAAGGAACATACCTCAACATAATAAAAACTATATATGACAAACCCACAGCAAACATTATCCTCAATGGTGAAAAATTGAAAGCATTTCCCCTAAAGTCAGGAACAAGGCAAGGGTGCCCACTTTCACCGCTACTATTCAACATAGTTCTGGAAGTTTTGGCCACAGCAATCAGAGCAGAAAAAGAAATAAAAGGAATCCAAATTGGAAAAGAAGAAGTAAAACTCTCACTGTTTGCAGATGACATGATCCTCTACATAGAAAACCCTAAAGACTCCACCAGAAAATTACTAGAACTAATCAATGAATATAGTAAAGTTGCAGGATATAAAATCAACACACAGAAATCCCTTGCATTCCTATACACTAACAATGAGAAAACAGAAAGAGAAATTAAGGTAACAATTCCATTCACCATTGCAATGAAAAGAATAAAATACTTGGGAATATATCTACCTAAAGAAACTAAAGACCTAAATATAGAAAACTATAAAACACTGATGAAAGAAATCAAAGAGGACACTAATAGATGGAGAAATATACCGTGTTCATGGATCGGAAGAATCAATATAGTGAACATGAGTATACAACCCAAAGCAATCTAAAGAGTCAATGCAATCCCTATCAAGCTACTAGCGGTATTTTTGACAGAGCTAGAACAAATAATTTCACAATTTGTTTTGCTTTTGATCTCTTTGTTTCAGCTGCCTATCTACCTGTCTCCTAACTAATGTAGCTGCTGCTGCTGCTGCTAAGTCGCTTCAGTCGTGTCCAACTCTGTGTGACCCCATAGCTGGCAGCCCACCAGGCTCCTCTGTCCATGGGATTCTCCAGGCAAGAACACTGGAGTGGGTTGCCAGTTCCTTCTCCAATGCATGAAAGTCAAAGTGAAGTCACTCAGTCATGTCTGACTCTTCACGACCCCATGGACTGCAGCCTACCAGGCTCCTCTGTCCATGGGATTTTCCAGGCAAGAGTAGTGGAGTGGGGTGCCATCGCCTTCTCCAACTAATGTAGCTAGTTGAGGGCAAATATCAAAAGTAGATCCTTTAACAGTAATCGGTAAAATATGTTTGAATATTATAAGATAATAAAGAAATGGAGTACAATTAAAGAAACTGAACTTAAAGGGAGATGTGAGTTTCTCTGCAAATATGCAGTTAATGTAAAAAATACTCTTTCATCATTATTCCTACCCTTCTCTCTTTTTCCCTCCTTCCTTCTGACATAGTTCCTTTCTCCTTCAGTAAATGACTTGAAACTGTGATCCGGCCCTAATTTCTAGACATAAAACACCAAGAGCAGTTATTTTCAAGGATTAACATAACTGAATGTCCATTAAGAGGAAAATCTTAATATGAAATAAATTTCAGAACTGTAATCACATAAGTTATTCTGGTGTATTTTTGCAACATTTTATACTTGAGCACTGAATTCTTAACATTTATTTGATGATATTCTTGAAAGTTTATTAATTTGCCTTTAATGTTCAGGTCTGTCTATACTGAGCTTAGTTGTGATATCATGGACATACACTTCTTGCATTTAATTCTTATTTGCATTACGCTTCCTGGCTGGGACCCTGACCACTGAACAATAAAGCAGTTATTACTGTGATGATATGTAATATTGAACAGATTATGTCATGGTTAACTTTGCATAGTCATAACTCTACCACCTGCAGATGCTAACATTGTACTAAAGCTGGTTTTCAACAAAGTGAATAGAAAATGGAAATTCTGTGAACATTTACCCTTGATTTTGCCTT